>NC_083884.1:23088928-24439285 GCF_032452875.1 Bos javanicus | reverse complement strand
CCCCAGATCACCAGGTATTTGTTACCAGTAACTGGGGTATACGTTTTACAATTCAGTCTGTGTTTTCTTTGGATGATTTTTGTTTTCTCCAGAAAGTTACTCAGTCTCTCAAGCAAACATATTCTGGTAATCCATATGCCAGTATGTGTCTTAATCTGAAGAGTAGACACAATTGACAAAAATGAGACATTGGTTACACTAAGTTGAAGAGGCCCCTTAATAACTTGAAGAGGCTTTTTCTGTGAACAGTCGTACAGATTGTGTCCACAACAAGGGCCTCTGGCCAACGGGGCTAAAATCCAGCCCAGAATGTACTGTCATTTTGGAGGAAGAAATGACATTTTAACTAATTAATTTTTCCAGCAAGCAGGGGTACATTTTCCAATTAGTCTGCCAGATTGGGTGTTTTTTTTTTTCCCTAATTCTAATTATTTTCTATTTTTTCTTTTTTTAAACAAAGTCATCACTAGCAGTCATCACTAGACATATGCTAGCAGAGAGCCTGCCCAGGAGGGTTTAGACATTTAAGTATATATTCTTTTCTAAGCCATATGATTTTATCAAATTTCCTCAACATTATTTTTCTCATCTGAAGAATGGAGGTAATAAAATCTAAATCAAAGTTTTGTTAAGAATATTGAATGATATAATTCATACACATCACCAATACTTTATGTTGCATACAGTAATTACTCCATAAATATTGGATTTTATGTTAAAATTTTTATTCCATTTAATATCATTATTTCTTCTTAAAATTTTTCTTATAATGATTGCATCTTCTTTGGATTCTGATAGCTAATGAAGCTTAGTGAGATAAAACAACCTTTGAAATTTTGTTGGAACAAGTGTTAAGACAGCAATCTTGAACACCATTCCCTAAATATTAGAATATAAGAAAAACTGTTTATGCATGTACATTTTCTACTCAAAGTTATCAGAAGTACTATTAAAATTACAGAATTACTCTTGTCATACAAAATCAAAGATGTTTCAGCATAAAGTGTAGTAAAAAGTGAAGGTACTTTCTGTTCCTAACTTGGCAAATTCAGATACATTTATGAACACTATGTTATAAACTGTTCTAGACCAAGGGCAACCATCGAGATGAATCTGCAGCAAAGTCTCAGGTTATGTAACTTATTCGTGTTATATGGTAAGCTGAATAATTCCTCAAAAATGTCTAGGACTTACTCGTAGGTGACTATGTTACCTTAAGTGGTAAAAGAGACTGGCAGCTTTGAAAAAATTAAATATCACAGGTTAAAGAGATTATCCTAAACTATCTGGGTGGGTCAAACTCAGTCACAAATATCCTTACAAGTCGGGGTCAGTAGAATAAAATATGACAGTGGAATCAAAGGGATAGAGTGATGCTAACTAGAATATCACCAGTCAAGGACTGAAGATGACTTCTAAACACCAACAAAGGCAGGGAAACACATCTCCCCCTAAAGCCTCCAGAGGGAACAGACCATCTAACATCTTGAGTTTAGTCAAGTAAAATTGATTTTGGATTTCCGACTTCCTAAACTATAAAGATAATACATTTTTATTGTTTTAAGCTACTAAATGTGTTTTAATTTGTTATAGTAGCAATAAGAAACTAATATAGGCAGGTGATCTTAGAACAGTGAGTGGGGAATTGAGATAGGAAAAGAGGAAAAATCAGTATCATCATCAATTAAATATATATATACATATATAGTCTTTTGGATAAATTTGAGAATGGTGTGGAATATATAGATACCTCTGAAATTCTCTACTCCTCACCAAAATATGAAAAATCTGGGGATTTTATATACAAATTTCCATCAGTCATCTTTTTAGGGCTAATTCTGAAAGTATGAGTTTCCTGTCACTTCTGGACTGCAATGTGGGCCAATAAAGCAGAGTCTAGCGGCCAGAGAGAACCCATGGGCAAAGCACTGCAGTGCTGATGCCTGGAAGTCTACCTGTTGTGCACGGAAGCACAATTAAGAGGATGGAAACAGGACACTGATAGCTTCTACAGAGGTTTCCAATCCGTGTTTACTCATGGTGAGTGAACTAGAAAATGCAGTGAAATTAAGAACTGCTTATTTGTTTTAGTGTTGCTTACACACATCTTTGAAATGTGATGCACTAAAGTAAGCCAAATAATTCTTTTTGAAATTAGCAATCTAAAGGGAAAAGTGAAGTATTATCCTTAGTAAAACTGAATAATCTATCTGAAATTTAAACATTCAAAGATTGGCCAAACATATCATCATGTACACCTTATCAAAACATGAACCTAAAATCAGATTGCTTTAATATTAACCTTCTCAAAAAGTGCCTCACAGAAAGAAATTAAGTTACCAACTTCACACAAATAATATTTTAAATATTAAATTGGTCTTTATGCTGCAGTAAATTCTGTTCAGTTCATTTCAGTCTCTCAGTCGTGTCCGACTCTTTGCGACCCCATGAATCACAGCACGCCAGGCCTCCCTGTCCATCACCAACTCCCGGAGTTCACTCAGACTTATGTCCATCGAGTCAGTGATGCCATCCAGCCATCTCATCCTCTGTCGTCCCCTTCTCCAATCCCTCCCAGCATCAGAGTCTTTTCCAATGAGTCAACTCTTCACATGAGGTGGCCAAAGTACTGGAGTTTCAGCTTTAGCATCAGTCCTTCCAAAGAAATCCCAGGGCTGATCTCCTTCAGAATGGACTGGTTGGATCTCCCTGCAGTCCAAGGGATACCTACTTAATAAATATGAGTTTTGAGCCCACAGTTGAATGATTTATTGATCACTCATTCATTTTATATTGAAGAAACATTTTTAAAACACATATTATGCACTAGACACAATTCTAGGTACTGGAGATGTAGAGCTTACACTATAGAAAATACAGACAATAAAAAATACATAATTAAACATATAATATGTAAAAGTGATCAGTTTCATAGAGAAAGATAAAACCGTAACAGTGGACATAAAGTTCCAGGAGTAGGAAGAGATATAAAAAATTTAAGTGTTGTTTAAAGAAGTTTTTTATGAGTATAGTTTAAGGGACAGTTGAGATTGGATTTACACATTTGATATTTGTCAAAGAGTAAATGTTATTGAAAACCACAGACTATAAGAAATAGGCAAATGGATCAAGTGCATATAGAATATGATATCTGAGGACAGAATTCTGCAGCAACCAAGATTTTATATGTTGGGGAAATGAGAAAACTCAGCAGTGAGATGGAGAAGCAGCAGTAACAGAAGTGGAACAAACAACAGAATTAGGACAAAGTGTAGTATACTTAAAGCCAAGTTAAAAATGAAAAGAGTCTTAAGGAGAAGTGAGAGACCTCTTGTATGAAATATTGATTTTCTACAAGGGATGAACACTATCCAGTGGATTTACCAATGTGCAATGGACATAAATTTGGGAAAACTCCAGGAGATACTGAAGGACAGAGGAGCCTGATGTGCTGCAGTCCTTGGGGTCTCAAAGAGTCAGACATGACTTCATCACTGAACAGCAAGGAACAAGTTTAATGGTGCTCTTCAAAAGACCTGTTTTGTTGAAAAGAGGAGGGGCACAGGCTTACTGGAGAGGTTTTTTTTTTTTTTTTTTTTTCTTCCAATTTTATTTTATTTTTAAACTTTACATAATTGTATTAGTTTTGCCAAATATCAAAATGAATCCGCCACAGGTATACATGTGTTCCCCATCCCGAACCCTCCTCCCTCCTCCCTCCCCATACCATCCCTCTGGGCCGTCCCAGTGCACCAGCCCCAAGCAACTAGCATCATGCATCGAACCTGGACTGGCAACTCGTTTCCTACATGATATTTTACATGTTTCATTGCCATTCTCCCACATCTTCCCACCCTCTCCCTCTCCCACAGAGTCCATAAGACTGTTCTATACATCAGTGTCTCTTTTGCTGTCTCGTACACCGGGTTATTGTTACCATCTTTCTAAATTCCATATATATGCGTTAGTATACTGTATTTATGTTTTTCCTTCTGGCTTACTTCACTCTGTATAATAGGCTCCAGTTTCATCCACCTCATTAGAACCGATTCAAATGTATTCTTTTTAATGGCTGAGTAATACTCCAACAAAGTGCCAGGAAGGGACCTGTCCTTCAGTTCTATATCATATATTCTTCACTGTAATTTCACTCATTAAACTCTTCTCTAGTGGATACCATATAATTCATATTCCTTTTTGGAGATAATTCTGTCTTTTTCATCCATTCCTTTTGTGTGACCCATCAGCTATCTCTCATAGATATTATCGTATTTATTTTGAAATTATGAACTTCTGATTTCAGTGTTATTTCCTATCTTTGGTATTGGTTAAATTCCTTTGAATTCAAGCTGGGGTGAAGATCCCACTTTACTTTCTTTCATGTCTTTCTGTATGAATCTATGTATGCTGGAGCAGGGATATACTAATGTTAACTTAGTAAAATGTTTTAATTATTTTTCTCTTTTTACACTATTTTTAAATGAGAGCTGTATTATTATTTACATTGAAATGTCTTAAAACAGTAGACAATTCAAAATGGGCTAAGTATAGATGTTTGGGGTAATTAATTTGGATTCAGTTTGTGTATGTCTTATTCTGCTTTCACCCCTAGGTATATTTAATGAAAATACACCTTCACTTTGGTAGTATATTGTGTGCTATGTACATTTCCTCTGAATCTCTGATATCATCATTCTTTAGTAGCATTCATACTTTACTGCTACCATACTTATGAGGAACACCTTCCCCTCTGTGTTCCTTTTTCCTTTCCCAGAAGTAATGTCTATCCAAGAATGACAATAGTTTATTCTTTGATCCACTGGATCTCAGAACTATTTTGGCTATTTTATAATCAATGTAAATTGCGTCACTGACTCAATGGACATGAGTTTGAGCAAACTCTGGGAGCTGGTGATGGACAGACAGGGAAGCCTGGAGAGCTGCAGTCCATGGGGTTGCAAAGAGCTGGACATGACTGAGTGACTGAACTGAACTGAATCAATGTAAAAACTCTCTCCTGGGATGTGTGTGTATGTGTGTGTATGTGCTCCATAGCTCAGTTGTGTCTGACACTTTGCAGCTATAGTCACTTTGCAGCTATATAACAACAATAATCCATCAGGCTCCTCTGCCAATGGAATTTTCCAGGCAAGAATACAAGAGTGGGGTGCCATTTCCTACTCTAGGGGTTCTTCCTGATGAGGAATAGAACTCCTGTCTCTTGCATCTCTTGCATTGGCAGGAAGATTCTTTACCACTAGCACAGTCTGGGAAGCCTTCTCTTAGGATAACCCTTGTTATTGCTTTCTGTTCTCCACCATGAGGATTCTACTCCTCTCTCTCCTGCCCAATCCCTACCTAGTTCTACACTCTTTCTTAGACTTAACAGAAAACTCTGCTCGTCAGATATCTGTATTTCCCCATATACACAGAAGCTACAGTTTGTTGTATGCTTTGCTGATAAGTATAGGCTATAGGAGTATAGGCTATGGGTGGTTTGATTGTATTTGTTTTCTGTTTGGACTTATATGTGGGCATTTTTTCTTTTTTTTTTTTTTTTTTGTTTTGTTTTTGGTTAAGAACATGTAGAGAAATTTGTCGATTTCCATAATCACCAGGATAGTTAAAACTGCCTCTCAATGTAGTATTGTTAGTCCTTCCTCCTACCAATAAATATTGATATAGATAAAAAATTTGTTGAAAGACTGGGAGGACATTACTGTGGCTTATTAAAGATCATATCCAATTTTAAATAAACAAAACTTGGAACTTATAGTCTATGAATCTAAAGAATTCAAAAGAATAGTAACAAGCAAAAAGAAACAACTATGTATAAATGGAAAGAAACAACTCTTTCTTTGTTGAGAAAAATGGGGATTTTCAAAACAACTGTTACATCAAAGACATATTAAAGAACACTACAAAGAATTCAAGTTAACTTTCACAGTAATAAGTTTTAATAATCTGCACAAATATAGTAATCATACACTTGAATAAATGGCTGTGGGGAGCAATGTGGAAGTTCATTTCTGGAAATCATCAAAGATAAAAGTAGCATTTTTTTTGTTTTTATGGGAGACTTAAATGAAATATTTCCTGACCAAGAAGAAATGAGATATTTTACTTTTCAGTGTTCCTTTCAGCCATAACATCAGTCTCCATGATCCAACTGTATTTCTCACCTATTACCTTGATAGCTTTATTCTTTTTGGTATTATGTCCCTTTCTTTTTTCTATCGTAAGAGGAGAAAGATACAACGTGGAGTCCTTATACCTTCCCATATACTACTTCTGAAGAAAAATAAAAGCTGAAGGGGTTGGGGAAATACTATAGAAGTGTTGAGCAGCTGGAAACAAGAACACAATTTCTGCAAATGTTCACAGCTTCAATTTCATACTTAATTTATCTATATGACTCAACAAAATCACTTAACCACACAAAAATACTTAACATTTGGAATTAGAAAATTACTGCACTAATATCATTAGTAAGAACTATCATCAGCAACATGGAAAACACTCAAATATCTCTAATCCAGAAAATTTTAATTACCCAGCTATGCTAAAAGTAACAAAATCATTTTCCTAGCTGCTTTTCTACTGCTTATAAAATCAACCCTTGAGAACAATGGTAAGTTAAATGCTACTTTTGTATTCATGAAAAAGGAAGCAGGATGAAAAGAGCACAGCTTCCCCAATACTTTCAAGAAAACCTTTCATCGTTTGCAGAATCACACACCTATTTATATATTTGTGAGTGCATATACACACACACTGCCACAAATTTCAAGAGGTTAGAATAATTTTTATCCTGTTTCACATTCTATCTACTAAAGCATTTTGATGTATTAATTGATGATAGGTAAACTGACAGAATAGAAATAACATTTTTGAATTAAAAATATCTTTATCTAATTACATAATTTTAGCATTTGACACTGTTTTTGCGACATCCAAAGACATGATTTTTTTTATATAAATGCTATGAATGTAGTATTTTAAAAACCTCATCTCAGTAGCACTAGTATTTTCACTGCACTCAACTGAAAACAATCAATTACCATTAGAAGCCTATTTATATTAATCTGTGTTAAGGTTTAAAAAGAGAAAGGAATATTACTAAAGTTGCTACTGTCCAAGTCTATTAAAATTCTCAAAATTTTAGCTATAAAGTTAGGGTATAGTGACAATGTATTTAAAGACATTTAAACAAAAAATTTAAAGACTTTTTGTGATTCTTTGTCTAGGAAATTCTCCTATGTCTTTCCCCAGAATAAAGTTAATCTGTCAGAGAGATTTTTATTTTTATTTTAAAATAACTAATCGTTACCTCATCTTCTTGCAACAACTTATTTATATACAAGCAAAACATATTTAAGAAATTAATTTCCACTAAAGAAACTACTTCCATAGCTTTCAAGCTCTATAATATTTAATATATTATGAACACTCATCATTTCACGCCTATGAAATTCTCTCCTTAATTGAATTAGTTGTTTTATTTCTTCTTTAACTGTTTTTCCCGGTATTTTTCTTCAGCTCCTTTATACTCCTGAGATGTTTGTGTCCTTTCCCTCTCCCATCTTTCTAGAATCTCAGTATTTGTATCTAAGCCCATAGCTTTGTTTTTTACCTCCCAAACTCCTCCACATCAATAAATTTACTATTGAATTAATAAAGTTTAAGCTTTAGAAATCATTTCTCATGGCTGTATTTAAAGACACTGTACCAAACACTGTATTACATAATTTATACATTTTAAAAGATCTCCAAAAATTGTACCAGTTTCCTGCATGTAAAACTAGCATAACTCCCTGCTCTTGACTGTATACACCTGATCTGAGACCCAGATGCATCTGTGATTTCCTTTAGCTATGTCCACTTAGATATGCTTTCCAACAGAAAATAATTTTCATACCAAACAGTATATATACATCTAAATTTATACCTATATTCTAACATTCTTCACTGTTAATCCCTATATTAGTAACCTAATTTTCACTCAGCTAGCCATCCAACTATGAACGTGACAGGCATCCTTAATCTCCTGCATATTTCAGCCCCCAAAACACAGAATGAAATTCATTTTAAGCGTGGTAAACAAAATCTTGAATGTGACCACCACTGGCCTGTCCTGCTCACCTACCATACATGCACCATAATCCATTAACATTAGTTACAGAACTACTAAACCTGTAGAACATTAAACCTGTAAAAATCCATATTTTTATGGAATTTACTATGTCTTGTGTCTAAAACAGTCTTTCTCCATCTTTCATTCTAACTGAGTCATCATTAAAACCTGGACTTTACTACAATGTCTTTTTCTGAACCCTCCTTCATCATTATGCACTCATTCTCTTATTCAGTCATTTTCTCCATCATGATAGCACTGTACTTTGAAACTTTTAACACTAAAATTGAATCTTTTTAAACCAAAATTTACTAAAATGAATTTTGCTCACTACTAGCTCCATGATGGGACTTTAATCCCCATGATGAAATCTCTATTTTATTCATTTTTATATCTGTATTGTCTTACAAAATAATAGCACAAACAATAGTACCTGGCAAATATGGTGAATGAATTAATTTACTGATTATTTTGGATTAACCATTTATGTTCCAATCTAACACCAAACCCTCCACTTGTGCCCATGACTATGGTTACTCCTTCTACTTATGAAGAACATCACTTGAATAATTGTCTCATCTGTTTTATATTTCTTGTATCATTTTTCTCCTCTCTACTAGATCGTTTCCATTGACTTCATACCTGCTTTAATATTTTCTTAATCCTTTCTACAACAAAACTCTTAGAAAAGGATTGCTGAAATGTGTCTCTAATTCCTTTTTTGTTATTTTGGCTTGAATTTTGTGTATTCAGACTTTGTTCTTACCTTCCATTCCACAGTTTCTGTTCATGCCAAGGGCACCAGTGATATCCACTTTTTTAGGTATTCATGTTTTGTCCCTATCTTCCTGGACTTATTAAGTGCATTTGATACAGGTGATAAGATTCCTCTCCTTAAAGTATTTTCTTCACTTAGTTTCTCTTTTTACCTCATTAGTTGCTCCTTCTTGGTCTCCTTTGCTCTGAATCCCTGCCCTCTTAATTTGGAAAATTACAGACCTCTCTCTATAAAAAGCCTCTAATATTTTGCCTGTGTGTATGTATATGTTATCTCAGCCTTTCTTTCCCTACACGCCCTGCAATGCTGTAGACTTTTCCTGCTTCTCAAAATGCCCTTCATCTACTAATTTTCTGACTTTATATCTTGCTATTTCCTACTTCCCCATCTCCTGGACCTTACTCAAACTCGTGTCCATCAAGTCAGTGATGCCATCCAACCATCTTGTCCTCTGTCATCCCCTTCTCCTCCTGCCTTCAGTTTTTCTCAGCATCAAGATCTTTTCCCACGGGTTGGCTTTTCCCATCAGGTGGCCAAAGTATCATAGCTTCAGCTTCAACATCAGTCCTTCCAATGAATATTCAGGATTGCTTTATTTTAGGATTGACTAGTTTGATTTCCTTGCTGTTGAAGTGACTCTCAAGAGTCTTCTCCAACACCACAGTTCAAAAAGATAAATTCTTATGCATTCAGCTCTCATCGTGGTCCAACTCTCACATCTACACATGACTACTGGAAAAACCATAGTTTTGACTATACAGACTTTTGTCGGCAAAAGTAATGTCTCTGCTTTTTAATATGCTGTCTAGATTGGTCATAACTTTCCTTCCAAGGAGCATCTTTTAATTTCATGGCTGCAGTCACCATCTGCAGTGATATTGGAGCCTAAGAATATAAAGTGTGTCACTGTTTCCATTGTTTCCCCATCTATTTGCCATGAAGTAATGGTACCAGAGAAGGCAATGTATCGGAGAAGGTATCGCAGAAGGCAATGGCACCCACTCCAGTACTTTGCCTGGAAAATCCCATGGATGGAGAAGCCTGGTGGGCTGCAGTCCATGGGGTCGCTGGGGGTCGGACACGACTGAGCGACTTCACTTTCACTTTTCACTTTCATGCATTGGAGAAGGAAATGGCAACCCACTCCAGTGTTCTTGCCTGGAGAATCCCAGGGACGGGGGAGCCTGGTGGCTGTCGTCTGTGGGGTCACACACAGTCAGACATGACTGAAGTGACTTAGCAGCAATGGTACTGGATGTCATGATCTTAGTTATCTGAATGTTGAAATTTAAGCCAGTTTTTTCACTCTCCCCTTTCAGCTTCATCAAGAGGCTCCATAGTTTCTCTTTGCTTTATGCCATAAGGGTAGTGTCAACTGCATGTGTCAGTTGCTCAGTCGTGTCTGACTTTTTGTGACCCCATGGACTGTAGCCCGCAAGGCTCCTTCATCATCTGCATATATGAGATTATTGATATTTCTCTTGGCAATCTTGATTCCAGCTTGTGCTTCATCTACCCCAACAATTTTCATGATAGCCTCTAGCCATTTTATTTTGTTTTCTAGGCCTTACAGGGCACATATTAGAAAGAAAATCACATGCATGTATACACATATACAAAAACAAGTTAATTTTTGTGAAAGGACTTTCTGATTTTCCCACTATCCAATGTTACTTAAAAATTTTCTACTGTAAGATTTGACAATTGCCATATAAAATGACAGCTAAACAGAAATGTTCATGATGGTCTCATTTAATTAATTTCTACCAAAGTTATCCACCATTTTTTCTGATATGTTTTTGAAAAGTGTTATTTCCACATGTAATGATTTATGTGCATGTATGCTCAGTCACTAAGTTGTGTCCAACTCTTTGAGACCCCATGCTCTGTAATCTGACAAGCTTCTCTATTCATTTGATTCTCAAGGTAAGAATACTTGAATGGGTTGCCAGAGATCAAATCCTTGTTTCCTGCACTGCAGACACATCTTTTAACCATTGAGCTACCACTACCCATCAGTTGGTACAATGGAAGAAATACGTAAAAAAAAAATAATAATAATATGTATAAAAAACAAAGCAATAAAAAAAGTATAAAGTTTTTATGTAAAACCTTTGTGTAAAGCTCTAAATACAACTGAACATTAAGTTTAAAAATTGAAATAAGAAACAATTTATTATATGCAGGCAAAAGCATGTTCAGTTCAGTTCAGTTCAGTTCAGTTGCTCAGTCATATCTGGCCCTTTGCAACCCCATGAATCGCAGCATGCCAGGCCTCCCTGTCCATCACCAACTTGCGGAGTTCACCCAAACTCATGTCCATCGAGTCGGTGATGCCATCCAGCCATCTCATGAGCCTCTGTCGTCCCCTTCTCCTCCTGCCCCCAATCCCTCCCAGCATTAGAGTCTTTTCCAATGAGTCAACTCTTTGCATGAGGTGGCCAAGGTACTGGAGTTTCAGCTTTAGCATCATTCCTTCCAAAGAACTCCCAGGGCTGATCTCCTTCAGAATGGACTGGTTGGATCTCCTTGTAGTCCAAGGGATTCTCAAGAGTCTTCTCCAACACCACACTTCAAAAGCATCAATTCTTCAGCGCTCAGCCTTCTTCACGGTCCAGTTTTCACATCCATATATGACCACTGGAAATACCATAGCCTTGATGAGATGGACCTTTGTTGGCAAAGTAATGTCTCTGCTTTTGAATATGCTATCTAGGTTGGTATTAACTTAGTCACTGACATAAAGATCTCTAAAGAGAGAAATCTCAGATTTCATGGGTATATATGCCAGAAAAATAGGAATACATGAAATGTTAAATTTATGTTTTATAATGTGCTTTAAAAATATATGTTATTACAACAATCATTCTTTCTTCATTCAGTTCTATACTGAGTCAAACAGCAGTTTTATATAGAAAAGAGAACTCTGAATTTAACTTAGGTGAATGCTGGTCTTCATTCATCGTGCATTGATTCCTTAATATTACATTGTATTTCCATAGATTAAGTGCAGGCCTCCTTCCAAATAGAGACCACATGTTTGTGGAATGTCCAGGCCATATTGCTGTGCCAAAGGTAATAATTACAACAGTATTTATCAAAGTGGTTGTCCACAAAAGAGCCATGTGTAACTTCTCCTTTTCAATTGTTGTAAATGGAAGGAGACTAGAAAATTAAAAATAAAATTTCAAGGATGAAGGGGCAGAACAAAATATTAATCAGTTTCCAGCTGAGTTAGTAGAACCACTAAGTCTTACTTTGAAGTAAATAAAGAGCCTGTCTTTGGGGAGAAAAGAATGAACATAAAGGGAGCATTTAAAAAGTCTTTCATCTTTGGAATATTTGTTGCTTAAATTACCCATTCTTCTCAGTACTAGATTTTAAAGGCTTCCAACTAGGCTTTGAAACTGATATGCTCCTGAAGTTGTTAGGCTGAAGTGGAGGAATTGACATCTTCATTAAAGCATTTTTTTAATTATGATAAATAATTCCTATAAATTGCTATCTTACCTTTATTACCAAATATACACAAATATATTTCATTTCTTTGTTTCATTTCAAAGAATATATTTCATTCATCCTTCCCTGCCAAAATATTTACTTTTAACAAAAATATTCATATTTCATATCAAAATTTTTAATTCAATGCCTAATGCCAATATATTATTTAATATTTTAAATATGTAATTATTAAATTAAATAAATGTTCAGACTCAACTATCTTCTTTGAATGAACTTTTGCTATTACTCAAAAAAGTATGCATTTAAAAAATTGTTCTGCCTTTGGAAGATTAAGTTATCAGGGAAATAACTTTACAGACTTTTTTTTAACTTATTCTAATTTTTATGAGCACAATCTTTCTTGTAAATTTATGACAAACACAAACAAACCCAATGGTAGAAACTTAATGCCTAATCTCTCCATTAGTGTTTTCTATTACCTCTATTGTATAGTTTGAATTTTGACACTTAAATCATGTATTCACACACACAAACACACACACACTCCCCTATAGTTTATAACTGGAGCTAAAGCAATCTAATTATATACTATCAAATTTAAGTGGACATGTTTTCTAGAAATTAGACTTTGAAAGTTCAATTATAAGTGTATGAAATAGTCATTTCAGTTTTCATCAAATATTGGCAAAGTTCTCTCATTTGAATGATGCTACTGTTCTAAAGAGAAGCAGCAGTCAGCAAACTGCCCTAGGAGAGGGGAGCACTGTGTCTCTAACATCTCTGTGGCTTACTGAGGTGGGTTAGATGGGTTCTAACATCAAAGCAACAGAAATTAGCATGTATATTTTACTTATAGACTGTGGAACTTTATTAACCCCCTTTTTAAATCTATGAAATAAAACAAGAGTGCATTTTGAGTTTTTAAAATTATATAAAATTAGCTTTCATTTTTTTTAATGCGACAAAATGCAGGTTAGTCCAGTTCTCTGCATGCAAATATTTTATATTTAAAAACACTTTATAAAAGCCTATTCATATATTCCTTTCCTTTCTTATTTCTTCTTCTTCATTTATGAAAATCTTACTCTTAGGCATCTGTTTTATAGCAAATGAGGAAAGTGAGATTGTTATGTCTCCGCTTGATTTCAATTTGTCCACCTCAGACATAATAGCATGATGTTGACTAAGCTTAACTACGTTACTTGGTGTGTAGGAAAATTAATGTCTGTCTTTATAAAAAAACAAAATACTCCTATTATATTAGGATTTGTAAAATATTTGCCATTATACAATCAATCATGTTTTTGAAAATGTGGAACTAGTAAATTTTAATTACTCTTTCTAAAGCCATGTATACTAAGATCTTTCCCATTCCTTTTCAAAATGTCATCACTACTGAAATACTCATGAGAACTTTGTGCAATACATATGCTAGCTTGCAATTTTATTATTTTTAATAAATAGGGAAGATGGGAAAATAAGGATCCTTAGTGCCTTGAATGAAGTGAAAAAGTGCTTAATACTTATCACTGTGACCAGACCTTTCTCCCTCAGTGAAGGTAATAAAAGAAGTCAGATCACCCTCCTTGCTTTTAAGTATTCCAGAACAGCTGTCATGGTGTTTGGCTGTGAAAAGCACTCATGGGTCCTAAGTAGTTAGACATTTGGGACATTTGGAATGAAAATAAAACTTCATAAGCAGGAGGCTGCAGGTAATATTTGAAATTGTTTAACACTGTCTCAGGTAGAAAATAAAAGGGATGTCAGAATAACATCTTCAAAGGTCTCTTCATAACAAGAAACTTTTATCTCATTCTTTAAAAAAAAATGTAACCCATTTGGATGTAACTCAGAAAAAGTAATGAAATTATTTTTTTTCCAAAAGGTTTTAAAGTACTACCTCCTAGGGTTCTTTTGGATAGCTCATGATATAAGCGAAAACATCTAACTTATGCTTGACACATAGAAAACACTCAATATTAGTTTTCTTTTCAAGATAAACTACTATGTACATCCAGGGAATATGATTTTATCATTTATTTATTTTATAATATATATCATCATTTTATTCTAGCACCAGAAATCACCTTAAAGCTGTATGGTTTGAGTCAATTATTTTATAAATGAAAGGAAAAAAAAAAAGGAAAGCCAAAATAATCTTATGGGAACTCTGAGTTAGAAGAATAGTTTTTTTTTTTTCTAACTTTAGTCTGTGTTCTTTCAATCATTTTTTTTAGCTTTCTCTCTTTACCTTGATTTATCAATTTCATGACCATAGGAAATCTTTCTGTCTGGATTTCATATAGTGTCCAGTACAGTCATCAATACATATGTACACTGGATATTTTCTGGCAAGTTGTAAATTAACAGAGTGTATGATAATGTCAACATGGTCAGAAGAATTGAGTATATTCAGCAGTAATAGATACAGTAAAAATAGGAATATCATGCCAGTTTGAAAAAAAAATAGTGCTTCTGTCCAAATTTGATATTATATATATAGTTGAGCTATTTCAAATTCTGAAAGATGATGCTGTGAAATTGCTGCAGTCAATATGCCAGCAAATTTGGAAAACTCAGCAGTGGCCACAGGACTGGAAAAGGTCAGTTTTCATTCCAATCCCAAAGAAAGGCAATGCCAAAGAATGCTCAAACTACTGCACAATTGTACTCATCTAACACTCTAGTAAAGTAATGCTCAAAATTCTCCAAGCCAGGCTTCAGCAATATGTGAACCGTGAACTTCCAGTTGTTCAAGCTGGTTTTAGAAAAGGCAGAGGAATCAGAGATCAAATTGCCAACATCCACTGGGTCCTCAAAAAAACAAGAGAGTTTCAGAAAAATATCTACTTCTGCTTTATTGACTATGCCAAAGCCTTTGACTGTGTGGGTCACAATAAACTGTGGAAAATTCTGAAAGAGATGGGAATACCAGACCACCTGACTTACCTCTTGAGAAACCTATATGCAGGTCAGGAAGCAACAGTTAGAACTGGACATGGAACAACAGACTGGTTCCAAATACGAAAAGGAATATGTCATGGCTGTATGTTGTCACCCTGCTTATTTAACTTCTATGCAGAGTACATCATGAGAAACGCTGGACTGGAAGAAGCACAAGCTGGAATCAAGATTGCCGGGAGAAATATTGATAACCTCAGATATGCAGATGACACCACCCTTATGGCAGAAAGTGAAGAGGAACTCAAAAGCCTCTTGATGAAAGTGAAAGAGGAGAGTGAAAAGTTGGCTTAAAGCTCAACATTCAGAAAACGAAGATCATGGCATCTGGTCCCATCACTTCATGGGAAATAGATGGGGAAACAGTGGAAACAGTGTCAGACTTTATTTTGGGGGGCTCCCAAATCACTGCAGATGGTGACTGCAGCCATGAAATTAAAAGACGCTTACTCCTTGGAATGAAAGTTATGACCAACCTAGATAGCATATTCAAAAGCAGAGACATTACTTTGCCAACAAAGGTCTGTCTCATCAAGGCTATGGTTTTTCCAGTGGTCATGTATGGATGTGGGAGTTGGACTGTAAAGAAAGCTGAGCACCGAAGAATTGATGCTTTTGAACTGTGGTGTTGGAGAAGACTCTTGAGAGTCCCTTGGACTGCAAGGAGATTCAACCAGTCCATTCTAAAGGAGACCAGTTCTGGGTGTTCATTTGAAGGACTGATGCTGAAGATGAAACTCCAATACTTGGCCACCTCATGCGAAGAGTTGACTCATTGGAAAAGACCCTGATGCTGGGAGGGATTGGGGGCAGGAGGAGAAGGGGACGACAGAGGATGAGATGGCTGGATGGCATCACCGACTCGATGCACATGAGTTTGGGAGAACTCCGGGAGTTTGTGATGGACAGGGAAGCCTGGTGTCCTGCGATTCATGGGGTCGCAAAGAGTCAGACATGACTGAGCAACTGAACTGACTGACTGACTGATATTTATTACTTATTATATATCAGTTCAGCTCAGTTCATCCAGACTCATGTGTAGGGTGACAATATACAGCCTTGACGTACTCCTTTCTATTGCTTTTTCCATGATCCAGGGGATGTTGGCAACTTGATCTCTGGTTCTTCTGCCTTGTCTAAAATCAGCTTGAACATCTGGAAGTTCACAGTTCACGTATTGCTGAAGCCTGGCTTGGAGAATTTTGAGCATTACTTTACTAGCGTGTGAGATGAGTGCAATTGTGTGATAGTTTGAGCATTCTTTGGCATTGCCTTTCTTTGGGCTTGGTATGAAAAGTGACCTTTTCCAGTCCTGTGGCCACTGCTGAGTTTTCCAAATTTGCTGGCATATTGAATGTAGCACTTTCACAGCATCATCTTATAGGATTTGAAATAGCTCAACTGGAATTCCATCACCTCCACTAGCTTTGTTTGTAGTGATGTTTTCTAAGGCTCACTTGACTTCACATTCCAGTATGTCTTGCTCTAGGTGAGTGATTACACCATCCTGATTATCTTGGTCATGAAGATCTTTTTTGTACAGTTCTTCTGGGTATTCTTTCCACCTCTTCTTAATATCTTTTGCTTCTGTTAAGTCCATACCATTTCTGTCCTTTATTGAGCCCATCTTTGCATGAAATGTTCCCATATAAATATACATAATTGTGATACTGTTATATACATATATATTGTGATATATACATTATTGGGAAAATTGAGTTCCTCTTTATGCCTTATTAGCATATAGACATGTCTTTCTGTAAATGACACACCCAGAGTTATTTCTATAAAGCAATAAACTAAGTCAAGGATATTAAAGCTTTCCTTAGACCCTCCTAGTTGATCCTCATATATAATGTACCCTTGTTTCTTTTAAGAACCTCAGCATATAAGTAATGATTTGTTGATCTTTTATAATAAAAAAATATTTAATTAAAATAATCATGTTCAGCAAAAAGGTAATGCATGCCTACTCACCTATACTAGGATCTGTTTTAGTATTTTACTTATTTTTTATTTTTTAAATCTTATAGAAATACAGTTGGTCTTCAGTGTTGTGTTTAATTTCTGTTGCAGAGAAACATGACTGAGTTTAATGTATATATATATATATTCTTATTTTTTCTGACTGTGGTTTTTGCACAGGAGACTGAATGTATTTCTCTGTGCTATACAGCAGGACCTTGCTATTTATCCATCCTATATGTAATATATCACATCTGCTAATTCCAAACTCTCAGTACTTCTCTCCCCTATGGCCTCCCCCTTGGTAATCACAGGACTTCTCTCTATATCTGTAAGTATGTTTTTGTTTCATAAATATGTTCATCTGTGTCATGTTTTAGATTCCATATATAAAAGATATCATATGATATTTCTCTGACTACCTTAATTTTGTGTAATAAATTCTAGGTCCATCCATGTTACTGTAAATGGCAATATTTCATTATTTTTTAAGGTTGAAAAATATTGAATCTGTATGCCATATCTTCTTTATGCATTCATCTGTTAAAGGACATTTAGTTTGTTTCCATGTCTTGGCTATTGTAAATAGTGCTGTTATGAACATAAGGGTGCATGGAACTCTTTGAATTATGGTTTTTCTGGGTATATGCCCAGGAGTGGGATTGCTTTTTGCAACACTATTTTTAGTTTTTTTTATGAACCTTCGTACTGTTCTCAATAGTGACTATACCAATTCACATTCCCACTAACAGTGTAGGAGGGCTGACTTTTCTCCACAATCTACACAAAACTAAACTCAAAATGGTTTAAAGACTTAAAACAAGACACCTAAAACTCCTAGAAGAGGACATAGCCAAAATATTCTCTGACACAAACTATACCAATGTTTTCTTAGGTCAGTCTCCCAAGGCAATAGATAGAAAAGTAAAAATAAACAAATGGGACCTAATCAAACTCAAAACTTTTTCACAGCAAAGGAAACCATAAACAAAACAAAAAGATATCCTATGGACTGGGAGAAAATGTTTGCAAATAATGTGACCGACAAAGGCTTAATTTCCAAAATATATAAACAGCTCTTACAATTCAATAACAAAAGGAAAAAGCAACCCAATTGAAAAATGGGCAGAAGACCTAAATAGACATTTCTCCAAAGTGGAAATAAAGATAGGCACATCCAGAAACGTTCATCATTGCTAATTATTAGAGAAATGCGAATCAAAACTACAATGAAGTACTGCCTCACACAGGTCAGAATGGCCATAGCTAAAATGTTTAACCATATGTAATACCCAATAAACATTAAAAATATTGACTTAAATCACTTTATATATTTTTTTCAGTTCAGTCATTCAGTTGTGTCTGATTCTTTGCACCCCATGGACTGCAGCATGCCAGGCTTCCCTGTCCATCACCAACTCCTAGAACCTGCTCAAACTCATGTCTATTGAGTCAATGACATAATCCAACCATCTCATCCTCTGTTGTCCCCTTCTCCTCCTGCCTTCAATCTTTCCAGCATCAAGGTCTTTTCTAATGAGTCAGTTTTTTGCATCAGGTGGCCAAAGTATTGGAGCTTCATTTTCAGAATCTGTCCCTCCAATGAATATTCAGGACTGATTTCCTTTAGGGTTGACTGGTTTGAACTCCTTATGGTTCAAGGGGCTCTCAAGAGTCTTCTCCAACACCACAGTTCAAAAGTGCTCAGCTTTCTTTATAGTTCAACTCTCACATCCATACATGACTACTGGAAAAACCAAACTTTGACCAGACAGACCTTTGTTGACAAAGTAATATCTCTGCTTTTTAGTATGCTGTCTAGGTTGGTCATAGCTTTTCTTCTAAGGAGCAAGCGCCTTTTAATTTCATGGCTGCAGTTAACATCTGCAGTGATTTTGGAGCCCCCAAAATAAAATCTCTCACTGTTTCCATTGTTTCCCCATCTATTTGCCATGAAGTGATGGGACCATATGCCAAGACCTTAGTTTTCTGAATGTTGAGTTTTAAGCCAACCTTTTCACTCTCCTCTTTCACTTTCCTCAAGAAGCTCTTTAGTTCTTCTTCACTTTCTGCCATAAGGGTGGTGTCATCTGCATATCTGAGGTGATTGATATTTCTCCCAACAATTGTTTTAAATACTTAAAACAAGTCCAATTTTTAGTGAAACTGTAAGTTCTTTGAAATTGAAGAATTTAATAAAATACTTCTAATGCTACACTGCTTAGAACAAAGTTATTTTCTAACTATTCAGTTATTAGAGGATGGTGGAGATTTCTAAAGAAATAAATGCCAATATTCTGATTCAAATTGGTGGGAAAATACCTTCTGCTTTGAACACCATGCCTAAGTGATTAGAGGGAAAAATGGCATTTTGTATTCTTGGCTCTTGAGATCCTCTCAAGTGAACATATGGAACTGAATTTGGGATTAAATCAAATGCTGAGTGCACTAACTTCTCTACCTCAGTTTTCTCTTTCAATTTATTTTCTTTTTCCTTTTAACCCAGATCAAATCTCTCCATATGTTGGTTCCTATTTAGACTAGCAACAATTTCCCCTACATTGCTTTTATGTTACATTACACCCTGGGGTAAATGTCATTAACTATAGTTTCAGCCATTAGTCTCATCCCATCATTATATAATTGACTTTCCAGAGAATCTTCTCTGTATGTGTAATTTTGACTAATTCAACTCACAATTTGGAAAACTTTTCAGAATCCTTTCAATGCAATGATTTATCTTAAGCAATATAATTAGCAAGGTGCACTTTAAAGAAGTAATGTTTGAAAGCAAGCCTATTTAATTTTCGTATTTTTATCTTTAAAAAAAGGTAATGAAAAAGAATCTATATTTAAGAGTTACATCTCTGTTTAAAGTACGGATATGTGTGAGAAGAGAGAAATATAAACAAGGAGCATGACAAAAGGATGGTTACTTTGAATATTATATACAAAATAGATCATATAACATTGAAATAAAATTAGCAACTTTGAAAATATTTTTTGAATATGTAGCTTTGCTACATTAATGTAAAACAGATTATATATTTATATATTATTCATAATATTTCTACATATTTATATTTTAAATACAATCATTTAAAAAGTATATTTTAAATGTTTACTACTTTGAAAAACATTTACAGCTACTAACTTCTAAACAAGAAACAAATGAGTCTTTATAAATTTAAGTCCTCCCACAGTTGTTAAAGATCCCCTGGAGAAGGGAACAGCTACCCCCACTCCAGTACTCTGGCCTGGAGAATTCCACTGACTGTATAGTCCATGGGGTAGCAAAGAGTCAGACACGACTGAGTGACTTTCACTTCATTTCACTTCACAGGTGTTAAAATGGGACCCAGGGTTATTCCACAAAAATCATTTCTGTCTAGGCCTTAGATCCTGTAAATATCAGCTCCCAGGAGAATAGAATAAAATATAATCTATTGAAATACCAGACCCAGAGAGTTAACTAGAAAAGTTTCATGGAATTTGTTGCTCAAACAAAGCCATCATACCAACATAAATATCAAGCAAACAACTAAATAGTTATGAAATACTGACAGTAAACAAAATGCATGAACTTATTTGGCAGAAATGACAGATTCTTTAACTCAACAAATAAATAATCCTACAATGATCATTCATTGGCTAAAGGAATTCAGAATATGTGATGCAGTTTATCCCACTTTTCTTATCCCATCTACACAGGTCAAATTGAATACTCAATGCTAGACCTTAACAAATAAACTCTAGCCTACACTTGAATACAGAAAAGGTAAAAGCTTAAACATTTACCTACATCGTTCATTCTTGATTTCTTGATTCAAAGGCAAGAGAGCCCCAGACTTGACTGCAGTGTTCCTCAGAACCAAGATCTGTGGAGAACAATGAGGTATTAACAATGTTAGGTTAATGTCATATCTTGAAGTATACGTTTTGCTTCTGGAATCCCATTTTTCATGAGTTGGCTGTGCAGTGACTGAGTTAGATTGACTTTTGCCATCAAAGTTTACATGCTGCACCCCACAGCTTCTCTATTTCCTGGCCAGAGCTCAGCCCTCTTATAGAGTTGTTCTCCTGTCTGTCAGACTAAGGCACTGACCTCACTGGTTCATATTCCCAGGTGCTATTACCTACACAGGAGACCAAACCAACTTCTCTTTGGCTTATTTATTCAGAGAAGCAGACTGTATGGATGCTTGCATGTGTCTTTTATGTGTGTGTAAACTAAGATTTCTATTCAAAATATTCAAAATCCTTAAAGATGTTAAGTAATTCTAAAATTTAAAAATGTTTTTATAACCAGAAAACTCTACCTGTTATGAAATTAATTCTAACAACTCACTACCAAAACATACTGGCATCTCAATATTAATATATTTAGTATGTTTTAAATTTCCAAGCTGAAATAATAATAAACATTGATCTGTTGGAATGTATCTGTGCCTAGGATAGTGTGGGCATTCCTCTGTCATCATATAAGATGAAATCATCAGAAAGAGAAGTTGAAGATCTTTCCTATTTTAATAAATGCACTTTAAAAATAGATTAAAATTTTTAGTATTAGGGAAAATTCTCATAGAGAATACATGTAACCTCTTATTATCACACACAACTGAAATTTTAAAGTTAAAGGCATGTTTTAAGAAGAAAGTAGGGCAACAGAAAATAGAACAAACCATTAGTTCAAAACTATTCACTTGACTGGAAACCTAGAACTCTTGAGTTAAATACTTCCTTTTGGGGTTTACCAAGCACACTTTTTCAGAATTTGAAATTACTACCACACTCTGTATATGATGAAACTAGCTTTATCACATGGCCATTCTGGAAACAAACAATAGATGCATTTGTCTTAAGGCAGAATTTGTTTTTTCTGATCAATAAACAATTATAAAACCTTCATCATATTCTTATAGAAGCCATTAGCAATGCTGAATATTTTTGACTCAGAAGTCTTTAGGAAACCTTGCATCATTTCCAAAAACACATCTCAGAGTATCTGTTCTGCAAAATACTCTATAGAAAAATAATGATGGTCATGGCTAGGGGAGTTATATGGTTGAATATGTTTTGAAAAGTGAAAAAAGTGAAGCTGCTCAGTCGTGTCCGACTCCTTGCAATCCCATGGGCTGTAGCCTACTGGGCTCATCCATCCATGGACTTTTCCAGGCAAAAGTAGTGTTGGAAACTGCAAATAGTATCTCTTGGCAATTTACAAAGCATATTAGAATGCTAAAACCAAAAATTTGTTCAGAAGAGCGTGTTAGACACTTAGAAACCAGTGTTCAACAAAATATTTTTCAAATTAATCTGCCTTCAAAACAACCTACTCTAACACTTACCTATCCCAATTGTATTTTTAAATTTATTTTTAATTGAAGGATAATTGCTTTACAGTATTGTGTTGTCACACATCAACATGAATCAACCATAGGTATCCACATGTATACCCAACTGTATTTTTTAAGCAGATTTCTCTGATGTCTTTCTCACTGAGTCCTAAGTCAGTACAATTATAAAGTTGTAGGAAGTCTTCCACTGTTGGTGCTTTAAAAAAAAAAAGGCTGTGAATAATTTATATTAAACACAGGTAAAGCAGATTTTAGGTTTTCCTCTTGTTTTCATTTCTATATCTTAATATCTTAATCTGAAGAGAAATGACTGAAGTTATATCTAACTTGTAAACTGTGCAGTCTTCAGGGCATTCATTGGCATGACTGAGAGATGGTTTTTTTCCACATAATATTGACAGTCCTCAGTATTATTGAGAAGACAAAGTTGAGAACCTCTGGTGTCCATACATAGCTTAATGGTCTGAGAGTAAAGTATACTTCACATGCAAGTGTATTTACATACTTCTTAGAAATGTCCATGGCAAAAAAAAAAAAATGTATTGGCAATAACAACTGCAAGATAATTTAATAATTTCTGGAAAGAAATGCAAGGAAAAGAGACAAGCAAAGTAACTCCTTTGTCCCAGAAAATCTTAACCAGAATGATCTGACATTACCTCAAGATATACTAATGAAATATTAACTGGTATTTACAGTTAATTTGTTGTGTTGCTGAACTTTCAATCTTTACTTCGTGTTTTCTAAAGCTTCCAGACAGTCTATACTGAAATTACAAGACATTCCTCTTAGAATTCTTCAGAATTATTTGTCAAAATACCATTTTTATTGTCAACATTTATGAATAAGTAAAAATATGGTTAAATCAGCATTTTATTTGTTTTAAACAAAAATGGAATTGCCTCTATTTTGAAATTTAATGATTTATTTTTCTGGCAAAGTAAAAATTGTGCTTTTGGGGCTCTTATTAATAATAGATACACATAGGTGCACAACTACACATTAATCTACAGACATGGATTTGACACTTGTGTGTGTATATGTTTGTGCAAGTATGCATTTCTGTAAATAGATATGAATAGTCTTCTTTCTTGTCTCTTCCTGTGTTGGCCTATAATAACATTTTACTCTAACATTAGGATATCTAAATGGCGATTACCTTATCTAAATCTAACTTAAATAACCAGACTTTGTTCTATAGTTGAGGGATCAGTATTTGTATGTAAAAAGTTTGGGCTTAAATTAAGGCTTAGATGTTTGCTATCACACATTTCCCAAAATACATTGTTAAAAAATTAATGAGTAAATGAGAAGAAATAAATGAATCAAGCAGTTTTTTTTTTTTTTCTTTTTGATTCAAGTAAAAAAGTTAAAAACTAATAGTGTGTTAGTGTGTTAATCTCTTTTCATTTATTCCTCATTTTATTGATTAAAGGTATGAAAACTGGCGCTAAAGTTTTGTTGATTAATATTGAAGCAAGCAGATGTATATTGTTAAAGACAAAACTTCTTTTGGATATTTTATGCTAATAATCACCCAAAAGATGTAACAGAATTAACTATAGTCCTTTGAAATGTATTGATCATTTCCTCTATACAACAAAAAATCTTTAAAAAGTTTTTTAAGTCATAATTATGTGATTTTAATAATTATAAAATATTTTGCACATTTAAAAATACATATTTATATTGTTTTTAAAATGTTATCCATTTTTATGATTATTCCAAGGCCAAGAGACAGACTTTTTAATATATGTCACTATATGAGATATATATTGTGTATTATATAGCATGTACGACACACTTATATTTAAATAATATTTAGATAATAAAGTCATTTGTTCATATTTTCATTTCATGTCTCAATTGATTTAAGTTTTATCAAGATTACCTGAACATGTTACATTGCTTATGAGATAATACACAGCATTTTTAATGATATTTTAGAGGTAAATTAAAAAGAAATTTACTTTTCATTATTAGTATGTGTTCTGTGATACTTTTAAAGTACTAAAATTTTAAGGTTGTCTCAAGATAATATTCTTTATTATATTGATTTTTACTACCTTTCATAGCATATAGTCCAACTGGGTTCATCTTTCCTTCTACTATAAATTTTTGCCCTAATATGTTCTTTTTTTTTTTAATGGGTCTAATATATATCTGGATCCTACTACCTGGATCAGTTAGACTATTAAAACTGGACAATACAAAACTTACTTTAACTCTTTGTTATTGTGTAACAACAGAAAACAACAGAATGGGAAAGATTAGAGATCTCTTCAAGAAAATTAGAGATACCAAGGGAATATTTCATGTAAAGATGGGCTCGATAAAGGACAGAAATGGTATGGACCTAACAGAAGCAGAAGATATTAAGAAGAGGTGGCAAGAATACACAGAAGAACTGTACAAAAACGATCTTCATGACCCCGATAATCATGATGGTGTAATCACTCACCTAGAGCCAGGCATCCTGGAATGTGAAGTCAAGTGGGCCTTAGAAAGCATCACTACAAACAAAGCTAGTGGAGGTGATGGAATTCCAGTTGACCTATTTCAAATCCTGAAAGATGATGCTGTGAAAGTGCTGCACTCAATACGCCAGCAAATTTGGAAAACTCACCAGTGGCCATAGGATTGGAAAGGTCAGTTTTCATTCCAATCCCAAAGAAAGGCAATGCCAAAGAATGCTCAAACTGCCACACAATTGCACTCATCTCACGTGCTAGTAAAGTAATGCTCAAAATTCTCCAAGCCGTGCTTCAGCAATACGTGAACCATGAACTTCCTGATGTTCAAGCTGGTTTTAGAAAAGGCAGAGGAACCAGAGATCAAATTGCCAACATCTGATGGATCATTGAAAAAGCAAGAGAGTTCCAGAAAAACATCTATTTCTGCTTTATTGACTATGACAAAGCCTTTGACTGTGTGGATCACAAAAAACTGTGGAAAATTCTGAAAGAGATGGGAATATCAGACCACCTCACCTGCCTCTTGAGAAACCTGTACGCAGGTCAGGAAGCAACAGTTAGAACTGGACATGGAACAACAGACTGGTTCCAAATACGAAAAGGAGTACATCAAGGCTGTATATTGTCACCCCGTTTATTTAACTTATATGCAGAGTACATCATGAAAAATGCTGGACTGGAAGAAACACAAGCTGGAATCAAGATTGCTGGGAGAAATATCAATCACCTCAGATATGCAGATGACACCACCCTTAAGGCAGAAAGTGAAGAGGAACTCAAAAGCCTCTTGATGAAAGTGAAAGTGGAGAGTGAAAAAGTTGGCTTAAAGCTCAACATTCAGAAAACGAAGATCATGGCATCTGGTCCCATCACTTCATGGGAAATAGATGGGGAAACAGTGGAAACAGTGTCAGACTGTATTTTTTGGGCTCCAAAATCACTGCAGATCGTGACTGCAGCCATGAAATTAAAAGACACTTTCTCCTTGGAAGGAAAGTTATGACCAACCTAGATAGCATATTCAAAAGCAGAGACATTACTTTGCCAACAAAGGTCCATCTAGTCAAGGCTATGGTTTTTCCTGTGGTCATGTATGGATGTGAGAGTTGGACTGTGAAGAAGGCCGAGCGCTGAAGAATTGATGCTTTTGAACTGTGGTGTTGGAGAAGACTCTTGAGAATCCCTTAGACTTCAAGGATATCCAACCAGTCCATTCTGAAGGAGATCAGCCCTGGTATTTCTTTGGAAGGAATGATGCTAAAGCCGAAACACTAGTACTTTGGCCACCTCATCTGAAGAGCTGACTCATTGGAAAAGACTCTGATGCTGGGAGGGATTGGGGGCAGGAGGAGAAGGGGACGACAGAGGATGAGATGGCTGGATGGCATCACTGACTCATTGGATATGAGTCTGAGTGAACTCTGGGAGTTGGTGATGGACAGGGAGGCCTGGTGTCCTGCGATTCATGGGGTCGCAAAGAGTCCGACACGACTGAGCGACTGAACTGAACTGAACAAAGTGTGCCAAAGCTTAGTGCTTTAAAACAGCTACCGTTATATTATATTTCACATTTTGGAGGGTTGAGAATTTGAACAGATTTCAGTCTCATGATTCTTCTGCTCAAAATTACATTGCCTAGAGTCAGTGGTATTCAGCTGACATGTGCACTGGTCTGAAAGATCCAACAGAGCTTCATGCTCATGCCTGGTGCCCTGGTAGAAAGACTAGAAACTGAGCTTAACTAGCATTCTTCCCTTCTCCATACATCTTAGGGCCTCTCTCATGATTCCTCCACATGGGTGACTATTTAAATATGGTGGTTCTTTGAGACTAATGCTGACACTGCCATGATGCTACTTCTGCCATATTAATCAAAGAAATTCCAGATCAGTCCAAATTCAAAAGAAGGGGAAGAGATTCACTCCTCTATGGGAAGTAGGAGAAAAAATCCTTTACCATTGTTATTATTCCACAGCAACATTGCCAAAGACATTGATGGCTTACATTATTCAACTTCTTAAGTCTCATTTCTATGTACTGCAATATTTGGCTTAGGGAAAACAATGAATATGTATCATAGTTTCTATTATAATTTAGCAATAAAATTATATATATAGTCCTGAAAGTGAGGCCCTGCACACTAGAAAATATATGATACAATTTCTTGAAGATGTTGATAATTAATCATATTGCCTTTAATAATTATGAAATAGTAATTGCTATTATTTTAGGATAATGGGAAAAAAACAGGCAATGTGTTAAGTGTTATTTTTAAAGTTATTTAATTCTCCAAGAAGGGCTCTATTATCATTCTTCTTTTATAGATAAAGAAACTGAGGCACAGAAGTATTGAGACAAATTTCTTAAACTTATAAAGCTAGTAAGATGTATACCTGGGATTCAAATCTCATCAGTCTAGGCTTAAAATCTGTACTACTGCTTTTTTACTTATTCTTTCAAGATATAATGATTCCAAACTATTTCCACAGAAAGATATATAAAAGCTGTCAATTGTAAAGAAGTTACAATGATTTTCCTATCTCCCAACTGGCTAGTAATATGGTAGCAATATCAGCAATCTATTCTCAGTTTCATTCCCTTCTAGATTATTTTGGGTTTGTTCCGTTTTTAAAAACACCCAGATAGGTCCCTATGGGACCTTATGAATTAATCAGTTGTATGGCTATTTAGAATTAAAATAATTCATAGTAAATATAGAAATTGTTATATGTGAACAGTTTTAACTAGATGTATGTTAAACATGATTATCTTCAAGTCATAAAATATTTGTCACTTATATTTTATTGCTTATCATTTTACTCACATTGTTCAATGAGTGCAATTTTACTAGTACTATATTATTACTATTATAACAAAAATATATTTTGAAACTGTCTTCTAAGAGTATACTTTAATTATAAATTTCTCTTGAAGTTAATCTCTCATTGATAGTTTATAGAAATATATGACATAAATGAAAACATTGCTATTTAGAGAAAGTTAATTTCCTTGTATATTTTATAATTTGAGTAAATATAAAAATAATTTTTAAATTTTCAATCAGAGATGATATCTAATCTCTTTCAGAAATTAAAAACTGGTTCTGGTTAGACATAAACATCTGGGATCCAAAGACATACAATGAACTTGAAGTCATTCTCTATTCTTTTTCTTCCAAAATTGTTTTGACATTTGGAAAATAATCTAAGCAGAAAGTAAAAGCACAGGAATTCAATCAAGTCAATGATTAGTAAAATAAAAGCATAAGTATTCAATCAAATCAGTGATTAATATTCATCCAAGCCATTACAGAAGTAATTCTAGACCATCAGAATGCGAATTCCCATAATTTGTATGAGGCACTTATTCTGAAATAACTCAGATATACAGTTTGTTGTAGGGGAATCATGCTTATTGTTGAAAATCTTAAACAGGACTCTTCTAACTTGTGTCAAGGAAAAAGAAAGGAATATATTAAGGAGCCTTCTCTGAACATTCACAGAACACACTAGCATGATAAAGTCCTTATAAGACATGTTGTTTAGAAATCTTTAAATGTTATTTAATCCAACATCTCCCAACCTCATTTTATAAAAATTTTCTAAAAATTTCCTCATGCCTTAATCTGTAACAAACACTTTAGGAAATGCAACTTAAAATATAATATAATTTCTGCAAATATTTCAGGCCCTTCTTGTAGAAAGTATATTTGATAATAGCACAGCTATAGTTTTAGAGGAATTATTTACTTTCTCTAAATGTATAGCTAGTTGCTTGGTTAAAAATACAAGTCAAATGGTACTCCAAATAAAATCCAAAAGAAAAAGATGAAATAATTTATAAAACATATAATATCTTTAACATATTGAATATGAATGATATTGAATAATGATTGAATGATATAATTTACCTACTATACCCAAATATTATCATTTAAATGTGAAATCAATATAATGTAATTTTAATGACATATTTACAATTTTTTTTCATACTAGGTCTTAGATATCTGGTATTTTTATACCTAAAGCACATCAAAATGGATATCAAGGTTTTCAGAGCCAGTTATGGCTAGTGACTACCCAATTGGGCAGCCAAGCTCTACTTCATGAAGTTATCTATTTTATTTACATACGTCTAAATTTTAATTTCACAACTTCTCCCACAATCACATGTATTTGTTTTGATAAGTTGAAAGTTATATACTTCACTATATTTATATTACTATAAATACACTATAAAATATAAATGTATTTATACTTATAAATAAATGTATACTTAGAAAATGCATCATGCAAAGAGTACAGTTTTATGATATTTAACCAACATTTAAAGGCAGGTAACCCAAACCACAATGAATATAAAAATTTTTTATCACCCTAAAAACTTCTTTTGTGTATCCTTCCAGTTACCTTCCTCCCTGAGTCCAGACAACCACCTATATGTCTTCTGTCACTAAAGATTAATATGCCTGATGCAGAGTTATAGATACATGAAATTATGTATTATATATTCTTTCTTTCTAGCTTACTTTTCTCAGCCTAATGCTTTATGAGATTCCCTCCAAATTGCATGTAGTAACATTATAATGCTGAATAATTTTTCAGTGTATGAAAACATCACAATTTGTTTACCTGCTATTGAACATGTGTGTTGTATCCAGGTTTAGGCTATTATGAATAAACCTACTAAAGACATTCTTGTACTAGTCTTTTTTGTGGATGTACACTTTTATTTCTTTTGGGAAAATATATTGGCATGGTATTTCTGGAACATGTTGCATTTTTCAAAGTGGAATCTGTTCTCTAAAGTGGTTGAACCATTTTATAAAACAAAGAGTCATGTATTATTCTAGTTGTTTCATATCCCTGGCATCTCTTGATATGGTCAGCCTTTATAATGTTAGCTATTCTATTGGGTTTATAGTGGTAATCCACAGTGATTAAAGATGTTAATGATCCCTTCATTTATTTATTAATCATTTAAGGTCTTGTTTGGGGATATATCTGTTCAAATAGCTTGTCCATTTTCTTAACTGGGCTGTTCCTTTATAATTTCTAGATATAAGTTTCTTACCAAATACATATATGCATATTGCTAATGTTTTCCCCCAGTTTATGGTTTGTTTTTTATGTGCCTAATGCTAACTGCTGTCTTTCAGAAACTAGAAATTCGATGAAGTTCAATTTATGAATTTTTTTCATGTTATATGCTTTTTGTGTTCTAAGAAATCTATGGACTCTTAGAAACTGTTCTAAAGTATCATTTTCTTATATATTTTCTTCTATGTGTTACACTTTTAGCTTATATGTTCAGGCTTATATTCAATTTTAAATTAATTTCTGACTTTGTTGTGAGGTACAAATTTAGATTTTTTTCCCAAATGTATATACACTTGCATTAGAACCTTAAAACTTCCCAGGTCGCACAGTGTAAATAATCCACCTGCCAATGCAAAAGACACAAGAGTCACAAGTTTGATCCCTGAGTGGGGGAAGATCCCTTGGAATCTGAAATGGCAACCCACTCTAGTATTCTTGCCTGGAAAATTCCATGGACAGGAGACCCTGACAAGCAGCAGTCCATTGGGTCACTAAGAGTCAGAAACGACTGAGTTACTGAGCACACACACATGCATATTAGCACCTTGCTATTGTCCTAGGTAACTGAAACTTTGTTGATTCATTTTTCTATCTTTTTTTCAGTTTAATTATCTATGTGCTTCAGTTCAGGCATTGCTATAGACTGAACTGTATCTCCTCAAAACTCATCTATTGAAGCTCTAACCTTCAGTGTGACTAAATTTTGAGACTGGGCCTATATAGAGATAATTAAGGTTAAACGAGGCCATAAGGGTGGGGCCCTGATTAGAATCACTGTCCTTTTAAGAAGAAACACCAGAGAGTTCCTTAACCCTCTCTCCATGTAAGCACAGAAGAAAAACAATCTGAGGACATAGCAAGAAGTAGCTGCCTGTAAGCCAGAAAGAGAGCTCTCCCCAGAACCTGCCTGTGCTGGCATCCTGATCTCTGATTTCTGGCCTCCATAACCATAGGAAAATAAATTTTAGTTGTCTAAGCCACCCAGTCTAGAGTATACTGTTATGGAAGCTTGAACTGACTAACACAGATATTCTTAATAGTTATTTCTTGGCATTTACTACTATTGTGACCTTCAGTACCATATCAGCTGCTAACTTCACCCAGTGGATAATATATATATATATATATATATTAATTTAGATGCATTTTTTAATCTCTAGAAGTTCCATGTGGTTCTTACCTATATATCTTCTACTTTTTTTGTATTATGCTTTCCTCTAAAATCTTGAATAGTCAAGATTTTTCTTATGTGGTTCACAATTCTACTTCTCTGCATGTTTAGTGATTGTTTTGTTAGATCCAAGACATTGCATATGCCATGTTTTCGAGTGTTCATATTTTGTTAACTTTCTTTAAAGAGTATTGATGTTTGCTCTGGGATGCAGTTAAGTTATATTGTGAGGCTTTAAAAATTGTTTTTTGTTAAAGTAGGAATGGAATACTCTTCTCTCAAGTGTTAATAGAGACTTACTACTCAGTTGTCTCTTTGAGGTTTCTATTGATTGTACAAGAGTTAAACAAGGTTTCTTTACTCTCTCTGGGTAAAATTTGAACAACTTCTATCTCTATGTGTGGCCTGGGAATTAGTCCAGTTCAGTTCAGTTCAGTCGCTCAGTTGTGGCCAACACTTTGTTTTACCCCATGGACTGCAGCATGCCAGGCTTCCCTGTCCATCACCAACTCCTGGAACTTACTCAAACTCATGTCCATTGAGTCAGTGATGCCATCCATCTCATCCTCTGTCGTCCCGTTCTCCTCCTGCCTTCAATCATTCCCAGCATTAGAGTCTTTTCAAATGAGTCAGTTCTTTGTATCAGGTGACCAAAGTATTGGAGTTTCAGCTTCAGCATCAGTCCCTCCAATGAATATTCAGCACTGATTTCCTTTAGGATGGATTGGTTGGATCTCCTTGCTGTCCAAGGGACTCTCAAGAGTCTTCTCCAACACCATAGTTCAAAAGCATTCTTGCAGTTGGTTTTGCTTGGCTTTGGGAGATTCACCATATGTAGATGCAGATTAACATTCAGCCAAGAAAAAAAAAAAAGAGGACCACTGTATGCATTTTTTCCAAACTCCCTTCTTTCTGATAATCTACCCTGTAAATTACATCAGCCTTAGTCTCTCAAATTCCAATGTGTCTCTTCGATTGACCTCAGGTTCTACTTTGTTTCTCTTTCTTACACAGTAATCCAGAACTTGCGTCCCCTTCATACAAAAAAGCAGAGCAATTGTGGGACTCACCTCATTCTCTCATGAACCATAATGATGTAATTTCCATCACTGCAATTAGTGAAAACATTGTTTCATGTATTTGTCCAGATTTCTAGCTGTTTGTATGGCAAGACAAGCTGCATACCAGCTATTACTTTATAGTACTTGCAATAAACACTGATTAACAGAACATATAAATATATTCACTTCTGGGTATCTGTTTTGTTTCAAAAATAGGGATTAACAGTGGATGGAAATGAGAAAACAAGCATGAACATGAGAGAAAGAATTTTTCTGAAAGGCAAGAGAGTTATGCAGGTACTACATATCTAAGAGGTGGATTGTTAAGAAGTATTTTAAAATAATGAAATAGGGATTAAAAACAGATGGCTTATGCACAGGCATTAACCACTTTATTTTTTTCTCCAACATCCCACTAAAATATGGTTGGGCTCCCCTGGTGGCTCATACAGGAAAAATATGGTGCAACAATATAAAAAGTACAAATGTCTATAGGAGAGAAGGGAAAAGCAAAGGTTTCAATGATTTTTTTTTTTGAATTATACAAAGCAGGATAATCATTAACTAATTTAAAGGGTAAGGAAGTGTTTAACACAGAAGCTTTTGAGAAGAATAGCTGCAAACAACTGAATTCATTTACCCTGTTGAATCTCAGAGAAACTCAGCATTTTAAGAGACCATTTCAAAGATAACAAAATCACTGAGGTAAATGTTAGATTAATTTGTCAGTTTTTGTTATAGAAAATAAATTTAAATATACTTGGGAAACTTCTATAAAAATTATTTTACTTCTAAAAGTTATATGAAAAATTCTTACTTGTATGAAGAGCTTGACTTTAAATGTTGCTAGAGCTGGTCCGCATATTTTCATTACCCCCTAACCTGAACATATATAAACTAAGGGAAAACTCATATACTTACTGCTGTTCTGAAAGATGTGTGGATGAGTAATAAAATATTTTGTTATTTTCTTTAATATAGCAAAGTTAACACTTACTTGTTTTCTTTTTATACTATATACAATTTCATTTCTTAGAGAAAGTTAGTTAAGGTATTGTGATATTTGAATAAATAATTATATTTCCAATCAACTAGAAATATGAATATTACTTTATGATTGTTTTATACCCATCTTAATAAATGGTCCGGCTACCTCTGGATAAATAATGTATCTTTGACTAAACATCTATCAAATGCCATAGAACCAGACAGCACTATAAACCTGCAAAAGGAGGAGGAGTTGAATATAATTAAACATGAATATTGTGGCTTGCTCAGAAATGTAGCAATGTAAGATAACTACATAAAATTTAGGATTTCTTTCATTAGTAATTTTAAAATATCTCATGGACATTATAAAATATACCCTGCCACACTAATGGCAGAAAGAGGAACTTGAGCCTTTTGATGAGGGTGAAAGAGGAGAGTGAACAAGCTGATTTAAAACTCAACATTCAGAAAACTAAGATCGTGTCATTCAGTACCATCACTGCATGGCAAATAGCTAGGTAAAAATGTAAACAGTGACAGACTTTATTTTCTTGGGCTCCCAAATCACTATGGACAGTGACTGCAGCCATGAAATTAAAAGGCACTTGCTATTTGGAAGAAAAGTTATGACAAACCTAGACTGCGTATTAAAAAGCAAAGACATGACTTTGCCGACAAAGGTCCATCTAGTCAAAGCTATGGCTTTTCCAGTATGGATGTGAGAGATGGACGATAAAGAAGCCTGAGCACCAAAGAATTGATGCTTTCGAACTGTGGTTCTGCAGAAGACTCTTTAGAGTCCCTTGGACAGCAAAGAGATCAAACCAGTCAATCCTAAAGGAAATCAACCCTTAATATTCTTTGGAAGGACTGACGTTGAAGCTGAAGTTCCAATACTTCAGATACGTGATGCAAAGAGCTGACTCACTGGAAAAGATCCTGATGCTGCGAAAACTGAGGATAGGAGGAAAACGGGGCAACAGAGGATATGATGGTTGGATGACATCACCTACTCAATGGATATGAGTTCGAGCAAATTCTAGGAGATAGTGAAGGACAGGTTAGCCTGGTGTACTGCAGTTCATTAGATGCAAAGAGGTGAACATGACAGCCACTGAACAACAACAACCTGGGTGAGAAGAATTAATATCTCATAAAATATTTAATGGCTATAATTGTATACACAACAAAAGACATCTAATTGTTCCTATTCGGTCCTTCACACGAGCAACAGCAAGATTTCATGAATTAATCACTTCTGGCTGATTAAAAAGCATTATAAAACTCCAGCCTTTATAAAAATATTGACTTCTATCAGATCAGATCAGATGAGATCAGTCGTTCAGTCATGTCCGACTCTTTGCGACCCCATGAATTGCAGCACACCAGGACTCTCTGTCCATCACCAACTCCCGGAGTTCACTCAAACTCACATCCATCGAGTCAGTGATGCCATCCAGCCATCTCATCCTCTGTCGTCCCCTTCGCCTCCTGCCCCCAATCCCTCCCAGCATCACAGTCTTTTCCAGTGAGTCACCTCTTCGCATGAGGTGGCCAAAGTACTGGAGTTTCAGCTTTAGCATCATTCCTTCCAAAGAAAGCCCAGGGCTGATCTCCTTCAGAATGGACTGGTTGGATCTCCTTGCAGTTCAAGGGACTCTCAAGAGTCTTCTCCAACACCACAGTTCAAAAGTATCAATTCTTCGGCACTCAGCCTCCTTCTTCACAGTCCAACTCTCACATCCATACGTGACCACAGGAAAAAATATAGCCTTGATTAGATGAACCTTTGTTGGCAAAGTAATGTCTCTGCTTTTGAATATGCTATCTAGGTTAGCCATAACTTTCCTTCCAAGGAGAAAGTGTCTTTTAATTTCATGGCTGCAGTCACCATCTGCAGTGATTTTGGAGCCCAAAAAATAAAGTCTGACACTGTTTCCACTGTTTCCCCATCCATTTCCCATGAAGTGATGGGACCGGATTCCATGATCTTCGTTTTCTGAATGTTGAGCTTTAAGCCAACTTTTTCACTCTCCACTTTCACTTTCATCAAGAGGCTTTTGAGTTCCTCTTCACTTTCTGCCATAAGGGTGGTGTCATCTGCATATCTGAGGTTATTGATATTTCTCCCAGCAATCTTGATTCCAGTTTGTGTTTCTTCCAGTCCAGCGTTTCTCATGATGTACTCTGCATATTAGTTAAATAAACAGGATGACAATATACAGCCTTGACATACTCCTTTTCCTATTTGGAACCAGTCTGTTGTTCCATGTCCAGTTCTAACTCTTGCTTCCTGACCTGTATACAGATTTCTCAAGAGGCAGGTCAGGTGGTCTGGTATTCCCATCTCTTTCAGAATTTTCCACAGTTTTTTGTGATCCACACAGTCAAAGGCTTTGGCATAGTCAATAAACCAGAAATAGATGTTTGTCTGGAACTCTCTTGCTTTTGCTTTTTTTTTATGATCCAGCGGATGTTGGCAATTTGATCTCTGGTTCCTCTGCCTTTTCTAAAACCAGCTTGAAAAACTGGAAGTTCACGATTCACATATTGCTGAAGCCTGGCTTGGAGAATTTTGAGCATTACTTTACTAGCGTGTGAGATGAGTGCAATTGTGTGGCAGTTTGAGCATTCTTTGGCATTGCCTTTCTTTGGGATTGGAATGAAAACTGACCTTTCCAGTCCTATGGCCACTGCTTAGTTTTCCAAATTTGCTGGCATATTGAGTGCAGCACTTTCACAGCATCATCTTTCAGGATTTGGAATAGCTCAACTGGAATTCCATCACCTCCACTAGCTTTGTTTGTAGTGATGCTTTCTAAGGCCCACTTGACTTCACATTTCAGGATGTCTGGCTCTGGGTCAGTGATCACACCATCATGATTATCTGGGTCATGAAGATCTTTTTTGTACAGTTCTTCTGTGTATTCTTGCCATCTCTTCTTAATATCTTCTGCTTCTGTTAGGTCCATACCATTTCTGTCCTTTATCGAGCTCATCTTTGCATGAAATGTTCCTTTGGTATCTCTGATTTTCTTGAAGAGATCCCTAGTCTTTCCTATTCTGTTGTTTTCCTCTATTTCTTTGCACTGATCGCTGAAGAAGGCTTTCTTATCTCTCCTTGCTATTCTTTGGAACTCTGCATTCAGATGTTTATATCTTTCCTTTTCTCCTTTGCTTTTCGCTTCTCTTCTTTTCACAGCTATTTGTAAGGCCTCACCAGACAGCCATTTTGTTTTTTTTGCATTTTTTTTCTATGGGAATGGTCTTGATCCCTGTCTCCTGTACTCACTGTCACAAAAAGGAATATGAAAGCGAATAGTTGTTAACTTTAAAAACCTAGGTATCCCATTCTCTTCTGAGATGTAGTCAGAAATACTGGTCAGAGGAACTGTTCCATAGGTTGATAATTTGTCCTCAATGATAGATGTTTATAGCTATAACCAGCAGAGTCCACTTCCTTCCCCTCTAACCCCCTAGAAAGGATCTGAAAAATATTTCTGTAGCTGCTATAAAATTGTTCACTTATAGGAACAAGAAAGTTCTAATACAATGCTGTTCTCACAGTAATGGATGAAACAATGCAACGAATGGAACTTCTGGTGTTTATAGTAATAAAACCCCTTGGACAGGGTCCAAAATCCATTTGCCTAATACTGAATTGTATGTTCCTAATGCTGTTATAGTGGCATTTCAGTTTATTCTGGAAGAACAGATGCCTACTGTTTTGGTTTTGCAGATTTTCACAGGAGATTGGCTATGTCTGCTCACTAAATGACAGAACAATTTAGAAAATATCTTTGGCCATAACTTCCTCATTTAAATTGATTAAGAGTGCAATCTATGTAGTAACAATCAGAACTATGTATAATCCAGTCTTTCCAAACTGTATTGCCAGCTGATGAAGAAACTGAACTTGACTAAAAGTCAAAACCAGAATTACAGTATTTTATGCAACCACATATGCCAACACTTAATTTTCGTTAATTTTGATACATATTGAGATATAGATGTTAAAACTTAACGCATTTAAAGTGCCACATTTCTTTTTAAATCTGTCAAATTCTTTTCAAAATATCAGTGTTCAAAATAATGTTTTTATACTTCAATTGTGATATGTTCTGATTTAGGTACCAAAAAGCTATATATAGTTAACTTTTATGTATCCATCAGTGATACATAGATACAGTAGATATATACCAAGTTTCTGCTAGTAATTAAAGAATTTGATTCTAATCCAAAAAGGCATAGATCTGTTGGAAGTATCAGTCGCCCATGGTGACACTGCATTTATTGCTCGAAAATGTTGAAAAACAGTGCAAAACTGATAATTACAAATTCAATTCCATTCAATTTCAATTGTGTTCTTTATGCTATTTATCAAGCCTATCATTAATTTGTTTTTGGTTCCCTAGCTAATTCACCACATGGGATTTTCTCTCTTCCCTTTTCAATGCCCTACAAAATTTAAAGTAGAGGAGAGATTATACAATTTGATATCAGAAAATCAGTTTGAAATTAAGATTTCATTAGCTGTGTTGATTTAAGTCATAGCACTGTGTCTCTCTGTTCTCACTCATAAATAAAAATAGTAGCTGTGTGTACATGCCAAATTGCTTCAGTCATCCTGAATCTTGACGATTCTAGGGGCTATAGCCCTCCAGGCTCCTCTGTCCATGGGGATTCTCCAGGCAAGAATACTGGAGTGGGTTGCTGTGCCCTTCTCCAGTGGATTTTCCCAACCCAGGGATTGAACGCATAGTCTCTTACATCTCCTGCACTGGCATGTGGGTTCTTTACCACTAGCCACCTGGGAAGCCCAAAATAGTACCAAACTCACGACAACTCTGTGGAAAAAAGAATGTGAACATGAACACTGAAGTTTAATGGGCAGCCTGTTGTGAATAAATTACTGTTTAAGACCTATTGTGTAAGAAGTGGTTCTCAAAGTTTTGTCCTGGAAGGAATAACATCAGAATAACAGAGAACTTGTTAGAAATACGAAGCAATTAAATCCCATTCCAGATTTACTAAATTAGAAACTCCAGGGACAGAGACTAGGAATCTGTTTTAACAAGCCCTGCAGGTAATTCTTTTGCTTAGTTAAGTTTGAGAAACAGCAGTATATTGAATCCTACTTGTCTTTCCACTTGGCATCAGTCTTGCCTGCTATAGTCTTTGGGAAACTCCATGTGAATTGTACAGAGAAGGCAATGGCACCCCACTCCAGTACTCTTGCATGGAAAATCCTATGGACAGAGGAGCCTGGTAGACTGCAGTCCATGGGGTCACAAAGAGTCAGACATGACTGAGCAACTTCACTTTCACTCTTCACTTTTATGCACTGGAGAAGGAAATGGCAACCCACTCCAGTGTTCTTGCCTGGAGAATCCCAGGGACGGGGGAGCCTGGTGGGCTGCCATCTATGGGGTCACACAGAATCGGACACAACTGAAGTGACTTAGCAGCAGCATGTGAATTGTATTTAATGATTTGTCAAAGAGTCACTGATAAAGACACAGGTTTTTCATACATGGCTTTATGACATGCATTATTAAATATCTAATATGTAATAAAAATCTCCAGACATGGTTTTAAACATAATTATATAAAGCACAATATAACTCATGTAGATATCTATTTTGGTATTAGTTTTAAAATTCATGTAACTATAGTAAGAGGAAATCATCATACATCACATTTAGAATTAGGAAATACCATTAGAATTTAGAAAATAACACTATTTGCTCCAATTTTTATTTCAGTTTATATATGCTCAAATTCTAATGACTTTTTTTCTTCCCCTCTTCTCTTCTCATTTTTCTTTTTTTTCTGTCTAAATTTCTACCTTTTTCTCTTTCCCTCTATCTTTCTTTCATAAATATCATTTTATCATCCTCTATCATGTTCAGTTCAGTTCAATTGCTGGGTCGTGTGTGACTCTTTCCAACCCTACAGACTACAGAACGCCAACCCTCACTGTCCATCACCAACTCCGGGAGTTTACCCAAACTCATATCCATTGAGTCGGTGATGCCATCCAACCCTCTCATCCTCTGTCGTCCCCTTCTCCTCCTGCCCTCAATCTTTCCCAGCACCAGGGTCTTCTCCAGTGAGTCAGATCTTCACATAAGGTGGCCAAAGTATTGGAGTTTCAGCTTCAACACCAGTCCTTCCAATGAAAACTCAGGACTGATCTCCTTTAGGATGGACTGGTTGGATGTCCTTGCAATCCAAGGGACTATCAAGAATCTTCTCCAACACCACAGTTCAAAAGCAGCAATTCTTCTGTGCTCAGCTTTCTTTATAGTCCAAGTCTCACATCCATACATGACTACTGGAAAAACCATAGCCTTGACTAGACAGACCTTTGTTGGCAAAGTAATGTCTCTGCTTTTTAATATGCTGTCTAGGTTGGTCATCAGAGAAGACAATGGAACCCCACTCCAGTACTCTTGCCTGGAAAATCCCATGGACGGAGGAGCCTGGTAATCTGCAGTCCGTGGGGTTGCTAAGAGTCGGACACGACTGAGTGACTTCACTTTCCCTTTTCACTTTCACATATTGGAAAAGGAAATGGCAACCCACTCCAGTATTCTTGCCTGGAGAGTCCCAGGGACAGGGAAGCCTGGCGAGCTGCCATCTACGGGGTCGCACAGAGTCGGACACGACTGAAGTGACTTAGCAGGTTGGTCATAACTTTCCTTCCAAAGAGCAAGCATCTTTTAATTTCATGGCTGCAATCACCATCTGCAGTGATTTTGGAGCCCCCAAAAATAAAGTCTCTCACTGTTTCCACTGTTTCCCCATCTATTTGCCATGAAGGGTTAAGACCAGATGCCATGATCTTAGTTTTCAGAATTTTTAGCTTTAAACCAACTTTTTCACTCTCCTCTTTCACTTTCATCAAGAGGCTCTTTAGTTCTTCTTTGCTTTCTGCCCTAAGGGTGATGTCATCTCCGTATCTGAGGTTATTGATATTTCTCCCAGCAATCCTGATTCCAGCTTGTGCTTCGTCCAGCCCAGCATTTCTCATGATGTACTCTGCATAGAAGTTAAATAAGCAGGGTGACAATATACAGCCATGACATACTCCTTTTCCTATTTGGAACCAGTCTGTTGTTCCATGTCCAGTTCTAACTGTTGCTTCCTGACCTGCATACAGATTTTTCAAGAGGCAGATCAGGTGGTCTGGTATTCCCATCTGTTTCAGAATTTTCCACAGTTTATTGCGATCCACACAGTCAAAGGCTTTGGCATAGTCAATAAAGCAAAAGTAGATATTTTTCTGAAACTCTCTTGTTTTTATCATGATCCAGTGGATGTTGGCAATTTGTTCTCTGGTTCATCTGTCTTTTCTAAAACCAGCTTAAACATCTGGAAGTTCTTGGTTCACATACTGTTGAAGCCTGGGGTGGAGAATTTTGAGCATTTCTTTGCTAGCATGTGAAGTAAGTGTGATTGTGTGGTAGTTTGAACAATCTTGGCATTGCCTTTCTTTGGGATTGGAATGAAAACTAACCTTTTCCAGTCCTGTAGACACTGGTGAGTTTTCCAAATTTGCTGGCATATTGAGTGCAGCATTTTCACAGTATCATCTTTTAGGGTTTTACATAGGTCAAATGGAATTCCATCACCTCCATTAACTTTGTTTGTAGTGATGCTTCCTAAGGTCCACTTGACTTCACATTCCAGGATGTCTGGCTCTAGGTGAGTGATCACACCATCGTGATCATCTGGGTAATGAAGATCTTTTTTGTATAGTTCTGTGTATTCTTGCCACCTCTTCTAATATCTTCTGTTTCTGTTAGGTCCATACCATTTCTGTCCTTTATTGACCCCATCTTTGCAGGAAATGTTCCCTTGGTATCTCTAATTTTCTTGAAGAGATCTCTAGTCTTTCCCATTCTATTATTTTCCTCTATTTCTTTGCACTGATCATTGAGGAGGACTTTCTTATCTCTCCTTGCTATTTTTTGGAACTCTGCATTCAAATGGGTATATCTTTCCTTTTCTCCTTTTATTTTTGCTTCTCTTCTTTTCACAGCTATCTGTAAGGCCTCCTCAGAGAGCCATTTTGGTTTTTTGCATTTCTTTTTCTTGGGGATGGATGGTCTTGATCCCTGTCTTCTGTATAATGTCATGAACCTCCGTCTATAGTTCATCAGATACTCTATCAGATCTAGTCCATTAAATCTATTTCCATATGTTAGCTTTTTTAAAATAGTGCTTTGGGACACTATTGCAACTGCACAGAATGTCTTCATATATTTGTATTTAATTCCGTTTAGAGAACAGTTTCTCTTAGAACAGCACTGAAGACAAAAGTAAAGGGTAGAAGAGCAGAGAACAAAAGTAATAAAAGTTACTTAAGGAAATGATTTTTGTGTGTCTCTGGAGAAGGCAATGGCATCCCACTCCAGTACTCTTGCCTGGAAACTCCCATGGACGGAGGAGCCTGGTAGGCTGAAGTCCATGGGGTCTCGAAGAGTCGGATTCACTTTCACTTTTCACTTTCATGCATTGGAGAAGGAAATGGCAACCCACTCCAGTGTTCTTGCCTGGAGAATCCCAGGGACAGGGGGGCCTGGTGGGCTGCCGTCAATGGGGTCGCACAGAGTCAGACACGACTGAAGCAACAGCAGCAGCAGCAGTACTGAGTTACAACATAGAATATTTTCCTACTCTGGGTTGTAGAAAAAAAAACCCAAAAACTGTCATGTATAATGCTGCCTTAGTTACAATGTAGAATATTTTCCTACTCTGAGTTGTAGAAAAAAACCCAAAAACTGTCATGTATAATGTCTGCCTTCAATACATGTTTTTTTCTCTTTTCCTCTCCCTCAAGTCTAATACTTCTGTGTTTTGTCTTCTGCCAACACTGCTTTAATGGTTTTATGTTGTATGTTCATTCCTTTGGGCAAAAAGAGTAAATCCAAATTGTTTACAAGCTAAAAGATGAACTTACTATCAGAAAAAAATGTATCTTTGTTAAACATCTCTGGCTGTAGTTGTTCAAAGTATAGCCTTGCTCAACAACAACAGCCTTTCCTAGCCCACTGCTTGGTAATTAGCAAAAACATTCTTATACTATAAAAAGTATATATTTTCTTGCAATTAAAATTATATCCCATTTTAACAATCTTCATAATAACAATGATTTATTATAAATATAATGCAGTTTATAAAATTACTTACTACTTAAGTGCCAGATAAAAGTGCTACATCCTTTAATTCATTTAATATTAATTATAATTTTATATAAATAAATACTATTATTAACCCCATTTTAGAGATGAGTAACCTGAAAAGAAAAAGTTTAAAAATTGACATATATGCACTACTATATTTAACCTGTTCTGTAATAACCTTAAGTGGGAAAATAATTTGTAAAAGAGTATATATACTCACACACACACACACACACATATATATAACTGAATTACTGTACACCTGAAACAACACTGTAAATTAACTATGTGCTGTGCTTAGTCATTGGCTGTATTTTATGTTTTTTAATTAATCATATTTATTTTTTAAAAATCTGATGTTTACCAAGCAGAAATGAAATTCAAAGAAGCTTCAGCCTTGGGGCACAGTATTTAAGAGGACAGGAAAACTCAGTAATCAAAATATATAATATTTTCAAGCAGTATTTTTTTAAATCAATGGCTACTTATCTCTTTATGTTAAATAAAGTTTTATTGAAATAAGCACTGTGAGTTACACATATCTATGCAAGTGCAGGGTCAAATTTTGTCCTTACTTAAATTTTTGTAATTTTTTATCATGGGTTTTGTGTTATTCTTATTTTTTATATACTACATTAAAATATTTATATTGATTATGTACCTACCTTGTACTGCCTTGACTTTTCTACCCTGAGGCAACTGTTTCACTCATATTACCCTTGTCCTAACATAAGAACATGAGGTGTTTAGTTGTTACCATAGTTTTATGTAAACCTGGAATCACTTTCATACTCTAGTTATTGTTTTCTCTGTGAGATCTAAAACTAAATGCTTTTGCCTCACAATGATTCTTTATATACGTATTACTGATGGATTAGTAGGTTTTATTAAGTATTTAACATATGTCAAGCTATGTAATGAATAGCCTACTACGCAAATTCAGAGCGTGATTTCCATGGCTCTCTTTTCTTTTTCAAATAAAACATAATAAAGTTTTCACATATCAAATTGGGATGAAGTCAAGTATCTAGTTTTGTCATGCTTTACAGATTTTTCCAAAACTATGGAGAGTTATGGAATCCATAATGGTCGTTTGGATGACTTTCACACTTAAATTGGAAATACCCTTTCACGCCAGTCAGAATGGCTGCAATCCAAAAGTCTACAAGGAATAAATGCTGGGGAGGGTGTGGAGAAAAGGGAACCCTCTTACACTGTTGGTGGGAATGCAAACTAGTACAGCCACTATGGAGAAGAGTGTGGAGAGTCCTTAAAAGACTGGAAATAGAACTGCCTTATGATCCAGCAATCCCACTGCTGGGCATACACACCAAGGAAACCAGAATTGAAAGAGACACATGTACCCCAATGTTCATCGCAGCACTGTTTATAATAGCTAAGACATGAAAGTAACCTAGATGTCCATCAGCAGATGAATGGATAAGAAAGCTGTGGTACATATACACAATGGAGTATTACTCAGCCATTAAAAAGAATACATTTGAATCAGTTCTAATGAGGTGGGTGAAACTGGAGACTATTATGCAGAGTGAATTAAGCCAGAAAGAAAAACACCAAGACAGTATACTAGCACATATATATGGAATTTATGGTAATGATAACCCTGTATGCAAGACAGCAAAAGAGACAGATGTATAGAACAGTTTTTTGGACTCTGCGAGAGAGGGTGAGGGTGGGATGATTTGGGAGAATGGCATTGAAACATGTGTAATATCATATGTGAAATGAATCACCAGTCCAGGTTTGATGCATGACACACGATGCTCAGGGCTGGTGCACTGGGATGACCCAGAAGGATGGTATGGGGAGGGGGGTTCAGGATGGGGAATGTGTGTACACCCATGGAGGATTCATATTGATGTATGGCAAAACCAATACAGTATTGTAAAACAATTAGCCACCAATTAAAACAAATAAATTTATATTAAAAAATAAATATATATCAGATTATTAAAAAAAAAGAATAAAAATAATGGAACTTTCCTGTATTGCTTTCACTTCCTGGTGTCACATGGTGCCCCTGTTGAATTTCAGTCCTCCAAAGACAATAGCCGTAGCTCCTCCACTTCATAACAAACATTTTTCTTGTCTGAGACTTAGCACAAACTGCTAACATAGCAAAGAGATCTCAATTCTTTACAGGGCAAATACAATTAAGTTTATTTGTACTGGCCTCCTGCCTCTCTCTGTTTATTTACCTAGTCTCAGTCTTTATTCTTAGAATTCAAGCTATGCACTAGGTCTTCTGGTACTAGCTTCATGCAAAGAAGATGGTAGCTAACCTCCACAGAAGCTGTATTCCTTGTCTTGAGATTAATTCAGCTCTTGACTCACTGCCTTCAAGTAACCAGCATTAGGATTCTTGTTGTGCTTTTATGTTCTGGGCCAACCTGTCCACCAGTACATGTCTCCTGACTTTGATTCCCAATGATCTAGCAGAGAATTCTATTTGGTTACCTCCAGGAAGGTACTTAGATTTTATGCATATTGGATCCTCTTCTAATTTATTTTCTATTGTAGCAGTGCCAGTAGTACAGAATCACAAAGGAAAATAAATTCTAAGATAGTAGTTTTCAATACATATTTACAGAACCGGATGACAATGAATCAATGAATTAAATTTGTTCCCTGTAGTGAGGAATACTGGTTTTTCTTTCATTGCTTGCTTCCCTGGTGGCTTAGATGGTAAAGCATCTGCCTGCAGTCCAGGAGACCCAGGCTCAATCCCTGGGTTAGGAAGATCCCCTGGAGAAGTAATTGACAACCCACTCCAGTACTCTTGCCTGGAAAATTCCATGGATGGAGGAGCCTGGTAGGCTACAGTCCATGGGATTGGAAGAGTCGGACATGACTGAGCAACTTCACTTTCTTCTCTCACTTACCTCAAACTATAGAGAAAGGAACTTGGTACATCTGTCCTATAGGACATTCTATTTCTCAAGAATGGAAGCATATTTCAGCTAACAAAGGCGCTGATATTGAGCCACATCTTCTGGAGGATGTCAGTCTCCTGTTGTTTTTTTTTTTTTTTTTTTGCTCTTTCCTCCACATGACACAGTTGGCTCCCATTACCTTTTTTTTTTTTTTTCATTTTTACCAGTCTTCAAGTACTTGTCATCTCCTGCCTGTCTCTACCCTTCCACCCCCTGATAATCTCTCTTTCTCTGCCTGATGGTAGAGGGCCTTTAGTCCAGCATCAACAAAATTAGATCTGTAGACTGCCTGCAGGGACCAAAACAAATGTGGGGAGAGAATGAGAGGTTTAGGCTTTACATCTAAAGAACACTTGCATTTATAATTTCATAAAACATAAACTTAACCATTTAATATTTTGAATGTCATTTAATTTCCTATTTTTAAATTGTCTCTGTTGGTAAATCCCAAGAGACAGCAAGAAGAGATTTATATTTTATAACTTCAAAACATTATTTTATATGATCATATATAAATCACATATATGATCATATATTATTTTATATGATCATTTTATACATCAAAATTTCTATTGGTTAGTTGATCAGTTGTTTCTTCAGTTCAGTTCAGTTCAGTTGCTCAGTCGTGTCCGACTTTTCCCAATCCCATGAAATGCAGCATGACAGGCCTCCCAGTCCATCACCAACTCCTAGAGTTCACTCAGACTCACGTCCATTGAGTCAGTGATGTCATCCAACCACCTCATCCTCTGTCGTCCCCTTCTCCTCCTGCCCCCAGTCCCTCCCAGCATCAGAGTCTTTTCCAATGAGTCAACTCTTTGCATGAGGTGGCCGAAGTACTGGAGTTTCAGCTTTAGCATCATTCCTTCCAAAGAAATCCCAGGACTGATCTCCTTCAGAATGGACTGGTTGGATCTCCTTGCAGTCCAAGGGACTCTCAAGAGTCTTCTCCAACACCACAGCCCAAAAGCATCAATTCTTCGGTGCTCAGCCTTCTTCACAGTCCAAATCTCACATCCATACATGACCACAGGGAAAACCATAGCCTTGACTAGACTAACCTTTGTTGGCAAAGTAATGTCTCTGCTTTTGAATATGCTATCTAGGTTGGTCATAACTTTCCTTCCAAGGAGTAAGTGTCTTTTAATTTCATGGCTGCAGTCACCATCTGCAGTGATTTTGGAGCCCCAAAAATAAAGTCTGACACTGTTTCCACTGTTTCCCCATCTATTCCCCATGAAGTGATGGGACAGGATGCCATGATCTTTGTTTTCTGAATGTTGAGCTCTAAGCCAACTTTTTCACTCTCCACTTTCACTTTTGTCAAGAGGCTTTTTAGTTCCTCTTCACTTTCTGCCATAAGAGTGGTGTCATCTGTGTATCTGACGTTATTGATATTTCTCCCAGCAACCTTGATTCCAGCTTGTGTTTCTTCCAGTCCAGCATTTCTCATGATGTACTCTGCATATAAGTTAAATAAGCAGGGTGACAATATACAGCCTTGATGTACTCCTGTTCCTATTTGGAACCAGTCTGTTGTTCCATGTCCAGTCCTAACTATTGGTTCCTGACCTGCATACAGATTTCTCAATAGGCAGGTCAGGTGGTCTGGTATTCCCATCTCTTTCAGAATTTTCCACAGTTTATTGTGATCCACACAGTCAAAGGCTTTGGCATAGTCAATAAAGCAGAAATAGATGTTTTCTGGCACTCTCTTGCTTTTTCGATGATCCAGCAGATGTTGGCAATTTGATCTCTGGTTCCTCTGCCTTTTCTAAAACCAGCTTGAACATCTGGAATTCACGGTTCACATATTGCTGAAGCCTGGCTTGGAGTATTTTGAGCATTACTTCACTAGAGTGTGAGATGAGTGCTATTGTGTGGTAGTTTGAGCATTCTTTGGCATTGCCTTTCTTTGTGAGTAATTACAAGTTTAGAGAGTTTAATCATTTATAAAATTGCATGGATTGGTAGAGCTAGGACTAGAATCTAGGTTTCTTCAGTCCAGGTGCTGGCCCCTTAATCCCTGTGTGGGAACACATTAGCCTTTCAGAAGTCCCTGCAAGGTCCTCTGACATTTCAGCATCAAGTCATCATTTCTTTATTCTATACAGGTAACATTTCACTTCTAAGACAGGCTCTAAGTTTTGTTACATAAAAACTGGGTAGGGATTTTAGGACTGAGGACCAAGGCTCATTTCCTTTCCTCTTTTACTGTATCTCAAGAGCAAGAATCAGCTGAAAATCAGTGTTTGTGTTACAGGATTCATTGTGCATAATAACACAAATATCCTTCCAATGAAATAAGAAAGTGGGCAATTTTCTAAAACAGTTCATTTAAGAATGGTATAAAAATATACCAGTTTACTAAACACAAAGGACAATAATATGGGATACACAAAAGGAATCAGGGAAAATTTTTCCACTCTTAGGTTAAAGAAGTCCTTTAAGCAATTAATTTGCCTGAACTTTAATTATTTTGTATGTCAAATTACCATGTTAGGTAGAAGCAGCCAGTAACAACTCACATGTCTTAAAGTTGTAACAGTATTCCTTACAACAGTTGCCAAACTCAGGATATTTATTTCCCTGAGGAATAATTAAAAATAGCACATTATTTAGTACAATCAAAGGTGAAGTTGAACCAGTGAGTGAAGCAAACTATAGGCTTCAGTGTGACAATATTCATGTGAAGATATTTCTAACATTACTGTACAATGTCATGAATTTGATTTGATAATCATCACAGGTTTGAGTATAGGCTTCCCTGGTGGCTCAGATGGCAAAGAATCTGTCTGCAATGCGGGAGCCCTGGGTTTAATCCCTCTGTCGGGAAGATCCCCTGTAGGAGCCCATGGGAACCCACTCCAGTATTCTTGCCTGGAGAATGCCCATGGACTGAGGTGACTGGCGGGCTACACAGTCCATGGGGTTGCAAAGTGTCAGACACGACTGAGAGATTAAGCACAGCACAGCACAGGTCTGAGTGTATACGATTGGTCTAAATGACAAAAGAACACAAAGGAAAGGGTCAAATTTAAACCCTCTCTGGTCACTGTCCTGGTTTGTGGATTCTATCAATACCATTGCAATGCAGGATAAAGTCCCTCCCAGTGTGTTTTTTTTTCTATTTAAGTCTCTACATGCAACAACCATAAAACCACTTCAAAAAAGTGACAAAAGAAAGTGATTCATTAATTTGTAAATACCTTTTAAACCCTTTCTGTCTTAATAATTGGACATCCTGGAATGTGAAGCCAAGTGGGCTTAGAAAGCATCATTATGAACAAAGCTGGTGCAGGTGATGGAACCCCAGTTGAGCTATTTCAAATCCTGAAAGAAGATGCCGTGAAAGTGCTACACTCAATATGCCAGCAAATTTGGAAAACTCAGCAGTGGCCACAGGACTGGAAAAGGTTTTTATTCCAATCCCAAAGAAAGGCAATGTCAAAGAATGCTCAAACTACCACACAATTGCACTCATCTCACACTCTAGTGAAGTAATGCTCAAAATTCTCCAAGCCAGGCTTCAGCAATATGTGAACTGTGAACTTCAGATGTTCAAGCCGGTTTTAGAAAAGGCAGAGGAACCAGAGATCAAATTGCCAACATCTGCTGGATCATCGAAAAAGCAAGAGAGTGCCAGAAAACATCTATTTCTGCTTTATTGACTATGCCAAAGCCTTTGACTGTGTGGATCACAATAAACTGTGGAAAATTCTGAAAGAGATGGGAATACCAGACCACCTGACCTGCCTCTTGAGAAACCTATATACAGGTCAGGAAGCAACAGTTAAAACTGGACAGGGAACAACAGACTGTTCCAAATAGGAAAAGGAGTATGTCAAGGCTGTATATTGTCACCCTGCTTATTTAACTTATATGCAGAGTACATCATAAGAAACGCTGGGCTGGAAGAAGCACAAGCTGGAACCAAGATTGCCAGGAGAAATACACGCAGATGACACTACCCTTATAGCAGAAAGTGAAGAGGAACTAAAAAGCCTCTTGATGAAAGTGAAAGAGGAGAGGAAAAGTTGGCTTAAAGCTCAACATTCAGAAAACGAAGATAATGGCATCTGGTCCCATCACTTCATGGGAAATAGATGGGGAAACAGTGTCAGACTTCATTTTCGGGGGGCTCCAAAATCGTTGTAGATTGTGATTGCAGCCATGAAATTAAAAGACACTTACTCCTTGGAAGGAAAGTTATGACCAACCTAGGTAGCATATTCAAAAGCAGAGACATTACTTTGCCAACAAAGGTCCATCTAGTCAAGGCTATGGTTTTTCCAGTGGTCATGTATGGATGTGAGATTTGGACTCTGAAGAAAGTTGAGCACTGAAGAATTGATGCTTTTGAGCTGTGGTGTTGGAGAAGACTCTTGAGAGTCCCTTGGACTGCAAGGAGATCCAGCCAGTCCATTCTGAAGGAGATCAGTCCTGGGATTTCTTTGGAAGGAATGATGCTAAAGCTGAAACTCCAATACTTTGGCCACCTCATGCGAAGAGTTGACTCATTGGAAAAGACTCTGATGCTGGGAGGGATTGGGGGCAGGAGGAGAATGGGACGACAGAGGATGAGATGCCTGGATGGCATCACCGACTCGATGGACGTGAGCCTGAGTGAACTCTAGGAGTTGGTAATGGACAGGGAGGCCTGGCATGCTGTGATTCATGGGGTCGCAAAGAGTCAGACAAGACTGAGCGACTGAACTGAACTGAACTGAAAGGGAAAATTGTTATGACTATCTATATTTTGATGGTTTCATTTTATAAAAATATTTTATATATATTTTATCTTCAAATCAGATAGTTGGACCTTTTCATTCTTCATTTATAAATGAGAGAATGAGAGAGAAAAATAAATTAATTCCTAGAGAGTATTGTGCAGAAGTAGAGTTGCACATCATGACCCCAAGTCCCAGTTCTAGGCCTGTTAGTGTATCCTGGTAGAAGGCTACTGGTAACACCACCATTTTTTCAGGGGCCAAGAATAAAGACAGTTGTCTGTGTTTGAGGAAAAGAGGCAAAGGGAATTTTTTCCCTTTTCCATATTAATAAATAAACATCACTAACATTTTTAAAGATGTGAAGCATTGAATAAAACCAGCTACTATTTAGGGAAAATGTACTATATATTTTTAAGTTTTGTTTTGGTTTATGGTTGAAGATTTGTTTAATTTGGTATTTAGTGAGTAATTCTACTGTTTTTATTGACTTTCATTCTTCTGAAAAACACAAGGAGGCGATTAAATCAAAGTTGACAGGACTACTTTTCCTCCATTAACTGAATAGCATGATTTATTCAAATATGCAGGCAATAAACATTTTTATGTGTATTTACTTTTCATGCCTTTCATGAGACATTCCTATTAAAGTATTAACATTTTCAAATGCAAAATAAATATGTCTTTGATTGGCTGAGTGAATTCTATTGAGAGAATTTCATAGAACAGCTCATTTTGTGTTGTTAGAATAATCTGATGAACACCATTGTTCTCTTTATTCTAGAAGTAGCTGGCTTTTCCCAGAACAAAGATGCTATGACTATAGCTACAATTTTATTTTTTTCCAGATTACGAATTGTAACTATCCTATCTCTCTACCTAATATATTATATTCAAATAGGTGTTCTTGTATATTATTATCTGTCAAGAATAAAGAAGTATTTCCATGAAAGAATCCAAAAATTGTGCTGAAATCACGCAAATGTGGAATTAGTTACCAATTTATTCTATAAATAAACTGGGAATTGTAGCCTATTCTTTACTGAAATAAGAAACTTAAAGTTTGAAACTGGCATGTTAGAAGTTTTGTCCATAAGAGTACCTACTACATTTTTAACGTTACTTACTCCTTACACAGATGCTAAATTACCTGTTAAGAAATCTAGCATAAAAAATTACAAAATAATTTTTTGTTTTAAATTTTTTGTCTTTTCCTATCTTTCTATTTTTGTTAAAATTAGAATAAACAGAATTAGGAATATCATTCTATAATCATGCAGTCACTAAGTCAGGGACCTAAGAAATACTGGATAAATGTTTATTAATGATTAATAAAAAGATGAAGAAGGAAATGGCAACCCAATCCAGTATTCTTGCCTGATAAATCCCATGGGGAGACACAGGGTCACAAAAGGGTCAGACACAACTTAGCGACGAAACAACAACTGAAACTAAAAGACTGTGTACACATAAGAAAATATTGCCCAGTTTTGCTAACCTCACTTAAATGTTTTTGCTTAATAAAAAGTTCTCTTAAAAAATCATAATAAAAAGACGTATTGTCTAGAAGAGAACTGGATTCAGAAAAGAAAAATTTTACTGTAGTGCAATGAGCTTGGAAATACCGAAATATTTTTCCTCAAAAGAATGTTCTGCTGAGTAAAATTCACATATCATGTTTCAAATGAAAGCAATCACAACAGTAACAACAAAGAATAAAGTTATCAGGGTGTGAGCATATTGAGGTCTCTGAAAGGCAGAGGTATTCATCAAAAGAGACCATAATTGTCAGTTGAGATTTGTGCAAGTGGCATGTAGTCATATACTTTTGTGGTATGTTTTCTCTTGAAGTACAAAGCAAGGTGATCTCTTGAGAGAAAAAGGGGAAGAGCAGGACTAGCAGGTTTAGGAGAGGAGAAGAAGTTTAAAATAATTATTGGATTATATACACCCTCTGCACACAGTGAATGTTGTCCAATTGACTTGAAATTACGGATAGCATTTACAGAGCCTAAGACTGTTTGTGATCCTGCCATCTCAACTGAACAGTTGAATCAATTTGGTCAAATATCATGTTAATAAGGTCAAAAAGTCAGTCAAACTGGTTGTCTGACTTGAATGATTGTATGACTAAAGTGATTAGTGAAAACAGTCTTAAACTCATATTAATCCCCAAACCTTTTCCTCTGAAGAACTGTCCTGTTTATAGATGTTGGGCTGTTACTATAGAGGTTTGCTGTCTACATTAACATTCCTCAACATTTTAGATCACATACCTCCTGTTGAAAGCATACTCAATTCTACACCCTCTTTTAAAGTCTCTCAAATTCAACACAATTTATTTAACAATCCCAAAACAAAAAAGGATTTTTGATTAGTTCTTCAAAATAAAGATACATTTTCTTCATCTTTCAGCATTAATGCCTATTTTGCAGGAAAATGTAAGTTTAGCAGGGGATTTAAAATGTCACTTGTCCAATTATCTTCATAAGCTTATTAGAGAAACTGTGTGTTAGTAAACATCTTTTAATAATAAAAACATTCCTACTCTCCAAAATCTAATTCTTGTTAACTGCACATTGATACTTTATATACTGAACTCACTGGATATTAATACCATTGGATATTAATTCTATATTTACTGCACACCATCCACCATAGTTATCATTAGTGCAGACACAGTGGAAAGTAGGTTATGGCATTTATCAACAAGTCAGTAAAGTCTCATTTGTGGCTTCCCACTGTTTACATATAAAGTCAGTCTTTCTGTTAAGATGTTGGGATAAATCAAGCCCCAATCTACAATGTAATTTGTTGTTTCAAGAATATTTTTGTAGGGCAAAAGGGATCTACTTGAAATTCTTTTTTGGTAAAATTATTAACCTGCTGAAAGGACAAAAATCATTAACTAATTGAAAAGACTCAATATAATCACACATGAAAAAATATACAATGAGCATTTTTCTATGAGCCCTTAGTAACTTTACAGAAAAGATTAACATTTGATAATGTCTGAAAAACAGATTAAATGTCAGCACCATACAGTTTATCCCTATGCATTATGCCCATCATGTCCAAGGTAGGCTCCACTCCTTTTGTCTGATCTAAGAAATGTGCTTAATGCTAAGTGTCCTTGAGGACTTTAATAGAAAAAAATAATAATTTTATATTTTCCCCATTCTCACATATTACAAGTGAAGGCAGTCAAGAGTGGTGCGTGTTGGAGAGGGAATATTGTACTGAAATAGGGATCACTGATTAAGCCGGAAAAAATATCGTTACAATTTATGTCAAAGAGTGTTCTGCCTATTTTGTCCTCTAGGAGTTGCATGGTTTCTGGGCTTACATTTAGGTATGATATCACTTATATGTGAAATCTAAAAAATAAGACAAACTAGTGAACATAACAGGAAAGAAGCAGACTAACAGATACAGAGAACAGACTAGTAGTTACCACTGGGGAATGGGACTCAAGGAGGGGCAATTTAGAAGAAGGTAATTAAAAAGTACAAACTTTATATACAAATAAGCTACGTATATACTGTGCATCAAAGGGAATGCAGTCAATATTTTATCATGATAAACAGAATGTAATCTTTAAAACTGCAAATAACCATATTGTACACCCATAACATATAATACTGTACAGCAAACTATAATTAAAAATATATATATACAGGATGATGTGTGTGGATTATATGCAAATACCACAACATTCCATCTGAGGAACTTGAGCATCTTTGAATTTTGGTATCTGAAGGGGTCCTGGAACAAATTTCTCAGGGATACAGAGAGACAACTGTACTTGATCACAGTAAATCAAGGAGAAGAGGTATTCAGTCTGTGTTAAATACAAATAAATATCACTTACTACTCAGAAAAGAAAAAGAGGGAAATAGCAACATGTTAAAGACTATGAGATTGGTACGCCACTGTGCTGTGCTCAGTCATGCCTGACTATGACCCTATGGACTGTAGCCCACCAGGCTCCTCTGTCCATGGGGATTCTCCAGGCAAGAATACTGGAGTAGGTTGCCATGCCCTTCTCCAGGGGATCTTCCCAACCCAGGGATCAAATCCAGGTCTCCCACATTGCAGGAGGATTATTTATCTGCTGAGGTACCAGGGAAGCCCATGAGATCAGTATATATTTAATTAATTCAAGATAACTCAGATATACATTTAATGAATTCAAGATAACTCGGAGAGAGTTAAGTGTAGATGTTGAGTAATCAGTTACATACAGAAATTGGAAGTGTGAACAGTGTTTTGACCTCGAAATAAAAATTTTAGAATCCTCATAGTTGTTACTGTCCATGGAGAACCACTGTCAGAAAGCTGTTATATATAGCTTAGAATCATAGTCTCCTTCGCAACAATCTCTATCCTATTGAAAAATCCTGGTCTTATAACCTCCAATTTCCCCCAAAGATACCAACTTCTCTCTGTCTCTCCATTCAAATCAATAATATATCTATGCCAGTCTCCATAAATAGTCTCACATGCTTATAATTTCTACTCTTTTCTCCTTTTCTAAATATAGCTCCATAGTCTCCAAAATATATGTTTATACAAAAATGAGACCCTATAAATCATAATTTTGACTCTGTCACTTTAAATGCTACACTTAACAGGCATTGTTCATTGCTCAAGTGTAGTACCTGGGCCTTTCATGCTCTGGCCCTCACCTGTAGTGCCCACCTTTATCTTGTTGCATGCTCCTTCTGTGTTCCATCAATACTGCTTTCAGTGCTTTCCATGTAGCAGTCGTCTTCCCTTGCAGGGATTTCTGTACATTTTTCTAGGTAAGTCATTCCACTAACTTCCATAAAATTATGCCCCAACTATTTACAGTAGCTAAGACATGGAAACAATCTAAATGTCCATCAGCAGACAAATGTGTATAAAAGATCTGGTATAATATATATATGTGGTGGTTTAGTCACTGAGTTGTGTCCAACTCTTGAGACCCTAAGGATTTAGCCTCCCAGGCTCCTCTGTCCATGCGGTTTCCCAGCCAAGAATTTATATTTTATATATATATATATATATATATATATATATATATATATACACACACACACACACACATAATAATATATTATATATATATATATGTGTGTGTGTGTGTGTGTATATATATATATATATATAAAACGGTGTATTGTTCAGCCATGAAAAGAATGAAATAATGTCATTTACAGCAGCATGTATGGACTTAAGAGATTATCATACTAAGTAAATCAGAAAGAGAAAAACAAATACCATATGATACCACTTATATGTGGAATCTAAAATATGACACAAATAAACACAGCTATGAAAGAGAAACAGATATATAGACATGGAGGACAGACTTTTAGTTTCCAGTGGGGCAGGGGTTGGGGCAGGGAGGCACTGGGGTTTTGGGATTAACAGATGCAAAATATTATATATAGGATGGATAAATAAGATCCTACTGTATAGCACAGGGAGCAATGTCAATATTCTGTGGCAAACCATAATGGAAAAGAATATAAAAAAGAATATGTATAGCTGAATCACTTGGCTATACAGAAGAAATTAACACAACACTAAACCAACTATACCACAATAAAAAATATATATAACATAAAACATGACCCAGTACAGTTTCATCAAATCATTTCAGTTTCTACATGCATTTTCTAAAGAGAGAAAAAGGAGTAAATAAGGAGTACATGGTCATTTAAATATGAATGAAAGAGTCTCAGTGTAGCCACAAAATAGTTTGAAAAGATATTTCTGATATTCTGACAAGAAATTATTGTAGTGAGTTACATCGTGGTAGCACTAACTTTTTTCACTGAGGAAACAGTTATGAAATAATCTCTAGTCCTTTATTTTTTGTTCAATTACCCAGTTTTATTTATCTTATAGTCTTTAAATGTTAGATTGTTGGGTTTGGTTACATATGTATAACATACTATTTTTCCTATTATACTTTACTTGAAAAAATATCTACTTCATCTAATTGAAGGCAGACTCTTACAATAGAAATAAAATGAATGTTACTTTTATAATTACATCCTTTGGTCTTTAGGTAAACAAGTAAAATGATTTCTAGATTACTTATGCAATTAAGAGATTAGATTTCTTAAAAAAAAAATCTGAGCTAGTTGTGCTACTTCATAAAACTTAGCTGTCTAAATGAACAAAAGGACTTTTGAACCATTTATGTTTTTCCAATTTGGGAGCTTTAAAGGTTCCTTAACTATTTTTAAAGTACTACAATCCTGTGTTTATAAGCATTCAGTCAGTTGAACCATTCAGTCGTGTTCGACTATTTGCGACTCTATGGACTGCAGCACGCCAGGCCTCCCTGTCCATTACCAACTCCCGGAGTTTACCCACTCATGTCCATTGAGTTGGTGATGCCATCCAAACATCTCATCCTCTGTTGTCCACTTCTCCTCCCGCCTTCAATCTTTTCCAACATCAGGGTCTTTTCAAATCAGTCAGTTCTTTGCATCGGATGGCCAAAGTACTGGAGTATTATCTTCAACATCAGTCCTTCCAATGAATATTCAGGACTGATTTCCTTTAGGATGGACTGGTTGGATCTCTTTATGGCCCCAAAACTGTCAAGAACCTTCTCAAATACCATAGTTTGAAAGCATCAATTATTGGGTGCTCAGCTTTCTTTATAGTCCAACTCTCACATCCATACACGACTACTGGAAAAACCATAGTCTTGATTAGATGGACCTTTGTTGGCAAAGTACTGTCTCTGCTTTATAATATGCTGTCTAGGTTGGTCATAACTTTTCTCCCAAGCAGTAAGTATCTTTAATTTCATGGTTGCAGTAACCATCTGCAGTGATTTTGGAGTCCCCAAAAATAAAATCTGTCACTGTTTCCACTGTTTCCCCATCTATTTCCCATGAAGTGATGGGACAAGATGCCATGATCTTTGTTTTCTGAATGTTGAACTTTAGGCCAACTTTTTCACTCTCCTCTTTCACTTTCATCAAGAAAGCTCTTTAGTTCTTCACTTTCTGCCCTAAGGGTGGTGTCATCTGCATATCTGAGGTTATTGATATTTCTTCCAGTAATCTGGATTCCAGCTTGTGCTTATTCACCCCAGCATTTCTCATGATGTACACTGCATATACGTTAAATAAGCAGGTGACAATATACAGCCTTGATGTACTCCTTTCCCAATATGGAACCAGTCTGTTCCATATCCAGTTCTAACTGTTGCTTCTTGATCTGTATACAGATTTCTCAAGAGGCAGGTGAGGTGGTCTGGTATTCCCATCTTTTTAAGAATTTTCCATAATTTTTTGTCATCCACACAGGCAAAGTCTTTGGCATGGTCAATAAAGTAGAAATAGATGCTTTCTGGAACTCTCTTCCTTTTTAGATGATCCAGGAAGCCTGACCTTTTCCAGTCCTGTGCCACTGCTGAGTTTTCCAAATTTGCTGGCATATTAAGTGCAGAATTTTCACGGTATCATCTTTTAGGATTTGAAATAGCTCAAATGGAATTCCATCACCTCTACTAGCTTTGTTTGTAGTGATGCTTCCTAAGGTCCACTTGACTTTGCATTCCAGTATGTCTGGCTCCAGGTGAGTGATCACACCATCATGATCATCTGGGTAGTGAAGATATTTTTTGTACAGTTCTTTTGTATATTCTTTCCATCTCTTCTTAATAACTTCTGTTTCTATTAGGTCCATACCATTTCTATCCTTTATTGGGCCCATCTTTGTGTGAAAAGTTCCCTTGGTATCTCTAATTTTCTTGAAGAGCTAGTATTTCTCTAGTATTTCCCATTCTCTTGTTTTCCTCTATTTCTTTGTACTGATCATTGAGGAGGGCTTACTTATCTCTCTTTGCTATTCTTTGGAACTCTGCATTCAAATGGGTATATCTATCCTTTTCTCCTTTGTTTTTTACTTCTCTTCTTTTCACAGCTATTTGTAAGGCCTCCTCAGACAGCCATTTTGCTTTTTTGCATTTCTTTTTCTTGGGGATGGTTTTGATTACTGTCTCCTGTACAATGTCACAAACCTCCATCCATAGTTCATCAGGCACTCTATCAGACCTAATCCCTTGAATCTATTTCTCACTTCCACTCTATAATCACAACAGATGTGATATAGTTCATACCTGAATGGTTTAGTGGTTACCCTATTTTCTTCACTTTAAGTCTGAATTTGGCAATAAGGAGTTCATGATCTGAGCCATAGTTAGCTTCCGGTCTTGTTTTTGCTGACTGTATAGAACTTCTCCATCTTTGGCTGCAAGAATATAATCAATCTGATTTCCGTATTGACCATCTGGTGATGTTCATGTGTACAGTCTCTTGTGTTATTGGAAGAGGGTGTTTGCTATGACCAGGTCATTCTCTTGGAAAAACTCTGTTAGCCTTTGCCCTACTTCATTCTGTACACCAAGGCCAAATTTGCCTGTTACTCCAGGTGTTTCTTGACTTCCTAATTTGCATTCCATTCCCCTCTAAGGAAAAGGACATCATTTGGGGGTGTTAGTTCCTGAAGGTCTTCTAGGTCTTGAGAGAACTTTTCAACTTCAGCTTCTTCAGCATTACTGGTCGGGGCATAGACTTGGATTACTGTGATATTTCATGGTTCCTTGGAAACAAACAGAGATCATTCTGTCGTTTTTGAGACTGCATCCAAGTACTGCATTTCAGACTCTTTCATTGACTATGATGGCTACTCCACTTCTTCTAAGGGATTCTTGCCCACAGTAGTAGATATAATGGTCATCTGAGTTAAATTCACCCATTCTAATCCATTTTAGTTTGCTGATTCCTAAAATATCGATGTTCAATCTTGCCATCTCCTATTTGACCACTTTCAATTTGACTTGATTTTTGGACCTAACATTCCAGGTTCCTATGCAATATTGCTCGCTATAGCTTTGGACTTTGCTTCTATCACCAGTCACATCCACAACTAGGTGTTGTTTTTGCTTTGATTCCATCTCTTCATTCTTTCTGGAGTTATTTCTCCACTGATCTCTAATAGTATATTGGGCACGTAACAACCTGGGGAGTTCATCTCTCAGTGCCCTATCTTTTCACCTTTTCATACTGTTTATGGGGTTCTCAAAGCATGAACGCTGAAGTGGTTTGCCATTCCCTTCTCCAGTGAACCACATTTTGTCAGGACTCCACACCATGAGACATCCATTTTGGGTGGTGCTACATGGCATGGCTCATGGTTTCATTGAGTTAGACAAGGCTGTGGTCCATGTGATCAGATTGGTTTGTTTTCTGTGATTGTGGATTTTGGTCTGTCTGCCCTATGATGGAGAAGGATAAGAGGCTTATGGAAGCTTTCTGATGGGAGAGATTGAATAAGGAAAACTGAGTCTTGTTCTAATGGGCGGGGCTATGCTCAGTATATCTTTAATCCAATTTTCTGCTGATGGGTGGAACTGTGTTCCTTTCCTACTATTTATCTGTGCTAAGGAGATACTCCATGTCCACGTTCAGAGAAACCCCAGCAAGATGGTAGGAGGGGCGAATTTGCATTCAGAATCAAACCTCATACCCGCCAGAGACACTCATAGGGCTCAAACAAACCTTGTGTGCACCAGGACCCAGGGACTCCACAGAGACTGAGACAGACTGTGTTTGAGCATCTCCTGTGGCAGTATGGGCAACAGTGGACTGCCACAGGAACAGCGGCTCTGGGTGTAGCAGACATGGGTATGGCATAAGCCTTCTTGGATGAGGTCGTGATTAACCCCACCACAGAGCTGCCAGAACTTACACAGGACTGGGAAACAGACTCTTGGAGGGCACAGACAGAACCGTGTGTGCACCGGGACCCATAAGAAAGCAGCAGTGACCGCAGAAGAGATTGACCCAGACTTGCCCAGGAGAGTCCTAGAGTCTCCAGTGGAGGCGTGGGTCGGTCGTGGCCTGCTTCAGGGTTGGGGGCACTGAGTACATGCATGGGATCTTTTGAGGGAGGCCACCATTATCTTCATTATAAGCATTAGGAATAAGTTAATTTTCAAGCTAATAGTTTCATTTATCTCAGGCTGAATATTTTAAAAAATAATTCCAATATACTAGACAGACTAATAGTTTGAAAAACCTAACAGGATTCTTGGAAAAATATGCTCAGAAAATTTAGAATATATATTTTGATAATACCAACTTAAAATATGTATCGATTATGGTAATTGGATAGTTGTTCTCTATCCAACAAAAAACAACATTGGTTGCAACATTCTTTAATGCTTCTACATTTTTCCCTATTATATTATGTATGTCCAAAATCCATAAAGTAGAAATTAGATACAGAAAACAAAAACCACTTTTTAGAACTTGAATTAACATATCACTATTTTTATGATGTTTCTGAGTCCCCTGTGATTCTAAATATATCTATCATTTAGATAGTACTTCTGATTAATTGAAAAGTTTTCCAAAGTCTTCTCCAAATCTGCTGCACTATTAGGTGCAGACCTAACAATGATGTGAGAGACTAACTTTTGCATAATGTTGTATCCATGGTATATTGCCTACTAGCTTAAAGTATTAAAAATGGACTAACTCATTTGTTTTGCTTAATTAATTGCCTATCTATGATATAGCTATCCAGACAACCAACAATAGGACAAAAATAAAGTATCAAAATTATTTCCATATATACATATCTATAGATTTAGTTTGAGCAAAATTATAAAAAGTTCATTTTATTGAAATAAGAGGACGATGGTTATATAAAATTGATTTTCACTTACTAAATAAACAAATGCTGAAAATGTATTTGAAAATAGCCAATGACTGTCTTTAACAATTATCTTAACCTGTAGATATAAAAATAATGGGCTTCCCAGGTGGCATTACTGTCAAAGAACCCCACTGCCAACACAGGAGACATAAGAGACGTGGGTTTGATCCCTGGGTGGGGAAGATCCCCTGGCCAAGGACATGGCAACCCACTCCAGTATTTCTGCCTGCAGAATCCCAAGGACAGAGGAGCCTGGTGGGCTATAGTCCATGGGGTTGCAAAGAGCTTGACATAACTGATGCAAAGAGCTTGACATAACTGAAGCAACTTTGCACAGACACGTGAAAATAATGCCTTCTCAGTCCCAGACTCAAGTGATTTTCTGTATACATTAAAGTTTGTTGATGACTAAAAAACTTATTATATACACATATATATACATATCAGAAATACATATATCAGAAATTAGTAAGTAGAACTGTAAGTTAGTTGCTGAACCACAAAAGATGCCGGGATTCTTGGCCTCCAGAGGAGAAGAATTCAATCCAGGGCCAGAGACGAGGCTTGATCGCTCAGAGCTTTTGTGTAATAAGGTTTTATTAAAGTATAAAAGGGGTAGAGAAAGCTTCTGACATAGACATCACAAGGGGACAGAAAGAGTGTCCCATTCACTAGTGTTAGCAATGGAGTTATATACTTTTAATTAGCTATTACAATGAATCAAAAGAAAGTCTGGAGGTTGTAAAGAGCTTACTAGACCCACTCCCATAATTTACATTTTAAGATAACAGGATTAGCCAGAAGGTTTTTGCCAGAAACTGCCCTCAAGCAGGATACATTATTGTTATATAATCCTAAGGAATGTAGAGGAAAAAAAACAAACATTTGTCCTTTCCTTCTCCTTGAGAATTCCAGACCCCTATCTCCTTGGGGACCCCCTGGACTTCTTATCAACCTGCCTAGGAATTGACCCTCAGAACCTTACAGAATATTTTGTGATCTCATCTAGTAATGAACGGAGTGTCTTTTATCCAACTGCCAAGTATTCAGCAGCAAAACAGGATGAGCATAGTTTATGAGGCCATTAACAAACATTTTAGGATACTTCCAAATGCCTGAGATAGCCCTGGGCCTTTTATAAATCACTCCATGAAACAAAATCTGAAGCACCCTTAGAATCTTATAACATGACCACATGACTTAGTCATTTTAAAAGAGAAGGGAATAAAATGTAAACATTTCAGTGATAAATAAGAATAAATAAACATATATTAAAATAAGGAAGAGTTCCAACTGCTTTTCCTAATTTTTCCATTAGATATATTCATTGTCATTTAAAACTAGGGATAATGTTTCATTTAAACAACTGGAATTTTTTTTAAAAAAATAAGCTTTGGGCATTTTGTTTGCTTTTCAATTTAAATCCTTTTACATTGGCATGGCTCTTCTTTTCAACTGCCCTTTACTGACACCAAAGTTTTTTATTTTGTATTGGAAAAACCCATTTCAGACTGGCATTCCATTACAATCACTGTGTCATGTGAATTATTTTTTAAATGCAAATTACACAGTATGAATCTTCTGCTTAAAACCCTTCAGTAGCTTTCCATTGTCCAATGAATAAAAATTCTAATTACTTAGGCTAGCTCTTAAGTATATCTGAACCTTGCCTGCTTTCCATTCTTCCTCTTGGTCCTCCAATCACATTGCTCTCATTCAGTAACCATTTCAGAGCATTCCATGTCCACGTTTCCCCTTCCTGCCATAATTCATCTGAAACTCTAAGGCTGATAGGTTAGGTGGTCTGGTATTCCCATCTCTTTAAGAATTTTCCACGGTTTGTCATAATCTACACAGTCAAAGCCTTTGGCGTAGTCAATAAGGCAGAAGTAGATGTTTTTCTGGGACTCTCTTCCTTTTTTAATGATCCAATAGATGTTGCCAATTTGATCTCTGGTTCCTCTGCCTTTTCTAAATCCAGCTTGAACATCTGGAAGTTCATGCTTCATGTACTGTTGACGCCTGGCTTGGAGAATTTTGAGCATTACTTTGCTAGCATGTGAGATGAGTGCAATTATGTGGTAGTCTGAATATTCTTTGGCATTGCCCTTTGGGATTGAAATGAAAACTGACCTTTTCCAGTCCTGTAGCCATTGCTTGAGATTTCCAAATTTGCTGGCATATTGAGTGCAGCACTTTAACATCATCATCCTTTACGATTTGAAATAGCTCATTTAATACTGAAAAAAAATTATTTTCAAAAGATTAAAAGATACTAAAATGAAATTTTTATATCAGTTTAAAAACTAGGCTGTATTCATTGGTTATTAAATTGAACTGACTGCTACAGTTTAAGTGTAGAGGAAAAAGATGTTCAATGTTCACTTTCTCAAGTTTATATATGTATGATAGTCACTTACTCATGTCCACCTCTTTTGAATCCATGGACTGTAGCCCATCAGGCTCCCCTGTGGCTGCTGCTGAGTTTTCCAAATTTGCTGGAATATTGAGTGCAGCACTATACAGTTCATGGAATTTCCCAGGCAAGAATACTGGAGGGGCCAGCCATTCCCATCTCCAGGGGATCTTTCTGACTCAGGAATAGAACCTAGGTTTCTTGCATTGCAGGTAGATTCTTTACTACCTACGCCACCAGGGAAACCAAGTTTACATTTCTACAAATAAATTGGAAGAGAGATATGAGAAGGCAGCTAAACTACTCCATAATATCACACGCACCTTGGCATCCATTCTGTGTGGCCAAGCTCTTGCCAAGGATCCCTTAAACTAACTCCCCACTGCCCTTGTCATATGCATCCTACCCCTAAGGCACAGGACCTTCCCTTTCTGCCCGCCTCAGATTACCAAACCCTCCAATTTACCAAGCACCATTCTATTTGGTTTGAACTAACCAATCCAGCCTTAGCCTGGAAATGCCAAAGCACTCCACACTTGGGCCCTAATCAAGGCATGTACCCTAGGTCCTGGAACTCTCTCTCTCTCTCTCTCTGCCTGAATTCTGCCCTTACTTCACTGTGGGTGCTGTGCCAGTGTTCTTCCTACAGGAGGTGTGAATAACAAAGGTCTCTATTTCCTTTGCCTTGCACTTTTATGTTAAAATGGCTTACCATCCGACGCCCGGGGCTCTACCTAACAAATGTTAACCTAATAAAGTCAAAACATTAGATTATATTAAATTTCTAGTATATGTAAACTAATTTCTTTTATGCCTATGTATATGGTTAAAATTATTTTTTTGTTACAAAGTATGACTAGAGATGGTGTTTCACTTTAAGTAATGCATGATGTGAGGGATAAGCACAGTTAAACAGACATTAAAAAGAGATATTAAATCATTGCATTTTAAAATGTACATGCCACAAATATTTGCAAGATGAAAGCAATAAATGGAGGCTCTTAGAAATGCAATGTATAAGGGACTATCACATTTTTTTGATCAAATCTAAGACAACCTTAGGAGAAGGCAATGGCAACCCACTCCAGTACTCTTGCCTGGAAAATCCCATGGACGGAGGAGCCTGGTAGGCTGCAGTCCCTGGGGTTGCACAAAGTTGGACACGACTGAAGCGACTTAGCAATAGAAGCAAGACAACCTCAATTGAAAAATGCATCACTCTTGCATATATGAACACACACACACATTGCCAATTAAGCAATGACAGAACGCCTAAACTCTCAAGATATCTCACTCCAGACTAATGTTGTTTCAAATTTACTTGCAAAAGATTTTTGAGAATTTGTCTATCTTTTTGCCTTCAATTTGATTGCCTGGCATGTTCTGTCCAATCTCTTTAGAGGCATGTCAGTAACAAAACATACAATGGTTTCAACTACTTCTTAATATTGTCCTTTTTAAGTTCTATAAACCATACTGTTGCTTTGCAAGTAAATATGGAATTGTATTTATTATCCATTGGCATGTATTGATATTTTCTTTACTAATATATCAAATTATATAGTGTTGCTTTTTTCCCCATTACTTAATGTATACCCTGGAGAAGGAAATGGCAACCCACTCCGGTATTCTTGATTGTAGAATTCCATGGACAGAGGAGCCTGGTGGGCTACAGTCCATGGGGTCATAAAGAATTGGACACTACTGAATGACTAACACTTTATGTATACCCACTATTGGTTTGAATGCCCAATCATTTTCCGTAAGACATTTAAAGAGCAATTAAATCCAAAATTATGTAGTAAAAATTGCATGTAAGGTACCTGAAGTGAAAAAAAGAATGAAAATACTATGGCTAACTTCATATATATGCAGACAATTTCAAGTTTTTTATAATGGCTGCTCAGCAAAAACACAATTATTAAATGTCATCAACTGTACATATACCAAATTCAGAAAATTCAGAGCTAACACAGAGAGAGAAGTGTGGCTTGAGAAAATTAAACATTAAGGAAGTGAGTTGGTAAAAATCCAGGGACGAAAGTGTTATATTCACATCCTTTAATGCTTTTTTCTTCTGGACAATTAATATTTTCAATAAATACTTTCATGAAAAACAAAAAATAAATATTTCAAATATTTTGCTTTGTTTTTACACAATATATGTAAGAGAATAAAAATCATTTGAATTATTGAGCTAATATCATACACAATCAGATTTATAAACAAACAGATGTAAATTTGACAATAATAATAAGCAACTGCATCAAATTTAGCCTTATAAACTAACAGTCTACATTTAGCTCATAAAATACACAAGTGCAAACACTTGCATAAAATTAAAAATCTCATCAGGAGAAATTAGGTAAAACTGTACAATCTAACATGCTAACATACATTTTTTTTTTCCTGAAGAGCAAATACGGACTTCAGATATGCAAATTCACATTGCTCTGATTACTTTGTTGCATGTTCACTGAAAGAATTTATGAGGCAATTAGAGTAACTTGTTTCCATTATACAAAAATCAATACATATGACTAAACTTGGTCATATCTTTGATTCTAAACAGATTATTGCCTATTGATAGTGAATGATTATGGAGCACTACTTCATGAAGAAGAGTGAATACAACACACTACACTTGCTGATTGCTAGCATAAATATACATTTAACTTACAAAATCAACTCTTCAATAGAGAATTCTTCCTTTCATCCTGAACTCTGTCTCATAGGTCACAACTATGCTTGTTTTTCTGAGAATTACTGACCTGCACTCTCTTTCATTAAGTTTTCAGTGAGACAAAGTACTCAATATTTAATATCTCTGTCAAATAACTTCATATCTTATTGTTTATTCTGAAATATGTTAAATATTTTCTATTGCCAAGAGAGGAAACAAAGTTCTATATTTTAAAACACGGGATAAAATTACTTTTCTAAATGCTTCTAGAAAGTATGATGAAGCTTAACAAACACTTTTAAAAATAAATCATTTTATTCACAAATGCTTCTATTTTATTATTATCTTTTACAATATCACATATACTCTTACAATACAATTTTACTTGGATTTGTATTCACTCCAACTCTTACTTTGGGGGAATATTATTCAAATTGTTCAATCCAGTAGATCAGAAATATTAGCAAGTATTGAAAAATAATCCAGAACCAAATAATTTTTGCAAAATATTTAACCACAACAAATGGATTATTTGCCAAAATATTTTTCATATTTAAATTATAGTATCAACTATGAATATCTACAAAAGGGGTATACTGGGGTCACATTTCCAAAACACTTTTGCCCACAAGATTACTTTTTCATTGATAAATCTCATGTAATTGTTCTTTGTAGTCTGGTATGATAATTCTAAAATGTGTTACTTCTAAAACTTGAATAACATTTAAAATATATTATGCTATCATCTGTAAAATCTAACCTAAAATTTGCACACATTAACAGGTACACTAGGAAATAATTTCTATTTTCAATTAGGTATTTCAAGAGTTCATTTTGAGGTTTATTTATCAGTTGAATGATGTTATAATTTTTGTAAATATGTTACATTAAAAAAATAATAAACAATAATAAAAATAGCAAGAGAAAGCCTGAGATATTATATATATCTCCAAGAATGCTGAGTAAATGGAAAATAAATAGCATATCAGCAAATACGTAAAATAGAGAATAAAGCTATAAAATCTGACATATAGTTAAAAGAAGTCCCAGAGAAGACAGGAAGTGTACACTAGACAAAACCAAGGGCTTCCCTGATGGTTCAGTTGGTAAAGAATCTGCCTACAATGTGGGAGACCCCGGTTTGATTCCTGGATGAGAAAGATCTCCTGGAGAAGGGATAAGCTATCCATTCTAGTATTCTTGCCTAAGGAATTCCAAGGGGGTCTCAAAGAGTCAGACATGACTGATGAGGCCTTAAAAATAGCTGAGAAAAGAAGAGAAGCTAAAGGCAAAGGAAAAAAGGAAAGATATATATACCCATTTGAATTCAGAGTTTCAAAGAATAGCAAGGAGACAAAAGAAAGCCTTCCTCAATGATCAATGCAAATAGAGGAAAAAAATAGGATGGGAAGGATTAGAGATCTCTTCAAGAAAATTAGAGACACCAAGGGAACATTTCATGCAAAGATGAGTACAATAAAGGACAGAAATAGTATGGACCTAACAGAAGCAGAAGATATTAAGAAGAGGTGGCAAAAATACACAGAAGAACTGTACAAAAAAGATCTTCATGACCCAGATAACCACGATGGTGTGATCCCTCACCTAGAGCCAGACATCCTGGAACGCGAAGTCAAGTGGGCCATAGGAAGCATCACTACAAACAAAGCTAGTGGAGGTGATGGGATTCCAGTTGAGCTATTTCAAATTCTAAAAGATGATGCTGTCAAAGTGCTGTATTCAATATGCCAGCAAATTTGAAAAACTCAGCAATGGCCACAGGACTGGAAAAGGTCCTGTGGTCCAATCACAAAGGTCCAATCCCAAAGAAGGGCAATGCCAAAGAATGTTCAGATTACCACACAATTGCACTCATCTCACACGCTAGCAAAGTAATGCTCAAAATTCTCTAAGCCAGGCTTCAACAGTACGTGAACCATGAACTTCCAGATGTTCAAGCTGGATTTATAAAGGACAGAGGAACCAGAGATCAAATGGCAACATCTGTTGGATCATTAAAAAAGCAACAGAGTTTCAGAAAACATCTACTTCTGCCTTATTGACTATGCCAAAGCCTTTGACTGTGTGGATCACAACAAACTGTGGATAATTCTGAAAGAGATGGGAATACCAGACCACTTGACCTGCCACCTGAGAAATCTGTATGCAGGTCAGGAAGCAACATTTAGAACTGGACATGGAACAACAAACTATTTCCAAAAAGGGAAAGAAGTACAACAAGGCTGTATACTGTCATGCTGCTTATTTAAATTATATGCAGAGAACATCATGTGAAATGCCAGGCTGAATGAAGCACAAGCTGGAGTCAAGACGGCCAGGAGAAATATCAATAACCTCAGATACACAGATGACATCACCCTTATTGCAGAAAGTGAAGAAGAATAAACAGCTTCTTGATGAAAGTGAAAGAGGAGAGTGAAAAATTTGGCTTAAACCTCAACATTCAGAAAACTAATATCATGGCATCCAGTCCCATCACTTTATGGCAAATAGATAGGGAAACAATGGAAACAGGGAGGGACTTTATTTTGGGGGGCTCCAAAATCACTGCAGATGGTGACTGCTCCTTGGAAGCAAACCTATGCCCAACCTAGACAGCAGAGACATTACTTTACCAACAAAGGTCCTCTAGTCAAAGGTATGGTTTTTCCAGTAGTCATGTATGGATGTGAGAGTTGGACTATAAAGAAAGCTGAGCACAGAAGAATTGATGCTTTTGAACTGTGGTGTTGGAAAAGACTCTTGAGAGTCCCTTGGACTGCAAGGAGATCCAACCAGTCAATCCTAAAGTAAATCAGTCCTGATAATTCATTAGAGGGATTGATGCTGAAGCTGAAACTCCAGTACTTTGGCCATCTGATGCGAAGAACCTACTCTTTGGAAAAGACCCTGATGCTGGGAAAGACTGAAGGCAGGAGGAGAAGCAGACGACACAGGATGAGATGGTTGGATGGCATCCCCAATGCTACGGACATGAGTTTGGATAGGCTCTGGGAGTTGGTGATGGACAGGGAATACTAGCGTGCTGCAGTTCCATGGGGTCTCAAAGAGTTGGACACGACTGAGCAACTGAATTGAACTGAGACAAAATCATCAAGCAAACAATGAAAAAATATTTTCCAAGTCACAGAAAGATTTGAATATGTAGGAAAACAATACAGCCTGGTATCTATCATGATGAATTAAACAATATCAATATTTTCTACATACTGAAATCTGAATTTCCAAATATACATAACTAAAAACATCATCACATCCTCAGAGATGGAAATATATATACATATACATATATATAGAAAAGAAATAATAATTGGAATGGCATCAGACCTGATACCAGACAAATCAAACAGGAAAAAAAATGAACTAATGATTTAAGAGAAAGTTATTTTGAACTTGCAGGTCAATAAACTTAGTCAAAATTAACAATCAAATATGTCCCAATGAAGATATCTTTAGACATAAGGCTTGGGTAATTAAGTTCTATAGGATGCTTTTCATAAAGCGAGAAAACTGGAAAGCAGAACACATGTATTACAAAGATAGAGCACCTGATCTGGAATACAATGAAACAAAATCTGAGGATGACAGCTTTGAAATAATCCTTAAAGTAATCTTTCTAAATTAGAACAAGAAAGTAACTGATAGATAATTTTGTTTTTTAAATGTACAATAAAATAAATTGTACTGACTAGATATACTAAAGTCAAGTTCTGGAAAATTTTCATAATATGGTAAATAAAACATCTCTTTTCTTAACAAAGAAAAAGTCAACTGAAATCCCACAGTAGGACAAAAAAAAATATCGTATTATCAAGCGATGGTCCAAATATAAAGCAGATAATATATGGCATGGTTTTTGAACTGCTGACAATTCAATAGATAGATATGTCATTTATGCTTAAATAATTTTGAATTTTCAGAATCATTATTTAACAAAAGAAACCATGGTAACTGACCAGCTTGTAAAAATTGTAATCACTGACAAAGCATACAGTGCATTACTATCCCTTAGTCTTCATTGCCCTTCCTAATTCACATGATCATTGAAGGCAATTGCAATATTGCTTAAATAACATTTTTGTATGTTTATGATGACTCTTAAAAACACCAGTTGGATGAACTTTTGAAGTCCTCTCCCCAACTATCCCTTGTCATCATTCCCAACCTCTATGCAAACTCCCTTGGTTTTGTGATCTACTGCAGCATCCATCCTTTGTACCAATAATGAAGTTATCATACACTAAATAGTTATGATACATTGAACAGCAGAGTCTTTTTATAACACCTCCAAACCACAGAAAGATAAATGACAGGTTTCTCCATGCAGGGTTGGAAATCATGTGATAAGTATATGCATTTATTTGTAGAAAGTTTATAGAAATGGTCGATATTTCCATTTGACCACTTCTATAAAAGTGGTCATAACTTCTATTTATATAAGTAGTTTATAACCTCCATAATCCCCATTAAATCTAAATTGAGATTTAAATTTCAGCCCAGCCACTTATTACATATTTCATTTTGTCAGCTTGCATACTGTCTGTGAGCGTCAATTTCCTTCTTTGGAAAATGAACTAAGACAGCAATAATATAAAGTTTTCATGAAGATGTTATAAAACACTGGCACCTGCCCTAGTGTCTGGCAAAGTGTAGATGATTCACAAAATATCATTGCTTTTACATCCACTACAATTATTAAGGAATTATAAGTTGCAGGCATAAAGTGAAGAAAAATGTTATTTGGTACAAATTAAAACCAATACTTTGGCCACCTCATGCGAAGAGTTGACTCATTGGAAAAGACTCTGATGCTGGGAGGGATTGAGGGCAGGAGGAGAAGGGGACGACAGAGGATGAGATGGCTGGATGGCATCACCAACTTGATGGACATGAGTTTGGGTAAACTCCAGGAGTTGGTGATGGACAGGGAGGCCTTGGGTGCTGCGATTCATGGGGTCGCAAAGAGTTGGACACTACTAAGCTACTGAACTGAACTGAAAATAATATTAAAATATATTTGAATATGTTACATTAAAAAAAAACACCTTTAATATAGTTTTATATTTGCCACAATAAAAATGTGAGAAAGATATTTTTTTAATCCACAGATCTAATTATAACATGAGTAAAATATGTGGAGTGATATAAAGTATTTTGGCATGGTTAACTAAGTTTTTGTAGGATATTTGCACATTTCCAGTTACCAAAGACAACTGTGACTTAAATTACACAATTTTTTTGCTGATACAGCATTATCTTGGTTATTCTATCACTTTTCAGAGTAAAGTTTATTACCCCTCTGGGACGTTAATGGGACCATATGTGCATCCTAGTGGTTCCCCTACTTCAGCTGTTTTTCCTGACAATGTACTTATGTCTGATGCTTCTCTGGTCAGGTAACAAGCCAGAATGCTATTGACTTTCTCCTTAAAAATTATTCAAAGTAGAATAGCATTCTGAAACCTCTTTTTAAGATAGTTCAGTATCAGGTTTAATGAAACAAACTAAACACAGTGTGACCAAGCTTGACCCCAAGCTTGGGCTTCCCTGGTGGCTCAGAGGGTAAAGAAATTGCTTGCAGTGCCAGAGACCTGGGTTCAGTCCCTGGGTTGGGAAGATCCCCTGGAGAAGGAAATGGCAATCCACTCCAGTGTTCTTGCCTGGAGAATCCCATGGACAGAGGAGCCTGGCAGGGCTACAGTCCATGGGGTCACAAAGAGTCAGACACAACTGAGCAACTAACACAGTAAACACAGTGAGAAGGCATAATGTTCAAATTGTGTTAAGATCCATGTTTATACATATATTTTTTATTTTTAAGATTTTAAAAAATCATCCTGCAGTGCAACTATAAATTATGTTTTTCTTAAGTATTTATCTTAAACCTTTTCTGCTTCAGGTTCTCCTATATCTGATGTGAGATAAGCCTCTTGAACAGTTGACCTCAGGGGCAATGGATATGTCAGGGATGTGGTAAGGAGAAACAATACCATGAATTAAGATGAAAGTGTATACAAATATATACTTCCTTTTCCATGGTATCCTTTTGTTTTATTTCATGAGAAAATATGTGTTTTTATGTGAAATAAAGTTCTTTATGTACTTATTAAGGCAGAGATGGTGTTATTAATAATTAAAATTCTAAGAAGTTAATAACTCATTAAAGTGTAATATTAACACTTTGACAAAGTAAATGTGAATATAACTATTTAAACTTACATTAATAGAGAGACATAGGGAATGGGAATAAATGAATTCAAAATTTTCCAGCTCTTACAGCATAGAAACAAATACACAGAAAACACTGATTTACACTTCCTTTTCTTATGGAAGAAACATTTGTTACAAAGAATAAAAAAAATAGTTATTGTTAAAAATACTGTCTGAAATGACACTCTAAAATACTTACTAATTATGTATAAACAACAGGAAGAAGAATATATCAAAATATATCAGTACAAACTATCCTGACAATGCACCTAATATCAGAATCTGGAAAAGTATTTTCACTGAATGTAAGACTGACATGCCAAAAATGATAGTTAAAGAATTTATGCTCTGTAAGTCAGAATTTGATTTTAAGTCTAAGAAAAGATTAGAGATTTTGTCACTTCAAATGGTAGAATGTAGTGAAAGTAGGCCAAAAGGCTATAAACATTATAAAAAATGGGGGACTAGCAAAAATCAAGACTGTTGAAACAATGATAATTAGAACTGATACAGTGCTGAAAAATACAAATATTAGAATGTCTCCCAGAATGGACAGAATATTATAAAGAATATTTTTAAGATTTTTCTTGGAAAATGATGTCACTAAAATTTTTATACCTAAATTTTTCTTATCGTTTGAAAGCCACTAAATCACACATTCAGATACTTAAGGTCAAGAGAACTATGCAATTTTTCTATGCTTTAGAAAAATGTTAAAATCCTAGAGACTGGGAGGCAAAGGAGACTGAAGACAGTCTCTTAGAAAGTCTCAATTGTTTGCCTCCTGCTACTCCTGTATAACCTCCTTCCATCAAGTGTACACAGGATTTACACACATTGAGTGAAAAAAATCTTGCAGTTATGATGTTATATCATTACCAAGATTAGGCTAAGAAAGACTATGCCTTCTCTACTTGAATCCTTTATGCTAAATGAAACAAATGTCATTCTGTGAGTAGATCTCTGGCTATGGAGAAGCCCAGGTGGTACAGTGAAAAAATGAGGCTCAGTCCAAAAGCCTGAAAGGAACAAATATGTGCCCCATGTGAATGACTTTGGGAGCTAATTTTTCAGCTCTTGTCGATCTTCCAATAGCTAAAACTCTGGCCAACAATTTGACTGCAGACATGATGAGAAATCTTGAGTGAGATGTACTTAGCCCAGCTGCACCTAGATTCTTTGTTCACACATGTGAGATAATAAATGTTCATTGGTTTAAGCTATAAAATTTTGGAATAACTTGCTACTCAGTAATAGATAACTAAAACAAGGTCCCATAATGGACTCAAAATTGTGATTGGTTTCAAATAAAATATTTGGTAGTGAATGTTGAAAGCAGTTAAAATAATACATCTACTTTGTAGTTACAATTGTAATTATTCATATAGATTTTATGTAAAATACAAATTTTAATCATTTAAATAGTGGTTTAAAATTCTGGTAATTGTATATTAATTCAATTATTTCTATTTTAATGAGAAGTTTTCATCTTTATGTACATACTTTGTTCTTGAAGAATTTCATATTTTTACTACTTTATTTTTAAAAATACTATAAAAACAAATGGGCTCTGTGTTATATTTATATATTTGTAGTGGGACAATACTTCTTGAATATTTAAAATTTCTAAATTTAGTTTAGTAATAATGACCATTTGGAAAAGAATACTTTGTACCTTTTTTAAGTAAGGAATGAAGAAATCAGTTAATATTTCACATGAAAAGATTTTAAGTATATTACCTTTAGACTGCTGCTGTTCTATTAGTATACAGGAATAACTCAAAATAGTGTTTATTCAAAATTGTAAAATATATAATATAAAAATCCATTTGATTTATGAATTTGGGAATTTGTGCACCAGTTTTCTCCTACAAAAATAAATTCAAACAAATGTGTGCATATCACAAAATATAAATTCTAATAATTCAGCATTACATTGAGTTTCATGTAATAGCTCTATTTTGGCTTATTAGCACTGTGAATTGAGAGCTATCATGCAGTCACATAGTTATATCACCAGTCTGTATGACATCAAATTGTTGCTTACTTTATTGTAGATAATCTCTTACACAGTATATTATCTCTTAATAATATCTCTTGTATTTATTATTCTGTTTAGCATTAAAGAAAAAGACATTTTTCTATGCCTTCTTTGCTATTTCTATGCCTAACTTTGCTAACTTCTTTGCTAAATAATTACATACTATTTAAACATCTTTAAGGTATTTGAATATTTAATGCTAAAATGTTTTTATGACCAAACTTATGCATTTCATTTATGCATGAATCAAGAAGAAAGGAATATAGGAAAAATAAGTTATACATAATGGAAGATTAGATTGACTTTTTCCTCAGAAAATTATTTAACATCATTCATAATTGCTTTAAATCGCTCCTCCTAATGTATTTATGAAAAACCTAAAATTAAGTTCACATTGCAACCATTTAGCTAAAACATGTGAATTGACCCACAGAGCTCTATAATATATTTTGTAAAATATAAGTTTATTGTAATACAGTTATATGAAAAGCATTTTGAGTATTTATATTTTGACCACAAAGTAAAATATTGACATAGACATAATTTTAATGTATTTTCTACTGAAGTGCTTTACAAGTAAATTACATATTGGGAACTCAGCAAGTTTCTAATGAAAGGAATAATATATAGCCAGTTAGACTCTGATTTAATTTTTTATTATGTAAATATTCTGCATAAAGCAATGTGTAATATTACCAAAATTTTTTAATGTTTTATATTGTAAACTTAAAATAATCCAGAGACACATGGTTGACCCCAAATAAGCCAATTGAATACCAAGGCAAATAGCAAATACTTCATGAAACATATGCTTTTAAATATTAATAATATTTCTTATTATATACTGATTTTAACCTAAAGGAAAAATTCCCAAACAAAGCAGTATAAGGTAAAATAGTTAACTTTATTATTTCATCAAATTACAGTAATTAATGAATTAAAATATTCATTATTTTTTAAAAGACTATATTGCCTGAGAACAATTAGACCTAGTACACATGTTACTGATAGAAAAAAATTAAGAATACTAAATCCTCAAATACTTCTGTAGCCATGAATTTGGAAGAAGTAGAGCAATTACAATTTGATGGCTTATACTATTTTATTTAAGTCTGACTATAATTGTTAAAGTCAGAATGATAGAAATGAATTTGAAATTTAAAATCAAAAAGAGTTAACCAGGAAATCTGACTTTAAAACATTATTTTTCTTATAAAATCTATCTCTTGGTATTACACTTTGTAATGCAATTGGATATTTAGCAAAAGTCTAAAAGGTTGATTTTAACCATTCCAATAGTGAAATTTAAAGAAATATAAACAAAAGGAAATGAGGTTTTAAAAGAATGCTGTAGTCTTTATATTTTCTATTTTCATCAGTTTAATTAAGTTGTCAAAGTTATATGAATGGCAGCATGTGAAATAGAAGCAACATGTCTAATAGGTTTTGAAGACAGGTCAATAAGAATGTTGTTTTTATCCAGATCAGCCCAAAGTGAGCTGATGATAATTATTTTATAATCAGTGGATATTTGGTGCTACTGAGACATTACTTTGGGCATTAAATTATGCTTTTCACAATTTTTTAGAGATTTATCTAGGTAACATATGTTTCTGTATCATGTCCTCTTAGCAGTTTAATTCACAAACAATGGCAAATCTCCTGCCATGATAATGTAATAATTTTGGTTTTGTTGAATATTTACCCGAGCCCCTTTTCAAAATACAATAAATTAAAACACTTTCATAAAAGATTATATATATTTAATCAAAAGCATAACAAATAAATTCTAAAGGACTTAACAGTTTTCTTTCACCTTTGCAAACTTCCCCAGAAACTATTTACTTATTATGCATTTTAAGTCATTACCACTGCATTTATTTACATTTGTATGTGCATGTACAAAACTCTTTATATGCAAAATAGGTTTTATTATATATTTATCTGTCATTATTTTTTCAAACAAAATTTCTTGATGACCTTTCTGTAAAATATCTCATTTTATCTCAAAGTCTGCATGATGTTCCAGGGCCATTTTTAATGAACTTGCTGAATCAATATACATATAGAAAGTGAAAAAAATCTTAAGCAAATTTATACAAACTGAATATATTCATGGAATGACCCATATGTATCAAAATAGGTAACATTTTCAGCTTTTCAGAATTCACCCTCCCGTCCCATTATAGTTACTACACAACTTCCCACCCAAGGTAAACACATTTCTGATTTCTTAGATAGGTAATACGTTATCAAAATTGATATAGATATAATTATACTATTGTGTTCTATTATGTTAGGTTTTTTGACTGACATTGTATTCGTGAGATTTACTTGTCATTAAATTTATTAGAATTTATCTTAATTGCTCGTGTATTCCATTACATAAATATATACCTATTTATTTAGCCATTTTATCATTGAAGGGATTTTCTGCTTTCTCTAGTTTCTATCTATTATGAAAAATGCTGCTGCAAAAATTCTCGTACATGAACTTTGTTGCCTATTTGTAAGTGTTCAGTTCTGTATATATACATACACAAGTAAAATCGCTAAGCTATAAGGTCAGATTAAATAGACATTTCCAAAGAGATTTCCAAAGTCATTTTATCAATTTATTTTCTCACCTTCCTAGTGGCTCAGATGGTGAAGATTCTGCCTGCAATGTAGGAGACCTGGGTTCAATCTCTAAGTGGGGAAGTCCACTGGAGAAGAGTATGGCAATCCACTCCAGTATTCTTACCTGTAGAATTTCATAGACAGAGGAGACTGACAGGCTATAGACCACGGGGTTGCAAAGAGCTGGACATGACTGAGTGACTAACACACATACTCTTACAAGCAATGATCCGTAGAAATTCTTTATTCAATTTGTAAGTATTGGAAATATATATTATGTTGTTGTCCAGTTGCTCAGTCATGTCCAACTCTTAGCATCCCCATGGAATGCAGCATGCCAGGCTTCCCTGTCTTTCACAATCTCCCAGAATTTGCATAAACTCTTATCCATTGAGTAGGTGATGCCATCCAAACATCTTGTCCTCTGTCGCCCCCTTCTCTTCCTGCCCTCAATCTTTCCCAGAATCAAGATCTTTTCTATTTTTTGATTGGGTCATTTATTTTTCTGGAGTTGAGCTGTAGAAGTTGCTTGTATATTTTTGAGATTAGTTGTTTGTCAGTTGCTTCATTTGCTATTATTTTCTCCCATTCTGAAGGGTGCCTTTTCACCTTGCTATTAGTTTCCTTAGTTGTGCAGAAGCTTTTAAGTTTAATTAGGTCCCATTTGTTTATTTTTGCTTTTATTTCCAATATTCTGGGAGGTGGGTCATAGAGGATCCTGCTGTGATGTATGTCGGAGAGTATTTTGCCTATGTTCTCCTCTAGGAGTTTTATAGTTTCTGGTCTTACGTTGAGATCTTTAATCCATTTTGAGTTTATTTTTGTGTATGGTGTTAGAAAGTGTTCTAGTTTCATTCTTTTACAAGTGGTTGACCAGATTTCCCAGCACCACTTGTTAAAGAGATTGTCTTTAATCCATTGTATATTCTTGCCTCCTTTGTCAAAGATAAGGTGTCCATATGTGTGTGGATTTATCTCTGGGCTTTCTATTTTGTTCCATTGATCAATATTTCTGTCTTTGTGCCAGTACCATACTGTCTTGATAACTGTGGCTTTGTAATAGAGCCTGGAGTCAGGTAGGTTGATTCCTCCAGTTCCATTCTTCTTTCTCAAGATAGCTTTGGCTATTCGAGTTTTTTTGTATTTCCATACAAATTGTGAAATTATTTGTTCTAGCTCTGTGAAGAATACCGTTGGTAGCCTGATAGGGATTGCACTGAATCTATAAATTGCTTTGGGTAGTATACTCATTTTCACTATATTGATTCTTCCAATCCATGAACATGGTATATTTCTCCATCTATTAGTGTCCTCTTTGATTTCTTTCACCAGTGTTTTATAGTTTTCTATATATAGGTCTTTAATAGACATTTCTCCAAAGAAGACATACAGATGGCTAACAAACACATGAAAAGATGCTCAACATCACTCATTATCAGAGAAATGCAAATCAAAACCACTATGAGGTACCATTTCACACCAGTCAGAATGGCTGCAATCCATAAGTCTACAAGCAATAAATGCTGGAGAGGGTGTGGAGAAAAGGGAACTCTCTTACACTGTTGGTGGGAATGCAAACTAGTACAGCCACTATGGAGAACAGTGTAGAGATTCCTTAAAAAACTGGAAATAGAATTGCCTTATGATCCAGCAATCCCACTGCTGGGCATACACACTGAGGAAACCAGAAGGGAAAGAGACACGTGTACCCCAATGTTCATCGCAGCACTGTTTATAATAGCCAGGACATGGAAGCAACCTAGATGCCCATCAGCAGATGAATGGATAAGAAAGCTGTGGTACATATACACAATGGAGTATTACTCAGCCATTAAAAAGAATACATTTGAATCAGTTCTAATGAGATGGATGAAACTGGAACCTATTATACAGAGTGAAGTAAGCCAGAAAGAAAAACACCAATACAGTATACTAACGCATATATATGGAATTTAGAAAGATGGTAACAATAACCCTGTGTACGAGACAGCAAAAGAGACACCGATGTATAGATCAGTCTTTGGACTCTGTGGGAGAGGGAGAGGGTGGGAAGATTTGAGAGAATAGCATTGAAACATGTATAATATCATGTATGAAACGAGTCGCCAGTCCAGGTTCGATGCACGGTACTGGATGCTTAGGGGTGGTGCACTGGGACGACCCAGAGGGAGGGGAGGGGAGGGAGGAGGGAGGAGGGTTCAGGATGGGGAACGCGGGTATACCTGTGGCAGATTCATTTCGATATTTGGCAAAACTAATACAATACTGTAAAGTTTAAAAATAAAATAAAATTAATTAAAATTAGAAAAAAATAAAAGTTAAAAAAAAATTAAAATTAAAAAAAAAAAAACATGGGTACATTATTAAATGATGAAAAGAGCACAAAATAGTGTAATGTGAAAGTACAAATATAATTGTGTCTATGAACCAGCAAGGACTTAGTTCCTTCTGAACAATGTACGTTTTCAGAATATTGTTTTTCATATAGATTTTCTACTTTATCTCTTATAATATATACCAAGTAACTGTTCTTCATATAATTTTTCAAAACAAGTTTAAATGCTTACTGGAAGAAAATATAACTGGTATAAATGACAGGAATAGTCTTTTTAATTCACAAAATCTCTTCTGAACCTCAGAATAATAAAGTCAATGCCATGAATTCCACTATAGCTGTATTTTCAAAATGATATTTCAGGTACTGAATTTACATACAAATTTTATTTATCCTAAGAAAAGAATACATAAGATACATCAAATATTAAAGTAATTTTTAAAATTTCTCATTCTTCTTTCAAAAAGAAAATAAAATGCAATTCATAAGATTTTTATTTTATTTTGTTATCTGAAATATTATATTATGAAAATATTGTTATTTTTACTTAATGTAAGTTTGTATCTATAATGTAATTGCATGACCGCTAATTAATGTACTCATCTTACAGTTATGTTCCTTGATATTTATCATAAATCTGCTTTAAAAATGTTATTTAAAAGGCTTCTTTAATAAAAAATATAATTATTTTGGGAAAAAAAAAAGAAAAACAAACACTGAAAAAAAAATAAAATAAAATTAAAAAAAAAAAGGAAAAAAAAAAGAAGAAATCTGAAAAACAAAAAAAAAAAACAACAAAAAAAGATCTTTTCTAATGAGTCAGGTGGCCAAAGTACTGAAGCTTCAGTATGAGTCCTTCCAATGAATATTCAGGGTTGATTTCCTTTAGGATTGACTTGTTTGATCTCCTTGCAGTCCAAGGAACTCTCAAGTCTTTTCCAAATCCACAGTTCAAAGGCATCAATTAGGTGCTCAGCCCTCTTAATGGTCCAACTCTCACATCCATACATGCCTACTAGAAGAACTATAGGTTTGAATATTGGAAATATATACATATATATGTATTCTTAAAAATTCCTTTATTTTGTAGCTTGCTTGGTCACTGACTCAATGGAGATTTTTGATGACCATTTTTTAAAATTTAATGTACTATATCTAATCTTTTCCATTATCTCCCCCCCCCCCCATATTCCAGGAGACATCTTTACCTGCTCTAAATCAGGATCAAATTCCCATTTCTTATTTTCTAGAACAGTGGTTCTCAACACAACCTCAAGTACACTTGGCAAGGTCTGGAGACATTTTTGACTGTCACACTGGCTGTCTGTGCTCTCAGTTAATGTCTTACAATGCACAGGGCTGTCGCACAAAATAATTATCCAGTCCAAAATGTAAATAATGTTGCTATTCAGAAATCCTAAAGTTCTGCATTTCAGCTCTCATAAGGCAGCTTTTTGTAAAATCTAGATTTTATTCTTTGTCCAGATAACTTTGGTTTCCCTGTGTAGATATACCCAATCACTTACTGAGTTGGCCATACTTTCTCCACTTCTGTAAGTTTCACCTTTGTCTTAGATCAAGTGTCTATGTACTAGAGGATGCCTGTCTTTGGACTCTGAATTTTTATCATTTCTCTATTTTTCAAAGTCTATACCAATGACACTATCTTAATTACAACAGTTTCTTAAAAATATGTTATATGTGGTGGTGTATGTCTCAAATTTCCTTCTCCTTCTCTCACTTCTTCCCTTTCTTTACTTCTCCCTTCCTTTCCCCTTCTCTTTTCCCTATTCCTCTCCTCTTTTTCTTCTTCTTGAATGTCTTTATTTCTTTCCACTTTTGTTGTTAAGTTGCTAAGTTGTGACTGACTCTTTTTGACCCCATGGACTGCAGCATGCCAGGCTCCTCTGTCCATGGGATTCCTGAAGCAAGAATACTGGAGTGGGTTGCCATTTCCTTCTCCAAATTGAATTGTAGAACAATTCAATTCTATTCATACTACCTCAGATTCCAAAGGCTATCTGCTCTTCCTCCACTCCCCACTTCAGATGCCAGTGGCAAATCCATGTTATCACCTGTGTTTCTGACCAACTCTAGATCAGGCTATAGATCAAAGGTTCTAAGGACCTTCTCCTTGAGTTCAATTAATTTGTTAGCTATATGAAAGGGTATAACTCAAGAATAGCCAGATAAAAGAGATGCATAGGTCATGATTTCTGGAAAAGGCATGGAACTTCCATGCCCTCTGAGTATACCACTGTCCCCAAATTCACCAACTGGGATGCTCTATGAACCTCCATCTTTTTGGTTTTCTAAGGAGACTTCATTACACAGGCATGATTGATTGAAAAACTGGCTATTGATAACTGATTCAACCTTTACAACCTACAGGCCCACTTCTTTTTCCTGGAGGTGAGGGGCTGGGAAGGAAAGTATCAATAATCCAATCTCCTGATACAGCCTCCATATTTAGGTGAGTCCAAGTCACCTCATTAACATAACAAAAACCATCTTTATTGTTCTTCTTACTAGGAGATTCAATTCCAAAGGTTTTAGGAGCTCTGTACCAAAAATTGGGATGAAGATCAAATATAAATTTCTATTAAGAAACACAATGTCACATTTCAGTAGAATTTTGAATAGAAATAAGTATGGCAATTAAAAAAGTTTTCAATATTTTATGATTAAACTAGTTATTTGCTAAGGATTTTTATATTTATTATATTTTAATATTTATTTTCTGTTAGTTTAAACTACAATAATTAAATCATTTTAAAGCATTTATTAAAAATAACATGATTTTTTTTAAATCTATTAATGTGATGAATTTCATTGCTATCTTTAAAATTTCTGGAAAAATCTCAATTTTGACATCGTATATTATCTTTTTATATACTGATAAATTTGTTTTGCTAATTTTTAAATTAATTGTGAATCTCTATAAATAAATATCATTTATATTAATGTCAGTTTTGCTACTAAATTGTGGTTTGATAGAATGCATTGAAAGTATTTTTTTTTCTCTTCTATAAAGGAGTTTATGTGATTGAAGTTACTACTTCTTAAATGTTTGTTTGAAATCATGAGTAAACCTATATGAGTCTTGAGTTTTATTTATGAGATTTTTAAGAACTTCAATTTCTTTAATAGTTATTGGATTACCCATATTATTTTTTTCTTTGTTAGTTCTGTTTTTCTAGGAAAAGCTAATTTTATATAAATTTAAAAATTTATCACTATGCTGCTGCTGCTAAGTCCCTTCAGTCATGTCTGACTCTGTGAGACTCCATAGATGGCAGCCCACCAGGCTCCCCAGTCCCTGGGATTCTCCAGGCAAGAACACTGGAGTGGGTTGCTATTTCCTTCTCCAGTGTATGAAAGTGAAAAGTGAAAGTGAAGTCGCTCAGTTGTGTCTGACTCTTAGGGACCCCATGGACTGAGGAGCCTACCAGGCAAGAGTACTGGAGTGGGGTGCCATTGCCTTCTCCGAAAATTTATCACTATCAGATCAGATCAGATCAGTGGCTCAGTCGTGTCTGACTCTTTGCAACCCCATGAATCTCAGCATGCCAGGCCTCCTTGTCCATCACCAACTCTCGGAGTTCACTCAGACCCACGTCCATCGAGTCAGTGATGCCATCCAGCCATCTCATCCTCTGTCGTCCCCTTCTCCTCTTGCCCCCAATCCCTCCCAGCATCAGAGTCTTTTCCAATGAGACAACTCTTCGCATGAGGTAGCCAAAAAGTTATATAAATATTATGCTCACAATTTTAATGACTATAGTAGCTGTAGCGATGCTTTTTTTTCCCCGTAATATTTAATCACTCGACAGCAGTTTACATTTTTTTCAGTATTTAAAATAACTAATTTTAGTAGTATAGTAGTCCCCCGTTATCCATAGAGAATATGATCTAAGAACTCCAGGGAATCCCTAAAACCTCAGATATAATACCAAACTCTATATACACTATGTGTTGTGCTATACAAACATAACTATGATAAAGTTTAATTTATAAATTAGACACGGTAAGATTAACAGTAAAATAGAACAATTATAATAACATATTATAATAAAAATTATGTGAATGTCATCTCTCTTTTTCCCTCAAAATATCTTGCTGTGCAAATATAATATATTTTACATCTTAACTAAGCACTTACCACACATACTGTGGTTATAGCTTTTCCAGCTATCTTTGTTGGAAGATCCATAGCAAAACTAGCACAAATTTATTTTTCCTTCTTCACAATTTCAAATAGAAGGTTCATTTTTACTTCAGATTGTAGCAATCTCAGCATAAAAAAAAATTTTTTTTTTCTTTATCAAACCAAGAGCTTTCACCTTTTCACTTAAAGGAAGCACTCTACAGCTTTTCTTTATCTGAATTGCCAGCATCACTATTTCTGTGCTTTGGGGACATTATTAAGTAAAATAAAGATTACCTGAATATAAGCACTGCATCCTGTGACAGTCAATGGTATAAGCAGAAGCCTACAAGGTGACTAATGGGCAGTATATGCTAGATAAAGGCATAATTCACATTGCAACTGGGATGGAGTGGGCTTAGCACAACCACATCATGCTATTCAAAATGGTACACAATTCAAAACTTACAAATTATTTATTCCTGGAATTTTCTATTTAATGTTTCCAGACTGAGGTTGACCACAGGTAATTAAAATTTCAGAAAATAAGGGGAGACTACTATATTCATTATCTTTGCTATATACTTATCTTCTATTTTATACATTTCTGCTTATACTTTATTATTTTTTTTCTTCTTTTTTTTAATTTCAATTATCATTTGCACTTAAACTTATTTAGCTAGATTCTCGGTATGTGGGGTTTTATACTTTCTTCTTATATGTATTTAAGGGCACAAATTTCTGTTAAAGCATAGTTTAATCACATTTACTAATTGATGTAACTATTTCTTTGATCTAAGAGATACTTAGAAATGCATAGCTTAATTTACAAACTTTTTAAAAAATTGTCATTTTGCATTTTTTCTAGTTCAATTTCACAATGATACAATGGCATAGTCTGTAAGATTTCAATATAAAATTATTAAAATTTACTTTAGATTTGGGAAAAATACAGGAAACATGCTTTTGAGCTTAATATTCAAGCAATAAGACTTTGAGTGTCAAGAATTAAATATTAATTACAACCCTTATCACTGTAATTATAGTGCTCTCCACGGATGTTTGAAGTGATGAGAATAACCCGTATTGTCTTTGTCATAACTAGTTAACTCTGTCATTGCAGTGTGAAAGTCAGCATAGATATTAGGTAAATAAGTCAGGTGACTGCCCCAATAAAGCTTTATTTATGGACAGTGCTATTGGAGTTTCATGATTTTTATTTTTCACAATGTACTATTACTCTTTCAATATTTTTAGTATTTTAATTTATTTTTTAATTGGAGGAAAATTGCTTTAAAATGTTGTGATGCCATTCTGAATTTGTGGGTCACATAAACACAGGTGGTTGGCCAGATTTGACCCATAGTTTGCAATCTGCCAACCATTAGCTTATTTAGCCTTACCTACTTTTCTTCTGTTTTGTAATGTACTACAGAAGCTGACTTAAAGTTTTTATTATGGTTTTTGATGTATCTATTTCTGCTTTGTCAGATTTACATCATACATTTTAAGGTTATATTAAATATACATAAAAAATGTAGTAGGTTTCTTATATATTCCACTGGGTTATTCCTTTACCATTAAAAATGTTTCTGGTTGTCTTTAATGCTTTTTGCGTTATATTGTACTGATCTGGTATTACTATAGCTACATCACCTTCCTTTTGGTTAACATTTTAAAGAATATTTTTGTATCATTTTATCTGTTTATTTTATGGAATATTTTTCTATATTTTTATTTTAGTCTTTTTGTATTCATATTTCATATTACTTTGTAAGCAGCATGCTGCTGCTAAGTCGCTTCAATCGTGTCTGACTCTGTGTGACCCCATAGACAGTGGCCCACCAGGCTCCCCTGTCCCTGGGATTCTCCAGGCAAGACCACTGGAGTGGGTTTCCATTTCCTTCTCCAATGCATGAAAGGGAAAAGTGAAAGTGAAGTCGCTCAGTCGTGTCTGACTCTTCAAGACCCCATGGTCTGCAGCCTACCAGGCTCCTCCGTCCATGGGATTTTCCAGGCAAGAGTACTGGAGTGGGGTGCCATTGCCTTCTCCTGTAAGCAGCATGTAGTTGGACTTTTTGTGAAATACATTTTGAAAGTTACTTGAGTTTTTACTCCTTACCATATTGCAATTCAGTACTGGTTTTGCATTTAATGTAGACAATGATATATTTAAGTAAGGATTTGAATTTACCACCTTACTATTGTTTTCTATTTGCACCACCCATTCTATGTCTCTTTTCTTTTAGTGCCATCTTTTGTTTTATTGAAGTACTTTTTCAAATCTGTATTCTCTTTTAGTTTGTGAGTGTTATTCTTTTAGTGGTTATTTCAGAAATTTTAACACAAGTCTTTGAATTAAAGGAGTTTAACATAGTATGGCTTTTACTTCACAGGTAATGTAATTTCATGAGCACCCTTAATATTATCTCTTTAAAGACATCTATTTTGTTTTGTTTTATTCCTCCATTGTTTCTGCTGAACTCATACCCTTAAGTCTGCTTTGTGCTCTGATAAGATACTATGTCCTTTTTGTAATCTGCCTGCTTTTAAGATAGTTTTCCTGTCTTTGGTGGTTTTTACAGTTTTATTATAATGCATCTAGACATTTTTCTTTGTATTTCTTCTACCTGAGGATATATTGAGCTTTTTGAATCTGTGGATTAACATTTTTCATCATTTTCAGAGAATTTGGGCAGGTCTCTCTTCTCACATTGCCACTTTTACACATTCTTACTACTGCCCTTCTGGGTTTCCAAATAAATATTAACACTAACTGCTTTTTTTATTCAACTTCTTTTGATTCATATTTTTTATCCATGCCTCCATCTGAAAATTTTTCATCATTATATATTCTAAGATCCTCTTTTCTATTGCTTCCAATATCCTCTTCAGCCTTTTCTTCAACATTTAATTTTAGGTAATATTTTGTTTTCTAGTTTTAGAAACATCACTTAATTCTTTTTTAAAGTTCAGAGTAAAATTATTTTGAAATTTGTTCTATTTCTAATTTGTGATTGTTCCTACTATGTTTCTCTAAGGCTCTATTTGGGCATTTTAATATAACTTTTCTTCCTTGGCTTGACTTCTGATTTTCATCTAACCAGATTCATGTGCCATATTGGTAGTTCTTTCTTTTCTGATTCTTATTTTCTTGGATGCTTATGATTGGATGATGTTTTGAAGTTGATGGTAGTAGAGAAGGTTGGAATCACTTTAATGCACTCTCTCTCAAGAATCATGGTCTTTGAAGTGCTAGCTGCCTCAGTAGATATAAACACTAAGTTTGGCTCAGACCTATGTTGCTGCTAAAAGTTCGACAAATTTTCTCAGTCTCTTGTATGCTACACTCTGCTCAACCTTTTAGTCACTGATCCCATGCCACATTTAACTGGCAAATATCTTGAGGGAAATTACCAAAAAATATTAAGCTTCTGTCAGTCTGTTTCCTTACTCTTTGGGACCCTGGTTCCTCTTGTCCTGACTTGCACATGCTTTTTAGTATATTTGTCCATGTTTTTCTACCTGTATTTCTGAGAAAGAATGATACCATCTGTCTCTAGAAGTTAAACCAGTGGTTGTACATAAATCTTTAGGGCATTTACTATACTATTCAACAAACATATTGAGCCAATTTACAATTCTCAGTTTCTCTTACCTTAAGAGAAATAAAGACAATTTGCAGGCAAGTTTTTAAAGCCCATTCTCTGAACTTACCTTATAATTCCCAGAAAATTTTATAAACAGTGAAAATATTTTTTTTATCAATCTTGAGATCAAAAAATAGAAACTGACCATAAACAGAATCCGGGAGTATATAATAATAAACCAATACTGATAGCACTAGGCAAGGAAACTGTTAATTGCCAAAATCTGCTTTACTGACTCTGTAGGTATGTTTTCTATAAAACAGACTAGCAATTTATTAATACCTGTTAGGACTCTTTTGTCAATAAGACTGATTGTAAGTGAGCAAAGATAATCTAGATATCAGTCAGATAATCCTGACAGTTTTTATCTGCAGCTATCCATGTGAAAGTGTTAGTTGTTGAGTCATGTCCAACTCTTTGCAACCGCATGGACTGTAACCCTCCAGGATCCTCTGTCCATTGGATTTTTCAGGCAGGATTATTGAAGTGGGCTGCCAGTCTCTTCTCCAAGGGATCTTCCCAACCCAGGGATCGAATGCAGGTCTCCTGAATTGCAAGGAGATTCTTTACCATCTCAGCTGCCTGTGGCTTACTTCATTTCCTCCTATAGACTTTGGCTCAAATACCATAAAGCCCTAATTTGAGTATTCTTAAGAGTCATCGTCACAAAATTTTTATACTTTTAAAGGAGAATTTGACAAGTAGTATGAGGACACAAACTTTGAGAAAGACAAATGAATAAACAGAAAACAGCAAAAATTTAAAAAATAAATAAAATTTAAGAACACATGCATGCATATTCTCAGTCCCTCTTTAGTCTACCTTGTATCTTTCTCAAAAACAAAATAAAACAAGGGATCTTTATCCCATGTAATTAAAAAAGGAAAACCATAAAAGGACAGTTATATCTAAGCTTTAAGTTAATACAAATTCCTAGGAAGACAAAATTTAAGTGAAGCTCACTGTATAAAATGGGCATTGTGAGGAGTAAGGTGAAAATTTATATTCTAACAAAATTTGTCTTGCATTAATTACATTGAGTTTCTAAATCCAATGTGATATTTTTATCAATCCCTGAGTTTATAAGTGGAATGGGATATTTGACACATAAAAGGACTTAGACTTTGGCTACTTGATTAGGAGTCTAGTCAATATGATAGGATGAATCCACTCATGCTCATAATAATATAAACAAATTTTTGCCATTTTCTATCCCTGAGGGACTTGAAGCTTTGTGTAAACTTCAAAAACTTGAGAGATGGCCTATGATTCGTAGCATGCCCCTATTCTTTTGACTACCTTGATTACTGTAAGAAAACTGATAAATTTTAATAATTACTATAAAGTTATCATTTTATATATCCAACTGTGCATAAAACACTCAGATGTCTTCTTATTAGAGAATACAAATATATCACTTGGCAAGTGGTTTGCTTTTACTGATCTAGAAATTACATTGGCAATGGAACACAAATTAAAACAGTAACTTGCCTGCACCTGATAGGAACCACCTCAGGAATATTCTGCCTCTAGGATATACCAGGCTTCTATTTCTGTGCCATAATTGAGTTTATAGGAATTTTACCTGATTCATCATTCTGTAGGATGTCATACTATTCTACTATATTGTTAATATCATGTTGACAGAATCTAAAGCTTTAACAGTGACACCAATTAATACAAATTGTTTACTACTGCCAATTCTCAGCATAAATCTTATAAAAGAGCTATGATTATATTTTTCATTTTATAATACAGGAGAGTCACAGCACTCTTAATTTGCCCCCAGTCACAGCTAAGGAGGAGCTGAGTGGGATTTAGCCCCAGATAGTCCTAAACCAAGCTAGACGCTTACTCACTGTGATAACTAATAGTGGAAGCATGGTTAGCAAACTCTCTTCATGCCTTAACAAATACACACACGAGGGAAAAAGGAAGATATATTTCTTGAAAATGTAAGTACTCTCAGTGGTCTAGTGATGTGTACTACTTTTCTGATGCTGTGTGACGAATTACTACAAACCCAGAAGCTTAAAACAACACACATATATGATGTAACCATTTCCATGGGTCAGAAGTCTGGGAATGGCTTTTCTGGGTCTTCTGCTTGAAATCTTATCAGGGTGAAATGAAGGTGTCTAGAGAGTATGTCATTTTCATCAGAACCTCAGGGTCCTCTTCTAAACTCACCAGTTTTCAGAAGAAATCATTTCCTTATATATAATTGATGTTTCTGTTTTTTTGCTAGATACTACTGTTAATAGATCCTATAGGCCACCTGTACTTCTTTGCCACATGGCCTCCATCAGCAGTTCACAACCTGGCTACTGCTTTCCTTAAGGCTATAAGGAAAACATCTCTCAGACTGTTTCCCTGTATTCAGCCAGAGAAAACTACTTTTAAATGTCTCATCTGATTAGGTTATGCTCACACTTTTGCCACAGAATGACAGTGATATCTCACACTTACAATTTCCGTCCACAGAAACAGCTGAAAATGTTGATGGCAGATCAATACCATGAGGAACACACTGATAAGAGTATAATAGCAAGTAGAAGAGATCAATATGGTGAAGTAGGAGGACTTGGAGCTCACCTCCCCCATGAACACATAAAAAATGCATTTATATAGACACATTACTATTATACAGTAGAAAACCAACAAGTACCTACTGTATAGCACTGCCCCAGCTGTCTAGTCCAGCACTGAGAAGTTGAGAACCCATACCTGATCTGAAAACCAGTGGAATTAACCTGAGGGTAATAAGAAACCTAGACTCCACTCATGAAGAGCATGCACACACTTGCTCACTCCTTAAAGGAAGTAGACTGAAACTGCACAGGACTCTGTCTAGTTTGTAGAGATCACCCTGGCATGCCCACTCTGTCTCCACTTGCTCTGTGACACTAGGGTTAGGACTGCCACAGCCAGTAGGAAGGCTCTGTTGTTATGGACAGAGCCAGCTCAGATCTGGAAGCATATCTGAAAGGGGTGTGGTCAGCCATTACTGGCACCTACAGAAACAGCACATCTAGAGTGGTCCAACACCCTGACTAGGGCTGGGACTTCCAAAGCCTACATCCTGATACACAGTGTGTCCAATCCAGCCCCTCTTGCACCAGGGCTCTTCTCCTCTGGGTGTGAGGGTTTTAGTAATGGGAGCCAGGAGATCACACTCTTAGAGCAAAAGTCAACTCAGACCCAACCCTCAAGTCTTCTGCACCAGCAACTTGGGATATACTCCCAGTAGGGTGGTGTTGGTCAAAGAGCAGAGGAGAAGCCATGACTCACACCTGGATCTGGCTCTAGACCCCCCTACCTCCAGCCCCACCTCTTGCCAAGGTGATAGCGGCCAGCACATAGTGGGGGAAGATGTGACTCCTAAGCATAAGAATCCTGATCAAAGTCTTTGGGCAAATATAGACTATATAGGGATGCTCCCACCCAAGGACACCACTTCAAGACTAGAATAGGTAACTGTTCCACCTGATTTCATAGGGACAGAGAAAGTTAAGGGAAATAGGAAGACAGACTAATTTGCTTCAATTGAAAGAATAAGAAAAAGTCCTGAAACAACAACTAATGAAACAGAAGTGAAAATTTGCTAAGTAATGTGTTCAAAGCATTAGAAATTAGGGAAATTAGGGAAAATTAGAATAAATAGAAATTTAAATATTTAGAAATCTAAATATTAAATATTTAGAAATCTAAATAGTTAGAAATTAGGGAAAAGAGTAGGTGAACAAAGCAGGAATTAAGAAAAAGAGAACTAAAAACAGAAAAATGAACCAATCAGAACTGAAGAAAACAACCACTTGAATGTAGAAGAATAGAAAGCACAAGTCAATCAATGTGAAACATCATATTAACATTTTGAAAAATAAAAACCACATGATCACCTCAAAAGATGCAAAAAAAAGGCTTTTGACAAAATTCAATATTCATTTATGATGAATACGCCACTGTAAGTGGTCACAAAGGGAACACATCTCAACCTAATAAAGGCCATATATGACAAGCTCACAGCTAATGACATACTCAGTGGTGAAAAGCTGAAAGCACTTCCTCTAAGGTCAAGAACAAGACAAGGATTCCGAATTTCACAATTTTATTTAATATAGTATTAGAAGTTCTAGCTACAGCAATGAGATAAGAAAAATAAAAATAAATGAAATCAAAATTGAAAAGGAAAACATAAAACTGTCACTGTTTGCAGAAGATATATAAGATACATAGGAAATCCTGAAGATGCTACCAAAAAAATTGAGCTCATCAATGAATTCAGTAAATTTTCAGGATACAAAATTAGCATACAGAAATCTGTTGCTTTTCTATACACTAATAATTAACTATTAGAAAGAAAAAGCAAGAAAACAATCCTATTTAAAATCCAAACAAAAAAATAAAATACCTAGGAATAAACTTCATCAAAAACTGAAAACTATGCACTGAAAACTAAAAAGCACTGATTAAGGAAGCTGAGGATGATAAAAAGAAATGGGAAGGTATTATATACTCATAGATTGGAAATTATATCATTAAAATGATCATATTATCCAAAACAATTTACAGATTAATGCAATTCTTATCAAAATATCTTAGACATTTTTCATAGAACTAGAACATATAAACCTAAAACTTATATGGAATCACAAATGACCTTGAATTGCCAAAGTAATCTTGTGAAAAAATAACAAAGATGGAGGTAATATGCTCTCTGACTTCAGACTATACTATAAAGCTAGCAATGGCACCCCACTCCAGTACTGTCGCCTGGAAAATCCCATGGATGGAGGAGCCTGGTAGGCTGTGGTCCATGGGGTCGCTGAGGGTTGGACACGACTGAGCAACTTCACATAAAGCTACAAGAGTCTAAATACAGTATTTAGTCAAATGCTACAATAGTCAAAACAGCATTATCTTGGCACAAAAACAGACACACAGATGAACAGAACAGAATAGAGAACCCAGAAATAAATCAAAATACTTATAGTCAATTAATCTATGACAAAGGAGGAAATTATAAACAAAGGGGAAAAGCCAATCTCTTCAGTAAGTGCTAAAGTGGGAATATTGGACAGCTACATGTAAAATGAAATTAAAACATGTTCTCACACTATATACAAAAATAAACTCAAGATGGATTAAAGAGCTAAAATCACAATCATAGACCTCCTGGCACATGGGTGGACTGCTCTGACATAAATTGCAGCAATATTTTTAGACCTGTCTCCTAAGGCAAAAGAAAAAAGAAAGCAAAAATAAACAAATGGTACATCATTAAGATTAAAAGCTTTTGCACAGCAAAGGTAACCATCAATAAAACAAAAAGCCAGTCTACTGAATAGGAGAAAATATTTGCAAATGATATGACTGATAAGGGGTTAATACCCAAGATACATGAGCAGCTCATACAACTCAACAGCAAAAAAACAAACAAACAACCCAATTTAAAAATGGGTGAAGACCTGAATAGTCTTTTTTCAAAAAGGACATACAGATGGCCAACAGACATGAGAAGAGATGCTCAACATCACTAAATTTTCAGAGAAATGGAAATCAAAACCATAATGAGGTATCACCTCATACCTGTCAAAATGGCTATCATTAAAATGTCTACAAATAAGTTTTGGCAAGGTTGTGGAGAAAAAGAAAGCCTTGTACACTGTTGGTAGGAATGTAAATTGTTTCAGCCAATATAGAAAACAGTACAGAGTTTCCTCAAATACTAAAAATAAAATTATCTTATGATCTAGCAATTCTAGTTTGGAGCCTATGTCTGAAGAAAACAAAAACACTAATTGAAAAAGATAACTGCATCTCAATGTTCACAGTAGTCTTATTTATAAGACTTCTTTATAAGACTCCAAAGATATGGAAGCAACTGAAGTGTCCACCAACAGATGAATGGATAAAGTTGTGGTGATATATACAATGGAATATTACTCAATCATAAAAAATGAAATTCTGCCATTTGCAACAAGATGGATGGACTTAGACGTTATGGTGAATAAGTCAGACAGATAAAGAAAAATGCTGTTAACACTTATGTGTAGAATCTAAAAAATGAAATGAATGAATATAGTAAAAGAGAAACAGACTCACAGGTATATTTAAAAAAAAAAAAAAAAAAAACAGATCGGTGGTTACCAGTGGGTAGAGGAAGGGTAGGGGACTGAGAACTACAAACTTCTATACATAAAATGGATAGGCTACATGATGTATTGTAAAGCACAAAGAAATATAGCCATTATTTTGTGGTGATTTCAAATGGAGTAAAAGCTATACAAATGTTCAGGTGCCATGTTGTATACCTGAAACTGCTGCTGCTGCTGCTAAGTCACTTCAGTCGTGTCCGACTTTGTGCGACCCCATAGACGGCAGCCCACCAGGCTCCCCGGTCCCTGGGATTCCGCAGGCAAGAACACTGGAGTGGGTTGCCGTTTCCTTCTCCAATGCAGGAAAGTGAAAAGTGAAAGTGAAGTCGCTCAGTCGTGTCTGACTCCTAGCGACCCCATGGACTGCAGCCTACCAGGCTCCTCCGTCCATGGGATTTTCCAGGCAAGAGTACTGGAGTGGGGTGCCATTGCCCTCTCCGATACCTGAAACTAAGATGCTATAAATCAACTATATTTCTCTTAAAGAAAGAATCATAGCAAGTAATCCTGAGACTTTTATTTTTAAAATATCTCTTTAAAAAGAATATTTTTAATTTAATAAGGGATATTTAGAAACAAAATGAAAGCAAAAATAATACTTTGACCTATCAGAAGAACTTAGTATGTGTACTTGGGATAATAAGTAACCTGTGGATATAAGTTTATATGGTGTTCTCAGTGTTTTTTGATCTGCCTAACTGTAAATTTAGGCATGCCCAGGTACTCCAATATTATATGGTAGCAATATATACAAAACAGTCCACATGACCCAAAGAAGCGAGTAATATAAATAGGTTTCTTGCACTTTCATGGTACCATATCCTGTTAGAATATCTTTCCTCCCTCAAACTTCATTGTCTGATTATCAATAACCAGACAATGAAGAATTAAAACTTGCAAATATAATACATAATGTTGTGTGTTTCTATTACATACACCAGCACTATCTACAGTCAGGTAACTATGACTCTTGGGAGTGGCTGTGACCATGAATGGAGAAGGGAACTTCTTATAAGAGGCAGAACTTTGAACTCTATATTCACTAGGTCTAAATGAAGTCATGCTAATGGTAAAAATCCATGTTGATTCCGAGATAATGGTTTAGCTGGAAAACTTGAAGAGAAAATGATTAAATAATGGGTCACTGAATATAATATGGAGGAATATCACAAAGATACTGTTGAATTAAACAAGTCCGGCATGAAAGGGAAGCTGTTATTTGATTAAATTTATATAAGGTTCAAAACCATGCAAAATCAATCTATGGCAACAGGAATCAGATGGGTTATTACTCTTGTGTTTATAGAGACTAGAAGAAAGCATACTGGGTGTCTTCTAAAATATGTGTAATATTTTATTTCTTGATCTCATTACTGTCTGTGCAGATGTGTCCAGTTTGTGAAAATGCATTGAGCTGTGCCCAGATGGTCTGTAGTATCCTAAATGTATGTTATTATTAAATAAAAAGTCAAATAATTTAAATAAATAACTTATCCTGAGAATTTTTTTTTCAAGAAACCTATAGTTCCTGTAGTTGGAACTCTGGGAATTGGCCCAGAACATGAAAATATTTTCTCCCCAATGTAGAAAAGATACACTAATAATCAGGCATATAAGATAATAGAATTCTTAGATGTCAGCTAAATGTTTTCCCAGGTAGCCCACAACTTGCATAATGAATTCACAATCAAACTGTACATGATGGCAGAGAGGAACTTTAAAAATATAGTTTTCCTCTCCTCAAGGTGATCAAGCAACAGATAGTTATAAATGTGCTGCTGCTGCTGCTAAGTCGCTTCAGTCGTGTCCAACTCTGTGCAACCCAATGGATGGCAGCCCACCAGGCTCCCCCATCCCTGGGATTCTCCAGGCAAGAACACTGGAGTGGGTTGCTATTTTCTTCTCCAATGCATGAAAGTGAAAAGTGAAAATGAAGTTGCTCAGTTGTGTCCGACTCTTCGCAACCTCATGGACTGTAGCCTACCAGGCTCCTCTGTCCATATAAATGTGCAATTTCCAACAAAAATATATAATTATTATTCCTCAATACAGCTAGCCAGCAACAAGGTGGCTTCAAGATATTTACATTAGAATTTTTCCCTGGGTGAGGAATATGGTAAAGAATTTTCTCTAACAGACAGAAATTTATTCAAGATGTGGATTTTCTTTTAAGACTAATTGTACCTCGTAGTGGTTTTGATTTGCATTTCTCTGATAATGAGTGATGTTGAGCATATTTTATTGTGTTTGTTAGCCATCTGTATGTCTTCTTTGGAAAAATGTCTAGTTCTTTGGCCCATTTTTTGATTGGGTCATTTATTTTTCTGGAGTCGGGCTGTAAGAGTTGCTCGTATATTTTTGAGATTAGTTGTTTGTCAGTTGCTTCATTTGCTATTATTTTCTCCCATTCTGAAGGCTGCCTTTTCACCTTGCTAATAGTTTCCTTTGATGTGCAGAAGCTTTTAATTAGGTCCCATTTGTTTATTTTTGCTTTTATTTCCAATATTCTGGGAGGTGGGTCATAGAGGATCCTGCTGTGATGTATGTCAGAGAGTGTTTTGCCTATGTTCTCCTCTAAGAGTTTTATAGTTTCCAGTCTTATGTTTAGACTTTTAATCCATTTTGAGTTTATTTTTGTGTATGGTGTTAGAAAGTGTTCTAGTTTCATTCTTTTACAAGTGGTTGACCAGATTTCCCAGCACCACTTGTTAAAGAGATTGTCTTTAATCCATTGTATATTCTTGCCTCCTTTGTCAAAGATAAGGTGTCCATATGATGGGGAAATTTTGGTCATGAACACTGAAAACAATTGAAAAGACTGAAATAAACACAGTTTCAGATACAAACTACAATTCTATTACAGTTATTGAGCGAGTAAAAGCTACTTTATCACCAGCTTTCTATTTCCCCAAAGCAGTGGGTAGAAAAGTAAGGTGATTATTTTAATTAAACAGACTAATGTCAAAATGAAAGGATCATTAATATTGCTATGACAGTGGAATGATGGACTACTTTGTGCGTAAGAGTTCTTATTTAGGAGTAGAGAAAGTCTTTCCAAAGGCCTAGCACAGTTCCAGTCACACAATGGATGCTCATTAAATAATTTCTGATTGTGTAAATTAAAAAGTTAATACAAATTAAGCCTTATAGGATTTTCTTTGGTGTGACATAATCAAAAATATCTGAAACAAAATATTAATTTTATTATCTAAGGAAAATAAGATCAAAATGAAAATACAAATTTGTAAGACAAGTAATAGTATTGAGAAAATAGTCATAAGCATATTTAAGAGAAAATATCTTCAACAATACATGATTATATAACATTTTCCCATTTCAGACATTCACTAATAAGCAGGAAGTGTATTTTGTGTTATATTAAGAAAAAAAAAGAAAAAACTGACAAATGTATTGGAAAGTATTTTATGTTCTCTGATGTTCTTTCTATCAATGTCAAAATAAGGAAATGCAAATTAAGCCAACAATGAGATTGCCATTTTTAAACACTTTTTACAATAAAATCTTGAATGATGATAACTAAAGAACAACATTGTTTTGAAAGAATTTTAAAAATTTAAGAATCCTTTTTTATTCCTTACCCTTAGGTCTCCCCTTTAAACAGTAGTAGTAGTGAAAGTGAAAGTCACTCAGTCATGTCCGACTCTTTCGACCCCATGGACTGTAGCCCGCAAGGTTCCTCTGTCCATGGGATTCTCCAGGCAAGAATACTGGGCAGTAGTTAAATAGAATTCATTCTGCCATTCTCTCTAATCTCTACTCTTCTCCAACGCCCACAGCTGCCACTTCAGTTTAGTTTTAACATCATAGGTACCTGAATTCCCACCATTACCTTCTATTTTGTCCTTCAGGCCCCAGTCTTATTTCCCTTAATGCATTCTCTTCTTTCAGCCACAAAGCAATTTTGATCATGTCACTCCTCTGTTTAAAACTATTGTTATAGCCATCTCTTTGCCCTTACTTAAAGTCAAATTGATTAATATGTTTTCCAGACACTTCATTTACTTTTATGTTGCTGTTCAATTACTTATCCAACTTCATTTTCCCTTTTCCCTGTCCTTCAACCCATCTCCCTTTCTATAGTTCCAGAACCTTCCATCTGCCCATGTTCTCACTTACCTCTTAACCTTGGCCTAGGTATTCTCTTCGCAAAACATGCTTCCTTTCATGTGACTGACCTTCAAGCATCCTAGACATGGACTCAGTTTTGACAGCAATCACTCTATCATTACTGACAGATAGCCAAACATCTGGCTAGTTTCCAGAGCAACTTATAATTACCCAATTACAGCATTGCACTGCAGACAGGCAGTTGTTTTTTCCAAATGAAGTTTCTTCATTTGGGTATCTGAAGTACAACTATACTTGATCATTGAAAAAAATGAGTCAATCAAAATTCATTGAATATGCAATATTTGGCACAATATTATTAATTCTAGAACCCTATCTAAAATATGTAATCCCAAGAGTAGAAAATATAGGTACATAATAGTATTTATAGTAACACTATTCTACAAGTTTAAATATAGGATATCAGGTAAATGCATTAGGGCAGCACTAGTCATTTGCTATTTGTGTTTACTTTCAAAATTTATTCTCCTGAAAACATTTTCCCCTTTTTACCATCATGGTTTATAAGGAATAGGCCCCCCTCTCAAGGAGTGGACCTTCATCAGCTTAAACTAATCAGCATTTTCCATTCTTCTTGAACCAGTAATTAGCTCACAAATTAACTAAGAAGCCATCTAGAGCCAATATAGCTCTGAAAGATAATTACTAGGGCTTCAAAAGAAGGAAAAGTCATTTTCCTTTTCCACTAGACAGGACTGAATGCCGTTATAGTTAAAAGATATGAGGTCTGATAGAGAGACATTTTAAATTAAAATTTTAATAAGATAATTGTAGGTTCATATGCATATATAAGAAATAATAGATCCCGTGTGTCTTAGCAATAACAAAGTATCATATGCTGGGTGCTTATAAACAAAAGAAATTTATTTGTCACAATTCTAAAAGCTGAAGCTCAAGATTACAGTGGCAGCACAGTTGAGTTCTGGTGAGCCTCCTCTATCAGGTTACAGACTGCCACCTTCTGGTTTTATCCTCATGTGACAAAGCGCAGAGACAGGAAGCAAGCTCTCTTGTGACTCTTACACAGCACTAACCCCATTCAGTACGGCCCCACCCCCATGACCTAATTCTATTACCTCCCCAAAGCTTAACCTCCTAATACCATCACATGGGAGTTAGAGTTTCAACATACAAATTTGAGGGGGTGGACACAAACATTCAGTTCATAACACTGCATCCCTTTTATCTAATTTCCCCCAATATCTTACAAAAAGACCATGTCACAACCAAGAAATTGACATTGACAGAGTTAAATTACTAATCAGTTCCATTTTACAAAGCTTTTTGACATCCTATTATAACACACCAACTTCCCTCTTATCCAAGCGCTCTGACACCAATCCTGACCCCTGGCAACCATTAACTAAAATGCTCTCCATTTCTGTAATTTTGTCAACCTAAGAATTACATAAATTGAATCATAAAGTTTATAACCTTTTAGATTGGTCTTTCCACAGCATAATTCTGTGAAGATTCACTCAATTTGCTGTACATATCAGTAGTCCATTCATTTTTATTGGTGAATAGTATTCCATATTATAGATGTACCATAGTTTGTGTTATATATTCATCCATTAAAGGACATCTGAGGTGGTTCTACTCTATGGCTGTTTTGACATATATACACTACTATATATAAAATGTATAACTAGTAAGTACTGACTGTATAGCACAGTGAATTTTACAATACTCAGTAATGACTTCCATGGGAAAGGATTTAAAAAAGAGTGATGTATATCTGATTCACTTTGCTATACAGTAGAAACAACACAACATTGTAAATTAAATATATTCCAATAAAAATTTAAAAATAAACTAAGGCTACTATATATATTCAAATGCAAGCTTCTGGATGAACATAATTTTTTTATTTCTCTGGCACTATGCTGAAAAGTACAATTGCTGATTTTTTATGGTAGTAACATAGTTTGATTAAGAAACTGCCAAACTGTTTTTCAGAGTGGCTATATCATTTCACATTTATACCAGCAATGTGTGAATAATCAATATTCTTTGCACCTTAACAGCATTTAGTAGTGCACTATTTTATATCTTAGTCTTTCTATAAAGGTATCTAGGAAATGGCAACCCACTCCAGTGTTCTTGCCTGGAGAATCCCAGGGACGGCGGAGCCTGGTAGGCTGCTGTCTATGGGGTCGCACACAGTCGGACACGACAGAGCGACTTCACTTTCACTTTTCACTTTCCTGCATCGGAGAAGGAAATGGCAACCCACTCCAGTGTTCTTGCCTGGAGAATCCCAGGGACGGTGGAGCCTGGTGGGCTGCCGTCTATAGAGTCGCACAGAGTCGGACACGACTGAAGTGACTTAGCAGCAGCAGCAGTGTTATTTTACTGAAATTTTAGTTTATGTTTCCCTGTTAGGTTATGACCTTATTCATCTGTTCTTGTGGTTATTTACCATTTATATTCTTTTTAGTGAAATGTTTTCTGCCTATCTTCTGTTTGGATTCCTCTTTCATTTTTCTTGCTTGCTTCCTTCCTTTCCTTCATTCTTTTTACTATTGAGTTGAACATTGTATATTTTCTAGATACTAGTCTTTTTTTTGGATAAGTGGTTTGCAAATATTTTCTCCCAGGGCCTAATTTGTGATTTCATATAGGGTCTTCAACCGAGCAGATCAGTTAATTTTGATGAAGCACAACTTATCACAATTATTCTTTTTATGAATCACAGTTTTTATATCAAGTCTAACAATTCTTTATCTACCCCTAGATTCTTAAGTTCCTTTTATTTTTCCTTTATTTTTTTCCTAGTTTTATATTTAAGTTTATGATGCAGTTGGGGTTATTTTTTCACATTAGGTAGTCAGACATCCATTTTAGTTACAAGTCACCTGTGGAAAGTTGATGAATCAATGGGAGAACCTGTGAATGAGGCTGTCACTACAAAGGATAGAGAAAATATTTCTTGTGCCTAACTCTGAAGGTCTTAAGCTAATGATTTTCTTTATATTGCCTTAAACACATTAATTTTTGTTTGCTAACCATAAAAGAATTTTAATATGCCAATATTAGTATGAAAAACTTTACAATGGAATCTGGAAGAAATATAAATTAATAAGTAAATTGTTGCTGATGTAAAGAGAAATGCTGGTTTAAGGAAACAAGATGTAATTCTTTATGTAGGATGGTCACAACTGTGTAGAAAACAAGCAAAACTCCCTCATTTACTAATAATTAAAAGGAAATAAGTGAAATTATTTGCATGTCATTGACCTTTAGATGATGTTCCTTAATACATAATATTTTTTAAAAAAGATATTATTTCATCTTAGCAGCACATTCTTCCAGTCTTTCAAATATTGGAAAGATGTTCATGAGATAATTGACACAACAGTTACAGTTTTTAAATTATCTTTAAATTTATGTGTCCAAATAATTTATTTCAAATAAAAACCCAAGAAAAGTATCTACTGTGAGTTTAGTATGCATACAAAACATATGACATTCAACTATGCAAAACTACAATATTTATTTCTTTAGAATAAGAACATTTAATATGAACATAAAACTAAATCATGTTAAAAATGTAATGAAAATATCAAAGAAAGACTATTTCTTATTTATTTGTATAAATTACTACAAAACAGTAACCAGAATATTCAATTACTATTCAACTAATTTACCATGAGTCATGTAATTTTTTTTTTGAGTCATGTAATTTTTTTCCTATAAATGTGCTTCAAAATCTTTTACTCTTTGTTATTATATTTAGGTATTTGATTCCTTTTGAGCTTTTTCTTTTCTTTTTTTTTTGGTTTGTGGGTAAAGTAAAGGTCCAATGTCATTCTTACACACATAAATCCAGTGTACCAGCAACATCAGCTGAAAATACTAGTTTTTCCCCATTGGATAGTCTTGCTGTTCTTGCCAATATTTACAATTGCTAGGACAGGGAAGCAATCTAGATGTCCATCGACAGATGAATGGATAAGGAAGTTGTGGTACACATACACAATGGAATATTACTCAGCTATAAAAAGGAAGACATGTGAGTCAGTTCTAATGAGGTGGATGAACCCAGAGACTATTATACAGAGTGAAGTAAATCAGAAAGAGAAAGATAAATACCGTATACTAACACATATATATGGAATCTAGAAAGATGGTACTGATGAATTTATTTGCAAGGCAGCAATGAAGAAACTGACATAGAGAACAGACTTACAGACACATAGGGGAGAGGGAAGGAGAGAGTGAGATGTATGGAGAGAGTAACATGGAAACTTACATTACCACATGTAAAATATACAGCCAATGGGAATTTTCTATATGACACAGGAACTCAAACAGAGGCTCTGTATCAACCTAGAGGAATGAGATGGGAAGAGAGATGGGAGGGAGGTATGAGAGGGAGGAAATATATGTATACTTATGGCTGATTCATGTTGATGTTTGATAGAAAACAAAAACATTCTGTAAAGTAATAATCCTTCAATTAAAAAATAAACAAAAAACACATTTCAGTCGATAATTTTTTAAATTCCTATTTAACATAAATAAAGTGCTAATTTTAAAATTGTATTAAACTTTATGCTATGCTATGCTAAGTCACTTCTGTCGTGTCTGACTCTGTGCGACCCCATAGACAGCAGCCCACCAGGCTCCCCCGTCCCTGGGATTCTCCAGGCAAGAACACTGGAGTGGGTTGCCATTTCCTTCTCCAATGCATGAAAGTAAAAAGTGGAAGTGAAGACGCTCAGTCGTGTCCGACTCTCAGCAGCCCCATGGACCGCAGCCCAGCAGGCTCCTCCGTCCATGGCGTTTTCCAGGCAAGAGTACTGGAGTGGGGTGCCATTGCCTTCTCCAAACTTTAAGTCCACATTAAACTTAAGTCCATTTTAAAATGATTTTTAAAATCCCTTTCCTCCCTTTCATTTTAATGTATTCTCTACAAATTTAATCTTTTCTCATTTGTAGTTTGTGTTGCCATCTCTGCTTTCTGCTTTTTGTCTTCTTGTTTGCGATTTTTAATTGTTTAAAGACATGCTTTAAAAATTTAAACAAGTTTTTTCTAGTGTGTAAGCAGATTTATCAGCTTATACCCTGAAAATGCCAAATGTTTATCATACCTTATTGAAAGACATTTTTGACCCTATAACATTTAAACAAAAACATCTTAGTTTAAAAAAAGGTTTCCTTTTCTGTGATATATATTAACATAATTTTAAATAAAAAGAGACATTTCATGAATGTCAGCTTTTTCCCAAAAATATACTGAAAAAACCCAGAATATACTGGCATTATATTTTATTATTGGTACTGATAGAAATAGATGACATAGCAATGTAAAACAACCTATTTATTATTTTCCTCACTGGATATAATAGCAGTTGTTTTATTTATTTAACAATTTAGAACAATCGTTCATGAAAAGCATTCAGAAAAAAAGTAACAATAGGACACTATTCACAACTAATCCAACATGCATACTTTTCTGTTTTTATTTAGTACAATAGATTTAATTTAAGGAAGAATGAACGAATGAAATACTTTGTCTTCTAAATATTTCAAGCTCATAGTCTTAGGGCTTTGAGGGTTTTTTTTTTTGTTTTTTAAGATGACAAAGTTTCTCCTGAAATGTTCAATAAAGAACACTGTCAGCCAAATTTTTTCCAGAAAGATTTAAGAGTAATATACTTTTATTGAGAGGAATTTTAAATGTTAAAAAATTCTTAAATCAAAAATGAAAACAAAATGTACAGTAAAATTCTATTCAAATTTAAAGGGTCAGATGTCACCTATAAATTCTGTGGTGTTGGATCTCTTAGGTGACATAACATGGGGATGAGGAAAGGGGCATTTAAGAATATAATCTCAATTTCATAAGTAAAGCAATGAAAGTTTAGAAGACTTTTCATCCCACATAGAGTTAGATTGGTATAGAAGTAATATTCAAACTTGTATCTGTCCAGGTCTATAGCCTGTGATTTGAAAATCCATACTGTACCTCCCAACAATGCTCACACACACAGTAATTTATTATAATACTTGACTAAAAAAATCACATCCATCATACTTTATAACTTATTACTATATTATTAAGAGAAACTCAATGGTTAGCTAAAAACTTCCAGGAGCATTTAATTATCTTGGAATGTCTACTTGAAATTCAAAACAAATAAGTAATTAAATGTTTCTAGGAAAAAAATTAAAACAGTTAAAGTAAAATCTCTAAGACTGCTATGTCTAGCCAGTGCATGTGGACACAATGCTGGGTCACAGGCAGAGGACCAGCAAGGAAACAGGGCCCTGGAGGCATCCTCCTACCTAGGCTTTACTTTTTGTTGCTGTACAGAAGGGAAATCGAGATGCTTTGTACGGGAGACACCTATGTGGTAGGGAGGACACTCAAAGCCATTTGGGAAACTGGTTATTTACCACAGGGGTAGGAAATTTTAATACTTTAATAAATGGTATGCCTGTATAAAAAGCATGCTGAATCTGTATCATACTGGTTCTAGGTGTGCTGAGATGTGCTGAGACACTGACCCGTGCAGCCGGTTGCGGTGGTCAAGAGGGCCAGGTAAGGTTACCTCACTGAACCACACTAATGCTGTTTTCTGCGTCTCTTCTAGTGTCATAAGCTGTGGAGCACTTTTCTCGTAGAGCTATCTATCATCCACTTAACTGTTTCCACTTAAAGAATCATCTTTTTAAAAAAGTAGCATGCTTTCTTATGTTTATCTATATTTGTGGTATTGTCGCTGTTGTTGTTCATTAATAATGTTAACTGGAAAAGGGCCCATTGAGGCAAGAAGTTCAGATTCAAACTGGCTTCCATGATAAACTGTGTGAATGTGGAATATAATCCAAATTTCTTTTAGAGCTATAAGTTGCCTTAGCAGTATAATTATGAGATGGGAAGAGATTTGTTCATCCAATTAAGTGTGGAGTCATTGCTAACCTTTAAAATACTCTCTATGAAATAAAAACTTACACATTTAGAAAATATAGCTTAATGTAAGAGATGGTTGGATGGCATCACTGACTCAATGGACGTGAGTCTGAGTGGACTCCGGGAGTTGGTGATGGACAGGGAGGACTGGCCTGCTGTGATTCATGGGGTCGCAAAGAGTCGGACACGACTGAGCGACTGATCTGATCTGATCTGAAGAGAGGCATCTGAAGAAACTTTTGAGAATCTTACATTGAGAAGTGGCTGCAAATCCATTCTCTATGTCTGTGTCTCTAGAGTAGCACTGAAATATACACACTACATGCTCAGTTGCTTCAGTCGTGTCTGACTCTTTGTAATCCTATGGACCCTATGGACCCTATAGCCCATGGCTTCTCTGTCCATGGGGTTTCCCAAGCAAGAATACTAAAAGAAAGAAAAGTGAAGTCACTCAGTCGTGTCCAACTCTTTGCAACTCCATGGACTGTACCCTACCAGGCTCCTTTGTCCATGGGATTTTCCAGGTAAGAATCCTGGAGTTGGTTGCCATTTCCCTCTCCAGGAGATCTTCCTGACTCAGGGAGTGAACCCAGGTATCCCATATTGTAGACAGGCGCTTTACCGCCTGAACCATCAGGGAAGTCAAGAATACTAAAATGGGTTGCTATTTCCACTCCAGGGGATTTTCCTTATCCAGGGATGGAACCTGCTGTCTGCTGCATTATAATCGGTGGATTCTTTACAGCTTAGCCACCAGGGGAGCCTAAGTAAGTGCTCAGTCGTGCAGGACTCTTTGCGATCCCGTCAATTGCAGCCCACCAGGCTCCTCTGTCCATGAGATTTTCCAGGCAAGGATACTGGAGTGGGTTGCCATTTCATGTGTAAAGTAGATAGCTAATGAGAAGCTGCCATATAGCACACGGAGTTCAGTTTGATCTCTGAAACGACCTAGAGGGGTGGAATGGCGGGGAGGGTGGGATAATGACTCAAGAGGGAGTGGATTTATACTAAAGGCTGATTTACATAGTTGTAGGGAAGAAATCAACACAACATTGTAAAACAATTATTCTTCAATTAAAAAAAAAAAAACTTAAAAACGTAAAAAGTGTCAGGAGGTCCGCTGGATTATATTTGAAGAACAGAATTGAGAAACCAAGATTCAGGAATCAAGCAAATCTCACACGTGAATTCAAGTGTGAATACACATTCCCCAGAGCAACAGAGTTCATATAATATTTGATTTACTTAGAAATAAACTGATAACAAGGAGTACACACCTGTTGCTGTTTGGGCCGACAATCTAGGCCAGTCGCTTGGTCTGGCTTTCACAGGACGGAGGGCTCCCTTGCCCAGGGAAGCAGCCGGCCGGCCCTTGCTGTCTCCTTCCATGTAGCCATGAATCTGGTGGCCCACCCAGGCCAAGCCAGCCCCATATGGCTATAACACCTTCCACTGCAGGTATGCCGGCCCCTCGGAGAATGCTGCCTTAGTGATTGGCAGGCCACTGTGTTTGTTCCCATAATGCAGCGCGGTGCTGGTGCTGCGCATGTGCATCCTTAAAGCGAACCCTTTGAGGCAGTGGCATTGTTTTTACCCCAATACAGGGTTCGCGGCTCAAAGGCTGTCAAGTCAAAAAATACAACTAAGACAAAGAGCTGGAGAAGGAAGGATTTATTACTTGCAGTAAGTAAGGAGAACACGCGGGATCTTTCCTAAAGCAGTGTCTCCTCGAATAGCAAAACTGTGGATGTTTTAAGCTAAAGGTACATGTGTGTTTGTGAAGGGGCTTGAGGTGAGGAGAATTCAACACCGAATTGGGACAGAAGTTGACAGAATCCAAGCTTTAGTTCATTGAGTGAGGAGGGTCAGAAAAGTCTTCACCATCTTCTCTTTAGTTCTGGTTGATCCGGTGGTTGAGAGCTTAAGGGGTTTTAAATTCGGCAAAATATGTCAATAAAGTGTTTCAGGCTAAACCGGAACTGGGGGGTCCTTAAAACTTAATATCTTTGCTATTGTTACTTCTCTTGCCTGATGAAATTATTTTTATTGTTTTCTTAAGGTTATTATCGTAGGATCTGTTCAAGGGCAAGCATTGTGTCTGGGTTTGGATCACAAATGTAATTGCTTACCTCTTCTCATGTGTCAAAAAACTATAGTTCTTTTCCGAATCTCAGGGACGGGGGAGCCTGGTGGGCTGCCGTCTATGGGGTCGCACAGAATCGGACACGACTGAAGTGACTTAGTAGCAGCAGCAGCAGTTCTTTTCCTATGGACACCCCCTACCCTATCTGTATACACTGGGTCCCCCAGAAGTGATGGCTCAGCTGGAGAAAGTGGGCAGAGTTATGATGGCACCACCTTCCCTGTCTGCTATTGGACAACTCCAGTGTGCAGAGCATGTAGTATTCATATAGGAAATCAACATCACCATTTGAAGTTTGCAAGTATATTTGGGTTCTTTACTTGGTTCTATGGAAGTCATAGTTGAATACAGGTGGGAAAAGTTTATGAAAATTGTGATTGGTAATTAGCTGCCACCTGTGTCTTTGGCGAGGAATAAACATCTTTATGGCTTTAGAGTCAGTCACTAGGTTAAAAAATAAAGAATGGAATAAAGTGGACTATGTCCTCTTTCAAGCTGCCACGTCCATAGCAAAAGCAACATTTATCTGAAAATGATTTTTTTTTTAAAGGTAGCTTCAAGTCAGGATGAACATTCCTTCTAACCTAGGTTTTACAGAAGTCAAACCTCCAAAAGTATGTTGGGGAACAGATTCAATTAATGGTGGTGGTGGTTTAGTTATTAAGTCATGTCCAACTCTTAATTGTTTAAAAAAAAATCCTTAGATAAATCAATTGACTACAGAAGTATTTTTCATGAAGACAGCCAGCTGATAGTTTTGGTGAAAAATTAATCGATTGATCTAAGAATAAACCAATAATATAATATACCAGTTATATATAATATACCAAATATATAATAAACCAGTTATAACTGAGGATTATAACTCTAGGAATAGCATCTCAGAAAGCTCTGAGAACTGTTCCACCCATTAGAAGTCAAAACGCAGTTTTACGAAAGTTTTTTGTTTTTTTTTTCAACTGTCCATTAAATGATGTACTATTGACACAGCCTGGCAAGTAGTGGGTAATGGGTCATCCTGGCCTCTTATAAGATTAAACAAGAATGTTATCTTTTAAGGGGTTGTCTTGTTGGTGCTAGGAGAATGTTGCTCTTTATATTTAAATAGTATTTCTGAGGATGAGGAGGTTTGGTTGATGCATAAAGCTGATACACAATGCACAGTAGAGAAGAGAGAAGAGGCCAAAGGACAGAGGCAAAAAAAAAAAGTTTATGTTTAAATTGTGCTTGTCTTGCCATAAGGTATGAATTTTATTTCAAAATAAGTAGTGCCAATCTTGGTATGCAAAATTTGGCTTCTATTCTAACTGCGCTGTGGATTGAATTGCCAAATTCAAGTAAAGCTAGCTGTGTTTGACTGAGTTTAGAATTCTGTGGTAATTGCAAAAGAGTTTTTCAAGAAAAAAGAAAAAACCTTCTAATCTTCCTGTTCGCTGTTGAAGTTCTGCAGTTACCTGAAGGGAATATCTCAGTGCTCAGGTATCTTTAGTATTTCATCATTACCTTACACTTGCTTATCAAGCCTTGAGCTGAAACTTTCTTCCTTCTGTCCTCATGGAGCAAATATCTGTTCACATTCCCTGCAGAGTTTCCATGTTGGAATCTTCCCTGTCACTTTTGTTGCTTAAGAAAAGAGCTAAGTTTAAGCTTGGTGAATGAAAATATTTCAATTGTGTGGTGGACCTAACAATATTAGGTGTCTCACTGTGCCTGAATTCCAAACAGCCTTCTTAAACGTGCTTTAAACGACATCCACAAGTAGAGGCTGATTTAACCTTTAATCGTGAATAGTTACATAAAAAATTAAACTAGCTAAACTATATTATATAAACTCTAAAAAGGAGATGTAATAGCTTAGAATTATCACTTGACATATTTTATTACTCCTTTCCATTCCCAATAGGTAATTACTCTATTGTAATGTTAAAATTCAGGCTTATAAATGCTGTTTATAAGACTATAAAGACTCTTTTTTTTCTGTAATCTGTCTTCTCTGTCTTGGCAGCCAGTTCAGTCTCTCACTATGAAAAAGAGACAGACATCAGCAATATGTGGTGAAACAAGATTTAAAAAATAGAATACTCTAAAATTAAGTAAGATAGTTTTAGTGTTGATTACTCATAATTACTCCAATTTTTTTGTTGAAATTCATCCAATGAATTGAAGAAGAGTTGGCTTGAAAATATAGTGTTTGAGTGTTTGATCTTAAAAATATATTTACGTATTTACATGTTTTTTTCTTGTAGATTACATTGGCTGTGCCTAAATTTACCAGTATAATTTAGCTAAACAGTTCTAAAATGATTGTGTTGTTATAAATTTATTCCTATTATAGATTGTCAGAAGTTTCTTCATCCCTCTCTGCTGCTCCCCCCCACTAGGTTACATGACCTTGACAAAAATCTATCTGCTTGGTCATTATGCAGATACTTCTTAAGAGTCTTCAAATTGGAGGGAGATAGTCTGAGATATAGACCAAAAAAAAAAAAAAAGGAGGTTTTAAGCTCTAGCAATTACTAGCTATGTGGTTTTGACTGAGATAAAATCTGAACCTCATCTTTTGCATTTTAAAAATAGAAAATACATTTTGTGCACAAAGACAATATATATATTACATTGGATAATGTTAATGCCTTTTTCACAGAACCTTATACATAGTACTATATGTTTCCTACTGTTCTGTTAATGAGGGTACAAGTAAGTCTACGTCTAAGAGGGTAGCAATTTAGGGATTTTTAGGGTGGATATTATGACTATTATGGTGTTGATTATATTCTGAGTGATAATTGGAGATTAACCAGGAGTATCTGCCACTTCTGATGTGGGACATGGATGAAGTGCTTAGTTTTCATGTTTAGCTATGCTGTCGTTTAACGTTATCGGTTCAGTTCAATTACTCAGTTGTGTCTGACTCTTTGCAACCTGATACAGTGTAGCAAGCCAAGCCTCCTTGTCCTTCACCAACTCCCAGAGCTTGCTCAAGCTCATGTCCATCGATTTAGTGATGTAATCCAACCATCTCATCCTCTGTCATCCCCTTCTCTTCCTGCCCTCAATCTTTCCCAGCATCAGGGTCTTTTCTAGTGAGTCAGTTCTACTCATCAGATGGCCACAGTATTGTAGCTTCATCTTCAGCATCAGTCCTTGCAATGGATATTCAGGACCGATTTCCGTTAGGATGGACTGCTTTGATCTCTTTACAGCCCAAGGGACTCTCAAGAGTCTTCTCCAATACCACAGTTCAAAAACATCAATTACGGCGCTCAGCTTTCTTTATGGTCCAACTCTCACATCCATACATGGCTACTGGAAAAATCATAACTGACTAGATGCACCTTTGTTGGCAAAGTAGTGTCTCTGATTTTTAATATGCTGTCTAGGTTGGTCATAGCTTTTCTTCCAAGGAGCAAGCATCTTTTAATTTCATGGCTGCAGCCACCATCTGCAGTGATTTTGGAGCCCAAGAAAATAAAGTCTGTCACTGTTTTAATTGTTTCCTCATCTATTTACCATGAAGTGATAAACCAGATGCCGTGATCTTTGTTTTTTGAATGTTGAGTTTCAAGCCAGATTTTTCACTCTCCTCTTTTACTTTCATCAAGAGGCTCTTTAGTTCTTCTTCATTTTCTGTCATAAGGGTGATGTCATCTGCATATCTGAGGTTATTGATATTTCTCCCAGCAGTCTTGATTTTGTGCTTCATCCAGCCTGGCATTTTGCATGATGTATTCTGCATATACGTTAAATAAGCAGGGTGACAATATACAGCTTTGGCATACTCCTTTTCCAATTTGGAACCAGTCCATTACTCCGTGTCTGGTTTTCTCGGTAGCTTCTTGACCTGCATACAGATTTCTCAGGAGAGAGGTAAGGTGGTCTGGTATTCCCATCTCTTTAAGAATTTTTCAGTTTGTTATGATCTGCACAGTCAAAGGTTTTAATGAAGCAGAAGTAGATGGTTTTCTGAAATTCTTTTGCTTTTTCTATGATCTCCATTCTGGAGAATTATGAAAATTGAAATATCTCTTTCTGAATTTTTAAATTAGGGGTTAAAAGGATTATTACCTCACCATAGAGTTATATATTATTGAGTGTATTGTGACCCTTTATATTCATTAATTGATGTTATACAATTCCATTCCCATAGCAGTTAATATCCTTGAACCCATGATGAGTTTTGAAAATCACTCTTATCTTTTCTTAAGTACACCTGCAATCTATGACTATGGATAATTTTTGTGTATGAACAGTTTGTTTCTTTCTATTACTGAGTAGCATTTCTTTATTGATTTACCACTGTTTGTTTATCCATTCTCTGGATGAAAAGCATTTGGATTGTTTTCAGATGTTGGTGATTTAACCAAAGCTATAATACAGATATAAATATCTTTGTGAATATAGAATTTTATTTCCCTTGGATAAATATATAGGAGTAAGGTGGATGAAAAGTGTAGGAAGTGCATGTGTAACTTTATAAGAAACTACCATAGTTTATTCCCAATGGCTGTATCATTTCATGTATTAGCCAATTATATGTGTGCTTGTAGCTCAGTCAGTAAAGAATCTGCCTGCAATGCAGGATACCTGGCTTTGATTCCTGGGTGGGACAGATCCCCTGAAGAAGGAAATGGCAACCCACTCCAGTATTCTTGCCTGGAGAATCCCATGGACAGAGGAGCCTTGCAGGCTATAGTCCATGGAGTCCCAAGAGTCGAACATGACTTAATGACTAAGCCACCACCATATGTGTGCTCAGTTGCTCAATCATGTCCAAATCTTTGTGGCCCACCAGACTTCTCTTGTCTATGGAGGATTTCCCTGGCAAGAATTCTGGAGTGTGTTGCCATTCCCTTTTCAAGGAGGTCATCCTGACCCAGGGATTAAACCCATGACTCCTGCACTAACAGGCAGATTCCTTACCACTAAACACCTGTGAAGTCCAGTTATATGTGATATTTCCAGTTTTGAATTATTTTCTAGCTCTTTGTTCTTGGTACAGTGAGTTTTTCACCCTCGTTCTAAGTGGATGTTAAGTGGAATTTTGGCATGGTTGTAACTTACTTACCTAAAGACTAATGATATTGAGCATCTTTTTATATGCTTATTTGCCATCTGTATATCTTCTCTCATGAAGTTTTTGGTCAAGTGTGACAACTTTTTTTTTCTTATTGTTGAGTTTTGAGAGTTCATTATATATTCTAGATACAAGTCATTTATAAGATGTGATTAGCAAATATTTCTTTGTAATATGTGTTTTAATATTTTAGTCCTCTCAGATTCTTTTACAGAGCAGTTTCTCAGTTTTTATGTTATGTATAGCATTCTTTAGTTGTACCTTAAAGCACTTTGTATTAATATAACCAGTGTCACAAAGATTTTCCTGGTGTGTTTTCTGCCATAAGTTTTATAATTATGTGTTCTGCATTTAGATTTATAATCTTACTTGAACTGATTTTGTATAAAGTTTGAAATGTAGGTTTGAGACACAGGTTGAGTTTCTTTTTATTTTTTCAAATGAAAGTCCAGATACTTCAGGATTGTTTAAAATACTATTCTTTTTACTTTAAATTTCTGTTGATTCTTTGTCCAAAATTAATTAGCCATGTTTGTGTAGACTGAAAGAGAGAAAGACAGACAGAGAGAAGGAAGGCATGAAAGATGGAAAAAAAGGGAGAGAGAGAGAAAACTAAAAAGACCAGTGTTTCCTTGAAAAATATGTGATTAAATATCTGCATTAGGATTTTCTGGAAATTTCTCAAGTGTACATTATATTCTTGAGCAGATACACAAAACAATGAAAACAAATAAATCAGAATTACAAATTTGTACAGGTAATTTGACAAATGTGAGCTGTCTTGCACATGTAAATAACTGAAGGTAAATTCGGCGATTCAGTTGTGCTGTCTCTTGTGTAACATCTCTATCTTAAATAGAAGATAAATTACACTTTCAGGTTTCTAAAAATGTCCTAGAATTCAATTTTACTGAAAGATTGAAATTAGTGTATTACTTTAAAAATATTACACTTTACAAAAATCTCTTCTGCAAATATTCAAAATAGCAAGTATGTCTCATACTTTACATATCATTTTAAATCTTGGCATCATTTGTCTCCTGATCTTTAGCTCCTTAGCTGAAAAGTAAGGTAAATAAGGCTGAGGTCTTGTTCCCAGATGAAGTCTGGTTGGCAGAAAGAAAAGTAAACATATGTTAAAATGACTTAATTCATCCCACAAGCAATTAGGATGTGCCTACCACACTTAAGGTTTCTAAGATATATCAGTGGACAAAATATATATATTTTTTTTAATAACTACCTTTGTAGGGCTCACATTCAAGTAAGGAAAACAGGTAATAAAACATTAACATAGCAAAAGAAAATAATTGTAAGAAGTGGATAAGGACAATAGGAAACAATAAAGCAGAATAAGGGTGTCAAAACTGGCAATTTAAACTATGTTCATAAGATTTATTTGATAAGAGTGGTTTTAGCAAAGACTTGAAAAACAAGATGTAGCTAGCTATATAGATATCTCAGAAAAGAGTATTCTAGGAAAAGGGAAAAGTCAGTGCCAAGTCGATAAGACATCCAGCCTGGTGAATATACTGAACACTAAGGAAGTCAGGGTAACTGTAGCAAAATGAACAAGTGAAAGGGGGAAAAAAATGGAGATGAGATCATGGAGAAACTTGACGGCAACTGTAAGGCCTTTGGCATGTTCTTGGATTAAAATGGGAGCCATCATGGGATTTTGAGTAGAGATGTAGTTTTCTGACTTCTGCTTTAAAGTGGCTGCAGTACTGAAAGCAGACTGAACAGCAGCAGAAGCAGAGGGTGGATCATATAGTCCTGTATAACTAGGGGGTTCATAGGCTGGCAGAGTTAGGGAAAACCTCCTAATGGAGGTTACCTTTGCTTGTCATGAAATCTGGATTTAATTTTGGTACCTCTGGATAGAAAATGATTCACTGGTAGATGAGTTCAATAAGACAGAGGAGGTCATCAAGCCTTTAGTGGGCTTACACAAAAGGGAGAATTTGAGTTATTTTCACTCTAAGAATAATAGAGATTAATATTGGAAGTCTCAAAAGAGTCAAATTTGCATAAATTTTATTAGCTATATAACTTGTTTATTTTCTTTCTACCAGTATTATTTGGAACTCTAGGATCAGCTAATTCCCTCCATGTTTCTTCTCCTTAGGTACTGAACAAAAGTACAGTTTCCCATCTGTGCTTCCTTTCACAGCCGAAATTATTCCATTTCAGTCCTTCATCCAAATGTCACCCCATTAGGTCTTTTGAAACTTCTTTTTTTATACAGATAAATTACTAAATAAAGCTTGTAGCGTGAAAGTGTCTGCATCTTATTTCCTAATTGAATCGTGAAAATGAAGTCGTTTAGTTGTGTCGGACTCTTTGTGACCCCATAGACTGTAGCCTACCAGGCTCCTCCGCCCATGAGATTTTCCAGGCACGAGTACTGGAGTGGGTTGTCATTGCTTTCTCCAGAGGATCTTCCCAACCCAGGGATCGAACCTGTCTCCCGCGTTGTAGGCAGACACTTTACCGTCTGAGCCACCAGGGAAGTCCCCTAAAGCTGTGACTTACATTAACAGCCCTCTTTAATAGAGGGTACTCACCCACACTATCAGAGTAACCTGGTCAGGAGTGTGTTGAGGCGAGGAAGAAGTCAACATTACCTTTGTCATTTAATGCCACTTTCAAACCTTTCTCTGCTCTTAGGTAAAACACTATCATGCTTTTGAAGCTTATCTCATCTGGTCTATTCCAATGTCTCTCCGCCTAATCATTTTCCCATAGTAAGCCAGGTCTTGTACATCTCTCTTATAGTTTCATTCTCTTGAATTCTATTACCACAAATTTCATTGTTGTCATTAACATTAATCACCAAGTATTTCTGGCTCTCCTTCTGGGCACATGTTAGGATCACATGCCAGTCACTCTTGTTCTGACCAGAGCTGTGAATAGTGATCTGTGTCTCTTCTTAGAGAATTTAATTGCTGGTTTGAGATCCTTAACAACAGTGGTCCCCAACCTTTTTGGCACCAGGGACCAGTTTCTTGGAATACAGTTTTTCCACAGACTTGGGGAGGGGAGATGGTTTCAGGATGATTCAAGTGCGTTATATTTATTGTGTACTTTATTTCTATCATTATTACATCATCTCCACCTCAGATTGTCAGGCATTAAATACCAGAGGCTGGGGACCCCTGCTAGCATATTCTTTTCCATTGGTAACCAATCAATATTTGAGATGGTGAATACTGCTTCAGCCTAGATCCCTAAATGATTATGAAAAACAGAGCACATAAGCAGACTTGTCAAGGACTAGTAGCGTGAGTGCAGTATTAACCTGTGTTTTTTAAACCACTGAGATATGGATACATTTGATTAGGCTGCATAAATTAGCCTATTCTGCCACTGAGCAATGTAAAAGTTGTTAAGTAATTTAGAAAACAAGACAATTGAATTAACATATGTAGTATTGGCTTGTGAGCTGGTTGCAGGTGTAGGAAACTGTTATAGTAATCTGGAAGGATGATAATTCATACTAAGTAGTGAAAGAACAGTTAAATTCTCACCTATTATAATTATATGACAGGAAATGTGTTTATGAACTTACAGATCTATAAAAGCCATTGAGAAACAAAATGCTAGTAATATACGTTGGCTATAGTTGACAAATTGCTACACGGAGATGATTTCAGATAGTGTATATGTGGTAGCAAGCAGAATGAAAGAAAACAAAGAATTCAGAAATTCAGAGACATACAGGTTTGGAAGAAGCCTAAAGAAATAAACTTTTACTTTATTTTGATTAATTTAAATTTAAATTCTCACCTGTGGTGTGAGGCCATTTGAGAACCAATGACTTATACATTGAAATGATTTGTGTCACTTCTGAACTGGAATATTCCTCTGACATCCACTAACCAAAATTTTGTTGAGGGCTGCTGCTCCATCAGCCTGCATACTTAAGAGGCTATGTGAACTGAGCCCTTCTGCTAAACCATGGTAGACACAACAGGAGCAGGAAATAAACCTTTATTATTTTAAGACACTGGGGCTATCTGCTATCTCAGCTTATACCCTAGCCTAGCCCAACACACCTTCTTGACAAATTCAATGTCCTATTATATAATCCATTCAACACACTTGTCTTCATTCGGCAAACCATTCCCGTGGCCTTACACCGCTCTTTCTATAAGCCACATTTGTTTTACCTCTAAAGTCTTAAACTTCATCTTGTTTTCCTATTAAACACAACTTTATTGTTTGAAAGGCTTACATTTCCAGTGATTTTCATTTTGCAGAATCATTCTTTTTACATTGTAGAATCCCATGCTACTGATAAATTTGTCCTTTGATTCTCTTAAGAAACTGGATCTATTTATTCTGTTATTTTGTGAAATTTACAACCCTGATCTGTCACCTAAACACAGGAGCTTCCAATCTAGACCCCTATAAAAATCAGTTTTCATTTGTCACACTTGTCTGTCTCTTCTTCCACAATCCCACCAACATAGAAATTACAGTTTTGAAGTTTATCAAGGCTGTGATCCTAGAAAACATTGACATTTGAATAAATCCCCCGATCTCTTTCTTTTTTCTTCCAGAAATGGATTATAGCAGGATCATTTTTTCCCATAATTGATGGGGTCAAGAATACTTCTGTTGTTTACCAATGAGAAGCCTAGACACAGACCCTCTAAATTACCTTCTTTGCCACATAAATGATTAGTTAAAATGTTAGGACATATCAGTCAGTCTGGATAAAATACCTGCTACCCTGACTTGAATAAACTCTAGATAAGCTTTTGTCCTCCCTCCAGGTTGACACCCCTGCCTCAGCATACAGATTCTCTTCAACAGCCCCTCCAGAACATAAACTGACTTCTCCAGGAAAAAATATTACCTGATGAATTGCTTTTAGTATTATTCTATCATCCCACTTCTCCACACCCATTTTTCTAATTTTGTTCAACTCCTCCCTATTTAAAAAAGCCCCTTTTGTCTTACCTTTGAGAGATTTACAGATCTCATGGTCAATGCATTCTCCATGCTGTAATAATGTGCCCCCAAACACCATTTGCAGTTATCCCTTTGAATAAATTATTTTCTTACTAACATCCTGATTTTTTTTGACATGAAATACATCTTATGGCAAGCAAAATTATTACAGTCTCTGAACTGTTATTTGTCTATCAAGGCAATTTAAGCATTATTACCAGTAATAAATATATGAAATGTAAATTCTCAAACTTAGCATGCTACATCCCTGCAGAGATTCTCTGATACTAGCCCTTCTCATCTTGGCAGCTGCAATTTTTGATAGTATCTTTCCTAAATTTGTGATCCAGATTCATGTCCTTCCCTTTTCTCATTTGCAGAGCATTATAATCACACTTGTCTGTGGACTTCCGTGTACACTGTCACCTCAGCTGGTAATGTTGTCCACACACTCTTCATCTATCTTTTTTCCCTTGTTACACTAGACCCTCAGTTTGAAAGTCAGTTCCTCTGAGAAACCTTCCTCAAACCCCTTAAATCTGTTTGCAGTCTGCATTTATGCATCCCTTCTTTATCAAATTCTTCTACTCGTACATATATTCCTTCATTACCAAACACTTCTCCCATCAAATCATCATAACCCTAAATTGTAATTGTGCCCTACTTGACAGATCAAATGGTCATTTCTTTGGGGATGGAAGGACTAATCTGTCTAAAAATATACTGACAGTAATGCATTTTGCAAAGCCTGAATTATTCAAAATTTTGAGTGCCACCTAAAGAATATAGCAGAAAAGGCTAGAGTGGTTTGACATTACCAGTCTGGACAACTCTTATGTGCCCCGGTAATATGTGTTCAAGATAAGCCATTTCCTATGGATCTGCTCCTCATCTCTTAGAATATAATTGCTTCCAATAACAATTTGCATGGGCAGTGAAATACAAATCTATATCAAGGTGGAAAAGCTCCTAAAGGCAATCACATTTGAAAGATGTTACCTATTACCAGGCACACAATAAAGAAATCTTTTTATATTATTATGCAAGCAGTTAGAATCCTATTGAACAGTCCTGAATAGAAGCTTGATTTTAATTTTGAACAGAGAAGACCCATTGAAATGTTTAATTCAAACAGGGGATCTCTTTACTCCAGAGGTGAATTCAAGCAATACAGAGAAGTTACATTGCTTTTTTCCCCATCCTTCTCTCTCTTTTTAGAAGCTTTTCCTCAACCCAACTTCTAAATGTTGACAAATCTTGATCCTAGGCTCTCTTCTACCTGTGCTATTTACTAATATGATCCAACTCAGAACTATGTGTTATAATAGATATCTAGACTCTTATGTTTAAACAAAAATAACTGATATCTCCATTTAATGTGTATCGAAGTAAATGAATGTGCTCAAATCAAACTTGTGACTTCAGATCTCCAAATTCTTTCTCTCCCCATCATTCCTATAAAGATAAATAGCGCCAATGATCCAATTGTACAAGTCAGAATCTTTAAACAGAAATACACACAAAGATTTGGATTTGAGGCTTTTAAACTTAGGAGTTGGGCTTTTGGGGAAAATTACGAATATAAAAGTAAGATATACATTTACAAAGACATTTACAAAGAGAAAACCACAACAAATTATAAATTTAAAGAAGTTGATGGATACTGTAAATGTCATAGCAAAATATAAAATGTTATCAGGGCAAGATGTTTCAGGAATCAATGCATTTGAACATTTTTGGATGTGCAAAATGGGACTTTGGACTCAGGCATATTCTTTATGGTCCTGAGAGACTTAATATATAAAAGGATAATAGATAATATATATAAATAAAATTTTGACCCATAATCTTCAGTAACCATACCAGGAAGCCACTTTACTATGTAAAATAACAAGACCAGGAAGTCACAGTACTCTCACTTGCAAACAGTCCAGGAAGTTAAACAAAACCCCTATATCATGTGACCGCAAACAATTGGTTTCTAATTTATAATTGACAGCTCCTAATTTTTGCTCTCTTTTCCAACTTAGGACCAGTTGGAAAAAGCCACCAATGTACCTCCTAATTAATCACATATAATACCCTGCAACTGCTTAGCCTTCCTTCTGCTCTTTCTCCATGTCAATAGCCTATAATCAGGATATACTTAGTCTTCCCACTAAATGCTTTCTCACTACCTTTGAGTCTCTGCCAAACTCTAGAATAGTGGCTGATGCCCTGCTATTGCAATTTCTGAAAAAACAGCCCGTTCTTTTTCTTGTTTGTGTGGTCTTTATTTCTATAGTACTGCTACCATTTGTTCCCTAAAAACATAGAAATTCTACCCCCCCCCAAAAAAAGTTACACACACTTCTAATTTAAAAAAAAAATGTTAATTTTTAAATTCATTCATTACAATGCCAAGTATGTTCTTGACAATTGAACGCTTTAGATTTGGTTATGCATTAGAAAAAATTATATACATATTCATATTTATCTGATGATTGGAAAGCTTTTCCGCTGTCTACATTCTGACTCTGTTTATCTCAAATTTGTTTCTCTTTCATAAGTTTGTACCTCCTTTGGACCCCATGGCACAATGCTAGGTGACTTGGAGCAGTGGGAACTGGGAAATTCCTAGTTTTCCCACATGAATAGAGTTGGTGATAAATATATATTTATGTGGCACTGGGCTGAATTCAAGTTAATTATATCTATCAGTTTCCTCCAAGCTAGATCCCCCCACTACAAAAAAGGCCTATTATTTCCACATCACCATACATAAGAAGAAGTGTGATAGAGGCAAAAAAAAAAAAAAAAAAAATAGAAGGGAAAGTGGTGGTGAATTTAGTCAATCAAATGTTACACAGATTTATGGACACATTGCTAGGATTCCTTCCCAAACCTTGCAACATGAAAGAAGGTACCCAAAGTCTTAAATTTCACTACTTTCATGGTAAGTATATCTCTTACATACCACAGTCATCTTTAACTTTTGGCTTTTTTTCCTCTACTAACATATGATCATCAAGACTGGTCTGTTGAAGAGAATTCACATAGATCTAAAATGGAAAATTTAGACTAGTGAACCTATGGGCAGAAAACTGGAGAAATTCTTCTGGGAAGAGTAGATAAAGAAGGCAAACTTGAGGCAGTGCATTAGACTAGAATTAGGCTGGGAATGAGAAGTAAGGATTTCTGCAGAAGATTTCATCCCTGAACTCTGAGGGTTTATCTCTTTACCTTTTAGGTTTTTTATTTTCTTTTTGTAGTACTCTTCCTGCCTTTTAGCACCAAAACAATGATAACTATGGTTTGGGGAAATTAAGGAATGGGTCTATATTCTCCTTGGAGACAGGATAATGAAGAGCATTACATTTTCCCTCACATCATTTCTATGAAACGAGTGTACTGGGGCATTGTTCTCCAAGAAGTGACTAGAACTAATGCAAGAGATGTTGCATTCATCTCTAGTGCTGAGGCAGGGAAGGATGGGAAAGTAAACAGACGCTGACAGGAAAGACATGAGCAAGGGAGAAAATAGCAAGAAAGGAAATGAGAAAGTCTCTCTCTTGATATAATATTCTATGGAGTTTTCTGGGGAAACAAGAAATCAAGACCCAAAGGAACATGCTAATTCCAAATATGGAATTAGCAAGGCTTGGTTTTGATAAACGAAATCACAGTGAATATTTGTAGGTAGCCCACAAGTGAGTACAAAGTCATAGTGGATTTTCTGTACTATTTATCTGGAATTAAATCTACTTTTAAACTTGCAGGAAATAGAAGTTATTCTATTTACGTCTGTAGATGCATTGTTTACTTTGATATCCTGTTTATATAATTCTTCATCAGTGCCTCCTGGGGTTGCCCCTGACAGTACATTTACTGATAGCACATATGATTATTCACCTTCTTCAACTTTCCTACGTTAGGTTAAGATTGGTTTCTATATTCTATACTATATTCTTCTTCAGTGACCATCAGTACTTGGGAACTTGTTAAAATTGCAACTTCGAGTCCCATTTCACACCTACTGTATCACAATTGTGGTGCTGGGTCCCAGTAAACAGGAATTTACCAAGCCTTCAAGTGATATTGTCACAGTCTTAAGTTTAAGAAGCTCTAGTCTACTGTAACTATTCAGACAGGTATTTAAATACTACTGTTATTACTGTATTATTTAAATAAATGTCACACTATACTCAACTTGATTTTCCCACATGATAATCTAACCACATCATCAACCTGAAGGCTCTAAGCATAAACTATAATCTTCATATCACGTTACATTCCAGTGTTATTAATGCAGAAATGCATGGAAATAGAAATAGGTTTTCAAAACAGATAAATTTTGTTTTCATTTTGGTCAGTTGAAAAAATGGTAAAAGAATTTCTATATTATAACTTGATTTAAGTTTAATGTTAGAATATAAACAAATTTTTATTAAGGCAACATATACATACTTTGAACTTCCAGATGTTCAAGCTGGTTTTAGAAAAGGCAGAGGAACAAGCGATCAAATTACCAACATCTGCTGGATCATGGAAAAAGCAGGAGAGTTCCAGAAAAACATCTATTTCTGCTTTATTGACTATGCCAAAGCCTTTGAATGTGTGGATCACAATAAACTGTTGAAGATTCTGAAAGAGATGGGAATACCAGACCACTTGACCTGCCTCTTGAGAAACCTATATGCAGGTCAGGAAGCAACAGTTAGAACTGGACATGGAACAACAGACTGGTTCTGAATAGGAAAAGGAGTACATCAAGGCTATATATTGTCACCCTGCGTATTTAACTTATATGCAGTGTACATCATGAGAAATGCTGGATTGGAAGAAGCACAAGCTGGAATCCAGATTGCCAGGAGAAATATCAATAACCTCAGGTATGCAGATGACACCACACTTATGGCAAAAAGGGAAGAGGAACAAAAAGCCTCTTGACAAAAGTGAAAGTGGAGAGTGAAAAAGTTGGCTTAAAGCTCAACATTCAGAAAACAAAGATCATGGCATCCGGTCCCATCACTTCATGGGAAATAGATGGGGAAACAGTGTCAGACTTTATTTTTCTGAGCTCCAAAATCACTGCAGATGGTGACTGCAGCCATGAAATTAAAAGACGCTTACTCCTTGGAAGGAAAGTTATGACCAACCTAGATAGCATATTCAAAAGCAGAGACATTACTTTGCCAACAAAGTTCCATCTAGTCAAGGCTATGATTTTTCCAGTAGTCTTGTATGGATGTGAGAGTTGGACTGTGAAGAAGGCTGAGCACCGAAGAATTGATGCTTTGAACTGTGGTGCTGGAGAAGACTCTTGAGAGTCCCTTGGACTGCAAGGAGATCCAACCAGTCCATTCTGAAGGAGATCAGTCCTGGGTGTTCTTTGGAAGGACTGATGCTAAAGCTGAAACTCCAGTACTTTGGCCACCTCATGTGAAGAGTTGACTCATTGGAAAAGACTCTGATGCTGGGAGTGATTGGGGGCAGGAGGAGAAGGGGACGACAGAGAATGAGATGGCTGGATGGCATCACCGACTCAATGGATGTGAGTTTGAGTGAACTCCGGGAGTTGGTGATGGACAGGGAGGCCTGGCGTGCTGCAATTGATGGGGTTGCAAAGAGTCAGACACAACTGAGCAACTGAACTGAACTGAATACATACTTTAAAATATTTTGAAATAATAATATCCTACTTCTGACTCTCAAATGGATTTAAAAATCAAAGTATGTGTCCTTATATTGTATGTGTTCTTGGGCAAAACAAGACCAAGTTCACGGTTTATATAAGTGTAATGGGAAACCTCCAATCATGAGGTAGAGAACACATGGGAATACTTTATGGAAGAGAAAAGGAAGCCTTTCTGAGAAAAAAATTGCTTTGTGAAGTAAAAAGCAAATTTCCTTCTGAAAAATGAATCTTTGTCTCAGGCCTCAAATAATTTAAACAGATATGTTTATTGAAGAGAATGAACAGAAGACTATCCAACATGTATTTAGTGTGAGACTCAGACAGAAGTTGAGAGAGAGTGTAACAATGGCAGTATATGAAGAAATACTGACTGAAAATATTCCAAACTCAAGATTGAAACACAAATGGACAAATTCAAGAATTTCAAAAAAAATTCAAGCAGGATTAGGACAGAGATACCTAAATCTCAACACAACATAGGGAAAATGAAGACCATTAGAAAAAATGAAAACATGAAGAAAACAGCCAATAAGGAATAGAAAAATCAGATTGCCTTTAACAAGCAACACTAGGCCAATAGCTATCTCCTCAACAACTGAAGCAAGAAGCCAGGAGACTGGTGTCTTTAATGGTCTGAAAGATTATGATGTTAAACTAGAAATCTAGAGCAAGGAAAATACAGTTTCAGAAAAGAAGCATGTGTTTCTATTAGCAGTATCTCACAAAAGGAATATGATACTGACTGAAAAGTCTAGATGCGAAAAGAAATAAAGACCTGTCTTAATCTGTTTCAGCTGCTATGAAAAACTATCATAGATGGGTAGCTTAAACAACAGACGTTTATTTCCCATAGTTCTGCAGGCTAGAATGTCTAAGAATTAAGGTAGCAACACATTAGGGATTTGGTGAGAGACTCCTACCTGACTGACAGATGTCTGTTTTCTTCTTGAGTCTTCACTCAGATAAGAGAGTTTTCTGGGATCTCTTTTATAAGAGTTCCACTCTCATTACCTAAATCTCCTTCTAAAGGCCCCACTCCTATTACTGTGACGCTGGGGATTTGCATTTCATGTGATTTTGTGTTGGGGGCACAAACACTCAACCTTTATTCTTAGAGCTAAAGCTATGGACCAGATCTTCTGGCATCAGCTTCACACAAGGAAGATGGTAATTATCTTCCAAATAATCTGAACTCATTCTGAGACTAGATCAGCAGCCTGACTCCCATCACCTTTAAGTAACTGTCATCAGTACTCATTTTGCATTTTTATGCTTTGAGCTAACATGCCCACCAATATATGCCTCTCAGCTTCAACTTCCAGTGATCAGGCGTGTAATACCATTTGTTATCTTCCAAAGGTACTTAGATTCTTCTGTATATTGGATTTCCTTCCATTCTTATAATTTATTTTCTAATTAATCACTTCCCAAAGACTCCACCTGCTAGTACCATCACACTTAGGGCCGGGATTTTAGCATATGAATTTTAGAGGCAAAAAGTCCACAATAAGACCAAAGAAAGTTATAAGTATATAGCTAAATCCACCCAACACTCATCTTATAAAACAGAATGTTTCATGGAGTATAGTAAAATAAATCAGAATTTAAACATTTGAAAACAATAGTTTGTAACTTTAAAAGATCTTTGTTTGTGTTAAAATATTCTGAGATTTATGTTCCCAGAGGACATAAGTATTAACCATGAATGAAAATATAAGTATGCATGCTAAAATTTCAAAACCCACAAATGGATTAAAAATAGAATGGGATAAAAATTAATATGACTAAAGCATAAATGGGGCAAATAGGAATTACAGAAACATATTGTATGTTTAAATCCAAATTTATGTCACTATGGTAAATGCATGTGGAATATTATAACTCAAAACTAAAAAATTGTCAATGGACAAAATCAAAACAAACAAAAGTGGTTACATACTATTAAGAAACAATTATAACACTAGAAAATACTAAAATTGTGAGGGTAAAATACTTGACATATATATGTATATATATATCAAACAAATATCAACCATAGTATGATTATATATTAACATGAGACATTAACATGAGATACACTTTAAGAAAACATAATTATTCAATACTATAAATAGGATTATCACATGTTAAAAAGACCAGTTAATATAAACAAGAGAATTCTAAACTTGTATGGGTTAATAATGCAGACTAAAATATATAAACCAAACATTAACAGAAATAAAAGATTTAGACAAAGTCACAGTTCTTATTACTAATAAATAAACAGATACACCCTTCAAGTTATTGCTAAGCAGATAAAGGAAATGGCAACCCACTCCAGTGTTCTTGCCTGGAGAATCCCAGGGATGGGGAAGCCTGGTGGGCTGCCGTCTATGGGGTTGCACAGAGTCAGACACAACTGAAGCGACTAAGCAAGCAAGCAAGCAGATAAAGTTTTTATCCCCACAAATTTCTTAACCTAGATAAAAGGGACCAATTCCTTGAAAGACAAAATCTGCCAAAATCACACTAGAAGGAATAGACAGGTTAAATAGGCCTATTTGTATTAAAAACTTAAATCAGTAACTAATAACCTTTCAAGACAGGAAGCACCAAGCCCAGATGGGTTCACTAATCTTCCAAACATTTAAGGAAAAAATTATTTCAAATCTTTATAGTCTCTTTCAAAAGATAGAAAAAGATGAAATGCTTCTCAACTCATTCTATAAGGCTCAGTCCAGTTCAGTCACTCAGTTGTGTCCAACTCTTTGCAACCTCATGGACTGCATCATGCCAGGCCTCCCTGTCCATCACCAACTCCTGGAGTTTACTCAAACTCATGTCCGTTGAGTTGGTGATGCTATCCAACCATCTCATTCCTGTTGTCCCGTTCTTCTCCCATCTTCAATCTTTCCTAGCATCAGGGTCTTTTCAAATGAGTAATGCCAATGACAGACATTACTTATCATAAACCTGCCAACCAATATCTCTCATGAATATAGACGTAAAAATCTTTAACAAAATATTAGCAACTCAAATCTAATAATGTATAAAACAAAACTTTACATTAGGAAGTAAAAAGACAAGCTACAGACTGGGAGACAATATTTATTTGGAAATGACTCATCTGATAAAGAACTGTTATCAAAAGTTTACTAAGTACTCTTAAAAGTCAAAAATCAGAAAACAAACAACCAGATTAAAAACTGAGCCAAAGATCTTAACAGTCACTTTACCAAGACTGATATACAGCTAGTGTTATGGAAGGTCATCAAGAGGACATGATTGCTACTGGTTGACCCTAGAATTGGATCCAGGAAAATGGAAATTTCCTTTCCCCTCCCCTGTTCTTGGAATGTGTGTTCCATATGCCTCCCTGTTGCCAGAATCTTCCCCAAGGATACAGCTTTGAGATAAAAATATAGTATTAATACTGTCTGGATGATGTACGTGGAGAATCAAGGCTTACAGGAGGATGCCCCTTCAGATGAAAGCAACACTAAAATTACCCTGTATCAAGATAAATGGGAAACCATCCCAATAAACACATTTTGTATGCATCCTATTTATTATCTTGCTATACTGCAAGGAAGTTCCTACGTCTCGTATTCAGAGGCAATCGGAAGAGTGGACTCTAGAGTCATTTGGAGCAATTTGTGAAATGAAGGCAGTTTCCAAGTCTAAAGTCCACAGTGCTGAATATAAGGACTGCTTACCTAGAAAGAGGAAAGCTGTTGATGCCAGTGCCACAAACAGGGCAAAGAGGAGAATCTGGTAAGAACCTGAGAACTTCTGGAGGACACCTGAATCTTCACATTGATCTAGGTGTTAGCAGAATAAAAAAAGACAGTTATTTCATACATGCAGGACAGATGCTGCATTTAAAAATTTGTGTGCTCCTGAGAATATCTTCCTGGTGGCTTCCCTGGTGACTCAGTGGTAAAGAACACACCTGCAATGCAGGAGATGAGGATTCAATCATTGGGTCAGGAAGATCCCCTGCAGGAGGAAATGGAAACTGGCTTCAGGGCTGGCATAAAAGTTGGGAGGGCAAGATAAATTGGAGACCTTAGTGGACTGTTTTGCAGAGCTAAGAGGGCAAATGCTGCCATGGATTAAGGTCTGAGCACCTACAATACAGCCCGATTAGGATTGTAACTAGTAGAATCCCTCGAAAAATGAGAGAGAATGGGAGAATGTTGTAGTAATTGACAATGAAATGGACAAAATACCTCATGCTGACCAACCCCTAACACAATAAAAAAATTTAAACAGCAATTATCCTAGACTTCTGGTAATAGAGAAATATACTCCAAACTCCTAGGAGAAAACTTATACTCTTTATCTCTTGAAGTTGTAAAATTTATCATATCTTTGAAATGTAAACACCCCAGGAGATAGCTAAAACCCTGCCTGCAAAAACTGAAAGAAAAAAGGGGACAAGAGGCTTCTTAGGCTTTTTAAAGTACAGACCACTGTAGATGTTCCCATCCCTTAAAATCTAGTCCACAGGCTTTATAAAACCACAGATATCCGTAAAAAACTGAGTGGAGTGCCTGATTCATGCTAAAGTTTTAGAGTGAAAGCTGTGGGGTTTCAGTTTGTGTCTACCTGCATGTTTATGTATATCTATAGATATATATTGTGTATATGTGATGTTTTTTCTACCCCAAGAAGGTATTGCCAAAAGTGATTTGTTAAAGAGCTAAAGTTTTTACACAACCACTAGAACTAATGTGTGAGAGAAAATAACTGTATATGAAAAGTTATAAGGAAAATATAATTTTTTTTAACATAAGGAAAAATATGAAGGATATTGGGTGAAAAAGTAATTCTGTCCTAAAGTAAAATGATGTTCCAGAATGAAAAACTAACAAAAAAGATTGGACAAAAGCTGAATGATATAGAATGTTGCAAATGTTTGTGAAATAAGAATATTTATTGAGAAAGGAATTTAATGTGTAGTCAAGCTGAGATTGGAATGAATTTAATTTATAAAAGAATCAATTTATAAAAGAGGAATCTTAAGTACATTGTTGCAAAATTTGATTTTGTTTTTTTCTGTTAGAAGGACAAACTTTTATTATTGGTCTCCTCTTAATAAATTGTTTTTTAAAAAGTTTTTCTTTACCTTTAATGTAATTTTCATAAAAAACAAAGATTCTGCATTTTTTCTTTATCAACTCTGTTTACCTAAGAAAACTTACTCTTTTTTATTAAAAGAACTAAGGTGTGTGTGTGTGTGTGTGTGTGTGTGTGTTTTACAACCACATGACTTCCTATATTTGCCTTACAAGTTTCTTTGTCAGTGTGTTTAACTAACCACCCTTTCACAGATCTGTGATCCTATTTAATCAAGTATTTTAAAATTTATGATATTTTTCATAAAATTTCCTAAAATCAAATGCTAAGTAATGTCTTGAACTGTCTTTAGAATTTTTCTGAGGGTCCCTAGAATATCTCAAAAGATGTGTTCTCTCTCCTTGTAAAAGAAAGATGTTAAACTAATTTGGCTTATTTGGTATGTTTAATCACATGGGAAGTACTGCCAATACCAAGTGCTACTAAACTTTCTTTAGGTTATATTGTATATTTGTATGAAATTCCTAAAAATCTGATACGTCCTGGTATGTTATCAGTTATAATTTTAGAGGGTACATCATGGAAAAAATTTCCTTGTTAATTGCTTTATAATGAACTCTCATCAGATCTTTCAGTTCAGTTCAGTTGCTCAGTCATGTCTGACTCTTTGCGACCCTGTGAAACACAGCACGCCAGGACTCCCTGTCCATCACCAACTCCCGGAGTCTACCCAAACCCATGTCCATTGTGTCAGTGATGCCATCCAATCCTCTCATCCTCTGTCATCCCCTTCTCTTCCTGCCCTCAGTCTTCCCCAGCATCAGGGTCTTTTTAAATGAGTCAGCTCTCTGCATCAGGTGGCCAAAGTATTGGAGTTTCAACTTCTACATCAGTCCCTCCAATGAACACCAAGGACTGATCTACTTTAGGATGGACTGGTTGGATCTCCTTGCAATCCAAGGGACTCTCAAGAGTCTTGTCCAATACCACAGTTCAAAAGCATCAATTCTTCGGTGCTCAGCTTTCTTTATAGTCCAACTCTCACATCCATACATGACTACAGAAAAAACCATAGCCTTGACTAGATGGATCTTTGTTGGCAAAGTAATGTCTCGGCTTTTTAATTTGCTATCTAGGTTGTCATAACTTTCCTTCCAAGGAGTAAGCGTCTTTTAATTTCATGGCTACAATCACCATCCTCAGTGATTTTGGAGCCCAGAAAAATAAAGTCTGACACTGTTTCCACTGTTCCCCCATCTACCTGCCGTGAAGTGATGGGACCGGATGCCATGATCTTTGTTTTCTGAATGTTGAGCTTTAAGCCAACTTTTTCACTCTCCTCTTTCACTTTCATCAAGAAGCTCTTTAGTTCTTCCCTTTCTGCCATAAGTGTGGTGTCATCTGCATATCTGAGGTTATTGATATTTCTCCCGGCAGTCTTGATTCCAACTTGTGCTTCCTCCAGCCCAGCGTTTCTCATGATGTACTCTGCATATAAGTTAAATAAGCAGGGTGACAATATACAGCCTTGACACACTCCTTTTCCTATTTGGAACCAGTCTGTTCCATGTCCAGTTCTAACTGTTGCTTCCTGACCTGTATACAGGTTTCTCAAGAGGCAGGTCAGGTGGTCTGGTATTCCCATCTCTTTCAGAATTTTCCACAGTTTCTTGTGATCCACACAGTCAAAGACTTTGGTAGAGTCAACATCAGATCTTTAAACATGGCCAAATTTAAGTCTTTTGTCACTTGAAGTTATTGTTTTTTTCTGGTACTTTTGCAAAAGTGCTTCATTTTCAAAGAGATTCATGGAAAGACTCTGACAAGTACAGGTTTCTGACAAATATGATTGATTTGCTCTCACATAGGAGGGGCAGTAATGGACCTTTCAAGTTCTTCCCCAAGGCTACCTGCGTAATCCCATGACAGGTCATGGGATGATAATGTGGACACCAATAGTGAACAGTGAAGTAAACTATAGGCTGTGCATGATAATAACGTGTCAGTGTAGACTTAGCAATTCTAACAAATATACCATTCTGCTGATGGATATTGATGATGAGGGAGGCTATGCATGTGTGGGAGCAGGAGGTATATGGGAAATCTCTACCTTCTGCTCAATTTTGCTGTGGAAGAAAAACTGCTCTTAAAGTGTATTAAAAATCACTAAAGATATGAACAACTGAAATAACAGAAATAACAGTCTTGATCTAATGTTTAATATCTCTTTAATAATGTATAGGAATAAAATATATAATGAGTAACTTAAGGAAACACTCTTTTTATTTATACAGAAAGCATTTTAGAATATTGACAACATACAAGACCCTAAAACAAACTCAACAAATGTCAAAAGTTTGAAATCATAGACATGTTCAGCTACAATGTGATTTAAGCAAAATACCAATTTATTCAAACTCCCATCCCCATAGAACACATACAGTGTTTAAGATTAAGGTCCATAATTGAGAAATTCATCTAAATATACTCTCTCTATTCTCATTTCAATTACAGTAATTCATAAGTGGAGCAGAAACACAAATACAGGTTTTATATTGCTTATAATGTCTCTAGTTTTTGTTCTTTTATCTTTGTTATAGTTTTTTTTTTTTTTTTAGCTTAAATATCCTTGTGCACCTAGGTATGGATTTTTGCATGTACTTGTCTCATTTTGCCCTTAATTCATATAAATTAAAATATTTATGCTTTAAAAATTGGAGCTTTGTAAACTAAATATAAAATATATTTGGGAAGAGGATTTTATCAAAGTATTTTCATCATATGCAATGAGAAATTCTATGAATTGAAATCGTCTATGCTTTATTTTCTTTCTTTAAAAAAAAACTAAGCTCTTTGTGCATTTTTCAAAAAAGTAACATTAGCCTTTTTGCTTTTTCTTAAGCTTCAGCCATATGCCATCAGTTCTCATTGAGGCTAGTTTTTTAGCCAGGATCATATTAAAGTATTGATTTTAGATGTTATCTTATTATCTTGCCAGATGGCATGAGAGTGAAATCTCATCTTGGGACCTTAAGAAATGAAATAACCTATTTTCTAGAAATAGAAGGCCATTGCATGAGGATGTTCTTTATAGGTGTTTAATTTCTAATGATGTGAAAACATGAATAAGAAAATACAGTTTAAATCTACTAAAAATAAGGTATTTTAAATATATCCCTGATATCTGATAAGGTTGAAGTCACATTGATACTACTTATTTTATCATGGAGAAGCTTAAAAACATAAATGATATTATTTTACAATAGGATAACAAAGTCAATTAGACTACCAGTTTAAAGTGTCATTTGGTTTCAGGATCCTTCAGAGATTTTTCTTTTCTAACATGTACCTAAATATACATAAATAAAGATACAAATATGATCCAGACTAGCATTGATAATATGCCAGATTTATTCAGTATATCCCACTAATATAAGGAAGGAGTTGACTATTTGTATAAAACAGAAGCAGACTAACCCCTTGACAGAATAGCACTTCTTTGTGTGTTTGTAATCATAGATTAATGTATCAAATACTAATATTACCTTCAAATTAGGTTCTTAACTTAAAGGAGCACACAGTTACTTATCTCTACTGTAACTGTATTTTAAAATTCTAAGCAGCAAAGGGTGGGAAAGGGAGCAATTCATAATGGGTGCTTAAGGTCTCAGATATATAGTGTTCCAAAAATAATTAATAAGGAGAGTTAGCATCATGTTTGGTGGGCACATTTTTTTAACAGTTCAAATGATCAGAACATAAGAAAACCATTTCTATAAAGCAGAGGTACTTCAATAGCTTATATTTACCAAGAAAGTCCTTATAAGGCACCAGGTACTGCCAGCTCTTTGGTTAAGTAAACACATTTGCTCCTCCCAACAAATTCATGAATCAGGAACTACTTCTATCACCAAAATACAGATGGAAAACTTTAAATAGAGATTACATAATACCTATTGGATACTGAGAATTAATATTTGTGTACAGATCAAACTGTTATCCAACACTAGATCTCATGTAGAAATAAGCCAGCATCAAGTGGACAGAGCATAGAGCTATGAGGAAACCAAATAGACTAGCAATTGGCAAAAGTATTTCTCAATAGAAAAATAAGTATTTATAAAGGGAAAGAGATTTTCATTTTGAACATTCCAAAGTGGAGCATCCCTCTGGTAATGTATATAACAAAAGAACACTAAAAATTGGTGGCATCCACTTGGAGGTGCAAGAAAACAGAGCCTCTTTGAAACAACACAAAGATCATAAACACAAAATCAAAAGCCTTAATGAAAATATATGTAGTTATCTACTAGAAAATGTTCTAATAACAGTGTAAAATATATATTGTATTTATGACATTCTAAGTAATTTCCCAGTGCATTTCCAATAATATTAATAGTATTTTCTTAATTTTTCAACAGTTCAAAATCATTCATAATACTGATGTTTTTGGATATCTCTCTCATGTATAAAACGTTGCATATTATTGTTAAAAACAATTCTAGATTAATCATTTTTAAGTTGATAATTTTGGTACTGAATAATTGATAATACTTAAAAAATTATTATTAACACAAGAGACATGTAAATTCTAAATAAACAACACTTTAAAAACATGGCTAACTTTCAACTGCCCACAGCAGTCATCTGTTAACAAGATTGTTTTATATAAATAATATTTGTCTATATAAATATAAGATAAACATTATCCCTTGTATGTTTCCTTTCTTATGTGTTCCCTTATCGTATATCCTTGAACTTAGTAATCAGAAAGATCTGCTTGTTGTTGTTCAGGCATTCAGTGGTGTCTGACTTTTTTTGCCCACGAACTGCAGTGCACCAGGCTTCTGAACAACAAGCAGATGTCTCTGTTTCTCAATCATCCTTAGCTTCAGCTTTCTGATCTCTAAAATATGTCTACTTCTTAAATCACTGGCCTGTAATCACCACTAAATGACACGATAGAAGTTAAAATTCAGAGACCTACAACTTGTTGGACTCTGTCAGATTGGTTTATTTATCTCCCTCAGTTCTTGTCTCATCACAATAAAGATTTGGAAAGAGGGACCAAGGGGGTTTACACCAACAAACAAGTCACAGCTTAGTTACAGCTCAAGCAAGCAGCTTATATTAAACAGACACCTCCAAGGCATGGGAGCAGACAGACCCTAAAGAAGTCATGATAATCCCTCTTGGCTTCCCCTTTTTACACTTCCTGTCTCCTCCTCTTGGTTGTGCCCTGTGCAAAATAGGGCTTGTACCCACCACCAGTAAGGAAAATGAATGCAAATAGCATAAGCTCAAGGAAGACTGACAGTTGCAGGTTACATAAAACAGACTCTATTGCACAGTCTTCCCATAATTCAGTCTGTTATAATTGATCTATGTATGTATGTATAGAATATTTATGAACACTTAATGGGCTCCTCGGAGAAGGCAATGGCACCCCACTCTAGTACTCTTGCCTGGAAAATCCCATGGACGGAGGAGCTTGGTAGGCTGTAGTCCATGAGGTCGCTGAGTCGGACATGACTGAGCGACTTCACTTTCACTTTTCACTTTCATGCACTGGAGAAGGAAATGGCAACCCACTCCAGTATTCCTTGCCTGGAGAATCCCAGGGATGGGGGAGCCTGGTGGGCTGCCATCTCTCGGGTCGCACGGAGACGGACACGACTGAAGCGACTCAGCAGTAGCAGCAATGGGCTCCTAGCTGCCTAAAGTTAGTTGAGGAAGCCCCTGCTGCAGTTATTTGTATCCACTATGTGCCTAGGGTCCATGTGCAGGAGTTGGAAAAGTTTGGTTATTTTGTAGCTATCTGTGAGCTCTCCTGGGTGTGTCTGGGATGAGGTTTAGAGATCAGTTTACATCCTTTTTGGCTAGGGGCATTGCTCATGTCTACTTCCTACCTAATAGCTCTATCCAAGAAAAGCATTGATAGTTCTTTAGAGTGCTCTGTGTGAGGAGATCTTTGGATAAGAAAAAAATAAGTGTTTCTCATGGGATTTTATCAGGCTTCAGGAAAAATCTTCCTATCAGGATAAGAAGTGGCAAAGTTGAGAGAGAATCCTATCTTGTTACAATATATGAATATAAACTAAACAGTAAAATGGGCTTTATAATTCATACAGGTTAGATCTGATATTTTGTATTAGAAGAAGATAAGCTAATGAAAATAATAGGTTATTAAGCATTTAATTATGTGCTAATATGTAATCTCATTTTACCATTAAACAAATAAAAACACAAAGAGACATGATTGATACTCCATTTTTGCATGTTACAATTCAGGCCAAAAGCATTTAAAAACTTGCGCATAAAAGCACAACTAGTAAGTGGGGGAGTATGATTTAAATCCCATCGCTATTACCCATTCTGTACTTTCCCTAATTCTCAATTGAATAAGAGACAGTAACAACAATATCCAGTAGTTTTAGGATATAATGCCCTCAACAGCACAAGTATGATAACAGCTCATTGTGAAAGACTATTTGAGAGTCTGGATATGCAACTGAGGTAATTTCAATAATTTTTGTCTGTAATGAACAAGGAAAAGGAAAAAGTATTCTTAATGAGAAAATATTATAAAAGAGGGATGAGACCAAGGCTTGAAGGCAAAGAAATGTGTGTATAGTTGAGAATAATGGATTAGGTCATAAAAAAATAAAAGCTTAGGGGTTGAACAATAAAGAGCATGTTCATTAAAAAAAAAAAAAAATGACTAGGCAAATTCAAGCAATTAGAGTTTGAAATCAGGATGGCGAATCTCAACACTTTGCCCTCTTATAAATTTCTGTCCTTTAAACCTCACTCATCAGGCTAACTCTTGCTCATGCTTTAGGCTTAGGTTATATGTCACATCCCAAGGTCATATTTCCTTGTAACTGATTACATTGAATATTTGTCTATAGTAAGATTACCACAGTTATAATTAAATAAGTCTTTGTGTAATTAAGTGAACTTTTGGGATATTATGTCTTTTTACCCCCAGTATGTCCATTATGAAAAGAGCTATCCACAAAGTGCTGGAGCATGGTTTCTTCACCTAGTACCTGACACATTTTATATCTAAAAACATTATTATTATTTTTTTCAAGAACCAAAGTATTTTCTGAAAAATAAAAAGACCACATAAGAAAGGTAGGGGGTAAAAATATTTTAAAACTGAAAAGTAATAGTATCTAATATCTATTGATTGCTTTCATTGGATTAAGCATTATTTCACAAGTCTATAAGAATAATGAGCTTCCCTGGTGGTTCAGTCAGTAAAGATTCTGCCTGCAATTGGGGAGACCTGGGTTGGAAAGATCCCCTGGAAGAGGGCATGGCAACCCACTCCAGTATTCTTCCCTGGAGAATCCCCATAGACAGAGAAACTTGGCAGGCTGCAGTCAAAGTGGTCACAAAGAGTTGGACACAAATGAGTGACTAAACATAACACATAAAAAGAATTATTTCATTCTCATTATTCAAATTAGGAAATAGTTTTTCAGTTGCTCAGTCCTGTCCAACTCTTTATGACCCCATGGATTGTAGTACGCCAGGGTTCCCTGTCCTTCACCATCTCCCAAAGTTTGCTCAAATTCATGTCGATTAAATCGGTGATACCATCCAAAATCTCATCCTCTGTCATCCCTTTCTCCTCCTGCCTTCAATCTTTCCCAGCATCAGGGTCTTTCCCAATGAGTTGGCTCTTCTCATCAGGTGGCCAAAGTATTGAAGCTTCAGCTTCACTATTCAGGGCTGATTTCCTTTAGGACTGACTGGTTTGATCTCCTTGCAATCAATAGGAAATAGGTGAAGTAACAACTCATTGAAGGGAATTTGTCCACAAAGAATGGCCTCTGAACCACTGTGCTGTACTGTTTCTGAGACATGTAGCTCTAGAAGAGAAGAGCGGTCAGATCTTTTAGGCTCTATATCAGGATAAAAAGTTGGATATTATTCTCTGTCCAGCACCATCCAATGTATATAAGAGAGTGGCATTACTCAACTTACATATTAGTAATAGATTATGATGCTTTTGAACTGTGGTGTTGGAGAAGACTCTTGAGGGTCCCTTGGACAGCAGGCGAGCAAACAAGTCAATCCTAAAGGAAATCCGTCCTGACTATTCATTGGAAGGACTGATGCTGAAGCTGAAACTCCAATACTTTGGCCACCTGATGCAAAGAACTGACTCATTGGAAAAGACCCTGATGTTGGGAAAGATTGGAGGCAGGTGGAGAAGGGGATAACAGAGGATGAGATGGTTGGATAGCATCACAGACTCGAGGGACATGAGTTTGAGCAAGCTCTGGGAGTCGGTGATAGACAGGGAAGGCTGGCGTGCTCCAGTCCTTGGACTCGCAAAGAGTTGGACACTACTGAGCAACTGAACTGAACTGAACATATCCTCTTAAAGAGAAGGTAAAGATTTCAGGGAAAATAAAATGTTAGAATATTAATGAGAAAAAAGTTGGGGAAAACAAGTAAAAGTTTTGGAAAGTTTTGTTTCTGTGATTTCTCATCTAGTTATAAGTGATCTGTCTCCTTTTTGAATATAAATCTTTTGGAGAAGGGATTTATGATGGCTATATTTTAAGGGAGACTGTTTATGTTAGCAAAAGATTTTTAAGTTAGACCTTTCTTTTTCCCTTGTGGTTGCTGATTTTTCCATTTAGGGGGCCAAATAGATCACATTACTGAAGGCTTAATAGTTTATGTATTTCAAATTTGTGCCTCCCTAAATTTTTTTGCTATACAATATAATAAATACAGAGCATTAAGATAGTTTAAAATCATTTATTTCTTTGTACATCTTTAAAAATTTTAATGACTTCACATTTATATATTTAATTTATAATTTAATTTATAATAAACTTCATTCTCTTTTCTGTACAATTAAATAGAACTCAGTTTGACTACAACCAACATTTATTGTTCCCAAATCCTACTTCTACCATTTTCACACTGTATGTTCTAGTTACAAAAAGCAATGAGTGATAACACCCTTCATTGTTAATCTGTATCTTTAAAAGTGTTTCTTTTGTCTGGATTAATCTTCCTCTCATATCCTTCTCCGGAGAAGGCAATGGCACCCTACTCCAGTATTTTTGCCTGGAAACTCCCATGGAGGGAGGAGCCTGGTAGGCTGCAGTCCATGGGGTCGCTAAGAGTCGGACACGACTGAGCGACTTCCCTTTCAGTTTTCACTTTCATGCATTGGAGAAGGAAATGGCAACCCACTCCAGTGTACTTGCCTGGAGAATCCCAGGTACGGGGGGGCCTGATGGGCTGCCTTCTATGGGTTCGCACAGTCGGACACGACTGAAGCGACTTAGCAGCAGCATAACCTTCTAAAAGAAAAGCTTATATGAGAAAATCTGCAAAATGAAAAATTTGCCAATTTACCCCCATTGAAACATTTTGGTGCTTATTGTTCAATTTGAGGCTTTTCTTTATTTGCATCCATATTTGTGGTTAAAGGGCTTCCCTGGTGGCTCAGATGGTAAAGCATCTGCCTGCAATGCAGGAGACCCACGTTTGATGCCTGGGTGGGGAAGATCCCCTGGAGAAGGAAATGGCCACCTGCTCCAGTACTCTTGCCTGGAAAATTCCATGGACAGAGGAGCCTGGTGGGCTATAGTCCATGGGGTCACAAAGAGTCAGACACTACTGAGCGACTTCACTTTCTTTCACTTTGTGGTTAAAAGATTTGGCTATGGGATCAATGCATAAGGGTTCAAATCCTGGTTCTAATTTAATGACATATTCTAATGAGTGATTTTAACACTGGTTGCTTAAAATTCCTCATCTTTAAAATGGTGAGATTAATAGTACCTATCTCATAGCAATATTATGAGGATTTAATAAGAAAATTTATATAGAACCTTTAGGATAGTTCTTGGCAAAGGTAAGCATTTAAAAATATTAGACATTATTATGTCATGCAAATTATTAACTCTTAAAGACAAATACCTCATTTCATTCTCTTTTTGTCATATAAGACAGCCATATAAAGCCATCAGAAATTATGAAAAGATTAATCATACTTACTTATGTAAGTATGTAAAAGTACCTACTGATACTTTTTCACATAAGAAACTTGTCAAATTCTTAACTTTGAAGAAATATTGCAATTAGCCAAAAGTAAAAGTTGCTCAGTCATGTCTGACTCTTTGTGACCCCGTGGACTGTAGCCTACCAGGCTCCTCTGTCCATGGAATTCTTCAGTCAAAAATACTAGAATTTTGAAAATAATAAAAATGTATAAAATTATAAGCTCCAATTTTATACATTTATAAATTGTTCTAATTCTGTAACAGGTTTTTTAAAAGGGTATCCTAAATAATTATTGAAATAATCTAAATTCCCCAAACATCAAAGTTTTGGAATAACAGCATGCTGTCATTGAGGGGAATGAAATATATTACAATTTGAATTACATTTATATTCTGCTAATTTAATTAACTGCATTATTACTATTATATTTCACTGTAAGGAAAGTAAAATTATATGACAGATGGAAAATTTAAGGGTAACATTTTTTCCTACAGCCAAAGAGATAGTTTTCAAAGCAAATTGATACTTTAAAAATATTCTTCATTTGTCTGTCTAAAGCAATTGGAAAATATTTTTTTCAAATATCATCAGTTAATTTCAAAGTGTATTCTTTCTAATAAAATATTGATAAGGTAACTACATTTGCCTGTTTTTCCTAAAGCCCTTTTGCATCCATACATATTTTAAAATGAAAATATTTTATAAGATAGGTGTAAAACATTGTATATTCAGAAACTAGTTCAAGAAATATTTTATTAAAAGGGGTATGTATAAGTAATTGTTTAAATAATAATATAATTATGCACCACCTGGGAAGCCTCAAATTATATACCTTTTATTCATTATTTTTTCATAATGTAATACTGAATGAGGTTTACGTTTACAGTTTTAATTTTTGATTTTGATATTTTAAGTATTATTAAAGTATATATATATATGTATATTTATGGTATTAGCTTTGCATGCATTCATGCTAAATTGCTTCAGTTGTGTCCAACTCTTTGTGACCCTATTGACTGTAGCCTACCAGGCTCCTCTGTCCATGGGATTCTCCAGGCAAGAACACTAGAGCTAGTTGCTGTGCTCTCCTCTAGGGGATCTTCCAGACCCAGGGACTGAACCCACATCTCTTATGTTTCCTACATTGACAGGCAGATTCTTTAACCCTAGTGCCACCTAGAAAGCCTGGCCTTAGCTTTATTGAGATATAATTCATGTACCATACACATTACCACTCCCCTCCTCTCTACTTGTAACCACTAGTTTGTTCTTTATGTCTGTTAATCTACTTTTTTGTTTTATTTGCTAGTTTGTTGTATTTTTAGATTCCACATTTAAGTGATACTGAATAGTATTTTTCTTTTTCTGTATGACTTATTTCATTTAGCATAATGTCCTCCCAGTCCATCTATATTGCTGAAAATGATAAAATCTCATTCTTTTTTTATGGCAGAGTGGTATTCCATTGGATGTATATGTCATTTTTTCTTTACTCATTAATCTGTTAATATATACTTAGATTGATTCCATATCTTGGCAATTGTAAATGATGCTGCTATGAATATTGGTGTGTATAAATCTTTTCAAATTAGTATTTTTGTCTTTGTTTTTTGGAATATTTGCAGAAGTGCAATTACTGGGCCATATGATAGTTCTATTTTTAGCTTTTTGAGAAACTTCCATAATGTTTTCCACAGTGGATGCACCAATTTACATTACCACCAGTGTGCACAAAGGTTTCCTTTCCTCCATATGCTCACCAATATTTGTTATTTGTATTCTTTTACATTCAACCACTCTGACTAGCATAAGGTGATAGCTCAGTGTGGTTTAGACTTACTTACATTTCCCTAGTAATTAGCAATGTTGAGCACCTTTTCATGTGTCATCTGCATATATTATTTGAAAAAATGCTTATTTGATTCTTCTGCCCGCTTCTTAACTGAGTTTTTTTTCTTGTTGTTGTTTGATGTTGAGTTGTATGAGCTATTTATATATGTTGAGTATTAATCTCTTATTGGTTTTATCATTAACAAATATTTTCCCCCATTCAGTAAATTGTCTTTTAATTTTGTTTATGGTTTTCTTTGCTATGTAAAAGCTTTTAAGTTTATTTGTCTCTCATTGGTTTATTCTTGCTTTTATTTCTTTTTTTAGAAGATGGATTCAGAAAAATTATTGCAGCTATTTATATCAAAAGAGTGCTCTGTGTATGTTTTCCTGTAGGAGTTTTATAGTATCCAGTCTTGCATTTAGGTCTTTAATGCATTTTGTGTTTCTATTTTGTATAAAAACTTAAAGTTGAAAAAATTTTAACATTTTATAATTTTAGGTGAAAATGACCCTTTAAATCATTAAGAGTTAATGAATTGGTACTAAAGTCAAAAATCTATAAATCTATGTAGAATCTATATCATGCTTCTCTGAGAATTTGCTAACATATAGAAGAAAGTTTAGTTATTAAAATGAATAGAATTGTAAAAAGGTTTGGGAAATGGTTGAAAATTTGGGGTTTTCATTCTTACTTTATATAAGATAATTAATGAATTTCTGTTCTTTAGTATTTATAAGTATAGAAAAACAGCTAAATTGTTTTATTGTTTTTTAAAAGTAATCAGTAGTCACATTTAACCACAGAGATTAAAGAGTAGACTGTGATAATAGAATGTAATTATAACATTTTTATGTTATAATTATGTCATTTTTATTTTAAAAGCAGTAACTTTTTTATATTCTTTACAGGAAAAGTTGTTCTTTGGGAAAATATGGTAGGAATTCTGTGTGTGAAATTCCAATGAAATAAAGTTAAAAATGAAGTTTAATAAGACATGATGAAAGATAAGATTCCATTAGCAAAGGAACCTTAGTATGAGGACAAGAAACTAGATATCTCTGCTGCTTCCAAAAGATATGGAAAGCATTTTATATTTTGAAAATGAGAAATAATATGATGTTTAGTTTCATGCTTTATATATGCAATGGATTTATATAATCAATCATTTCAAATAAAGTATGATATTAGAACATATCTTAAAGCAGACATGTTAAAAACCAGGATTTTGTTTGTTTACTTTCAAAAAGTAGCAGCCTCTTTACTTCAGGAATCTTTATGACTAGCTTTTTTTTTTTTTTTTTTTTTGCAAATAAAATGAAATATAGTCAATAGATCTTGTAAAGTTCTCTAGAGATGAATTTTCACATTTGCTAAGGATTTCCATGAAAATGATTAATTTTTAGATAAACAGCATGCCAGAGTTCTTCAAAGTCATAAAAATCCTGAATGCAGGGTATCTCAGTGTGATAATAGACATAACCAGACACAAAGGCACACAGAAAGGTAGCAACCCGTAAAACTTTTCATAAATATTTATGTTCATGAACTGAGGCAATTTAAAAGTACTGTGAAGTTCTTGAAAGTATATAATAATGTTAATAATTATTTATAACACACTTGAGAAAAAATTTTAGGGAACTAAGAAAAAAACATACTTTTTGAGTTAATAGTAGGCTTATTTTTCAAGCCTTTAAAATATGGATACTGTTGAAGAATTTTAATGAATTAAAAAATATAAAGTCAAATAAATAGCAGGAGTCAGATTCCATTGTAGGAAAAATAAAAAGTTCTAATTGAATTTAGATTCATATGGAACTACCTTTGTTATAAAAGTTTTTCACAAGGACTGTGCAGAAAGAATAACACTATTTGGGGCATATGTTCTAGTGCAAGTTCCAGAATTTTTCAGAGAACAGACATGGAATCTGAGGAGAAGACAGAGCTGCTAAATTTCACTAAAGATGGTTATTACTACACCTAGTTTTAGAAGACTTATAAGTGTTGAAGGTAATCTTTTGGGATATAGGAAATTTAAAAAACTAAAAAGTAAACTCAAGCAATGAGATTGTCTGGCATAAATGCGTCAATGCACCTGAACAGAATAAAAAGTCAAAGCACAAAAACCAAGCAAACAAAACCCAAAATATCTTGAGCTGGGAAAAGTCTCAAAAGTCTCTGAAAGCGAAGAGAAAAGAAAAGAAATCCTATTTTCAAGATAGTTTTCTATTTTTTTTTTTAAAGAAATTAACTTTCAAAGACTTGCAAAGTTGTTTTTTTCCCCTTAAATGACAGCAGCCAGGAGTATGTATAATGCATATAATCTCACCTATCCTTGCCAACTATAATATCACCTTTACTTGCCAAAAATAAAAGACTTTGAGAATCACTGTTGACAAAGTGTCTTAGAGATGGTAGTAACTGAAATTTTATCATACCATTAAATTTTAACTCAGCAAAGAAATGAACACATTTAGGCAAGTTGGGCAGTTTTAATCATGAAAATGTAGCATGCAGTGATCTGAGTTAATTATGTGGCCTTGAAGCCACACAATTTAAGTTTACGGAGACTCATTGTTCCTTTTTTATAAACTTGATTGTGGAAGTCAGGAATAGTTATGGTAGGGGCAAGATTAACCAGGCTATCTTCTATTCACAGTGAAAATGCAAAATATAAAGCTGTCTCACATATTATATATTTTTAAAGAAATTTAGAAGAAAACTGACTTAGAAGAAAACTGACTTCATTCATTCAAGATAAGATATCGTGCTCAACATCACTCATTATCAGAGAAATGCAAATCAAACCACTATGAGGTACCATTTCATGCCAGTCAGAATGGCTGCCATCCAAAAGTCTACAAGCAATAAATGCTGGAGAGGGTGTGGAGAAAAGGAAACCCTCTTACACTGTTGGTGGGAATGCAAACTAGTACAGCCGCTATGGAGAACAGTGTGGAGATTCCTTAAAAACCTGGAAATAGAACTGCCATATGACCCAGTAATCCCACTGCTGGGCATACACACAGAGGAAAGCAGAATTGAAAGAGACACGTGTACCCCAATGTTCATCGCAGCACTGTTTATAATAGCCAGGACATGGAAGCAACCTAGATGTCCATCAGCAGATGAATGGATAAGAAAGCTGAGGTACATATACACAATGGAGTATTACTCAGCCATTAAAAAGAATACATTTGAATCAGTTCTAATGAGGTGGATGAAACTGGAGCCTATTATACAGAATGAAGTAAGCCAGAAAGAAAAACAGCAATACAGTATACTAATGCATATATATGGAATTTAGAAAGATGGTAATGATACCCTGTATGCAAGACAGCAAAAGAGACACAGATGTATAGAACAGTCTTTTGGACTCTGTGGGACAGGACGCGGATGGGATGATTTGGGAGAATGGCATTGAAACATGTATAATATCATATAAGAAACAATCACCAGTCCAGGTTCGATGCAGGATACAGGAAGCTTGGGGCTGGTGCACTGGGATGACCCAGAGGGATGGTATGGGGAGGGAGGTGGGAGGGGGGTTCAGGATTGGGAACACGTGTATACCTGTGGCAGATTCATGTTGATGTATGGCAAAACCAATACAATATTGTAAAGTAATTAGCCTCTAATTAAATAAATTTAAATTAAAATATATCAATAAAAATAATTGGAAGTTTCCTGCTGGCTTCAGTTATATTACTCCTTTGTTTTACAGGTAAACTTTCAGAATTGATATATTTTTTCCTTCCTCTCCTCTCATTCTAACCATGCAATGGACACTGTTTTTATCAGTGATCACCATGATTTTATACCCAGTGGGCATTTTCCAGTAACCATCTTCTTTAACATCACCATACTTCCTATTTTTTAAAAGTTTTCCTCTTTTATTTCTTTACATACTCATGAAAATTGCCAAGATGAATTCCTGGAATTTCTGGATGTACAGTATTTTAAAATCATGTATAAAGTATTTATTCAGGGCGTTCTTTAGTTATTTGGCGGGGCCGGGGTGGGGGAGGATACAATAAACAGAGAGTGGTATTGAGGAAAGTTCAACCATCTACAAAGACTGATCTCCAAAGGGAGGCTTTTCTCCCCCGACTTTTCCACAAACAAAAACATTGTCTCATTCTTATATCTGTGAAGGATGATTTTCCAAACTGCAATTTTCTCTTAGCACAAAATTCATGTTTGGTGGTTAAACACTTTTCTAGTACATTGATTAGAAAGTGAAATACAACAGCTGAGGAGAAAATTCACTCAGACCATCGTCTTTTTCCTTTCCCATAATGTAGGATATATTAGAAATTCATTTTAATTAGAATGGCAGCTCTTAATGTAAATGGAAAGAAAACCATTGGCAAGATGATTAGATATCCATATTATGTTATTCTGTGCTATCCGTTATCTTCTTAGAAGGAACACTTGGTGTATAATGGGAGTTTTTCTCTCATCTAAGCAGGAAAAAAAAAAAAAAACATAAATGACAACTTTTTTTTAATGTTACTTGTTTGATTTTAAAACTAGCATAGAACTTGATTTGACAATTTAGTTTCAGTACTTCCCTGCACTTTTCATTGGTTCTGTTACTTTCCCAATCCTCTTAAGTTGTAAAAGTAGCAGTTTCATTATGTGCAGAACCAGGATAAGTAAACTCAGTCATAAAGAAGCCTGAAAGCCAAAGAACTGATGCTTTCAAATTGCGGTGCTGGAGAAGACTCTTGAGCATCTCTTGGACCTCAAGGAGATCGAACCAGTCAATCCTAAAGGAAATTAACCCTGAATATTCATTCAAAAATACAAATGCTGAAGCTGAAGCTCCAATACTTTGGCCACCTGATGAGAAGAGCTGATTCATTGGAATCAGCTATATTAAATTTAGTTACAGCTATAACTGGGATGCTGGGAAAGATTGAAGGCAGCAGGAGAAAGGGATCACAGAGGTTGATATGGTTGGATGGCATCACCAACTCAACTGACATGAATTTGAGCAAACTTGGGAAATGGTGAAGGACAGGGAAACCTGGCGTGATGCAGTCCGTGGGGTCACAGTCAGACATGACTTAGCAACTAAACAACAACAACATACCCAGCCTGAAATACATCTACATGTTATTCTAAGGATCAGGTGTAGCAATGTATGAGAAGCATTATATAACCTAGAAAATTACATAAAAATATGACTGTATATTTTTCCCCAAAGATAAAGCAATTGTTGCATTTACCATTAGCTAAGCTGTTGTAACTAAGTATTATGAACTAGGTGACTTTAACAACAGAAATGTATGGTCTCACTGTTCTAGAGTCTCAAAGTTGAAGATCAAAGTTTTGGCAGATTAATTCTTTCTCAGGGCAGTGAGGGAGAATCTCTTGCATGCCTCTGCCCTAGTTTCAGGTGGTGTATTGGCAATCTTTGACATTCTTGGCTTGTTAGACATATCACCTAATAATCTTCCTGTGTGTATGTCTGTGTTTAAATATTCCTTTTTAGAAGTACATCTGTCCTATAGGATTAGCTTCCCACCCTACTCGACAATGACTTTATCTTAGTGTAAATAATTGCTTCTGCAAAGTTTTATTTCTAAGCAAAGTTACATTGTTAGGTACTGGAGGTTATTATTTTGACACATGGATTTTGGAAAGACAAACTTCAGCCCAAAACATCATCATATCAAAAAAAAAAAAAAAAAAAGGCTTAGTGTTTATTCTTGATCCTTTAGTTAATAGCACTCACCCCACCATAGAGCCTCCAGAACCTACATAGGACTGGGAAACAGACACTTGGAGGGCACAAACAGGAACTTGTGCACACTAGGACCCAGGAAAAGAAATAGTGACCCCAAAGAGACTGACCCAGACATGCCCATGAGTGTCCAGGAATCTCTGGCGGGGGCATGGGTCAGTGGTGGCCTGCTGCAGGGTCAGGGGGACTGAGTGAAGCAGTGAGTGCATGGGACCTTTTGAAGGAGGTCTCCATTATCTTCATTACCTCCACCATAGATTGGCATCAGGTCAAGTAACAGGGATTAACACAGCCCCACCCATTGACAGAAAATTGGATTAAAGATTTGCTAAACATGGCCCCACCCATCAGAAAAAGACCCAGTTTCCCCCCAGGCATCCCTGGTAGCTCAGAGGTTAAAGCCTCTGCCTGTAATGCAGGAGACCCAGATAGATTCCTGAGTAGGGAAGATGCCCTGGAGAAGGAAATGACAACCCACTCCAGTATTCTTGCCTAGAGAATCCCATGGATGGAGGAGCCTGGTGGGCTATATTCCATGGGGTCTCAAAGAGTTGGACACGACTGAGCGACTTCACTTCACTTCACTTCCCCCTCAGTCAGTCTCTCTCATCAGGAAGCTTCCATAAGCCTCTTTTCCTTCTCCATCAGAGGGCATACAGACTGAAAACCAGTCACAGAAAACTAACCAATTTGATCACATGGACCACAGCCTTGTTTAACTCAGTGAAACTGTGAACCATGCCGTGTACCGCCACCCAAGATGGATGGGTCATGGTGGAGAGTTCTAACAAAACGTGGTCCACTGGAGAAGAGAATGGAAAACCACTTCAGTATTCTTGCCTTAAGAACCCCATGAACAGTATGAAAAAGCAAAAAGATAAGACACTAGATCAGTGGAGAAATAACTCCAGAAAGATTGAAGAGATGGAGCCAAAGCAAAAGCAACACCCAGTTGTGGATGTGACTGGGGATGGAAGTAAAGTCCGATGATATAAAGAGAAATGTTGTATAGGAATCTGGAATGTTAGTTCCATGAATCAAGGCAAATTGGAAGCGGTCAAACAGGAGATGGCAAGAGTGAACGTGGACATTTTAGGAATCAGCGAACTAAAATTGACTGGAATGGGTGAATTTAACTCAGATGGCATTGTATATACTACTGTGGGCAAGAATCCCTTAGAAAAAAATGGAGTGGCCATTATAGTCAACAAAAGAGTCTTAAATGCAGTACTTGGATGCAATCTCAAAAATGATAGAATGATCTCTGCTCATTTCCAAGGCAAACCATTCATTATCACAGTAACCCAAGTCTATGCCCTGAGCAGTAATGCTAAAGAAGCTGAAGTTGAATGGTTCTATGAATACGTACAAGACCTTCTAGAACTAACACCCAAAAAAGATGTCCTTTTCATTATAGGGGACTGGAATGCAAAAGTAGGAAGTCAAGAGATACTTGGAGTAACAGGTAAATTTGGCCTTGGAGTACAGAATGAAGCAGGGCATAGGCTAATAGAGTTTTGCCAAGAGAATGCACTTGTCATAGCAAACACCCTCTTCCAACAACAGAAGACTCTATACATGGACAACACCAGATAGTCAACACCAAAAAGAGACTGATTATATTCTTTGCAGCCAAAGATGAAGAAGCTATATACAGTCAGCAAAAACAAGACCAGGAGCTGACTGTGGCCCAGATCATGAACTCCATATTGCCAAATTCAGACTGAAAATGAAGAAAATAGGGAAAACCACTAGACCATTCAGGAATGACCTCAATCAAATCCCTTATGATTATACAGTGGAAGTGAAAAATAGATTCAAGGGATTAGATCTGATAGACAGAGTGCCTGAGGAACTATGGATGGAGGTTCATGACGTTGTACAGGAGGCAGTGATCAAGATCATCCCCAAGAAAAAGAAATGCAAAAAGGCAAAATGGTTGTCGGAGGTAGCATTACAAATAGCTGTGAAAAAAAAAGAAGCAAAAGGCAGAGGAGAAAAGGAAAGATATACCCATTTGAATGCAGAGTTCAACAGAGTAACAAAGAGAGATAAGAAAGCCTTCCACAGTGATCAGAGCAAAGAAATAGAGGAAAATAATAGAATGGAAAGATTAGCAATGTCTTCAAGAAAATTAGAGACACCAAGGGGACATTTCATTCAAATATGGACACAATTAGGACAGCAATAGTATGGACCTAACAGAAGCAGAAAATATTAAGAAGAGGTGGCAAGAATACACAGAAGAACTATACAAAAAGATCTTCACAACCCAGATAATCATGAAGGTGTGATCATTCACCTAGAGCAAGACATCCTGGAATGTGAAGTCAAGTGAACCTTAGAAAGCATCACTACAAACAAAGCTAGTGGAGGTGATGGAATTCCAGCTGAGCTATTTCAAATCCTGAAAGATGATGCTGTGAAAGTGCTGCACTCAATATGCCAGTGGCCATAGGACTGGAACAGGTCAGTTTTCACTCCAATCCCAAAGAAATACAATGGCAAAGAATGCTCAGACTACCGCCCAATTGCACTCATCTCACATACTAGCAAAGTGATGCTCAAAATTCTCCAAGCCAGGCTTCAACAGTATGTGAACCATGAAATTCCAGATGTTCAAGCTGTATTTAGAAAAGGCAGAGGAACCAGAGATCAAATCGTACACATCAGTTGGATGATCAAAAATCAAGAGAGTTCCAGAGAAACATATACTTTTGCTTTATTGTCTATGCCAAAAGCTTTGACTATGAATATGACAATAAACTGTGGAAATTTCTTAGAGAGATGGGAATACCAAACCAACTCACCTGCCTCTTGAGAAATCTGTATGCAGGTAAGGAAGCAACAGTTAGAACTGGACATGGAACAAACTGGTTCCAGATCGGGAAAGGAATACGTCAAGGCTGTGTATTATCACCCTGCTTATTTTACTTATATGAACAGTACATCATGAGAAACGCTGGGCTGTATGAAGCACAAGCTGGAATCAAGATTATCAGGAAAAATATCAATAACCTCAGCTATACAGATGACTCCACCCTTATGGCAGAAAGTGAAGAAAAACTAGAGCCTCTTGATGAAAGTGAATGAGGAGAGTGAAAAAGTTGGCTTTAAAAGTCAACATTCAGAAAACTAAAATCATGGCATCTGGTCCCATCACCTCATCACAAATAGATGGGGAAACAGTGGAAGCAGTGGCAGAATTTATTTTGTGGGGCTCCAAAATCAGTGCAGATGGTGACTGTCAGATCAGTCAGATCAGTTGCTCAGTCGTATCCAACTCTTTGTGACCCCATGAATCGCAGCACGCCAGGCCTCCCTGTCCATCACCAACTCCCGGAGTTCACTCAGACTCACGTCCATTGAGTCAGTGATGCCATCCAGCCATCTCATCCTCTGTCTTCCTCTTCTCCTCCTGCCCCCAATCCCTCCCAGCATCAGAGTCTTTTCCAATGAGTCAACTCTTCACATGAGGTGGCCAAAGTACTGGAGTTTAGCTTTAGCATCAGTCCTTCCAAAGAACAGCCAGGGCTGATCTCCTTCAGAATGGACTGGTTAGATTTCCTTGCAGCCCAAGGGACTCTCAAGAGTCTTCTCCAACACCACAGTTCAAAAGCATCAATTCTTCGGCGCTCAGCCTTCTTCACAGTCCAACTCTCACATCCATGCATGACCACAGGAAAACCATAGCCTTGACTAGCCGGACCTTTGTTGGCAAAGTAATGTCTCTGCTTTTGAATATGCTATCTAGGTTGGTCATAACTTTCCTTCCAAGAAGTAAGCATCTTTTAATTTCATGGCTGCAGTCACCATGTGCAGTGATTTTGGAGCCCAGAAAAATAAAGTCTGACACTGTTTCCACTGTTTCCCCATCTATTTCCCATGAAGAGATGGGACCGGATGCCATGATCTTCGTTTTCTGAATGTTGAGCTTTAACCCAACTTTTTCACTCTCCACTTTCACTTTCATCAAGAGGCTTTTTAGTTCCTCTTCACTTTCTGCCATAAGGGTGGTGTCATCTGCATATCTGAGGTTATTGCTATTTCTCCCGGCAATCTTGATTCCAGCTTGTGTTTCTTCCAGTCCAGCGTTTCTCATGATGTACTCTGCATATAAGTGAGTATATGCATGTAATGATGTATTTCATGATGTACTCTGCATATAAGTGAGTACATGGTGACTGTAGTCATTGAATTAAAAGACGCTTACTCCTTGGAAGGAAAGTTATGACCAACCTAGATGGCATATTAAAAAGCAGAGACATTACTTTGCCTACAATAGTCCGTCTAGTCTAGGCTACGGTTTTTCCAGTAGTCGTGTATGGGTATGAGAGTTAGACTATAAAGAAAGCTGACTGCCAAAGAACTGATGCTTTTGAACTGTAGTGTTGGAGAAGACTCTTGAGAGTCCCTTGGACTGCCAGGAGATCCAACCAGTCCATCCTAAAGGAAATTGGTGCTGAATACTCATTGGAAGGACTGATGCTGAACCTGAAACTCTATTACTTTGGTCATCTGATGTGAAAAACTGACTCCTTGGAAAAGACCCTGATGGTGGAAACGATTGAAGGAGGGAGAAGAAGAGGACGACAGAGGATGAGATGGTTGGATGGCATCACCAACTCAATGGACATGAGTCTGAGTAAACTCCGGGAGTTGGTGATGGACAGGGAGGCCTGGCGTGCTGCACTCCATGTGGTCACAAAGAGTTGGACACAACTGAACAACTGAACTGAACTTGTTTGTCACCTGGAAATCACAAGTTTTCTATCTATGCTCTTTGAAACATCACTATTAATAGAAAAATGGTAAAACAACTTTCCTAACTCCTTACTTATTTGCTAAACTTCCTACTTATTTAGATTATTAAATTTCTTCAACTTTAATTTCCATTAAAATCACTTTTAGTTAAAATTTTTCTCTCCATAAATCTATTTTTTTTCAATAAATTTTGAGAGATATACTACCTTAAAAGATGTTTGTCATGCCTTCCAAAATGAAAATTTTTTAAAAAGCAATTGAAGCATTTCATATCCCAAATTTTCAACTATAGTAAAAACGGGAGAAATTAAGGTTTTCCTTATTTTATAAAACTTCAGAGAGACAAAAAAGCATTTTTTTAGTGGAAGCATTTATAGCTGAATCTCTCACACATACATATATCAATTACAATGGCTCTATTTCTTATTTGATGTAAAAAAATCAGAAATAAATATTTAGAAAATGTTAAACATTTTAAACTAGAGTTCAGGCAATATATTGTGGAATAAACTTGTTTTTCTCTCAGAAACACATGTTAATTCATAACATCAAATGGTTTATTCTTTGAGATATATTGAACTCTCCCTATGTATCTATCAGGTTCAATTTAGATTATGGAGCAGGACTTATTTGCTTTATAGTCTTTGATTATATAACACATGTTCCTGTAGAATTGAGTGCATTCTGATATAAAGTAGTAACAGAGCAAGTAGGTATTATATGGCACAACTCAGGTAAACAGGAGTGGCTAATTTAATTTCCAAGGTGACAAATTATCTTATCATGAGTGAGGAGGTAATTTCTTCCTTGAAATAAACTGAGTAGCTAAGGACAGCTTTAACTAGATGAAATCATTATCCTTTTAAAGACACAAGTGTTGAATAAAGTTAATTTTCTCTGCTTTAGTGCCTTGGTAGAAAATGGCATAAGAAAATAGTGCTGCCCTTAGGTTAATGTTAAGCTGTTTAAACTGTTCAGTAAGAGAATAAAAATAGTATTACTTTAGAATAAAATGCATAGGCACACACACATGTCTCTGAATTAGATTGCAATAATAGACTGTTAAAGAGACAAATGCCCTTACACCTTCACCTTTCTAAAGGACAAGCTCATAAATAGTATTTATTTATACCTCAGATTTTTAAAACCATTTAAAAAACTATTTAACAAGCAATAGCTTTAATCATCTTCTGACCATGGCCTAGAGCTTTATGTGTGAATATGTGCAAGGCAGGCGTATTGGAAACATTTCTTTCAATTCAGAATGGTGGTAACAAAGCTCTTCCCGATAATAACCTCTCAGATCTTCCTTTTTATTTTTCTCTTCTTATGTAGGCAAAAAGTTATAGATAATTCTTAGTACCTCGATGATGGTGAATCATCTCTAGAGTAATGTGGAAATCAAATGTTCCATATTTTTTAATGTTTCTTAAACTCTTTCATACAGTTCAAAAGACGTGAATTTATCTTGAGAGTCATGTTTATGAAGTCTAAGAACTTGTAGATTTTAAATTTTATTAAAATCTAATAGAAATTACCAACAAAGTACTCAGAGAAGCAACTGCCATGACTGTGAATACCCTCTTACATTTGTCTTAGCATAGCATCCACCTGCAAAGCAGGAGACCTGGGTTTAGTCCCTGGGTTGGGAAGATCCCCTGGAGGAGGACATGGCAACCCAGTCCAGTATTCTTGCTGGAGAATTCCCATGGACAGAAGAGCCTAGTGGGCTATAGTCCATGGGTCTCAAAGAGTCGGACACAACTGAGTGACTAAGCACAGCACAGCAAGAGTACAAGAGCCTGACTGTCTTTAACTAGAGCATTTCTCATGGTTGAGTTATACCAAGTACATTTGAAAGAGGACTTCTCTAGTAGCTCAGATGGTAAAGAATCTGCCTGCAGTGCAGGAGACCTGGGTTTGATCCGTGGAGAAGATGCCTTGAAGAAGGGAATGGCTACCCACTCCAGTGTTCTTGCCTGCAAGGAAATCCCAAGGATAGAGGAGTCTGGCAGGTTACAGTCCATGGGATCACAAAGAGTCCAACAGGACTGAGAGACTAACAATTTCACTTTTCACTTCTAACTTGAGAGTTGAGGTAAGCCCTCACTTCTCAAGTCTGAAACAGTTGAAGAACAGGCTCGCTCCCACTTACTAAAAAAGCAAGCTCACATATTTCCTTCAAAACAGCCTATTGAATTTGCAAGGATCCTTGATGAGCATCACCTCTGTGAAATTTGGGGGACAGATGGAACTGGCACAGAACCTCATGAAGCTCCAGCTACTGCTTTGGCTGTGACTTATGAAGTCTTCTGTCTGTCACCCAGGAGTCTTAGGTCTTCCCTCAAAGTCTATCCATGAACAGTAATAACAAACTCACTTATTAACTTGTAAATAATATAAAATCTCAGATCCTTCATAGTTCTTGACAGATAGATATTAGGGTGCTCACTTTCTCTTTGTTTCTGCAGTTAAATTAGTAGATGGATAAATAACTCATGTCTTTTGTATTTCTTAAGAACATTTTTTTTTTCACTTTTGCCCACATAAGCTTGAAGAGGTAAGAAGACAAAACAATACTAGTCTCTTGTATTATTTCATAATAAGACCTTAGGAGTTCTAATACTAAAACTAATTTTCTGTTTACAGCTGGACAAAAATAGATTTATGTGTCTTTAGGGGGCTGGAAAAAGAAGACACAGAGAGATGGTCTAAAGAGAAAAGAGGGCAGAGAAACAGAAGAGATTGATTTTAAGTTTCCAGTCAAAAGAATGTTGAATGTTTACAATGGCCATCACAATTGAAAATACAAAATTTAATAAAACAGTTTGGACACGTTACAAATATAGAAACAAGTAAATGGAGCACCGTAAGGCAAGAATGTTTCATAAGGTATGATGGCTTATAAAAAGACGAAATGACATTTTATTCACATAATCTAATATAAACATCTTCACAGTTATTAACCATTGCACATTAAAACATATTAAATCAGGAAACCTGGTACAAATATGAAAACTATTATAAATGTGCTTTGTATTCAGATACTGTGGCCTCCTAAGTAAGATGAATCATATTTTTTCCAAATCTCAGCCTTTACCCAGCTCCACAGAGATTCCCTAGGTGTAAGTTTAATTCTTCTGGGATGTTTGTACTTTCAACACTCATTTCACCTAAACCTACTACATGATGTATATGAGGAAAGGGCATATACATGAAATATGTTTGTCTCAGAGTCTGTTGAGTTGAGGTTTCCTAGCGGGGGAAAACAAACTAGTGGCACTTTTCAGCATTTGATCTTTATGTAGATGTGAATTCTATATATGCACATCTGTGCATAGCTGTACACAATTTGGTTATACATCACAACAGATAGGTGATATTTTAAATGGATTTGATCCATAAATACAGGTACTGGTGAACAGACACATTTTCCCTCATAAATACTATAATTACTCTTATAACCACCATATGATGTTACCTAAAATTATTAGTGTTCTTTATACCTATTAGTGCCTAGGCTTTCATTCTAACTGTCCATACATTTTTAGAAGCTCATGGGCTTCTCTGGTGGCTCAGTGATAAAGAATTGCTTGCAATGCAGAAGACAACTGGCAATGCAGGAGATATGGGTTCAATCCCTGGGTTGGGAAGATCAGCTGGAGAAGGAAATGGCAATCCACTCCAGTATTCTTGCCTGGGAAACTTCATATACAGAGTAGCCTAGTGGGCTACAGTCCACGGGGTCTCTAAAAGTTGGGCACACACAATTTAGCAGATGAGCAGCAACAACAATAACTTTAGAAGATCAATAACCATAATAATAGCTCAATAGGTAAGTATCCACCTACAAAGCAGGAAACCCTGCTTCAATTCCTGGGTGAGGAAGATCCACTGGAGAAGGGATAAGCTGCCCACTCCAATATCCTTGGGCTTCCCTTGTGGCTCAGCTGGTAAAGAGTCTACCTGCAGTGCAGGAGATCTGGGTTTGATTCCTGGGTTGGGAAGATCCCCTGGAAAAGGGAAAGGCTACCCCAGGCCAGTATTCTGGCCTGGAGAATGCTGTGGGGCCTCAAAGAGTCAGACTTTCACTTTTATTCTTCACTTTCAGCCATAATAAGGAAGAAACCATTTATATCAGATTATATCATAAGAAACTTCTTTTCTTTTCACCGCAGTGAGTCACCAAATATGATTTTAATGTGGAAAAATCCCTTCAGAACAATTTTAAATAAGCTTTTGAAAATAATAAAAGACAAAATGATGAGATAATGTTACTGATCACACTACATTTTAAGAATTATTTAACACTCAAATTTACATTTTAATAGAAGAAACTCTTATTTATATTTGATATTCAGAGATGACAGCAAAGAAGAAAGACTGACCATCTTGTTGACAGAGTTTCCAAATTCAGATAAAGGATCCACTAAGTCATGGAAAGGGTATCTTTGCCTCCATGGGACATCTAGTATAAAGTCTGTGAAAGTGAAAGTGTTAGTCGATCAGTCATGTCCAACTCTTTGTGACCCCATGGACTATAGCCCACCAGGCTTTTCTGCCCAAGGAATTCTCCAGGCAAAAATACTGGAGTAGGTTGCCATTTCCTTCTCTAAGGGATTTTCCTGACCCAGGAATTGAACCCAGGTCTCCTTCATTACAGGCAGACTCTACCAACTGAATCACCAGGGAAGCATACAGTTTTTGACTAACATCTAAATCTATAAGATATGACAAATGTTTATTATGGTGTAATTTGTGCTGTGTTCTAAGATGGGTCATTTAACATAGGGAATATAACAAAATGATATTAGGAAAGCACATTCTGTGCTTGTCAGAAAATGTGAGTTCTAATTTCATCTCAACCTAGTTAGCTCTATGACTTAAGACATTTACTTCATCTTTCAGGCTCTGAATTTTCTTATCTGTAAAATGAATATGGTCTAATTTCTAAAACCCTTCCAATATCAATTCTTGTGATCTATGTGGTAGACATTCTGAATCTATTTGAGACATTTAACAATGAAAAAATGAGCTACATATGCATTCATAGAGCACAACAATTATTTGAACATCCTCCGTGAAAGGACATATGACCAAATAAAAGAGAAGATTATATTTAGAAAGAGCTTTTTTTTTTTTTTTTTAGAAAGAGCTTTAATGAATGGCTTCCCCAATAGCTCAGTGGGTAAAGAATCTCCCTGCAATTCAGGAAACACATGTTCAATCCTTGGGTTGGGAATATCCCCTGGAGCATAAAATGGCAACCCACTCTAGTATTCTTGACTAGAAAATCCCATGAACAGAGGAACTTGACTGACTATAGTCCATGAGTCAAAAGAGAGTTGGACATGACTGAGCAAAAAAGCACAGCTTGATGAATGGCAGGGTGGAAGGCATTCCAGGTAGAAAGAAATCCTGAAGACAGGATTCAAGTGTACTTTTTTAGATGACAGGGCAGAATGGAGGTGGTTTGCTGTTATCGATGGTAGTGGTATTAACAACTGATATTCGGGTTTAAATTGTAGGGTATTTAAAGGTCTTTTGGGCTAACAGAGCAGCAAAAAGGGAATATGATTAAAAACACAAACTAGAAAAATTAGTCTTGTAAAGCATCTTTAGCTGATCAAGGAAGCAAATCTATAGCCATCAAGTAAGATAAATAAAGTAAGGTATTAAATAAATAAAGTATTATTTACCTTACAAAAAGTCAGGTAAATAAACTGGGTATGTTTGTATGGAGCAAAGTTGAAGAAATTTAGATTTCTAGCACCATACATTGCATATCTCCCCATATGCCTTGCTATAATGAGTAGGAGTTATTAAACCTTTTTGAAATTATTCAGTCAGCTCTAAAATGAGTTATTTCTTGAATTCATAATCTCTTCAAAGTCCACCATAATGAAAACATATACATAGTTTATGAGAAAAGAAAGTTATTACAAATAACTCATAAAGGTTTAAAATATTTTTAGTATTCATATCATCTTAAATGTTTAAAATGATTTTTGAGTTTTTCCATGCTTGAATATATAATATATAAAATCAAAATTAAGTACTTTCAAAGTATTATTTAATGTGATCAGTTTACTTCAAAAGGTATTTCATTACTGTTGCTAATAAAAATGAAGGTTGTATTGCTAAATACCTGTAGTATCCTTTTCATAGTGCTATCTTTTGTTTTTGATTTTATACTAGATTTTCCACTTATTTTTTTCCTCTACTTGAAAAAGAAAAGTAAACAATTTTGTATAAAGGAATTTCTTTTGAATTGTTTCAAGACAGGACTCTTCAATCTAGAATTTCCTGCATTAGCTTCAGGTTTTAGTGTTGATAGGTGAGAAAAACATGTTACCTAGGTATCATGAGGAAATGTGGAACACTGCAAAATTACATTACTACCTACCATGTTGGGCAAAATCAGGTTCAACAATATCCTAGCTTGCTGCTGCTGCTGCTAAGTTGCTTCAGTCGTGTCCGACCCTGTGCGACCCCATAGACGGCAGCCTACCAGGCTCCCCTGTCCCTGGCTTAGGGCTGCATTAATTTTCCCCCTCAGAACCCTATTACTTGCCTGAAAGAGTATTGACTCTGAAGGGCAGAGAGCTGCATAAAGAATTCTTTTGGCATTTTGCTTATTTCTCAGCCTTCTATACATTTGTGATATATAAAAAATATGTATGCATGAGATAAATTGTTTTTTGATAATGTTTTGCATAAAATGCACGGTAAGTGTTTTACAAAGAAAATATTAGGCTATGCTTTCTCTTTTGTGAGTTGCTAAGCAAGAATCTTTGGCATTGATTGATGCATCATTTTTAAATTTGCAAGGGTCTTTATGGTTTTAGTTATGAATATGTATGAAAAATCAGTTTTAGTAACTGTGCTATTAGAGATGGTCTAAGACTATAATTCAACAGCAATTTCCTTAAAAGACAAAGGAACTTGAATTACAATAGAATAAGTGTTGATAACTGAACCTCTTATTGAAAAATAGCTTCTTGTATTCAAGCATATTTTCAAAGGGTGACAAGAAGTAATGACTAAAGGAGAGCTTAAAGATATGTCAACTCCTAGTTGAATTACTAAAAAAAGAAGTACTTTAACTTCCTGTCCCCCTATGTCACGTTATTTATGGAAATTTTAAAAATCATGATCAACACAGAACTATTATATTTCTGATAAAGAAACTGCTATATTTCTCCTAGATACACATATCCCTCCTGATTGGAAGACAGAATATGTAGTGAGATTATTAAAGTATGGTAGTCCTTGAACTTTGAATCCTTTTTCCCCCTAACAAAGCAACAACAATTTTACATATATTCTGTTGTCAGATCAGCCTTTTCTTTACATTTACATGCCTTGTTTTCAGGATTAATCTAAGGAAACAAAGTTCAAGTTAGAATTCACACATAGACAACCTTAGTGCTGCTGTCCAAATGTGGTTATTATTATGGTTAATTTTTTTTTTTTAATCACAGATTTGTTGTGTTGATTTAGGGTTTTTTTTTTTTTTTTGGACTAATTAAACATTATTTGATATATACACAAGCATACATAAACACAGAGCTTCTGGATCCAAATTTCTGACATAATGTTTAGTTAAAACCCCTATCACATCCTATAATCACTTCTTTACTAATATACTATAGGCAAAAAGAGTATTATGTTTACAGAATAGTTGACCTTTTTAGTTTCCTGTTTTATGAGCAATAATGTCATACACTGGACTTAAGTTATATAAATTGCCATGTATGGTAATATATAGAAGTGGAGTAACATCCTGTTCACATGCTCAAATCCTGATAGAATAGGGAAAAAAGAGAATTTCTTTTTAATTGTGGAAGTTCCAGAGATCTTCTAAGGCATTTGTTTAAACAAAAGTAAGGAAATAAAGAAAACATATATCATATATCCAGGTAGTCACAGTGAAGATCACTGTCACACAGTAACTGAGGAGACTGGCTGCATTTTTGCCATGGCTAGGCCAGCTAAACTGCATCGTTATTTAGGAAACATCATAAAATGTTAGAGCTGCATAATGGAAAACTGTAAATGAGTCAACCTTCTTGACACTCAGACTCTCAGGCACCAGGTTATTGTCACAGAAGCAAGCTGGTCAGCATCCAGGGCAAAGTGCCAGATGTAGTAACAACTACAGTCTCTGAAAGAATGTAGCTCACAGAGAAAATGGAGCAGATGCAGGAGGCTATGAGAATGTAATTTATCATAGAATCACATGGTGGCAGTTCGGGCCTATTCTGACCAGACAAGTCTATGGAAGCACTCACAGCAGCTGACAGTAACTAGAATTACAGGATATATTGACTGCAAGTTAATACAAACTACACGTTTCTCTGAAAGCAATTCTAATGCATTACCCAATATTGCTATTAGTTTTCTTATGTACATATGCAATTTTGATCCTATTCTTGTCTTCTAAGCCCATTTGATGTTTTTTAACCTATAATATTATTGTAGTTTAGTTGCTAAGTCGTGTCTGACTCTTTTGTGACCCTGTGGACTATAGCCCGCCAGGCTCCCCTGTCCATGGAGTTTTCCAAGCAAAATTACTGGAGTGGGTTTCCATTTCCTTCTTCAGGGGTTCTTGCCAAATGAGGGATCAAACCCAGGTCTCCTGCACTGGCAGGCAGATTCTTTACTGCTGGGCCTCCTGGGAAGCCCTACTAAAAGAACAAAACACACGCTTATCTTTTTCAATGAATTTTATAAAGGCTGTAAATGGCATGTTTTTAAAACAGGTTTTAACTTCACTTTTCAGAATAATAACATGTGTACTGGCCATTCTAAACTTGCTCTATCCTTAAATACAGAAGAAATAAGCTTGCTTATTTCTTACAAATTTTCATTATTAATATCAGACTACTCTATGATTATTGATAAATGCATTGTTCTTGAGGCAAGATAAAGCAACTGGAAAAAAAAAAAATTTATTCAGTGTCTTCTAGGTGACAGCCCTAATTCTAACTGTGACCCAGACAGACCTTTGCTCTCATGAACTATTCATTCTGGTGGTAGACGAGCAACAATGACCAGGAAAACAGAATAATGGGACATTTTCAGACAGTGATAAATTGTATGAAGGAAACAAAACTGAGAAGAGGGAATGAGTACACTGAGCACAGTTTGTCTTTCACAGAAATCTCATTTATTCTGATGATTTAATCCACAGGTTTACAATGACTTCTCAACCAGTGCATACTTTACACATTCTGGAATGCATACTGAGATATTGTCATGTTGGTATTTTACACAGAACTTAGCAAAATACAATCAAAACTCACTTCAGGTGGACTTTTAACTATACATATATTTCAGGTTAGAAGATTATTATTCTGTATATAATACCTTACGTTAGTAAATTTAACTCTATTTGTATTCAATTTCTGCTATGAACTGGATACCGGTACAGGAATCACAGATGCATTTGAAAAAAACAAAAAGAATGTAGTCCTTTCTCTTCAAAGAACTTCTAACAATCTAGTATGAAAGAAGAAGAGATAATTGTAATATAAGTTAATGATTTCTATGGAGGAATTTTAAATATATGACTCTTTAGGGCATTGGATATAACACATTTTAGATGAGTTAAGATGTTCGACACAGCTTTCTAAAGGAAAATACATTCAAATTAATTTTGAAGTATGAATAGGATATAGCAAGCCAATGGATAAAGAGAGGAGAATGATCAAGACACAAAAAGCCATAATAACCTATGTGTTTGACTATATTAAATATGTCAGTAAATGCAAAACATAGTTAAAGAACAGTGGTTAAATATGAGACTAGAGATTAACTGTGAATCTAATCATGAAAAGCGGTGAATGTTATGATAATTGTGTGCCAAATTCATGAAGTAGAAAATGAAATGACAAGAATAGAGTGGCACTGGAAACTATTTAAAGCCATGCATTTTTTGTCATGATAGTCACTTAGACTGATTAATCAAGATGGAAAATAAGGTACTGCACTAAACCTTAGGCAGTGGAATATAAACTTAGCATTATTTATTTGGTGGAATTAATGAGATCTATGGATCTTTGGTACCAAAGTGAAGTGGGAGGGTAACAACTAGGTTATTCTGGATTATTTATTAATAGAATGGTAAAACCATGAATGGTGGTTACATCCTCAAAAATAGTGAGTTCAAGATGAGGAATCTACAGGTCTCTGTGGTTTTCAAAGACTTCAAATTTGGCATGTATTTATCTTGCACATTTTATCTCCCATTGCCTTCAAATATAGTCCCCTGTTCATTTCAGCATCTTTAACACATTATTGACCAGAGATGTATTATGGCCACAGGTGGTAGTTTCTGCAAAAATCCCCTGGTCAAGTATGTGTTAATAGCCCTTGCCAGGCCACCTAATTAGTTATTGAGAGTGTTATTGCGCTCCTTCCTTGTTTAGACCACAGTTCTAGATACTGGAAATTAAGCTATAAAGAAAACAGACAAACACTTTCAGGGAGCATACATTCTCTTTTGTTGAGACACAATAAACTACATATATAAGTAAACTACAGTAGGAGTGCTAGATACTGGTGCTGAGGCAAGAAAATCAAGGAAGTGGCATGGGAACTGTGGGTGTGAGAGGGGAATAATTTTAGATATGGGAACTGTGGGTGTGAGAGGGGAATAATTTTAGATAAGGTGACTGTAGCCTAAGTGAAAAGATGACATTTTTTTTTAAAGGAAAAACAAAGAAGTGATGAAGCTATGATATACATAGGGAAGAATAGGACATGAAATGTGAAATACCTGAAAATTTATCCTACAAATATCTAACACGTTAGCCTGCCATAGTTTCATGGATTCTGGCAGAATACACAAGAAATTTGAGTTAGAGACAAAGAATAGTTTATTTCTCATAGTGCTTGCAGTCATCACAGTTTCAAAGTTTTATGTACCAGTTCCCAGAACTCTGAGCTTAGAAACTTAAATCTTTTATAATTGGCTTTATGCAAGCCTTTTTTATTAACATTTTTTTTCTAACCAGAGATCACTGCAGATGGTGACTGTGGGCATGAAATTAAAAGACACTTACTCCTTGGAAGGAAAGTTATGACCAACCTAGATAGTATATTGAAAAGCAGAGACATACATCACTTTGCCAACAAAGGTCCGTCTAGTCAAGGCTATGGTTTTTTCCAGTGGTCATGTATGGATGTGAAAGTTGGACTGTGAAGAAAGTTGAGCGCTGAAGAACTGATGCTTTTGAACTGTGGTGTTGGAGAAGACTCCTGAGAGTCCCTTGGACTGCAAGGAGATCCAACCAGTCCATTCTGAAGGAGATCAGCCCTGGCTGTTCTATGGAAGGAAGGATGCTAAAGCTGAAGCTCCAGTACTTTGGCCACTTCATGCGAAGAGTTGGCTCATTGGAAAAGACTCTGATGTTAGGAGGGATTGGGGGCAGGAGGAAAAGGGGATGACGGAGGATGAGATGGCTGGAAGGCATCGCCGACTCGATGGACGTGAGTTTGAATGAACTCTGGGAGTTGGTGATGGACAGGGAGGCCTGGCATGCTGCAATTCATGGGGTCGCAAAGAGTCAGATACAACTGCACGACAGAACTAAACTGAAAGATTATTAGATTAGACAGTAAAGCTAACCTGCTAAATGCTATGAGAGGAGACACTATCTCTATCCTTCAAGGCTAATTGTTTTACAAAAAGTTTTGAAAAGATAATCTAGAATAAAAGTACAGTTAGTGCTTTGTTCATAACATATGTGAAAACATGATAGACAGATGGAGTATTGTTTCTCAACTCTATCCACCCTTGTCTATACCTCAGTTTGGTTTCTGGGCAAATTATTCATGAGCACATCCTTCTGTCTGTCAGTCTGCAAAAAAGGCTGAGAGGAAATGCATCTGCTTTAATTAATTTGGTTAAGTCTGTGACCAAGGCTTTGAGCAGAAAGATGAGAACAACCTGCAGTGTTCTTCTCAGTTATGCCACAAAGGGACCTTGACCCAATTAGTTCCACAAATCCCACAAATCATTACAGTTTATCTTAGAAAGCCAGGTAGTTTTGTTTTGTTTTTCCTTAATTTTCTGAATTAATCTCTTCACTTGGCCTGAGGCATTAGCTCAGGTAAACAGGATGTATCAGGAAATACATTCTCCCTTGGTTCTACCAGGAGTAAGCAGGGGTAAACCCTATGCTATTTGATCTCCCTCACAATAAGCAACTACATCAGCTTGCTAAAGTGTTACAAATCTAACATGCAGTGGTAGCCTTTTCCAGAAATATGGAATCCTTTCCCTTGTGCCCAGTCTTTGATACTGGATATATTGCCATGAATATCAAAAGAGAAAGAGTGGCAATGAGTTTCCCTGGTGTTCAATCAGCTACTATGATCTGTTTCCAAAGTTTGTCGTCCTTAAGAAGGGTGCATTTTATTTGCCATTCTGAAGTCTTCCAAGTGATAGGCTGAAGAGACAGGCTATAGACAATAGTTCAAGTGTCAGTAAAAATGTAACAAGTTGCATCAGGGAAAGAATTTTTCACAGCTATCAGAATAGTCTTGATTTTTATTCATTGAGCAGAGTGATCATATCCCTTTCTAGCTCTGCGTCACTGGTGCTGAGGTTGAATATCAGTAGGAATGCAGTGGACACATCACGTTTCAGCCTAACCCACTTATCAGTGAGCCATATTCCAGGTAGCTGAGAACTCTGTGAATTAATGTCCCTAGGGAGCCAGGAACTTTAAAGGGACAGAATGGAAAACAACACCCCCCTTACCCCGACCCCAACAACATAGCTTCTCCTTTTTCACATAAAATAAATGTGCTACTGGGTCAGGTCTACTGAATTCTTACAATATATTATTTCCAATTTCCACTGACTACTGAGGTTTATTGGACCTTTCCTACATTATTAGTTGTTAATTCCAACTGAGCCATCCCAAAATCAGAGTATCCTAAGCTGGAAGAGAGAACTTAGCTTTCTGGTGTCTAAGTAGCCTGTCAAAGAAACAACGAGTCAAAAATGAGAGTTAAAATTTTAATCCCTTTTTGTGATTGTATAAGCAAGAGTCTAAAGCCAGAGAAGGTGCAGACTCTCCCTATTCCATTTTCCCCTCTGGAATCGTGCACTGGTCAATGGTCAGGTAGATTAGCACACACATGGTGGTCATCTCACTGTTGAGGAAGACCCAAAGGAAAGGTCTCAGAAAAAGAGAAAAGAATGTAGGCACCAAGGCTTGGACTGTAAATATGTGAAGAGTATATCAGCCAGGGAGTGCTGAGTTCTTTAAGTAGCTTTCTTCATAGACTGTAATACCTTGGCTGTGGGCGAAGTCTGGTTAGCAGGGGGGAAGATTTTCCCCATGAGACCCGTCTTGGATATTGCCTATGGTCAGATCTTTGTGTGTGTGCATGTGCTCAGTTGTGTCCTACTTTTTGTGATCACATTGACTGAGCCCACGAGGCTTCTCTGTCCATGGGATTTTCCAGACAATATTATTGGAATGGATTGCCATTTCCTTCTCCAGTAGTCCAATTTGAAAATCATGCAAAGGCTTTATAATCAGGAGCTGAAGTCTTCAAGAGTTACAAAGCCTTCATGACTTAAATATTTAGTTTTGGAAAAAGCTTATTAGCAAGCTAATATTAATAACTGCTTTGTCAAATGGAGTCTGGCTAGTAACCACAAGGACAACAAGCTGAAAATCTCAAGGGACACCATTAGATAAAGGCTGCCTCCTTTTAACAGAGGTCCCAGTCAGCAAAATCATTAAAGAGGCTTGTAACTCAAAAGTGCTTATAGAGTAGAGTTTATAGAGTTTATATGTAGCTCTTTCTAAATAAATGGCATTTATATGTAGCTCTTTCTAAATAGGCTAATATTCTATGGCACTTATGAACTTTCATAATACAGACATGTAAAACATCCCCACTGAACATAATTTCAGTAGTAGAAATCACAACAATACCATAGTAAATAAACACAAAGGCTATACACACAAGTTCACATGAGCTTCTCTTCCCCCCTTGAATCTTCTCATAACCCTGTATGTTGAATTCAGGTATTCTTTCACCCATGGTATAGCTACTTGAAAACCTATGTACGGCAGATCTCCCAAATTTAGATCTTCTCCCTTCCCAGTACTCCCTAGAGTACTGACATGTGTGTCTATGATCTTTGATTTCTTTGGGGCATAAGAAACTCTAAAACATTATTTGGACAGATCTTTGCTGATTCCGGTATGCTGACTTTTCAGTTAAGTGATAAAGCTTCTCTTATGAGTATTTCCTCTTCCTTTATATTTCCCAGTGTCTAGGGTTTGAATAGTGTTGCCATAAGTACATTTGGCCTCAGAAAATATAAATCAACAATATAAAAAAGAAAAGTAAAACAAAATTAGAAATAATAATTAAAATCATTTCATTTCATTCAGTGAAATCATGCTCACAAGATTTTTTGCTGTTTTCTCAAGTCAGCTTCATGTCCTAGCTCTCCCAGACCATGAACATCTGAATGGGATGAGAGAGATTCCAGAGCTTAAATGAAACTTTTTTTTTTCTTTTCATTTTAGCAAGTGTCTTATGCTTATAGAAAAAAAGAAAAAGAGCCATCTGTTCTAGTCCTGAGAAAATATAACATAGCACTGGGCTTATGGAGAGAGAACATACTTATTTCTAATATATTGCTCTTAGAAGGAATTTTTCAGAAGTCATTGTGAACAATGTATTAGGTTCGCATGCTGACTTTAAGGCCAGGCTTTCCGTAAGCTCTGAACCAGTGACGGTAGGATATTTAGCAATTTTGATCTATAAATAGAATTATTACACCAATTTTTCTTTAGAGGTTTCTGATATAAATCCTTGTAATTTGCACTACACCAGTTTCAAAGTAAAAATCTCATATTTCATTGATTTCTAAATGTCATCAACTCTAGGTAAAACACACCATTAATTTAATAACACTGATGGAGGGAGAGGAATACTACATTAAATATTAAGATATATCCCTTTTTTATTAACCTACCATATATTGCTGATTTGAACATTAATTTTAAGCATAGAAATATAATTTGTCATACATTCATTCAATGGCTTTAACACATTTAGGTCATAATAAAGTACACTAAGTTCAGACATACTTCTGTTACTGTTTTCTCCACAGGTAATTATTACTTTTGATTTGTAAACTCCCAAGTTTCCTTTAAAAAATCAATAATATTGCATTCACATAAAATAAATACCTCTTTTGAACAATGACCTTTTTAAAGAAAATTGAATTCGTGGATGTGTAACTAATATAGCACGTGTTTAGATGCATATATATCCATTTTTCACTAATAGCCTGCCAGGCTCCTCTGCCCATGAAATTCTCCAGTCAAGAAGACTGAAGTGGGTTGCCACTCCCTTCTCCAGGGGATCTTCCTGATCCAGGGATCAAACTGAGGTCTCTGGCATTGCAGGCAGAATCTTTACCACCTGAGCTACCAGGGAAGCCCAATATTATGTTTATTGACCATTTGGATTTTCTATCCTATGCACTGCCTTTATGCACCCTTAACTTTATTCTATTGTGTCAGTCACCTTGGGCTGCTATAACAAAATATCAAAAACTGGCTGGCTTCTCAACAACATAAGTTTATTTCTCACAGTTTTTGAGGCTGGATACCTGAGATCAGGGTGAGAGCATGAGTTGGTTCTGGTGAAAGCTATCTTGTAGATTGCAGAAATCTGACTTCTATATCATTGCTCTTGGAAAAGGAGCAAGCTAGCTGTCTGGAACTTTTTTATCTTTTTAATTAATTTATTTATTTTAATTGGAGGCTAATTACTTTACAATTAGTTGTAGTTGTTTTTGCCATACATTGACATGAATCACCCATGGGTGTACACGTGTCCCCCATTCTGAACCCCGATCCCACCTCCCTCCCCATCCCATCCCTCTGGCCTCTTATAGGGGCACTAATTTCATAAGGGTTCCACTTCATGGTAATCAACTTTCAAAGGTCACATTCCAAACACTATTACATTGGGTATTAGATTTTAGCATGTGAATTGGGGTTGGGGTATAAATATTCAGTCCATAATGTCTAATAATTATAAAGATTATTCTTATACTTTGTTTATATTGATAACTATGGTTAAACACACATGAAGTTTTTATGATAATTTAGTTTTTAGGATAATTTAGTTTTCTCTAAATGCTGCAAATATTGGCTTTCAGCTTGCTATTTCTTTTAATTTTTTATAATATATTTTTACATAACAAACATTTGAATAAAATTTTAATTTTGATGAACTGAAATTCATCAACAATTTTCTTTCTTTCATTACCAGATTTTTCCCACTTCACTTTTTTTTTTTTTAATATTCTTTAACATTTTCTGTAATAATTTTAAAGCTTTCTTTGGTTTTGGAGCTAAAACTTGCTTTAGTTATTGAACCATCTGGATTTTTTTATATATGTTTTGATATTGGAGTTTTATTTTCACAGTTCTATTTATGAACAAGTCCTTGTTGTGTCTCTTTTAAATTGTCACATCTGCAGAAAGCCAAAGCCAAAAGTCCATGAACCTCTTTCAGGATTTTGATCTATATGTCTTATTCTCTGCCAAATCACACTGTTTAAATTCATATACATTTCAGTATGTCTTGATATTTGGTATGATTTTTCCTACTCATTTCTTTTCCTCTCTAGATTTGTACATTAAATTTTTATATGAATTTAGCAAGCAGTGTGTTGGCTTCCATGAATAATCTATTTGAAATTGTCATTTGATGTACAGTGAGTTTATATATTAATTTAAAAAGATATTATTATCTAAAGATAATATCATATACCTATCCAAACTTGCAGGTTTTTAAAAAATATTATCATAATGTCATATAGTTTTATTCATAAAATATCATGAAGCAAAGTGAAGTCACTCACTCATGTCCAACTCTTTGCGAACCCATGGACTGTAGCCCACCAGGCTCCTCCATCTGTGGAGTTTTCTAGGCAAGAATACTGGAGTGGGTTGCCATTTCCTTCTCCAGGGTATCTTCCCAACCCGGGGATTGAACCTGGGTCTCCCACATTGCAGACAGATGCTTTACCATCTAAGCCACCAGGGAATCCCATAAAATATTATATTTTTTGCTTTATTGCTAAACACTTTATATTTTATTTCACATATGTATTCATTTCTTCATTTATTAATCAAATGTTTATTGAGTGCCTGATATGTGTCAGACATTCTTTTAGGTACTACAGTTATAACTGTGGGAATTAAAACAAAAACAAGGAAAAAAGCCTCAATTCACAGTTTATTCTAATGGGGAAGACATAGACAATAAAGCAACAATCAACAAAACCCAAAACATTTGTATGTTTTTAACTGCTATGGAGAAAAATACAATGGTACAGTAAACAAGGAATGTTCAGGTGAGCAGTTGGGGTTGCAATTTTATATAGGGTGATTTGGAAAATTTTTAATAATATTTGAGCAAGAACCTGAAGTGAAAAATTAAACTATGCAGGTGTCTGAGGGACAATATTTGTAGGAAAAAAAAAATGGAGAAGCAAGTGTAAATCCTCTGAAGCAGAAAAATGCTTGGCTTGTTGGAAGAACAGCAAGGTTATTGAGGCTGAAGTGGATTTCAGGAATGAGAGAGACATAGATGAGATCAGAGAGGAATTGTCCAAATTATATAACTAATTCTTAGAAATTTTAAGGATTTGTAATTTGGTCTGAAAGAGATAAAAATCAAAGGGTATTCTGAGCTAACATCTCTTTTAAAGAAGGAGTTGATTCCTTACTTGAGAATATAATAAAGAAGAGAAGACCAAAGAGAGAAAGCAGTAAGGAGGCTCTAGAATTAATGCTGGTGATTAATTATGTTATCCTAGATCAAAGTGGTAGCCATGAAGATGAAGAGAAGTGGTTTGATTTTGTATTAATTAATGGAATGTAGTAGAATATGGGAGAAAGAAATCAAGGATAGCTTCAAGTTTGTTGCTTTGTGTAGCTAGATGATTGGCATTACCATTTACTCTGATAGGAAGACTAAAAGAGAAATAGGTGGATAATTATATTTCGGGACATACTGATGGGATCTTTATTCCATTTTTAATTAGTAAAGTTGCTGTCTAAACACTATTGTTTTTTGAACTTCCATCTGACAATATTTCAGATCTCTGATTAGTTACATTTACCTCTTGGTTCTTAACTCTTTCCTCGTAATGTTTATATACCCTGTAGACCCGGGTTCAATCCCTGGGTTGGGAAGATCTTCTGAGGAAGGGAGTGGCACCCCACTCCAGTACTCTTGCCTGGAATATCCCATGGACGGAGAAGCCTGGTAGGCTACAGTCCGTGGGGTCGCAAAGAGTCGGACTTGACTGAGTGACTTCACTTCACTTTCACTTGGTTCTTAACTCTTTCCTCGTAATGTTTATATTCCCTGTAAGTATTGAAAATATAATTAAGAACTTATGCAGTATTTACTATGAGAAGTACCTATTATAAGCCACAAGACTGACTTTATCCTCTATGAATTTTTGTAAAACTACAGAACTACAAAACTATTTTAAATTTTATTGATTTTTATTTAAAAAAAATTGTGTAACTTTAAAAAAAGTGACTATAACTTCTTTCTGGTCCACTTGATAAACATTTTAAAATTTTATATGTTGAGCACATATGACAGTATTTGTTCTTGCCTTAAGTCAATGGTGTTTCTGCTCTAATATCTAGGAAGTGAAGTGAAGTGAAATGAAGTCACTCAGTCGAGTCCAACTCTTTGCGACCCCATGGACTGTAGCTTACCAGGCTGTTCTGTCCATGGGATTTTCCAGGCAAGAATACTGGAGTGGGTTGCCATTTCCTTCTCCAGTATCTAGGAAGATGTTCCCTGTCTGGTCTTACTGAAGCATGGTTACTGACCGAATGACCATGTGTTTTCCTAACTGAATATTCTTATGCATGAATCTACATTTCTGTTTCTTGCAAAATCTATATTCTCATTTAGTGTAGCCCAGCTTTATATTCACGAATTTTTCTTTATAGCCTTGAAGTCGTTTCTGCAGTTAGATTGTATTATATCCTATCTCTGCTTTCTTGTTCTGGAAGTAAATATTTATTAAGCCACAAAATTAAATCCTACTGTTTCCTTAGTACCTCAGTACAACTTTGCACCTATTCTTTCACTATCTGAAAGATTTTCTGTCTTTTTAAACTCTTAGGATTTATTTTGGTTGTTTTGGTGTCAGTAGCTTTCTATAACCCATAATAACAGCTACAATAATCTTAAGATTTGTCATGATCAATATTTTTAAGACTGACAGTATAATTTTAAGGCACATGGTCTATATAGGATGTATTTAAACTTACAGGACTTACTACTAGCACTTGTCATAACTGCCCCTCCAACAGTGAGTTTTACCTAATTGTCATATTTAGAATGTCAGTCTACTGTCACTGTAGTTGATTAATCTTAGGATGATACTTTATTTCAACAAAGTTAATCACAGCCCTCTTGCCTTTGTCATGGTTGATTGATCTAGGGTTGGACACTTCACTTAAGATGGGTGAAAGAGATCCCTAAGGATTTTAAGCTGCAAATCATGTTTTGAAACTTCTTCTTTCTCTTGGTTAAAAAAAAAAGATGTGCATATTTTTCTCAAAGAAGACTGAGAGATGAAGGAAACAGTCATGAAAACAGAGAACAGAATCAGTTGCACAGGAAAGCAGAAATGAGACAAAGAAATGGAAGTTCTCAAGTGTTCACATACCGGATCAAGCTGTATCCCTTATTTTCCCAAGCTTAAGTCTGCGAGATAGCTAGTGATTCTATTTTAATAATGATTTCTATCACTTGCAAACAAAATAAACCTAAATAATACTTTGTCTGTCTCTTCTAGTTCTTTTGAATTAGACTTTATCTAATTGTCTATTTATTTTTTTTTTGTAGATCCTCCAATAAATTTGTTTATTTTTTTAAATTTTTATTATTATTATTTTTTACTTTACAATATTGTATTGGTTTTGCCATACATCAACATGCATCCGCCACGGGTGTACACGTGTTCCCCATCCTGAACCCCCCTCCCACCTCCCTCCCCATACCATTCCATTGTCTTTATTTATATTGTCTAGTATGTGTCAAGAAATTTTGTGTCCTGTATTGAATTTCACCAAAATATATTTGAATATATTTTAAGTTAAAAGAGTTAAAAGAAGTATAAGTTAAAAGAAGACTTATCTTAAATAAAACTGCTTTCAATAAAAGTAATTCAATGAATTGATGCTTCCAATAAAAATAATTCAACAAAGTTGGTGATTGGACCATTTAAAACTGCTAAGTTTGCACATGTACAGATAATGGTAATGCAATGAAATTACAATATACCTGACTACCTAGTAGCTACAAATCTTCATTGAATATTTATTCCAAGTTATATTATAATTTCAGAGTCTTCAAAATGTAAAGAAAAAAGATCTCTGTCTATACTTGTGAAAATGTGTTAGTCTTTTAGAGTGGCCAGCATACATGTCTCTATTCAAGACCAATTAATGGATTTAGGCTAACTGTAATAAGATTAGTTTGAGAAATCAGTAAATATCATAGCTACAGAGCACTAATACAATAAAACACTGTTTTCTTGAGTCAGTATGAAAACAAAGGAGAAATGTGTACTTTTAATATTTTTGCCCCTTTAAAATTTAGCAATACTTCAAATTATTCAAAATTAAAATCATTAGTCTCCTTTTAGTTGTCAGTTCTTTTTTCTCTCAGGAATTCAGCTAGTTAAGCACATCAAACCAGTAGTCTTTGTTCTTCAATCAGAATTAATCGTTACACATGCTGCAGAGGCGGTAAGTGGCCAATTGTAAAGCTATATATAACCCTTACTTTCTTGTCTTTGTTTCATTTTGTTCTGTCTCCACAACTTTTAATTAGTTCCTTCAGTTTTAGAGTTTCTCTATGTTTTTATTCTACTTTTTCCTATTACTTTACTTAATATTCTTTGCATTTATTCTGTGTATTTAGCAGTACACATTTATGAAGTTAGCATTATATACAGGGAATGAGAGATGGATAATGCTATAATTGATTTTAAGACACTTTGGAGACACTTTAAAAACACTTTTTAAAACACTTTAATTTTCTTTAGTTCATAAAAGTAACAATTTTCTATACCAAAATTTTCACAGTATTTTGAAACTTTCTAAACTTTTGGAAGTTTTCTAAAAGAATACTTAAAATTTAAATAGCAGTATTTAAAATGTAAGCTGAATTTGTTGGGGTTTCAGTGAAATTATAATATTAACCAGGTATCACCTGAATTTTTAATAAATATACTCATGAAATTCATAATACTTAATCAAAAATTTACATGATTATAGTAAGTATAGTTCATAATAAACTAACAGTAAGGTGTTTTGTAATTTGAGCTAAATTAAGGTAGTCAGAGTATGTCTGAAAACTGAAATTAAATTGTTTAATTTAGTTTATTGTGTCATTCATATATCTATTATATAGTATTATCTATATTTAATATGAACAATTCATTCAGAGTATCTTTAAGTGCAATTAGTTTTGCCTGAAATTTTAAGAAATGTTAATGAATTTTAATTTTAATAAGATTTTAATAAATTTTAATTTTTAATACCTATGTAATTTGTTTTCTTCAGATAACTTTTCTTTTTTTGTTTTTTTAAAAATCTATGTAACTAAACCAATGTGGCATGCTTTTCATTTAATCTGTGCATATTTGAATATATATATGTAATTTATTTAATTTTTAATCATCTAAATTATATGGGGTGTAGAAAATGTATAACATAATGGAGATGTAGGTTTGAAGTTCTTGGTAGTTCCTTCAGTTACCTAAAATATAGCTAAGACAAGGTTAATCTGTGTGGGTAGAATGTAGCCTAATAACCTAATTTTCAAATTGATTATCTCAAATCATGGAAACTTTCTCATAAGACATACCTCCTTAAAGTTTGGCTTTCTTCCAAAAGACATGTTCTTAATCTCCATTCACTGCCTCTTTCTGACCTCTCCCTGTGGGCCAGCCTCTATCCCACTACTTCATCATCATTCTATGCAGGACAGATAAGTATTCCTGCCTATTCCCCTTCCCAAAGTAGACCTTAGATCTATATTTCAATATCTTAATGTTATTTAAACTTTGTGCTAAAGACCATTTATAACAGATCCCTATCCTCAGAAAAATTTATTTTTTTCCTCAGTAGGAAATTTCTACATCATTTCCAGACATTGGTAATAATAATAATTATGTAATGTTATGAATTTTTAAAATGGAATTCCTATGTTTGACATCCAGATTAATTGTACAGATTTTGGTTGGGGATAGAGAATTTTTCTTGGTCTTGATTGACAATTAATTAGCTTATAATTCATTCCAGAAAGAGTTACATGCCAACTCTATGCCAGGCTTTGTATTTGGTTCTAAGCATTCAATAGCAAGCAAAATCTGCATAGTTCCTGCCCAAATAAAACTTGCCACTAAATATTAAAGAAAACATGATAATTTTTAATGAGTAGGAGTCATTGCCCCTGAATCTCCTTGCCAATAATTTTATAAAGAACATTTTGAGTAGAGAATAAAATAGATTTATTGCTCTAATATATAATTTATACATAACAGCAGGAAAATGAAAAAATCATAAATAAATCTTGGCTTTCTAGCAAAAATGATGAAGGAATGATATTTGACTTTAGAGATAAGAAAGGGAAGACGTGAAGGTTCATGGAGAGTAGGACAGATTCAGGTTTTAGATGATAGGGTTTTATCTATATAGAAATGTCCATGTAGAAGTTAGAAATCTAAATCTTCATCTAAGTGTAAAGTTCAGTGCTAAGGAAGGGTTAAAAAGGCAACTACACGAACCCTATGCAGGGTTTTCAGCTCAAATCCTATGAGTCGATTTCACTGGCAACCAATGTGGCCTAATTTTTTATTTCTCAAGCCTGCACTCACTAGAAATGAGTTTTTATGTCTCTTGCAGGCAGAGGTTCTTGGCATTCCGTTTGTATATGTGATTCAACCTAACTATTTTGGACTCTCTTCTCCCCTTTCACTTCGCCAAACTAGCTGCATTGGAAGCAATAATTAAAAAAACAAAAAAATGAGATAGTTTGATCCATCAACCCCTGATATATAACAAGGACTTAGAATACAGCAGACCCTAGAATATTTTAGGCAAGAAAAAATAAAGGGAATATGAAGTGTGACTCTGAAAATAGTAAAGAAAGAGAGATAACAACAGAACATGGTCTAAGGGGAGGCAAGGGATGATGGCAATAATTGTGCAGAGAGAGTCATTATCCATGGGAAGGAATAAGGACATCTCAGAAAGAGCTTTTATATTTGAATGCCTTATTATAAAAATTATAAGCACCTAATATTCTCAAAATTCACCAATATTTTTCCTGCAGATTCCCTTGGGTTAAAGACAAGGTATAACATCCAACATTTCAATTTTCATTTGACTTATATATTTTGCCTCAAGCTCTCATCCTGGAGTTATTTCATTTTGAAGCAAATCCCTTGTTTTAGCTCACTTAAGTGTGCCTCCTTATATATTTTTTTAAAGCCTCAGAAATGACTGTTTCTCTGCCTAATATTTTCTTTTATTACTATGACAGGAGAGGAAAATTAATTAAACACAGAAATATTTTAGCACACAATATGTGGATGAGAAGTAAAGTTACTCAATTTTTGAAGTAAAGACATATTAACATTTTATCATTGTTTAAAGGTACATATAAACACTAAAATTATCAAATACCTGAAGGAAAAAACATTTTTAATATTTCACAAATCAGGTAGCTTGTATTTTGATTTACTTTGCTTTTTAGAAAATTAATATTTTTACAGAAAAATTGCACAGATATTAGTGGGTTCCCAGATACTCTCTCTGCAACAACTACACAGAATTCTCTGAATTATTACTGTCTTGCGTTAGTGTGGAACATTTCTTAAAAACAGTAAACCAACATTGATATATTATTACTAACTTAAGCACATAGTTTTCCTTAGGGTTTACTCTTTGTGTTGTAGAGTTATATGGGCTTTTCAAATGAATCATTGTTTCCACCATTAAGATATCATATGGAAAAGTTTCACCACCCTAAAATCCTCTGTGTCACCTGTTCACCCCCTCTCTCTCCCCTTAAATCCTTGGAAACAACTGACCTTTTTACGAATTCTGTAGTTCTGCCTTTCCAGAATGGCATATTGTTGTTATCATACAATACAAAACATTTTCAGACTGGCTACTTTAAGTTAGCAATAAGCACTTAGGTTCTTCCATGTCTTTACATAGCTTGTTAGCTGTATTTTTTATATTGCTGAAAAACACTCTATTGACAATGTACCGTAGTTTGTTTCTTCATTCACCTTTGGAAACATCTTGCTTGCTTCCACTTATTGGAAATTATGACTAAAGCTTCTATAAACATTTGTGTTCAGGTTTTTTTATGGAGAAATGTTTTAAAACATGACCTGAAGCTGATTGTGTGGTTCAGATTATGAGTTCCTTATTGCAAAAGTCAGGCTTAAATTGAAGAAAATAAGGAAAAACACTAGGCCTTTCAGGTATGACCTAAATCAAATCCCTTATGATTATACAGTGGAGGTGACAAACAGATTCAAGGGATTGGATCTGGTAGACAGAGTGCTGGAAGAATTATGGACAGAAGTTCTTAACATTCTACAAGAGGGAGTGACCAAAACCATCCCAAAGACAAATGTGAAAAGGCAAAGTGGTTGTCTGAGGAGGTTTTACACACAGATGAGAAAAGAAGAGAAGTGGAAGGCAAAGGAGTTAGGGAAATATAAAACCAATTGAATGTAGAGTTCCAGAGAATAGCAAGGAGAGAAAATAAAACCTACTTAAATGAACAATACAGAGAAATAGAAAAAAATTAATAGAATGAGAAAGACTAGAGATCATTTCAAGAAAATTGGACATATCAAGGGAGCATTTCATGCAAGGATGAGCATGATAAGGGACAGGAGTGATAAGAACCTAACAGAAGCAGAAGAGAGTAAAAAGAGGCATCAAGAACGCACAGAAGAACTATACAAAAAAGGTATTAATACCCCTAGATAAACACAATAGTGTGGTCACTCACCTAGAGCCAGACTTCCTGAAGTGTGAAGTCAAGTAAGCCTTAGGAAGCATTACTACAAGCAATTTTTAGTGGAGGTGATGGAATTCCAGCTGAATGATGCTGTTAAAGTGCTGCAATCAATAGTCAGCAAATTTGGAAAACTCCACAGGGGCCATAGGACTGGAAAAGGTCAGTTCTCTTTGCAATCTCAAAGAAGAGCAATGGCAAAGAACGTTCAAGTTACCATATAATTGTGCTCATCTCACATGATAGCAAGGTTATGTTCAAAATTCAACAAGCTAGGCTTCAGCACTATGTGAACCAAGAACTTCCAGGTGTACAAGCTGGATTTCGAAGAAGAGGAATCAGACATCAAATTTGTTGGATCAGGAAGAAAGCAAGGGAATTCCAGAAAAACATCTACTTCTGCTTCATTGACTAAAGTTTTTGACTGTGTGAATCACAGCGAATTGTAGAAAATTCTTAAAGAGATGGGAATACCAGACCACCTTATCTGTCTCCTAAAAAACCTGTATGCAAGTCAAGAAACAACAATTAGATCTAGACATGGAACAACTGGCTAGTTCAAAATTGAGAAAGAGGTCCAACAAGGCAGCACATTGTCATCCTGCTTATTCAACTTCCATACAGGGCACATCATGCAAAATGCTGGGGTGGATAAATCACAAGCTGGAATCAAGATTGCTGGGAGAAATATCAACAACCTCAGATATGCAGACGATACCACTCTAGTGGTAGAAAGTGAAGAGGAACTAAAGAGCCTCTTGATAAGTGTGAAAGAGGAGAGTGGAAATGCTGACTTGAAACTCAATATTCAGAAAACCAAGATTATTCATCCAGGGATATCACTTCATAGCAAACAGGAGGGGTAAAATTGGAAACAGGGACAGATTTTCTTCACATGGGCTTCAAAATCACTGCAGATGGTGACTGCAGCCATGAAATTAAAGATGCCTGCTCTTTGCAAGGAAAGGAAAGGAAAAGTATAGGAAAGTCACTCAGTCAGGTCTGACTCTTTGTGACCCCATGGACTGCAGCCTACCAGGCTCCTCTGTCCATGGGATTTTCCAGGGAATAGTACTGGAGTGGATTGCCATTTCCTTCTCCAGGGTATCTTCCCGACCCAGGGATCGAACCCAGGTCTCCCGCATTGGAGGCAGATGCTTTACCCTCTGAGCCACCAGGGATGTCCTTGCAAGGAAAACTATGACAAGCCTAGACAGCATATTAAAAATAAATAAATAAATAACAAAGACCTCACTCTGCCAACAAATGTCCATATAGTCAATGCTATGGTTTTTCCAGTTGTCATGTTCGGATGTGAGTGTTTGACCATAAAGAAAGTTGAGTGTGGAAGAATTGATGCTTCCCAGTTGTGGTGCTGGTGCTGGAGAAGACTCTTGAGAGTCACTTGGACAGCAAGAAGATCAAAACTGTCCATCATAAAGGAAATCAACCCCGAATATTCATTGGAAGTACTGTTGCTGTAACTGAAGCTCCAATATTTTGGCACTCGATGCAAAGAACCAACTCATTGAAAAAGATGCTGATGCTGGGAAAGATTGAAGGCAAAATGAGAAGGAGGAGGCAGAGGATGAGATGTTTTGATTAGCATCACTGACTCAATGGATATGAATTTGAACAAACTCTGAGAGATTGTGGAGGACAGGATCCTGGCAAGCTGCAGTCCATGGTGTTGCAAAGAGTGGGGCATGACTTAGTGATTAATAAAAAAAAATTATATATATTTAACTAAAGTGAGTTAATGTCTAGTATCTCTGTTGATGAAACATATACTCAGTCTATGGTTACCCTTAGAAGAAACTATCAAACTGTCTTCCAAAATTGTTGTTCCATTTTGCATTGCCACCAACAATGAATGAAAGTTCTTGTTCTATATCCTTGCCTGCATTTGATGTTTTCAGTATTTTGGATTTTGTCACTCAAATCAGTATGTAGTGATATCTGCTTGTTTTAATTTACAATAGCATAATGATGTGATATTGAACACTGTTCTATATGCATACTCACCATCTGTAGGTCTTCTTTGGTGAGGTGTTCAGATCTTGTGCCCATGTTTTAACGAGGTTGTTTAGGTCCGTATATTGAATCTTAGAGTTCTTCATATCTTTTGGATACCATTCCTTTAACAAATATGTGTTTTTCAAAAGATTTTCCTTTGTCTGTTGCTTAATTTTATTCTCTTAACAGTTTTTTAATGGAGTAGAAAATTTTAATTTTAGAGAAGTCTAACACATCAGTTATTTCTTTCATGGATAGTGCTTTGGATCTTTTATCAAATGAGTCATTGTGAAATCCAAAGTCACCTAGATACATTTCTAACTTACCTTTCAAAAGTTTTATACTTTTGTATACATTTACATCCGAGGTCCCTAGGGAGATAAAGATAGGGAGATCTTTTTGCAAAAGATATAGGAGATATACATTTATGTATATATACATTTACATCTGAGGTCCCTAGGGAGATAAAGATAGGGAGATCTTTTTGCAAAAGATACAAGATCTGTGTCTAGATTCTTTCTTTTTTTAATGAATTTGGTTTTTAGTTGTTCCAGTATCATTTACTGAAAAGTTATATTCTGTTTATTGAATTACTTTTGCTCTTTGTCAAATGTAATTTGAATATATTAAATGCTCTGTGTCTGTATTTCTATTCTATTCCATTATTTTTTGTTTATTCTTTTATTAATATCAGACAATGTTTTCTTATTTGTCTATTCTTTGATTAATTCCATGTCATTCTGATTTTGTAGTTTTATAGTAAGTCTTGAATTGGAGTAGTGTCAGTATGTTGACATTTTATTCTTTAGCATTTTGTTACCAATTCTGGCTCTTTTTATTTTCTGTAAAAACATTATAATCAAATGACCATAGATAAACAACAAGAATTTACTCTATAGCACAGGAAACTGTATTCAATATCTTGTAATAACTTATAACAGAAAATGATCTGAAAAAGAACATGTTACAAATATATGTATATATTTAAAATTATGTATAATTGAACATATATAAAGCTGAAGTCACTTTATTGTAACCTAAAATTATGCAACATTGTAAATCAACTATACTTCAATTACAAAATAAATTTTATGTCATTTTGTTGACATCCACTGAGCTATTCGTTGGGATTCCATCAAATCTACAGGTCAGTTAGGAAAAAACTGATACATAATAGTATCCATTACCATGGGATATCTCTTAATTCATTTAGATAATCTTTAATTTTATTAGAGTTTTATGGTTATCATTTTACATACTTTGTTAGATTTATACCTGAGTATTTCCTTTAGTTTGGTTCTGACATAAATGGTACTTTGTTTTTTATTTCAAAATATATTAACCTGTATCCTATAACCTTGCTGTGATCTCTTATTAGCTTTAGAATTTCCTTTTTGACTATTTATGGAATTTTCTAGTGAGACCATCTTCTATATGCCAATGAAGTCTGTTTAGTTTCTTCTTTCTCAGTCTGCTACTTTTATTTCCTTTTCTTATCTTATTTTATTAGCTAAGATTTCCAGTATTAAAATACTAGTGGTGAAAAGGATATTTTTGCTTTCTCCTTCATCTTTCAGGAAAAATATCTTTTTTCTCACCATTAAGTATAGTTTTAGTTGCTGGGGTTTCATTTTTCCACTTTTTCTGCCTTTCCTTGTATTAACTGAGCATTTTTATTATTCCACTTTAATCATCAATTTACTTCTTATCTATGATGATGACTTAGTCACTCAGTCTTATCTGACTCTTTGTGAACCAGTGGACTTCAGCCAGCCCGCCAGGCTCCTCTGTCCATGGGATTCTCCAGGCAAGAATACTGGAGTGGGTAGCCATTTCCTTCTCCACTTCTTATATATATATATTTTTTTTTTAAATATAAATGGCTTTTAGATACTAGAAATATGTTAGTACTATAATATAAATTATTTTTAATTTTAGGAAAAAAGTTACAATTATACCAAGCTTATAAAAAACTTACGTTCTCTTCACCTTAAAGAAGAATGAACTTTGCAAAAGATATAAATAAAAGCAATATGATGAATATATACTTTTCAGATATGGTTCTTTAGATATATAAAGCGTCTTAGACATTATGTGGCGGAGAAGTCAATGACATCCCACTCCAGTACTCTTGCCTGGAAAATCCCATGGATGGAGGAGCCTGGCAGGCTACAGTCCATGGGGTCACTAAGAGTCAGACACGACTGAGTGACTTCACTTTCACTTTTCACTTTCATGCATTGGAAAAGGAAATGGCAACCCACTCCAGTGTTCTTGCCTGGAGAATCCCAGGGACGGGAGAACCTGGTGGGCTGCCGTCTTTGGGGTTGCACAGAGTCGGACACGACTGAAGCGACTTAGCAGCAGCAGCAGCAGCAGCAGACATTATGTGGAGAAGGCAATGGCACCCCACTCCAGTACTCTTGCCTGGAAAATCCCATGGATGGAGGAGCCTGGCAGGCTACAGTCCATGGGGTCACTAAGAGTCAGACACGACTGAGTGACTTCACTTTCACTTTTCACTTTCATGCATTGGAAAAGGAAATGGCAACCCACTCCAGTGTTCTTGCCTGGAGAATCCCAGGGACGGGAGAACCTGGTGGGCTGCCGTCTTTGGGGTTGCACAGAGTCGGACACGACTGAAGCGACTTAGCAGCAGCAGCAGCAGCAGCAGACATTATGTGGAGAAGGCAATGGCACCCCACTCCAATACTCTTGCCTGGAAAATCCCATATACAGAGGAGCCAGTCCATGAGGTCGCTAAGAGTCGGACACGACTGAGCGACTTCACTTTGACTTTTCACTTTCACTTTTTGGAGAAGGAAATGGCAACCCACTCTAGTATTCTTGCCTGGAGAATCCCAGGGACAGGGGAGCCTGGTGGCCTGCTGTCTATGAGGTCGCACAGAGTTGGAAACGACTGAAGCGACTTAGCAGCAGCAGCAGACATTATGTGAAATATGAAATGTAGTAAAACTATCACCATGAAACATTCTGCCTTATTTGTTTCTTCAGATTTCCTAGAGAACTTCAAAAATTATTTGAGGTAACCTACTATCTCCATATTCCCCTTGAAACCAAATGTGTTATTTAGAATGCAGCTTAAGCTGTTTTAGTAAAGAATCTTAAAACGTACATTTTTAAATAGGTCAGAACTTTTTCTGCTTCTCACATGACCATTCAGAACAGAAGAAGCTATAGCTTCAAAAGCTCATTAAGGGCTTCAGACTTTCAATCTTGTGGTCTCACCTTGCTTCACAGTGCTGCTCTTGTCTACAGAGTTAAGACTTTTGTCATTACCACATACTTATTGCAGGCCCCAGGAAGGAGAAAAGAGAGTAAGGGTCTGGGGCAAATGACCTGAATGTTACTTATGTAACTTCGAATCACATTTTATGACCTAATGCCTAAATAAGAACTGCAAAGTCACATTTCACCAGCTGAGCCACAAGGGAAGCCGCCGCATTTCACTAACAAGAATTTAATCATATGGCCAGATGTAACTGCAAGAGAGACTGGGAAATATGATATTTAGTTGGGAAGTCATATGCACAACTAGGACTTACAAGCAGAGGGTGGGAGTTCTTACAAGAAAAGAAAAATAAGAGGATGATAGAATAATGCAGTTTCCGTACCAAGCGTTTAATTTTAAAAATTAATGTATATTTGTATTTATACTGGTATTTGTTTTAATAATAGAAAAGCAGTAGAACTTCATCAATTAGCAGGCCTTGAAAGATTTAAATAGGTAAATCTCTATTTATTTGAGGGTAAAGATTAAATTTTTTTAATACTAAATTATATTATGTGTTTTAAGGTTTCTATGAAGTAGGAATCATAGACACATATGATTCCTATGTATATTAATATTATAGTATATATGTTTTTATTGTTTCCATTATATATATAAGTATTATATCTGATATCCAAGAACAGTAGTAGAATATTAGCATTACTGATATGATAAGAATATAAACAGCATTTATAATGCCTACAGGTAGTACTCAACAGGTCTGAGTAAGACATCATTTATTTATTTTCTGTTAAGTAGCTAAGGACTTCTGGCAAACTGGAAATTAAATATCAAATCTCTAAAATGAACCAAATTATACAGAACAATTTTATTCTTTTCTTTCTGTAAAATTATCTTAGTTTATAAGCTTATAACTTTAGCAAAGATTAAAGCTGAAAATACTTGAAGAAATATATATATATAATATATATACACATGTATATATCATTCATAAATATAATTCTGCATATATGTATACATTTACCCACCTGAAGACAAAATATCTGAACTAGTTTGTTCTAACATAGGTAAATGTGGCAAAGACTTAGAAGACTTAATGAGGCTAAATCAAATTAATTATAATTGTATCTATGACAGCAAGTCCCCCCAAACTGCCTCCTGGCATTGCAGAGACTTTGGCAAATATGAGCTTAGGTCACACTACTCAAAATCAAGGAGTTGACAGACCAAATTTTCTTCCTGAGATTTCGCTCATTAGCCAAACCGAAGTACTTAGTATATCAGGTAATGCTGCTTGAATTCTCGAACAACACTAGGCTTTGGGATATGATCCCATGTTCACTCACTGAAAAGTGTCTAAATACTTATACCTGGTATAATGGTCCACAGATGACAGCTTGGGCAGAAGGATTTTTTCTTCTCTCTGTCATGTAATTTTGACAGTTTTACAAACTGTATAACAGCCACCTTCAGACTCCATCTTAACTGTTTGTTTATTGTACTGCCATAAATTGTGTTCGTCTGACTTTTAAAGATTCTTGTAGATGTTATTATAACAGCCTTTGATAAGTTTCAAATTGGATGAAGATATTTACAGACTGATTTGTAGAAATAAAAAAAGCAAACATTTACATTAATTGGAAGATAAGGCAATGTTTTCTTAAGTAGCTGGTATTTGTTACAGTGACTTATTAAGAAGACATGGCAAGAATACACAGAAGAACTGTACGAAAAAGATATTCATGACGGAGATAATCACGATGGTGTGATAACTCACCTAGAGCCAGACATCCTGGAATATGAAATCAAGTGGGCCTTAGAAAGCATCACTATGAACAAAGCTAGTGGAGGTGATAGAATTCCGGTTGAGCTATTCCAAATCCTGAAAGATGATGCTGTGAAAGTGCTGCACTCAATATGCCAGCTAATTTGGAAAACTCAGCAGTGGCCACAGGACTGGAAAAGGTCAGTTTTCATTCCAATCCCAAAGAAAGGCAATGCCAAAGAATGCTCAAACTACCACACAATTGCACTCATCTCACACGCTAGTAAAGTAATGCTCAAAATTCTCCAAACCAGGCTTCAGCAATATGTGAACCATGAACTTCCAGATGTTCAAGCTGGTTTTAGAAAAGGCAGAGGAACCAGAGATCAAATTGCCAACATTTGCTGGATCATGGATAAAGCAAGAGAGTTCCAGAAAAACATCTATTTCTGCTTTATTGACTATGCCAAAGACTTTGACTGTGTGGATCACAATAAACTGTGAAAAATTCTGAAAGAGATGGGAATACCAGACCACCTGATCTGCCTCTTGAGAAATCTGTATGCATGTCAGGGAGCAACAGTTAGAACTGGACATGGAACAACAGACTGGTTCCAAATAGGAAAAGGAGTACGTCAAGGCTGTATATTGTCACCCTGCTTATTTAACTTATATGCAGAGTACATCATGAGAAACGCTGGACTGGAAGAAGCACAAGCTGAAATCAAGATTGCCGGGAGAAATATCAATAATCTCAGATATGCAGATGACACCACCCTTATGGCAGAAAGTGAAGAGGAACTAAAAAACCTCTTGATGAAAGTGAAAGAGTAGAGTGAAAAAGTTGGCTTAAAGCTCAACATTCAGAAAAGGAAGATCATGGCATCCAGTCCCATCACTTCATGGGAAATAGTTGGGGAAACAGTGGAAACAGTGTCAGACGTTATTTTTCTGGGCTCCAAAATCACTGCAGATGGTGACTGCAGCCATGAAATTAAAAGACACTTACTCCTTGGAAGGAAAGTTATGACCAATCTAGATAGTATATTCAAAAGCAGAGACATTACTTTGCCAACTAAGGTTCTAGTCAAGGTTATGGTTTTTCCCGTGGTCATGTATGGATGTGAGAGTTGGACTGTGAAGAAAGCTGAGCGCCGAAGAATTGATGCTTTTAAACTGTAGTGTTGGAGAAGACTCTTGAGAGTCCCTTGGACTGCAAAGAGATCCAACCAGTCCATTCTGAAGGAGATCAGCCCTGGCTGTTCTTTGGAAGGACTGATGCTAAAGCTGAAACTCCAGTACTCTGGCCACATCATGCAAAGAGTTGACTCATTGGAAAAGACTCTGATGCTGGAAGGGATTGGGGGCAAGAGGAGAAGGGGACGACAGAGGATGAGATGGCTGGATGGCATCACTGACTCGATGGACGTGAGTCTGAGTGAACTCCGGGAGTTGGTGATGGATAGGGAGGCCTGGCGTGCTGCGATTCATGGTGTCGCAAAGAGTCGGACACGACTGAGTGACTGATTTGATCTGATCTGATTTGTTACACATATTTAATTATTTGTAATTGAATTATTATTTATTCTGATTCAGATCAGTCGCTCAGTTGTTATTATTATTTATACCTGTATATTATAGTAAGGTTTTAAATTAACGTGCTATTTTTTCAGAATATGTCCAATTTTCCTTGACATCTATGAAAAAATGGGCTATTTAAGCATGTACACCATTTCTAAGCTCTATTATAAAGTGATAGAAATAAAAATATTCTGCACCTGTTAGAAGATATATAGGGTAATATATAGATAAAACCAAAATATATAGGACATTATAAAGATCATAGGTCTGTCTTCTAAACTGTATAAAATCAGCAGAAAACCCTCATCCCTTCTCCCTTACTGTCAAACAGTATATCCTCCCTTATTAAGTAAAGCAATCACGAGACCTAATTCAATTTCCCGCTATTATAATAGTGAAATACATCTGTGTCATTATATCCCTTCCATTCTTTTTCCAGTTGTAATAGAAGAAGTATTACTTCCCATGTCAGAAATAATTTTTCTATTTGTGTTTTGGGATCTATTTTTTTTTCCTTATCTGGCACAAAAGTTTCTCATATGTAGTCAATTCTTTCTCTTTAGAGATACCTTCCCTTTAACAATTAAAGAGGTATATCAATCCACCAATATATCAACAAACAACAAAACAAATTCTACCCTATGTTCTCTTAAGCTGACTATCTCTTCACTCACAGTCATAATTATTAAGAGTTATTTATACTCCTTGGCCTTCCCTGGTGATTCAGTGGGAAAGAATCTGCCCACCTTCCAATGCAGGTGATACAGGTTCACTCCCTGGTTGGGAAGATCCTCTGGAGAAGAAAATGGTACCCCACTCAGTGTTCTTGCCTGGGAAATCGCGTGGATAGAGGAGCCTGATGAGCTACAGTCCATGGGGTTGCAAAGAGTCAAATAGGACTTACTGACTAAACAGCACAGCAACAACAGCATTTATACTTCATGTCTCCTTGACTTACTGCACAGTTCAATGTATTCTGAGATCTTTATCACCTAAATAATATATACAAAATCAAAAATGTCAAGTGTGGACTTTTTCAGTCATTTTCTAAGTTTCTCATTAGCAACATTTGAAATATTCTCGACCAGTGCTTCATGCTCTGATACCTTGACTCCTGTTATAGCATATTCTTTTTATTCATAGTCATATATTTAACTGTATATTGGAAGTATCCATTTGGACAGTTCTTAAAAATATGTCACCCTGCATTTTCCTATTCCCAACAAATCAATTTCTTTGTGTGTGTTTTTAGTTTACTGTCTATTCAGTTGCCCATAAAACCTTTCTCATCTTTGACCATATCTTTTACTTCCCTGTGTGTGTGTGTCCTAAGTTGCTTCTGCTGCTGCTGCTGCTGCTAAGTCACTTCAGTCGTGTCCGACTCTGTGTGACCCCATAGACGGCAGCCCACCAGGCTCCCCGTCCCTGGGATTCTCAAAGCAAGAACACTGGAGTGGGTTGCCATTTCCTTCTCCAATGCATGAAAGTGAAAAGTGAAAGTGAAGTCGCTCAGCTGTGTCTGACTCTTAGCGGCCCCATGGACTGTAGCCCACCAGGCTCCTCCATCCATGGGATTTTCCAGGCAAGAGTACTGGAGTGGGGTGCCATTGCCTTCTCTGTAAGTTGCTTCAGTCATGCCCAACTCTTTTGTGACCCTGGACTGTAGCCCACCAAGGCTCCTCTGTCCATGGGGATTCTCCAGGCAAGAATAATGGAGTGGGTTGCCACTTCCCTAAATCATGTTAAATAATCCATCAGAATTCTTCTATTTCCTAAATATAGTTCAAATCTGTTCACTTGTATCTATCACTTCAGCTGCCATTTCACTCAGCTCACAATTTTATGGTCTTGCCTAATCTTGTAGGACCTCCTACAATAGAGATTCTTAATAGAAATGTGTTTTTCTCATTGCACACCTGGTAATTTTTTTAAAATTTCAAACGAAGTCATATCATTCCACTGTTTAGTGGCTTCCAATTTTCACCTTTTTATCATTGATCTCTATCAAGCATAGATTTTTAAAATTTAACTAATTTTACTTAAATACAAAGTAGTAATACAAGCATAATTCAGGAATACTTAAACATATCTCTTAGGTTAATTTTCCCATTATGAATTATTTGGTAATTTTTAGATATTGTAAATTAAGAATTTAAATGATTATGTCACTAAATAAGAAAGAAATGTATAGAATATTACACATAGTATGATACTACTGGTGATTTTATGTGGGGAAAAAAACCTAACACCTGTAAGTAAAAGATTCACAACTTTCAATAATATTTTTGTTTTTTTGCAATTGTATGTTTATTACAGTATAAAACATTGTAAACAAACACAATATTAACTCTTATTTATCAGTTTCAACCTACTTAATTTAACTTTCAAGGATACAAAACACCTTTTTTAAGATGAAGTATTTTAGGTTATTTGCTTTAAGTATTTCACTTGTTAAAAGATGTTTTTACCTCAAAGGGAATGAATATCATGTTCAAAGCAATACATTTCTCACAAATGAATTCCAAAAGAGTTATGTTTTCCATGGTGATGACATTCATGCTGCAGTACACTCTAAACATCAAATATTTTTCATATTTCTTTAACCCCCAAATACATGAAATACATATTGTTGAATATTCAAAATAAAATATTAAATTCTCTAGGGCTTCCCTGGTAGCTCAAAAGGTTAAGAATCTGCCTGCAATGCAGAAGACCCAAATTCCATCACTGGGTCAGGAAGAGCCTCAAGAAGGAAATGGCAACCCCTTCTAGTATTCTTGCATGGAGAATTCCATGGACAGAGGAGTCTGGCAGGCTACAGTCTATGGATTGCAAAAGAGTTAGACATGACTTAGCAACTAACATCCTCTCACTCAAATATTTGAATGTTCAAAAAAATTGAATATTTGAGTTAAATATAAACATTTAAAAATATTTTCTGTAGTACAATCTTATTACCCCCCCAAAAAATCAATTATGTGTTTATCAAGAAATTTTTAAAAGTCAGTTTTATTGAGGAATTGCTAATATATGCTCATCAGTCCTTTTAATTGCTTTTTAAATGAACATTATAGAAGAATGATGTAAGAAAGACCAAATAATTTTGTTGCTTATAGAGAAAAATATTCTGCATAGTCACTGGCTTTATGTAGCTAATATGAATTTGTAATTACTTCAATAGGCTTCCCTGGTGGCTCAGATGGTAAAGCATCTGCCTACAATGTGGAAGACTCAGGTTCAGTCCCTGGGTTGGGAAGATCCTCTGGAGAAGGAAATGGCAACCCTGGAAAATCCCATGGATAGAGGAGTGTGGTAGGCTACAGTCCATGGGGTCGCAAAGAGTCAGACACAACTGAGCAACTTCACTTTCTTTCACTTTTCAATTGGTCCTATTTTAGGAGTGAAATAACTGGCTAATTTTTTTTTTTTTTCATGTCTGAGTGAAATTTATAATAGAACATTGCAGAGATCCAGAGGGTAAGTGGAGATACATTTAATGAAGCATTATTATAGCATGTTAAGTAAATTTCATTTAATTTGTAAATTTTGAAAGTTTTCCAAGACTCATAACATTGGAAAAAATTCAATTTAAAATCAGATACCTAGTCAATTTACTGGTTTGTTTCTAGTACCCTCACAAACATAAAGGATATAAAAAGATTCATAAAGTAGTTTATTTCCACTTTAATTATTCCTGGTTTTCATTTGTTTTTGAAAGGCTTTTATGATCATTGGAATTATTGAGTCTTTTGGATGTCTTCAGTAATCCTTGAAATGGGTGAATATTAATACTGTCATACATATGTGTCATACATATATATACATTGTACATGTGTGTATATATATATACATCACAATATTTTAGAATTCATTTTTCGTAAGAATTTTTAAATATAAATGTATAATATATTTTTAACACATTTGATTACATTTAATATCAACCCCCCCCCAACCTCTTTGAAATAGGGCAGAAGAATGTTTAAAATTTTCCATTTTCCTAGTGAACTATTTGGGAATTAGAGAAATAATAAAAGATTATATTTTAGACAGTATTGAGTCTGCATGCAGTGCTGGTCTCCTCATGCATCTTATTTTTCCCCCATAAAAATTGCATCATTATTATGAAAAAATCATAGCATATGAGTTTGCAAATATAAATTCAAATATATGAACTACTAACTGTGTGACTTTGAACAAGTGATTTATCCTTCAGGCTCATATCCTTATTTGTAAAATGCATATTGCAAAAGGTAATACATAAAATGATAACTCAGTAGTTCACAGTAGGTCCTCATTAATCTCGTTGTCTTTTCTTTCTTCATATTTCTCTTAACTCTATGAAGTAAAACATGGTTACAAATAAAAATAATGTATATGTATATATTTCCTATATGTGGTAGATGTGTACATATATATATAATGTTTGTATATGTATATATCTAGAATAATATTGCATGTTCTTACAAAAAGTTGAAACATCTTTTTTCTAAATACTTTAAGGATGATACTAAGATCCTGTGTGCCACGTGCTGCTGCTGCTAAGTCACTTCAGTCATGTCCAACTCTGTGTGACCCCATAGATGACAGCCCACCAGGCTCCCTCGTCCCTGGGATTCTCCAGGCAAGAACACTGGAGTGGGTTGCCATTTCCTTCTCCAATGCATGAGAGGAAAAGTGAAAGTGAAGTCACTCAGTCATGTCCGACTCTTGGTGACCACATGGACTGCAGCCTACCAGGCTCCTCCATCCATGGGATTTTCCAGGCAAGAGTACTGGAGTGGGGTGCCATTGCCTTCTGCATGTGCCACATGTGATGCAGCCAAAAAAAAAAAAAAATTGTAATTGAAGTTACTTTAGAAAAAATTGGTATAAAACCAGACTGAAACTTGATAAATCCTTAAATTGTATATATTTAAAAAGTATTTAAGTGTTTGAGTTGAAGGATATACATATAGTTTAAAATAGTCATCTGGAAAATTGATTAATTGAATCCATTGAGGTAGTAAAGCAATCTATGTGTGGAGGCCAGAATGTAATAGCAAAACTTGAACCCAGGATATGAATGCTGGGAAAACTTCCTTTTTAGAGGGAATAGATTAGTCGTTATTGGCATGTTACTATAACAGAAAGATGAAAGTTGTGCTAAAAAAGTGTACTTCTAGATCTACTATCTTGACTAAATAAGTGTTTAATAAAAAACAAAAAAAAAAAAAACTTTAACCCACAGAGAAATTAACTCAAATATATTCTGAAATGTGATTTCCATTTCCTTACTGACACACAATAGAAATGATCGCTGAAAATATACTGTTAGTGGAATCTTTAAATTTGGGTCCTTAGAATTAAAGATGAAAATGAGTGAGTAATTCAGACATAAACTATCAGTACTTCTGTGTTGGGTTTCAGGAATAATCTGTTCAAGTACTTAAAGTGTATTTAATGCTTAAGTTAAAGAGGAGAGTGAAAAAGTTGGCTTAAATCTCAACATTCAGAAAACTAACATCATGGCATCTGGTCCCATCACTTCATGGGAAATAGATGGGGAAACAGTGGAAAGAGTGTCAGACTGTATTTTTTTTGGGCTCCAAAATCACTGCAGATGGTGATTGCAGCCATGAAATTAAAAGACACTTTCTCCTTGGTAGGAAAGTTATGATCAACCTAGATAGCATATTGAAAAGCAGAGACATTACTTTGCCAACAAAGGTCCATCTAGTCAAGGCTATGGTTTTTCCAGTGGTCATGTATGGATGTGAGAGTTGGACTGTGAAGAAAGCCGAGCACTGAAGAATTGATGCTTTTAAACTGTAGTGTTGGAGAAGACTTTTTTTTTTAATATACATTTATTTATTTTAATTGGAGGTTAATTACCTTACAATATTGTATTGGTTTTGCCATACATCAACATGAATCCGCCACAGGAGAAGACTCTTGAGAGTCCCTTGGACTTATTTAGTCGCAAAGAGTCAGACAAAACTGAACAACTGAACTGGACTGAACTGAACTGAATGCTTAAGTTGTATACTCATAATCTATGAGGGGTAGCAGAAACCAAATTTATTCAAATATTTAAAGATAATCTAAGATTATCCATATTTGTATGATCATTGATAAAATTAACTGTTGCTGTAGTTCAGTCACTCAACATATGTCCAACTGTTTGTAACCCCAGACTGTAGCCTGCAAGGCTCCTCTGGTGTTCATGGGGTTCTCCAGGCAAGAATATTGAGAGTATGTTGCCATTAAATTAACTGTGTATATTTAATACTTGGGATGGTTTTGTTAGATTTGTTGATTGGGGAATTTGAAGAAATTTAAATATATTACATATATTCAGACAGTTCAGTTGCTCAGTCATGTCCAACTCTTTGCGACCCCATGAATCGCACCATGCCAGGCCTCCCTGTCCATCACCAACTCCCAGACTTCACTCAAACTCATGTCCATCCAGTCGGTGATGCCATCCAGCCATTTCATCCTCTGTAGTCCCCTTCTCCTCCTGCCTGCAATCCCTCCCAGCATCAGGGTCTTTTCCAATGAGTCAACCCTTCGCATGAGGTGGCCAAAGTATTGGAGTTTCAGCTTCAGCATCAGTCTTTTCAGTGAACACCCAGGACTGGTCCTCTTTAGGTGAACTGGTTGGATCTCCTTGCAGTCCAAGGGACTCTCAAGAGTCTTCTCCAACACCACAGTTCAAAAGCATCAATTCTTTGGCGCTCAGCTTTCTTCACAGTCCAACTCTCACATCCATACATGACTACTAGAAAAACCTTAGCCTTGACTAGACAGACCTTTGTTGGCAAAGTAATGTCTCTGCTTTTCAGTATGCTATCTAGGTTGGTCATAATTTTTCTTCCAAGGAGTGTCTTTTAATTTCATGGCTGCAGTCACCATCTGCAGTGATTTTGGAGCCCAGAAAAATACAGTCTGACATTGTTTCCACTGTTTCCCCATCTATTTCCCATGAACTGATGGGACTAAATGCCATGATCTTCATTTTCTGAATGTTGAGCTTTAACCCAACTTTTTAACTCTCTTCTTTCACTTTCATCAAGAGGCTTTTTAGTTCCTCTTCACTTTCTGCCATAAGGGTGGTATCATCTGCATATCTGAGGTTATTGATATTTCTCTCAGCAATCTTGATTCCAGTTTGTGCTTCTTCCAGCCCAGCATTTCTCATGATGTACTCTGCATATAAGTTAAATAAGTAGGGTAACAATATACAGCCTTGACTTACTCCTTTTCCTATTTGGAACCAGTCTATTGTTCCATATCCAGTTCTAACTGTTGCTTCCTAACTTGCATGTAGGTTTCTCAAGAGGCAAGTCAGGTGGTCTGGTATTCCCATCTATTTCAGAGTTTTCCACAGTTTATTGTGATCCACACAGTCAAAGGCTTTGGCATAGTCAATAAAGCAGAAATCAATGTTTTTCTGGAACTCTCTTGCTTTTTTGATGATCCAGCAGATTGTTGACAATTTGATCTCTGGTTTCTCTGCCTCTTCCAAAACCAGCTTGAACATCTGGAAGTTCATGGTTCATGTACTGCTGAGGCCTGGCTTGGAGAATTTTGAGGATTACTTTACTAGAGTGTGAGATGAGTGCAATTGTGTGGTAGTTTGAGCATTTTTTGGCATTGCCTTTCTTTGGGATTGGAATGAAAACTGACCTTTTCCAGCCTTGTGGCCACTGCTGTTTTCCAAATTAGCTGGCATATTGAGTGCAGCACTTTCACAGCATCATCTTTCAGGATTTGGAATAGCTCAACTGGAATTCCATCACCTCCACTAGCTTTGTTCATAGTGATGCTTTCTAAGGCCCACTTGACTTCACATTCCAGGATGTCTGGCTCTAGGTGCGTTATCACACCATCATGATTATCTGGGTCGTGAAGCTCTTTTTTGTACAGTTCTTCTGTGTATTCTTGCCACCTCTTCTTAATACCTTCTGCTTCTGTTACTACTACTACTAAGTTGCTTCAGTTGTGTCTGACTCTGTGCGACCCCATAGACGGCAGCCCACCAGGCTCCCCCATCCCTGGGATTCTCCAGGAAAGAACACTGGAGTGGGTTGCCATTTCCTTCTCCAATGCATGGAAGTGAAAAGTGAAAGTGAAGTTGCTCAGTCGTGTCCGACTCTTAGTGACCCCATGGACTGCAGCCCACCAGGCTCCTCCATCCATGGGATTTTCCAGGCAAGAGTACTGGAGTGGGGTGCCATCTGCTTCTGTTAGGTCCATACCATTTCTGTCCTTTATCGAGCCTATCTTTGCATGAAATGTTCCCTTGGTATCTCTAATTTTCTTGAAGACATCTCTAGTCTTTCCCATTCTGTTGTTTTCCTCTATTTCTCTGCATTGATCGCTGAGGAAGCCTTTCTTATCTCTTCTTGCTATTCTTTGGAACTCTGCATTCAGATGCTTATATCTTTCCTTTTCTGCTTTGCTTTTTGCTTCTCTTCTTTACACAGCTATTTGTAAGGCCTCCTCAGACAGCCATTTTGCTTTTTTGCATTTCTTTTCCATGGCGATGATCTTCATCCCTTTCTCCTGTACAATGTCACGAGCCTCCGTCCATTGTTCATCAGGCACTCTATCTATCAGATCTAGTCCCTTAAATCTATTTCTCACTTCCACTGTATAATCATAAGGGATTTGATTTAGATCATACCTGAATGGTCTAGTGGTTTTCCCTACTTTCTTAAATTAGTGTCTGAATTTGGCAATAAGGAGTTCATGATCTGAGCCACAATCAGCTCCTGGTCATGTTTTTGCTGACTGTATAGAGCTTCTCCATCTTTGGTTGCAAAGAATATAATCAGTCTGATTTTGGTGTGACCATCTGGTGATGTCCATGTGTAGTCTTCTCTTGTGTTGTTGGAAGAGAGTGTTTATGATCAACTTTAAATTTCTTAATAAAATTCCTTACTTCAGTGCAAACCCCTCAAAGTGATTTCAAAGATAGAGGAGCATTATATAGAAACAGAAGGTTTTATAATTTTGGTTTAAAAATAAAACTCTAGTTTAAAAAATTTATTTCAGTAAATTGAATATTAATTTTTTATGATTTTATGTATTTATGGCTGTGCTGGATCTTTGTTGCTGCCCACGTGCTTTTTTCTAGTTGCAGCAAGCAGAGGGCTGCTTTCTAGTTGCAGTGCATGGCTTTTCATTGTGGCGGCTTCTCTTGTTCCGAGCACAGGCTCTAGGGCTTGTGGGCTTCAGTGGTTGCAGCATACAGGCTCAGTAGTTCTGGCTCCCAGGTTCAGTAGTTGTGGTACACAGGCTTTAGTTGCTCTGAGGAATGTGGACTCTTCCTAGATCAGTGATCGAACCTGTGTCTCCTGCATTGGCAGGCGGATTCTTTACCACTGAGTCACCAGGGAAGCCCCAAATATCAATTTTTAACACACAAGAAGGTAAAAAGATTTTTTGCCCCAACTTCAAATACACCAAAACACAGATTGACAGTTAGATTCAAATATGTAATTTATGAGATACTTTCTCACACATTTAATTATGCTCTTTGATTCTTAAAACCTATTAACAACTTCCTTTGAATAAAACAGAAAAGGTTAAGATTAGCTATTTTCCATATTTTATATAATTAGCAATAAAATTAAATTTGTATGTTGTCATCTCATAGCAAATCTGATAACTAATTGACCATCAACTTTTCCCATTATGTCATTATAATATGTAGTCTGCTTCCAATCTGGAATTATCCAGCATTACTCATGATCAGACCGTGAAGAATTTTCTTGTAGCCTTTGTCAAATTTTATTATCAGAGTAATGCTAATCCTTGAGATTATTTTTTTAAATGTTTTTGTCAACTGAAAATCAAATATCTGTAAATCTGTTTTAGTTAAATATATTAAGTTTTGGATGAATATGTCCTGACGTTGAATAAAATTTAGTGTTTGTCATATAAGAAACTCTATTTACTATGAAAAAAGATCCACTGAGGTTCAAGAGAGGATGTTGAACTCACCTCTCCAAGGCTGGAGGATCAAGTTCAACTTTAAGAAGAGCATATCTGGAGGGAAATAATGTTGCAGTCATATATGGAATATACATTTCTTATTAAAGAGTCAAGGACTGGAGACTCAGATGTAAAGTAACTTTCCCCAAATCACAAACTTTAGCAAGAAGCAGACCTAAATGGGTTTTGTACTATATACAGGTAACTTCCTTAACATTTTGACTTTATTTTTGAGATTAAAATTGAGAGTAATAATAATATTCTCATAAATCCTCATGAAATGTAAATATTATCATGGGTGCTGAAGTATTTATTGGACAGTTATATTTGGTTACAAAACAGTTCTTTACAGCCTCAGACTTTATCTATCAACTTAATGTATGTTTGTTGTTGTTTTTGTTAATCACTAAGTTGTGTTCCACTCTTGTGACCCCATGGTCTGTATCCCACCAAGCTCTTCTGTCCATGGAATTTCTCAGGCAATAATACTGGAGTGGGTTGTCATTTACTTCTACAGGGATTCTTCCTGATGCAGGGATGGCACCCGCATCTCTTGCATTGGCAGGCAGATTTTTTACTGCCGAACCACCAGGGAAACTCTAATATATGTTTGCTGCTGCTGCTGCTACTAAGTCACTTCAGTCATGTCCAACTCTGTGCAACCCCATAGACGGCAGCCCACCAGGCTCCCCCATCCCTGGAATTCTCCAGGCAAGAACACTGGAGTGGGTTGCCATTTCTTCTCCAATGCATGAAAGTTGTTTACCATAATACAATTATACAACTCTGTATGATTATGATAGGAGGTACTACTCTGGTGAACAAATTGTGGAACAAATGTAACTAAAATTGCTAAGCGTAAAATGAATATGTAGCAGCAGAAATATACTGATATATGAGAATAGGTGAACCATAGACATTAGTCCACTGTATTGAGTGAATGAAAGTCAGTTCACCAGATGAATTAGGTCAAAGGAGGTCAAATAGGAGCTTTTACTGCACTTGAAAATTTAAGCAGTCACAACATTAATTCAAATACTTAGAAACATTATATAAATCACATGTACAATAAGTTATATTCTGTATATAGGGAAGCTTCATTAATTGTGTGTCTGTGTGTATGTGAAGAAATGGTCCTTGATTACTCTTTCAAGTCTTTCTCTTTACTAAAGGGTCAAACCTTCTTTTGATGGTTAGGCAGCTTCCTATATCTTCTCGGGTTGACTGAAAAATAGTGTCATTCGTATCTGTGCATAAATTGAACATTATGACCCAACTGTCATGTAACAGGAGGGATCATCTGTCTTTCCTTTTTTGAGTCAAGGGATTTTGGCAGGAACATAATATTCCCTTCAAAATCAGTTTGTTCCCTTGACTTTTTTTTTTTATAGACTCTATTTATCTGATTCTGCCTCTTCCACAGTCTTTGGGCTTCCAGACTGATTAGATCCTAATTCTTTTGGCATGCTGTCAACATATCCCACTCAGAATAACTATTAAACCTTTGCTTTTGCTACTCGTCTGCAATTGTGTTTCCCTTTCTGTGCACCATGTCTATGCTCTGTGATTTTCACCTATTTTTGCCTCAGGCTGTCTCCTGACAGTGTTACCACCTCCCTCTATGAATCTGTTGCTTCTTTGCCCAAGTAATTTATTTATGTCCCCTTCTTTCTTTCCCCATCTCACTTCAATTTATGATCCCAACTATTAACTTTTTATGTATACGTTCTTTTGTTTCATTTCAATTCACCATGAAAATTTTAAAAGATTAGACATTTTATTTTTTCTCAAATATATAAACAGTACATTTTTCAAGATTAAAAGGCTTCACATGTAAATACTCATGTTGCAACTACAATAACCCAATAACCAATTATTAAGAGGAAGATCTCCTTTTCTATTTAGCAGAAACATTGAATGCTTCAAATGTTGCTAATGTAAGCTAAATCATTCATCCGGATTTTTTTCTTCAACTGGAATAGTTTTATACACTGGTAACAGTTAAAACTGCAATTTAAACAGGTTTTCAGTATTATGTATTAGCTAGTATACAGATTTTATTCAAAAATGTATATGTGTTCTCAGGAAATTAATCCAGGGATATTGTCAACAAAAATGGATTCTCTGTTGTTTTGCATTAATACAAATTCTTTCAAAGGAAAGTATAGTGAAGTCATAAATGCAGTTGAAAATAATTGATTAAATCTTTCCCTTTTATCCAATAACGGAAATAAGCATTTGAGAACTAAGAAAACTTTTAAGAATTGAACTAAGCTGATGGCTTTGAGTACTTATGTTACTTAGAATAAAGGATGGTTGTTCAGTTTTCAGATGTTCTCAATTGTCTTATTTCCACCATTTTTGGAGGAACTCTGTATGTTTTATTATTCAATTAACTACTAAGGAAGTAGTTTTCTTCTGCGTTACATGGGAGAAAATGTAATTGACTGAATTACCAGGAAAGTTGAATCTGAAATGAAAATTGGATTAGTGTGTAGGAAGTTTATTAAGGAATGTTCAGATATTCACCACCTATAGAAGGAATAGAAAAAGGACAAAGCAGGACTGGAATGGGAAAAAGAAATCAAACAAACTGGAATTTTCTAGAGTATTAACGATCTCAGCTGATCACTTGGAAATGAGGATAGTTGTTAGAAAGTACACCAAACTGGGATAAGAAGACTAGATTTTTGTGCTATATTGAGCAATCATTGGATGAGTAGATTTTGCTAAAGAGAGTTGACCTTGCAAGAGGCAATTCTTATTAGCAAAAAGAGATATTGGAGGACTTTAAGGGGAATCTGGGCAGGCAAATCCCACCATAAGCTAAAGAAATAATTACTCAAAGTAAAATAAAAACACTTTAAGAAAAATAGGCACATGATTGTACAAAGACAGCATCAATCATTTAATATTGTGTAGACCTAATATCTTTGACACACTTAGACTAATATTCTGTTTTCTGTCTTCTCTTCTCCTTCCTCCTTCCCTGTTCCTCACTTCCCCCTCTCTTTCTCCACTTGTTCTCTCTCTGTTCATATTTCCATGAAAACATTTTATGATACACATTTAAAAAAACATATACCAGATTGAACAGACTTTTACAGTGAACAACTATATGTTGACCACTTACACTTTTTAAAATTTACCTTTTATACACATCATGTAAAGTTCACTTTTTTGTTATTGGTCAGTTTGTACCTTCTAAAAAATTTACAGAGTAGTATGTCTTATTCAGACTGCTACACAGAATATAATAAAGTCGCTAGCTTATAAATCACAGAAATTTATTTCTCACAGTTGTGGAGGGTGGGAAGTCTAAGATTCAGTTCAGTTCAGTTCAGTCACTCATCTATGTCCGACTCTTTGCAACCCCATGAATCGCAGCATGCCAGGCCTCCCTGTCCTTCACCAACTCCTGGAGTTCACTCAAACTCACATCCATCTAGTCAGTGATATGATCCAGCCATCTCATCCTCTGTCGTCCCCTTCTCCTCCTGCTCCCAATCCCTCCCAGCATCAGAGTCTTTTCCAATGAGGCAACTCTTCTCATGAGGTGGCCAAAGTCCTGAAGTTTCAGCTTTAGCATCATTCTTTCCAAAGAACACCCAGGACTGATCTCCTTCAGAATGGACTGGTTGGATCTCCTTGAAGTCCAAGGGACTCTCAAGAGTCTTCTCCAACACCACAGTTCAAAAGCATCAATTCTTTGGCTCGCAGCTTTCTTCACAGTCCAACTCTCACATCCATACACGACTACTGGAAAAATCATAGCCTTGACTAGATGAACCTTTGTTGGCAAAGTAATGTCTCTGCTTTTCAGTATGCTATCTAGCTTGGTCATAACTTTCCTTCCAAGAAGTAAGCGTCTTTTAATTTCATGGCTGCAGTCACCATCTGCAGTGATTTTGGAGCCCCCAAAAATAAAATCTGATACTGTTTCCACTGTTTCCCCATCTATTTCCCATGAAGTGATGGGACCAGATGCCATGATCTTAGTTTTCTGAATGTTGAGCTTCAAGCCCACTTTTTCACTCTCCACTTTCACTTTCATCAAGAGGCTCTTTAGTTCCTCTTCACTTTCTGCCATAAGGTTGGTGTCATCTGCATATCTGAGGTTATTGATATTTCTCCTGGCAATCTTGATTCCAACTTGTGCTTCTTCCAGCCCAGCATTTCTCATGATGTACTCTGCATATAAGTTAAATAAGCAGGGTGACAATATACGGCCTTGATGTAGTCCTTTTCCTATTTGGAACCAGTCTGTTTTTCCATGTCCAGTTCTAACCGTTGCTTCCTGACCTTCATGTAGGCCTCAAGAGGCAGATCAGGTATTCCCATCTCTTTCAGAATTTTCCACAGTTTATTGTGATCCACACAGTCTAAGATTAAGGCACTTTTTTGGAGTCTATTGTTTTGGTATCTGGTGAAGGTAGACATTCTTCTTTGATGGCCTTATTCTCACTGTAACCTCACATGGTGAAAGGGTAAAGGAGATTTTAGGGTCTTTTCTATACAAGCACTATCATACATAAGGGCTCCTTGTTTGTAACCTAATCACCTTCCAAAAGACCCACACTTTTTAATTCTATCCCCTTTAGAGTTAAAATATCCACATTTGAACTGGGGAGACATACTCAGCATTTTGTCCCTGGCCATCCAAAACCTACATTCTTTCCTGAGTAAGATATATATATTCCATCCTAAAAACCAAAGGTCTTAACTAATTCCAGCACCAACTCAAAATAAGTACATGATTCATCTAATATCTAATATTATCTAAATTTACCATAGGTAAACCCATGGTATGGTTTTTCCATTAGTCATGTATGGATGTGAGAATTGGACCATAAAGAAAGCTGAGCAACAAAGAATTGATGCTCTGAACTGTGGTGTTGGAGAAGACTCTTGAGAGTCCCTTGGACTGCAAGGGGATCAAACCAGTCCACCCTAAAGGAAATCAGTCTTGAATTTTCATTGGAAGGACTGATGCTGAAGTTGAATCTCCAATACTTTGGCCACCTGATGCAAATACTGAGTCATTGGAAAAGATCCTGATGCTGGGAGAGATTGAAGACAGGAGAAGAAGAGAATGACAGAGGATGAGATGGTTGGATGGCATCAATGACTCGATGGACATGAGTTTAAGCAAGCTCCAGGAGTTGGTGATGGACAGGGAAGCCTGGCTGCTGCTGTCTGTGGGGTCACAAAGAGTCAGACATGACTGAGTGAACTGAACTAAACTGCAAACTCAAGGTATGATTCATGCAGAGGCAACTTGCTTTCCAGCTGTGAATCTGTGAATTCAAATGTGCTATGTGCTTTCAAAATATAGTGGTGCATGAGGCAGAGGAGAGGCACTCCCATACCAAAAGGGGGAAATAGGAAAGAAGAAAGCATGTGGAGTTTAAAGTGGCTGCAAGGAAGTCTTAACTTCTAGACCAATGAGTCATTGTTGGATTTCCCAGTGTAAGCATTCCTGACTCTGTAAATAAGACCTCTAGGCCAGCAGAGCATAAATTCATGGGAACAGGAAGCAAACATTTTACTAATGGGATGCTAGGGTTGGTGAGTGGTACCACTTCCATTTCTACTTCTTGATCCTTGGACCTATGAATCCTGGCTATGAGAGAAACAATATCATATATTGGACACTGATTCAGAGACTATACAGCTTTTTGGCAAACCTTGTTCCTGGCCAGCAAGGTATTGCCACCTATATGATGCTGTAAGTCTTCAAAAGGCCCTTCCAATAGCTGCTTCAGGTTGCTGGGGATATGGAAAGACCAGAGTTCCATGAACATGGAACCACCACCTCACTTTTGCTGTGACGTGAGTTCCTTGATCAGAAACAATGTTCTGTGGAATAACATTGTGGTAAATAAGGCATCCTTGTAAGTTCAAGACTGATAGTCTGGGCAGAAGCATTCCATGCAGGAAAGACAAAACCATATCCAGTGTGCCTACTTCATCAAGGAGAAATACTAACAATGCCATAATGGAGCTTTCAAATGTAATTAATCTGCCCTCAAGTAGCTGGCTGATGACCCTGGGAAACTGCCATATTGGTTACTCTGTTATTCTTGGTTACTGGCAGATTGAACACTTACTAACCATAGCTAAATTCCTATTAACTTTCAGCTCCCTCGTATTAACAAATGATACTCCGTAAGGATGAGAATTCAACTTGGACTATAATTCAGCCCATCACAGGATGAGGTTCTGCATTTGATTTGTAGAAATTTCACTCTGTGCAGGAGATAAGCTTCAGAGCAGATCCAGAAGCTCTTAAGTCATTTTGGGGTATTTGAGATGGGAATTCAAACTCTGAGTTTAACCTTTCTTTTTACTACTTTGTTCGGTAACATTAGAAGTGTTTACCTAAAACAAATAGACTGTCAGTTATTTCTACAGCAAAAACTGCTTTATTCAGGATCAGCAGAGAATTACAACTGGGGGACTGCAACCATGTGAGCCAAGTACAATTTTTTTTTTCCCCCAAAATAGAGAGGAGAATCCTTTTATAGAGGGGAAAAGGAAGTTGGGAGCACAATAGTAAACAGAGTCCATTGGAGAAATTGAGAGTTCAAAGTTTAGTGGTTTTTCTTCAGCTAATTGGAGAAGGCAATGGCAACCCACTCTAGGGTTCTTGCCTGGAGAATCCCAGGGATGGGGGAGCCTGGTGGGCTGCCATCTATGGGGTTGCACAGAGTCAGATACGACTGAAGCGACTTAGCAGCAGCAGCAGCTTCAGCTAATTTGTGAGAGTCTTATTTTGCTGAGTTCTTGTCAGGCAAAGAGTCTCTCATCTTCCTGTTGGGTTCTGCAGTGGTTGTATGGTGTGACAGCTCCTCCCCCTTCTCTCCTGGATTTATTTAATTCAGGTCCCTGCTGAAGCAACCTATAGAAGCAACCAACCAAAGTCATTATATTCTTTTAGTTTCTAAAAATGGTATTGCCTCTTAAGATTGGTAGATTAGGAATATCCAGTACATATAGTTGAAGTAACTCTATTAATTATCAGCACTCAGATAATTAATCAGAAATTATTTTTCCTACTGGAAATAGATTCATTAGCCTCCTTAAATCTGATCATATTAGAGAGGTAATTCCAGGAACTCCAGAACCAATTCAGAAAACTCATCCTTAAAATTTGTTTCCTCTGTGCTCGCTTCGGCAGCACATATACTAAAATTGGAACGATACAGAGAAGATTAGCATGGCCCCTGCACAAGGATGACACGCAAATTCGTGAAGCGTTCCATATTTTTTCTACTCCAGATTTTTAATTTTAGCTTTTTTGTATATGTTATCAATTTTGTACCTATAGTTTTTTTTATAATTTCTGTGACTTTTTTTTTCCCTCCGTTTCTTTCTCTTCTTCTTTTATATAACATTGTATATCTGAAATTCCAAACTCTACTCTAGATTTTTAATTTATGCTTTTTGGTATTTGATATCAATTTTGTACCTGTATTTTCTTTATAATTTTTGTGACATTGTTTGTTTTTGTTTGTTTGTTTTCTCTCTTTATTTTTCTACTTCCTTTTATTTTAACATTGTATTTTTGAAATTCCAAACTCTACTCTAGATTTTTAATTTTTTATTATTTATTTAAAAAGTCAAATAAATAACCTAACTCTACACCTAAAGCAACTAGAAAAGGAAGAAATGAAGAACCCCAGGGTTAGTAGAAGGAAAGAAACCTTAAAAATTAGAGCAGAAATAAATGCAAAAGAAACAAAAGAGACCATAGCAAAAATCAACAAAACCAAAAGCTGGTTCTTTGAAAGGATAAATAAAATTGACAAACCATTAGCCAGACTCATCAAAAAACAAAGGGAGAAAAATCAAATCAACAAAATTAGAAACAAAAATGGAGAGATCACAACAGACAACACAGAAATACAAAGGATCATAAGAGACTACTATCAACAATTATATGCCAATAAAATGGACAACGTGGAAGAAATGGACAAATTCTTAGAAAAGTACAACTTTCCAAAACTCGACCAGGAAGAAATAGAAAAATCTTAACAGACCCATCACAAGCACGGAAATTGAAACTGTAATCAAAAATCTTCCAGCAAACAAAAGCCCCGGTCCAGACGGCTTCACAGCTGAATTCTACCAAAAATTTAGAGAAGAGCTAACACCTATCCTGCTCAAACTCTTCCAGAAAATTGCAGAGGAAGGTAAACTTCCAAACTCATTCTATGAGGCCACCATCACCCTAATATCAAAACCTGACAAAGATCCCACAAAAAAAGAAAACTACAGTCCAATATCACTGATGAACATAGATGCAAAAGTCCTTAACAAAATTCTAGCGATCAGAATCCAACAACACATTAAAAAGATCATACACCATGACCAAGTGTGCTTTATCCCAGGGATGCAAGGATTCTTCAATATCCACAAATCAATGTTATACACTACATTAACAAATTGAAAAACAAAAACCATATGATTATCTCAATAGATGCAGAGAAAGCCTTTGACAAAATTCAACATCCATTTATGATAAAAACTCTCCAGAAAGCAGGAATAGAAGGAACATAACTCAACATAATAAAAGCTATATATGACAAACCCACAGCAAACATATCCTCAATGGTGAAAAATTGAAAGCATTTCCTCTAAAGTCAGGAACAAGACAAGGGTGCCCACTTTCACCATTACTATTCAACATAGTTTTGGAAGTTTTGGCCACAGCAATCAGAGCAGAAAAAGAAATAAAAGGAATCCAAATTGGAAAAGAAGAAGTAAAACTCTCACTGCTTGCAGATGACATGATCCTCTACATAGAAAACCCTAAAGACTCCACCAGAAAATTACTAGAACTAATCAATGATTATAGTAAAGTTGCAGGATATAAAATCAACACACAGAAATCCCTTGCATTCCTATACACTAAAAATGAGAAAACAGAAAGAGAAATTAAGGAAACAATTCCATTCACCATTGCAAGGGAAAGAATAAAATACTCAGGAATATATATACCCAAAGAAACTGAAGACCTATATATAGAAAACTATAAAACACTGGTGAAAGAAATCAAAGAGAACAATAATAGATGGAGAAATATACCATGTTCATGGATTGGAAGAATCAATATAGTGAAAATGAGTATACTACCCAAAGCAATTTATAGATTCAACGCAATCCCTATCAAGCTACCAACAGTATTCTTCACAGAGCTAGAACAAATAATTTCACAATTTGTATGGAAATACAAAAGACCTAGAATAGCCAAAGCGATCTTGAGAAAGAAGAATGGAACTGGAGGAATCAACCTACCTGACTTCAGGCTCTACTACAAAGCCACAGTTATCAAGACAGTATGGTACTGGCACAAAGACAGAAATACAGATCAATGGAACAAAGTAGAAAGCCCAGAGATAAATCCATGCACATATGGACACCTTATCTTTGACAAAGGAGGCAAGAATATACAATGGATTAAAGACAATCTCTTTAACAAGTGGTGCTGGGAAATCTGGTCAACCGCTTGTAAAAGAATGAAACTAGAACACTTTCTAACACCATACACAAAAATAAACTCAAAATGGATTAAAGATCTAAATGTAAGACCAGAAACTATAAAACTCCTAGAGGAGAACATAGGCAAAACACTCTCTGACATACATCACAGCAGGATCCTCTATGACCCACCTCCCAGAATATTGGAAATAAAAGAAAAAATAAACAAATGGGACCTAATTAACCTTAAAAGCTTCTGCACATCAAAGGAAACTATTAGCAAGGTGAAAAGACAGCCTTCAGAATGGGAGAAAATAATAGCAAATGAAGCAACCGACAAACAACTAATCTCAAAAATATACAAGCAACTCCTACAGCTCAACTCCAGAAAAATAAATGACCCAATCAAAAAATGGGCCAAAGATCTAAATAGACATTTCTCCAAAGAAGACATACAGAGGGCTAACAAACACAAGAAAGGATGCTCAACATCACTCATTATCAGACAAATGCAAATCAAAACCACCATGAGGTACCATTTCACACCAGTCAGAATGGCTGTGATCCAAAAGTCTACAAATAATAAATGCTGGAGAGGGTGTGGAGAAAAGGGAACCCTCTTACACTGTTGGTGGGAATGCAAACTAGTACAGCCACTATGGAGAACAGTGTGGAGATTCCTTAAAATACTGGAAATTGGACTGCCTTATGATCCAGCAATCCCACTGCTGGGCATACACACTGAGGAAACCAGAAGGGAAAGAGACACATGTACCCCCAATGTTCATTGCAGCACTGTTTATAATAGCCAGGACAGGGAAGCAACCTAGATGTCCATCAGCAGATGAATGGATAAGAAAGAAGTGGTACATATACACAATGGAGTATTACTCAGCCATTAAAAAGAAAACATTTGAATCAATTCTAATGAGGTGGATGAAACTGGAGCCTATTATACAGAGTGAAGTAAGCCAGAAGGAAAAACACCAATACAGTATACTAATGCATATGTATGGAATTTAGAAAGATGGTAACAATAACCCTGTGTACAAGACAGCAAAAGAGACACTGATGTATAGAACAGTCTTATGGACTCTATGGGAGAGGGAGAGGGTGGGAAGATTTGGGAGAATGGCATTGAAACATGTAAAATATCATGTATGAAACGAGATGCCAGTCCAGGTTCGATGCACGATACTGGATGCTTGGGGCTAGTGCACTGGGACGACCCAGAGGGATGGTATGGGGAGGGAGGAGGGAGGAGGGTTCAGGCTTGGGAACACATGTATACCTGTGGCGGATTCATTTTGATATTTGGCAAAACTAATACAATTATGTAAAGTTTAAAAATAAAATAAAATTAAAAAATATTTGTTTCCTCTACCACCACTCTCATTAACAAAGTCCACGTTTATCCTAGAGTACAGTTTTCTTGTACCTAAAGTTCCCTCATGCTTCTTTTTTAAATTCAGTTATACCTCTGCCCCCCAGACCCTAGCAATCACTAATCTGTTTTCCATTACTACTGTTTTGCTTTTTCGAGAATGTCATAAGTAGAACTTTGCAGGCTGTCATCTTTGAGTTTGACATCTTTCATTTAACATAATGCTTTGAGGGTATCCATCTTTTCTGTTTCTAAAAATAGTTTGTTCCTATTCAATACTGTGTTTCTTTCAAATGAAAGTCATTTGGCAATGAAGACTCAGAAATGTAATTTGCAGCCTCCTAACTTTGCCTAGCATTAATAATGTGTGCATACAACCAAGAGAAGTTAGTGAGAGACAACAGAAACATAAATTTTTCAATAGACATTAAATAATTTGATTAAATACGTGGACAAATAGATCTTATATCAAGTATTTCAACATACAATTTCACTTTTATTAAATGTAAAGATTTAGGGTGAGCACATGCATATTTTCAGAATTTTGATATAGAAGAAGGATTATGTTACTTTCATATGCTCAAAGTGAGAATGGAATTGATTGTTGTGGTATGAACAGTGGGTGTACATAAGTAGAATTTTTATTGGAGATAGTTTGACTGAAAATAATAAGCTGTTTTCTACCATTTCTAACAGTAAAGTTTGTTGAGCAGAATACCATGTACCAGTCCCAATAGAGGACTCAACAAACATTGGTATCAGAGCTATTAAGGAAAATACTTGCAGTTAATCATTGGATGAAATGATGCTTTGGTTACAAAGAAAAGAGACAGAGCAAGATCAGCTTCAACAGTGAGCATCATTTCCTCATGGCCAGAGAGTCTTTTGTGGTAGCCATTGCAAGGCAATTTCCACCCCTCTCACATTGCAATGAAAGGAACCTTGCTAAAGACAGATATAGCAGTGGGCTGGCCAGGTGGCACATTATGTATAAGCTTTAAGCAATAAGAAAAGAGCACTCATTTAACCTAAAATGGGGAAAGACATCACTACACAAGATGATAGGCATAGCACAGTCTGTGTGGTTCTTTAGCTCTTGGTATCAAAATGTTCCAGGTCCCAGGCCATGGACCTTGGGCCCTCTTATGCAGCTGAGTGGGGACAAAGACCTGCTCAGGAATGTGTCTGTCTTTCCCAACAGTCGCAGAAGTTCCAGGGTAATTGGTGCTATTAAGAGTCCATGATAAGTGGCTGTGAGGCAGAGCTATTTTAGAAGAGATTCTAGGATTAATTGATTTACATTAATAGATGGTAAAATTCCTTTTACTTCTGACACACTGAAACGTATGAAGATATTGAGAACCATGAAGTTTTCATTTCGGAAGTAACTGGGATTCAGAAGTAGGTGATTTTGTAATGACTGTAAGTTCTGGCACATGTATGCATGCATATATGCCCAAATAATAGAATAGCCTGTGTATGCACATGGGTATGTGTGTATGCATGGACATGTGTAGTTTTTTCACTAAAGGAGAAACTTGTTCCCAATATGGGGATCTTAATAATATATTCTTCTATTTTTCATGATAAACTATTAACACTTATTTTTCATTTAAACCCTTTGATGACTTCAAGAATTTGCAGTGTGTTTTATCCGAAATGCCCACATCTTTTACTAATTGGTGAGCTCATATCTATCATTCAAGAATCAAGTCAAATGTCTAATATTTCTTGAAGCGTTCCAAAGACTGTCTTCCTAATCTCGAGGTGAAGATATTCAATATTTTTATCTTGTTCCCTGTTTCATTATATTTATTTGATTAAATTTATATTTCATAATTTTCACAATAAACTATGGGACTGAAAGAGACAAAGATAGCTTCCTCTACATTTGGTATAGTGACACCTAGCATGGTGCCCAGAATTTAAAAATCCACAAAAGTTTTTGAGTGACTGAGCTGATAATGCAACAATGACTAAAGTGATAATCTAATACATATTGCTTACCTAGCATAATTTATTCCATATTTCTGCTTAAAAATTCATGCTTTGGGTCACAGTATTTCCATTTTGTACTTTCTTTCAACATCTAAATTGGTATTAAGTATCATATTTTGAGATACAAGTTTTCCAGATTTTTATTCCTGTTCTCTCTGCCTGTGGCATTTATACTACATTGCCAGCTATCACATTTCTAACCTAAGTCCTGAGATTGCACAATGCATGGTTTCCATCTAAAATGAGAAATTGTCTGTTGTTACTCTGTTTGCACCATTTTCCTATAATAGGGTTACTATTAATTTTCATAATGATCATTTGAACATAAATGGAGATTTTATTACTGAGCATATTTTTAAATATTTTTTTCTTTGTTGATTTCTGAGGGTGAGCATCTGGTGTATTGTTCTTCAGCTCTGGCTATCATGTTATTTAAAGGGCTCTGTGGCATAAGGGTGGGAGGGCAATTCAGAATTTCTTTCAATGCATTTCCCACAAATATCATCACCGTATGCAGACTGTGTATTAGATAAGGCAAGTTAGTCATGTAGTGAATTATAACGAGCAAGCTGATAGACATTCTGACACTCAGAGAAAGTAAAGAATAAAATAGTCAGCTGAAAAAAAGCTAACTGATATTTTGCACTTATTTTTAAAACAATGTAGAAAAAATCAACATATATTTAAAACATATTGCTTAAGACAAATATCAATACTATAATTCTACTTATTAAAGTATTAGATTTTATACATTTAAAACCATTTTAACACTTCATATATAGTATTATATAATTAGAATTGGAAATATTTTATCTTGAGACACATTTATTTTTGTCTTTCTAGGAACCTACATCCCCCAAATGGAAGTAGAAATACTTTTTTAATACGTAATCTCACAAAATCTATTGTATAGCTGAAAATGCACAGAATTAATCTATTTATTGCTGTAATAAAATAAATTTTCATACTAAACAGATGTTAATAAACAAATAGGTTCAAGGAATAGCATTAGACATTGAAGATCCAAAGATGAATGTGCCATACTAAATTGAACAAAGATTCAATGAAGTTAATGTAACACCTTTAGATTTGTTATGAGAAAGGTAAGTACTAGGGGAAAATAAAAAAGAGAAATTCATTGCTTCAGGACAAACAAATTAAGTTATAGTTTAAAGAGCAGATCACATTTGGGCTTGAGCAGCTGGGAACAAAGCAAAACAAAAAATAAAAGCAGGGTTTCCCACCAGTGTTGTGTAGATGCACGGATTAACAAATTGCCCAAAGTGAGTGAAGCATTTGATAAAGGGAGTGGTGGGAAGACTGCTTGAGAGATAGTGAACAGATTATAGTTATCATAATGAGGAGTCCAAAGAGCTTCCAGGGGCTTATTCTGAACTGGGTAATAAAGATCTGAGTTGCTTTAAAAGAATCATTTTGGTAACCATGTATAGGATAACTTTGATTAGGAGAAGGAAGGAGTGGTGATGTTAAAGGCAAGTACTCTTTAAGAACATAATCTTGCAGACCAAACTGAAGAATTGAGCCTAAGGGTGCAATACTAGTGCAATGGAAAGGCAGCCACAGAATTAATAATCTTTTTGGTCCTTAGAATGGATAATCAGTTCTTCACATGGCAGTTAGGATTTCTGGTTGTTTAGTTTTTTTGTTTAGTTTTTTCAACTTCAGTAGTATAATAATAATGCCTGGCTTGAAACAAAATGAACCTCTGTACTCTCTGGCCTCTGTTTCTCTTACCTTATTTCAATTACACTTGTGAGGTCAGGGATATTAGCATGGGCTTGATTGAATCATATCTTTCCCTCTCCAGGATCTCTAACATACTGGCCTCTCTGGAAAAACTCCAAACACCACCTTCTCTCCTCAGAACCCCTTTCTCAAAACTTCATGTGTTTTCTTGCATGTTGCTTTTTTCAAAGATTTCTTCCCTCCTCATCCAATGAAAATTTCTTATGTTAAGATAATTTATTTTGTTTTTTTCTTAGGATTTACTCTAATTTACAACTATTTATTTAAGTCTATGTTTGCTTTAATAATATCTAGTTCCCTTACTGCACTTTCTTGCACTTTTGTTTACAGTCCATAATTGCATTGTGTAACCAAAACTTAGTTCCACAGTTGATAAAATTTAAATAAGCATTAAATAAATGTCCCATGGATATTAAATGAGTAAAGGATATACCGAAGTTACCATGAGGAATGGGTTGTGGAGACAAGAATGTGAGTTTGATTCTGAATATCTGGACTATGAGGTGTTTGCATCCTCATCTTCATCATTGATCTAATCAACCCCACCATGATCTGAGCATTTCCTGTAAGTGAACCAAGGGCTCTACATACAAGTTTCTATTTAATCTCACAGTATTGAATAAATAAGATATAGAAGTTATGTACGTGGAAGGCAATGGCACCCCACTCCAGTACTCTTGCCTGGAAAATCCCATGGACGGAGGAGCCTGGTGGGCTGCCGTCCATGGGGTCGCTAAGCGTTGGACACGACTGAAGCAACTTAGCAGAGGTAGCAGCAGAGGTTATGTAATGATCCTAAGATTAAAAAACTAGAATCTGAGAGATTGTAATTTAAATTCAGGGTTTTCTAACTCAAAATCCCACTGTTCTTACTGCTGTGATATAATGTTAATATTTTAAGATAACCTAAACCTAAAAAATATATTGTTCCTTGAAATTATACAAACTAGAGAAAAGATAGAAAAATTATTAGCAATTCAGAGCAAAATATAAATTTATAGGCAACATTTATACCAATTATATGATAACTTTTATTATAGAAGTATTGCGTGAATTAATGTGAATGGTTAAAATCAAAATTCAAATAATTGGATAAATAGGGTGTATGTTCAAGGTCTTTCCAGGAAAGGAGTGTTCCTGAGTGTGTCTTTTTGCCAGAGATTTTTACTCCACTCTGTGCCTTTTCTTGTGTGGGCTTTTTCCTTTCTGTCCCTTTCACAGGCTTTTTCCTTTTATTTGTTTGCCCTCCACACGGTTCTTCTATTCACCACTTTCTCTGACTGCCATCTGGGACCCTGTTTCACTATTCTAATTACCTAACAGATTTAAGTTCTCCATTACAACTTAAAGTATGCAGATTATTTTATTTACTTCAAGCATACAGGAGTTAGCACATAAACTAGTCAATAGAGTTCCACAGAGTATACATGATTCTCTTAATTCACTTCATATACTTTCTGTTCACTCTCTAATGAGTGACTAACTTCCAGAACCCTATGTTCACTGCCCTATTTTTCCAAATTGAAGACATTTGTTATGCTCCAAAATTAATAATAAAAAAGGATGTAGAATTTATGTCATCAGAAAAAATGGCATCATTCAAACTGCAGCTTCAGTTCAGTTCAGTTCAGTCGCTCAGTCGTGTCCGACTCTTTGCGACCCCATGAATCTCAGCATGCCAGGCCTCCCTGTCCATCACCAACTCCCAGAGTTCACTCAGACTCATGTCCATCGAGTCAGTGATGCCATCCAGCCATCTCATCCTCTGTCGTCCCCTTCTCCTCTCTCCCCCAATCCCTCCCAGCATCAGAGTCTTTTCTAATGAGTCAACTCTTCGCAGGAGGTGGCCAAAGTACTGGAGTTTCAGCTTTAGCATCATTCCTTCCAAAGAAATCCCAGGGCTGTTCTCCTTTAGAATGGACTGGTTGGATCTCCTTGCAGTTCGAGATCCAACACCACAACACCACAGTTCAAAAGCATCGATTCTTCTGCGCTCAGCTTTCTTCACAGTCCATCTCTCACATCCATACATGACTACTGGAGAAACCATAGCCTTGACTAGACGGACCTTTGTTGGCAAAGTAATGTCTCTGCTTTTCAATATGCTATCTAGGTTGGTCATAACTTTTCTTCCAAGGAGTAAGCATCTTTTAATTTCATGGCTGCAGTCACCATCTACAGTGATTTTGGAGCCCAAAAAATAAAGTCTGACAATGTTTCCACTGTTTCCCCATCCATTTCCCATGAAGTGATGGGACCAGATGCCATGATCTTCGTTTTCTTAATGTTGAGTTTTCACACTAAAAGTAAGAAAAATATCATCCTCTTCCACACCTCAAATTTTTAACATCGGTGATTTTTCAGTTTATGTTGTCTAAGTACCACCAAAGTCTTGCTTGCCCCAATATTCTTCACAATCCCAATTAAATTATTTAAACATGACCTAAGTCATTAGATAGCACAGTATTATAAATATGAAAGAAAGAAAAAATATGCTTTTTTTTCCTTCCTCTCAAATCATAGGCATAAACAGAGCTTTCAGGCCATATTCTGTATTGATTCAACATTATACTTTTGGAGATAGCAACAGCAAAAGCATAGATATGCAAATATACTGCAAAAGTTCATAAATTTTCACACAGTAGATATAAAATTGTTGAATGACAGAGTCATAGGCTGGTACAGCCAGCAGGGATGTTTGATAACGTGTAATGTAATAGATGAAGTAACACAAAATCAATGACTTCCATGTAGCCAGGAGTTTTTTTCAGGCTATACTCAGCCTCAATTTATTATATTGCCAAAAGGTGAAGTTGTTGATGAACTCATTTGACAGTGTCATTTAAACAGAGAAGGGGACTGGTATACAGAAATTAGCATGTAGACTGAGAATGTTGAGGCAAAAGCAATTGCAGTGGGCCTTTTCTATAGTGTCCCTGAAGGACGGATGACCACCTCATGTCCTAAGACTGATTGCCTAGATTTGCTTATTAGCTCTTAAAACTGCAGTAACCAGAGGTAGAGAAAGGCTAAAAGAAAAAACTCTCTGCAAATGCACTGAATGAAATTTGTGGACCAATGAAGGTTACAGAAATGACATACAAAGAGACTTTTTAAAAACTTACAAGACATTTAACACTTGTTGATAATGCATCTCACTGCATAGTGGAGAGTTGTTCCATTAGACTTTTTATTTATTGTGTTTTTATGAATTTTTCAGTTTTATAAAAATAGGTATGAATTATTTTTCAAAATTTAAAGTTTTTGTTTAGCAGATTTTTATCATCTTATTTGTATCTTTTGATTTTATTTGTAAAGGAAAAGCAGAAAATTATCAAGAACAGAGGGTATAGAGAAAGGGAAACATTCTAAAGGAATAGAAAAGAAGCAGCTCATGAAATTATACTTGACAAAATTTTGTCCAGATACTTGGGGATGAAAATCTGGGCATTAATATCAGAACTACACTAAATATCAGTCTTAATTTTCTAAGTGAAATTTGTAAAGTTGACTCGTTTGTATATAATTTAGCCTTGAATGTGATTTAATTACACATCAAATAAATATTCTCTACATTAAAAAAATAGCTATTCAAGTGGAAGCCTCCTTTATGTACTGTTTGATTAATGCCCACAATTTAGGGGGATGGTATTAAGTATTTGTTTAGGAGTCTTGTGTTATATGAGTGTGTAGAAGCTGTAGGTCCTAGAGGAGGGCATGGCAACCCACTGCCTGATTGCCTGGAGAATCACATGGACCGAGGAGCCTGACAGGCTACACAGCCCATAGGGTTGCACAGAGTCAGACCGGAATGGAACGACTTAGTATGCATGCATACCCAGATATATGAACAAGAATATGTTCCATAAAACAATTACAGTTTTGGGTATGGTTTCAACAGAGGTGAGTTTGCTTCAGCAATATTTAGTAAGCCTTATTTTCTGCCTGGGGATGTTGTTCTGTTACACAAGCATGGCGGCCAAGGTATCAGCCATTGTAGACAATCCAGCCACTTAATCCAGTCAAATACAAACACTATGTAATAAAAATCTCTCTTCTTTAGAACTCTTCCAAACTTTCTGTGAATGGGTCCTTTCATGTAGCAAATATTTTATGTACCATCACCAGATGCAGTATTAGTGGGAACTAAATATAAGCAAATCAACTAAGTGCCAAAATGTTCTCTATTATATCATGCTAATAATTATATGGTCTATAAAACTGACTTACTTTTTACAACATTCTGTGTATCCTATGAAAATTCTTTGGTTAATGCGAAAAGTAGAATAAATCACTATCTAAAAAACTTAGCATTTGCCTATTTCTATGTTTATGAGGATGAACTAGTTCTCTAAATCTTTCAAAATTCTGGGAGGATGTATTAGACATCTTAATAGTTAAATTCTCTATGTAATATCTGGATATGAAAAATAATCTAAGAGCACTCCTGACCAGCTCTATCACAATGAGGAAAAATTAGCATCAAAGAGCCAATACGGTCCCTTTTATATTATATCATCTGGATGCCTGAACTATAGAGAACTCTGGGGAGTAATTAAATTTCCATACCTTATGTGGAGTGGCCATTAAAGAAGATAGTGCTATTTGTGGATCAGTTAGAAAGACATGGGCTTATGCCTCTTTCCTTTGTAATTCTATGGGTTTGCAAGGAGTTGTGATTTGAAATTCATCAATATAAAGTTATTTATTGTATCAAATGTGTGGTGGATATTATACACAGTATCAATAACAGTAGAAAGAATGGAGTTTAGTATAAATCAAACAGAGACTGCATTCTGGAACTCGTATTATTAGACTTTGTAGTTTCCTATTTCATTTTTAGCTGCTTATATTAAAAGTTTGAGACTAAATTATGTGAATTCTCAGATGATACAAATACACTAAGAAAATCTTTGAAACACTTTCCAAACAACATTAACTCTTTCAAGCTAGTTAGTTTTTATTGAAGTGTTAAAAGGAAATCTGTGGCTTGAAATAAATGAAATCTATCTAATAACTTAAAAGAAACTTAGAATGTTAAAAAATACTTGAAGATGAGATGTGAAAGGATGAGATAAATGAAACCAGGTGACTCAACTGGAAACAAAACTTTAGAACTAACGCATTATGTTTACAACAGATTTATAGAGTTCCCCCATTTAAAAGGGTCTTAAACAAAGCGTGTTGAAGTACCTAGTAGTAGAGCTTAGGGTTTCCTCAGCTACCTTCTTTTTTCAGTAGTTTTCTCAATGCAATCTTTCTAGCTGTTTATACTGAATTGTCTTCTAAGGCTCTGTTTCCACTAAAGATTCCTTATTTCCTCAGTCAAAGAAGAGGTGTACCTGATCATATTGTCATGCAATACCTTATACATTAGTTTGGAATTTATCATCAACCTCTCTATATAATATAAACAGAAGCTTCAAATATAATCAACAACCAAAATGTACAATCAAGAAAACAGGACTTATACACTCCTAGGAGAGATTAGTGTCAACTGAAATAATCTGTGAAGACAGCAGGAAGGAAATACTTGGGACAGGTCCTTAAAAAAATGCTGAGAAGCATATTCTTAGCATAAAAGTCACTTGAACCTGCCTATATTATTGTTAAATGTTCAGAAAACTAAGATCATGTCATCTGGTCCCAATACTTCATGACAGATAGATGGGGAAACAGTGGAAACAGTGTCAGACTTTATTTTGGGGGCTCCAAAAACACTGCAGATGGTGACTGCAACCATGAAATTAAAAGACGCTTGCTCCTTGGAAGAAAAGTTATAACCAAGCTAGACAGCATATTGAAAAGCAGAGACATTACTTTGCCAACAAAGGTCCATCTAGTCAAGGCTATAGTTTTTCCAGCTGTCACGTATGGATGTGATAGTTGGACTGTGAAGAAAGCTGAGCACCAAAGAATTGATGCTTTTGAACTATGTTGGAGGACTCTTGAGAGTCCCTTGGACAGCAAGGAGATCCAACCAGTCCATCCTAAAGGAAATCAGTCCTGGATACTTACTGCATGTCTTTATTTTCCTGTGTGTCTCCTTTTCTACTCTCACAGACCACTTCTGACTCTGGTCTCCAAATGCATAATTTCCCGCTACAACAAGTAATTTTCTCACATCAGTGGGTGTTGTAGAATTTATTTCAGTTATGACACTATCTACCTGGAATTAGCATCAGATTCTATGGGTTAAAGGCTCAGTCCACAAGACTATTCCCCACTTCAGATGCCAATCTCTCAAGTACTCAAAACTTCTGTCTAACTTGGCTACAAATCAGAGGTTCCCATGACCTACTCACTCTTGGATTCAATTATTTGCTAGAGCAGCTCACAGGAATCAGGGAAACATGTTTATCAGTTAATTAAAGACTGATAAAGAATGCAGGTGAACAGCTAGATGAAGAGATACACAGGGTGAGGTCTGAAGCATCTGGAGCATAGGAGTTTCTGTCCCAGTGGAGTTGAGATGCCACACCCTCCTAGTGTGGATGTGTTCTCCATCCTAGAAATTCTCCAGATCCTCTACTGTTCAGATTTTATGGAAGAGTCCTCATGTAGGCATTTTCAACTATTAACTTCATTTTTAGCCTCTCTTCCCTCTCTGCAGAACAGGGGTTGGGGCTGAACATTCCAACCTAATCATGATTTGGTCTTTCTGGTGACCAGTCTCCATCCAGGAGCCCACTTAGAATGTCTTATTAGAACAGAAGATGCTGTTAGTACTCATAGGAATTTATAAGGGTTGTAGGAGCTCTGTGTCAGAAATGAGGTAGAAGATCAAATATTGCAAGACATATTTCTATTTTTTTAAACATAATATTTAGTTTGTTGTGTATAAATTATAATTTAATACATTAATTACAAAAACTAAATTATTAATTATTCTCCCTCATATAACTCAATGCATTCATATTTATTTTTATTTTAAAAAATCATTATATTCATTTCTCAATTTCCTTTCATCATTGGTGTGTTTCTAGAATCCCAAGCATTCTTACTAAATGTTTTCTTTGCACCCTTCTTTGTTTATACATACATTATATAAATGTTTATTAAATTTATATAACTTTATCATATATTAGATATGAATTTATTAAAATATTGCTCTTAATTTGCCAACAGGAGTTGACATCAAAAACTTATATCACCATGAAGTAGCTGAATATTATCCTATATTAAAAATAGTGTGAGAAAGTTCTTAAACATACACACAATTCAAAATATTGCTTTATGGTTCAATATTATCACTTAGGAAATTACTAGAGTTTTAGGAGCTCTGTGCCAGGAACTGCGGGCAGAGACCAGAATATATATATATTCTATTATGTTACAATAAGGCTAGTGGGAACTGAAGTTGAAGAAGTCTGATCAATCTTATTATCACAGGAGTGAAGAAGATTATTAAGATGGTATAAATAATATAGATAGGGTAATCAAGGTTTACATTAAACAAAAATGGACAAATTTTTTTAAATGCCTCCTGTTAAAGCATTCTCAAAATAGAAAACAATAAGTTAACATTGTGTTAAAAAGAAAAAGAATGTGATGGTGATTCTAGGTATTAATATCTGATATAGTAGAAGCCTTGTTATTAATTATAATTTATTAAATATGTTTAATGTTCCAGAAACTTTTGATTTCTTGGGTTTTAATTTTCTTTTTTTTTAATTTTATTTTATTTTTAAACTTTACATAATTGTATTATGAAGTAATAAAGAGTTGTTTCAAAAATGAATGGGAGTTCAGAGAGCTTAGCTTCCACAATTGGTAAATAAAAGATGCAAATTTAAATCCAAAATATATGTTCTTCAGACCACACTACACTACTGCAAATCTATGTCCAACTCTTTGCAACCCTATGGACTATACAGTCCATGAATTCTCCAGGCCAAAATACTGGAGTGGGTAACCTTTCATTTCGCCAGGGGATCTTCCCAACCCAGGGATTAAACCCAGGTCTTCGCTATTGCAGGTGGATTCTTTACCAGCTGAGCTAAAGGGAAGCCTAAGAATATTGGAGTGGGTAGCCTTCCCCTTCTCCAGCAGATCTTCCTGACCCAGGAATGCAAACCAGGGTCTCCTGCATTGCAGGAAGATTCTTTACCAGGCAAATCTGTTAAGGCTAAGTGAATATGAAGAGATGGAAAGTAATCAGAGCAGGCATTCTTGGCTGTCTAGAAACCCTCTATTCCGATCTTTTTGCTCATTCCCAGTGAAATCCTAATTGTATTCTGGTATCCAGGCTCCTCAGCATGCATGGCTATGAGTTTTAAAGGAGTTTAGAGAAAAACTCAATCATCAAGTTTCATTTCCCTCATCAGTTATAAATATAGACAAAAGTATATAAAGCATCTAGCTAATGAGGTAAGACAAAGTTCCTCTGGTGGGTCTCTGGGAAATCTTCCTTTGATGAGAGACACATAAGAAATCTTGGTCTTTTCTAGTAATGGTTGGAATTAACAGAATTGCATGGAAGTTACAGAGGCCCTAGAGAACTAATACAAGATGTACTAACCTAAGGATAAAAATGGCAGCTATATTGATAAAGTGGAAAATACTGAAGAAACTTGACTTCATTATAATGACATCAAGTCATTCTACTAGTCAACCATAGAACCACTCTTTCTTCTTATTATGTAGGGTAATATAGTTTTTAATGCTTATTTTATTTGTTTTTATAATCTCTAGCAAATGCATTCTTTCATTCATAGTGCACAGGAAGATATTAAACTCTTAATGAGCTTTCTTCTCAATAAAATAACCATAGTTATGATATTATATAAAATCATGGAGCATGGGTGACATTTTATAGAATTATTGAAAATGTACCGAATGGTACATCATTCAGTTCAGTTCAGTTCAGTTCAGTCACTCAGTCGTGTCCGACTCCTTGTGACCCCATGAATCGCAGCAGGCCAGGCCTCCTTGTCCATCACCAACTCCTGAAGTTTACTCAAACTCATGTCCATCGAGTTGGTGATGCCATCCAGCCATCTCATCCTCTCTCATCCCCTTCTCCTCCGGCCCCCAATCCCTCCCAGCATCAGGGTCTTTTCCAATGGTAGATAATTAGAAATGTCTAAATACAGATAGTTCTCTTTTTGCATGGTTCTGCTATGCATGCATTTAAGTTACCATGGCTTAGTTTAAAAAAATAAAGCTTCTCAACTACATGATTAAAATTTGAGTTATCAAACTATATTAACTAAGGGTAATTGCATAAAGTACAACTTTGCTACAAACACTTCAGTCCACAAATTACTATGCAACTAATAGATATACATTATAATCAGAGACCAGCCACAACCCTTCTTGCAAATTCTGTTGGTGATTGGTCACTGTACAGCTCTTGGTTCATATATAGGTACACAATGGTGCAATTATGTTCCCATTTTGTCTCTGAATGATTAACACATATATTATAGATCTGGAAGATCTAAAGTGATAATTGGTCACTAAAGATAACAATGAAGCAAAGAAACAAAAATGATAACACCGGAAGTGAAATTTGAGTTGAATGTCGACAAACTTATAGAATAAATTTCCTGTGAGAATGTGATACTGTTGCAGCTTGAGAGACTCTAGACACACAGCCTCAGGATTTTAGCAAGGGCAACCTTATTGACACAAATGAGGAAAGTGGTTGTGATGAAAAGAATGAATATGTCAGAAAGGAAGTGTCACTGGCAAAACATTCTTGGAGATACTTCACAACACTGAAAGCAAAAAGGATAAAATATTTGAACTGATAGAGTCTTAGAAAGGAGTATGACACTTCACCAAAAAATAGAAAAGATTCCTATTCTATTAGGTCATAAGATGAGAAAAAAGGACAAAAGCATTGTTCAAACAACTACTCTATAACTTTTTGCAAGAAAATAAAATAATTTGTCATGTTTCTGGTATTTCAAATTATAGTTCACTACATAAATATTAGTTTCACAATTTATCTTTTTAAATTATACATTTATAACCAATAGTAAAAGAGTTTTTAATATTTTGACAAAATTTTTAAAGATCACAGAACAATTTTATTTTCCCCATTTATAATTAAGATCACTTTGTACAGTGCCAGCTTGCATGGATATTTTTACAGTCTTATATTACCACACAAAATGAGGACTGTTTGTACTTCCAGAAGCCAATAAAAATTTCATTAGTTTTACTGTTTTCTATTACTGTTTAGAATAATTTAGAACATGCCTGTAATCAATCTCAAAAAAGGTGCAGAATATTTTTCTTGTACTTAATAATTCTACCATAAGATTATGTGAAGAAATGGCCCTGATAGTTGTCAACTAAGGCTTTGATGTTTCTAGTTGAACATAAACAATCTTCAGATGATAAAAAAAAAAATGATCAGGCAAGCTACTCTACAACTGTGGTGAATTGAAACAGAAACAGGGACACTCTTAAACCACAACAATAATTATCTTCTTCCATCGTAACCTATAACCATTTTTACCAATGACAAACCTGTCCCCATCTTTGATTCTCTTCTATCCAAAAATACCACGAATCCCAGTTACCACATTTTTCTGGGTTACTGGTAGCATCCAGTTCAAAATAGGACCCTATTCCTTATGCTCTCCTTAGAATTACCCACCACAAGCTCAAATTCTATCATAGTCAACTCTGAGCTATTTCTCACTAAAATATCATGTTTTTCCTTTGATGTGCATTCACCCTGACAATTGCAAGTTCAATACATCTTACCTTGTTTTGACCATAGATATGTTCTTGGTGGCCTTTCCTTCAACAATTCCAAGTTGTACTGAGGTTGTAAATACAAAAACTGAAATACAACTGTTTGGCTAATTTTAGTGCAGTTACATATTGTGATAGATACTAAATGTTATTTTAGTAGTGGAAATCTTCTTCAAATGAAGAATGAATTTAAGTAGGGATTTGGGGTATATTGGAGTATGGAGTATTTTATAAAAATTTATTTTTCAAGTTAATGTAGTACTAAAGTAATGAATATTTTATTTTTGACAGACAAAATATTAATGATTATTCAATAAATTATTTATCAAGCAGCTACTAAGTATACTACTGATAAGAAATTGAGGTCATTATTAGCACAGTATTTGCCCCCATGGAGATCTTTCAAATAGTAATAATAATACAAATATTGACATCTTCACACTGCTACATTCAAAATAGATAACCAGTGAGGACCTGCTGCTGCTGCTGCTAAGTCGCTTCAGTCGTGTCCGACTCTGTGACCCCATAGACGGCAGCCCACCAGGCTCCTCCATCCCTGGGATTCTCCAGGCAAGAACACCGGAGTGGGTTGCCATGTCCTTCTCCAATGCATGAAAGTGAAGAGTGAAAATGAAGTTACTCAGTCATGTCTGACTCTTAGCGACCCCATGGACCGCAGCCTACCAGGCTCCTCTGCCCATGGGATTTTCCAGGCAAGAGTACTGGAGTGGGTCGCCAGTGCCTTCTCTGAATTAGGACCTACTGTAAAATAAAAAAGTAAACAAAAAATTTACACCATGCAGCCTACAGTTAAAGTCAGGTTGCCCCAAATACGCCATCTAAATTTCATGAAGATCTGTCTGGCTGTTTTCGCATGATACTCAGCCATTAAAAAGAATACATTTGAATCAGTTCTAATGAGGTGGATGAAACTGGAGCCTATTATACAGAGTGAAGTAAGCCAGAAAGAAAAACACCAATACAGTATACTAACGCATATATATGGAATTTAGAAAGATGGTAACAATAACCCTGTGTACAAGACAGCAAAAGAGACACTGATGTATAGAACAGTCTTATGGACTCTGTGGGAGAGGGAAAGGGTGGGAAGATTTGGGAGAATGGCATTGAAACATGTAAAATATCATGTATGAAACGAGTTGCCAGTCCAGGTTCGATGCACGATACTGGATGCTTGGGGCTAGTGCACTGGGACGACCCAGAGGGATGGTATGGGGAGGGAGGAGGGAGGAGGGTTCAGGATGGGGAACACATGTATACCTGTGGCAGATTCATTTTAATATTTGGCAAAACTAATACAATTATGTAAAGTTTAAAAATAAAATAAAATTTAAAAAAAAAGAATAATAGAAGCTGTATTTTTACTGTATAAATTTAGATTGTTGTACCTGATACATTTCTTTCTATTTGGCTGGCGGGGAGGAGGGGCGCGGGCAATGTACTTTTTAAAATTAATTTTTATTGGAGTATAGTTGATTTACAATATTTACCAGATTGAAACTCGCCCTGCTTTCTGCATGACAGGCCAGTGAATAGGAAATGAGGAATTGAAGCAAGGATTAGGACTAGCAGGCTGACCAAAAAATGGCAGACCAACATCTCAAAGTAGCCATCTTATCAGGGATTGGATATCAGATTCTTTTATAGAACAGGGTTGGTGAGTTGAGAAAATAAGTAAAAAGGCCCATAATCTTACAAATATTTCCTAGATTGGCAAGCCTTAGGCAGGGAATTGTGTTAATTTCTTTCTTCCTGTCGCCACTCAAAGGTGGACAGGGTCCTGAAAAAAGGCGCTTTGGTTTAACATTCAGACAGAGCGGGGCAGGGTTCCCCAGGGCAGGCCATTATGTATAAACAGTGTCCTTTTAGTGAACAAAAGCAACAGGAAGCAAAGGTTGGAGTAATAGAAAGATCCAACTCGGAGTCATAATTGGTTCTCCCTGTAACACGATTGTGTTAGTTTCTGCTGTACAGCAAAGTGAATCAGTTATATATATATATACATATATATATATATGTGTGTATATATATATATATATCCCATTCTTTTTTAGATTCTTTTTCCATATCTTTCAATACAGAGCACAGAGTAGAGTTTCCTGTGCTGTATAGTAGGTTCTTATAGTGTATATATCTCAGTCCCAATCTCCCAATTCATCCTTCTCCTTAGATATTTAATATTTTAACTAATGAGCATATTTTCAGGCTTTTTTATAATTTGACCTTAGGAAAACAGAGAGTGAAAATATTACACATATTTCCTCATACACATTGGAAAATATATTTATCACATAACACATAAAATTATATAACAAAATTATATAGGTAGATTATTATTTCATCTTTAGAGTAACACACTCTTAAATATTACTTATAGTGAATTTTTCATATTTGTCATTTATAGACCTCATTGCTCATATTTTGGAGACAATGATATATTTTCAATAAATGTTTTAGCTTTAAAAATTCAACTCTAGTGTTAAATTTTTGTCAATTCATATAGTTACAGTAGCCTCCACTTAATATAGTACATTTTTTATAGAATACATAATTTTTCTCTGAAAAACATTGAAAAATGTTAGTATTTGTGTGTTAGAATGAATTTAACAATAAAAAGATTCCTTGTGCAAAAACAATATTGTTTCTTGAAGAAGACAATCTTACCATAGAAAAATGTAATTAATAAGAGAAATAACTTAATAAACATCAAGTAAGGGAAAATCTAAAAACAATCTGATTTTAAGATTAAAGAGATACACATTTTTGGTATCAAAAACAAGAAAAGTTCCCCCAAAATATAACTTTTGCTCACAGTTAAAAGCAAAAAACATCAAAGCATCATCTTACTTTCCTGAATTCATGTATGTTATTAAGTACAGAAAAGTAATCATAGGGTTACTATTTACTAACATATTGAACTAAATGCCCTGGGCAGCCTTGAACATTCCTTGTTTTATTTACCCATGATTATTGTTTAATATATGACCTCTTCTATTGCCATTTATATTTTCTGTATCTGTTTGCTCATTTGTATAGTTTTGCATTTACTCAGGAAATGCAAGTGGCTGATGAAACCATAAAACACTGTTCACCAATTGTAACTAATGAATGTAAGAGCTCACTGTGAAAGTGAGCAGGGTTATTGTTTTCTACAAGATGCATAAATGCAAATACTTAAAAAGGAAATTGAAAATGTAGTTGTTAAGTGAAGCATGTTTCTGGAGGTTTTCTTTTGCAATGCCTTTCTGAAATATCTCTATATCAATCAAGATACCGGACCTATTGAAATACATTAGATAGCATACTTCATGCAAAATATTATTATTTTTTGGCAGTGTTATTAATCTTTATTCCTTAAAGAGAATTTTGAAATGGATCCTTATGATAAAGTATTGGCCCACTTGAGAACACTACTTGATTCAGGGTGTTTCAGAAAATATTTTGACTAATTCTGAAGTTTATAGGAAAGCAAGTTAGATACAAATAATGTCAGAATGTGAGGAAACCAGTAAGCATACGTACAAGCATTAATCTTTGCACTTACAGGAATTCAGTGCATCCACAATTAAGAACATCAGTTGTCACCCTTCAAAGTTAACGTTGAACGAATATTCTTCCTTATAACAAAAATAGAGAACACATTTTATGTGGGTATTTAGATGATTAAATAAGATAATACAGGTAAAATAGTTTTTGACGAAAGTGGAGAGTGAAAAAGTTGGCTGAAAGCTCAACATTCAGAAAACAAAGACCATGGCATCCGGTCCCATCACTTCATGGGAAATAGATGGGGAAACAGTGGAAACAGTGTCAGACTTTATTTTTCTGGGCTCCAAAATCACTGCAGATGGTGACTGCAGCCATGAAATTAAAAGACACTTTCTCCTTGGAAGGAAAGTTATGTCCAACCTAGATAGTGTATTCAAAAGCAGAGACATTACTTTGCCAACAAAGGTCCATCTAGTCAAGGCTATGGTTTTTCCTGTGGTCATGTATGGATGTGAGAGTTGGACTGTGAAGAAGGCTGAGCGCCAAAGAATTGATGCTTTTGAACTGTGGTGTTGGAGAAGACTCTTGAGAGTCCCTTGGACTGCAAGGAGATCCAACTAGCCTATTCTGAAGGAGATCAGCCCTGGGATTTCTTTGGAAGGAATGATGCTGAGGCTGAAACTCCAGTACTTTGGCCATCTCATGGGAAGAGTTGACTCATTGGAAAAGACTCTGATGCTGGGAGGGATTGGGGGCAAGAGGAGAAGGGGACGACAGAGGATGAGATGGCTGGATGGCATCACTGACTCGATGGACGTGAGTCTGAGTGAACTCCAGGAGTTGGTGATGGACAAGGAGGCCTGGCATGCTGCGATTCATGGGGTCGCAAAGAGTCGGACACGACTAAGCGACTGAACTGAACTGAACTTACTCTCCAGTATTTTGACATATATGTATAGAATATCTGAGAATTTACCTAATCAATATGATGAGGTAAAACTGGTTCTAGCATTCTCAAATTTGATTAGTTGTCTGATAATTAGTTTAAAAGTTTCATAATTAAGTTCAGTAGTGAAGCTGGTCAAATGGATTGATGATAAAGATATGTCTTTTTACAGTGTCAGAGTTTATGAGAGTTGATGTGAGAATATAGCAGAAAGTATCACCAAAGAAAATTCACCTAGGACTGAGGTTTCCAGTTCTGCCTCATTCTGTCCCAATCTGTAGCTCACTTTTTCAATGGAAAAGTGAGCTCATTACCAGCAGCACAATAGAAAGATGAAATATCAACCCAATGGTCTTTTGCAGAAAGAGAAAAGGTTTTATTTATTGAAAAGCAATCAAGCAAGGAGACCAAAGGCAATGCTTGTATCTGTCACCACATCAGTGGTTGACTGAGATATTTATGGGAGAAGGAGAGTAAGAGGAGGCTGGGGCTCAGAGATGATTAGTGATCTGTAAGTGCCAAGAGTTCTCTCCCAGGTATAACTACGCCTCATACCTCTTCATGGGTCACATGTGCAAATGTTACATACACACTTCAGTATGTAACATGCAGTGGAAGTTTGGCTTGTGACCTCTAAAGTTCACTGTCAGTCACCCTCGTCCCTCAGTGAGCCTGCGTGATGCTCAGTGGAAGTGGCTGTCAACAAGTTGTTCCCATATCTGTTGCTTCCCTGCAACTCAGCAAAACAAACTTGGTGATCTTGGTGCATGATTTCGTTTCTACATATGGGCCTTGTAAGTTACAGGGTACAGTTTCAGCTCTGAATATGCATTCAGGATGTAATACTGCCACTATGGAAACATAAAGGATCTTTCACAGTAGAATCCTGCTTCCCTCTTACTGCAGAAAAACAGTAGATTCAAAGGGATTACTTTGTTTTCTTGAGTTTCTTTGCCTTAGCTCCTAATGCCATTGATTTCAAAGAGGTAAATTTTTTATCAAAACTCCTAGGGTCTCTGAATTTCTATTTTAGATTCATCTGTGAATTTTTGTTCTGACATGTGACAATAAATACTAGTCTGTTCCATATAAGAGGCAGAATTGAAAAGCATCTTACAGTCTCTGATGATTAAATTAAAGCCTTTGATTAGGAGCAAATATGCTAGTTTGTTTAAAAGTCCCAATAAAGTTGAGTTTATACATTTGAAATTAACATTTGTCTCTAATCCTGTTGATCTTCCGACCTTGTTTGTGCTAAATATGGGTCTATTTTCAAGTTAATGCATAATTTTATACTCTGTAGACTTAAATTAAATGCCAAATAACTTCAAAAGCTGAAATTAATTGCAAAAATGAAAAGAAGACACACATCAAAGATTCATTTTTAAAGTTGATATCTACATAGCATTTTATATCCATTTAAAACTGTTAGCCTTCCTTATTTAGCCTCCCTTAACAATTAAAAGCTTGATATACTGCAAGAGTGCACTTGTGGGAAAAAATGCTGTGCCTTATTAAATCCTTCTGCCCTGAATATTTTAAAATAAAAGTATGTAATGAAATTTGTTATATCCAATTTTTATTCCTTAAGTTTAAAGACAATTTAGTCTTTTAAAGTGTAAAATAAATATCTAAAATTTTTATTGTGGCCTTTTTTAATGTTCATAAAAAGAAAAAAATATAAACTGAACCAAGAATAGGTACTGTTGTGTTGACTGTATATATATATATATATATATATATAATAGTTTTAGATATTTAAATATTTATTTTCATGATTATAAGAGAATATTTTCAAGTAGAATTCTCAATCCTTAGGGACTATAATTACCTATATTTATAGAGGAACATTAAACTTCTTATTACTCACCTTCTTCAAAAAGTATAGAATATATTTTAAACAAAAAATTATATTGATAAAAATATCCAAGAAGTTTAGTAAAGGATGTATACTTTTTGCCTGAATGCTGTTAAGTCTCAATATTTATGTGGTAGGAAAGTAATCATTAAACCATATACAAGCCCTTCTGTCCCTGTCCTTTTAAGTAAGACTTTTGCTTTAAGGCCTCTCTTGAGTCTCAAAAGGCTAACTCAAAGAGTTAATAATTAGGAAATTTTTTTTTTTCCGAAATTAGTAAGCATGAGAAAACTGGAGAGGCTTTATTAATATATATTTCAAAAATAGATCTCAATGCAAAGAATATCACAGAGACATAAAAGAACATTCCATTATGTTCTTCCATAAAAGAAGAACTTTTATGTTCCATAAAAGAACATTCCATTATGAAAGAGTGAAGCCATCAGGAAGACATTACTATCAGAAGTACCTATAGGCTTAGTAATAGATCTTCAAAATATAGGAAGCAAGCAGGGAAAAGAGATAAAGGGGAAAATAGACCAATCCAAAATCATACTTAGGGATTCTATTATAGTTTTTAATAGTCATGCATATTGTGTGTAATTAATAATGACCTCTGGATATAAGAATTTTTCTCAATAAAATGATGAATTGGACTTAAAATATAAAAATGAAAACACGAAGCACAGGGTAGGAAAAAGTACCCCTGTTACTTATGTCTGAAAAGGCCTCACCACCAATATTTATAAAACTACAAATGAATAATACAGATACAAATAAGGTGCAAAAAAGAGTAGCCACTTCAGAAAAGCATATTTAGAAATGTCCAATAAATACATAAAACAGTGTTCAAAGTTAGTAGTTAATGGGAAAGTGCCAGTCATTTCCTAAACAGCTAAAAACCAGAGACTAAAAATTTGACAAAGATATAGAACAACTGAAGCTCTTCTATATTGTAGGTGAAAGTGTACAATGAAAAACTACTTTTGTATGTGTGTTTGGTATATGTGTGTAGCATTTACCTATAGTTAAACGTGTAATTGGGCTTCCGTAGTGGCTCAGGCTGTAAAGAATCTGCCTGCAATGCAGAAGATCCGGGTTTGATCCCTGGGTTGGGAAAGTCCCCTGGAGAAGGAATGGCTCCCACTCAGTATTCTTGCCTGGAGAATTCCATGGACAAAGGAGCCTTGTGGGCTACAGTCCATGGGTAGCAAAGGGTCAGACATGACTGAGTGACTAACACACAAACCTACAGTTACTGTATATTCTATATTTAGCTATCCAAGAGTAAAGAAAACATGCATACCCCTCCAAATGTGTACAATAGTAACATTTAGAAATGATTTTCTCATAATAGACAAAGACCAGAAACAACCCAAATGCCTATCAGCAGGTTAATGGATAATCAAAGTGTGCTTTAGTCAGTGGGATAGTGCTCAGCTATAAGAAGGAACAAACTATTGACAAAAATAAAAAGATAAACTTCAGACAGTGGTTTTGAGCAAATGGAATAACAAATATATGAGTATATATAGGAACATACAATATTCAGAATATTAATAATATACAATATGAATGAACTTTCCAGGTGGCAATAATGGTAAAGACCCCACCTGCCAATGCAGGAGTCAGTATGAGATATGGGCTCGATTCCTAGGTCAGAAAGATCCCCTGGAGGAGGAAATGGCAACCGCATTTGAGTATTCTTGTCTGGAGAATCCCATGGACACAGGAGCCTGTCAAACTATGGTCTGTAGGGTTGCAAGGAGTGGAACAAGACTGAAGTGGACTGAGCACGCATATATAATATGCATGAAGTTTATAAAACAGACAAGACACAGATATAGTGATTGAATTTAGATTGTTGATTTCCTTGAAGCTGGTGATTGATAATAGTGCTCCATCAGAAGAACTTTCTGCAGTAATAAAAATGTTCTCTTGTTTTGAGTAGTAGTTAAATTGTTAAAAATCTTTTTGTTGATTTGTTGAAAACCTTTAAATGGCAGACTTAAAATGCATTTTATTGCATGTGAAGTGTACTTTAAGAAAGTCTATTTAGAATAAAACAAAACTGTAAGTCATAGGAGACTCAATATCAATAGGCTAAAATACTATAAAATAGAAAAAAACTTTAAAAATATTAAAATGCTTAAAACCTAAGAATGTAAGATAAAAATTTAATATTTTATTGTTAAATCTTTTAACAAAAAGCTTTTTATTTAAGTTTATTACACTAACTTCTTATTTCTGTTTTCTTTAATACTAGTGTTCCTCTTAGAGTATATCCTTTACTCAGAGAACTCCCTTTATATTATGTATATTTTTTCTCTCTGCTGTTTCCATGTTGTATACATCTTTATAAAATGAAAAGTATCCTTGGAGGCTTTATAATCCAGCATTGTGCTTTCAGGCAGGGCCACCAACTGAGCCACTGAGACAGATGGTTGTCTGGCTTATTCTTACTGATGTTCAGAGAAAGACATTATATAAATTCCCTTGGTAGTGTATTTTTGTGTTTAAACAACTCTTAATGTCAATAAGTTGTTTCTTACAACTAACCTGAAATTCCCTTTCTTAAACATGAGTTTCAAATGCTTTTGTTTTATTCTCAGTGGAACAAGAGAACAGATGGGCAGTAACTTCCTTTGAAAAACTTTCGAACAGTTGAAGACAGTTGCTAACAAGACCCCTTATTTGATCTTAAATTTAATCATCCCAGTTCACATAATGGAATAGATGAATGTTATATCAAGTTCATCTAATGTAATACCTAACAGTTTATGGGTAGGAAATGTAAGATGTTCAATTAATACAAATTTTAATGTCAACAAACATGTTAATAATATTTGTAAATAATGCTTTTTGGAAATTATAATTATTCGTTACCATATAAATATCTTACACAAACTCAGTATAAAAGAGTCTATATTTGCTTATCAAAATATTTTCATTTTATTCCTCAATTACCCTCCCTTTTACTGTAGCTCACTAATTAATACTCACTAATGCAGAACACTATGCATATGACATTCTAATTTTTTTCATTACATTTCTTTAGAAAATTTAAAAATGCTAAATAAAGTCTCTCAAAGCAGTGACAAGCACATAGTTCTTTAAATATAAAATTTGAGTATATTTGGGAAATAGCCTGCTTTATAGATATATCTATAGAATAACAATCTTAAGAATAGCCAGAAGCATTAAACAAATATGTTAAAAATAATGTATCACATCTTCAGGAAACTACTGTGGCACACAGGAGAAAATGTCTGGAACACAATAAAATATATCAAAGCATAAGGGAAACCAATATATTTCCCAAAAATATATTTCCAAAAATTAATTATTAATAATTACTAATGTATTAGTAAATAGTACAAAGATACAGATATAACATTAATGGAATGTCTGATTATGACTTCTAAATAACTACAACTAAATATTTCAGTAATTAAGTTATCAGATGAAAATTCTAGGGTAAATAACTGGAAACTGTTCAAGTGGATCCAATATAATTTATAAAATGGAAAAAAAACCATGAAATTATACGTTTATAAATAGTTTTTATTTCTTAGCTCTTCTTCTGTTATTTCCCATCATTTTGTCTTTCTGAACTCCAGTGTAGAAGTTTTATACCATGCAGTTTCTAATTCTGTTTCTTTAGCTGAATTTAATCTGCTATTAAACCCCATCAATATTTTTAAATATTAAATATTTTTGCAGTTAGGTTCCCCAAAGAAGAGGAGGCATTAGGTCATTATTTCAAGAATTGCTATAAAATTTAGCAGCATTAAATCACCCCCTTGACCCTCATGCAAACATTGAACACAGATACATGTAATGACACCAAATTGTATCATATTAACCTTTAAAGTCCAGAAGAGATGGAAAATCGTAAAAGCAGCCAGAGGCAGAAAAAATACACTGTATATTCAATGGAATAAAAACAAGAATATGAGCTGATTTCTCATTGAAAAAAATCTCCATTTTTCTCCATTTTCAATCCCAATATAAAATGGGATTGGTTTCCCTGGTGGCTCAGATGATAGATTCTGCCTGCAATGTAGGAGACCCAGTTCCATCCCTGGGTGAGGAAAAAGCCCTGGAGAAGGAAATGGCAACCCACTCCAGTATTCTTGCTCTGAGAATCCTATGGACAGTGGGGTCCATGGGGCCGCAAAGAGTTGGACATGACTGAGTGACTAACACATACACACATAAAATGAGATATTTAAATGAATGTGCTTTAAGGAGATAGCTGTTAAACTAGAATCAACACTGAGTCAAAATGTATTTCCTTTTTTGAAGACATTAACATAGTACAACTATGAGAATGTATTCAACATTATTTAAAAACTCTTCTTCTAGTAAAAGAAATTATTCCTTTAGAAGGTTTATGATGCAGGAAGAAATGACTAGAAAATGTAAAATGAAGACAATGATAAATATGGTAGCATATTTAATTGATTACTGACTATATAAAAATGACATAAAGAAAAGGCTAAATTCAATATGAAATTAATACATAAAATAGCAATATATGTTGGGATAGGATAAATAAATGTTAAGTGTTCCAATTACCCCTTGCATTGTCCAGAAAGTGGAGTAGAATTTTATATAATATTTTAATAAAAGAAAAAGAAACTATTGAAATTTCTAGGGTAAGCACTTCTATAGTAGTAAGTTCAATTCATATCAGTTCAGTCGCTCAGTCGTGCTTGACTCTTTGTGACCCCATGAATCGCAGCACGCCAGGCCTCCCTGTCCATCACCAACTCCCGGAGTTCACTCAAACTCACGTCCATAGAGTCAGTGATGCCATCCAGCCATCTCATCCTCTGTCGTCCCCTTCTCCTCCTGCCCCCAATCCCTCCCAGCATCAGAGTCTTTTCCAGTGAGTTAACTCTTTGCATGAGGTGGCCAAAGTACTGGAGTTTCAGCTTTAGCATCATTCCTTCCAAAGAACACCCAGGGCTGATCTCCTTCAGAATGGACTGGTTGAATCTCCTTGCAGTCCAAGGGACTCTCAAGAGTCTTCTCCAACACCACAGTTCAAAAGCATCAATTCTTTGGCACTCAGCCTTCTTCACAGTCCAACTTTCACATCCATACATGACCACTGGAAAAACCAAGCCTTGACTAGACAGACCTTTGTTGGCAAAGTAATGTCTCTGCTTTTGAATATGCTATCTAGGTTGGTCATAACTTTCCTTCCAAGGAGTAAGCGCCTTTTAATTTCATGGCTGCAAACACCATCTGCAGTGATTTTGGAGCCCGAAAAATAAAGTCTGACACTGTTTCCATGATTCCCCATCTATTCCCCATGAAGTGATGGGACCAGATGCCATGATCTTTGTTTTCTGAATGTTGAGCTTTAAGCTAACTTTTTCACTCTCCACCTTTACTTTCATCAAGAGGCTTTTTAGTTCCCCTTCACTTTCTGCCATAAGGGTGGTATCACCTGCATATCTGAGGTTATTGATATTTCTTCCAGCATCTTGATTCCTGCTTGTGTTTCATCCAGCCCAGCGTTTCTCATGATGTACTCTGCATATAAGTTAAATAAACAGAGTGACAATATACAGCCTTGACCTACTCCTTTTCCTATTTGGAACCAGTCTGTTCTTCCATGTCCAGTTCTAACTCTTGCTTCCTGACCTGCAAACAAATTTCTCAAGAGGCAGATCAGGTGGTCTGGTATTCCCACCTCTTGAAGAATTTTCCACAGTTTTTTGTGATCAACACAGTCAAAGGCTTTGGCATAGTCAATAAAGCAGAAACAGATGTTTTTCTGGAACTCTCTTGCTTTTTCGATGATCCCCAAGATGTTGGCAATTTGATCTCTGGTTCCTCTGCCTTGTCTAAAACCAGCTTGAACATCTGGAAGTTCATGGTTCATGTATTGCTGAAGCCTGGCTTGGAGAATTTTGAGCATTACTTTACTAGCGTGTGAGATGAGTGCAATTGTGTGGTAGTTTGAGCATTCTTTAGCATTGCCTTTCTTTGGGATTGGAATGAAAACTGACCTTTTCCAGTCCTGTGGCCACTGCTGAGTTTTCCAAATTTGCTGGCATATTGAGTGCAGCATTTTCACAGCATCATCTTTCAGGATTTGAAATAGCTCAACTGGAATTCCATCACCTCCACTAGCTTTGTTCATAGTAATGCTTTCTAAGGCCCACTTGACTTCACATTCCAGGATGTCTGGCTCTAGGTCAGTGATCACACCATCGTGCTTATCTGGGTCATGAAGATCTTTTTTGTACAATTCTTCTGCCTCCTCTTCTTAATATCTTCTGCTTCTGTTAGGTCCACACCATTTCTGTCCTTTATTGAGCCCATCTTCACATGAAATTTCCCTTGGTATCTCAAATTTTCTTGAAGAGATCTCTAGTCTTTCCCATTCTGTTGTTTTCCTCTATTTCTTTGCATTGATCACTGAGGAAAGCTTTCTTATCTCTTCTTGCTATTCTTTGGAACTCTGCATTCAGATGCTTATATCTTTCCCTTTGCTTTTCACTTCTCTTCTTTTCACAGCTATTTGTAAGGCCTCCTCAGACAGCCATTTTGCTTTTTTGCATTTCTTTTCCATGGGGATGGTCTTGATCCCTGTCTCTGTACAATGTCACAAACCTCTGTCCATAGTTCATCAGGTACTCTATCAGATCTAGTCCCTTAAATCTATTTCTCACTTCCACTGTATAATCATAAGGGATTTGATTTAGGTCATACCTGAAAGGTCTAGTGGTTTTCCCTACTGTCTTTAATTTAAGTCTGAATTTGGCAATAAGGAGTTCATGATTTGAGCCATAGTCAGCTCCTGGTCTTGTTTTTGTTGACTGTATAGAGCTTCTCCATCTTTGGCTGCAAAGAATATAATCAGTCTGATTTTGGTGTTGATCATCTGGTAATGTCCATATGTAGAGTCTTCTCTTGTGTTGTTGGAAGAAGGTGTTTGCTATGACCAGTGCATTTTCTTGGCAAAACTCTATTATAGTCTTTGCCCTGCTTCATTCCATATTAAACTAATATTATAATTAACAAGTTAACAGGGTTTTCCAGGTAGCTCAGAGGTGAAGAATCTTCCTGCCATTGCATGAGATGCTGGAGATTAGAGAAGTAGGTTAGTTCAACACTTGCATCAGGAAGATCCCCTGGAGGAGAAAATGGCAATCCATTCCAACATTCTTGCCTGGAAAAAAAATCCATCGACAGAAGAGCCTGGCAGACTACAGTCCATGGGGTTGCAGTGACTTGGACTTAACTGATCACAGGCGTGCATAGATACAGCTATGTAGACTACATACTTCAACTGAAAGATAATAAGAGATTGGATAAAATAGTTCTATATTGATTTCAAGAAATAAATATATGGATAAGGACATTTTGAAATGGAAAAAATAGGAAAAAAACATTTATAAAAAGAAAACTTGCATTCCAAATTGTTAATATGTTAATTAAACTCTAATGATAAAGAATATGTTGGAAATAATTCATTAAGACATGATGATTAGAAAGATGAGTGAAACAAGTAATTATAGATTTATCTGCATTTAATAATGTAGATTAAAACTACGAAAAGTAAAATCTAACAAACAAGATGAAGCAAATCCAAAGATATTGTGAAATACTAACCTTTCAGTAAATGATAAAAAGCATGCAACAATTCTATGAAACGTATGACAAACATGAGTAAAAATTGAGCTGAATTATTTGCTTCTTTTTTAAAAGTCACTGGGAATGTTTCCCATAATTGATCAACTGTTGTGTCATGAAGCCATCCTAAAGTGTTTCAAATTATTTAAATCATTTATTGTATTTTTTAGTGGCTAGATTTTGAAAACAAAGTTAGAAAAATTATTCATATTTTGAAATTGTGCAATGCATGTACTACTAATATGTAGAACAAAAGAGAAATAACAAAGTTTGTAAGGAAATATGTTTAACTGAATGATATTTAAAATGCCATGTATTAAAAATTTTAAATGAAGCGAATACTCTGCTTAGAGGGAATTTTAGGGAAAAGCTGAAAATCAGTAAGTATTTATCCAAAAAATTTTGGGAAAAAACACATAGAAATTCAAAGAAAGTGAAAGGAAAAAAATAATTGAGATGGAAAGATATAATACTGATACATAAATAGAAAATTAGTAAGCAGTATTTAAAATCAATATGACTAACAATTTAGAAAAATCATGATTCTCTCAACTGATGCAGAAAAATAATGTGATAAAATTCAACATATATTTATTTGAGTTTTTAAAAAAAAGCACTAAGAAGAAAAGGCAGCCTCCTTAATCTAATGAAATATGTCTTCAATAAACCTCAGCCAATGGCATAAATGTTGAAAACCTACTACTTGATTTCTGCTTAATATTATTCTGGAGATCTTGAACAATAAAATAAGGCAAGAAAATATTTTTGTGCATATTGTAAAGGATGAAAAACTGCATTGTTTACAAATGAGGTGGTTATGTACTTAAAATATTTTAAAATTACAGATTTGACGTTAGAATTAATAACTGAATGTACCAAGTTTGTTAGGTACAAGTCAGTATACAAACTGAAATGGCTTTCCATATATAAACAGCAAAGAGAAAATGTATTTTTCAAATGATACAATATAAAGAATATCAAAGGCACTTAAGAATTCAGACATTATAGCACATAATACATTTAACAAAAGATGAATCAAGAAAAATATGAAACAATTTTAGGAAAAATTATATAAAATCTAAATAAATGAGGGATGAACCAAGTCATTATGTTAGAAGACTCAATTATCAGTTATAAAAAAGAATAAAATAATGCCATTTGCAGTAACGTAGATGCACTTAGACATTGTTATACTGAGAGAATTAAGTCAGACACAGAAAGACGAATATCATATGATACTGCTTATATGTGGAATCTAAAAAAAAGGATACAAATGAACTGATTTACAAAAGAACTGTAGAGTCCAGATGTAGAAAACAAATTTATGGTTACCAGAAACTGAAGGGGGAGGAATAAATTGGGATGTTGGTATTATCATATATACACTATTATATATAAAATAAAAAACTGATAAGAACCTACTATATAGCACAGGGAATTCTACTCAATACTGTGTAATAGCCTATATTGAAAATCTAAAAAAGAGTGTATATATGTGCAATTATAACTGATGCACATCGCTATACACCTGAAACAAGCACAACATTGTAAATTAATTATACTCCAATGTATTTTAAATGTAAATGTATTTCCAATGTATTTCCAATGTAAATTAAATATACTCCAAAAAAAATTTTTTTTTAAAGTAAAAGAAAATAAATAAATGAGAGAACTGGGGACAAAAATTACAGGGACTAAAATTACAAATAAAAATATTAAACATTCCACCCACAAACAAGTTATTATCTACAAAAATGCAAGCTTTATGAATGCAGGAAATTTTTCATTAACTGCTATACTCTTAGCCTCTAGAAGAGTTTCTGAAACCAGGCAGTTGCTTAATATTTGTTGAATGAAAAAAATGAGTATTTTCCTTTCACTTTTCTTCTGTTTATATATTATTTCCTGAATATTTCCCTATTAGTGAGATCTCAGAGATATTCTGTATGCTTTTCTAAAGTAATAATTTAGAATATTTTTCTTATTTATATATTAATCTACTTGGAATAGTTTACAATATGATGTGAAGTAGGAATTCAACTGTCTATATATATATATATACATTTACATATGATATATGTATGTTTTATGTATATATATGTATTATTATGTGATAGATATTCACTATCCATGCACAATTTTATGATTTGTGGTGCCTCTTCAAAAATATCATATGTGACATATGACAAATAATTAAATGTACCTATGTGTCTATATCTGACCTATTTTCTGTCTTAACCATTTACAGTTTTTACGTTTGTCAAAATTATATGCTTAGTTCTATACTAGTCTCTCCTTTGTTAGGTATGTTCTATTCCTATCTTCTTAAAATTGCCTTGGTTTTCAATGTGAATTTTGTAATCACTTTGCAAGTTCTGTGATAATATCTCATTGATGTATTGACTAGATTGGAACTGGATTTACTGGTTGTCCTTACAACTCTGGATCTAATTATAGACATTCTATTTTTTTTCTTTAATAATACTCTACAAATTTTTAAATAAAAGTCTTACCCAACTTGAGTTGCATTCATTCTTTTTGAGGACTCCCCTGATGACTCAGATGGTAAAGAATCCACATGCAATGTGAGAGACCTGGATTTGATCCCTAGGTTGGGAAGATCCCCTGGTAGAATGCATGGCAACCTACTCCAGTATACTTGCCTGGAGAATCCCCATGGACAGAGGAGGCTGGCAGACTACAGTCCATGGGGTCACAAAGAGTCGGACATGACTGAGCGGCTAAACACTAGCACAAGCATGTTTTTTTGATGTTCAATCACTCATTTGTGACCGACTCTTTGTGATTCAGTGGACTGCGGCATGCTAGGCATCCCTGTCTTTCACCATCTCCTGGAGCTTGCTCAAACTCATGCCCATTGAGTCAGTGATGCCATCCAGCCATCTCATCCTCTGTGGTCCCCTTCTCCTCCTGCCTTCAATCTTTCCCAGCATCAGAGTCTTTTCTGAGTCAGCTCTTTGCATCAGGTGGCCAAAGTATTAGAGCTTCAATTTCAGCATCAGTCCTTCCAATGAATATTCAGGATTGATTTCCTTTAGGATTTTCTGTCCAAGGGACTTTCAAGAGTCTTCTCCAACACCACAGCTTAAAAGCATCAGTTCTTCTGCATTCAACCTTCTTTATGGTCCAACTCTCACATGCATACATGACTACTGGAAAAACCATAGCTTGATTAAATGGACCTTTGTTGGCAAAGTAATGCTTCTGCTTTTCAATATACTCTCTAGATTTGTCATAGCTTTTCTTCCAAGGAGCAAGCATGTTTTAATTTCATGGCTGCCATCACCATCTTCAGTGATTATGGAGCCCAAGAAAATAAAGTTCAACACTCTTTCCAAATTTTACCGTGTCTATTTGCCAAGAAGTGATGGGACTGGATTCCATGATCTTCATTTTTTGAATGTTGAGTTTTAAGCTAGCTTTTTCAGTCTTTTCTTTCACTTTCACCAAGAGGTTCTTTAGTTCCTCTTCACTTTCTGCCGTAAGGGTGGTATCATCTGCATATCTGAGGTAATGATGTTTCTTCCAGCAACGTTGATTCCAGCATGTGCTTCATCCAGCCTGGAATTTCTCGTGATGTACTCTACATATAAGTTAAATAATCAGGGTGACCATGTACAGCCTTGACACTCCTTTCTCAGTTTTGAACCAGTCCATTATTCCATGTCCAGTTTTGTTGCTTCTTGACCTATATACAGGTTTCTCAGGAGGCAGGTAAGGTGGTCTGGTATTCCCATCACTTTAAGAATTTTCCAGTTTGTTGTGACCCACACAGTCAATGGCTTATCATAGTCAATGAAGCAGCAGTGGACGCTTTTCTGGAATTCTCTTGCTTTGTCTGTGATCCAAAGGATGTTGGCCATTTGATCTCTGGTTCCTCTGCCTTTTCTAAATCCAGTTTGAACATCTGGGAGTTCTTGGTCCATGTACTGTTGAAGCCTAGCTTGGATAATTTTGAGAATTATTTTGCTAGCATGTGAAATGAGTGAAATTGTGCAGTATTTGAACATTCTTTGGCCTGAAATCTTTTAGCAGATGTTATTTATATTTTGAAATTCATAAGCATCCCAACTAACATCAGAAACAATCCAAATATATATGTATGCTGTTATTCTGACTGGATATCCGAGTCATTAAAATAGGGCATGAGTTGAATATAAATTCCATATGGATTTGGTAAGATATTCAAAAATTTTGGTTGCTTCTTGGTAATACAGTTGTTTATATAGAAACTTCAACATAATCTATGAGCCACCAGAAATAAAAAACAATTTAATAAGATTAGTGAATAAAAATGTGTGGTACAATATTAATAATTTCCCTATACAGCAGTGATAACCAAGTAGAAAAAATAAGACACAAGAAACCAGGCACAATGTTCTCTTTGCTTTCTCTTATAAACTATGATGTAATCCATATAAGGGTGTGTATAATTTTAATGATTTTCTTTTGTGTTGAGAATTTTTGTGCATATTCAAGTATTTCTTAAGCTCTGGAGATATCTGATAACTATTTTTATTTTAATATGTCATGGTTTGACTCAAAATCAGTCGGAATATTATGTCCCTAACTCCTGTAAAGTGAAGTTAGTCACGTAGTCATTTCTGACTCTTTGTGACCGTATAGATTATAGCCGCAAAGCTCCTCTGTTCATGGAATTCTCCAGGCAAGAATTCTGGAGTGGGTTGCTATTTTCTCCTCCAGGGGATCTTCCTGACCTAGAGGTCAAACCCAGGTCTCCTGCATTGCAGGCAGATTCTTTACTGTCTGAGCCACCAGGGAAGCCTATTATCCTTTCTTTCATTATTTTATGTTGTTGTCATTTCTATTTGCATTTTTGTAGGTAGTTTCAGTTTTCCATCATTATGTTAATTCCACTTTCTACTGTTAAAATTCTGTTGTTGTACGTCCAATGTAGCTTTTAATGCTGGCATCATTATTATTTTGAAGGGAAAGGACTTTGCAGTCCTGTTTATCCCAGTTCTTGTTCCGTTGAAAAAGTGTGTTGCTCAGTCATGTCTGACTCTTTGTGACTCCATGGTTGCATAAATACTATTTTGTCACTTTGAATGAATCAAGAAATGTATTAGAACTAGTTCCCTTAAATATCATTTCTTGTTGGTTTTTGATTTCTACTTTCAATCTCAATTTTCCTATTTATATCTTCTCCTTTTTTTCACAGAATAATGCCACACCATTATTAATCATATTCACTTTCCTACATAAATAAGTTTTTATTATAAATAAACTTATTTTATAGACCAGAGATTGAAACAAGGGCCCCAGCAGTGGGAGCTCTGAGCCAAACCCTTCCCTTCTTCAGGGGATCTTCCCGACCCAGTGATGGAACCCAGGTCTCCTGCATTACAAGCCATTTCTTTACCATCTGAGCCACCAGAGAAGCCCTCCTAACCACTGGACCTTCAGGGAATTCCCTCATAGTCCTATATTTCTTCTCACTCTTCAGGGAAGTCTTTTCAGTCTCTTAGTTTTCTGCTTTCCCAATACTGTTTATGTATGAGTGGTATGTTTTCTCTTTAATTCACCACAGAACAAGGAGCTTTCAACCTTGAGAGACTGTGTATCATCATACAGGATGTCTATATTGCCATGGATCCATTTTGTTATCCACATTTGTACTGGTACAATAATTTTTTCAGATGTTCACAGAAAAGTACTTTGAAGGGTACAGCGTTTCTTTCCCACATCTGGCAAATATCTAGTTTCTTTACATTTGCCAATGTGAGATACAATTTAATCTTAGCTCTACCACTTTTTTCATTAAAAAGCACATCATATATAGAGCATAGAGGTACACCTGTTTTAAACCATTTGGACTCCTTAAACACTACATTTTTATAAAGCACAGCATATCTTACTTAGTAATGTAACCTTTGATGTCTCCTCATTGAATCTAGTTTATTTAACCTAGGAATTTAATTATGACACCTTAAAAGTCAGGTGGACAAACAGTTTTCAGAGTTTACAATCAGTTCATAATCTTCCCAATTAAAGTAATGGGTGGAGTCCAAGGATGAGGTTCAAGGCGGTAAAGAAAATGGGGTGATCACATCACCCAGGTCTTGGGTAACTTCTTATTTTTCATTAGTACAGCATAGAAATTTTCAATTACTTACTTTTTAGTCCAATCTTGTAAATACCACAGTTAGTAAAAACAGCTCCTAGATATTGGGAGTTGATTGTTTACAATTATTTTAAAAGACATCATATAGAAATTTTATATTTTCTTTGAATTGTGTATCTTTTTTGGGGATGTTGGGAAAGGCTGTATCAGGGATTCCAGTTACATGCCATGCTAAATGTACAATCCTGAGACTGATTTTACATTGAAATGTTAACACACTTAGAGTAAAATATTAAGCAATAGGAGAGATTTTCTGAATAGATATTTAAAATCTTTCGCCTTCAATTCTGTCTCCGGTATTTGATTTTCAGATCAGGCACTGATAATCAACAGTTACAATGAATACCCAATCTGAGACTCACATTGCACAGAGAGTGATAGAAATAGATAAAGACTGACAGAAAGAAAGGGAGAAAGTGACAAAGATGAACACGAAGAATAATTTACTTGGATATATAGACTATTCATTCTAAAATAATAAGAGTAGATAGAGGGAACAAAGCTATCTTGTTCTACTTAATCATTCTAAATATATTTCAGTGTAAGACTCTAACATAGGCAGATTTTAAAATAGTTAGGAGCTATACTTAAAAACAAAGCAAAAACCTTTCTAATTAGTACTGAATATTTCTTTTTTCCTTCGAAGTATGAATGACATTCTTTTGCTGAAGAAAGCTCAGTAACATGTCACATATGATTTAAAAAAGGATCTGTATGACATTCTAGCCAACAGTAATGTAGACTTCTATGTTCAGTGTCCTAGCTAAAGAGAGAAACTGCTCACTAGAAAAAAATATATTTTTTCCTTACTATTAAAAAAGCCCCTCAGAAATTGAACTATGGGAATTTTTAAAATATGAAATATATCTAATTAAAGAAAGTATTCACTTAACTTTATTGCAATAATAAGGTTATTGATGTAATTGTTCATGGTTATTACTGAAACAAGGTAAGATTATACAAAGGCAACTTTTTCTTTGAGTCCACTAGGTACATTCAGGAGGCTGAACAAGAGGTAACTTAGTGTTGGCTTCATATTGATAAAAAGTTTTGCATTTCATGTTTTGACTTTCATAAATTTGCTTTTGGGAACGGGTTAGGGTCACAGTTTTTGCTTCTGTTTTTTAAAAAATAAACACTTTCAAAGCACAATTATTTACTATGACCATGCTTAATGGAAGGTGTGGAATAATTTTATGATTATTATTTTCCTTATGAAAGAACTCAAAGCTTTATGGCTCAATAGCACTATTGGTTCACCTCAAGTTGGTACCTGTTCAAGTCAAATTCTCAGATCCATCTAGTTGCTTAGAAAGGACCAAACAAAACAAAGCCACTGAAGTTATCTACATCAGACAGACAGACAGAAAGACAAAGTACCAGCTTGTAGACTCTCTTTTTTGTTTTTTCACATACAAAAAAGAAGAAACTAATAAATGTGTTATTTTTGGTTATTAAAAATAGACATAAATATTTTAAATATATATTTCTGCAATTAAAGAACTTGGTTCTGATTTAAATAGAATTAGTTATTTCTGTATATAAATATAATATGTACATACATATGTAATATAGTTCTCAAAGATTTTATGTAAATACCAATTCTATTCAGATTTCAAAATTGTATTTATTTTAAATATTTTAATACATTAAATCATAACTTCAGCTTCAAATGAATGTTAAAAATTATTTATAAAAATCAGTAAAGAAAAGAGATTCATTTGATAAACTAAATTAACATTCTTATTTAATATTCTTGTTTAACAAATAATTGATGATTACTTCCTAATATAATGGCCACTGATTGTTGTTCCACTAAAAACAAAAATAACAAAAAAGGGTAATTTCAATAGTTACAATGCTTATCATATATCTGGTTGTTGATTACCAAATGTATTTTGTAGTACAGGTCAGAATAAATCCAACAAAATTTATTAATTTTTGAGAAAATATTTCAGTGATTTTATTAACTTCAATTGCATAATTAACTACATATAGTAGATTATTAATATATGTAGACTGTAATATATGTTCAAATCTGTTGAACACAGATTTATAAAAATCTACATAATATTGTGATTGAAAATCTTTGCTTATTCTTAATTTCTAAATGATTTAATACAGTGAGACTATTTTATTTTTTAAATGTAAATTCAGGAAGGTTGATTAAAAATTGATTTACATAGGTTTTCTAAATGAGATAAACAGACTAAGATCATTTATACCTAAGAACCATGCAAAAATTTTGTATTCATATTTGAATAATTTAAAAATAAATATGTCAAAATATCCCACTTTAGGAATAAATAAAAGAGAAAGATTTCTATTTTGTAACTACTAAAAGTTATCTTAAGTTAGACTAATTCTTAAATGACAGCTTGAATACTTAATAAATCTATCATTAGACTACTATAGTTATTATAATGGTTGAGTATCTAAATTAAATTTTTTTACATTACAAATCTTTGCTAACAATCATCGAACTAGGTCCATATGTAAACACTGCCTTTGTGTTTATAATTCCTTTTAGGATTTTGTTCATCTCATCTTGGACTATTTCAAAACATAAATAAATCCTCATTATACCTTATTAACAATTTGAGAACATAATACATCAATACAAAATAATAAGTAACCATTTTAATTTTTTCCTTTATGGTTCAGAATTGTAAAAGAAAATACTAGTATCATTTAGAAAATTTAACAAACTAAAGTTTAATATATTCATTAAATTTTTCTGTGCTTAAACCAATAAAGTTCTGCTGCTAAGTCACTTCAGTCGTGTCTGACTCTGTGAGACCCCATAGACAGCAGCCCACCAGGCTCCCCCGTCCCTGGGATTCTCCAGGCAAGAACACTGGAGTGGGTTGCCATTTCCTTCTCTAATGCATGAAAGTGAAAAGTAAAAGTGAAGTCACTCAGTCGTGTCCAACTCTTTGCGACCCCACGGATTGCAACCCACCAGGCTCTTCCGTCCATGGGATTTTCCAGGCAAGAGTACTGGAGTGGGGTGCCATTGCCTTCTCCAAATAAAGTTCTAATACTCTAAAAATTATAGCAGACAATATTTATTTTCCCATTCCTGTGGAATAGTTAAACTGTAGCTTCGGAGAAGGCGATGGCACCCCACTCCAGTACTCTTGCCTGGAAAATCCCATGGACAGAGGAGCCTGGTAGGCTGCAGTCCACGGGGTCACAAAGAGTCGGACATGACTGAGCGACTTCACTTTCTCTTTTCACTTTTATGCATTGGAGAAGGCAATGGCAACCCACTCCAGTGTTCTTGCCTGGAGAATCCCAGGGACGGGGAGCCTGGTGGGCTGCTGTCTATGGGGTCTCACAGAGTCAGACACGACTGAAGCGACTTAGCAGCAGCAGCAAACTGTAGCTTTGTGTGAAATGACTGGATAGTTTTTAGGGGAATATTTTTACCTTTTGTGGAAGTTTTATTTAAATAAAACAAAAGTATTGGTTATTAAAATTTTATAGCACAAAAGATAAGCATGCATTGGTCTTAAATCATAAATTTTAAATAATTGTCATCAATAAGTTGTTATGAACAATTCATTCCCAAATTTTTTATCTACAGATTAATTTTGTTTCCAATAGATGACTGCATCTCTCTTCAAGTGCTCTATCAAACAGCATCTGTTTTCATTTTATTCTTAGTTAAGTAAACACAATATTTCAGTTCAGTTCAGTCACTCCGTCGTGTCCAACTCTTTACAATCCCATGGAATGAAGCATGCCAGATTTCCCTGTCCATCACCAACTCCCAGAGCTTGCTCAAACTCATGTCCATGGAGTCAGTGATGCCATCCAACCATCTCATCCTTTATTGTCCCCTTCTCCTCTTGCCTTCAATCTTTACCAGCGTCAGGTCTCTTCCACTGAGTCAGTTCTTTGCATCAGGTGGGCAAATTATTGGAGCTTCAGCTTCAGCATCAGCCCTTGCAGTGAACATTCAGGAATGATTTCCTTTAGGATGGACTGGTATTTTATTTTTATGTTATTTTAATGCTTACTTTCCATTTATAGTTATTATAAAATATTGACTAAATTCTCCCTATTGTACATCCTTGAATGTATCTTACATCAAATAGCTTTAATCTTACCCTCTCTCACTTCTCTATAGCCCCTCTCTCTCCTCCCTATTGGTAAACACTGGCCTGTTCTCTATATCTACAAGTCTGCTTCTTTGTTATAATCACTAGTGTGTTGTGTTTTAATTCCATGTATTAATTATATCATACAGTGTTCATCTTTTTCTCACATTTCACTTAGTATAATCCCCTCGAAGTCCATCCATGTTGTTGCAAATGGAAAAATTACATTCTTTTTCAGCCTGAGTAGTATTCCATTGTGTATTTATATCACATCTTCTTTATTCATTCATCTGTTGATGGACATTTAAGTGGCTTCCATTATTTTTGAAATTATGAATGATGCTGCTATAAACACTAAAGTGTATGTAACTTTTTGAATTAGTGTCCCCCCCACTCAGATATATACCCAGCAATGAAATTGTTGGGTCATATGGTAGTTCTATGTCTATTTTTTTTGAGAAACCTCCATACTGGTTTCCACAGTGATTGCACCACTTTATACTTTTACAGATAGTTTACCAGCATTCTCTTTTCTTCACATATTTGCCAATATTTGTCATTTATGTTCTTTTTAATGATAGCATTTCTGACAGATATGAGATAATATCACATTGTGGTTTTGATTTGCAATTCCCTGATGATTAGCAATGTTGAGCATCCTCTCATGTGCCTATTGGCCATCTGCATGTTCTCTTTGGAAACTAATAGTTCTTCTACTAACTTTTTAATTGGGTTGTTCACTTTTTTGATGTTTGAGTGGTATGAGCTATTTATCTATATTGGATGTGTGTGTGTGTGTGTGTGTGCATGCTAAATCACTTCAGTCGTATCTCTGTGATGCTGTGGAGTGTGGCCCCCCTAGGCTTCTCTGTCCATGGGATTCTCCAGGCAAGAATACTGGAGTGGGTTGCCATTTGCTCCTACATGGGATCTCCCCAACCCAGGGATCCAACCTGAGCCTTTTACATCTCCTGCATTAGCAGGGGGTTCTTTACCTCTAGCACCTCCTGGGAAGCCCATATATGTTGAATGTTAATCCTTTGTTGATCACATTATTTGCAAATCTCTTCTCCTATTCACTAGATTGTCTTTGATTTTGTTGGTGGTTTCCTCTGCTGTGTAAAAGCTTTTAAGTTTAATTAGCTCCTATTTGTTTATTTTTACTTTCATTTCCTTTCCCTTAGGAGGCTAGTCCAAAAAACTATTGCTTCAATTTATGTCAAAGAGGGTCCTGCCTATGTTTTCTGCTAGGAGTTTTATAGTATCCTGACTTCCATTTATGTCTTTAATCCATTTTGAGTTTATTTTTTATGTGTTGTTTAAGAATGTTCTGATCATTCTTTTACATGTCTCTCTTTGGTTTTTCCCAGCACCACTATCTGTTGAAGAGACAACTATCTGCAGAACAACCACATGAAAAAGACTGAACCTATGAGAAAGATGTTCTACAACTGTAAGACATAAAGAAGGAGCCCCAGTGAAACAGGTAGGAGGCACATGTGTGATATAATCAAATCCTATACTCTGCAGTGGGCAAAACACAAGCCAGAGGATAATTATATTGCAGAGGTTCTTCCACTAATATCTTTAATGAATTTGCTCACATTCTTTTCTTCACCAAATTTTTATTATGTTATATGGTTATGGTAGATATGTTGAGAAGAGAAAAGAAAATCAATGTATTACTTTGTATATATGTGTATCTGAATACACAGATGTAGTTCAAGAGAGAGAGAGAGAGAGAGGAAGGTAGTCAGAGGAGGAAGGGGGGAGAGAGAGAGAGATGTTCAAAGTATATAAAATCAATAAAGGTTGAATTAACCCAGAACATCTTGAAGTGAAAAACAGTGTTGGTGTAACATAAAGCAGACTACATTATCAATATAATCACATTATAGAAATAAATATATTCAACAACTTTCTGGCTAGACTTGAAGAAAAAACAGAATCCTTGTATGTCTTTCCACAGACATGTAACATATTTTGTATCTTTCAAGTCTTTGTTGCCTGAGTTCAACAGAGAATTTAAGTAGTAGGAGCTAACTTTATTTTTGAAAGTTAGAACAAGAATACTTTATTTTACAAAATGTGGTTGAATAATTTCTTAATATTTTCTTAATGATTATTTATCTTCTCTGGTGAATATATGACTATTCAAGGATTCTACTAAATGTGTTTCATTGGTTTAGACTGATCAAACAATACATTTCAAACATTATATTAATATATTTATTTCATAATATACAACTGCAAATGAAATTTAATAAAAAGACAGAAAAATGTAATGCTGTTTTTAGAATTCCTAAAATTTCTTTTTTAACAGTAAGTATTATTAATTCATAAACACTAATTGAAATTTTACCCAGAAAAATAGTGTTTATTCTTCAGAAATAATATGCAGAAATTATTTGTCAAATGTATCATATTGGGTCAAAAGTTGAAATAGGATTGCATGTTATTATTTAAAAAATAGATTTAAAAATCTATTTTTTGATTTTTGATTAAAATTTTTTTTGATTTAAAAAAATCTAAATTTTTGATTAAAAAAAATCAAACAATTTTTATTCTTCTAAAATATTATTTGGGGATATGTATATTATGATTCTAATTTTTAAAGTCTAAAATAATATATGCCAGCTTGTATGTTTGATTGACCTTATAGGAAACAAAATAATGATGATTACTATAAAATTACAGAAATAGTTATAATACTAATAATAGCATGATGATAATAATGTATTTGGCTAGTTATAAGTAGGTAAAGAGCACAGACAGAAATAAGCATCCACATGTGTCTACTGATAAATCAAGGCTATCTAATCTGATTAATCTGATGAGAGGTCTCTTTAAAAAAATTAGAGATACCAAGGCTTATTGGAGAAGGAAATGGCAACCCACTCCAGTATTCTTGCCTGGAGAATCCCAGGGATGGCAGAGCCTGGTGGACTGCCATCTATGGGGTCGAGCAGAGTCGGACAGGACTGAAGCAATTTAGCAGCAGTAGCGGCAGTAAGGTAACATTTCATGCAAAGATGGGCACAATAAAGGACAGAAACATTATGGACCTAACAGAAGCAAAAGATTAAGAAGAGGTGGCAAGAATACACAGAAGAATTATACAAAAAAAAAATCTTAATGACCCAGATAACCACAATGGTGTAATTACTCATCCTAGAGTCTGAAGTCAAGTGGGCCTTAGGAAGCATCACTATGCACAAAGCTAATGGAGGTGATGGAATTCCAGCTGAGCTATTTCAAGTCCTAGAAGATGATGCTGTTGAAATGCTGCACTCAATATGCCAGCAAATTTGGAAACCTTTCCAGTCACATGACTGGAAAAGATTGATTTTCATTCCAATCCCAAAGAAAGGCAATGTCAAGGAATTTCCAAACTACCACACAATTGCACTCATCTGACACGCTAGCAAACAAAATTCACCAAGTGAGGGTTTAGCAGTATGTGAACTGAGAACTTCCAGATGTTGAAACTGGATTTAGAAAAGGCAGAGAAACCAGAAATCAAATTGCCAACATCTGCTGGATCACAGAAAAAGCAAGAGAGTTGCAGAAAAACATCTATTTCTGCTTTATTGACTATGCCAAAGCCTTTGACTGTGTGCATCACAATCAACTGTGGAAAATTCTTAAAGACATGGGAATACTAGACCACCTCACCTCTCTCCTGAGAAATCTGTATGCAGATCAATAAGCAATAATTAGAACCAGACATGGAACAATGGACTAGTTTCAAATTAGGAAAGGAGTAAGTCAAGGCTATATATGCTCACCCTGGTTATTTAACTTACATGCAGAGTACATCATGTGAAATGCCGGGCTGGATAAAGCACAAGGTGGAATCAAGATTGCCGGGAGAAATATCAATAACCACAGATATACAGATGACACCACCCTAATGGCAGGAAGCAAAGAGGAACTGAAGAGCCTCTTAATGAAAATGAAAGAGGAGAGTGAAAAAGCTGGCTGAAAACTCAGCATTCAAAAAGCTAAGATCATGGCATCCAGTCCCATCACTTCATGGCAAATAGATGGGGAAACAGTGGAACCAGTGACAGACTGTATTTTTGGGGGGCTCCAAAATCACTGCAGATGGTGACTGCAGCCATGAAATTAAAAGACACTTGCTCCTTAGGAAAAAAAAAAAAAACTATGACTAACCTAGACAACATATTAAAAAGCAGAGACGTTACATTGCCAACAAAGGTCTGTGTAGTCAAAGCTTTGATTTTTCCAGTAGTCATGTATGGATGTGAAAGTTGGGCCATAAAGAAAGCTGAGTGCCAAAGAACTTATGCTTTCAAACTGTGGTGTTGGAGAAGATTCTTGAGAATCTCTTGTACTGCAAGATCAAACCAGTAGATCCTAAAGGAAATCAGTCCTGAATATTCACTGGAAGGACTGATGCTGAAGCTGAAGCTCCAATACTTTGCCAACCTAATGCAAAGAACTGACTTATTGGAAAAGACCCTGATGCTTGGAAAGATTGAAGGCAGAAGGAGAAAGGGAGGACAGAGGATGAGATGGTTGGAGAGCATCACCGACTTGATGGACATGAGTTTGAGCAAGCTCCAGGAGTTGGTGATGGACAGGGATGCCTGACGTGCTGCAGTCTATGGGGGTCACAAAGAGTCAGACACAACTGAGGGACTGAACTTAATGAAGTGAATCTAATTAGATCAAGAAAGTCAAATATAACCTTCATGCTTGTTAGAACTGTAGTCTTTAGATATTCTGAAGTTCAAATGATTAGGAGAGCAGTGAGGGGACTTGGAAGAATACAATATTCTACAACAGAAATATTTGAACCAAATTGGTTTAGCTATTTGACTAAAGCTTAAATAAACAATAATTTTCAAACTGTTAAGTCCATTGTTTTTTAAAGTTGAGATAGGACAATTCTCTATCATTTATTATTTTCATTTTGGTTAAAAGTATTTGGTAATGTATAACTGAAAACATAAAGACTAGAAAGCCTTGCTAAGACTGAAAGAACTATTATACAAAGAAACACGATTGGTATATTATTAAACACTAAAAAGAGCTATCTAGCTATGAAAAATCATGGAGATAATTTAAACACATATTACTAAATAAAAGAAGCCAATTTTCACAGATGAATACTGTGTAATTCCAAATTATGATATTCTGGAAATGGCAGTAAAAAATAATTGATTGTCAAGAATTGGGAGGGGAAAAGTGAATAGGTAGGGTACAGAGGATTTTTAGGGCAGCAAAAAAACTCTACAGGATATTGTAGGATACTAAAATGGTGACATATCATTATACATTTGTTCAGACCTACAAAATGTGTAATGACATTTGTCCACCAAGAGTGAACTGTACTGTAAACTGTGGCTTTGGGGTGACAATATATCAATCAGTGTAGGATCATGGAGCACAACAAATGTGCCATTGTGGGGCTAAGCTTATGTGGGGTCAAACTTACATGAGAAATCTTTGTGCCTTCCGCTCAGTTTTGCTGTGGACCCAAAATTGCTTTAAAGCATAAAGTCTATTTTTTAAAAAAGCATGGCAATATTAGGGAGTGGAGTAAGACACTGATGGGCTGCTACTCTGAAAGGCTGATTGTGAAAAAGAACTAAATTATAAAAGCAATAACCTACTAAAGAGAAAGGGGAAAACCATCAGCGTGGGTGATTTTCCCTTTTTTAGTCTTGTGTATTATATTGTATATATATTATATACATATATATATATATATATTAGACATTTACAGTTAGAAAGTACTAGATGAAAAACATTTAGAAATATATACATTAAAACTTAGTTTTATGTCTACTTTAATTGTTGTATTATAATATTTATTTATTTTACTATAGTATAATTTTCTGTAACTAGCAAGAAAAAATTTCTAGAACTGTGAAAGACAAGTAATGGGCTGAGTGAAGAAGACAGAGTTATATTTCCAGTTCCATTATTTATTATGTGTTATAGCATTGGCTATATCACTCAATGCTTCTTAGCAAGTTTTTAAATATTTTTTCACAATATTTGCATAATCAACATATACTATGTATTTTACCCTAGTATGAGGATCATAAAACAGCACTAAAATATTATATAATTATATAGCTATATGCTGCTGCTGCTGCTGCTAAGTCGCTTCAGTCGTATCCAACTCTGTGCGACCCCATAGATGGCAGCCCACTAGGCTCCTCTGTCCCTGGGATTCTCCAGGCAAGAATACTGGTGCGGGCTGCCATTTCCTTCTCCAATGCCTGAAAGTGAAAAGTGAAAGTGAAGTCGTTCAGTCGTGCCCGACTCTTAGTGACCCCATGGACTGCAGCCTACCAAGCTCCTCCGTCCATGGGATTTTCCAGGCAAGAGTACTGGAGTGGGTTGCCATTGCCTTCTCCATATAGCTATATATATACATGTATATGCATATATACAAAGATTCATAATATGAAGGTTTTGAAACTATCTTCACTGCTCTGGTCGCTTAACTACATTAATTATATGTGGACATTTACTAAAATCTACTTTCTCCACATAGAACTGGATTGGTTGTGCATTTAGAAATGCATCCAGGGTGAGCTTCTCAAATTTCATAAAAAATGTCAATAATATAGCCTATTTGGTAAAAGATCAAATTTTATAATTAATTTTAATCAGAAACAAAATGTATCCATTCCAGATTTATACTCTGAAATGCATTCATTCATTAATGAATATTTATTATGTCTATTATATGCAAAATAACATGTTAATCTGTGGGGATACATCAGAAGACAGTGGTAACATCTCTTCTCAATAACTATATTCAAGATTGTGTATTCTTAGAAACCTGTTTTTTAAAAAAAAATTTTTTTTTCAGTATAGCTTGTGTTTCTTTACTTATTTGTGAAGCTCAGCATCTTTTGGTACTTTATCATTTTTGTATATCTTCTTGTGTATAATTAAAATTAATAATCTCCAAATTTCTGTAAACTCATTTATCTGTCTTTTCTTTTAAGAGTCTTTTCTTGTTTGAGATGATGTACCTTTATTTTATAAACTCAGGTTTGTTTGCTATTTATTTACTCACTTACTGATTATGAATTTAGTTTGGAATGATGAATATTTACAAGATTTATTCACTAGTTACTTGATTTGAGTTAATATAATAAAAATGGAAGTTCTGATGGAGAAAGGAAAAATTCTGAAAGAAGAAAGGAAAAGAATCGAAAAAGACAAGTTTGTTTTATGTTCTCTGCTCTTTCCTTTGCTACCTTGTAAATAAAACCTGTTTGGTAAAGTATTGTCATGAAGTAAGATTTGAGAGATGCACTCATGAGAAACTAAGGGCTGATTCTGGAAACAGGGGATGGAAGCATATTCTTTTACAAACTTTTAAAAACTGAGCTGAGATGCAAAAGTAGGACCATCTAGATCTGTAGTGAATTGTCCCAATAGTATGCAAGGCTATTTCCTTCAATTATATCATGGTTTTACTCTTTGTTGTTGTTCAGTTGCTAAGTCGTGTCGACTCTTTGTGACCCCATGGCCAGCAGAAAAGCCAGGATTCCCTGTCCTTCACCATCTCCCAGAGTTTGCACAAATTCATGTCCCTTGAGTCAGTGATGCCATCCAACCATCTCATCTCTGTCGCCCCCTTCTCCTTCTGCTCTCAATCTTTTCGAGCACCATGGTCTTTTCTGATGAATTGGCTCTTCACATCAGGTGGCCAAAGTATTGGAGCTTTAGCATCAGTCCTTTCAATTAAAAACCAGGGTTGATTTCCTTTATGATTGACTGGTTGGATCTCCTTGCTGTCCAAGGGACTCTCAAGAGTCTTCTCCAGCACCACAGTTCAAAAGCATCAATTCTTTGGCACTCAGCCTTCTATATGATCCAATTTTCACATCTGTATAAGACTTCCTTGGTGGTTCAGAGGATAAAGCGTCTGCTTGCAATAAGGGAGTCCGGGATTCAATCCCTGGATCATGAAGATCCCCTGGAGAAGGAAATGGAAACCCACTCCAGTATTCTTGCCTAGAGAATTCCATGGATGGAGGAAACTGGTAGATTATAGTCCACAGGGTCGGAAAGAGTTGGACAGGATTGAGTGACTTCACTTTCACATCCATACATGACAACTGGAAAAACCATGACTTTGACTATAAAGATCTTTGTTGGCAAAGTGATGTCTTTGCTTTTTAATACACTGTCTAGACTTGCCATAGCTTTGTTCATAGTGAAAGAAAGTGAAAGTGAAGTTGCTTAGTTGTGCCTGACTCTTTGTGACCCCATGGACTGTAGCCTACCAGGCTTCTCCATCCATGGGATTCTCAAGGGAAGAATACTGGAGTGGGTTGCCATTTCCTTCTCCAGGGGATCTTCCCAACCCAGGGATCAAACCCCGATCTCCCGCATTTCAGGCACATGCTTTACCCTCTGAACCACCAGGGAAATCTGTAGTAATGTATCCAAAAAAAGGTGTAAGTTAGTCGCTTGGTCGTGTCTGATTTGTTATAACCCCATCAAATATACCAACCCACAGGGTCCTCTATCCATGGAATTCTCTGGGCAGGAATAGTGGAGTGAGTTGCCACTTCCTTCTCCAGGTGATCTTCCCGACCAGGGGATTGAACCCAGGTCTCCTGTATTACAGGCAGATAATTTACCTTTTGAGCTACCAGGGAGCCAAAGGCCCACTCTAAATTTTGGAAATGTCAAGTATGGGAGAAATGGTAATGAAAAACATTACATTATACTTTTGGTGACTTAAATGCATTTGTTTTAGGTCTAGATATTTTATTTGTTAGGTAGTGAAAATTATTTTTACCAAAGGTAGTTCTGGCTTTTGCCCTTATGATCTTTAGATCATTGCCCATCCTTCCTGATTGGAGTGCCTTTGTTTGCCTGGGAGATTAGGCCAAAAGATAGCCTAACAATGTGTTTCATGACTGGGGCATTTGACTATGTGGTATCAGTTTTGCCCCCAGAGACACAGAAAAATATTAGATTTAACTCTATTTCCAAAGCAGCTGAAGACTAAGGTTAAGTCACAAGTGAGTGTGTGAGTAAGTGAAAACTCTGGATACCAGACTAGAAAGGTTCCCTGGTTATCAGTACTTCATGTGCCAATGCACAATGCATCATATACTGATAATACACATATACAATGTATATGTATACATATCCAATGCACAATGCATCATATACTGATGCTGGGAGAGTACCAGGTCTGTAACTCTGTGAATTGAGGATATCAGGACGTCCATGTTTTGTACTTTTCCTGGACTCTGCCCTAGGCACTTTGAATTAAATTTGCATCCTTTACTTGTAATAAACTGTAACCACAAGTGTAATAGTTTTAAGTTCTATGAGTCCTTCTAACAAATTATTAAACCCAAAGGTAGGTCTGTAAACCCTGCCCCCGAAACTTGCAGTTGGTGTCAGAAATGAGAGAAGTTTTGTCTGGAATGTTTACTATAAACTTTGCAGTTTCCCCAAAACATTGTAGTTGGCCATAATTTACAAATGTTTATGTAAGTCTCTGTAATATGTGGAAGAGGAGAGTGAAAAAGTTGGCTTAAAGCTCAACATTCAGAAAACTAAGATCATGGCATCTGGTCCCATCACTTCATGGCAAATAGATGGGAAACAGTGGAAACAGGTGGCTGACTTTATTTTGGGGGGCTCCAAAATCACTGCAGATGGTGATTGCAGCCATGAAATTAAAAGATGCTTACTCCTTGGAAGGAAAATTATGACAAACCTAGACAGCATATTGAAAAGCAGAGACATTACTTTGTCAACAAAGGTCCATCTAGTCAAGGCTATGGTTTTTCCTGTGGTCATGTATGGATGTGAGAGTTGGACTATAAAGAAAGCTAAGCACTGAAGAATTGATGCTTTTGAACTGTAGTGTTGGAGAAGACTCTTGAGAGTCCCTTGGACTGCAAGGAGATCCAACCAGTCCATCCTAAAGGGGATCAGTCCTGGATGTTCATTGGTAGGACTGATGTTGAAGCTGAAACTCTAATACTTTGGCCACCTCATGCGAAGAGCTGACTCATTTGAAAGGACCCTAATTCTGGGAAGAATTGAGGGCAGGAGGAGAAGGGGATGACAGGATAAGATGGTTAGATGGCATCACTGACTCAATGGACATGAGTTTGGGTAAACTCCGGGAGTTGGTGATGGACAGGGAGGCCTGGTGTGCTGCAGTCCATGGCATTGCAAAGAGTCAGACATGACTGAGTGACTGAACTGACTGACTGTAATAAGTTTTATTGAAAAACAATGCTTGAAAGTTAAATGAAACAGTCCAGTTCAAAATTTTATCAAAGGTGTGGCCCATCTCTAACTATGTAGCCAGGGCTGAGTCAGAAGACCAAAAGTGAAATTGTGAGAAAAAAAAAAATAGCAACTGTATTTTCCAAATTGTAGCTGGCAGGGAAACTAAGAAATTCACATCTGTTCCTGGGATTAATATTCCCTTATCACAAAAGAGAACCACCTCAGATTATTTGTTTTAACTGCCATAAAATAAAATATCAAAGTAAAATAATAGTCTAATGCTATATTTTGAACACCTGAGAATATACTCCTCTTGGCTTTGGGTCTCCAAGACACTAAATAACATGTTCACTTATAATAAATAAAAAATAAGGATATACATTTTTGATTAAAATTTAAGTAGCATTACTATGTCAGGGCCTTGCATAATATAAACTTTTACAATTCAAAACATATTGCAGTGGTACTTATTAAATATATCCATTTTTTAAATTGTATAATGTACCAAAAGAAAAGTTTATATTATTTATGTTCCATTATATTCAAAATTTATATTGTATTAAATATATATTTGTTTAATGTTTCAAGAGAAAAAAAGCAGATACTTTATCAATTGTTAGACATTGCTGAGATTGTGATGGAATTAAACTCACGAAAGAGCTTGGTAACTCAAACAATGATATTCTATGATGAAATGAAGACAACATTGTTTCTTCCCATAAAGATAAATTAAGATAATTCTGAATAAAACAATTCTAAGTTACTACATAATATCAGATAAAATAGGTGGATTTCATAAACATTGCCTCTGCAACTGGGAAACGACTGTGTTGTTAGCATGACTATTGACTATGACCAAATAAATTATTAACCATTTTCAGATCTCTTATCAGGTCAGCCTCAAAAGAGTTTGAAGTGAAGTGAAGTCACTCAGTTGTGTCCGACTCTTTGTGAGCCCATGGACTGTATAGTCCGTAGAATTCTCCAAGCCAGAATACTGGAGTGGGCAGCCTTTCCCTTCAAATTAAACAATAGCTAGTATCTACAGTCATTATAATAATAACCAACAGTGTGTGTGTGAAAGTCATTCAGTTGTGTCCAACTCTTTGTGACTGCCAGCATCCTCTGTCTATAGAATTCTACAGGCCAGAGTTCTTTATTGGATAGCCATTCCCTTCTCCAGAGGATATTCCCAAACCAGGGATAGTATCCAGGTCTCCTGCATTGCAGGCAGGCTCTTTACCATCTGAGCCACCAGGGAAGCCCTATAATAAGCAATAATCCATTTCAAATACTTTTTATTTATTTTTTTAAATTTTATTTTATTTTTAAACTTTACATAATTGTATTAGTTTTGCCAAATATCAAAATGAATCCGCCACAGGTATACATGTGTTCCCCATCCTGAACCCTCCTCCCTCCCCATACCATCCCTCTGGGTCGTCCCAGTGCACTAGCCCCAAGCATCCAGTATCGTGCATCGAACCTGGACTGGCAACTCGTTTCTTACATGATATTTTACATGTTTCAATGTCATTCTCCCAAATCTTCCCACCTTCTCCCTATCCCACAGAGTCCATAAGACTGTTCTATACATCAAATACTTTTTATAATGGTATCTTGATTTGTTATGCTGGTGGCATTTTCACATGGGATCAAACTGAGAGAAAGAGGCCATCATTAAAAAAAAAAAAAAAGCTACAGGCAATAAATGCTGGAGAGTATATGGAGAGAAGGGAACCCTCCTGTACTGTTGGTGAGAATGTAAAGTAATATAGCCATTATGGAGCACAGTATGGGGATTCCTTACAAAACTAGGAATAAATCTATCATATGACCCAGAATTAGTTAACTTCAGTACTCTATATGAACAAAGCAACATTTAATAGTTAATAGTCATAATTTCAGGTAAATTATTTAAAGTGTTTTCAATTGCCATTCAAATCTACTTTCTTTCCAAATAGTAGTAGCTATTCTTTTTAATTATTAAATTCAGCATTTTAACACTGTAAAAACATGAAATACTAAAAGTGTACTTTCAAAAATATAGGTTTGAATGTTAAATCTAAAAATTGCACAGAATTTTACTAGTTTTCACTAGTTTAAAAATGAATAAATACTGTACATGTAGTGTATGACTTATAAAATTTAAAATGGAGTAGAAAAAGCAACAAAAAATTTAAATTTATCCACAAACCCACTGATTAAAAATAACCATTATCTGAAATTTCATTTTTCTCAGTGATCTTATCACTTAATCTTATCTATCTCTACTTCTCTTTCTGTCTCCCTTTAGACCTTCAGTATTTATTAGTTTAATAGTATGTTTTTAATTATAACTCTATAGTCCATGGAATTCTTCAGGCCAAAATACTGGAGTGGATAGCCTTTCCCTTCTCCAGGTGATCTTCCTAACCCAGGGATAGAACACAGGTCTCCCGAATTGCAGACAGATTATTTACCAGCTGAGCCACCAGGGAAGCCAAAGAATACTGGAGTGGGTAGCTTATCCCTTCTCCAGTAGATCTTCCTGACCCAGGAATCGAATTGGGGTCTCCTGCATTACAGGCAGATTCTTTACCAACTGAGCTATCAGGGAAGCCCAAGTATAATATAGATGAGATAAATTGAAACACACTATTTAAAGTGCCTTCTGAACAATTATGGAAAGGTACTTCAGGTCATCATATATACTTTTTTTTTTTCTTTTTTTCATCATATATACTTCTATGGAATAGCTATTCCAATTGCCTAATGTTCCTCAGTGTAGATCAAATATTGTTCAATGCAGTTTTACAATTCTCTGCTGCATGTATTTTCTGTTGGATCTTTTTAAAAGAAATACACTGAAGATCTCTGCAAGAGTTCCAGTAGAAATACAGGAGGCATGTTGCAGAGAATGAAATAAATGATCATAGAGCCAACGAATCTCCCTGATTGTGTGATTGCTCAGCAAGGTTGCAAAAATGTAATATTTCAGTTGAATCTCTTTTAAAATAACTATTATCCCTATTTTCTTACTATGTGTCTGAAATTCATACTGAGAAATGTAACTGAGTTTAACTATATTTTGTTAGATCCCTCTTTTGAATATTTTATAGATATAATATTAATGACTTAAAGGTTTTTTTATAATTATTTGTAAGTCTCTTTAGTATAATGAGTAAGGTATGCATGTTAAATATTTAAAAAGCATAAGTTTACATAACAAAGATTTATATTCACAAACAGTTATAGACAATGTTAGTTGGTATTTATATACTAGCAGAGAGAAATTTCATAATTTTTTTAATTTTAAAATTATGTAATTGAACTTATTAGCTCATGAAACATGTTTATTGTCAGTACCAGGACCAGGATATTGTTGAAGTACTAAACAATTAATAGGAAATCAACAAATATGCATCATCATTTATGTTTCCACTAAGTGATTGCATTAAAATTAAGAAGATATAAAAAATAATAACATAGACACTGTCATAATAAGAACACATTGCTACATTTATTTCTGAAGAGTCCTAGATTTTATTTTTATTTTTGCCACAAATATATTATAGCTTCATTTGTTAGAAGCTATATTCTGGGGTTATAAACTGATTGAAATCATAGAGTTAGCATTGCCCATAGGAATGAAAATCAGCTAGGGAAGTTGACTCACTAATTATTTAGCAGAATTGAATGAATCAGTATCCAAAAGGATTACTGGCCAAAAGTCTGCCTGGGGGTCAAAACAGGTGTTGCTTCATCAGAATTCAGTATTGCTGCTATTTCAAGGAGGAATTCAAAAAGACAAACTTGGGAAAGAAAATCCCATCTATGTGACATGAAAAACATGACTCCTAAACTAGATTGGATGCTTTTTCCCTCTTACTCATTTCCTAGACTTCTTTAGTCTCAAATAGATCCCTTACCAGTCCCAAAGCAGCTGGCATAATTCTTCTCTTGAAAATGGCAATGGCACCCTCACAGCAAATCTCAGGCACACAGGTGTTCAAAGAGATCCGAGATATAGCTAGACAGAAGCCAAATTTCAGGTAGAATCACCCATTAAGGTTATATCTATGAGGCCAAAATTGTCTACTAATCTTCCTTTCAAAGGTTTATGGCTCAAGGCTACACTTGAGAACCTTCCTCCTTAAAGTGAGACACCATTAAGTTCTTCTGCAACTGTTTAGGAGATTGTTTTGGTTGGAATTTGAATGGTATAATGATGGTATTGCTCATTGCCTCTGTGTATAGCACCTGCAAGTTCTTTAGTTCTTATTATCTCTCAAACAGTTTCAATGACTTTGAATACTTTGCTCAGAGAGTAGGAATAAGGAAAGCTGTCTGTTGCTCCTGATGTTAATTATTACAAATTGTCACTCAATTTTGACAGCCAGTGTCTTTTCTTGCTATTTTCTGTGGGCAGGAGGCTATAGTAACTTTACTTTGAAAAGTGTAAGTTACTCAGTTGTGTCTGAATCTTTGTGACCCGATGGACTGTAGCCTGTCAGGCTCCTCTGAGCCACCAAGAAGAAAGAAGAAATTTGTGATCTTGAGGACCATTAGATACTTAAAAGCACAATGATTGGACATGATAGAATTGGGTAACAAAAGCACAGGAAAGGTGGATGTAACTTCTATTTGGTTAGAATTATTTACAAGCATTATGAAAAGGTAACATTCCAGGGGGAAATAATTATGGCCAGAAGAGTTCCTGGATTCAATATTCTACAGTCCAGAAAACACACACCTCTCTGATTTAACTTTTTGTCAACCTTCATGTAAACTGGTTTCTTAATGTGTGTCCTAATTCATGGGCTAAAAGGCCAAGCACCTATATTCAGGTGAACAGTTAAGGACAGGACCGTGGGCTACGGGACCATTTTCTTATCTGCACTAGTGATGTAACATGTCCAGGAAAACTAATTTTGTTGTTGTTGTTTTTATGTTTACATAACCACATAAACTGGACTTCCCTAGTGGCTCAATCCGTAAAGAATCCACTTGCAATGCAGGAGACCTGGGTTCAATCCTTGGGTTGTGAAGATCCCCTGGAGAAGGAAATGGCAACCCACTCCAGTGTTGGTTGCCTGGAGAATTTCATGGACAGAGAAGCATAGCAGGCTACAGTCCATGGGGTCGCAAAGAGTCAGACAAGACTTAGTGACTGAACTACCACCACCAACAACCACATAAACTAGCCCACAGTCCTGTCCTTAACTGTTCACCTGAATATGGGTGCTTGGCCTTTTAGCCCATGAATTAGGACACACATGCACTACTTTAAGAAACCAGTTTACATGAAGGTTGACAAAAAGTTAAATCAGAGAGGTGTGTGTTTTCTGGACTGTAGAATATTAAATCCAGGAACTCTTCTGGCCATAATTATTTCCCCCTGGAATGTTACCTTTTCATAATGCTTATAAATAATTCTAACCAAATAGAAGTTACATCCACCTTTCCTGTGCTTTTGTTACCCAATTCTACCATCTGCAATCATTGTGTTTTTAAGTATCGAATCATAGATGTGATCTTGTTCCTAATTGTCCCTGATTTTGAACTGTTCAAGAGTTTTGCCTAATTCAGACAGGCAAAGTAACACTGCACTTTTGCAGCAGACATTCTGTGTCATGGATTAGAATTTGTGATAATTAGTTTTAGATGTACCCTGATTTGTAGAAGTTACTGATCCATCCACTCATGAAATGAAATCTTGACATGTTTCTGTAGAAAACATTCCATTTAGGGACAGATTCAGGTTTGTGAAAAGCAGAGTCCACGGACAATCTTAGCTGTTAAATTGTTCATTTCAAGGATGCTTTTGGAGGACATATACATTAGCCAAGAAGAGAAAGCAGCAATGACAAAATTGGAGACTACATTTATACTTTGACACCCCAAAATTTATCATGTATCAAATTTATCTTGTGTTTTCCATTTAATTTATAAAATACATTTCCTTTCAACAAAGGAAATACTATTGTCTCCCTCATATAGCAGGAATAATGCTGGGGCTAAAAGCCCTAAATTAAATTTTCAGTAAAAATTAGAGCTGGTCTCATTCCAAAATACACAAGTATAATCTAACACACCAAAACTCTAATAGTCTAGTTAATAAAAAGAAGTCACCGGCAAATTGTAGCTAATTTATTAGAGTAGTTTGCAATAGTTTGTGCTTCCATAGGTCGTCACATCCTTTTAGCTAGTCTTTTTCTGACCTTTAGAATAGCTGAGTCAGGTTTAGCCTTAAAGTGATTAATCTCAGCACTTCTGTCACCATGTAGTTGGTATGAGCAATTGGGGAATGTTTTGCACTGTGCTGGGTAGATTTCTAACCCAAATGAAGGCAGGCACTGATACATAAATTAAAGACTTTTATGACTCCTAAACTACATTGTGACTTTTTAGTGAAATCTTGGAAGGAAAGTTATAAGGTAAATTTGGTCTCATATTTATAACTTTCATAAGATATTGTATTGAAATTAGATTTCTGAGCTAACTATAGATGAAAACTTTTCTTAAATGTTTGCATGGCAGTCTTGCCTTCATGTGTACCCCTGAGGTTTTTAAAATAAAAATAGTTTTGGAATAAAAAGATATTTTATTAGAAGTGCAAAAAAAGGTAAAAAATACAGCAAAAATTTAAAGCCTGAAAAATAGTCTATCAAACTGAGGTACAGAATGATTAAGAAACATGTACCCTTAGTTTTAGTATGAAATATTTATACTTTACAAAAGAATGACTTACATTAAAACCTTGATCCTAAAGGAGAATATACATATCAGCTCTTTTCCCATTTCCTCCCTTTCTTTGGCTCTTTATCAAATATCTATGGTGTCCATTATAACAAGTAAATGCAACTACACATTTATGCCATATGCATTGTAAATATAAATTAATTTCACTATTTTCACTTAATTTAAGATAAAAATTTCCATAAACATGGACTTTGAGTTAGTCTTTAAGTCTATGAAAAACTTGTATAGACAGATATTATTACACAAATAGGGTTATTTTAGAACTAACTAAGCCCATTTATTATTAATTAAAAGCATTTTCATTAAGCACATGCAGCAAATAATTTAACTCTCTACCACTTTTCTATGTTCTCCTTAGCAGAAGGGAGTTGATAAGTACCTTGGCCTGAAACTGCCTTCATAATGACAATATAAATGGTGTGTTCTGAATCATAATAAAGTACAGTCAAACTTGATTCAATAACCCAAACAACTAATTATATGCCATGCTAGATAAATCAGTGTAAATATAACAGAAGCTAGAAACAGCTGGGTGGATGTCTAGGGATTTTGAAGCTTTCTTTTCCTGTATGGATAAAGTCAGCATACCCTGGACATTAACTTTTTTCAAATGATTTGAAAACATTGGAAAAATCTCTTTATGAGATACTGTACATACAATAGATTCCTTGTTATAAAGTAATATAAATTTTTGGTATAGAAATTAATAAGATAAATACATTTTTTATTTAAAAATTAATAAAATCATCAGAATCCAGGCAAAAATAGCTACTTAAAGCATTATATATCTCACTCTGTGTTTCTTCTGTCCCATAGTATAAATTTTATTATTTTATTTGTCATCAATTATACAACTGTTTCTTTTATGACTGTCTCTCTTAGTTGCCTGATCAATGTCTTTACCAGAATCTGGTACATCATTTATTAAACTTTTGCCAAGTGTCTTTAAACTCTGCCCCATCTCCAGCATTTATTATTTATAGACATTTGGATCATAGTCATAGTGACTGTGATGGGTGATACCTCACTGTAGCCTTGATTTACATTTCTCTCATAACTAGTGATGTTGAGCATCTTTTCATGTGTCTTTTGCCCATCTGTATGTCTTCTTTGGAGAAATGTCTACTTAGGTTTTTTTGCCTACATCTTGATTTATTTTTAAATTGAAGTACATGAGCTGTTTGTATATTTTGTAGAATAATCCCTTGTGGGTTACATTATTTGCAAATATTTTATCCCATATACTGTCTTTTCATTTTGTTTATGGATTCCTTCGCTGTGCAAAAGGTTTTAAGTTTAATTATGTCCCATTTGTTTATTTTTGCTTTTGTTTGCATTTCTGTATGAGATGGATCTAAAATAAAAAATGCTGAGATTTATGCCAAAGGCTGTTCTATGTTTTTCCTTTAGGAGTTTCATAGTATCTGGTCTTATATTTAGATCTGTAATCCATTTTAAGTTTATTTTTGTATATGGAGTTAGATAATGTTCTAATTTAATTATTTTACATGCAACTGTCCAGTTCTCACCAAACCATTTGCTGAAGAGACTGTCTTTTTCTCATTGTATATCTTTGCCTCATTCCCATGAATTCATTGACCATAAAGGCATGGGTTTATTTCTGGGCTCTCTATACTGTTCCATCGAGCTATGTATCTGTTTTTGTGCCAATACCATACTATTTTGATTACTATAGCTTTGTATATAGTCTGAAGTCAAGGTGTGATTCCTTTAGCTCCAATCTTCTTTCTCAAGATCCTTTTGTCTATTCGGGGTCTTTTGTGTTTCCATGCAGGCTTTAAAATTGTATATTCTTGTTCTATGAAAAAATGCCATTGGTATTTTGATAATTTGATCATTATTTCAATAATAATATAACTGCACACATATAAACAATTAACAATAATTTATTAGAAATAAAAAATCTATACTTAGAAGCATATAGCAGAATATTTTAACTTGCTTCCTGTGAGGTTTAACAATAACAACATGGTTTTTCAATTTAGGAAAATTAAGGTAAGAAAAAAATTGATATTTTATTATAAAAAACTAACACTATAGTCTAACAATTTGGTCATGAACCATTTGGTCCTTAAGGACATAGATTTTATCTTTTTGTGTATTAAATGTCATGGTGACATAGCAAAGAAATCTAAGGTTGGATAAGATGATTCTAGTTACAAAGCAGCAGTATACAGTCATTTACTTGTGCTCAGTCACTTCAGTCATGTCTGACTCTTTGCATACCTATAGTCTGTAGTTGTCAGGCCCCTCAGTCCATGGGATTTTCCTGGCTCAGCAAGAATACTGGAGTGGGTTGCTATGCTCTCCTCCAGGGTATTTTCCTAACCCAGGGATGGAACCCGCATCTCCTGCCTGTCCCACGTTTCAAGTGGATTCATTACTGCTGAACCACTGGGGAAGGCCTTGAAGTCATTTATTAGGCTGCAAATTTAGTTTAAATATCTTGATAATTTTAGTGTTGATATAAGATAAAAGAGAAAATTATTTTGTATAGAAATGTGTAGAAATCAATCTATACATACCTTTAAATAAAATTATTTTTTTATATCTGACTAATCAGTGCATTTTCAGTATCCTCTAAGTATATGTGAACAATAATGGTGTACTTATGAAAAAACATTTTTACAAGAAAGTAATAAAATCATTTTTTACTTATTCCTTCATTCTAAATTGGTTGAAAACAGTAATACAGGCAATATTTATAGCACTACTTACTTATTGCTGTCTCAAATATAGGATTTACTGACATTATTTTAGTTATTTATAAAATATAATCTCAAAATAAAATATTGCATAGGAACCTGGAATGTTAGGTCCATGAATCAAGGTAAATTGGATATGGTCAAGCATGAGATGGCAAGAGTGAGCATCAACATTTTAGGAACCAGTGAACTAGAATGAACAAGAATGGGAAAATATAATTCAGACGACCTTTATATCTACTACTGTGGGCAAGAATGCCTTAAAAGAAATGGAGTAGCCCTCATAGTCAACAAAAGAGTCTGAAATGCAGTACTTTGGTGCAATTTCAAAAACAAAAAAAACTATCTGGGTTTATTTCTAGTGCAAACCATTCAACATTACATTAGTATTCCAAGTCCATACACCAACCATAATGCCAAAGAAGCTGAAGTTGAAAGGTCTTATGAAGACCTCTAAGATCTTTTTAGAACTAAAACCAAAAAAATAAAGTCCTATATGTCATAAGGGATTGGAATTCAAAAGTAGGAAGTCAAGAGATACCTGGAATAACAGGCAAGTTTGGCCTTGGAGTACAAAATGAAGCAAGCCAAAGTCTCACAGAATTTTACCAAGAGAACACACTGGTCATAGCAAATACCCTCTTCCAACAACACAAGAGAAGACTATGCACATGGACATCACCAGACAGTCAATACCAAAATCAGATTGATTATATTCTTTGTAGCCAAAGATGGAGAAGCTCTATACAGTTAGCAAAAACAAGACCAGGAGCTGACTGTGGCTCAGCTCCTTATTGCAAAATTCAGATTTAAATTGAAGAAAGTAAGGAAATCCACTAGGCCATTCATGTATGACCTAAATCAAATCCCTTATGATTAATAGTGGAAGTGACAAATAGATTCAAGGAATTAGATCTGGTCGACAGAGTGCCTGAAGAACTATGTGTGGGGGTTCATAACACTGCACAGTAGGTGGTAACCAGAATGAGCTCCAAGAAGAAGAAATGCAAAAAGGCAAAATGGTTATCTGAGGAGGCTTTACAAATATCTGAGAAAAGAAGAGCAGTGAAAGGCAAAGGAGAAAAGGCAAGATATATCCATCTGAACATAGAGTTCCAGAAAATAGCAAGGAGAAAAAAGAAAGCCATTCTAAGTGAACAATGCAAAGTAATAGAGGAAAACAAGAGAATGGGAAAGACTAGAGAGCTCTTCAAGAACATTGGAGATACCAAGGGAACATTTCATGCAAAAATGAGCACAATAAAGGACAGAAATTGCAAGGACCTAACAGAAGCAGAAGAAATTAAGAAGAGGTAGTAAAAATACACAGCAAAACTATACACAAGTCATAATGACATAGAAAACCTAGAGGGTTAGCCACTCACCTAGAGCCAGACATCATGTGTATGAGGTGAAGTTGCCCTTAGGAACCATTACTACAAATAAACCTAGTGGAGGTGATAGAATTCCAGCTGAGCTATTTCAGATCCTAAAAGATGATACTGTTAATGTGCTGCACTCAACATGTCAACAAATTTGGGAAACTCAGCAGTGGCAACAGGACTGGAAAATGTCAGTTTTCATTCCAATCCCAAAAAGGCAAAGAAAGTTCAAACTTCCATACAACTGCACTCATTTCACATGCTAGCAAGGTAATGATCAAAATTCTTCAAACTAGGCTTCAAAAATATGTGAACCAGAGCTTACAGTTGTAAAAGTTGGATTTAGAAAAGACAGAGAAACTAGAGATCAAATTGCCAAATTCCATTGAATCATAGAAAAAGCAGAAGATGGCGGAGGAATAGGACAGGAAGACCACTTTCACCTGCACAAATTCATCAAAAGATCATTTGAACGCTGAGCAAATTCCACAAAACAACTCCTGAATGCTGGCATAGGACACCAGGCACCCAGAAAGGCCAGCCCATTGTCTTTGAAAGGAGGTAAGACAAAATATAAAAGATAAAAAAAGAGACAAAAGAGTTAGGGATGGAGACCCTTTCCGGGGAGGGAGTCATGAAAGAGGAGAAGTTTCCAAACACCAGGAAACTCTCTCACGGGCGGGTCTGTGGGGAGTTTTGGAATCTCAGAAGGCAATATAACCAGGAGGAAAAATAAATAAAACCCACAGATTACATGCCTAATGGCAACTCCCAGTGGAGAAGTAGCCTAGAAGTTCACGTCCATTACCAGCAAGCGGGGGCTGAACAGGGAGGTGTGGGCTGCATTGCTTAGGGTAATGACCAAGCCTAAATGCCCTGAGGACAATCTGAGGGAGCTAACGTGAGATAGCAACCCAAAGTGTGGGATAGCCAGAGAGAGAGTAAAAAGAGAGAGAGAACTTTCCCATGAAAAGTTCTAACCTAAAGCACTACTGGGTCTACTCACAGAAGAAAGGACTGAGCGAATACCAGAGGAGAGCTAGCTGGCTGCAGACTGGCCTATCCCCCACCGGAGGCAGAGAGGCAGGCAGGTGACAGCCAGAGCCAGAAACAGGCAATCTCGGCCCTAGAGAGGCATCCTCAACCAAACTGCGAGCAGGCTCCCAGTTGCTAACCAAGTCTTCCTGGGATCCTGGGCAGTTGACATCTACCAGGAGGGTTGCAGCCAGAGATTACCTCCCCAGAGGAGACACACAGTACATCTGAGATGGCGCTCCCACTGCACACCCGGAAAACCAAGGGGCTGGGACAGGGGAGGTGATCAGACGCACCACCCTTCCTGGGGAGAATGTGCTCACCAAGCACCTGGTTGCCTGAGCTGCTTGGACCTGGGAAGGGCACAAAACGCAGGCCAAACCAAGTCTACACTTTTGTGGAGTACTTGAGAACCTGAACCTGAGCCGCTTAGACCTGGAAAGTACATGCAACCCAGGGCCCGCTTTAGAATAATGAATAATGCAATAACTGAGATCAAAAACACTCTGGAGAAAACCAACGATAGAATAACTGAGGTAGAAGATAGGATAAGTGAGGTGGAAGATAGAATGGTGGAAATAAATGAAGCAGAGAGGAAAAAAGAAAAAAGAAATGAGGACAAACTCAGAGACCTCTGGGACAATGTCACATGCCCCAACATGCGAATCATGGGAGTCCCAGAAGAAGAAGACAAAAAGAAAGACCATGAGAAAATACTTGAGATATATAGTTGAAAACTTCCCTAAAATGGGAAGGGAAATAGCCACCCGAGTCCTGAAACTCAGAGAGTCTCAAACAGGATAAACCCAAGGCAAAACACCCCAAGACACATATTAATCAAATTAACAAAGATCAAACACAAAGAACAAATATTAAAAGCAGCAAGGGAAAAACAACAAATAACACACAAGGGGATTCCCATAAGGATAACAGCTAATCTTTCAATAGAAACTCTTCAGGCCAGAAGGGAATGGCAGAACATACTTAAAATGATGAAAGAGAAAAACCTACACTCCAGATTACAGTACCCAGCAAGGATCTCATTCAAATCTGAAGGAGAAATCAAAAGCTTTGCAGACAAGCAAAAGCTGAGAGCATTCAGTTCCACCAAACCAGCTCTTCAACAAATGCTAAAGGATCTTCTCTAGACAGGAAACACAGAAAGGGTGTATAAACTCGAACCCAAAACAACAAAGTAAATGGCAATGGAATCATACTTATCAGTAATTACATTATATGTAAATGGGTTGAATGCTACCCAAAAAAGACAGACTGTCTGAATGGATACAAAAACAAGACTCCTATATATGCTGTCTACAAGAGACCCACCTCAAAACAAGGGACACATACAGACTGAAAGTGAATGGCTGGAAAAAGATATTTCACGCAAATGGAGACCAAAAGAAAGCAGGAGTAGCAATACTCATATCAGATAAAATATACTTTGAAATAAAGGCTCTGAAAAGTAACAAAGAAGGACCCTACATAATGATCAAAGGGTCAATCCAAGAAGAAGATATAACAATCGTAAATATATATGCACCCAACATAGGAGCACCACAATATGTAAGACAAATGCCAACAAGTATGAAAGGGGAAATTAACAGTAACACAATAATAGGGGGAGACTTTAATACCCCACTCACACCTGTGGGCCAACTAAACAGAAGATTAGCAAGGAAACACAAATTTTAAATGAAACAATGGACCAGTTAGACCTAATTGATATCTATAGGACATTTCACTACAAAACAATAAATTTCACCTTTTTCTCAAGTGCACATGGAACCTTCTCTAGGATAGATCACATCCTGGGCCATAAATCTACCTTGGTAAATTCAAAAGAATTTAAATCATTCCAAGCATCTTTTCTGATCACAATGAAGTATGATTAAATGTCAACTACAGGCAAAAAACTATTTAAAGTACAAACATATAGAGGCTAAACAAAGCTGGTTTTTTGAGATGATAAATAAAATTGACAAACCATTAGCCAGACGCATCAAGAAACAAAGGGAGAAGAATCAAATCAACAAAATTAGAAATGAAAATGGAGAAATCACAACAGATAACACAGAAATACAAAGGATCATAAGAGACAACTATCAGGAACTATATGGCAATAAGATGGACAACTTGGAAAAAATGGACAAATTCTTAGAAAAGTTTAACTTTCCAAAACTGAACCAGGAAGAAATAGAAAATCTTAACAACACATCACAAGCATGGAAATCGAAACTGTAGTCAGAAATCTTTCAGCAAACAAAAGCCCAGGACCAGATGGCTTCACAGCTGAATTCTACCAAAAATTTAGAGAAGAGCTAACACCTATCCTACTCAAACTCTTCCAGAAACTTGCAGAGGAAGGCAAACTTCCAAACTCATTCTATGAGGTCACCATCACCCTAATACCAAAACCAGACAAGGATGCCACAAAAAAAAAAAAAAGAAAGAAAGAAAGAAAAGGAAAAAGAAAACTACAGGCCAATATTGCTGATGAACACAGACACAAAAATCCTTAACAAAATCCTAGCAAACAGAATCCAACAACATATTAAAAAGATCATACATTATGACCAAGTGGGCTTTATCCCAGGGATGCAAAGATTCTTTAATATCAACAAATCAATGTGATACACCACATTAACAAATTGAAAGGTAAAAACCATATGATTATCTCAATAGATGCAGAGAAAGCCTTTGACAAAATTCAACATTGATTTATGATAAAAACCCTCCTGAAAGCAGGAATAGAAGGAACATACCTTAACATAATAAAAGCCATATATGATAAACTCACAGCAAAGATGATCCTCAATGGTGAAAAATTGAAGGCATTTCCCCTAAAGCCAGGAACAAGACAAGGGTGCCCACTCTCACCACTACTATTCAATAGTTTTGGAAGATTTAGCCACAGTAATCAGAGAAGAAAAAGAAATAAAAGGAATCCAGATTGGAAAAGAAGTAAAACTCTCACTGTTTGCAGATGACATGATCCTCTACATGAAAAACCCTAAAGCCTCCACCAGAAAATTACTAGAGCTAATCAATGAATATAGCAAAGTTTCAGGATATAAAATTAACACACAGAAATCCCTTGCATTCCTATACATAACAATGAGAAAACAGAAATTAAGGAAACAATTCCATTCACCATTGCAATGAAAAGAATAAAATACTTAGGAATAAATCTACCTAAAGAAACAAAAGACCTATATATAGAAAACTATAAAACATTGGAGAAAGAAATCAAAGAGGACACAAGTAGATGGAGAAATATACCACGTTCATAGATCGGGTGAATCAATATACTGAAAATGAGTATACTACCCAAAGCAGTCTATAGGTTCAATGCAATCCCTATCAAGTAACCAACGGTGTTTTTCATAGAACTAGAACAAATAATTTCACAACTTGTATGGAAATACAATAAACCTCGAATAGCCAAAGCAATCTTGAAAAAGAAGACTGGAACTGGAGGAATCAACCTGCCTGACTTCAGGCTATACTACAAAGCTACAATCATCAAGACAGCATGGTACTGGCACAAAGACAGAAATATAGATCAATGGAACCAAATAGAAAGCCCAGAGATAAACCCACGCACCTATGGATACCTTATCTTTGGCAAAGGAGGCAAGAATATATAATGGAGAAAAGACAATCTCTTTAACAAGTGGTGCTGGGAAAACTCGTCAACCACTTGTAAAATGATGAAACTAGAAAACTTTCTAACACCATACACAAAAATAAACTCAAAATGGATTAAAGATCTAAATGTAAGACCAGGAACTATAAAATTCCTAGAGGAAATCATAGGCAAAACACTCTGACATAAATCACAGCAGGATCCTCTATGACCCATCTCTCAGAGTAATGGAAATAAAAGCAAAAATAAACAAATGGGACCTAATTAAACTTAAAAGCTTTTGCACAACGAAGGAAACTATAAGTGAGGTGAAAAGACAGCCTTCAGAATGGGAGAAAATAATAGCAAACGAAGCAACTGACAAAGAATTAATCTCAAAAATATACAAACAACTCATGCAGCTCAATTCCAGAAAAATAAATGACCCAATCAAAAAATGGACCAAAGGACTAAACAGACATTTTTCCAAAGAAGACATACAGATGGCTAACAAACACATGAAAAGATGCTCAACATCACTCATTATCAGAGAAATGCAAACCAAAACCACAATGAGGTACTATCTCACACCAGTCAGAACAACTGCTATCCAAAAGTCTACAAACAATAAATGCTGGAGAGGGTGTGGAGATAAGGGAACTCTCTTACACTGTTGGTGGGAATGCAAACTAGTACAGCCACTATGGAGAACAGTGTGGAGATTCTTTAAAACAACTGGAAATAGAATTCCCATATGACCCAGTAATCCCACTGCGGGGCATACACACCAAGGAAACCAGAATTGCAAGAGACACGTGTACCCCAGTGTTCTTCTCAGCATTGTTTTAAATAGCCAGGACATGGAAGCAACCTTGATGTCTATCAGCAGATGAATGGATAAGAAAGCTGTGGTATATATACACAATGGAATATTACCCAGCCATTGAAAAGAATGCATTTGAATCAGTTCTAACGAGGTGGATGAAACTAGAGCCTATTATACAGAGTGAAGTCAGAAAGAAAACCACCAATACAGTGTACTAACACATATATATAGAATTTAGATAGATGGGAATGATAACCCTATATGCGAGACAGCAAAAGAGACACAGTAGTATAGAACGGTCTTTTTTGGAATCTGTGGGAGAAGCTGAGTGTGCGATGATTTGAGAGAATAACATTGAAACATGTATATTATATGTAAAACAGATTGCCTGTCAAGGTCTGATGCATGAGACAGGGTGCTCAGGGCTGGTGCACTGGGATGACCTTGAAGGATGGAATGGGGAGGGAGGTGGGAGGGGAGTTCAGGATGGTGAACACATGTACACCCATGGCTGATTCAAGTCAATGTATGGCAAAAACCACTATAATATTGTAAAGCAATTAGCCTCCAATTAAAATAAATTAATTAAAAAAAAATAAAAGAAAAAGCAAGGGAATTCCAGGAAAACTTCTGCTTCTGAATACACTAAAGATGTTGACTGTATGGGTCACAACAAATTGTGGAAAATTCTGAAAGAGACAAGAATACAGGCCACTTTACCAGTCTACTGATAAACCTGTGTGTAGACCAAAAAAAAACAGTTAAATCCGGACAAGGAACAACAGACTGGCTCAAAATTGGGATCTGAGTACATCAAGGCTGCATATTGTCCCTTGACTTATTTAACATATATGCAGAGTACATCATGTGAAATGACAGGCTTGATGAATCACAAACTGGAATCAAGAATGCTGACAGAAATCACAACAACCTCACATATGCAGATGATACCACCTTAATGGCAGAAAGCAAAGAGGAACTAAAAAACCTCTTGATGAAGATGAAAGAGGAGAGTGAAAAAGCTGGATTAAAAACTCAACATTGATAAACTAAGATCATGGCATCCAGTCCCATCACTTCATAGCAAATAGATGGGGAAATGATGGAAACAGTGACAGAGTTTACTTTTATTGGGCTTCAAAGTCACTGGATGGAAACTGCAGCCATGAAATTAAAAGATGCTCCTTGAAAGAAAAGCCATGACAAATCTAAAGAGCATATTAAAAAGCATAGGCATCACTTTGCCAATGAAGTTTCATATAGTCAAAGCTATGATTTTTGTAGTAGTCATGTGCAGATGTGGGAGCTGGACCATAAAAAAGGGAGAGTGCCAAAAAATTGATGACTTTGGACTGTGGTGCTGGAGAAGCCTCCTGTGAGTCCCCTGGACGGCAAAGAGATCCAACCAGTCAATCTTAAAGAAAATCAACTCTGAATATTCATTGGAAGGACTGACATTGAAGCTAAAGCTCCAGTATTTTGGTCACCTAATGTGAACAGCCGACTCACTGGAAAAGACTCAGATGCTGGAAAAGATTGAGGGAAGGAGGAGAAGGGGTCATCAGAGTATGAAATTGTTGGATGGCATTACCGACTCAATGGACATGAATTTAAGCAAACTCTGGGAGATAGTAAAAGACAGCAAAGCCTGGCATACTGCAGTCCATGGATTGCAAAGAGTTGCATATAACTTAGCAACTGAAAAACAACAACAAAAATCTCAAAATTAAATAAAATAAAAAGAATGCTTATTGTGCTTCTGTTACACATTTAGACTTATCCTTCTGTCCAAAATAATTTGCAGTCAACTTTGGGAAAATTCATATATTTGTTGAGATACTTAGATGAAAAAAATAGACTTATTCTTTGCATAGTAAATATTAATTTATTAGAAGAAGATGAATACAAATGGGTCTAAGTCACTTTAGATAGCTAAATAGCAGCTTTTGTATGATGGAACAAAAAATATAAAAGGACTTATTTTAAGCTCATGCTAACTCAATTGGCATTACGTTCTTTCTTCCTCATACTTTTAACTCTTGCTTATCTATTGTCTTTATGATGTAACACACTTAATATAATAGCATTCATTCATATGTCCATTTAAGTAGCAAATTGTCATGAATGACTCATTAACAATCCAGCAGCACTTGAAATAGACATTCACTCTTTGAAGTGGCATTTTATGGAAAGCTATTGTAGGAGTCAATGCTGCTGATAATCAGTTGTTTTTGTTTTTGTTTTGTTTTTGCTTTTTGCTCTTCATTAAATTTTTATTTGATTTTCTCCTCACATAGAAATATTAAATTTGATTGATGCAGAACTGAAAATAAAAATAGTATATTTAACTGAAGTGGTGTTGATAAAAGTATATCCAAGTTTCGTTGTTTTTTAACTAGATTAACTAAATTTCATACAAACTCTGAGAAAAATCCCCAAGCCTGCTATATCTGTGAGGGTGAGCATACATTTGATATAACTAGTATTCTGAATGACAAAATTCTATGGACACAGTTCAGTTCTTTCTGCCTAGTATCACTTCATGAAAGAACAGAGATGGGGGAGGCAACCACTGACAGACATGGAATCTTAAAACAGCATACTGAAGCAACTGACCCTTTGTTTCCCCATAACTACTTCAAACTCGCTCCATTCTCTTTAAACCTCTTCCATTGCTAACTTTCTATCTCCACACTGCCCATCATTTGCCGTCTAACACTAAAAAAAAAAAAAAAAATGCCACCAAAAGACATTTTCTTTGCTGTTTTGTCATTCTGACTGTGAAAAACTGAATAGCATACTTTGACTGGGTGACATTCATATTTCTGATAATCGAGAAATCCCAATGCTATGATGTTCCAGTGTTTTTCCTTTTTACTCAAGAAATCACTAGGTAATGGTGATATTGGCCCTTACCTCTGCTGATGTGTGCAGAAAAAACTGATTTTATAAACACACACAGATGCACTCACATGTACATAAATTTGGGATTTTAGATTTTATGTTTAGGTTTTTCAAATGCAGAGTAAGTTTATTTCAATGATCAGTTGATATTTTATTCAACTTATGTATTCACAGTTGTAAAAAAGTGTCTGACTTGACTGCTGTCTGATCACTGGCAATTTTCAAATTCTACTCCTACTTCCCCTCTTGCTCCGTAGTTGGGCAAAGGGATGAAAAATACTCACATGGCCACATAGCCTCTTCCTTCACACTAGTGTGAAGTTCAAACCATGCACAAAGTGCATCCCTGTCAGTGTACTGACACACTCTCCTTACTCCAACCCACCTCCTAACCACATACAAAATCACAGTCACTCCACCCGTTCCTTTGCTCAAGCCATTTTGGCTCCTGCTGAGGAGACTGCTCCACTCCCTTCAGAAAGTCCCATGTGCAAAACAAATTCTTACATACCTTGTTGGGTGTATATTACCATCCATCATTATCCAAAACAAATTTAGTTTAGTGTGTCAATAGGAAACATTCTGAGTGCCACTGTAAACTTATTTAAAAGGTTAGCATATGCACCTGAGATTTTTTTTCCCCTGATAATGCTAATAAAAGGCTTGAAGAATTTTTTTGGTAAAAGTGATATTTCAACAAAATTAGAAACCTATGTAGTTTATATTAGTGAGAGTTCTCCAAAGAAAGGGAGCCAGTAGAATGTGTGTGTGTGTGTGTGTGTGTGTGTGTGTGTCTATTTTGTACACATATATAAATAAGTTAATTATAAGGTCTTGGCTCACCCAGTTATGGAGTCTGGTAGTTCCAAATCTGCAGTGTGGACTGCACGATTGAGACCCATAAGAGCCAAAGGTGAAGATGAAGGCTGAAGGCATCTGCTGGAGAATTTCTTCTTTCTGGTGTTTTTGTTCTACTTAAGCCTTCAGTTGATCAGATGAGACCCACTACTCTACCTAACATGCTCTCATTTAAATAATAATTTCATTCAAATCAGTCTCCAAATTCACACACAAAATTAACCATCACAGAGTGGAACTTTAGCATTATCCATAGTGTATATGAAATCTGTATTCTTCCCACCAAGAGATATCATATGCCAAACTTTGTGAAAAAGTTGTTGGAAAACTATTTCAGCCTGGAGTACAAGATTTCTCTCTCTCTTCATTTCTGATAATCAATGTGTTTTTAGAAATATTTGAATTGTTGAAAGATGTCTTATAAATTACCCTGTGTGTTCCACAATACTACTGGCATTTTAAATGTTATTGTACTAAATTTTGTTTGCATTTGTTCAAAAACAACTAGAAAACTTTAGTCAAATTATCTTACAGACAGAACAGTTGAAACATTTTTTGGAAAATTTTAGTGAACTGCAAGTTTTTAAAGTAAAGTTTGTAAAAAATAAGAAAAGACCAATTTTATTACCCACAAGCTAAACCTAACATTCATCACTTTGGTTCACATCATCCTCCATACTTGTACTATACCACACTTGCAGAAGCTGAACAAGATGGTGAGGACTCAAACACTGTATGAAGATTGAAATATTAAATTGCAGAAAGAATCTTCAATGAAATTTCAAATTTTAACTGGATAAGTATATTCTATACTGAAGGGGAAGCAGATGACAAAAACAAAAACCCAGCAGCATAAAAGTATGGTCAACAATTTATGAATTTTGTCAGACAAAATGCTGATAGAAATTGGTTGCACAGAATAATGCTATGAAACCAATACCTATGAATTGTCTTACAGAAAAATCAGTTGAAGATGTCAATAATCTCACATTTATTAACATTAAAAATTCATAGTGATAAAAATCAAAAGTTAATAAATATACTATTATAATGTTTTTCTGAGAAATATTAATACATGAATATTGGGGATGTACATAGCATACCTTTTACTTTCTAAATTCTAGATGATTTTATGAAGATATTTTGTTGTTAAGCTGTTGTTTAGTCACTCAGTTGTGTCTGACTCTTTATCACCCCATGGACTGCAGCACACCAAGTTTCCCTGTCCTTCACTATCTTCCAGAGTTTGCTCAAACTTATGTCCATTGAATCAATGATAATATAGATATACGTTTTAAAACTTGTGAAAAGCTGTCCTCATCCTACTGGGTATGATGAGACATGCAAAGGAAGTAAAAATTTTTTTTTTTTAACTAGACTTTACAAAAATACATTTAAGTTTTGGAGGGCCCAACTGAATTGATTTATAATATATTATGATTTATAATCACTAAAAAGTGATTTCTTCGTAAGATGCCAAGGAGTATGCCATGATATATAATTGAGTCTCAAATAATAGATGCCATTCTGTTTGTAATCCATTCCAAGATATCAAATAACTGTAATGTTTGAGAGGTATTTCCTCCAAAGAGCAAATCTTTTGTTTTGTTTTGTTTTGAAAGAGCAAATCTTTAATTTACCTACCTATACATGTGTTCTGCATATTAAGTCCTCTAACAGCAGTATAGAGCTCAGTAAAAACACAGATGGAATATAATTAGGTAATTTTTACTGGTAAATATTTGCACAAATATAAAATGTGAAGTCTTTAATAATTTTACAAATAAGCATGAGCCATTTAAAAATATCATTTATTGACTGCTTTCTATGTATACAAGTTGCATTAACAAATTATGTATTATATATTTTCTCTTATAATTATTATAGCAATCATGCTAAATAGAGCTGATGATTTTATACATGAAAATGCTTAAGTATTAAGGCTGGCATTCAAATATATATTTATGTGATTTGCAATTCATATTGTTAATCTTTGGGCCTAATATCCTATGTCAGGACTCTTGCCATGATGGAAGATATTACAGGAATATGAAGCTAGTTAATAATAAAGTCTAGTTTAGATTTAGTGGTATTTATGTTTAAAAATCTAATCTGAAGTCGGTGTCAATTTATTTCTTCTTAAATAATGTTAAAATGTGGAAATTTGTGATATTAATTCTCATAAATGATTGTTTTATTATAATAAGTATTTCTGAAAAGAAATGACTCATTTAATTATCAAAAATAATTGATTTTGATAGCCAATCACTTACACACATACATGAAAATTCTTATCTGCAAACTGGACAGACGGGTACAAATATTTTGTATTTACATTACAATAACTTGTCTTTCATACTGATTTCCCTAATCCTGTGAATATAGTTATTATTTTTAAGTAGTACAACATAGGTTGCCATTTTGTTAGCTTTGTGAGAGACACTAGGTTCCCACATCAAAAGATAAGGGGCCATAAGAACTGCCTCCATGAAAAAAGCCACCTATAATATAAAGGCAATAAATAAAGAAATGTCACTGTGTTTTCGCACAAAGATGATTTGAATTGGCGCACTAGAAAAATATGATGGTAGAAAGTTATGAGAAATTAAAAACCAGAAGGCAAATCCCTATATCTTCAAATTTAAGAAACAGCTATCAGCAGAAAGAAATTTTATTCATAAATGAATTAATTCACAATATTCAGTACATAAAGTAAAATTAAAAAAAATTATTTTCCTATTTTAACTTGTGAAAAATATGCATATTATTATAAAAATAGCTGTTACTGAGATAATTTCTCTTAATATAAATGAAACAAATCAACATGCCAAAATATTCATATAGCTTCATTCCTTTTTTTCAAAGTACAGGAGATGTAGGAATAATAAACAAGATACTATTAACAATAGTTACTTCTGGGGAGTGAAAATGTTCCAGAAGAGAATATTTTTACTTTATAAATTCTTATATTTATAAATTTGATACTATATGTAATATTATCTGTATAATGAAAACTACTGATATTTAATTTTTAAATAACATTGAGTGATTAGAATTTGTGGGAAAGAAATATAATAAATAAAAATATATTTGAATTAAACATATATTTGAAAGAGTCTTGTGTTTGACAAGAATGACATTAATGTGAATTTGAGATAATTACAGGGTGTCTGAGTAGTCCATTAACTCCATCTCTGCTGAGAATTGAAACTTGAACAAAAAATCAATTTATGGCTTTTCAAAATTATACTAAGTGTATAAAATCCCCCAAAATGTATTCTTTCATTCAAAAATGTATTATGATTTTCTAACACTATCAACCTGCTGGAGTAGAAATTGTAGGCATTCTAATTACTTTTATAACTGGCAGTATTTTTGGTAGTTGTAGCCCTGTGACTTAAGGATCACATCAGTAAAAACAAAATGGCTGCTGCTGCTGCTAAGTCGCTTTAGTCGGTCTGACTCTGTGCGACCCCATAGACGGCAGCCCCCAGGCTCCCCGTCCCTGGGATCCTCCAGGCAAGAACACTGGAGCAGGTTGCCATTTCTTTCTCCAAAATGGCGGAAGAGAAATAACCTTTTTAAATAATGATTCTGGATAAAAGCAAAGATCATATCATGGCAGTTTTTAAAACTTTACGTCTATAGTTTGTATATCCTCCTATTGTTATTATTACCACTGTTAAGACTCTGATGCTGGGAGGGATTGGGGGCAGGAGGAGAAGGGGACGATAGAGGATGAGATGGCTGGATGGCATCACTGACTCAATGGACGTGAGTCTCAGTGAACTCCGGGAGTTGGTGATGGACAGGGAGGCCTGGCGTGCTGCGATTCATGGGGTCCCAAAGAGTTGGACACGACTGAGCGACTGATCTGATCTGATCTTTATTATATTTGTGTCTGTACCTTTGTCAATTACTGTACCTTTATGTTTACCTATATAAACATACATGGGCTTCCTTGGCGGCTGAGATGGTAAAGTGTCTGCCTGCAATATGGAAGACCTGGGTTCTATCCCTAGGTTGGGAATATACCCTGGAGAAGGAAATGGCAACCCATTCCAGTACTCTTACCTGGAAAAGTCCATGGATGGAGGAGCCTGGTAGGCTACAGTCAGTCCACGGTGTCACAAAGTGTCGGACATGACTGAGTGACTTCACTTTCAGACTTTCATGTTTATCTACAGTGATTTTCAACTTTACATAAGTCCATAGATGTGTGGGAAATGCTTGAAAGAACACTCAAACTCGCATGTTTGTCTGTTCCTACATAACTGATATTATGTAAACTAATGAACTTCCTATCTAAAAAAGGTAACAAATCTTTTCTAAACAAAAGCTTAAGACTTTAGCAAATAAACAAGCATGAAGGGATATATAAAGAGAGAATATTTGACTATCAGGTTTATTCTATATTTTCTAGGATGACTGTTTCCTGTAACTATTATTTATTTTATAGCATGTTGTTCAGTCACTAAGTCATGTCCAGCTCTTTACAATGCCATGGAATGCAGCATGCCAGGCTTCCCTGTCCTTCATTATCTTCTAGAGTTGGCTCAAATTCTCACATATGTTAGGGATTTTTTTCAAGATACTCTAATTAATATAACCAATAGTAATATACCAGGTTTCTTTCAAGTTAATAAAAGTTAAGGTTTCATGCTCCTCACTTGCAATATGTTCATATGGGTACATTTTTGGGTATAATTTGCAAAAGTAAGATAATTTTAACAGTAAATGAGTAGGAATGATGTTTCTTTCCACTCTAATTTCTAGTCCATCATACTTCCCCTACTGTCTGATAGAATGGGATTAGGTGATAGTGTCCAGGGATTAAGGGATGGTTGAGTGCATATTCCTGGTATGGAATTTTGGGGCTAAATTTGTACAGTTCACAGTTGCTTATGCATCTTCCTAATTCTCACACACTTTTGTGTTGTGCACAGTAGAAATATGGTGACATTCCTATAAACTTTGGCCATCCTGGCCATAGTACCTTCCCACTTACATCCTTCTAAATAAACCAATGTAGAGCAAAGTCGGATATTTCTATTGCCGTATAAAGAAACTATCAAGGTTTATATAGACAAATATATTTTCTAGATGTTTTGAATCATGTAGTAGTGTCCTGCTTTGTAAAATTTAAACATTGCTATATTTTATTTTCTCAATCCAATTGAAAATTTACTTTCATACTTGATTTTAATGTGTAATACTGTGTTCCTAAAGCAGGTTATTTAAGCTAATCTTTCAAGTTGAATAAGCTTCAGGCCTGAAAACACAGGCTCTGTCTCTAATTCTCATTTCAAATCTTCATTACCACCCTTCAATGAGCTTGTTCAAGTATCCTGATTTCCCTATTTGTGGAACAGAATAATGAAATTACCTTCTTGAGGAATATTTCTATTTTTCATAACATTTCAAATGTGCCTTAAACTCAGTCAATCTAGTTGGAGGCTAATATTCCCACAGGAATTTATATAACCTACTAGGAATATATTCTAATCTAAAATGTTGAAACCATTTTAGGCATGGAGTAGAGAAACAATTTACGCTTGCTTCCCTGGGGTTCTCTTCTTTTTAAATGATTCATTATCTAGATCATGGCACTAGACTCCAAGAGTAACAGAATTATTAATTATGTTAATAGACTATAGCAATCAAAGTTTTTAAAAAGTGAATAGAACTTTAAAAATATACATTCCATAGTGTATTCAATTATAATAAATTGGAGTATTCTAATTATATGATTTGATTGTTTTTCAACTTAATTTTTAAGGATAAAAGTGTAATCTCAGTGTATTTCTTTGTCTTTAGTCATAATTTCTAAAACGAACAATTAAAATCAATTATTGCTCTATTTCTCCTTATACAATAAGTCCTTAGTAGTGCTAGAAATGAAACTATAAATTTGAAATATGTTCAGAATATCAGCTTTTCTCTTTCTTTATGAATTTCTGTGTCAAATAGAGTAAGTCTTTCATTTTTTTCCCCATGAAAGCTGATTTAAATTTCCAGAGAGGACATTGTTTTCCTTGTGGCTTTTCACATTGACTGGGGACTTTTCCCCAAGGCATGGTCTTTCTCTACAGGGAAATCTCACAGAAGTTTTTTTCTAATCAGAAACTCCGTGAGTTGAGTTTCCTCTGCAACAGGAAAAGTGATATGGTAGACTCCAGGGAAATACTAGTTCAAAGCTTTTTTTTTTTTTTTCTTTATTTAAAAAAAAAAAAAAATTCTATTCCTTCAAGGAAAGTGGAAGTGTTGCTATTAATAAATAGCACAAAACAAAACAGATTTTCAGTGATGAGAGAGGCTGTTTGAACATCAGGGGTATAAATGAGTATTGTGCCCTGAAAAGTATCCATTTGTCTGCATCTTTAAACTGTAGTTAACAAATTATAATTTGTCATGCATAGATTCAGCCTCAATTTAAAATAAGGACTTCCCAGTGAATTGTGTACTTTCTAGAAGCTACAATCTACACAGTAATTTATAAAGCTCTTACTAAACATGAATACTAAAATGTATTCTGAAAGACAACTAAACTGTTTTAGCCACTGAACTTTACTGTAGGACAATATTCCATATAAGTTTTAGATGTGCTGAAAAAATATTTGTCTTAAGAGATACTTTAAAGTATTATATATGTATTAATTATTCAGAATTTATGCCATTATTTTGGAGAAGGAAATGGCAACCCACTCCAGTATTCTCGCCTGGAAAATCCTATGGACAGAGGAGCCTGGTGGGCTACAGTCCATAGGGTCGCAAGAGTTGTACAGTACTGAGTGACCAAGTCACCACGTGTCATTATTTAAAATTATTATGATTTTTAATTTTTCTTAAAGAAGTGTTATATATATTTGAATGTAACAGTAATTTTTGAAAATATAGTAAGCTCTTATATGTATATTTTAAAACTGTTAAAATATAAAATATGGGAAAAGGAAAAAGAAAACTGACATTAAGGGTAGATATATCCTATTCAGGTTGTTCAAACACATAGTAACAAAATGAATTTGTACTTGTCAAAGAGTATGTTTTTGATAGTGAGAGAAACCTAAACCCTGATTATTCAATTTCCCATGACTGTATTTTTGTTTTTCTTAATATATATGTATATATATTTTATTGAAATATAGTTGACTTACAATCTCTCAGGTGCACAGCAGTGATTCAGTTATACATATACATATATGGTATTTTTTAAATTATTTTCCATTATAAGTTACAAGGTACTGACTATATTTCCCTGTGCTATAGAGTAAAACTTTGTTGTTTGTTGAATATCTATTTTTTTAATTAATAATCTAGCACTCTATTCATACTAAGTCAAACAAGTAGAATGAAAATGTCATAAATTTGTATACAAATTAATATATATTAATTTAAATTAATAATATTATATATTCTTTATATATATATTTGCAAATGTTTTTCTACCATTTTTATAAAGTCTTGAGAAAAGACCTCAAAAAGAAGAGTTAGAGAAGTTGGAAAACATAAACTAAATGAAATGGGAGCACTGAATGTGAAATAGAAAAAGTGAAATGAGCTAGATAAAAGTAAAAGATCATGATATAATCCAGTTGTTTTTAAACATGACTGCTTATTAGAAACATATCTGGATGTTTGGAGGAAAATAAAAAGGAACCTGGGCATTTGTATTTTCCAAAAAAATTATAATAATTCTGATATGCATCTTGATTTTAAAAAATAATTACAGGTTTTTTTTTTAAACTAAATTATAGTTTTGATGGTGTATGGTTCTATTCTTTTTCTGTTGAACAATCATGATTCAATGGTATTAAGTGAGTAATAGTTACATAGTCACAGTAATAAAAGATGTTTATCAGTTTTCACAATCAGTAGCCAGACAAGAGGTAAAATATAATCTCAATTGCAAGCCATAATGGGAACATGATTAACTTAACAATAGAAAATAATTTGAGGGGTCAAGCCGAGTGATGTGGTAAGTGGAAGTGCATTTAAGCACATGTTTTCATCTATCCAGCCAGTCTATGTCTTTTGGTTGCTGCATTTAATCTATTTACATTTAAGGTAATTATCAATATGTATGATCCTGTTACTGTTTTCTTAATTGTTTTGGGTTTATTTTCTGTAGGTCTTTTCCTTCTGTTGTGTTTCCTGACTAGAGAATTTCCTTTAGCATTTGTTGTAAAGCTGGTTTGGTGGTGCTGAATTCTCTTAACTTTTGCTTGTCTGGAAAGCTCTGGATTTTTCTATCATATCTGAAGGAGAATCTTGCTGGGCAGAGTAGTGGTTGTAGGTTCTTTTCCTTCTTTTCCTCCATTGTTTAAAACATATCCTGCCATTGCCTCTGGCTTGTAGAGATTCTGTTGAGAAATCAGCTGATACCCTGATGGGAATTCCCTTGCATGTTATTTATTGTTTTCCCTTTGTCGTTTTTTATATTTTATATTTGTCTTTAATTTTTGCCAATTTGATTACTATGTGTCTTGGTGTATTCCTCCTTGGGTTTATCCTTCCTGGGACTCTGTGTTTCCTGGACTTGGTTGACTATTTTTTTCCCCCATGTTTGGGAAGTTTTCAGCTATTATCTCTTCAAATATTTTTTCCGGTCCTTATCTGTTCTTCTGCCTCAGTTATCCTGCTGTGATTCCTTCTAGTGTATTAGGCATTTCTGTTTGTTCTTTAGTTCTTGTAGGTCTTTAGTAAACATTTCTTGCATCTTCTCCATTGCTTTCCCAAGGTCCTGGATCATCTTTACCATCATTATTCTAAATTCTTTTTTCTGAAAGGTCCCCTATCTCCACTTTATTTGGTTGTTTTTCTGGGGTTTCATCTTATTCTTTCATCTGGGACTTGGTCGTGGTGGTTTAGTTGCTAAGTGCATGTCTGACTCTTGCAACCCCATGGACTGTAGTCTGCCTGGTTCCTCTGTCCATGGGATTCTCCAAGCAAGAATACTGGAATGGGTTGCCATGTCCTTCTCCAGAGGATCTTCCAGACCCAGGAATTGAACTCAGATCTCCTGCATTGCAGGTGACTCCCTGCATCGCAGGTGGATTCTTTACTGACTGAGCTACAAGGGAAGCCCCTCATTTGGCACTTTACTTTCTTTTTTTTTTTTTTCTAATTTTATTTTATTTTTAAACTTTACATAATTGTATTAGTTTTGCCAAATTTGGCACTTTACTTTCTGAATTTCATTGTGATTAACTTTCTATAATATGTTTTTTTTATTTTAGCTGCTATGGGAGTGTGCCTCTTGTTGGTTCATGTGTCTTCCCTGTGATATATGAGGTAAGATTCCTGATGGGAGGGTCTGACAATGGGAAAAATTGTGTCTTGCTCTGGTGGGCAGGGCCTTGCTCTGCAAAGCTTTAATCCAATTATCTATCTGCTCATGGATGGGGTTGCAACCTGCCCCCTGTTAGTTGTTTGGCGTGAGGTCTACAGGCTCTATGAAAGGATTAGTGGCAAGTCCAAGAGTGTTTATGCAAAGGGGGACATTCCCAGCCTGATGCTGCCAGTGCCCACATCCCTGTGGTGAGCCCCTGCAGACCTATGCCTCCACAAGAGACCCTCCAACACTAGCGGGTAGTTTTGGTTCAGTCGTCTGTGGGGTCTCTGCTCCTTCCCTTTGGGTCTTGGTGAACACAAGATTTTGTTTGTGCCCTCCAAAATTGGAATCTCTGTTTTCCTCAGTCTTGTGTAAGTCCTATAATCAAATCCCACTGGCTTTCAAGGCCAAATTCCCAGCAGATTCCCAGTCCCTTTGTCAGATCCCAAGGCTGGGAAGCCTGAAGTGGGGTTCAGAACCTTCACAACAGTGGGAGAAATTCTTTGGTATTGTGGTTCTCTAGTTCGTGGGCCACACACCTGGCAGGAATAGGATTTGATATGATCATGATTGAGCCTCTCCTACCATCTCATTGTGGCTTCTTCTTTGACTTTGAATATGGGGATATCTTTTTTGGTGGGTTCCAGCATCCTCTTGTTTATGGTTGTTCAACAGCTACTTGCAGTTTTGCTGTTCTTGCAGTAGGAGATGAGCGCATGTCCTTCTACTCCGTCTTAGAATGTATCTCTCATGTTTGAATTCTATCAGTGTTTTCAGTTGCCTGTATAGTTTTAATTCCTGTGTATACTCTTATTTAACTTCCATGTGTATTTCATATTGTTTTAAAGAGAATTTTTATGTTTCCTACATTCAATTAATTTCCCATTTGCTACAGAGCTTTTTAAAACATAGCCAGACACATATTTCTCCTTTTTATAATTTCTCAATTATATTGATAATAATAGCTGATACATATTTTTCCCATTTTTCCATATTCAAGTGGTTATATTCACAAATTTTAGGAACGTAGGGTTTTGTGTGTGTGTATTATCAAGAGGGAGAGAAAAAAGAAAATATTATATGTACACTGAAATCTATATGCATATTCATCTGTTTGCTTCATCACTCCAAATATTATTACATACTGTATGTTGAGTAAAGATAATAATTGCAAATGTAATCCATTTTATTCAATATTTGTATAATATTTCAAGACCTAGTCAAATATCCTAGTATTGCTAAACCTTCAAGAGGTTTCCAGCACTTCCCAAATACAAAATTTTGGCAGAATGCATTGTTTTACACATAATCTAAGTAGTGGTACTTTTACTTCCACTGGCTTGATTCCTGGAAGAAGGAATGCAGGGTTCCAGAATCGTTTCCATTTGTACAGATATTAACAGATTGTTTTCTCCAAAGTCTGTAGCAATTCACAATTTTACAAAAACAGGGTGGTCTTTTAATCTTCCCTTATGAGTTCCCTGTTGATGTATTATCATTCTTTTAAATTTCACTCAGTCAAATATGGAAAGGGACTATATCATTCACCAATTAATTTGTATATTTTTTTTTGTTTCAGTAATGGTTAATTGGTTGGTTTCCCTGGATGGTACTTGTAAATTTAATTTAATATTCTATCAATCCTTAACATTTTGTTAGACAATTGTAGAAATTTTTTTACAGTAAACTTAATGGATTAACTGTTGCATATGATAGAAATATTTTCCAGGTTTTCATTAAGGGTTTTTTACTTTAAAAGAAATTAAAAGTTATAGCACAAAATATATATCTTAACCAATTAAGTATTATACTATAAAATGTATCTTTCTCTTACACCATAACTTCTTCGTTTCTGACGTTGCTTTGAAAGTTCACTTCATGTTAATAAAAAAGAGTTAAATTATATTTTATAGTTTTATTTGTCTGGAATTGTGATTTTACCAGCTATTACTGTTCAATGAAATTAAATAATATTTTTCATTTATTACACTATAATCTGATGTACACATATTATTTTTTATGAAACTCCATATAGACCTACATAAAAATCTAATGTCTGTATATGTGTGTGTGTGTGTGTTTCTGTGCTGTGCCCAACAAACTATTTAGTATAGTGTCTATTACTAAGTAAAAGTTACTTTTTTTTTCTTCACATCTTAACCACACTATCAATAATTTATTTAAATATAAGGTACTGATTTTTATGGATTTTTTTTGTCCCAAGTACTCTTACCAAATTCTCTTGTATACTATTAATAGCATTTTTTATGTTTATGTAAGATAGTATTTATAAATATAAAATATTTAAAATATAAATGCATATATTTCTAATATCAATACAAATATTTTTTACTTCTTTATTTCAAAATTTATCAGAACATTATCTGTTAAAATGTTAAAGATAATGACAAAACCCTTTTCTGCTTTCTTTCCTAGTATTAAGGACATGAAATAATGGTATTATACTTTATATAACTTAACTTTAGATTAATAAGTTTTCTTTCAAAAATCAAATTAGATGGATTTTGTTTTACAGTCATAGTCTTTTATATCATTATATTGTGATGCCCACAGGAGATGTTTCATACTATTTTTTTTCATTATTATTTTTAGTTAAAGGATAATTGCTTTACAATGTTCTGTTGGTTTCTGCTGTACAGCAATGTAAATCAGCCATAAATAGCCATATATCCCCTTCCTCTTGAGCCTCCATTCTACTATCCCACCCTGTGCATACTATCTTAAACCACTATTTTAGATCTATGTTGATTTGAGAAGTTAATTATTATTTTTATGTTTTCATAAAGGTTTTTCTTTTGCTTTTTACATTTTTATTTCCATATATCTTTAAAAATAATATGATAAATTCAATGCAATTTTTTGATTAATCTTGTAGTGTAATGTTGCAATACAAAGCTGATTATTACTGCTCTCCCAAACCAAAGCATTTTAACATTAAAATTTTAACGCTTCTGTTTTACACTTCTGAAGGAATGGTGACCATTACTTATTGAATTAATAAGAATAAATGAAACTGAAGTTAGTTAAACATATAAACTAATAACAAAAACTTGATAAAATGTTTCTTTAAAAACAGTAGATGCAAAAATTTGCCAATTAAAATTTTATTTAATAGAATCAGTAGCCCTTATAAAATTATTTTAGATAATCATTAGCCTTAATTGAAAAAAGAATTTAACACTATATTTTATGTCATCAAAATTGAATTTAAATGAATAAAATGTTTTCTGAAATTTTTATAAAGATTGCTCACTCTAAAAAAGTATATCAAAAATCAAATAGAAAAATAGAGAAACCAAATTGCACTACTAGAGAAATTTTATAGGAAATTAGTATTGCTTAAGAACATTTTTAAAAGTAATTTCTTTATTATGTATTTGCTGAAATTAGTATAATTCTAATTAAAATGTTTCATCTTTGTAAGTATGAAACCAATCCTTCATTAAGGTGAAAATATGTGTCAAATATCTAGAATACATATCCAAAATTTTCTATGAAGGTGCCTTCCTTTTTTGTTGTTGTTTTTAGACTAAGGTAATTTTAAACTCCTGTCAGCCATTTATCTTCCTCTTCAATTTCCCATTCCTTAGCTGTAAATCAAATCATGCAATGTTAAAAGCTTGCCTAGAATATTTCATGTGGTAGATCATATATTCTTATTATTCATCTTTTGGGGATGGAGTTTATAGGAAAATGAGGACATGCCTATGGTGCTACATTTTATAACCTGCTTTAAGAATTCCCTAGTGACTTTTAGGAAAAGAAGAATTAGTTTTAGAGAAACACTTTCAGAAATACAGTGACATGTTTGTCTGCTTGAGCATGCCATACCACAGGAGATGGTTTTTGGAATATGTCATGTACGTGACACATACCCCATAGCCTGGTTTTCTGACTTCCATTTTAACACCTTACTCCAGGAAGTACAAACTTCACTATTTTTTGAATGGGGACTGCAAATTCCTACCTCTATGCTGTATCCTTCACTTAGTTGTTCTTTATGTACATCCTCTACTTTGAAACATATTTCCATTTATTTCCAGGTTTAGCTCAAGCTTTTCCTTCTCTAATACAACAAAATATAACAAATTAAAAAATATTTTCCTGTATTATGTTATTTGTATATATTGCTTATCAGCTTTTAATGTATATTAGCACATTGATAGCCTCAGTTTTAGGGCTTCCCTGATGGCTCAGTGAAAAAGAAACTGCCTGCAGTGCATGAGACATCAGAGACACAGGTTTGATCCCTGTGTCAGGAAGATCCCCTGGAGGAGGAAATGGCAACCCACTCCAGTATTCTTGCCTGAAAAACACCATGGACAGAGAAGCCTGGAGGGCTACAGTCTATGGGGTCACAAAGAGTCAGACACGACTGATCGACTAAACAGAGAAACAGCCTCAGTTCTGGGCTTCCTAGGTAGCGCTAGTAGTAAAGAATGCTTGCCAGTGCAGGAGACATAAGAGATGTGGGTTTGATCAGTGGGTCAGCAAGATCCTCTGGAGGAAGGCATGCCAACCTACTCCAATATTCATACCTAGAGGATCCCATGGAGAGGATCCTGGTGGGGCATATTCTGTAGTGTCACACAGAGTCTGACATGACAGAAGCAACTTAGCACACATGCACAGCCCCAGTTCTATCTGAGACATCTGTATGTCACTAAGTTATTATAAATGATGCCTCATAGAATAAGTCCAAAAGGAAAGAAGAGATTGCACACACAAGTGGTGCTAACTATATTGAGATGCAGAATAAAGTGCCATCAACATTCTTCTCTCTATAGAGACAGGCTGCAGAGTACATTATTGTTCATTCTGGATGGTAGATGTATATTCATTGCATTTAATTTTAGCCTTTGCTCTTCTCCAGTTTTTACTGGTTGCTGCTAGAAGTGGATCACAAGTTTATTAATAGTAATGGCTCTGCCTTCTCTACGAAAAGTGTTTTATGATTTCCAAAGTGCATTTTACATATATTATAATTTTTGATCCTTACAGAAATCTTGTGAATTAGGGAAAGAAGCAGTTTCTGGTCCATTTTTATCAGCCACAGTAGGAAATAATTTTAGCCTCAAGTTCAGTGTAGCCATTCATTCAAATAGTCCAAATATTGAAAAGATTGCTTTATCTTTTCATTTTAAAATATGTTTTCTATGGCCTTCGTTATAAATCAAAGTATGCTATTTTAAAATCCTGCATAAATATGCACTACTTGAGAATTCTTTATTCATTTTTTTTAGCACAAGAGTAGCAAAGTGGTCTAGACAAATTAGAGTTCCAAGAAGAATAAATGCAATGAATAAATTAATGGCAGCATTGATAGATGAGAGGGCGAGCAAAGGAATTTCATTCTGTGGCTTTACTGAACAACATTGTTTGCAATAATGTTTGTAATTTTTGTTTGGATTTGTATGGGAAGTGTTTAATTTCCTCAGTTCTGTCTCGACACAACAAACGTTGAAGCGATGAACCAGCATTACAGCTCTCAGACAGACCAGTGTCACAGCTCCATTTTACAGCTCAGTTTTATTTAGAAAATAAAGGAAAATACATCCTTGAGGCATGAGGTCATAAAAACCCGAAGACACAAAGAGAAAAGAGAGAGTATCCGCGCAGGAGAGAGACCCCTGGCCCTTTGGCTCCTCTTTTTATATGTTTTTTCCTCCCCCTGGGCTGCCCTATGTAAATTGGGCTAGCCAGGAGTACTGTTTTTTTCTGCCTGAGGTCCTTGGACCTTCCTTTGTTGTATTTTCATGGACTTTTCCCTTCCTTGTCTTTTAGCCACCGCCATTCTGGACTCCTTTTTCCTATTCTAACTACCTAACATTCCCCCCTCAAGAGATGGGAGGCCAATTCTTTGGGAAGAGGGGCTTCGAGGTCTCTCTGGCTACTTCCTGCTGACCTGGGACTATGAGGGGCTTTGGGCCTCTCCCTCTTGCTAGTCTCAGGCCTCAGAGTCCTTATAGCAGTGTCCATCTAAGGATGAGTGATATTTTCTGTGGTCGGCTGTAGTTTTATATATCCTTGTTGAACTGGCACTGCACGTTGTAGCTTGTTGATCTGGGCAGAGACAAAATGGATTGGACTATTGATAATACATGGACCAATCATAAGCAGCATCAATATGGTATAGCAAAGACTAGAAGGGGCATTAGCCAACTCCAAATTTCCATCCCTGGGATGGTTCAAGTCCTACCTTGTTCAGAGATCAGAAGATCTATCTCCTGTCTGTTTTGGAGTTCAACCCCTGCCAAGCTGTGTTGGCTCTTTAGAGCTATTCTGAGAAATCTTATCCCCAGAAACTAGATTTTGGGGGTGTTCATTAGAATGGCACTCATTTGTAATTCTGAATAGGTATCTGAGATCTCCCAGGGGCTCACAGATGTATTCAGTGTTCTCTTCTGCTTTCTTCCACGGCTTGACTTGTGAGTAGTGAATCCAGGAGTCATGTCCTGGTACCTTCACTGCTATGAGGGTAGAAAGTATTACAGGGTAGGGGCCCTTCAACTCAAAGGCTGGAGTTGAGCCTTTGGGGACCCATCTTTCCAGACTTTAACCAGGACTTGAGTCCCTGGAGCATATAGTGGTGACACCTTAGAATCTTTTGGGTCCTTGTTGACACCCCTCAAGTGTATATCCAGTTGGAATTTCCCAATGACCATGGTATTAAGATAGGACGGTCTGAGCCTCTGGATCTAGGAAGAGATCATTGAAAAAAACAAAATGTCTCCCATATAGCATCTCATAAGGCTAAGACCAACCTGTCCCTTAGGGGCAATATGGGTGCAGAGGAGACCTATTGGTAAAGCCTCCTTCCATCCCAGGGAGATCTCCTGGTTTATCTTTTTTATCACTGATTTTAATAATAGGTTTGCTCTTTCTACTTTTCCTGAAGCCTGAGTCCTCCAGGCACAATGGAGATATTAATGCCCAATGCTTTAGAGACCCCTTGGGTGATCTTAGAAATAAATGATGTCCGATTGTCACTTTGTAATGACCTGGGCAGACTAAATCTCAGAATGATTTCATGGAGCAGTATTTTTAGCACCTCCTCAGCTATCTCAGTGCAGGCAGGAAAGCCTTCAATCCATCCTGTGAATGTGTCTATCATGACTAATAGGTATTTATACCATTGAGAAACTGGCATATGGGTGAAGTCCATCTGCCAGTCCTCTCCTGGGTAGGTCCCATGTTGTTCAACAGGCTGGACCAGTTGGGGTCTTTGAGCTCCTTGGGGGTTGTTTAACTGGCAAGTGGGACAAGAGGAGACCACTTACCTTATAATTGTCTGGAGGCCTGTTCCTCTGAAGGACCTTTCTAGTAATCTTTGGAGAGCCTTTCCCCCTAAATGAGTGGTGTCATGTAAGGAGTTAACCAACTTCCATTGGGGGTTCCCAGGAAGAAAGAGGAATCCCTCCTTTTGGAACTACCCCATATGATCTTCTTGATAGCCCTCACTCTTAGCTTTAAGAGTCTCACCTTCAGTGTATGAAGGAGTTTCTGGCAAATTAGTCTGTGGAAATAAGGTGGCAACCATTATTAGGTCATTGTTCTGTAATGCTGCTCTCTTAGCTGCCTGATTGGCTCCTTGCTTCCCTTGTGCCTCTTCTGTGCTCCCTTTTTAGTGTCCTTTACAGTCGGAGACTGAAACCTCAGCAGGCAGTTGGACTGCCTCCAAGAGCCTAAGGATTTGATCACCATATTTGATTGGGGCCCCTTGGGCAGTCAAGTGGCCTCTTTCTTTTCAAATAACAGCATGTGCATGTAGCACTAGAAAGGCATACTTGGAGTCAGTGTAAATGGCTACTCTTTTTCCTTTTCCCAGCTCTAAAGCTTGAGTCAGGGCTATGAGCTCAGTTAATTAGGCTGAAGTACCTGGTGGAAAAAGGTTTAGGCCCTATGGTCTCAAATTTGAGACTACTGCATATCCAGCTCTTCTTTTCCCATCCAAGACAAAGCTGCTTCAATCAGTGTACCAGATTTCCTCAGGATTGGTCAGAGGATCTTCTGACAATCCCTCTTGGGGTTTTGCCCAGTGGTCCAAGGTTTCTAGGCAAGAGTGAAAGGAGAGAGCCCTCAGGGGTAGGCAGGAGGGTGGCTGGATTAAGGACCTAACTAGGGGATATAGTCAGGCCTGGATTTTCCATCAGAACTACTTGATATGTGAGGATTCTTTGATCAGACATCCATAAATGGCCTCTCCCATTTAGAAGTTTTTTCACTTGGTGGCTGGTAAAAATAGTTTGTCCCCAAGGAGAGTCCTCCTGGGACCCTTGGACTGGCGGATCCCCAAGCAGGTTGAGGTGTGACAATCTTTCGAGGACCAGATCCCTAGGCAGGTCAAGGCAGGTCGACCTCCTGGGACCCCCAGGACTGGAATTGGGCATCCCCAAGGTCTCCAGTGTGACCAGTGTCAGGTAGGATTAAGGGGTTGTAATTTTAACTCATTGCCAGTTTGTTCACTGCAGATGGGAATAGATATCATGATGAATAGCAATCCAAGCCTGTGCCCTGATACTGGGAACCTGGTGAAACAGCCATAAGCCTTATCCTTTTACTGCTCTAAGGGATTGTAGGTCACTGATTTCCTCCCCTAGTCCTCCATAAAAGCAGCTTAGGATGTTTCCAATGATAAACGCTTCATTGTCATAGACCCAGTTTAGGTAATAACAGAAGTAATGACAAAGGAGTGGGTTATCTGGCCCTGTTAGGGGCATTGAGAGTATTTCAATAATAAGCGGTGTGGAACAATGTTGCCTACAAGGGGGCAGGGTCCTGGTTGTAGGAGTTAGTAATTGGCTTAAAAACAAATTGATAAGAGGCAACAGACCAGATGTTTCATAAAAGTGGAATGGAGATTTGATCCTGGGGTATGTTGTAACTTTAGCAGAAGGGTGGTAAGGGTTTGGGCCCAAATGGCCTGCAGGGCTAACCCCCAAAGTGACAAACATTATCCCTGGAAGCCCAATTGCCTTTGAAGGGATGCCAACAGATGGACTTCTAGCAGGCATTGTGTGCCTGTCTCCCACCCTAGCAGGTTCACTGAGAGATGCTATTGTTGCACATGTTGTAGGAAACATAGAAGATAAAGGCCCGAATATCTAGAGGGATTGGATATTATACAGTATTTCCCTCCCACGGGCCAGCTCTTTTCTGGTTGTCCCTCCAGAAGATTGTAGAGGCAACATTGTGGGCCTGGACAGGGCTCAGGAAAAGAGCTTGAAGCAGGGGGGAAGGGGGCGGGGCACAAGCTTTGAAAGAATTACATAGCACAAGGGCATAACATAAACCAGCTAAAATCAAATGGGTCCAAGATGACAAGTCAAATTCAACTAAACCTTGATCCCCAATCTTCAAGCTAAATAACACATGCAGGTGGCAGGACAGCTCCAAGGCACTGTCAAAAGACAGAGGAGTGGCTGGTTCCCCAAAGGTTGGAATGATCCTCCCACTCATTAGCATCTGAATTCACCCAGCTCGCCAAACCTAGCCACACCACATTCCATGGCAGAAGCACTTGCCCTCTGGAATGGCCCACACCCACACCCTGCGGAGTGTGCTTCTCTCTGAATCTGGACAAATCCACCTCTTACCTATCTCTGTGTCTCTCACTGAATTTTTGCAATGAGACATCAGAGCCTGAGCTTCATTAGGTCCTGAAGCCAGGCATCATGGGTTTTGACTGGGCTCAAGTCCTAGGAGAGAGAAGCTGAAGGAAGGGAAGGAAAAGCAGTGGGAAAAATGTGCCAAGGAAACCCCTTCATAATCTGCCGTAAAACCTGCTAAATACCTGACCTGTGCTTACAGTTTTCATTGGCCTGATCCTTGACACAAAGAAGGTTAAGGACAGATGAACCCCCACTGGCTTGGGTAATAGCTACTGGGGCCGGCAGATAGTGGAGCCTTTGTGACTGAGGAGTAGCCTCTCCAGAGTCCCTCAGTTGCCCCCACTGCCACTTGCCTGTTCATGGGGGGTACAAGGAAAAAAGATACAAGAGACTGTAACAGAATTAAGATTTTGTTAGGCATATGTCCCTTCAGCCATAGGAGAGAGGACCTCCAACCTTAACCGGAGGTCTTCTGGAATCTGAGACTGAGCCACGTGAGCTTTCTGCTGAGTTGGTTTTTTGCTATCCTGGTTTCCAGCATGCTGGGCTTCTTGTCACTTCTCCTGTGCTGGGTTTTCTTCGTGTTCAGCTTCCACCACAGGAGCTTTTGCCAAGTTGGGCTCCTGCTGTGCTTGGCCTCCTCCTTGTGGGGGCTGTGCCAAGGTTGTTTCAGCCAGGTTAAATTGGAGTCACAGCACCATAGATGTCAGGGGAGTGTGTAATTTCCTTGGTTCTGTCTCGTCACAACAAAAAGTTGAAGGAATGGGCCAGCGTTAACAACTCTCAGCCAGACAAGTGTCACAGCTCCGTGTTACAGCTCAGTTTTATTTATAAAACAAAGGAAAAGACATCCTCGAGGCATGCCGACCCAAAAGATGTGAAGAGAAGACAGAGAGAGAACAAGAAAGAGAGCAAGAGTGACCCATGGCCCTTTGGCTCCTCTTTTTATATGTTTTTTCTCCTCCCCCTGGGCCTGCCCTAGGTGGGCTAGCCAGGAGTGCTGTTTGTTCTACCCGAGGTCCTTACTCCCATCCTCTCATCTTCCTTTGTTCTATTTTTGTGGGCTTTTGCCTTCTTTGTCTTTTAGCCACCACCATTCTGGACTTCTTTTTCCTATTCTAACTACCTAACAGAATGTACATTTGCAAGGTCAGGGAATTGTTGTTTGGAATGTACTAGACAATTAAATGGCACCCAACTCCAGTACTCTTGCCTGGAAAACCCCATGGACGGAGGAGCCTGGTAAGCTGCAGTCCATGGGGTCATGAAGAGTCGGACATGACTGAGCAACTTCACTTTCACTTTTCACTTTCATGCATTGGAGAAGAAAATGGCAACCCACTCCAGAGTTCTTGCCTGGAGAATCCCAGGGACGGCGGAGCCTGGTGGGCTGCCGTCTATGGGGTCACACAGAGTCGGACACGACTGAAGCGATTTAGCAGTAGCAGCAGACAATTAAAAAAATAATGAAATTGATTCCTCCTCCTCAGGATTATTGGACTCTAAAATTTAAATTTGCAGAGGTAGGTCTCAGCTATTGCTATGCATGTCAGCTCCATCTCATAAAGAAACACAAAGATAGCAAGTCTATTGATACTAGGAAATGGTGTTCTTTTTACCTTTCTGGGGTACAGTTTAGGACAGGATGACTGTGTAAGGTCCAACTATATGTTAACATACAGATGCCACACTCTTCCCTGAAACACAGCATGGGTCTCTATCAAATGGAAATCTGTGAATGGAAATGACTTTCTTCTAAAGCACCCTCAAATGTATTATTGTATTTCATTTTGAACTGTGGTGTTGGAGAAGATTCTTGTGAGGCCCTTGGACTGCAAGGAGATCCAACCAGTCCATTCTAAAGGAGATCAGTCCTGGGTGTTCTTTGGAAGGAATGGTGCTAAAGCTGAAAGTCTGATGCTAAAGCTGAAACTCCAGTACTTTGGCCACCTCATGTGAAGAGTTGACTCATTGGAAAAGACTCTGATGCTGGGAGGGATTGGAGGCAGGAAGAGAAGGGGACAACAGAGGATGAGATGGCTGGATGGCATCATCGACTCAATGGACGTGAGTTTGAGTGAATTCCAGGAGTTGGTGATGGACAGGGAAGCCTGGCGTGCTGCGATTCATGGGGTTGCAAAGAGTCGGACACGACTGAGTGACTGAACTGAACTGAGCTGAACTGATGATCTAAAAAATAATGTAGTCAAAGAAGGAGGCATTGTAGTTATAGTCATGATGCAGGATTTTGGCTTTCATTGGACTGTGTGATTTTTATCTAGAATGTTAATGGTTAAAGAAGGAAATACAATTTTTTTTTTCATTTTCTTTATCCCAAGGCATTTTATGATATCATATTACCTGCTCTACTGTGCTCTCCAAAAAGTTACTATATATGAGAACTGTCATATGCCTTTAATTTAGGTCCATATTATTTCCCCTGGGAAATTTTAGAAATGCGAGGTGGATGTTTGAAAATGGATGGGGAAAAGATCTGATGGAAGGAAACTTGTAGAAAAGGAAAACAGATGACCTCCTACATCTTTGCCTTCTTTGTTCCTTAAAATGCAGTGATAATCTTGTTTGTATTCACTCTCAGAACCAAATAATTGATACTTTTGACCTCACATTAGTTAGAAAGTTGCCATTTAAAAAAATTTCTATTTGAAACTTTGTTTTCACTTTTAAATTCATTGAAACATTCAAGGGCACAGTTTCTGATTTAATAGTGGGAGGTGCAAAAATTTCCCACTTATCTTTTATTTGACTCTTTAGAGTTAAATGAATCACTTTAACAGTAATCATAAAATCCTCTGGGTAAGATATTAATGTATAAATGAAGTAAGTTTTTTTCCTATAATACTGTATCTCAATAAAATATTTTAAAGTAAATCAGGTTATAACTCTTCACAATATGAGAAATCTTTTGTAACCTTCCAGTAAGTTATATTTTTATTTCTATAGTAAGTCAAAATATGCCACTGATGATCTTTACATTTTTTACCTCAATTATTAAAGTCATCACCTGTGTATAGTGTTTAATGAGAACTATATGACTGATATTTCTTAAATAGTATTTATTATGTTTTCTTCTAAGCAAAATTGACTTGCATAAGTTTTTACAATTCTATGATGTAAGTTGTACTGTGTGTCAATTTAGATTTAAGGAAACCAACACAGAGAAGAGTTTAAATACCTTGCACTAGATCACTCAGAACTGAAATTTGACTCCAGACAGCCCTGTTCAGAGGCTATATTCTCAACCTGTTCCTACTGTTGCCACTGCATAATTCTACAAGCTAGAAGCTACATTTTACACTATTCACATGAATGTCTTTAGTTATAGACACTGTGCTTGTGTCAAAATTCCAAATATAATAACTATGTAGCTAGACAAAGGAGTATTTTGGTTACTTTAATATTTTTTCTTTTCTATTGAAGTTTATCCTCCAATTTCAATGGGCAAGAATTCTTACAAGGATACCTTGTATTCTTTACCTCCATATTATTTTTAGTGCTTGATTTAAAAAAAAAAAATCCTTCCCCACCCCCCTGCCCCACCCCCACACATCTCTTAAGAACTATAGAGTGAAAGGTAACAGGGTAACAGTAGGAGTCTTAAAAGTTAAGGAATGTAATCAAGTGTGGGAATAATACCTCTCCTGCTATATACATAGTTAATTCATGCTCTGACTAGATTATTTCAATAATCCTGATCCTGTGTTCAAGCAACTATGTAATTTACTTGTAGATTTAGAATATTAATCCAATCCTTATGGAGAATGAGCTTGTACAGTAATTTAACAAAAAGAGCAGATTACATTTTCCTGTTTCTAGGCAGTGAGAATGCTGGGAGAGAGCTCCACAGACTCCCAGGGTGCACTTATGGGATTCTTAGCTATCCTCACAGGGAACCTAGATTACATGCCTGTTTCTTTTTCTGCTTGGATTTCCTGCTCAAAGGGCTTCCCTGATAGCTCAGTTGGTAAAAAAAAAAAAAAAAAAAAAAAAAAAATCTACCTGCAATGCTGGAGACCTGGGTTCAATCCCTGGTTTGGGGAGATCCCCTGGAGAAGGAAAAGGCTACCCACTCCAGTATTCTGGCCTGGAGAATTCCATGAACTGTACAGTCCATGGGGTGGCAGTGTTAGACACAACTGAGCAACTTTCACTTTGAGATGTTATTAAGAGTAGTTTGCAATTATGAAACTGGAAATAGAAGTGCCTTATGATCCAGCAACCCCACTGCTGGGCATACACACTGAGGAAACCAGAAGGGAAAGAGACACGTGTACCCCAATGTTCATCGCAGCACTGTTTATAATAGCCAAGACATGGAAGCAACCTAGATGTCCATCAGCAGATGAATGGATAAGAAAGCTGTGGTACATATACACAATGGAGTATTACTCAGCCATTAAAAAGAATACATTTGAATCAGTTCTAATGAGGTGGATGAAACTGGAGCCTATTATACAGAGTGAAGTAAGCCAGAAGGAAAAACATAAATACAGTATTCTAACGCATATATATGGAATTTAGAAAGATGGTAACAATAACCCGGTGTACGAGACAGCAAAAGAGACACTGATGTATAGAACAGTCTTATGGACTCTGTGGGAGAGGGAGAGGGTGGGAAGATTTGGGAGGATGGCAATGAAACATGTAAAATATCATGTAGGAAACGAGTTGCCAGTCCAGGTTCGATGCATGATGCTGGATGCTTGGGGCTGGTGCACTGGGATGGCCCAGAGGGATGGTATGGGGAGGGAGGAGGGAGGAGGGTTCGGGATGGGGAACACATGTATACCTGTGGCGGATTCATTTTGATATTTGGCAAAACTAATACAATTATGTAAAGTTTAAAAATAAAATAAAATTGGAAGAAGAGTAGTTTGCAATTATGAAAAATACATCATCAATGGTGTTTTACTCAGAGTTCTCTGGAAAATAAAACCAACAGGATGTACACACATACACACACACACACACACACACACAGTGTAAGTGTGCGGACTAGAGACCCAGTCTAGTGATGTTTCTGTTTCATTCCAAAGCGGTGATGCTTCTTTTTCAGTTCAGAGGTCTCATGTGATAGAACCAGGCCAGGAAGGACCAGTGTTGCAGAAGAAATCTGAAAGCAATCTGCTGGAGAATTCTCTCTTGCTCTGGACTGGCCAATCTTTTTATTCTGTTCTGGCCTTAAACTGATTTAATGACCCTTATCCCTCTCATGGAGGGAAGTCTGTTTTATTCAATGTCCACCAATTTAAATATCATCTCATCCAAAAACTCCTTCCTACAAACAGTCAAAATTACGCTTGACTAAATAGCCATGCCTATTAGGGCCCAGGCAATGACACACAAATTAACCATCACAAATGACAACACTATTCTGTTGATTTAAAAAATACTTACTCAACTTTTATTAGGGAATGACAAGTAGAAAAAGGGTGAATTGGAAATTTTTATTTAAATGAAAAATACATATTTATATATAAAGTTTTCTGATATGTGGATGTAAAGATCTAATAACTTCTTTATGGTTTATTACAGTTCTGCCAAGATTTTTCATGTTGAATTTTATAGTATTTTATTATACATTACATTGAAAATTTCTTCATTATATAATTCTATTAACTTAAGATATAGACACATATATGCAGTTTAGATTGTTTATTGATTATATTTCAGCATAGTTAAAGGGATTTTATAAAATATTTATTGTAAGAAGAGGGAGTTGGATCTATGAAGATTAAGACCTGCTGAGATATTATTATATTGGGTTGATAAATTTTTGGAAATATACTTAGATAGTTCTTTCCAATGTCCTCTAAATTTCATAAATGTCTTTTGTGAAACAAACCCTAGACACACTCAAACATTTAATATATATTTTTTCACAATTGTTTTGAACTGACTAGTCGGTGTTTCTATTATTAGACATTTTGTTCCGTGGTTACTTTATTCTTGCATAATGTAGTTCTATCATAAGTTTATAAGCATTATAGTCTTTGCTTCTTCTTTTTTTCAGCTTTTGGGGAAAAGAAAATTTATTCTCTGTGCATAGCATTGACCATAAGAATATTTTAAGATGTTACGTGAAGTCACTCACTTGTGTGGCAGATATTAGATAGATGCTAAACATGCTCTCTCTTTTTGGATCAACTTTTTAATATATTTATTTGATTCTTTGCATATAGGTAGTTCTGTGATTAGTTCTTGCCATGAAACATGTACAGAAATGAGGTATACTACTCCCGGGCTCAGATATTTAGGAGAGGGTATCTTTTCTTCTCTAATGTCTTCCCTGGTGGCTCAGCAGTAAAGAACCTGCCTGCCAATGCTGGAGATGCAGATTTAATGCCTGGATTGGGAAGAAACACTGGAGAGGGAAATGGCAAGGAAATGGCAACTACAATATTCTTGCCTGGGAAGTCCCATGGACAGAGGAGCTGGCCAGTGACAGTCCATGGGGTCACAAGAGAGTCAGACACTACTTTGCAACTGAACAACAAAAAATGTTTTCTTCACTTTCTTCTCTGCTGATAGCAGAAAAATTAGAGATTTCATGGTAAAGATGATGAAATACCATAAGGTAGAAAGAACTTAGATCTCTGAATGGGCATGCAAAATAGAAACCCCTTCCCTGTTATCTCTCCTCCCAGAACCATTACTCTATAATGTGAATGAGCCATAACATTTATAAGTCAGTGATATTTTTACATATTTTTATGGCAGAAAGTCTATCCTAAGTAATTAACAGATTGTATAAGCACTTTTCATACTTCCTGGCATCAAATAGCCAGTTAATAAATGTTAGCTGTTACCCATCACATTTTATGTCAAGTAATAAAATGCATTTTGTGTACAAAATATGCCTACAGGTAAAAACATGCATCTTATCAGAAATACTACTTCTTACCAGAAATATTTACCATTTCAAGTAAATATAATTTCATGCACCAAATCTTGATATACCCACATTACTTATTTTAATATTTAAAATTCATCAGATATGAATATTTCTGGCATTCTTCTGTTTTCCAATTATTGTCAGTTTAATAGAAAGTCACACGTCTCTTCTAAGAGAAAGAAAGTAAAGTGTTAGTCGCTCAGCTGTGCCCAACTCATTGTGATCCTGTGGACTGCAGCCCACCAGGCTCCTCTGTCCATGGGATTTTCCAGGCAAGGATACTGAAGTGTTTTGGCATTGCCACCTCCAGGGGATTTCCCCACCCAAGGATTCTGAAGTGTTTTGGCATTGCCACCTCCAGGGGATTTCCCCACCCAAGGATTGAACCAGGGTCTTCTGCACTGCAGGTAGATTCTTTACCAACTCAGCTACCAGGGAAGCACATTCTAATAGTTAGCTTAATCTATTTCAGTAGGCATTATGTTATATTCCATAGTTTAAGTCTATGATTATTTTGATTTTTTGTTCTCATGTTCCTTCATTCATGCAACACATATTTACTGGGTTACTGATGTGTGAACAATCTGCTAAATTTCTTTCCACAATTGATGTCATTCATTGCTTCCCACAGAGTAACTTTTCCTCCATTTGTTGACTCAATACATATTGAGATGTATTTTTCTTTTTCATATAGAGGAAGACACTGGCCCACTATCCTCCAAACAGGTAGTCTGCATAATATTATCTGAATTATTCTCCTCTTTATTTAGTTATTTTTCTTTTCATTGGAAAATTGTGAATGATATTGAATAATCTACAATCTGGCTTATTGCGTAATTAAAATGATGATTAGGAAAGCTTGGATAAAAAAGCAAATATTTCCCTAGTTCAGAAATAGTAGAAACTGTCCAATGGACCTGAGTGCAATATTATATCAAGTTTTACTGTCATTTCATCAACTCATTTTTGAGATTGCACAGGTAACCCTTGTATAGATAAAAATTGGTGTTCTATTTTTTAGTGTTTATTAGGGAGGTAAGAAAAATAGAAATCATTAATATTTGGAGGCAAATATGCTCTTCTCAGAAAAGAAATAAACAAATAGGAAGATAAATAAGTGAATAAAAACAAGGTTTGGGAGAATAAACCTTTAAAACAACATGTGTTCCAGAATTGAGGGAGGATAATATTAAAAATATGTTACTAATTTTAAGATAAGGACATTTACACTTCTACCTAAAAGTTTTAAATATATATGATTTTCCTTGAATTCTCTAATTATTCCTAGAATTGAGGTAAACTAGAGTAATACATCTTTTCAGTGACAATGACAATGAAAACCAATCTTTATCACTGAAATATTCATCATCATAAAACATAACGTTCTTTCTTTAGTGTGATAAAGAGTCTCAGAGCACATGAATAGATGGCTGATTGTAATAGGGATGACTAATGTAGTATACAGCTAAAGAATCCAAGACCATATTTCACAAATGCCAGAAGGCAAGCTTTAAAAATGCGTACTATTTATTTCATTAGAATCAATCCTGCCACAGACATAGGGCATACATCTCATTGTGAAACACAACTTAAAATTCATTTAAATTGTCTGATCTTATACAAGTAAATTAAAAAGTTACTAGTAATCTAGGAATTGATTATTGGATATAATAAATGATCTACATGACTTATATTGAAGAAATTAATAATTGAAGAGCAAACTTTACTGGTGTGTAGGGCAAGTTTATGACTCTTTGTTATTATGAAAGATGTCAAAAGCTAATGACATGCTCCTGTTCTCAGATTGAGCACAGGAAAATAAAACAAATAAGTACTGTTATTAGAATGACTTTAGAAGATGTGATTCCATAGTCAGATTAAAACCTTAAAAGATAGTAATACTTTTCATATTAATTTCTAATATGAGAGAATATATTTATATCTTTTAAGAACCAAAAGTCTGTAAAAATACATTCAAGTAGCTCAATCACTTCATTAAGAGGTTGCAAATATCATTAAGTATAATATAGAGACAAGAACTATGTAATCAGCATTGGTTTACAGAGTCATTGGCTAAGACCTACAAATGGACTGTCTGTGTCCATCACTGTAACAGGCAAGAAATCAGTCATTATTATGGATAAACCTATACTAGTCTTGAAAATTTGGCCAAAAGAGGTGGTAAACCTGTTTATATTTAAGGGTATAACTGCTTCTTTAGTGGATAATGACTTTCAAATGAAAAGAAATTAAACTTAGAAAAGTTTAAGTGATTTATACACACAATATTGATATTTTGAAATACCTAATATTTAAAATATATGTAATGTTTAACAAATTGTAGCCTATTAAGTGGAGAAGGCAATGGCACCCCACCCCAGTACTCTTGCCTGGAAAATCACATGGACAGAGGAGCCTGGTAGGCTGCAGTCCATGGGGTTGCTAAGAGTCAGACACGACTGAGCGACTTCACTTTCACTTTTCACTTTCATGCATTGGAGAAGGAAATGGCAACCCACTCCAGTGTTCTTGCCTGGAAAATCCCAGGGACTGGGGAGCCTGGTGGGATGCCCTCTATGGGGTCGCACAGAGTCGGACATGACTGAAGCGACTTAGCAGTAGCAGAAGCAGCCTATTAAGAGTAAAACAAACAAACAAACAAAACAAAACAAAACGAAAAACATGTAATTCCACTTGAAAATAAATAGTTGATTTCAATTCAAAATAAATAATTTATACTTGATTTATATTCAGATCCCAAGATGAAATTTTACTAAATTTTTATCCAATATTGAAACATTCCAGAGAATTTCAGGTCATATCTGTATTGGGGTTGTTGGTGCAAAAGTGCTTTTGCTAGCCCTAAGTTGCCTTAGCTACTCATCTTGATTCCCCTATACAATGGCACATCCTTATAAATATTTTTAATACCTATTCCATCTTTTCCTATTTCCTATTTTCCTATTTCCTTCAATGATTCTATAATTTATTTTTAATACCTATACTGTGAAGAAGGCTGAGCGCCGAAGAATTGATGCTTTTGAACTGTGGTGTTGGAGAAGACTCTTGAGAGTCCCTTGGACTGCAAGGAGATCCAACCAGTCCATTCTGAAGGAGATCAGCCCTGGGATTTCTTTAGAAGGAATGATGCTAAAGCTGAAACTCCAGTACTTTGGCCACCTCATGTGAAGAGCTGACTCATTGGAAAAGACTCTGATGCTGGGAGGTATTGGGGGCAGGAGGAGAAGGGGACGACAGAGGACAAGATGGCTGGATGGCATCATCGACTCAATGGATGTGAGTTTGAGTGAATTCCAGGAGTTTGTGATGGACAGGGAGGCCTGATGTGCTGCGATTCATGGGGTTGCAAAGAGTCAGACGCGACTGATCTGATCTGATTAAATACCTAATTTAATACCTATTAAATACCTAATACCTATTAAATACCTATTAAATACCTATTTTCCTATTTTCTTTAATGATTCCATAATTTATACCAGAAATAGTTTTGAACATAGATCCTAAAAAGGGATTTAGAATTGAGATACTCACATATTTGAGTTTTGGATCTTTGAAGAATGAGATTGAAATACTGGGGTGGGCCAGATGGGACTGAGAATCCCCAGTTCTCTCTGAATACTGCTTGTTGAGCAAAGCATGTCCTGTGTCCCATCTGAATTTTTCAGTACATAAATGCATTTTAATGACTTTAACTGGAGTGGTCTCACAAAGAACATCAGTTGCCCTTAATGCATATGCATTGTCTTTCAAAAACTATAAAAATCAAATCTCACCATAGTCTGGATAGAGAAAAATGGACCTGTTGCAGAACAAGATGTCTATATTTTGAAAGAGTTGCAAAATCTTAATGATTTCGGTAGCAGGGGACTGGAAATCATATAGAAGGGTAGATGTTAAGATCATTAGACTAACAAAGAAGAAGCAATGTCTTATCTTAACGATGTGGCATTTAATGTGTTGGCTTAAAACGTTGTGAGTGACATTAATAGTGCCTAGACTAACTAACTTGGTTAACTGAATCTGAATTCAACAAAATGGTACAATTTGTGCTCAACAATCTTATATTCAAAACTGTATTTCACAGTAGGAATACCTTCCCTTCCTCAGTAGAAATAGTGAAGAAACTAACACATGTTGGTAAAGAATCTGCCTGCAGTGCAGGAGACCTGGGTTTGATTCCTGGTTTGGGAAAATCCCCTGGAGAAGGAAATGGCAACCCATTCCAGTATTCTTGCCTGGAGAATCTCATGGACAGAGGAGCCTGGCAGGCTACAGTCCATGGGGTTGCAAGAGTCAGACACAACTTGGTAACTAAACCACCAAAGGAAGAGAGAAATGCATCATCATCTCTGAAAATCTCTGAATATATTTTTGCTCTTTATATGCAAGATATGATTATGGGAGACATTGGAAATGGAATTAGGTTCCTTGCTTTCATTGGGAATAATGAGTATTCTGAACAGGAGGAGTCAGTTGGTAGCCTTTGACCTTTAGAGAGTCCAATAGACTAAATAGTGGGAGAAATTACCGTAAGCAGGCCACAAGGACAGATTAGTAATCAGAGTGTTTTGATCAGCAGAGAATTATGGAGAAGGCTAATTGACTACAGGGCCTTCAAGTTTGGAACAGATGAGGAACCTACAAGCATGCTGTTTGGAATATATAATTAGAAAAATTCTTGGTCTAGTGGTAAGAATTCTAAATCAAGTCAGTATACCTACATGTACACACATACACATGCACACATCCTCAATCAATTAGAAATAGAATTTATACTTTCAGCCAACCAAGTAATATTATTCTGAAATTATAGCCAATATATTTATAGCTGAGAAAGAATGAAAAATATGAAATATGGATAAGAAAAATATTTTTTTAATTCTGCAGAAGATATGTCTAGGAAAATGAAGGAATCACACCAGTTTCTAATACAAAATAGTATAGAAAGCAATGGGACAAAAATTAATACAGTCACTAACTTCATATGTACAACAGCAGTGACAGAAGAAAAAAATTTATTTCAAAAGCAACAGAAGTATTATACATATGCAGTGCTCATTCATTTCTGTCGTGTCTGACTGAGATCCTACCGCTATCCATGGGATTAACCTGGCAAGAATATTGGAATGGGTTGCCATGCCCTCCTCCAGGGGATCTTCCCATCACAAGGATCAAACCCATGTTTCCTGCATCTCCTGCATTACTGGTAGATTCTTTCTGCACTGAGCCACCTAGGAACTCTGAGTATTATATATCACAGAATAAAATAAAAATAAATATTAAGGTCAACCAGAATAGATTCTTAAAGAGCATACACAAGTACCTGTAAAGAAATGGAAAGGTACTTGATGGGCATTCAAAATATAATTTTTTTTATTTAAGTAAATTCATATATTTAAGGTGATGTCAATAAAAATATAAGTAGGAGATTTTGGGGTTTTTTGATAGGGAACAGATGATCTAATTCCAGATTCATGTGGAAAGATAACAAAGTAACAGCGACCATGAACATTTTTTAAATAAGAGAAATGATAGAAGACTAGCTTTACTTGATATTAAATCATAGTACAAAATAAAGATAGTTATTATTGATGTACTAATAAGCATGTATATTATGAAAACAATGGATATTGAAGGAAATAGCATGATAAATATATAATTAAAAATGACATCTCAACTTATTTGGGGAGATGGATTATTCAATGAATAAGGTTGGACATCTGGATAACCACATAGGGAAAGCATCATTTTGGAGCTTTTATTCAAAGTTATAACAGAATGTGATATGTTCCAAATAAATTTTAAAAAATTAAAATTTATGAAGCTATATAAATGGTGGAGGAACACTTGGAAAACTTTAACTCACAAAAGTGAAGTAGGAAAAAGCATGTCGCAGTATGAAACTAAAATAGACATTTTAAAGGAAATAACTAATTTATATACAAAATAAAAAATTATGAAAAATCTTCAATAAAGTAAAAAAGAACAACTTACTTCTTGTGAAAATATGTTGCAACTCATCTGAAAGACAGTGGTTGATTATTTAGTATGTCTCTACTAATGGATAAGAAGACCCACAATGATATTTTAAACAACTTGCAGATGAATGAACAAGTATCTTAAGGACAAAAAAGCTAAACTTCTCTCAAAATTGTTAAAGTTTCACATAAGTACTATATCAACACAAGATAGGCAAAAATTCAACCTAGCTGATAATTGTGTTGCTAATGTTGTTAGGTAAACACTTACTCTTAAAAACTGTAGGTAAATGTAAAATTGACAAAATATTTAAAAAGGGCAAGTTTTAAATAATTTTCAAAAATTTTAAATGCATATGCTCTCTAATTTTAAAGTATTTTTCTTCTGAATTAATCGTATATATTGTTCATGATTCAGAGGAGCAATGTAGAAGTTTATTCACTCAGTAACATTTTTAATGATCACAAAATATTGAAACTAATTGCCATTAATAGGGAGACACAATGATCATATATTATTATGTATAAAGGCTTTAAAAATAGGTTGGAAAGAATGATAACATACTTTTAAAAGTATTTTTAATATATTACATATACATACACAATATAACAACATAGTAATATCTACTTCTCCTTCATTGACTATATTAAAGCCTTTGACTGTGTGGATCACAACAAACTGGAAAATTCTTCAAGAGATGGGAATACCAGCTCACCTTACCTGCCTCCTGGGAAACCTGTATGCAGGACAAGATGCAACAGTTAGAACTGGATGTGGAACAATGGACTAGTTCCAAATTGGAAAGGAGTACATCAAGGCTGTATTTTGTTATTCTGCTTATTTAACTTATGCACACAGTACATCATGTAAAATGCTGGGTTGGATGAATCATAAGCTGGAATCAAGATTGCCAGGAGAAATATCAATCCTCAGATATGCAGAAGACACCATCCTAATGGAAGAAACCAAAAAGAGGAACTAAAGAACCACTTGATGAGGGTGAAAGAGGAGAATGAAAAACCTGGGTTAAAACTCAACATTCAAAAAACTAAGATCATGGCATCCAGTCCCATTATTTCATAGCAAATGGTGAAAAAATGGAAAAAATGACAGATTTTATTTTCTTAGGCTCAAAAATCACTGCAAATGGTCATTGAAGCCACAAAATTAAAAGATGCTTGCTCTTTGGAAGAAAAGCTATGACAAACCTAGACATCATATTAAAATGCAGAAACATCACTTTGCCAACAATGGTTCATTAGTCAAAGCAATGGTTTTTAAAGTAGTCATGTACAGATGTGTACATGACATGTACATAGTCATGTACAGCCTTAAAGAAGGCTGATCACCGAAGAATTGATGCTTTTGAACTGTGGTGCTAGAGAAGACTCTTGAGAGCCCCTTGGACTGCAAGGAGATCCAACCAGTCAATCCTAAAGGAAATCAATCCTGAATATTCAGTGGAAGGACTGATGCTGAAACTGAAGCTCCAATACTTGGGCCACCTGATGTGAAAAACGGACTCATTGAAAAATATCCTGATGCAGGGAAAGATTGAGGGCAGGGGGAGAAGGGGACGACAGTGGATGAGATGGTTGAATGGCATGATAGAATCAATGTACATGAGTTTGAGCAAGGTCCTGGAGATGGTGAAGGACAGGGAGGCCTGGCATGCTGCAGTCCATGGGGTCGCAGAGTCAGACACGGCTGACTGAACAACAAGCACATATCAACATGGTGGTTAATAAACTACCATAATTATTCATGATTTAAAATAGCAATTGTATTTTGATCCCATATGTTTGGGTTTAAGTGTTTCGAAAAGATTTGTTAGGCTGTGTGCCTTGGGGTATCTTCCCTCTGGCCTTGCAGTAAGCCAACCGGATGCTGAAGGACTTTTTCTGACCTTAAATACAGAGATAAGTTAAACATATATCACTAAAGTCAGAAAGGAGTTTAAAACATTTGCAGACATGTTTTAAAATTGTCACATACTTTATGTAATGAAATGGAAATCTCTCCTACCTTCATTAAATGAAAAGAGCAAGGTAAAAAACATATAGTACAATATCCCTTATGTTTGAAGAGGGAACGCATATTATATATGCATATGTTTCTATATACAAACTTTGTCCCTAGAAATGAAGAAACTGTTGACAATTGATGCATTTAAAAATGGTTAAATGGCTAAAAGATAAGTTTACAAAGATTATGTTACTCTGTAATCTGTAATCCCCTTCATGTATTTGAAAGCAATTTTTTTTTAAAATTTCAGTGAAAAAGGAAGATAAGTCAATTTTTAAAATGTGAATGAATCCGTAAACAAACAAATGGGAATGAATCCATAAACAAAGAAATAATTAGCCTATTTTAGATACGAAATAATATTTGATAATCTGTGCTTAGAAAAAGCATTTTTAAAAGGCGTTTTTGTTATTTGGGGTTTACTTTACACACAGTGAAATTCACATTTTTTCAGTATTAAGTGTTACAACCTGATGAACATTAAATTGTGTATACAACCATGAAACCACTATTCAGATTAAGATGTAGATCATTTCTGTCACCTCCTAAGGTTACATTCCTTTCCAGGTCATTTCTTTCCCTCTGCTCCCCATGCCATAGAGGCATCCAGTGTTTTATTTCGCTCTTGCTGGTTTACCTGATTTAGACATTCATGTACCTGGACTCATACGATATGACTTTAGACCAGTGCAGGGGTTTTGATTCACCCATGTCATTGCACGTGTCAGTTGTTTGTCTCTGTTACTGGCTAGAAATACATTCGCACAAATGTACAACCATGTTTTATTCCTCCTCTTGCTGCTGGACAGTCAGGATATTTCCAAATTTTTAGCATTAAGAGTAAAGTTATTTTAAACATTCTAAAGCACTTGTGTGTATGTACACATTTCTAGTTCTCTGGGAAAATCCTGAAGAGTGGAGTTGTTACAATAGTAAATTAGGTTCACTATTTCAGGATTTTTTTAAGTGCCATTCATTTTTTTTTTTTTTTTTTTAATTATGGCAAGCTACCTCCTATCAACAGTGTGCAAGAATTCCAAAGAATACTATTTTGAGGTTATTAGAAAATAAGAAAAAAAAATTAACCTCTCTAAAACCATATTCTCATTATTTGTATAACAGAAGTAATACTACATATAGTATTTCTCATGTAAGTTTAAATATTTCTTTCCTTTTCCTCTTTATTTCCTTCTTTTCCTCCTGCCTTCTGGGTAAAAACAGATCACAAATTACATAAGCATACTTGTCTAATCTATTTATTTCTCCCAGGTGAAAATGACTAAGTAATATAAAGTAGAATGTCTTTTAAGTATCTGAGAATTACTAGTGACCTGTTAAAGCCAAGTAATTCCAGGACACTGGAAATCACAAACTAGTTGTAAGAATAGAAACAGCTCAAATAATCTACTTTTGCACTTTCAGATACACTGTTTAGTAATATAATCATTTACAAATTTCAATCTAATAATCAAATGACATTTAGACCTACATTTGAGTTTACAATTAGAAAATTTTTAAAATAATAGAGATTTTGAATAATTTAGAAATAGTAAGAAAAAGCTTTTATTTCCTATTTGACATAGAATAGTTTTGTTACTTTGGAGAAGGCAATGGTAACTCACTGCAGTACTCTTGCCTGGAAAATCCCATGGATGCAGGAGCCTGGTAGGCTGCAGTCCATGGGGTTGTGAAGAGTCGGACATGACTGAGTGACTTCACTTTCACTTTTCACTTTCATGCATTGGAGAAGGAAATGGCAACCTGCCGGCAGCCACCACAGGAGATCCCACCCATGACAAAGTTCATACGGAAGAGACCTGACAGGCAAAGGCGGATCAGGCCTCAGGGAACCCCCTGAATCTGCTCGAGCATCTACCGCAAAACCAGAATATGTCTGTTTTACTATTTTTTGCCTTTCACCAACTCTTCTGACATTAACAGGGGGCTATCCGCGACCACCTTTCTCTGGAAAAAGTTACTTAGGGCTCTAATTAATAAGTCTCCTGGGCATGATAGGAGTGTTTCAATTCAAACCCCTCTGATGGCTTTCTAGCTTGCCTGACAGGTTTATCCATACTCTTACAATTAACACACATGATTGTTCACAACTCCCCAACCTGGAAAGGCATGGGAAGCCAAAACATTCTAAAAGTCCTGATGAGCATAGAGTCCTTTAAGGGATGAAAAGTTATTAGACTAGATAGTACTGGTAAAGGGCTTCATTATTGGGCCAATGCTTGCTGCCAAGTGCCCATATCCCTTATCCATTGTGCACCTGGGAGTGCATTGGTTAACATAGTTGGAATGCAAGAAAAACAAGCAGCAGCCTTGGGATTAACCACATCAGACCTTTGAGCTAATTGGTTCTTTCTTTGTTGTGACCCACTGCACCTTCGCTCCATGAGAATGTAACTCTCTCTAGTACTTTCTGAGGCTGGGAGAAATAAAGAAGAAACACTTTAAGGGAAAACAAGTTTTCTGGCTGACCAGCCTTTATCAAAAAAGGGTCATAAAATGTCCACAGGCCTCCAAGGCCAGAAGATATTGTACACAATATTGTTTATGGGAAAGGTATGCAGAACAAATCCTGGTTTTGATAAAGACAAAACACATGTAATGTTTGGGCAGACTCTGTACGACTTTGCATCTTTCATTTCCCTCTATGTACAAGTCAAGGTATAAAAGTTCCTTTTGAAAATAAAGTTATGGCCCTTGCTCACCGAAGCTTGGTCTCCCCGTGTTATTCTTTTTTTTCCCTTTTCCCTCCTTTTCTCTCTGTTATTCTTTCAGGATGACTCCTTGGAACACAGGAGCTTTATTGGCTTTCTGTGTTTATCAAGGAAGATCAAGCCCTGCTCTCCGCTTTGCTATCCTTATCGCCTAGGTCATCATCCTGAGGGTACCCCTGGATCCTGCTGGTGCTGGACCCTGGCAGCAACCCACTCCAGGGTTCTTGCCTGGAGAATCCCAGGGGTGGTGGAGCCTGGTGGGCTGCCGTCTATGGGGTCGCACAGAGTCGGACACGACTGAAGCAACGCAGCAGCAGCAGCAGTTTTGTTACCTATAGAATATTTCAGAGCTTTTTAAAATCACGGTCATTTACAAACATTATCTAAAACTAGGCTGGAGCTACTGTGCAGAGTTACTACAGAGGAACATTGCATTATTGACTCTAACTTCTTCAATATTTAACACATATCAATCTTTAATAACAGGTATACAATTAGTCAATCTAATACATGTCATTGAATAAATGAGTACTTTCTAAAATAACCAATCTTATAATATCTGATTTTGGTATGGTTTAGCCTTTTATTAAAGGTAAAATGGAAGTATGGGAATTTTTTCGTTGCCTCTCAGTTGAAAAATACTCATAAAACAGAACCAGATATGAGACATGATAAAAACCTCTTAAAAATTGAATTTTGATTACATGCTTATGGCTCTCCAAATCTTAAAAAATAACTTTGAAACCAATATTTTTTAAAATATTGTCATTGTTTAGAAATAATATTGGAATGGAGGAAGGACAGAAGAAGGGAGGAAAGAATGAATAAAAGCAGGCTAATTTTTGGATTAATGAATTATTTGTTTCAACAGGAAAACTTTGATAAATTTAAGAAATATATAGGACTTTTTATTTCCTTTGAATTTACTGCTGTCTTAAGAACATTTGGCTTCCAAAGTATATTTCTTATATATCAAGTTTTTCTAAAACATAAAGTTAAAAATATCAGTATTCCTTCTGTAAGCATAGGGTTAAGAAGCCTTTCAAACAAGATACATAGATACCATATAGTATGAGGTCAAAATGTGTCCATAAACTGTTAATTAAATGCTTAAAAATATCATAAAAATCAAGAAAATTTAAACATTCTATGATGGAAAGAAACTTGCTTTCAGGGAAAGATTAGTTAAAATTAGCCCTAACCATAGAAACTGAAAAAGGTCAGTTTTCATTCCAATCCCAAAGAAAGGTAATGGCAAAGAATGCTCAAAACTACCGCACAATTGCACTCATCTCACACACCTGTAAAGTAATGCTCAAAATTCTCCAAGCCAGGCTTCAGCAATACGTGAACTGTGAACTTCCAGATGTTCAAGCTGCTTTTAGAAAAGGCAGAGGAAGCAGAGAGCAAATTGCTGACATCCTCTGGATCATTGAAAAAGCAAGAGAGTTCCAGAAAAAAATATCTATTTCTGCTTTATTGACTATGCCAAAGCCTTTGACTGTGTGGATCACACTAAACTGTGGAAAATTCTGAAAGAGATGGGAATACCAGACCATCTGACCTACCTCTTGAGAAACCTGTGTACAGGTCAGGAAGCAACAGTTAGAACTGGATATGGAACAACAGACTGGTTCCAAATAGGAAAAGGAGTATGTCAAGGCTGTATATTGTCACCCTGCTTATTTAACTTATATGCAGAGTACATCATGAGAACCGCTGGGCTAGAGGAAGCACAAGCTGGAATCAAGATTGCCAGGAGAAATATCAATAACCTCAGATATGCAGATGACACCACCCTTATGGCAGAAAGTGAAAAGGAACTAAAAAGCCTCTTGATGAAATTGAAAGAGGAGAGTGAAAAAGTTCGCTTAAAGCTCAACATTCAGAAAACAGATCATGGCATCTGGTCCCATCACTTCATGGCAAATAGATGGGGAAACAGTGTCAGACTTTATTTTGGGGGGCGGGGAGCTCCAAAATCACTGTGCATGGTGATTGCAGCCATGAAATTAAAAGATAGTTGGTCTTTTGAAGGAAAGTTATGACCAACCTAGACCGTATATTTGGAGAAGGAAAAGGCAACCCACTCCAGTGTTTTTGCCTGGAGAATCCCAGGGACGGGGAAGCCTGGTGGGCTGCCATCTATGGAGTAGCACAGAGTTGGACACGACTGAAGCAACTTAGCAGCAGCAGCAGACAGCATATTAAAAAGCAGAGACATTACTTTGCCAAAAAAGGTCCATCTAGTCAAGGCTATGGTTTTTCCAATAGTCATGTATGGATGTGAAAGTTGGACTATAAAGAAAGTTGCTGCTAAGTCACTTTAGTCGTGTCCGACTCTGTGTGACCCCATAGACAGCAGCCCACCAGGCTCCACAGTCCCTGGGATTCTCCAGTCAAGAGTACTGGAGTGGGTTGCCATTTCCTTCTCCAATGCATGAAAGTGAAAAGTTGAAGTGAAGTCACTCAGTCGTGTCTGACTCTTAGCGACCCCATGGACTGCAGCCTACCAGGCTCCTCTGTCCATGGGATTTTCCAGGCAAGAGTACTGGAGTGGGTTGCCATTGCCTTCTCCAAAAGAAAGCTGAGCACCGAAGAATTGATGCTTTTGAACTGTGGTGTTGGAGAAGACTCTTGAGAGTCCCTTAGACTTCAAGGAGATCCAACCAGTCGATCCTAAGGGAGATCAGTCCTGGGTGTTCATTGGAGGGACTGATGTTGAAGCTGAGACTCCAGTAACTTTGGCCACTTGATGCAGAGAGCTGACTCGTTTGAAAAGACCCTGGGAAAGATTGAGGGCTGGAGGAGAAGGGGACGACAGAGGATGAGATGGTTGGATGGCATCACCAACGCAATGGACGTGGGTTTGGGTGGACTCCTGGACTCCAGGAGTTGGTGATGGACAGGGAAGCCTGGTGCCCTGTGGTTCATGGGGTCACAAAGAGTCGGACATGACTGAGCAACTGAACTGAACTGTTAGAAATTATATTTTGAAACACTGCAAAGTAAAGCAATGATGAAATACCATCTTAGAGTTTTCAAAGTTTAGGAATTCAGGGGTTATTTTATACTGTAAATAAGACTGTAAATTGATACAGTCTTCTTTCTGAAAGGCAACTTGGCAATATCTATTCTAATTTTGGTTTCCCTAATGGCTCAGTGGTAAAGAATCACCTGCAGTGCAGGAGACATGTGTTTGATCGCTGGGTTGGGAAGATCCCTTGGAGAAGGAAATGGCAACCCACTCCAGTATTCTTGCCTGGGAAATCCCATGGACGGAGGACCCTGGGTTGGCACAGTAGGGCATGACTTAGCGACTAAAAAACAAAAACAATCAACAATTCCTAATTTTAAATGGGGATGTCTTTGATTCAAGTATGCCATGCATACTACAGAAGTATGTTTTCACCATGGGCTTATTAGTTATACAAAAAGTTAGGAATAAAAAAAATGTATATCTGTAGATCCTAGTGGAATAAATATACAAAAACATGCAAATGAACAATGTGTTTACTGAAAAGCATTTGTTTTCACTTTAAACATTTCTTTAGTGTAGACATATGATAAAGATCATAAAATGTTGAAAAATCTTCTACATAAACCTTGTTGAACTATTGTGTTCCTTTTTTTGAATGTTTTCAATTTACTGCTGAAGTTTAGCAAGTATTTCCCAAAATTAAATTATATGGATTGCATTGTCTCTCAAGAGATTGTGTCATTTCATATCTTCCTATGTATTTAATATTTGTCAATAACAATTACATGATTCTGACCTGCAGATTTATTTTCTTTCATAAACATTTAAAAAATATGAATATATTTAGATGATCAATTTTCATTGCAAAGAATATCAAGATTGTATAATTTAAAAGAATAAAATATGCAGGCATCAGATATAAAATTTCTCTTTATAATTTGAAGTATTATATTTTATGAAATCTTAATTACCATGTTTAGCAACTGCATTACAAAATACACATATATAAAGTGTTTTGTTTAGAATGAGTAAAAATTTTAAACTTCATCATATATTTAGTTCATTCAAATAAATACTATGTGAATGTATTTGCATATACAATTTAGTCTAAATTTAATGCCTGATTCATAGTCATCAATATAGCTTTATGTAGCTTTACTATGGTTATACAACCCTCTGTTGTTACATGCTTAAAAATATATGAACAGATACAATGCAATTACATAAATTGTTCCCCAAACTTTAATGTATTATATTTAGATGTCACTACTTTGTATAAAATCGTAACTGAAACTGGACATAGTTTAGATTGAAAGAAATAATGAAATGAGAAGGATAAGATATAAGTTTACTCATATATTATTATGAAAGGATTTAGACTCTGATTTGTATCTGCATGTAAAATTACTGAGTTAACTTGGGGAAAAAGCATGCTGTTGTTCAGTTGTGTCTGAGAGCCCATGGACTGCAGCACACCAGGCTTCCCTGTCCTTCACCATCTCCCAGAGCTTGCTCGGAGTCATGTCCGTTGAGTCAGTGATGCCTCCAAACATTTTGTCCTCTGCCATCCCCTTCTCCTCTTGCCTTTGATCTTTCCCAGAATCAGGGTCTTTTCTAATGAGTTGGCTCTACTGGAAAAACCAGCTTGACTAAATGGACCTTTGTTGGCAAAGAAATGTCTCTGCTTTTTAATATGCTGTCTAAACTTGTCATAGCTTTTCTTCCAAGGAGCAAGTGTCTTTTAATTTTGTGGCTGAAAAGTCACCATATGCAGTGATTTTGAAGCCCAAGAAGTGAAATCTGTCACTGTTGCTATTGTTTCCCTATCTATTTAGCATGAAGTGATGGGATCAGATACTATGATCTTCATTATTTGAATGCTGAGTTTTAAGCCAGCTTTTTCACTCTCCTCTTTCACCTTCATCAAGAGGCTCTTTAGTTTCTCTTCACTTTCTGCCATAAGGGTGGTGTTATCTGCATATCTGAGATTATTGATATTTCTCCCAGCTATCTTGATTCCAGCTTGTGCTCCATCCATCCTGGCATTTTGCATGATGTACTCTGCATATAAGTTATAAATAAGCAGGGTGGCAGGTAACGTGGTCTGATATTCCCATCTCTTGAAGAATTTTCCACAGTTTGTTGTGATCCACACAATCAAAATATTTAGCATAATCAAAGAAGCAGAAATAGATACTTTTCTTGAATTCTATTGCTTTTTCTATGATCCAACAGGTGTTGGCAATTTGACCCCTGTTTCCTCTGCATTTTCTAAATCTAGCTTGAACATCTGGGAGTTCTCAGTTCATGTACTGTTGAAGACTAACTTGGAGAATTTTCAGCATTACTTTGCTAGCATGTGAAATGAGTTGTAACTGTGTTGGTTTGTACATTCTTTGGCATTTCCCTTCTTTGGGATTGGAATGAAAACTGACTTTTTCCAGTCCTGTGGCCACTGCTGACTTTTCCAAATTTGCTGGCATACTGATTGCAGCACTTTCACAGCATCATGTTTTAGGATTGGATGTAGCTCAGCTGGAATTCCATCACCTCCACTAGCTTTGTTTGTAGTGATTCTTCCTAAGGCCCACTTGACTTCACACCCCAAGATGTCTGGCTCTAGGTTAGTGATCACACCATCGTGGCTATCTGGGTCATGAAGATCTTTTTTGTATAGTTCTTCTGTGTATTCTTGCCATCTGTTTTTAGTATCTTCTGCTTCTGCTGGGTCCATACCATTTCTGTCCTTTATTGTGCCCATCTTTGCATGAAATGTTCCCTTGGTGTCTCTAATTTTCTTGAAGAGATATCTAGTTAATTAATTCAAATTACTTTAAATAATTTGAAATTTTCAGGGAAAACTCTTATTTGAATTTAATTAATTATCTGTATAATTAAATTAATCTTCATCTTTGCACACTAACAGCTTTAAAAGAGTAAGCAAAATTTTTGAAACTTGATTTAAACATTGATAATATCTCTCACAATACATATTGCCTAGATGATGGAATAAACCTGATTTGCAGAGGGACAGAAATAGGCACAGAGTTAGAATGTATTAATAGTATAATTCAGCTCTATTAAATATTTGTTTCCACAGTTCTCAAAGACATTGAGTGATATGGCCTAAAGTTATTAGCTAAATTTACCTATTACTAGTAATCTAAACTGCTGCATTGTTATGCTCCATTGCGTCTTTATTTTTTTTACAATAGAGAGTACTTTGAGTAATGAAAAAAGTGCTTATGATAATCTATCTTCCTTCTGACTAAGACATAATAAGTGTCAGTCACTTAGTCATGTCCGACTCTTTGTGACCCCATGGACTGTAGTCTGCTAGGCTCCTCTGTCCATGGAATCCTCCAGGCAATAATACTGGAGTGGGTTGCCATTCCCTTCTCCAGGGAAACTTCCCAACACAGGAATCGAACCTGGGTCTCCCACATTGCAGACAGATTCCTTACAGTCTGACCTCCCAAACTGTTAACTTTTGTTTTCCTTTCTTTGATTGTCTTCCCTGTCTTTGATAAGATAGATACATACCTGTCTATACTTCTGATAATGATATTCATTGGAATATTTCAATGATATTTCATTGGAAATATCACATGAATAACCACAGTCCTATCATAATTTATGATTTGTTTTTAGTAGAATACTATGATTCAAACCATTACTACTGAACAATATCTAGAGATGAAGACCACATTATGATTCTGAACCATCACATTGTGTTGAAATCTATCACATAAGGTATAATATCCAAGAGACAAATATATACATTAATTTAGAGAAGCAGAAATTCTTCAGTTGGCATAGATTATCTATCCCATTTTGGTGGAAAACACTGTTTTAACTAGACAAAATATTTGAGAATATATCATCATATCTCATACTATATTATTCATTCTCAGGGAATTGGATATATTCAATATTAGCTACAGTACAATCACAGCATTTTAACTAAAATGTCTTTTAAGTGAGTGGCTAACATGTGTAATGATACTCATATTTTCTCTTAAGGCACTTTAAAGTACCCTTTCTAAGAGACAAATGCAAACTTTCATCAGTCAATAAAATTCATTTGGCCAAAAATAGTAATGTCTTTATTAGCAACCTGGAATATCGTTTCTCTTTCACTGGCCTCTGAGTGCAACAGATACATTCAAGGCTGCTATGTCATTCTGGGGAAGTCAGACCTCATTTGCCATCTAAACACAATCATAAGCTTTCCTGGATGTCAAGGTCTAGCTTTAATAACTGGTTCCTGTTTAATCCAGACAAATGCAACTGTCGAAATGACTGGCAGCTTAAATTCTGCCAGATTTGCCAGCTGTTATCTTCCAACTAGAGTATAAGTTAACAGCTTAACACTGTGCAGCTATAGCAGAGCATGGAAGCCATAAATATACCTCTTTAAATGGGTACAATATATCTGCTTATTTCAATTTTATATGGGAAACCAATTTTACAGTATTCATCTATTTTTATTCTTTTGAAAAATGTTGTTAGCTAATGTGGTTTAATATTTCAGAAATTCCCAGTAACTTGAATCTAGAGTGCAACTTTTTTTTCCCCTTCTCACAGTTATGTTTGGTGCAATTGAAAAGGAAATAAGGGAGAGTGAAAAATTCAGTCTCTGGTCCTAGTCTCATATTTCAGTTTTATTTTATCTATAATTTGTAAACAATTGATGGGCTTCCAAGATGGATCAGTGGTAAAGAATCTGCCTGTGATGCAAGAGACACGAATCTTTCAGAGTTGGAAAGATCCACTGGAGAAGGTAATGGCAACCCACTGAAATATTCTTGCCTGGGAAATCCCATGGACATTGGAGTCTGGCATGCTACAGCCCTTGGGGTTACAAAATGGTTGGCCACAACTGAACACCTGAGTATTCATGAATGCAGTTGATTTAATGCTTTCTTTTTTAATCATGAAAATATTTCTCCCCCTATCTAATAACATAAGTTAGAGGATATATATTGCACACCCTTTAATACATTTTTAGGAATTGTTGTAAGCAATGAGACAATGTAAATTATGTGACATATGATGATACTATGATGGAATGAAAATTATCAGTAACTTTCAAAGAAAGTAAATTTACTTTAATATATATTAAACTAATTTTATGCCTTGGAAATCAAAGTGCTCGTATAGTAATAGGACTGTTAAAGTTACTACTGAGGGATTTAGTAGGGCTATTCAAAAAAGACTGCTGATAAACTTTATAATGTCCTTATCCATGTGTGTAGTGTGTGTTAAACTTGTTAAAGTCTTTAGCAGTCAAGGTAATAGAAAAAAAAAAGAGAATTGCAGAAGTTAAGAGACTTAGTAAACAAACAACTATATTAATTTGGTACAGTGTAGGATAAAATTACAGAAAGATGATTTTAAGGTTTTTTTGTAGGCACTGCCAAAGATAAAACTAACCAGATTGTACAGAGAATGATCAAGATCAGGGAAAAAAAAAAAAAAATCGGTTTGCCCAGACAAGGGGCTGCCACTTACAGCTTTTTATTTAGTGGGCTGAAACTGGATATCTTCCTCTCTGGAAGTTATTCCAAGGCCTGGGGTGTGCAGTGAGGATAAATTGCACCTACAAGGGAGTCACTAATAGATGAAATCAAGAGGACTAAGTTTCTGTGTGTGAGATGGCAGGTAGTTAGGCACAAAACCATCAGATTTCAATTGTGCTGGAAACTTTTCATTAAAAAACACTCTGGTTTACAAAGGAAACTAGATTCTTGTGAGTTCTTTTCTTCAATCAAATTTTCATTAAAATATAATGATTAACATTTTGTAGCTTTATTTTCACTAAAGAAATTTCGTTCATGTATCTTGTAGATGATCACTCTATGCTTTCACTATAAAAAATCTTTTACTGATCTTTTGAAGTTCATGTTTTTTTTTCCTGTTTTGTGACCTTTATTTTTTTTTTCTAATTTTATTTTCTTTCTTTTTTTTTTCTTTAATAGAAAATTATTTAATTAGTATACATGTGTTCCCCATCCTGAACCCTCCTCCCTCCTCCCTCCCCATACCATCCCTCTGGGTCGTCCCAGTGCACTAGTTCATGTTTTTTGAAGACTCAAACTGCTAATTTCCTAGAATCCTCATCGTTTAGATGACAGCAATACGCATGAAACTCAAATTGCATTTTCCTGTTAAACTCTTCTCTCAGGTCTCAGAATTGTCTCAGATTTAGCCCATCTGCACAACCAAAATGGAGAGAACTACTAATATTATTGAATGCCTCATTTCACAGAGTCTGTCCTGTGTACCACATGCACAGTTGTGTTGTGGGCCCATCCCGGTGCCATGTTCATAAAGTCCCTGAGCAAGAGAAAATTACTCTCATGCCTTAGAAAAGACATAGTTTTCAACAACCATTTCTTCAGGCAAAGTCTGTTGACTGATTTTTGTAGTCCTTTCCAGAATTTTAAAGTCCAATTAATTTATGTTTTCATGCAAAATTAAAAATGCCAAATTTAACAATCTTGAGGCCTGATGTGCTGCAATTCCTGGGGTCACAAAGAGATGGACACAACTGAGCGACTGAACTGAACAATAAATTTATTTGATTACACTGCATCTTAGTTCTGTCATGCGGGGTTTTTCTTAACTGTGGCTCTTTAGTTGTAGCATGTGGGATCTAGTTCCCTGACTAGGGATCAAACCCAGGCCCTCTGCAATGGGAGCATGGAATCTTAGCCACTGGATCACCAGAAGTCCCAAATTTAACCATCTTTAGTTGAACTATATAGATACAGAATTCATTGATCATCCAAACCCAAATCATTATTTCCAAAATCACCTCTATTTAAGTGTCTTGTATTATTCAGTTTCCTCCCTGCATCCACACCTGGTTACACCAGGCCATATGATCTCTTAGGGGCCTCTTTTTATACTGAGTTTTGTGTTTTCACAGTACTGAGATAATTTCCTAGGTATACGGAACAGGAGAGGAAACAGTTTCATCTAACAAAATGATCAAACAACACCATGGAAAAGTTAATTTAAAATGGCTAGAGATTGAATGGGTTAACTGTTACCTGTTCAATTTAGTAGCTTTTGGTACAAATTTGGCTTCCCTGGTGGCTCAGGTGGTAAAGAATCCACCTGCAATGCGGATTTGGTGTTGTTCTTTAAGACCGATGTGGTCTGTATGTGTGTTAGTTGCTCTGTCGTGTTTGATTCTTTGAGACTCCATGGACTTAGCCTGCCAGGCTCCTCTATCCATGGAATTTTCTAGGCAAGGATACTGGAGTGGGTTGCCTCCTCCAGGGGAATCTTTCTAACCCAGGGATCAAACCTGGATCTCCTGCATGGCAGGCACATTCTTTACTTTCTGAGCCACCTGGGAAGCCCTTAAGAGCAATGAATACCTCCAGATTAATATTCCCCAATCGAAAATCCTTACTATATTTTATAGGAGAGCAATATTCTATTTGTATGTAACATGGAAACAATGGGTTTCAAAAGGATATTCTCATGTGTGCTAAGTCTCCTCAGTTGTGTCCCACTCTTCAGACCCTATGGACTGTAGCCCATCAGGCTCCTCTGTCCATGGGATTTCCCAGGGAAAAATACTGGAGTGGATTGCCGTGCCCTTCTCCAGGGGATCTTCCCACCTAGGGATTGAGCCTGAGTCTCTTATGTTTCCTGCATTCACAGGCAGGTTCTTTACTACTAGCACCACCTAGGAAGCCCAAGATGTTCTCAGTTTGGTTCAGTTCAGTCGCTCAGTCACATCCAACTCTTTGTGACCTCATGAATCGCAGCACGCCAGGGCTCCTTCTCCATCATCAACTCCCGGAGTTCACTCAGACTCACGTCCATCAAGTCAGTGATGCCATCCAGCCATCTCATCCTCTGTCGTCCCCTTCTCCTCCTGCGCCCAAAGCCTCCCAGCATCAGAGTCTTTTCCAATGAGTCAACTCTTCGCATCAGGTGGCCAAAGTATTGGAGTTTCAGCTTCAGCATCAGTCCTTCCAATGAACACCCAGGACTTATCTCCTTTAGGATGGACTGGTTGGATCTTCTTGCAGTCCAAGGGACTCTCAAGAGTCTTCTCCAACACCACAGTTCAAGAGCATCAATTCTTTGATCCTCAGCCTTCTTCACAGTCCAACTCTCACATCCATACATAACCACTGGAAAAACAATAGCCTTGACTAGATGGATCTTCTTTAGCAAAGTAATGTCTCTGCTTTTTAATATGCTGTCAAGGTTGGTCATAATTTTCCTTCCAAGGAATAAGCGTCTTTTAATTTCATGGCTGCAGTCATCTGCAGTGATTTTGGAGCCCCCCAAATAAAGTCTGACACTGTTTCCACTGTTTCCCCATCTATTTCCCATGAACTGATGGGACCAGATGCCATGTTAGTTTTCTGAATGTTGAGCTTTAAGCCAACTTTTCACTCTCCTCTTTCAATTTCATCAAGAGGCTTTTTAGTTTCTCTTCACTTTCTGCCATAAGGGTGGTGTCATCTGCATATCTGAGGTTACTGATATTTCTCCTGGCAATCTTGATTCCAGCTTGTGCTTCTTCCAGCCCAGCATTTCTCATGATGTACTCTGCATGTAAGTTAAATAAGTGGGGTGACCATATACAGCCTTGATGTACTCTTTTTCCTATTTGGAACCAGTCTGTTGTTCCATGTCCAGTTCGAACTGTTGCTTCCTGACCTGCATATAGGTTTCTCAAGAGGCAGGTCAGGTGGTCAGGTATTCCCATTTCTTGAAGAATTTTCCACAATTTATTGTGGTCCACACAGTCAAAGGCTTTGGCATAGTCAATAAAGCAGAAATAGATATTTTTCTGGAACTCTCTTGCTTTTTCTGTGATCCAGAAATTCTTGGCAATTTGATCTCTGGTTCCTCTGCCTTTTCTAACACCAGCTTGAACATCTGGAAGTTCATGGTTCACATATTGCTGAAGCCTGGCTTGAAGAATTTTGAGGATTACTTTACTAGCATGGGAGATGAGTGCAATTGTTTGGTAGTTTGAGCATTCTTTGGCATTGCCTTTCTTTGGGACTGGAATGAAAAGTGACCTTTTCCAGTCCTGTGGCCACTGCTGAGTTTTCCAAATTTGCTGGCGTACTGAGTGCAGCCCTTTCACAGCATCATCTTTCAGGATTTGAAATAGCTCAACTGGAATTCCATCACCTCCACTAGCTTTGTTCTTAGTGATGCTTTCTAAGGCCCACTTGACTTTACATTCCAGGCTGTCTGGCTCTAGGTGAGTGATCACACCATTGTGATTATCTGGGTCGTGAAGATCTTCTTTGTACAGTTCTTCTGTGTTTTCTTGCCACCTCTTCTTAATATCTTCTGCTTCTGTTAGGTCCATACCATTTCTGTCCTTCATCAAGCCCATCTTTGCATGAAATGTTCCCTTGGTATCTCTAATTTTCTTGAAGAGATCTCTAGTCTTTCCCATTCTGTTGTTTTCCTCTATTTCATTGCATTGATCGCTGAGGAAGGCTTTCTTATCTCTCCTTGCTATTCTTTGGAACTCTGCATTCAGATGCTTATATCTTTCCTTTTCTCCTTTGCTTTTTGCTTCTCTTCTTTTCACAACTATTTGTAAGGCCTCCCCAGACAGCCATTTTGGGTTTTTTGCTTATCTTTTCCATGGGGATGGTATTGATCCCTGTCTCCTGTACAATGTCATGAACCTCCGTCCATAGTTCATCAGGCACTCTATCAGCATAGCTTAACTCAGAGGTAATCAGATTTGTCCTCTGAGCTCTCAATATGACAGAATTCAAGTTTAATAACCTGAGGAGAGATGTATTTTGATATAGAGTTGCAAGAGTAACACTCTCCCTAGTGGCTCAGGCAGTAAAGAATGTATCTGAAATTTGTTGTGTTCGATCCCTGGGTTGGGAAGATCCCCTGGAGGAGGGCATGGCAACACACTCCAGTATTTTTCCCTGTGAAATCCCATGGACAGAGGAGCCTGGTGGGCTACAGTCCATGGGGCCGCAAAGAGTCAGACAGGACTGAGCAACTGACATTTTCACTTTCATTTTACAAAAGTAACAAGCCACTCCCAACATAAAAGAAGGATGTATACTTCTCCATATGAAACATTATAGACATTTCCTTTCAGATCATGATTTTATCCTTATTTTGAAAACAAAGTTTTGGTTAAAAGTTTCAACAAAACTTCTTCAGTCAATAAACTAAAATAATTGAAATAATGCTAATAAAAATGAGATGAGTAAAAGAAGTCTGACTATGATATATACATTAAATGGGCTTCCCTGGTGGTTCAGTGATAAAGAATCTGCCAGCAAAGCAGGAGTCTCGGGCAATGCAGTTTTGATCCATGGATTGGGAAATCCCCTAAAGGAAGGCATGGCAAAGCACTCCAGTAGTCTTGCCTGAAGAATCCCATGAACAGAGAGGCCTGGTGGGCTACAGTCCATAGGGTTACAAAGAGTCTGAAGCAAATCAGCATTCATGCATATATTAAATATAAATGTCTGAGAAGAAAATCTCCTCTGAACATCCTGATAGTTGAAACAAAAAAGCAAATAGAAATACTTAATTTCTATTTATTAAAAAGATGAAGCTATATGCAGTTATATAGATCATTAAAATAATATATTTGTTTTGTTAAACAACTGTATTTGAAAAGAAATATTAATGAGCATGAATCTTAATTGTTAATAAATATTTTATTAAGATTATAAAATAATATTTTTAAATATTTCAATAAATCCAAAGTAATGTAGTTCTGATTATTATCTTCCACTATATTACTGAAAACTTAACTAGATTCAGGGACTAGATGTTATGTGTAGAGAGCATATAGTTTATACACACAGTATCAGTAATGATGACTATAAAGCTAGGAAAGTAGCAGTGTTTTAATAGATATTTTTTAGATAAATAATGATATACATGAAGCATGATAAACAGATATTTTAATGAATCTCAAATATTAAATATTTCACATGACATTCTGACAATGACTGAATGTTAGATTTTTAAAGATTAAGATATTTGGTGCACTGGGACGACCCAGAGGGATGGTATGGGGAGGGAGGAAGGAGGAGGGTTCAGGAAGGGAACACATGTATACCTGTGGCAGATTCATTTTGATATATGGCAAAACCAATATAATATTGTAAAGATAAAATAAAATTTTAAAAAAAAGATATTTGAGAGCAGATATTTTTTATTTAGGTTACCCTGGTGGCTCAGGCAATAAAGACTCTGCCTGCAGTGCTGGGTTGGGAAGATCCCCTGGAGAAGGAAATGGCAACTCACTCCAGTATTCTTGCCTGGAAAATTCCATAGACAGAGGAGCCTGGCGGGCTACAGTCCATGGGGTCACAAAGAGTTGGAATGATTGAGCTACTAATATACCCACACATTTTCCATTACCTTTGTGAGGCCAAGATCATGGCTCTTCGGCCCATCAGTTCAGTTCAGTCACTCAGTTGTGTCCAACTCTTTGCGAACCCATGAACCGCAGCACGCCAGGCCTCCCTGTCCATCACCAAATCCCGGAGTTCACCCAAACCCATGTCCATTGAGTCAGTGATGCCATCCAAATATTTCATCCTCTGTAGTCCCCTTCTCCTCCTGCCGTCAATCTTTCCCAGCATCAGGGTCTTTCAAATGAATCAGCTCTTCGCACAAGGCGGCCAAAGTATTGGAATTTCAGCTTCAACATCAGTCCTTCCAATGAACACCCAGGACTGATCTTTAGGATGGACTGGTTGGATCCCCTTGCAATCCAAGGGACTCTCAAGAGTCTTCTCCAACACCACAGTTCAAAAGCATCAATTCTTCAGTGCTCAGCTTTCTTTATAGTCCAACTCTCACATCCATACAAGACTATTGGAAAAAACATAGCCTTGACTAGATGGATCTTTGTTGGCAAAGTAATGTCTCTGCTTTTGAATATGCTCTCTAGGTTGACCATAACTTTCCTTCCAAGGAGTAAGCATCTTTTAATTTCATGGCTGCAATCACCATCTGCAGTGATTTGGAGCCCAGAAAAATAAAGTCAGCCACTGTTTCCCCATTTATTTGCCATGAAGTGATGGGACCAGATGCCATGATCTTAGCTTTCTGAATGTTGAGCTTTAAGCTAACTTTTGCACTCTCCTCTTTCAATTTCATCAAGAGGCTCTTTAGTTCTTCACTTTCTGCCATAAGTCTGGTGTCATCTGCATATCTGAGGTTATTGATATTTCTCCTGGCAATCTGGATTCCAGCTTGTGCTTCCTCCAGCTCAGCGTTTCTCATGATGTACTCTGCGTATAAATTAAACAAGCAGGGTGACAATATACAGTCTTGACGTACTCCTTTTCTATTTGGAACCAGTCTGTTGTTCCATGTCCAGTTCTAACTGTTGCTTCCTGACCTGTATACAGGTTTCTCAAGAGGTAGGTCTGGTGGTCTGGTATTCCCATCTCTTTCAGAATTTTCCACAGTTTATTGTGGTCCACACAGTCAAAGGCTTTGGCATAGTCAGTAAAGCAGAAATAGATGTTTTTCTGGAACTCTGTTGCTTTTTCAATGATCCAGTGGATGTCAATTTGTTCTCTGGTTCCATCACTTCATGGCAAATGGAGGAGGAAACAGTGGAAAGAGTGGCTGACTTTATTTTTTTTGGGTTCCAAAATTACTGCAGATGGTGACTTCAGTCATGAAATTAAAAGACACTTACTTCTTGGAAGAAAAGTTATGACCAACCTAGTCAGCATATTAAAAAGCAGAGACATTACTTTGCCAACAAAGGTCCGTCTAATCAAGGTTATCAGTTTTCCAGTAGTCATGTATGGATATGAGAGTTGGACTATAAAGAAAGCTGAGTGCTGAAAAATTGATGCCTTTGAACTGTGGTGTTGGAGAAGACTCTTGAGGGTCCCCTTCGACTGCAAGGAGATCCAACCAGTCCATCTTAAAGGAGATCAGTCCTGGGTGTTCATTGGAAGGACTGATTTTGAAGCTGAAACTCCATTACTTTGGACACCTGATGCAGAGCTGACTAATTTGAAAAGACCCTGATGCTGGGAAAGATTTACGGCAGGAGGAGAAGGTGATGACAGAGGATGAGATGGTTGGATGTCATCACCGACTCAATGGACATGATTTTGGGTGACAGGGAGGCCTGTTTTTCTGCAGTCCATGAGTTCACAAAGAGTTAGACACATCTGAGTGACTGAACTGAACTGCCTGCAATATATGGATACCCCAGTTCAAAACCTGGGTCAGGAAGAACCCCTAGTGAAAGGAAAGGCTACCCACTCCAGTATTCTGGCTTGGAGAATTCCATGGACTGTATGGTCCATAGGGTCGCAAAGAGTTGGACATTACTGAGTGATATTGACTTATGAGGCCAAGTGAAAATAAATAGATGGGTAATATTAGTAAAAGTACACTATCAGATATTTTAAATGAAGTTTAAGTTTTGAAATTTTTAGAATACTTTTTTGAGATTTATAGAAACATTGCAAGATATTTCAATCAGGTCTCATATACTCTGCACCAAATTTCCCCTATTACTAATAATGAATCAAATGAGTTATTAACATTGATTAAAGTTCTACTTTTGTCATAGTTCCTTAGTTTTATCCAATGTCCTTTGCTATTACAGCATTTCCCATTCAAGATACAGCATGACATTTAATTGTCAGGTCTCTGAAGACTTCTCTTATCTCTGATAGTTTCTGGGGCACTCCTGGTTTTTAATGACCTTGACATTTTTGAGAGCAGGTACAATTTTATATAATGCTCTTCAATTGGGATTTGTCTAATGTGTTTTTTCTCATGATTACACTGGAGTTGTGAACTTGAGGGAGGAAGGGCAAAGAGGAAATATGCCATTTCCTTACCTCATATCAAGGTTATATGCTATCAACAAGCCTTATCATTATTGATGCTAACTGGTAACCAGTATTGGTAACCTGGCTGAAATTGTTTGTCAGGTTTCTTCACTGTAAAATTACTCTATCCCTTCCCCCATTTCATGGTGTACTCTTTTGAAAGAAGTCAACCTATACAGTCCACACATATGGAGTGGAGACGTATGTGCTCCCATACTAAGGTCATAGTATCTGCATATGTATTTGGAATTTTGCTGCATGAGAGATTTATCACTATTCTTTCATTATTTATTTATTTAATTTTTTTTTATATCAGCATGGAATCTTGGATGGTTATTTTATGATTGGGTTATAATCCAATTGTTCTGTATTGATTTATATGATCAAATTATTTTCCTGCTTTGTGTTTGGGGCCCCTTCTGTGGAATTCTCTGTTAAATTCTGTATAACATTTACATACCTCTACAGGTTGCTCAGTGGTAAAGAATCCACATGCCAACGCAGAGATGCAGGAGACTTAGGTTCAATTCCTAGGTTGGGAAGATTCCCTGAAGGAGGAAATAGTAACACCTTCTAATATTCTTGCCTGAAAAATCTCATGGATAGAGGGGCCTGGCAGGCCACTGTCCATGGGGTCGCAAAGAGTTGTATTTGACTGAGCAACTGAGCACATTACATCATTTTGTGTAGGTTTTTTTCTCTTTCTTTTGGTTTTTGAGCATTTCATTACTTTCTGTCACTTTAAACTACTCCAGGCTCATTTGTGTATCTCCTGCCCTCGTCCTAAAATCTGTCCTTTCTCATAGGAGCCCTGTTTCATTTTATTAATGAGTGAAATCAGAAGCTAACATCTGGGTGCTTGGTCTGCTTGCTGCAGTGAGGCCTGAATTGTTTCTAGACCCTCTCAACTAGCAGAACAAGGAAGTATATGTGTGAATACAACTTATCTATACACTTCAATCCATAAATATTTCCATATGTATATGTCTGAACTTCAGTTAAATAGGAGTTCATACTGTGGTCTTCAACTCTATATGATTACTGCATGGGTTACTCTGGTTTCCCCTTTGACTTCTTTGTAAACTCTCACTGCACTAGTGAGAAACATGGCTTTCACCATCAGTCATCAATTTTCAATACCAGTACCAGCATACATGTATAGCAATATCAGAATTCTTAATCATCTATAACTTCATGGGAACACATTGTTATCAGCTAGAATATGGTGCTGATTAAAAATTTCTTTTGTTTCTAAATTTACTTATGTCTTTCATTTCCAGAGTGCCTGTGGTCAACACATTTCCCCCTATTCTCTTCAGAAAGGTCATTTCAGACATTTTTAATACAGTTAGATTGTTTTGCCCTATTTTTCATTCCTTCCTGGGATTCTTCAACCTACTAAATTATTTTTTTTAATTTGCATACATTAAGATTTACTCTTTGAACTATAAGGTTGTATTCATTTTGACAAATGGATAACATCATGTGCCCACAAATGCAATTATATATAGGATACAGTCACCACTTTAAAACATGCCCTGTATTTAACCTATTCAAACATACTCTGACACCACAAATCCCCAGGAACTATCAATCTTTTTTCTGTCTCTGTAGTTTTGACTTTTCTAGGTTTCTCTATAATTGGAATCATAAATACGTAGGCTTTTCAGATTGGCCTCTTTCACTTAGCGATATTCATTTACAGTTGATTCATATCTTTTGTGGCTTAATGAAAGTGAAAGTGAAAGTTGCTCAGTCATGTCCGACTCTTTGTGACCCCATGGACTATACAGCCAATTGAATTCTCCAGGCCAGAATACTGGAGTGGGTAGCCTTTCCCTTCTCCAGGGGATCTTCCCAAGTCAGGGATCAAACCCAGGCCTCCCGCATTGCAGGTAGATTCTTTACCAACTGAGCTACCAGGAAATCTCAAGAATACTGAAGTGGGTAGCCTATCCCTTCTCCAGGGGATCTTCCTGACCCAAGAATCGAACCGGGATCTCCTGCACTGCAAGTGGATTTTTTACCAACTGAGCTAACAGGGAAGCCCTTGATGTGGCTTAATAACTCATTTTAATTATTTAATAATATTACACTATATTGTGCCACAACTTGTTTGTACATTTACCTATTAATGGGGCTACTGGTGGCTTCCTTTTCAGAGAATAAGAATAAATCTGCTATAAATATTCATATGTAGCCTTTTGTGTGGACATAACATTTCACATCAGTTGAGTATCTAGATTTTGGCTGAAAGATCATATGGCAAGGTTACATTTAGATTTGTAAGAACCATCCAAATTATCTTCCAAAGTTATGCATTTTACATTTCCTCTACTAATGGATTAGCATTCCTGTTGCTCTGCATCCTTGCCAGAAATTTGTAATATGAATATATTTTTAACTATAGTTATTATAATAGTTCGGAGAAGGCAATGGCAAGCCACTCCAGTACTCTTGCCTAGAAAATTCCATGGATGGAGGAGCCTGGTAGGCTGCAGTCCATGGGGTCGCTACGAGTCGACACGACTGAGTGACTTCACTTTCACTTTTCACTTTCACAATGGAGAAGGCAATGGCAACCCACTCCAGTGTTCTTGCCTGGAGAAGAATCCCAGGGATGGCAGAGCCTGGTGGGCTGCCGTCTATGGGGTCGCACAGAGTCGGACACGACTGAAGCGACTTAGCAGCAGCAGCAGCATTATAATAGTTGTATAGTAATATTTCATTACTGTATTAATTCAAAATTCCTTAATGAAGTATGATGTAGTGCATATTTTCATATTTAATTTTCATCTATATATATTTGTTGATGAGGTCTCTGAACTCATCTTTTGTCCAGTTTTAAAATTGAGTTGCTTGTTTTCTTATTGTTGAGTTATAAAATTTTTTTGCATATTTTGGATCTAAGACCTTTACCAAAAATATCTTTAGAAAATATATTCTCCAAGTCTGTGTCTTTACTTTCAACTTTAATGACAGTGTATTTCACAGAGTTTAGACTTGTAGTTTTAATGAAATTACCAGGTTTTTTCTTCCATATGGATTGTACTTTTGGTGTTGAATCTAAAAACTCATGATCATTAGGTCATATAGACTTTCTACTATGTTTTCTACTAAGAATTTTGCATTTTATTTTTTAATTTTTTTTTAATTTTTTTATTTTTTTTATATGCGCGGGGCGATGTCCAGATGGTTCACGTTGAACCCTTTGCTTCACCTGGGCAGCCACACCCGCCTTGCCCTTCTACAGACACTGCCAGAATTTTGCATTTTAAACTTAGATCTATGATTTTGAGATCATTTTTGAGAAACGTATAATGCTTGTTTGTATGTTTATTCTGTTTTGAATATTGACATCCAATTCCTCTGGTAGTATTTGTTGAAAAGTTTGTCCTTTATTGAAATTGCCAGTGTTCCTTTGTGGTTGCAGGAACATAGGTCAGTTGCCTATATTTGTGTTGTCTATTTATGAGCTTTTTTTTCTGTTCTAATGACCAGTGTTTCAATTGTTTCCCCAATAACATGCTGCCCTAACCTAGCTTTATAAAGAGTCTTGAAATTGGTAATGTAAGCCTTGTAATTTTATTCTTGTTTAGTATCTTCTTGACAATTTTTGGTTCTTTGTCTTATCCACAGTTAAAGGATGGCTGTGATTTTGATTGAGATGGTGCTGAAACTATAGATGAAGTTGGTAATATAATAATAACTTCAAGTCTTCCATCTGATTAACATGAAATTTCAGCTCTTTAGACCTTTTGTTTTTCTTCCACTAGAGTTTTTAAATTCTGTATTTTTTTAGTTTTATACCTATGTATTTCATTATTCTCAGTGCTATTTTTTTCAGATTCCAGTTGTATATTGCTTGAATATAGAAAAGCTATCAATTTTTAGAATATTAACCTTATATCCAACAACTGTACAATACCTGCTTTTTAGTTCCAGGCTATTTTTTGTCAACTGTTTGGGATTTTTAAAAATTGTATTATCTATGAACAGGAAAAGTCTTATTTCTTTATTTCCAATCTTTATACATTTTGCTTACTTTTCTTGTTAATAGGCTAACTAGGTCTTCCATTAAAATGTTGTTTAGGAGTGGTGAAAGAGATGAAATCCTTATATTGTTTCTGATATTTGTGATAAAGCATCTGTTTTCTTACCAGATGCTTGAAGCTTGATGTTAGCTGTAGAGCCATAAATGTTTTACTTCAAGTGGAGGAAATTCTCTCCTATTTCTAGTTTTCTGAGCTTTATAAAATCATCAGTGAGTGATGTTTATTTTTTTATATATTATTACTGCAGTGAATTATATTGATTGATTATTATTACTATAGTATTGAATTAGCCTTTTATAGGTGGCATAAATTCCATCTGGTCATGGTATATGATTCTTTTAATCTAGAGTTAAATTCAGTTACAATATTGTCTGGAAGATTTTTGCATTTATTTTCATGAGAGATACTGGCTTTCAGTTCGGTATTAGAGCAATGCTGGTGTCACAGAATGAGTTAATAATGGGTCACTTTGTTTTTATATTTTGGTAAAGATTGTGAGAAGTTAGTATTATTTCTTCCTTAAATGTTTGATATAATTTACCAGGGAAAGCTTCTGAGTTTGAGGATTTCTTTTTTGTAATTATTGGTTCAATTTCCTGAACACATATAGGTCTGTTGGGGCTTCCCAGGTGGCCCTAGGGGTAAAGAACCTGCCTGCCAGTGCAGGAGACATAGGAAATGTGGGTTTGATTCCTGGGTCAAGAAGATCCCCTTGAGATGGGCATGACAGTCACTCCAGTATTCTTGCCTGGCAAATCCCATAAACAGAGGAGGCTGGCAGGCTATCATAGGGTCGCAGAGAGCCAGACACAACTGAAGTGACTTAACACACACATTGGTCTATTTAGATTTTTTGTTTATCCTTGAATGAGTTTTAGTTGATTATGTCTTTCAGGGAGTTAGTCTATTTCTTCAAATTTAGCATATTTGTGAACACAAAGTTGTTGATAGTATTCCTTTATCACTCTTTATGTCCATGATATTAGTGATAATGAACTTCTTTCATTTCTAGTATTAATTTGTGACTTCTTTATTTTATTGGGTTGCATGGGTAGAGGTTTATCAGTTTTATTAATCTTTTCAAAGAATCAACTTTTACTTTCATTCATTTTCTCTGATTGATTTCTTGATTTCAAATTCATTAATTTCTGCTCTTTTAAAATTATTTGTTTTCTTTAACTTAAAATGGTCTTCTTTCCAAAATTTCCTAAGGTGAATGCTTTAATAATTAATTAATTTCAAATCTTCCTATTTTTTAATGTATGCACTTATTTCTAAATCCTTAGAACTAATTTTCTATAAAATTTGATCTTTTATGTTCTCTAAGTTCAAATATATTTTTAAAAATTTTTACTTGAGAATTCTTCTTTGATCCATGTATTATTTAGAATTATGTTATTTAATATCCAAATATTTGGAATTTCCAACTATCTTCTATTATTGATTCCTAATTTAATTCCATGTGGATGAGAACATACTTTGATTTCTATTCTTTTATTATTTTAAGGTATATTTTATAGCTCAGAACATATTTTCCTATTATTGAGTGGAGTATTCTATATATGTTGATTAGATTATTTAGTGCTGTTTAGGTCAGCTATCTTTTCTTATTTTCTACCTTTTTGATCCATGAATTACTGAAAGAGAAAAGCTGATGAATTAAACTACAGTGGTAGGTTGGCTTATTGCTCCTTGCATCATTCTACCAGTTTTTGCCACACACATTTTTAATTCTGTATTGTTATGTAGAAGCACATTTGAGATTATTACATCTTTTTTGGAGAATTAACAAATTGACTATTTTATCATCATGCAACACTCTTCTTAATCGTCCATCATTTTTTGGTCTCAAATTTGTTTAATCTGAAATTAATATAGCAATTCCAGCTTTCATTTTATTACTGTTAGCAAGGTAAATATTTTCCTGTTCCTTTACCTTTAACCAATGTGAGATTTTTTACTTAAAGTGAATTTTTCTTATAAATAAAATATAATTGGGCCTTTTTATTCATCCACTCTGGCAATCTGTCTTTAATTAGTATATTTATACCATTCATATTACAGAGGTCAATTTTTATTATTCAGATAATCAAAAAGTGTTGTTCCAAAATGGTAGAACAAAATAATAAATACTTGTAATAAAGTGCTGGCTTTATTAAATGTGTTAAAAATAGAAGGTGAGATAATGTTTACACAAGAGATTAATGATTAGACTTCAAGACTTTACTTTCTTTGAATGCATATCTGTCACAAAGATATGCAGAAATAGAGATGGTATTCTGTGTATCTACCACAACTCTTCTAAGCAAGATGTTCCAGGAATAATCTAATGTCTGTAATTCTAAGGAACAAAATAGTCACCAGTAAACATTTCATCAATTGAGTGATCAGGTGTTTGTGGTTTATCTCTTTTCTGCTTTTGGAATTTCCAGTTTGGCAACCATTCCTCTTTTCTCCTTGGAACATAAAGTAATGATCATTAAAAACAGCTTGGCTTCTGTAATTTAAAAAAATGGTTTGGATGAAAAAGAACACATATTAAATTGGAGATGGTTTAGTCTTTTCACTAAGGCGGCACTAAATTAAAAGTGCTTTTCTACATAACCCAGAATACATTTGGCCCAAGTTTATTTTTATTGCCATTCTTTTTTTCCCTTATGTATTTTCTCATCAGCAAGTTTGAAAAGACAATCTTGTACTTTACTCCAAAACATCATAAGCTCTCTGTAATGTTCACATCTGTATTCTATTTTTGTTGTTGTTGTTGTTGTTCAAGTATTCTAAGTAAACATTTTTAAAAATTCCCTTCCTCAGATATGGTGGAATAGTTGGATGACATGTAATGGCTGGTGATCTCTGCTTCTCATAAGTATCTTTGTATATGACATCATTTAGTTTAGTCATTGTTTTTCACAATGTATTTTGTGGTGAATTGTCACACTCAATATTCTTTTTTTGTTGGTGAGTGTCTCCATGGGTCATGAATTGGATACTAAGTACCAGACAGTCTGACTCCAGAAAAGTAGAAAGCTTTTATAAAAGGATTTTTATTTACTGCAAGTATTTCTATTAGTGCATGATGACCAAATAAAAAAATACAGTCAGCAAGAATAATATTGTATATGGTTATAGTGCATTACAGTAGACACATAGAATATGTTTATAAAAATATTGATTTTAATTTGTTAATATTAACTTGTATATTAATAACATAAAGGGAAACAAACATACATATCAAATCCCTGATTTACAGGTGAGCTAAAATTTAAATAAGAAAAAAGTTAAAATTATTTTGTCATAAAGTTGCATATTTTCAAATTCTTAACTTTCATACATCAACCATATGAATAAACAGTAAGCTACTCAGATATTAGTTTATGTTTCTTATGTGAATGAAAAGAGACTGAAGGTATAAATATTAGAAAGTTTAGAAATCTATTTCTACTTAATACTGAGTGCAATTAATTCATCATGTGTACACATTGCAGCTTCACACACAGTAAGTTACAGTTCCCATTGCCTCATATAACACTTATTTTTAATTTGTTAACCTATCAGTTCCATAAAGACTCTTAGGAAATATATAGTTTCATAAGATAATAGATTGCCAGAAAAATATTTAATTATCTTAAAAAAAGGGTAATTATTACAGAAAAACAAATTACACTTTAAGGCTTATTTGGTGTCATATGGTTTCATACTGTATTGTTAAACATGTCAATATTTATGTAAGATAGGAGCTGACCGTTTCTATGGCAACATTCCTATACTAATCATTATCTCTGTACTTTGTTACAGAAAAGAGAGGTTGAAAATTCATTAAAACTTTGAACTGATAGTCTTTGAAATATAGTATGATTATAGAAATTTAATATTTTATAATGGTTTGCATTAAATAAATAGCTTAGATATTTTCCCATGCTCTTTTCCCACTTCTTTCATCTCTTCTCTGGATAAATAATGTAGTCAGGTTTTTTCGAAGAAACAGAGAAATAGAATATGTGTGCATGCATGTGGGTGTTCTCAAAATAATGTAAAGTATAAAAAATAGTTAGCTAAACTTTACTTAAATAATAAAGAACCAGTGTTGTCTGTGTTTTAATGCAACCATTTACCTAAGTTGCTTTTATATATATGTAATAGAATCGCCTTGTGGATTTATAGAAGACGGCAAGTCTGAAACCTGCAGTGTAGGCTGACAAGTTGGAGAACTGAAGTTGAAGACTAGAAGCAATCTGCTGCAGATTTCCTTTTGCTGGGGTCGAGGGGAGGAGAGGACAGTCCTTTGTTCTTTTCAGATACTCAGCTGGGTAGATGAACTCCACCCCCACACATTATTGTGAGCATTCTGCTTCACTCAAAGTCCATTGATTTAAGTATAAATCTTATCCAAAAGCACCCTCATAGAAACATCAAGAATAATATTTGATGAAATATCTGATCATCATGTCCTGAGTATTCTTTGGAAGGACTGATGCTCAAGCTGAAGCTCCAATACTTTGGCCACCTGATGCAAAGTACTGACTCACTGGAAAAGGCCCCAATGCTGGGAAAGAGGGAAGGCAGGAGGAGAAGGAGATGACAGAGGATGAGATGGTTGGATGGCATTACTGACTAGATGGACATGAGTTTGAGCAAGCTCTGGGAGTTGGGTGATGGACAGGGAACCCTGGAGTTGTGCAGTCCGTGGGGTCACAAAGAGTTGGACATGACTGAGCAGCTAACTGATCTGAACTGAACTGGTTATCATGGCCTCGACAAGTTGTCACATAAAATTAACCATTACAAGTAGATTTGTATATTTTTTACTATACAGTGAAACAACCAGTGTATTCACTGATTGCCCCAAAAGGGGGAAAAATAAGCACACAATTCTATGATGTGTCTTAATTCTTTTTATCCATTTTTTGACAGTTAAATCCATCTTTTCTTTCATTTCACACAAGATGCTTTGTAAGTTCTTAATAATTTTATAAAGCTTTAAAAGATGATCTAACTGTACTTAGGTAATAAGGAATCATTATTGCCTAGGTTTTAATACAATCACTTACCTAAGTTGCTGTACCACAAACTTTAAATAAACTATAAAATCTCTTCTTATATAAGCTATGTAGTGCTATTTCCTTTTAGTTCAGAAATGTTTATGATAAAATTTGGTGGAGTTATTTTTAAATATTGCACAGTCTAGAAAGATAAAACCTTGAATAAATTTGTTGGTTCTGGATATTTGTAATCATATTGCCATATTAGGTAAAATGGCAATCGATATGAAGTTGAGAATTTTTATGGAAGATAGTTATGAGAAACTGTGGATATCTAAATTCTTATAAATGTCTTTCTTACACTTTTGTCTTATACTTGATGCTGTGTTGATTAGACGTCTTAATGTTTCCATTCTTTAAACAACACAGAAATAATAGTCTATTGTGATACTCACTTAAAGCATCCTTTCAGCATAGATGATCACATTTAATTATTAAAAAGAAAATGTAAAGCTTGATGTAAGATACAGCAATTGGAATCACTAGAACACCATTTGAATGATGTATTTTTAACACATATTGGGTGTATCTCAGCTTCATGCATAGAAAAGATAATGGAAGGTATGAAAAATGTAGCTCATCCATTTACATGGCAGTATCTAGTGTAAGGAATTCATGGGAATTGACATATTGTGTGTTGGGTAACTGGTGGGGAGAATCTCACACCTTTTCTGAACTACTGAGGCACAGTTTGAAAACAGCAGGAGGCACAGAACTTTAGGGATGACAGGGCTGAGTAAAACATGGTATTTATTAGTTTTTCCTTATAGCAATGCTGCAAGTAGTTCCCTGAATTAAATGTAGGGCAACATACTCCCTTTACATAAAAAAGAAAACCCAAACTAAATGGCACTATTTGAGGCTTGAACTATAAATAACTTCAGTTCTGTTTGTTGCTTTTTTTTCTGGCCCTCGGATTGGTAACTAAGACAGATGATATATAGTGAATATTATTTCATTTTACATTGTTAGGCTGATCATTAAATTGGCTTCTGAATTGCTAAATGATTGGCAACCTCAAAAGTGCAATGCAGAGAGTAGAGAAACCACTATACTAAGCAACAAATCAAACAAAGTGTGCAGAAGACCTTATCTAAAAATTGCAAGGTGGTAATCTTTGGGAATTTATGTAATTTAAATTATCTGTAAAATGTGGTTCATAATAATGTAAAGATTAAATTAGGCAATTGTGGGAAATGTTGGTAATTTGTAGTATTAGGCTTTTAACAGTGTTTATTGAGTCTCCTTATTCCAGGAACAGGGTATACAGCAATAAACCAAAGAGTCAAAATCTTTGCCCTTGAGGAACTTTAAATTCCTGGAAAGGTGTGGGGCTAAAATCAAGCAAGTAAACAATCAAATGCACAGTAAACCCAATGACAAGAAGTACAATGAACAAAAATAAAGTTTGATAAAGAAAGTGGACACAGGTGTCTCCCAAACTGTTATGTGTGTTTGTAGGTAGCTGATCCTATTTTATGTGGAGTGCTTAGGGAATACTCTAATTATGAGGTATACTTTGATGAAGCATAAAAACCCAAAGAGAAGAGAGTGAATAGCATACTCAATAATCAACAATGAGGGCAAGACCTGGGATATGGAGAGCAAAGAAGAGGGCAGGGGATGAGGAGAGAGCCACCACGGGATTAGAATATGTCAGCCTTACTGGTTACTCTCAGGAGCACGGTTCCACTGAGGGCCAGGGGCAGCTACTAGAAGGTTTTGACGAAAGGCACCATCTGGCGCACAATTTAAGAGGCTCACTCCAGGAGCTTTACTGAGAAAAGGCTGAAGAGAGGAAAGGGCAGACGTGGTCCCTAAGTGTTCAGTGCCATTGTATCACTGTCATCTTTTAAAATACTATACATTTAACATTCATTCCTTTTATGTAAAATAAATTAGGGTGAATGCCACAATATAAAACATCTTCTCATGAAGAGTAAAGTAAGTTTTATTTGTTCATTTAGCATATATCTCCTCTGTTTCATACTTTTTCCTGTAATAAAATTTCTACTTTTAGTAACAGCTGCAGGGACAGCAGCCAAAACTGTGATAGAAGTGATAACAACAAAAAAAAAAAAAAAAAAAAGAAGTGATAACAACATTTCTATGTGATTTTTCAAATTTTACTGTCAATGTTCCTGTAGATTTCTTACCTCTCTTGGCAAATGAACTAGACAAAAAGGAATCTTTATCAGCTCATACTTCTGATTCACCCATTGTGAACCAACCAAAACAGTACTTCTCTCTTATTTATTTATTTTGCGATTGTCTATATCCCTACAAGGCAATTATTTTTCATGTCTTCTTTTTAGGCCACGGAGATTTTACAAAGAAATCAGTGATTTTATATGTGGAAACAATGACTTCTGTTTTATCAAAATATATAATTATCTACTTGTATATTAGAAATGTTTAAGATTTTAGATCTAAAACATGTAATTTAGATCCACTGGCATCAGTGAAAAGTTGTGTACCATTATTTGTATACTTATTTAGCCAAAGATCAATAAATGCTCAATGATATTTCTGCATAGACTTAGTCTTTATATGTGGCTTTCGAAAAACCATCTCCTGAGGATTTTCACCACCAGAATCGATATTCATGTCTACCCTCATGCTGACTGATTTATGTTTTGTTACAGATTGCACCTCAGCAACTTAAATGCAGCCATAAAGCAAGTAACCATCCATCAATGCACTAGTAGTACTTGGAAAACTCACATTTAGTTACTAATAGGAAGCCAGGTGGAAACAAAAGTAATTTATTCTTTACTGTTATATGTATATAGACACATATTGAAGAAATAGACTCAAAATTGACTTGATTCACTCACTTCAGGGTGAGTGAATGAATGAGATACTAATATTCTTTACAAAAATACTAGAGAAAGATTCCATATGAAAGCAGCCAAATGGTTGCTAATTAGATTCCTCTTGGCCTGGAATTTGTATACCATGATCTGTGTATTATTTTTATATCTTGGCATGGGTTCACCCAATAAATGTGCTCTAATTTCTTCAATATTGTTATGTAAATTTATAATGTATGTGAAAGTTTGGGAACAAGTTTAGATACATAAAATGGAACCACTAAAGAAGCCATATGCTTTTTTTTTTTTTTTAATCATTTCCCTGCCTCCTCTCTCTTTCCTTCCTTCATTCCCTTTCCCATTTTTCTTTTTTCTTTCCTCTCTCTCTTTCTTTATCTCATGAGAAGGCATGCTATATTATAGTAAGAGTGGAAAATGACAATATTAAGGAAATTACTATACTAAAATCTTTATAATTAGAGTTGTTTCAGGCTCAAATTCTATGTGGTAATAATGGAGTTTCACATTAAGTGGATAAAACATAGAGGGTGATATGATTCAGGAACCATCATGTTTAAACAAACAAACAAAAATACATGAGTTTTCCTGTTAAAGACCCAGCAGTGGTAGCATCTCAGAACAACAGGCTTCAAGTTTGATGTACTGTCTTACTGGATGAGCTGCTAGGTTCCCAGTAATAAGGATTTGATTGCAGGAATCAAGAGAGTGGCAGTAGATTTGCCCCTCTGTCTTAGTCAGCCTGGGTTGTCTTAATAAAATACCATAGACATGGCTTAAACAGTAGACCCTTATTTTCTCACAATCCTGGAAACTGGAAGTCTAAGATCAGGGTGATAGTATGGTAAAGTTCTGGGGAGATCCACTTCATGGTTTGCCAATTCTTGCTGTAGCCTCACAATCCTGGAAACTGGAAGTCTAAGATCAGGGTGATAGTATGGTAAAGTTCTGGGGAGATCCACTTTGTGGTTTGCCAATTCTTGCTGTAGCCTCACAGTCCTGGAAACTGGAAGTCTAAGATCAGGGTGATGGTATGGGAAAGTTCTGGGGAGACCCACTTCATGGTTTGCCAACTCTTGCTGTAGCCTCACAATCCTGGAAACTGGAAGTCTAAGATCAGGGTGATAGTATGGTAAAGTTCTGGGGAGACCCACTTCGTGGTTTGCCAATTCTTGCTGTAGCCTCCCATGGCTTTTCCTAGTTGTGCATGGTTGGAGAGAGAATAAATTCTCTGGTGTCTCTTCTTTCAGGGGCACTGATTTAATCACCAGGGGCTCATCTTCATGACTTCATCTAAACTTATCCTTGGAAAGTAGAATTTGGGGGGAGACATATTCAGTTCATAACACCCTCTAAAAATTCTTGTGATTCATTATTTATTCTTTGGAATCCTGCTGATGCAGATTTTCAGCACTATTAAATAAGGGCAATTAATAGAAATAGCTGAGTCCTAATTAGTAGCTAAAAATCCTACATCTCTGAACAGTGGTTCTTAGTCAGTCAGCTTTATTTCCCCTTTTCTGAAGGAGAGATAAGAGATACACACATAGAGATAAGATACACAGAGAAGAGAGTCAGGCATCACAAGACAAATAGATGAAAGGAAGTAACAAGATTCTTTAATAAGTGCTAGTCAGGGTATTTCTTTTTACATAAATCAATTAAAGGACTCACACAAAGAGCATAAGACATGCAAAAGAAATGGCAAAAAAACACGAATTCTGAAAAATGCTTGCTTTCTAAAGTAAACAGTTCCTTTTTGGTGATAGTCTTGTAGAAATTAGTAGACTTCCATATAAACCCAACTATTAATGTTATAAGAGCCACTGATTTGAGTAAATAGAGATAAATACAGTTTGTAAGAGAGTAAAGCACTATTTCATTTCAGTGAATTTTAATAAGCATTTAATGTTCCTTAAAACGTAAAGCAATTATTGGAATATGAAAATACCCAAATGGTTGAGTGTCTTGATTATACATGTATAGCCAATTCATATTATTTAAATTACACAAAAATTTTTTCATCAGAGCATATAATCCAAGCAGACTTCCCATTTAATAACAATAGACACAGAATTCAGTGTAAGTTCAAACCCTCTTCAAGACAGCATTTCTAACTTCTGCTTCAAAATTGTATATTAAACGTAAGCTTTCACTTTCCTGCCCTCCCAAAATGCAATTTAGCTGAATGAACAAAGGAAGAGTGGGAACCCCCTAAAGGTAATGGAATTAGGAGAGTATATTGTCAACAGCCTATCTTTAAATGGAATACTTCTATAAAGCTTGAGCCAGAATTCATCCTGGTGAAGTCTGAAAACCATAGCGGCACAGAAGAGGATGAATGTGGCAGAGAGAGCTCCTATCCCCAAATGACACAGGAAATATGGCATTTGTAGATGGCCAGGTCATCTGAGTTAAATTCACCCATTCCAGTCCATTTTAGGTCGCTGATTCCTAGAATGTCGACGTTCACTCTTGCCATCTCCTGTTTGACCACTTCCAATTTGCCTTGATTCACGGACCTGACATTCCAGGTTCCTATGCAATATTGCTCTTTACAGCATCGGACCTTGCTTCTGTCACCAGTCATATCCACAGCTGGGTATTGCTTTTGCTTTGGCTCCATACTTTCATTCTTTCTGGAGTTATTTCTCCACTGATCTCCAGTAGCATATTGGGCACCTACCAACCTGGGGAGTTCCCCATTCACTATCCTATCATTTTGCCTTTTCATACTGTTCATGGGGTTCTCAAGGCAAGAAAACTGAAGTGGTTTGCCATTCCCTTCTCCAGTGGACCACATTCTGTCAGATCTCTCCACCATGACCCTCCTGTCTTGGGTGGCCCCATAGAACATGGCTTAGTTTCATTGAGTTAGACAAGGCTGTGGTTCTTGTGATCAGATTGGCTAGTTTTTTTGTGATCATGGTTTCAGTGTGCCTGCCCTGTGATGCCCTCTCGCAACACCTACCGTCTTACTTGGGTTTCTCTTACCTTGGACGTGGGGTATCTCTTCAAAGCTGCTCCAGCAAAGTGCAGCCACTGCTCCTTACTTTGGACGAGGGGTTTCTCCTCACAGCTGCCCCTCCTGACCTTGAACGTGGAGTAGCTCCTCTCGGCCCTCCTTTGCCCGTGCAGCTGCTGCTCCTTGGACGTGGGGTTGCTCCTCTCAGCCACCTCCCCTGACCTCAGGCGTGGGGGTATCTCCTCTCAGCCTCTGCCCCTGAACTCAGGCAGGTGGTAGCTCCTCCCGGCCACTGCCCTGACCTTGGAGGTGTGATAGCATCTTGGCTGCCGCCCTTGTGCTACTACTGAGGGAAGGAATCCCTTAGAAGAAATGGAGTAGCCATGATGGTCAACAAAAGAGTCCAGAATGCAGTACTTGGATGCAATCTCAAAAATGACAGAATGATCTCTGTTTGTTTCCAAGGCAAACCATTCAATGTCACGGTAATCCAAGCCTATGCCCCATCCAGTAACATGGAAAAAGCTGGAGTTGAACGGGTTTATGGAGACCTACAAGACCTTTTAGAACTAACACCCCAAAAAGATGTCCTTTTCATTATAGGGGACTGGAATGCAAAAGTAGGAAGTCAAGAAACACCTGGAGTAACAGGCAAATTTGGCCTTGGAATACGGAATGAAGTAGGGCAAAGGCTAAGAGAGTTTTGACAAGAGAACGCACTGGTCATAGCAAACACCAACTTCCAACAACACAAGAGAAGACTCTACATATGGACATCACCAGATGGTCAACACCGAAATCAAATTGATTATATTATTTGCAGCCAAAGATGGAGAAGCTCTATACAGTCAGCAAAAACCAGACCGGGAGCTGACTGTGGCTCAGACCATGAACTCCTTACTGCCAAATTCAGACTTAAATTGAAGAAAGTAGGGAAAACCACTAGATCATTCAGGTATGATCTAAATCAAATCCCTTATGACTATACAGTGGTAGTGAGAAATAGATTTAAGGGACTAGATCTGGTAGATAGAGTGCCTGATGAACTATGGACTAAAGTTCGTGACGTTGTACAGGAAACAGGGATCAAGACCATCCCCATGGAAAAGAATGGAAAAAAGCAAAATGGCTGTCTGGGGAGGCCTTACAATAGCTGTGAAAAGAAGAGAAGCAAAAAGCAAAGGAGAAAAGGAAAGATATAAGTATCTGAATGCAGAGTTCCAAAGAATAGCAAGGAGAGATAAGAAAGCCTTCCTCAGCGATCAATGCAAGGAAATAGAGGAAAACAACAGAATGGGAAAGACTAGAGATCTCTTCAAGAAAATTAGAGATACCAAGGGAACACTTCATGCAAAGATGGGCTCGATAAAACACAGAAATGGTATGGACCTAACAGAAGCAGAATGTATTAAGAAGAGGTGGCAAGAATACACAGAAGAACTGTACAAAAAAATCTTCACAACCCAGATAATCACGATGGTGTGATCACTCACCTAGAGCCAGACATCCTGGAATGTGAAGTCAAGTGGGCTTTAGAAAGCATCACTAGGAACAAAGGTAGTGGAGGCGATGGAATTCCAGTTGAGCTATTCCAAATCCTGAAAGATGATGCTGTGAAAGTGCTGCACTCAATATGCCAGCAAATTTAGAAAACTCAACAGTGGCCACAGGACTGGAAAAGTCAGTTTTCATTCCAATCCCAAAGAAAGACAATGCCAAAGAATGCTCAAACTGCTACACAACTGCACTCATCTCACACGCTAGTAAAATAATGGTCAATATTCTGCAAGCCAGGCTTCAGCAGTATGTGAACTGTGAACTTCCAGATGTTCAAGCTGATTTAGAAAAGGCAGAGGATCCAGAGATCAAATTGCCAACATCCACTGGATCATGGAAAACGCAAGAGAGTTCCAGAAAAAGACATCTATTTCTGCTTTATTGACTATGCCAAAGCCTTTGACTGTGTGGATCACAATAAACTGTGGAAAATTCTGAAAGAGATGGGAATACCAGACCACCTGACCTGCCTCTTGAGAAACCTATATGCAGGTCAGGAAGCAACAGTTAGAACTGGATATGGAACAACGGACTGGTTCCAAACAGGAAAAGGAGTACGTCAAGGCTGTATATTGTCACCCTGCGTATTTAACTTATATGCAGAGTACATCATGAGAAATGCTGGGCTGGAAGAAGCACAAGCTGGAATCCAGATTGCCAGGAGAAATATCAATAACCTCAGATATGCAGATGACACCACCCTTATGGCAGAAAGTGAAGAGGAACTAAAAAGCGTCTTGATGAAAGTGAAAGAGAAGAATGAAAAATGTTGGCTTAAAGCTCAACATTCAGAAAACGAAGATCATGGCATCTGGTCCCATCACTTCATGGGAAATAGATGGGGCAACAGTGGCTGACTTTGTTTTTGGGGCTCCAAATCACTGCAGATGGTGACTGCAGCCATGAAATTAAAAGATGCTTATCCTTGGAAGGAAAGTTATGACCAACCTAGACAGTATATTCAAAAGCAGAAACATTACTTTGCCATCTAGTCAAGGCTATGGTTTTTCCAGTGATCGTGTATGGATGTGAGAGTCTGACTGTGAAGAAAGCTGAGCGCCAAAGAATTGATGCTTTTGAACTGTGGTGTTGGAGAAGACTCTTGAGAGTCCCTTGGACTGCAAGGAGATCCAACCAGTCCATTCTAAAGGAGATCAGCCCTGGGTGTTCTTTGGAAGGAATGATGCTAAAGCTGAAACTCCAGTACTTTGGCCACCTCATGCAAAGAGTTAACTCACTGGAAAAGACTCTGATGCTGGGAGGGATTGGGGGCAAGAGGAGAAGGGGACGACAGAGGATGAGATGGCTGGATGGCATCACTGACTTGATGGACCAGAATTTGAGTGAACTCTGGGAGTTGGTGATGGACAGGGAGGCCTGGCGTGCTGTGATTTTTGGGGTCAGCAAGGGTTGGACACGACTGAGAGACTGAAATGACTGAGATGGCCAGGACTGAGCACAGGAGAAAGGGAGGGACCAAAGTTAGAGTAATTAATTGGATGGATATGAAAAGTCTGGGCCCAGGATTCCTTCAAAGCCTTCATCATTTCAATCTGTAGCCCTAAGTGTAACCTCGTGAACATTTTAAATAAAGTGGTGACGCTCCTTTACATCTTCTTAATACGCATTGACATGAGAGAAAAACAAGAAGAGGCTGCTTTGAACCTTATCAAAAATTACCTAGAAAACATACAAAGGAAGAGAGAAAATTTAAAAATAAAATGTAGTATAGTTTACAAACCCAGAATAAATCTTTATTACTTTTTTATTCTCATGGCTAATTGCTATTTGCTATAAGAGAGTTTCAATTGGAGGGTCTGTTTAAATTCCCCTGGCCCCTGCCCACTAACCCACAGAGCCACAGCCAGGTTGTATACAAAATGGAGAGATAGGTGTGGAACAGACTTTTAAAACTGGATAGAAATAATTTACTTGCAATCAAGAAACTATTTTATTTGTGTTTATGTGACTAGTTAAAAACCATTAATCATTTGGAGAAAAATAGAGCAAACTGAAAAATCATGGGAATAAAATAATTGATCTGAAGAGAAGTGGAAATTACATAGAAAGAAAAAAAAACTTGATTTATTTCCTCAGGAGAATCTACAAAGTGTCTGAGGTGGTGTTGAAATATCAACTAATATCAGTCACAAAAGAAAAATAGCATAATAGGAAAATAAGAAGCATTCTTAAAAATATAAACATAATTGATATATATGTGAAGTGTGATAATTAAACTTGAATAAATGGTTCTATCTATCTTCTCATTTGGTGGGAATTGTAACTGTTAGCTTTTCTCAATTATATAAGACAGAAATATTTAAATGTCATCTGAAAATTAAAATTAAGTTATGAAAGAATACAAGTAGTGTATAATTCCCTTATAGAAAATATGAAATTTCAATCAGTTCTGAAGCATAAAGATCAAGCATAAAGAAAGCATAAAGAAACAAAAGATCACAAGAGCTTAGCAAATAAAATGTATATAAAGTATAACATTGAGTAGAGTCCAAATATAACAGTACTTATCCAAATAGGAATAACCTATACTTTTTAAGATAGAGACCTTCATATCATTAATTTTTAAGTTTGCATACTTTTCAGAAATATGTTTATAAAAATGATACAGGTTTTGTACATAGAATAATACAGGTTTTGAACAAGAATGCTAAATGAATAACAATATAAAAATAACACACAATCTGTGGCCAAGTCAAATATTGAATAGAAAAAAATATATATATTTTATTTATGCTGCCAGGTAAAAGAGCATATATTTTTTATACTGTAAACAATTCTACATTATTGTTTATCTGTTTTAAAATAAATTGATTTAAACAGTATTATTGGGAGGAAGTTCTGACCCAGAAAGATATTCTGCATAAAAACCCCTACATAATAAGAGATGCAAAACTAAGACTATAAATGCCTGACATATTTGTTTGAAGGAGTGTGACTAGCCTTCCACTGAGTAGCAATGCAAGGTGTGCAACATTGTGTAAGTTCAGTTCAGTTCAGTTCAGTCACTCAGTCTTGTTCAACTCTTTGTGACCCCATGGGTGCAGCACACCAGGCTTCCCTGTCCTTAACTATCTCTCAGAGTTTCCTCAAACTCATGTCCATTGAGTCAATGATGTCATCCTCTGTCGTCCCCTTCTCTCCAGCCTTCAATCTTCCCAGCATCAGGGTCTTTTCTAATGAGTCAGCTCCTTGCATCAGGTGGTCAAAATATAGGAGCTTCAGCTTCAATGTCAGTCCTTCCAATGAATGTTCAGGGTTGATTTTCTTTAAGATTGACTAGCTGGGGCTCCTTGTTGTCCAAGGGACTCTCAAGTCTTCTCCAGCACTACAGTTTGAAAGCCTCAATTATTTGGTGCTCAGCCTTCTTTATGGTCCAACTCTCACATCTGCACATGACTACTGGAAAAACTATAGCTTTGCCTAAATGGACCATTGTAGGCAAAGTGATGTCTCTGCTTTTGAGTATGCTATCTAGGTTTGTCATAGCTTTTCTTCCAAGGAGCAAGTGTCTTTTAATGGCTGCAGTCACCATCTGCAATGATTTCGGAGCCCAAGAAAATAAAGTCTGTTACTGTTTCCATTGTTTCCCCATCTATTTGCCATGAAGTGATGGGACCAGGTGCCATAATTTCAGTTTTTTGAATGTTGAGTTTTAAGCCAGCTTTTTCACTCTCCCCTTTCACTTTCATCAAGAAGTTCTTCCTCTTCGCTTTCTACCACTAGATATACTTCCTGCATATCTGAGCGTGTTTGATATTTCTCCCAGAAATCTTTATTCCAGCATGAGCTTCATTCAGCCTGGCATTTTGCATGAAATACCCTGCATATAAGTTAAATAAGCAGGGTGACAATATACAGCCTAGATATATGCTCCTTTCCCAATTTTGAATCAGTCCATTCAGTGGGTACAAGGTTTATTTGTAAACATCACTTCTCTGAATATATACTGCCAAACTGTTGAAGAGAGGTGAGATATTTGAAACAAAACAAAAAACACTCTTGCAGTAAGGGATGAGAAATCCATTTCTATAGTAAGTGTGTATCCTTCACTCAAATTTGTGTCTTCTTTATGACCATATAGTGGATGCATTACTGGAGAAGGAAATGGCAACCCACTCCAGTATTCTTGCCTGGAAAATCCTATGGACAGAGGAGCCTGGCAGGCTATGGTCCATGGGGTCTTAAAGAGTCAGACACGACTGAGTGACAACACTTCACTTCACAGTGGATGCATTTACTTTAGTTCCAAGTTAAAATTGTATCTAGTCATTGTTCAGCACATGCATACAGTATTTTATACTCTTAATATGTGAGGGACATTAGGCCTCATGTACTTTCATATACAATTTTGATTCTCATGAAAACTTTTGAGATAGATGTTATTAGTGTATTTTTTGAGATAAAAATTCAGGTCTTGGGAATTAAGAAAATTTTCAAGATCTTACATCTAAAAGGTGGCAGAGCCTGAATTTGAGCATATTTCAGTCTGTTGTCAAATGTGTGTTCCTAACCACCTCATTTTATTGGTTTGCAAATTTTCCTGTGAAAGAAGATTTGAACTAAGCAAACTATTCTGTACTGTGAAGCCTTCCCTTTCAAGGACAAGGTCAACACATGCTTAGGTTATTCAAAGGGACAACAGATGACACAAAGTAAATCAGATGATATAACTGTGCCATTAACATTCTTCTGCTTTCACCTTCCTGTTTTTTCCTTTTGCATTGACCAAGTGGTTTACTGGACAAATAAAACACAACAGCTTTTTGAAGAAAAAGCCTCCTGTTTGAGAGATCATCTGAGGAAAAGACAAATGTTGAAAGATTAACAAATGTGAAGTTTTTGATTTTTTCATACTGTATGTTTCCAATTTAAAAAATTTGAAGAAAGTTATTTTTATATACCTACAGTTCTCAGGAAACAGTTCACCACCTACAGGTCTTAGGAAACAGACCCTCAATGTTTAAAATATTTATGTATCTACAAAACTAAAGTCCAGGGTAATATTTTATGTAGTTTTTCATTGCAGCATTTTGATGCGACAGCATTAAGTAACAGACATTCTTTATATGAAGAGGCAGAAGGCTTGGTGTTTAGAAAATTTCTTCACAATTGTGAGGAATTTAGCATGTGTATTTTTGTGAGGAGAAGATATATTATTGCTAAATTAAGGTGGTATTTTATTTTTGTGAACTTATCTGTAATGAAATTCCTTTTGAAAGAAATAAAATAGAATTCCATAAATGTTTAGAGGATGGCCAAAAACCAATTGTAATTCCTTGTGAATGAAAAATTGAACTTTCATGACACTGTCTTTGAAAATAAAACTATTAATAACTTTAGGTCTATAACAAAATTTCATACCTTTTACTGAATAGAATTAGGCTAACAAAATATTTTGGGAATGTTGGTCCAGTTGGATTAAGAGAGAGAAAAAAAAAATTACCATCAGATACTTTTCTTAGATAAGGACTGACAATAACCTTTACTGTTAATCGTATACTTTTGTCTTGGAATAATTTTGGTAGTAATACCAATAAATTCAAGCATCTGTAGTTCTACCAATTACTAATTTTACAGAGTCTCTCCCTTTTATAGTCATATGACATAGGGAGTACATTGAATATGGACTAAGAATTCTTCTGTCATGTGAAGTAGGAATTCTTCCTATTTCCAAAAATAATATAAAATATGCCTTTTGTGAATGGTGATATCTAAACTGCAATTGGAAAATCTTTTGTTAATGCATTCATTATTTTGGGGTCACATAAGGTATGTCATCACCCTCTAAACTTCTAATTCCTTCTCTAAGTAGAATGGTGTAAGAAAGGTAGGGGGAGATTAAGTTTGATTCCAGTAAATGGCATGATGATTTTTAAAATATTTATTTTATCCTTTTTAATTTGTCAGCATATCAATTTCTTTCTAAATTAAGTAATTGAAGTTCTAATAGTATATATATATATATATATGTATGTATGTATATCGGAGAAGGCAATGGTACCCCACTCCAGTACTCTTGCCTGGAAAATCCCATGGAGGAGTACCCTGGTAGGCTGCAGTCCATGGGGTTGCTAAGAGTCGGACACGACTGAGTGACTTCCCTTTCACTTTTCACTTTCATGCATTGGAGAAGGAAATGGCAACCCACTCCAGTGTTCTTGCCTGGAGAATCCCAGGGGTGGGGGAGCCTGGTGGGCTACCGTCTATGGGGTCATACAGAGTCGGACACGACTGAAGTGACTTAGCATAGCATAGCATATATATATATATATATATATATTCTGTGATATATAGCAGCAAACTAAAAGAAACATAAGTGTATGGTTTTAGTTATATAATACAAAAAATATGACTCATTTCTTTCCTGAGGTGATTTTATGACATTATTTTTAACAGTTTTTAGCAAAGCAATGACTAAGTGCTTTATGGGAAGATAAAAGCTATTTTTACTGTTAACTGATATAATTTCCAACATTTTAAGGGATTTTATATCATACTATGTGTCATTCTGTACTGTACTAATACCCACACAAACTGTACACATATACCCACACAAAGTATGATTTTAAACATGTTAATATGCATATTATACATATATATGTGTCCATTTTCTATGTCAAGATTATTCAAGTTAAACTTATTATATTTAGATTAATGTGTATTAAAAGTAAAAGTATAATTTTTGGAGGGGCTCACTCCAGTACTCTTGCCTGGAAAATCCATGGATGGAGGAGCCTGGTAGGTTGCAGTCCATGAAGTCTCAAAGAGTCGGACACGACTGAGCGACTTCACTTTCACTTTTCACTTTCATGCATTGGAGAAGGAAATGGCAACCCCCTCCAGTGTTCTTGCCTGGAGAATTCCAGGGACGGGGGAGCCTGGTGGGCTGCCGTCTTTGGGGTCACACAGAGTCAGACATGACTGAAGCAACTTAGCAGTAGCAGCAGCAGCCTATTAAGAATCAGACACGACTGAAGCGACTTAGCAGCAGCAGCATGAATTTATTTATTTGTCTCTGGTTTGTTAAAATGGAAATGCAAAACAAGAGTAAACCTTAAGCAACAATGTACTCTTTCTTTATGATCACTCAATATGGGTTAAAAATACTTAGTATACACTGAAGTTAGAAAGTGTGGTGGAAGGGACCAAATTTTACTGTAGAAAACTTGTCTTCAGTTCACTTCAGTCACTCAGTCATGTCCGACTCTTTGAGACCCCATGAATCGCAGCATGCCGGGCCTCCCTGTCCATCACTATCTCCCAGAGTTCACTCAGACTTAACTTCCATCGAGTCAGTGATGCCATCCAGCCATCTCATCCTCTGTCGTCCCCTTCTCCTCCTGCCCCCAATCCCTCCCAGCATCAGAGTCTTTTCCAATGAGTCAACTCTTCGCATGAGGTGGCCAAAGTACTGGAGTTTCAGCTTTAGCATCATTCCTTCCAAAGAAATCCCAGGGCTGATCTCCTTCAGAATGGACTGGTTGGATATCCTTGCAGACCAAGGGACTCTCAAGAGTCTTCTCCAACACCACAGTTCAAAACCATCAATTCTTTGGTGCTCAGCCTTCTTCACAGTCCAACTCTCACATCCATACATGACCACAGGAAAAACCATAGCCTTGACTAGCCGGACCTTTGTTGGCAAAGTAATGTCTCTGCTTTTGAATATGCTATCTAGGTTGGTCATAACTTTCCTTCCAAGGAGTAAGCGTCTTTTAATTTCATGGCTGCAGTCACCATCTGCAGTGATTTTGGAGCCCCAAAAATAAAGTCTGACACTGTTTCCACTGTTTCCCCATCTATTTCCCATGAAGTGATGGGACCAGATGCCATGATCTTCATTTTCTGAATGTTGAGCTTTAAGCCAACTTTTTCACTCTCCACTTTCATTTTCATCAAGAGGTTTTTCAGTTTCTCTTCACTTTCTGCCGTAAAGGTGATGTCATCTGCATATCTGAGATTATTGATATTTCTCCCAGCAATCTTGATTCCAGTTGTGTTTCTTCCAGTCCAGTGTTTCTCATGATGTACTCTGTGTATAAGTTAAATAAGCAGGGTCACAATATACAGACTTGATGTACTCCTTTTCCTATTTGGAACCAGTCTGTTGTTCCAGGTCCAGTTCGAACTGTTGCTTCCTGACCTGCATACAAATTTCTCAAAAGGCAGGTCAGGTGGTCTGGTATTCCCATCTCTTTCAGAATTTTCCACAGTTTACTGTGATCCACATAGTCAAAGGCTTTGGCATAGTCAATAAAGCAGAAATAGATGTTTTTCTGGAACTCTCTTGCTTTTTCTATGATCCAGCGGATGTTGGCAATTTGATCTCTGGTTCCTCTGCCTTTTCTAAAACCAGCTTGAACATCAGGAAGTTCACGGTTCACATATTGCTAAAGCCTGGCTTGGAGAATTTTGAGCATTACTTTACTAGCGTGTGAGATGACTGCAATTGTGCGGTAGTTTGAGCATTCTTTGGCATTGCCTTTCTTTGGGATTAGAATGAAAACTGACCTTTTCCAGTCCTGTAGCTGCTGCTGAATTTTCCAAATTTGCTGTCATATTGAGTGCAGCACTTTCACAGCATCATCTTTCAGGTTTTGAAAGAGCCCAACTGGAATTCCATCACCTCCACTAGCTTTGTTTGTAGTGATGCTTTCTAAGGCCCACTTGACTTCACATTCCAGGATGTCTGGCTCTAGGTCAGTGATCACACCATTGTGATTATCTGGGTCGTGAAGATTTTTTTGTACAGTTCTTCTGTATATTCTTGCCATCTCTTCTTAATGTCTTCTGCTTCTGTTAGGCCCATACCATTTCTGTCCTTTATCGAGCCCATCTTTGAATGAAATGTTCCCTTCGTATCTCTAATTTTCTTGAAGAGATCTCTAGTCTTACCTATTCTGTTGTTTTCCTCTATTTCTTTGCATTGATCACTGAGGAAGCCTTTCTTATCTCTTCTTGCTATTCTTTGTAACCTTGTCTTAGTTCTAAGTTAATCTTTAGATTCTTTTGTGAAAGTAGATGCATTGCTTAGCCTTTTAAGCCTTATTTTTTAAAATCAGAGCACCTGGGTTAGGTTCCTTATAGTATGTTTCTTATGTTTTCAAATTAATTTAAAATAATAGAATAATATAGTAATAATTATAGTTGCTGCTGCTGCTAAGTCGCTTCAGTCGTATCCGACTCTGTGTGACCCCATAGATGGCAGCCCAGCAGGCTCCTCTGTCCTTGAGATTCTCCAGGCAAGAACACTGGAGTGGGTTGCCATTTCCTTCTCCAATACATGAAAGTGAAAAGTGAAAGTAAAGTCTCTGAGTCGTGTCCAAGTCTTAGCGACCACATGGACTGTAGCCTTCCAGGCTCCTCCTTCCATCGGATTCTCCAGGCAAAAGTACTGGAGTGGGTTGCCATTGCCTTCTCCAAATAATTACAGTTAAGTGCACATAGCAGTTATAATTTCTAGAGTATTAATTTTGTGCCAGGCACTATGTAAGTACTTACATATATGACTTTATTTAAGGTGCAGATCAACTCTATGAAATGGATAATATTATTATCCCCATTTCACTGATCAGGAAACTAAGGAATAATGAGATCCAAAGTTATATCTAAAACAGTTGATATCTACTGAACCAAAATGCAGTGACTGATAAAAGCATAAACTTTTCAAAATTTCTTCAACTTTATCAATCTCTAAAATCTAAAATATTCTTGAATACACACAAATTCATTACAAATGTGCATTTTGTCATATAAACATATATACATATGAAAAATTATATTTATATTAAAATTTAATTAAATTATTGCACTTAAATAGCAACAAATATTTTCAGAATATCAAAATATAAATTTAAATATGTAATACAAAACAAAATAAAATTAAAAAAAATTAGATATTGCATATCCTTAAATATTATCTAACTGAAGAAATAACCTAAAAATTATTGACCATGAATAGTAAATAAAGGAACCACATTTTATTATAATTGTCATCAATAATTTATGTGATTTAAGACATGTTATGACCTTTGAATTAAGCTATGAAATGTCCATTTTTAAGATAATGAGTAAAGCTTTACCAGTGACTTCTGTAGACTTAAAAACAATGCCGGATGTGTTGAGGATTAAGTTTTATTTGAGCAAAATGAGAACTGCAGCCCAGGAAAAAACACTTCATATAGTTCTGAGAAACTGCTCTAAAGAGACAGGGGCGGGGACGGTCAATATATATGATTTTGGTGAAGGGAGAGTACATGCAATAAAGCACATATTTTTCCAGGTGTTTCTGCTAATCTCTTGAGGCTTTCTGCTAGTCACAAGGAATAGTTGTCACCATGAAGGATTTTAGTGCTTTTACTAGATATTAGGAGATTCAAGAATTGGGCTCATAACATCAGGTCCTGAAAATATCTAACTATTTTAAGACCTATCCTACCAGGTTTTCCCCCAAGCACAGAGTGCTCTCAATCCTGAATTCCTTTTGTGCATGTGTGCTCAGTCAAGTCTGACTCTTTGCAACTCCATGGAATGTATGTAGCCCGCCAGGATACTCTATGCATGTGATTTTCCAGGCAAGAATACTGAAGTGGACTACACCAATACCTGTCTTATTATCTGTACCTACACTTGTTAACTATATCTCTTCATATTCCTATGCCTACTGAAAATCTTCAGCATCATACTCATTATTTCTATGCTTTCTATATCCTCAATGGTAGTACTTACATATCTGTTCAGTGAATATGGAGGGGATTACTTGATTCCTTATCTCTACCAAATTTTCCCTATCTCAATCAAATTTTCAATCTTCCATAAAACTATCAAAAAGAACCCAAAGACTGTCTGGAATTAGGTTCTGTGTATTGGAAGTCTGTTTTACAATACAATTGTTACCTGATTTGTCATATAATGGATATAATGATTCATTGCTTTTTGGAGCAGGTCAGGAGGCTTATTTCCTTCTTGTAGAAATTTCATTTTTAAAAAGGGAGCTCTTTTAGTATAAAGTTCTTTTCCATTTTTATTCCCTTCAGCTCCCTATGCTGTAGTGTTGCTGGAGTGATTTTGCTGTTTTAGGATGTAGAAAAGAGACTAGAGAATATGAAGTGTAGCTCTTTCTTTTCTTCTCACTGCTCATTGCTCTCCTGTTCCTGTCTGTACCTTTATTCCTAATTTTTTTTTTAAACTGTAAACCCTGTAATTGTGACAGAGACATCTGTCCTAATGCATCACTGACAATGAGAAGATGGGAAGTCTGTCTCGCTCCCAGACTAAATTTTTGGAAACTTAATTGTTTCAAATATGAACCGAAACCTCTGAGGTCACCTTGTTCTGCAACAAAGACACACTTATCTCTACTAAGCCTTAGAGCTTTAGCTAATTTCTCAAGTAGTTCAGCACTTAATAAAATCAATGATAAGGCTATGATAATTTTGGCTTGAACACATGTGCCAGTCACTATTCTAAACATATTATATATATATATAATAAACATATTATGTATAATATTATATATATATAAATTGTATATGCATACATACCTATTATAATATGTATATATAATATAATATATATATATATATATATATATATATATATATATATATATATTAGGTGCTATTATTTGCTCTAAGACTTCAAAACTAGTAATTGGCAAAGACTTGTTTCAAACCCAACAGCTTGGCTCCAAACTTCACTACATCATTTATTAGACTCCTAAATCTCCTATCCTAAGATAATTTCAAAAACAAGAAACCCACAAATTTTTCATTTTGAACCAACCCATCTTTGATTTTATTTTACATTTCAAGCTTAGGGGAAATAACTCAGTTCTAAAGTCAATAAAACTGATTTAACTTTTTCTTTCTTTGTCAAAACTTTAACATGTGCTTTCTATTTTTTGTTGCAATTCTTATTTTCTTGACATAAATACATCAAGCTCTTTAATTTAATTTATGGATATATTTATGCATTTAAATACTTTCAATAAATATATTTTTGAATTTATACAATGATTGAATAGTGACCAATATTAGTAAGTTGCTTATGTGTTGAATTAATTTTAAGAAATAAGAAACTTAGTAAATAAATACGCCTAATAGTATCAATAAGTAAACCAAAGGTAATGGATTGAATTTAAAAGCACTTAAAAAGTACACCTAAAGTAAATGGATTTTAGAAATTGATTGCATACATATCATATGCATACTGGTGCACACTAATGAGGAAAATACAGCAAATATATACTTTATAAAAAACTTGAGCCTTGACAAAGCAAAATCAAGAATAACAGAATAGAGAGGAATAAAAATTATAGATATCATATAGCAAATATAGATGGATTTTATAGAACTGATATCCAGAGAAAAATTAATAGATAATTATTTACTGGCTAACTACAATGTATAAAACTAATTTATAAAACAGTAGTCATCTGCAACATATGGATTATAGAAATCATGGAAAAGTTAAATAACTATAGCTGAGAAAAATTAAATTAGTGGTCAATAATTTGCCTTTAGTCATGTCAATTTTAAAAATTCATTTCCATTAAGTCCATCAAATTTCCTTAATATCCAGAAGACATCCATTATTAATACATTGCTTTAATTTCTTCATATCCTGAAAAGGCAGAGATTGTCACATTATAATACTGATTTGAAAGGATGCCAAATCCTAGCACCTTTTGCATGAAGGCACAGGAGCCTGCCCTCAAAGTGCCACATAAGATAAAGACAAAATTCTCTCTGCCTTGCCAGGGCTCAAATGATCACAGGCCAGCTTACAATTATTGTTTTTTATATCAGATATTTCATATCTAAATTTTACAATTTAGGTATTTTATATTATTTTATATTGTGAATACAAGTTATAAAATTCAATATTTTCAGATTGGTAATATGCATATTTCCAAAAATAAGTGTGATACAACAAGGGAGTCAACTTCAGCTTTTGAAGTCCTGTATTATAAATTCATGTTATGTTACTATGGAACTGCAATGAACTTTCCAGAAATTTTATATGTGTGTGTCTCTATATATTACCCAACACTGCATGTTTATGTTTAGGCTTCATTTCTAGTTTTATTATTTTTTTCTCTACCTGTAGTTGTATAGTCAGAAAAGAAAGTGAAAATGAAAGTGTTAATCCCTTGGTCTTGTCCAGCTTTTTACAATCCTATGAACTGTAGCTCTTCAGGCTCCTCTGTCCATGGAGTTCTGCAGGCAAGAATACTGGAGTGGGTAGCCATTTCCTTCTTCAAGGGATCTTTCTGACCCAGGGATCCAACCCAGATCTCCCCCATTGCAGGCAGATTCTTTACTGGCTGAGCCACCAGGGAGAACATTCAATACAAGTATTGCAGAAAAGCATTTTTGGAGTGGTCTTTGTAATATTCTAGTTAGAATTTATATTCCATAAAACACTCTTTTAAAGATAGAAAGCAGTTACCGTGAAATTTAAAAGGTACATACTTTTCCTATCCTTTTGCCCGGCTGGATTTCATAACCTTTCACAAAGAGCCAATGAAAACCTTATATAGACAGTAAGAGGAAAACAAATATATATCACCTTAATTTAAGTTAAAATTTATCTTCTAAGTAAACCTCTCCTAAAAGACAAAGTGCTTTGATGTTATTGAATTATACACATTTAAATGTAGACTCTGAATAGCAGCCAAGGCTGTGTGGGAAACCTTTCCACTAATAAACAGGAGACTGAAAGCTCAGTCAGCTACAGCAGTTTGTTTTTTTCTCTAAGGTGAGGCTTTAATATATTTCAGGATATTGACTTTCAGATAATAATACCTTTACTTCAGAGTGTTAACATGATGGAGTCAGAGGAAGACAGAGGTACAAATTTTTAAAGTATTGACAAAATCAAAACACCTAAGTTATTTAACCTCAGAGCTCCTGTTTAATTTTGTTGGATTTTCTCCTCAAGCAACGTAAATTATTCTCCAAATGAGAATGTTCTCTTTCTTTTTTCTTCTTCTTGTTTCATTACAGTTTATTTTAATCCAGCTGTTCTTGTCTTCCTGTGGGACAAGCAATAACCTACAATTAAATACAGGTGCTTTGTGAAAAGAGTACCCCTGTTCTTCCTAATTACTTGAGGGAAATACAAAGAAAGGAGAAAAGAGTGAAACCTAAATATATTGCCTACTTAGTTAAATATGAGCTCTTTTTCCAGACATGAAAACAGGGGTCTGCTTTATATTAGGGATGTGATTCCCTTGGACAAGTAAAAGGGTTTTTTAAATTATTATTATTAATTGGGCTTATAAGGAGAAAATTAAAAAAGTGATGGGAAAGTATATGTATTCAGTTGAAAAGAGGAAAGAACAAGAAAGAAAGAAAGAGGAAAAGAGAAGGGAGGGAGAGAAAGAGAAAGTGGCAAGAAGAGAAAGAGGAAGGAGTCAGGCAAAGAAAGGAAAAAAGAAAGAAAGGAGGGATTGAAGGAGGGAAGGAAAAAAGAGGAAAAGAAAAAAACACACTGGCTTCTATAAAAATGATTATGCAAAAATATTTAACCTCTAAAATGCAAAATAGTTCTGCTTTCATACTAACAACAAACAGAAGAGCTTCTTCTTACACAGTATTTTGTTGATTTAGAAGTTGAGAATATTGTATGCTGATTATTATCTATTATATTAAAATATTTTCACTTTTTGTATTTTATTTTTATTCATCTATACATAAGCAGTTGATGAATTGACATATGAGTAGTTACATTGAATACACTTTTATAATTACCCAAATAGATAACTTAACACATAATCTTGAAACATTAACTTGAAAAATATCAACCTGACACACATTTTAAATTTCTTCAAAATGTTATTTATTTATTCAGAATAATCATCAAGTAAATTAATAACATCAACTTCACAAAACAAAATGCCATATATGAATTTGCTTCTGAGTGAAACAACCATATGTAACATATACAAAGGCAGGAAAATAACATTATAAAATACCATGACCTTGCTTCCCAATTTAGTTTTGTGTGTCTGTGTTAATCGCTCAGTCGTGTCTGACTCTTTGAGACCCCACAGACTGTACCACCAGGCTTCTCTGTCCGTGAATCTCCAGGCAAGAATACTGGAGTGGATTGCCATTCCCTTCTCCAGAGGATTTTCCCAACCAGGGATGGAACGCTGGTCTCCTGCATTGCAGGCAGATTCTTTACCATTTGAGCTACAGGGAAGTCCTCAATATAGCTTTGCTACTGCCTAAACCTGTAGTTAAGACAGAGTTAAATGGGATTTCCTAGCAATATATTCATTTAGAATCCATAAATCTGCTTGTCTGTTAATGGATATACTGAATTACAAAGAACATTGCTGATGGATACAGGTTTTGAATAGTTATTAAGATGGCGAATCCATTTGTTACTATCAGTTATACAATAGAATTCAACTCAGTATTCTATTCTATTAATTTCTTTGTCCATTTCATAACTGTAGAATATAGTTGATATTATTAGAATTTTAATATATGGTAGAGAAAAGTTCATATTATTGTCTATCTAAAAACTGTTTTGCATATGTATTATTTCTTCTCAATAATTTAAGAATCACAAAGATTCCAAAAAGTGCCTATTCTTTGAATTTAGACAAATTATATTTTACTATGCTCTTGTTATCTTTAATGAGAATGATTTCTTTAATTTTCACAGTACTATTTTATAGACATTTAAACTAAGAGATAGAATGTAGTAATAATCAAAAGTTTACAAGTTGTTATCAGATTAATGTGAGTTCAAATATCAACTCTGCTACTTATTTTTTTTAATTTTTACTGGAGTATAGTTGATTTACGATTTTGTGTTAATTTCTGCTGTACATCAAAAGAGTCCATTATATGTATACATATATCTACTATTTTTTAGATTCTTTTCCCATATCACTCATTACAGAGTATCAAGTAAATTACAGAGTATTGAGTAAAGTCCTCTGCACTATACATTTGGTCCTTATTAGTTATTAGTTATCTATTTCATATATATTAATAGTAGTATGTATAGTTAACCTCAATCTGTCAATTTATCCCTCAATTCTGCTATTTAAATGCATGACATTGACAAATTACTCAAATATATTTAAATGCCTTTTTAAGTACTGACATGTATTTTATAAATATGTTTTCAAATTAATGTTTATTGATATAATTAAATCATGATACAATTCATGCCTAGAAAAGGATGTATATTAATGTCAATTCATAAATGAATACACTTAGGAAAACTAAATCATTTTTCAGATCCAATTACTATGAGGTCCTATTATTATCAGGATCTAGGAATACAATAATAGAGCCTAGGCAACAGATACAAAAAAAGAAAGAGAAGGCTGCAGTTGAAATTGTTAATCAGAGATGTCTGGTACAATCTACTGTGCCACTCACATTTTTGTTCCCCTGAAATTCATATGTTGAAGCCTAATGACCAATGAGATGGTTTTGGAGTTGGGGTCTTTAGGAAGTGATTAGTTTATGAGCATGGAGTCTTTTTTTTTTTTTTTTTTTTTTACGGAGTTCTTTTTTTTTTTTTCTTACTTTTTTTTTTTCCTTCCAATTTTATTTTATTTTTAAACTTTACATAATTGTATTAGTTTTGCCAAATATCAAAATGAATCCGCCACAGGTATACATGTGTTCCCCATCCCGAACCCTCCTCCCTCCTCCCTCCCCATACCATCCCTCTGGGCCGTCCCAGTGCACCAGCCCCAAGCATCCAGCATCATGCATTGAACCTGGACTGGCAACTCGTTTCCTACATGGAGTCTTGATCAGTGGAAATAATGCCTTTATAAAAGAAGCCCTAGCAAGCTCCCTTGCTTCTTCTACCATGTGAAAATACAGTGAAAAGACATTATCTTATGAACCAGGAGGTGGTCTCTCATTAGACATTTAATCTGCTGGTGCCTTGATCACAGACTTCCCAGTGTCTAGAATTGTGAGAGATAAACTTAGGTTGTGCATAAATTATGCAGTCTGTGATAATTTTTAATAGCTGTGGAAACAGGCTAACTTAGAGACTAAACAGAAGGCAATGGCACCCCACTCCAGTACTCTTGCCTGGCAAATCCCATGGATGGAGGAGCCTGGTAGGCTGCAGTCCATGGGGTCGCTAAGAGTCGGACACGACTGAGCGACTTCACTTTCACTTTTCACTTTCATGCATTGGAGAAGGAAATGGCAACCCACTCCAGTGTTCTTGCCTGGAGAATCCCAGGGACAGGGGAGCCTGGTGGGCTGCCGTCTATGGGGTCACACAGAGTCGGACACAAATGAAGTGACTTAGCAGCAGCATGCTTCAGGCATTGGAGTCTTAGTTGTTTTGCCTTTCTTATCATAATTGTTCTTTCTGTTCTTCCCATTATCACAGAATATATATTTACCATGATAATCACTGTCCAGTGAACCCATAAGTTCCAAATGCTTTTCTTTCTGTTGCAATTGTATAGTAGCAATTACAGCTTCTCATGGTAATCAGGCTATATTACCACTGACAGCAAATTAATTTGATCCTTTACCTGCTAATCCATAGCCTAGTGGGGAGTGGCAGCTCTGGTTCACTGGACTGTATGCTGTGTCCCTTGGCAGAAATAACTCCTCTCTGCTTCCCATGGGCTAGGATCCTTAATCCAGTTTTCAGCATGGGACGAATAATTTATTATCATGCATGTAGATTATTGGTAATGACAGTGAGAGGAGCCATTTTTATTTCAGCATTTCTTCTAATCCCATTTTTTGGAGATATTAATTACATAGTAAAACATAGTGATATATTGCTTAATCCATTGAACTGAAGATATCACTATTTACATGAAGCTTATATTTTCATTATTTAATATATTTATTTATTATTGAAATACAATTGACTCACAATGTTGTGTTGGCTTTTGTGTATAGCAAAACAATTCAGCTATACATAATAGGAAGCTGATTTTTTATGTGTTACCAAAAAGTAAAATTAAATTGTCAGTTAAACTACTACACAGCATTTTCATATACCCAGTCTAGAATCATTTTATACCTCCTGAATAAACTTTTGCAAACTAACCATATTTCAATTGAAATCTAAGACAAAGCATTGTTTTGTACACTATCAAGAAAAACACCTTGAAAATTAAATTTAATATATCATACATTGTAAATAACATCCTTATTCCAGATATGGTAAAAAAGTGAAAAAATATGACTTTAACAAATGATAATATAAAATAAAGCAGGAAGGGAAATGATAACACCTAATTCTGACATTGTTGTATTCTAATGCACTGTACGGCAGAAATTCCTACCTTGTTGAGAAATCAAGTATGTCAACATCTATTAAAGTGCAAATGCTCATGCTCTTAGAAATATTTTCAGTACTGTTACTCTACTAGATAAAAATAGATATTATATTTCAAAAACTTTGTAGTGGGTAATATTTACTATATTTGGTAATATTTACCATATATATATATATATATATATATTGGTACTATAAGCAACTCTACAGTAAATATTGAAAGTGAAAGTCGCTCAGTCGTGTCCGAATCTTTGCAACCCAAATCTCCAGGCCAGAATACTGGAGTGAGTAGCCTTTCCCTTCTCCAGCGGATCTTCCCAACCCAGGGAATGAACCCAGGTCTTCCACATTGCAAGTGGATTCTTTACCAGCTGAGCCACAAGGGAGGATCAAGAATACTGGAGTGGGTAGCCTATCCCTTCTCTAGCAGGTCTCCCCAACCCAGGAATTGAACTGGGGTCTCTTGCATTGCAGGCAGATTCTTTACTAGCTGAGCCACAAGAGAAGCCCTTTCAGAGGACAAAGAATTGTTATCTGAGACCTGTTTGTGAAGGAAATATTTATGGCAAAAGAAGTTTGCTGAGTTTAGGGTTTAGGAATAATTAAAAATAGCTAGAAGCCTTTTTAGGAGATGGTGATCTTAAGATGCTAGGGGCAAACATGATTTAGAAAGATAAGAAATAAACTGAGGAACATAGCATGAGTTACAATGTAATTACAAGTTAAGTACAGTAAATCTGGGTGGGGAAAACTAAAAACATCAAACCTCTGACCTAATGCTTTTGTCAAAGTATAAAAGAGAACCTGAAGCTTGAAATAAACATATAGTTTCATACAATGAATCAGAGACTACATCATCGTCCGCCCATGTAATTCCATACTATGAGTCAGAGACTGTATCATCATCCACGGACACCGCTCACCCCTTCGGGCTGATTCCCTGGCTGCTGGAGCTGGACTCCTGCAAGGGATCACAGGCAATCTGTAGATTGCATTTGGTAGTATAGTCATTTTCACAATACTGATTCTTCCTACCAAGGAACATGGAATATCTCTCCATCTGTTTATGTCATCTTTGATTCCTTTCATTAGAGTCTTATAATTTTCTGTGTACAGTTCTTTTCTCTCCTTCAGTTCAATTCAGTTCAGTCTCTCAGTCGTGTCTGACTCTTTGCGACCTCATGAATCGCAGCATGCCAGGCCTCCCTGTCCATCACCAACTCCCAGAGTTCACTCAAACTCATGTCCATCGAGTCAGTGATGCCATCCAGCCATCTCATCCTCTGTTGTCCCCTTCTCCTCCTGCCCTCAATCCCTCCCAGCATCAGAGTCTTTTCCAATGAGTCAGCTCTTCGCATGAGGTGGCCAAAGTATTGGAGTTTCAGCTTCCGTATCATTCTTTCCAAAGAAATCCCAGGGCTGATCTTCAGAATGGACTGGTTGGATCTCCTTGCAGTCCAAGGGACTCTCAAGAGTCTTTTCCAACACCACAGTTCAAAAGCATCAATTCTTCAGTGCTCAGCTTTCTTCACAGTCCAACTCTTACATCTACACATGACCACTGGAAAAACCATAGCCTTGCCTAGACGGACCTTTGTTGGTAAAATAATGTCTCTGATTTTGAATATGCTATCCGGGTTGGTCATAACTTTCCTTCCAAGGAGTAAGCATCTTTTCATTTCATGGCTGCAGTCACCATCTGCAGTGATTTTGGAGCCCCCCAAAATAAAGTCTGACACTGTTTCCACTGTTTCCCCATCTATTTCCCATGAAGTGATGGGACCAGATGCCATGATCTTAGTTTTCTGAATGTTGAGCTTTAAGACAACTTGTTCACTCTCCTCTTTCACTTTCATCAAGAGGCTTTGTAGTTCCTCTTTAGGTAAGTTTATTCCTATATATTTAATCCTTTTTGCTGAAATGGTGAATGGCATTGATTCCTTAATTTTTCTTTCTGATTTTTCATTGTTAGGATATAGAAATGCAAGTGATTTCTGTGTATTGATTTTGTATCCTGAAACTTTTCTACATTCACTGATTAGCTCCAGTAAGTTTCTGATACTATCTTTAGGGTTTTCTATGTACAGTATCATGTCATCTGCAAACAGTGAGAGCTTTATTTTTATTTTCCTATCTGGATTTCTTTTATTTCTTTTTCTTCTCTGATTGCTGTAGCTAGGACTTCAAGAATTACCTTGAATAACAGTGGTGAAAGTGGACACCTTGTCTTCTTCCTGATTTTAGGGGGAACACTCTGTTTTTCACCATTGACAATAATGTTTGCTGTAGGCTTATCATAAATAGCCTTTACTACGTTGAGGTAGGTTACTTCCATGCCCAGTTTTTGAAGATTTTTAATCATAAATAGGTGCTGATTTTGTCAAAGGTTTTTCTGCATCTATTGAGATGGTCATATGTTTTTTATCTTTCAATTTGTTAATATGATGTATCACATTGACTGGTTTGCATATATTGAAGAATCCTTGCATCCCTGGAATAAATCCAACTTTATGATGGTGTATGAGCTTTTTTGATGTGTTACTGAACTCTGTTAAAATTTTGTTGAGGAGTTTTGCATCTATATTCATCAGTGATATTGGCCTGTGGTTTCCTTTTTTTGTGTTGTTTTTCTCTGGTTTTCATATCAGGGTGATGTTGGCCTTGTAGAATGAATTTGGAAGTGTTCCTTCCTCTGCAATTTTTTGAAAGAGTTTTAGAAGCATAGACATTAGCATTTCTCTAAATGTTTGATAGAATTCTGTGAAGCCATCTGGTCCTGGGCTTCTTTTGGGGGAGAGATTTTTTATCACAGCTTCAATTTCAGTTCTTATAATTGGTTTGTTCATAATTTCTATTTCTTCCTGGTTCAGTCTTGGAAGTTTGAACTTTTCTAAGAATCTGTCCATTTCTTCCAGGTTATCTATTTTATTTCCATATAGTTGTTCATAATAGTCTCTCATAGTCCTTTGCATTTCTGCATTGTCTGTTGTAACCTCTCCTTTTTCATTTCTAATTTTGTTGATTTAATTCTCCCTTTTTTTCTTGATGAGTCTGGCTAAATGTTTGTCATTTTGTTTATTTCTCAAATAACCAGCTTTTAGATTTATTAATCTTTACTATTGTTTCTTTCATTTCTTTTTCATTTATTTCTGCTCAGATCTTTATGATTTCTGTCCTTCTACTAATTTTGGATTTTTTTTTTCTTTTTCAAGTTGTTTTAGGTGTAAAGTTAGCTTGTCTATTTGATGTTTTTCTTGTTTCTTAAGGTAGGATTGTTTTGCTATAAACTTCCCTCTTAGAACTGTTTTTGCTGCATCCCATAGGTTTTGAGTTGTCATGTTTTCATTGTCATTTGTTTCTAGAAATTTTTTTCATTTCCCTTTTGAATGCTTCAGTAACCTGATGCTTATTTAGAAAAGTGTTGTTTAGTCTCCATGTGTTTGTTTCTTATGCTTTTTTTTTTTTTTCTTACAATTGATATCTAGTCTCATAGCATTGTGGTCAGAGAAGATGCTTGATATGATTTCAATTTTCTTAAATTTACTGAGGTTTGGTTTGTGACCCAAGATGTGGTCTATACTGGAGAATGTTCCCTGTGCACTTGAGAAGAAGGTGTATTCTTCTGCATTTGGATGGAATGTCCTGAAGATATCAGTGAGATCTATCTCATCTAATGTATCATTTAAGACTTGTATTTCTTTATGAATTTTCTGTTTTCATGATCTGTCCATTGGTGTGAGAAGGGATGTTAAAGTCTCCTACTATTATTGTGTTACTGTCAATTTCTCCTTTTATGTTTGTTAGTGTTTGTCTTGTGTGTTGAGGTGTCCTATGTTGGGTGCACAGATATTTACAACTGTTATGTCTTCCTCTTGGATTGATCCCTTGATCATTAAGTAGTGTCCTTCCTTATCTCTAATAATCTTCTTTATTTTAAGGTCTATTTTGTCTGATATGAGGATTTCTACTCCAGCTTTCTTTTGCTTCCCATTTGCATGGATTATATTTTTCCATCCTCTCACTTTCAGTCTATGTATGTCTTGAGGTATGAAGTGGGTTTCTTGTAGACAGCATATTTAAGGATCTTGTTTTTGTATCCATTCAGCCAGTCTGTGTCTTTTGGTTGGAGCATTTAATCCATTTACATTTATACTAACTATTGATATAGATGTTCCTATTGACATTGTCTTAATTGTTTGGGGTTGATTTTGTAGATCTTTTTCCTTCTGTTGTATTTCTTGACTATGTAAGTCCCTTTAACATTTGTTGTAAAGCTGGTTTGGTGGTACTGAATTCTCTTAACTTTTGCTTGTCTGAAAGTTTTTTATTTCCCCATCAATTCTGAGTGAGACCCTTGCTGGGTACAGTAATCTTGGTTGTAGGTTTTCCCTTTCAGTACTTTAAATATATCTTGCTATTTGTTCTGGCCTACAGAGTTTCTCCTCAAAGATCAGCTGTTAAGCATATGGGGTTTTCCTTGTATGCTTCTTGTTGCTTCTCCCTTGCTGCTTTTAATATTTTTTCTGTTTTGTCTTTGTTAGTTTGATTAATATATGTCTTGGTATATTTCTCCCTGGGTTTATCCTGTATGGGACTCTTTGTGCCTCTTGGATTTGATTGACTGTTGGGGAAATTTTCAACTATAATCTCTTCAAAAGTTTTCTCATACCTTTTTTCTCTTCTTCTGGAACCTCTATAATTTGAATGTATTTTATATGGTCCCAGAGGTCTCTGATACTGTCCTCAGCTCTTTTCATTCTTTTTACTTTATTCTGCTCTTCAGAAGTTATTTCCACCATTTTATATTCCAGCTGACTGATTCGTTCTTCTGCTTCAGATATTCTGCTATTGATTCCTTTTAGCATATTTATAATTTCAGTATTTGTCTTGGTTTGTCTCTGTATGTTTATTCTTTAATTCTTCTAGGTCTTTTTTACATGATTCTTGCATTTTCTCCATTTTGTTTTCAAAGTTTTTGATAATCTTTATTACCATTATTCTGACTTCTTTTTCAGGTAGTTTACCTATTTCCTCTTCATTTATTTGGACTTCTGTGTTTCTAGTTTGTTCCTTCATTTGTGCACTATTTCCCTACCTTTTCATTATTATTTTTTTAAGTTATTATGTTTGTGCTCTCCTTTTCCCAGGCTTCAAGGAAAGTTGACTTCTTTCCTTGAAGAAGGTTGAATTCTTTCTTCCGTTTGGTTTCTGCCCTCCTTTGTGTGAGCTTCCTATAGGGTGAGAATTGTGCTGAATTTTTGTTTGTTTGTTTATCCACTGATGGGCAAGGCTGAGTGAGGTGGTAATCCTGTGTGCTGATGATTGGGTTTGTATTTTTGTTTTGTTTCTTGTTTAGATGAGGAGTCCTGCACAGGGTGCTACTGGAGGTTGGGTGATGCCGGATCTTATATTCAAGTGGTTTCTTTTGTGTTAGTTCTCACTATTTCATACTCCCTAGGGTTAGTTCTCTGGTAGCCTAGGGTCGTGGAGTCAGGGCCTCCACTCCAAAGGCTCAGGGATTGATCTCTGGTCAGGAATGAAGATTCCACAAATGGTTTGTTGTGGCATTAAGTGAAATCAAAACAAATATTCAAAAAGGGAAACAAAAGATGAACCCCAGACAAATGGCAGTTACAAAATCAGGCAAATAACAATTAAAATATGTAATATACACATATACATATACACCCATGAGCAAAGTGAAAACAGTCCAACAAAAATAAAGTACAGTAGATTGACCCAGCAAACAAAGGAAATAGAAAAATTATGTTTACCAGTTAAGAAAAAAACTTACTTAAGCATAAACTGGAAAACAAAACTAATGCAAGGTGCCAAGTGTGGAATAAAGCAATGAAAACAAAACTAACAAATATGTTGAGAGGAAGGAAAGAAAGAAAAAAAGAAAGAATAGATATATAAAGTTAAATAGAGGTAGATGAAGATTTATATACATTAAAGATTAACTGCAAGGGGAAAAGAACAGTAGGAAAGGCAAACAAAGGAAGAAGTGTAGAAAAAATATAATAGGTTTTTAAAAATTAAAAATATATAAAAGAGCAAAGGAAAAAAAAAACAGAAGAAGAAAGAAAAAAGGGGTGAAAAGGAAAACTCCACAGAATTGCAAAAACCCAATGGAGAGGCAGAAGTTTATAACAACAATAGAAAGTATGAATGAATACACACACACACAAACACACACAAAATCAGAACAGTCCAACAAAAATAAAGTACAATAGATTGACCCTGCGAACAAAGGAAACCAAAAATTATACCTTCCTGAACAAAACTAATTAAAACACAAACTGGAAAACAAAACTGAATCAAGGTGCCAACTGGGGAATAAAGCAATGAAAATAAAACTAATAGATATGTTGGCAGAAAAAAGAAAAGAAAGAAAGAATAGACATACAAAGTTAAATAAGGTAGATAAAGAAGATTTATAAATGTTAAAGATTAACTGCAAAGGGAAAAGAACAGTATTAAAAGCAAACAATGGAATAAATGTAGAAAAATAATAATAGGTTTTAAAAATTAAAATTAAAAAAAGAGAAAAAAATAGGATAACTCCAAAGAACTGCAAAAGCCCAACATAGAGGCAGAGGTTTATGACAACAATAAAATATGTGACTGAGAAAAAAAAAGAAGCTCAAAAGTTTAATTGGATTTCTTAGTGTCAATTAAGGGCTTCCCTTCTAGTTCAGATGGTAAAATCGACAACTACAACAGAGGGGGACAAAAAGGGGGGGAAAAAAAAGAAAAAAATCCAGAGGAATCTACAGAACAAGTCAAAAAATAAGAATAATAAATGTTTTTCTTGAGTCACTGCTGTCAGAGTCCTTTCCCTAGCTGGGAGTCACAGTCCGCCTTACCTCCCTGGAATGCCCTCCAACACTGTGCTGATCTCTGGACCTGCTGTGCGGGCAGCTCAGATTCTAATCTGGTCCTAATTCTGTGTGTTCTTGCCTCCAAAGTCCACAGCTATCAGAGCTAGTGCGTTTTCCTTTGTTGGAGCTCTCAGTGCCCTTATATATATTCCGTAGACACAGAGTCTGCTTACTTGATCATGTGGATTTAATCTGCAGCTTGTACAGCTTGTGGGAAGGTTTTGGGTCTTCTTCCTCAGCCACACTGCCCTGAGGTTCAATTGTGGTTTTATTTCCACCTCTATATGTGGGCCATCCACTGGGATTTAGCTCCTGAGGCTTCCCTGAAGAGCTTAGCTTTGCCCCTGTGAGGGCCAAGTGTTGAGGTGGTGCAGCCTTTTGGGTCGCAAGGGTTCTGGCAGCACCAGGTACTCAGGGGGGTTGGTGGCTAGTGAAGCAGGAAATATATAGTGCTCTAGAAGGGTACAGCAACCTGTATTGGCCAATACACTCCATTACTCTTGCCTGGAGAACCCCCTTGACAGAGAAGCCTGGCAGGCCACAGTCTATAGGGTTGCAGAGTAGGACATGGCTGAAGCAACCCTGCATGCATAGACACAAGACTTTTTTTTGCTGTGGCAGCTTTGCCCCAGTGATAGTTGAGCATGAAGGTGGCACAGCTGCTTGGCTTGTGGGGACCCTGGCAGCACCCTGTGTGCAGAGACATGGACTGACTTGGCCATGGGAATTATGGTCCTGTCAGATCCTTTTTCTGAGCCTCTTATAGCTGGCAATCAGAAGGCCTCTTTGGCCAGTCTTTCTCCATAGTTCCACCTGTTCAGGCAATTAAATATCTCCCTTGCCTGGGGTACTTCTCTGTTGGTCGGTGTGTTAGGCACATAGAGGGGGCACCCCTAGCTGGGGTCCTACTCTGTAGATCTGCCCGTCAGGCACTTGAAAGGGCACCCTGGGAGGGGTCCTACTCTGTAGTTCTGCACATCAGTCACTGAAAGGAACATCCTGGGTGGGGTCCTACTCTGTAGTTCAGTGTGTTAGGTGTTTGATGGGCCAGCCCCTCTGTTGTTCAGCTGCCAATGCTGGCGCATGGAGAGAGAGAGGCTATGGTGATGACTCCACCCCCTACATGTGACTCAGCAGTATTGCCTTGCTTCCATGGCTGCCTGGCTTTCCTCCACTGGCATTTCCCACCATGATCTCCTCCCTTACATCCCCTCAATTCATCTCTCTGCCATCAACAGCAGCCCTCACCCTGGCATTGCTTCACAATCCCTAAATTCCAGCTCCCAGCTGCTGTACTTTCCAGGTGACCAGCATACCTGTCTGGGCTATGTATGGCTGTGGCAAGGACTGTCTGATTCTCATTCCACTTAGGCTGCCACAGATCAGCTGTTTCCCTCTCAGCTTTAAATGTTTCTCCTCTGACTCAGACAGTTGCCCTGCTGTGGGAATTGGACCCCTGCTTCAGTTCCCCCACCCGCTGAGGGCAGGTCCAGTCCTACTAACATTCCTGATTTTCCCCCTAGTTCCTCATCCTACTGAGTTTTCATGTTTCTATGTATTCTTTTCCACTGGTCAGGTATTCCTGTCTGCTCTCAGCTTGTGTTCTGCACGCACGTCTGTGTCTGAAGGTGTATTCTTGATGTATCCATGGAGAGAGATGTTCTCCACATCCACCTACTCCTCTGCCATCTTGTTCTCCTCCATGAGAGCATTTTTTGATAATCACAAATTATTGGAAAATTATAAATATAATTTATATATATGAATTTTTAAAAAATATGTGAATATTGATTTTTTATCTTGCAAAGACTAAAAATATTTTACCAGTGAAAATATTCACTTGATCTCTTTATAAATCTAAACAGATTTTATTTAAATTTCTATTGGTTCTTTATAACATCTCAAATAATATTTTTGGAAAAAGAAATTTGGTAATTATCTCCACATAAATTCATCTTTAAAAGTTACCAGCTTGCTGCATTGAATAACTTTTATTTTAAATTATATTTTTCTTATATTAATGTAATAAACAATTAAGGTATTTAATGAAGAATGAGGCACATTTTACTATCACTGATCTCAATTTGAAAGTCTTGAGTGTAGTATTTAGATATATAAGCGAGAAAATAAGGGATGATAAGAAATGATTCACTCAAACATATGCATCGTTCTGGTTATCTTAATGATACTTTAAATGGTTTAAACTTTATTTTCTAGTTATTTGTTAGAGAATGAATATATTCAAATCTCCTCGTCATCTTAGAGCAAATAGTATTTATACCAGTATTTTGTCAAATGATCAGTGCAGAGATACATTTATCAAGTATAACTTAGTGCAAGCTCAAGGCACAAAACAAAGAGGTTGCAATACTGAAGCCACAACAGACCAGCTTGTGATCCTAAAGATTTATTTAATTTCCTTGGTATCTTAGTTTTCTCATATTAAAACAGTTCAGTTCAGTCGCTCAGTGTCCCCAACACTTTGAGACCCCATGGACTGCAGCACACCAGGCCTCCCTGTCCATCACCAACTCACAGAGTTTATTCAAACTCATGTCCATTGAGCCGGTGATGCCATCCAACCATCTCATCCTCTGTCGTCCCCTTTTCCTTCCACCTTCAATCTTTCCCAGCATCAAGGTCTTTTCAAAAGAGTCACTTCTTTGCATCAGGTGGTCAAAGTATTCACATTTCAGCTTCAGCATCAGTCCTTCCAATGAATATTCAGGGCTGATTTACTTTAAGATGTACTGGTTGGATCTCCGTGCAGTCCAAGAGACTGTCAAGAATCTTCTCCACTACAGTTCAAAAGCATCAATTCTCTGGCCCTCAGTTCTCTTTATGGTCCAACTCTGAGGTCTGTACATGACTACTGGAAAAACCATAACTTTGACTAGATGGACCTTTGTTGGCAAAGAAATGTCTCTGCTTTTGAATATGCTGTCTAGGTTGGTCATGGATTTTCTTCCAAGGAGCAAGTGTCTTTGAATTTCATGGTGGCAGTCACCATCTGCAATGATTTTGGAGCACCCCCCCAAAAAAAAAAAATAAAATAAATAAATAAATAAAGTATCTCACTGTTTCCATTCTGTTTTCCATGAAGTGATGGGACCAGATGCCATGATCTTAGTTTTCTGAATGTTGAGTTTTAAGCCAACTGTTTCACTCTCCTCTTTCACTTTCATCAAGTGGCTCTTTAGTTCTTCTTTGCTTTCTTCCATAAAGGTGGTGTTATCTGCATATCTGACATATTTGATATTTCTCCTGGCAAATTTGATTCCAGCTTGTGCTTCGTCCAGCCCAGCATTTCGCATGATGTACTCTGCATATAGGTTAAATAACCCGGGTGACCATATGCACCCTTGACATACTTGTTTCCTGATTTGGAGCCAGTCTGTTGTTCCATCTCCAGTTCTAACTTTTGCTTCCTGACCTGCATACAGATTTCTCAGGAGGCAGGTCATGTGGTCTGGTATGCCCATCTCTTTCAGAATTTTCCATAGTTTATTGTGATCCATACAGTCAAAGGCTTTGGCATAGTCAATAAAGCAAAAGGTGAAGTTTTTCTGGAACTCTCATGCTTTTTCAATGATCCAGTGCATGTTGGTAATTTGATCTCTGGTTCTTCTGCCTTTTCTAAATCCAGCATGAACATCTTAAAGCCTGATTTGGACAATTTTTAGCATTACTTTTCTAGCATGTGAAATGAGTACAATTGTGCAGTAGTTTGAACATTCTTTGGCATTTCCAGATTTGCTGGCATATCGAGTGCAGCCCTTTCACAGCATCATCTTTTAGGATTTGAAATAGCTCAACTGCAATTCCATCACCTCCACTAGCTTTGTTTGTAGTGATGCTTCCTAAGGCCCACTTGACTTCACATTCCAAGATGTCTGGCTCTAGGTGGGTGATCACACCATTGTGGGTATCTGGGTCATGAAGATCTTTTTGTGTAATTCTGTGTATTCTTGCCACCTCTTCTTAATATCTCCTTCTTCTATTAGGTCCATACTATTTTTGTCCTTTTTTGTGCTTATCTTTGCATGAAATATTCCCTTGGCATCTGTAATTTTCTTGAAGAGATCTCTATGCATTCCCATTCTGTTGTTTTCCTCTATTTCTTTATACTGATCACTGAGGAAGCCTTTCTTATCTCTCCTTGCTATTCTTTGGAACTCTGCATTCAAATGGGTATCTCTTTCCTTTTCTCCTTTGTCTTTTGCTACTCTTCTTTTCACAGCTATTTGTAAGTCCTCCTCAGACAACCATTTTGCCTTTTTGGCATTTCTTTTTTTGGGGGATGGTCTTGATCACTGACTCCTGTACAAGGTCACTAGCCTCTGTCCATAGTTCTTCAGGCATTCCATCTATCATACGGAATCTGATTTTGGTATTTACCATATGGTGATGTCATGTGTAGAATGTTCTCTTGTGCTGTTGGAAGAGGGTTTGCTATGATCAGTACGTTCTCTTGTCAAAACTCTGTTAGCCTTTGCCCTGCTTCATTTTGTGTTCCAAGGCCAAATTTGCTGTTACTCCAGGTAGCTCTTACCTTCTTACTTTTTCATTCCAGTCCCCTATAATGAAAAGGACATCTTTTGGGGGTGTTAGTTCTAGAAGGTCTTGTAGGTCTTCATAGAACCGTTCAACTTCAGCTTCTTCAGCATTACTGGTTGGGACATAGACTTGGATTACTATGATACTGAATGGTTTTCTTTGGAAATGAACAGAGATCATCCTGTTGTTTTTGAGATTACATCCAAGTGCTGCATTTTGGATTCTCTTGTTGACTATGATGGCTACTTCATTTCTTATAAGGGGTTCTTGCCCACAGTAGTAGATATAATGTTCATCTGAGTCAAATTCACCCATTCCTGCCCATTTTAGTTCACTGATTCCTAGAATGTCGACATTGACTCTCGCCATCTCCTGTTTAACTACTTCCAATTTGCCTTGATTCATGGACCTAACATTGCAGGTTCCTATGCAATATTGCTCTTTACAGCATTGGACTTTACTTCCATCACCTGTCATATCCAAAACTGGGTATTGTTTTTGCTTTGACTCAGTCTCTTCATTCTTTCTGGAGTTATTTCTCCACTCTTCTGTAGTAACATATTGGGCACCTACCAACCTGGGTAGTTCATCTTTCAGTGTCATTCATTTTTGCCTTTTCATACTGTTCATGGCTCACAGAACAAAAGATTGAACAAATACCAAAGGAGAGCTAGAAGTCTCCTTACCATCTCTTCTCCTCATGGAGGCAGAGTCAGGCTTGCCACAGCCAAAGCCAGAAGGCATGTTGCTGCTGCTATCTCAGCCTCAGAGATGGCATCTTCCAACAAACTGTGAGCAGGCTTCCAGCTGCTAACCATGTATTCCTGAGATCCCAGATGGTTGACATCCACCAGGAGGGTTGCAGCCTGAGGTCAGCTCTCCAGAGGAGACATGGTGCATCTGAGACAGTGCTCTTGCAGTGCACCCAGGAAACTGAGTATCCAGGACTGGGGAGGTGATTAATATGCACGGCCTACCTGGCTCAGTGTGCTTGCCAACCACCTGGTAGCCTGAGCTGCTCAGACCTGGGAAGGGTACAAAACGCATGCCCAACCCATGTGACTGAGCCAGAACTGTGTCTGAGTGTCTCCTGCTGAGGTCCAGGTCAGCAGTGGCCTGCCACAGGGGTGAGGACTCTGGGTGCAGCAGAGTTGGGTATGGCATAAGCCATCTTGGAGGAGGTCGTCATTAACCCCACCACAGAACCACCAGAACTTACACAAGACAGGGGAAACAGACTCTTGGAGAGCACAAACAGAACCTTGTGTGCACCAGGACCCAGAAGAAAGGAACAGTGACCCCACAAGAGACTGACCCAGACATGCCCATGAGTGTCTAGGTGTCTCCGGCAGAGGCGTGGGTTTGCGGTGGTCTGCTGCAGGGTCGGGGGCACTGAGTGAAGCAGTGCATGCATGGGACCTTTTGAAAGAGGTTGACATTATTTTCATTACCTCCACTGTAGTTTGGCCTCAAGGACGATTATTTAACCTAGTTTCTCTGATGGCATGTTAATAAACAGTAGAGTAATTCACATCCATCCTCCTTCCCATATCTTGCTATAAACTACTTTCATGCTGTAAGCTTTATTAGACGTTAATTAACCTCAATATCCAAACATTAACAAAGTAGACACAAATTTCCTCTCTCTGTTTTCTTTGTGCCACCCAATGCATAATATGGCCAAGACCCAAACTTTGATATAGTTAGGCAAGGAAAATAGTAGGAAATGTATGTTATCTGGAGAAAAGAGATGGCAAATAAAACACAACAGAAAAAGAAAATATTTTTGTTTTCAGCCTGGCCAGTATTTCTGATCATCTTTGCTGGTTTTTCAGAATCTACAACCTATTGTTTTTCAGTCACTAAGTCACATTTGACTCTGCTTCCTTGTGGACTGCAGCACACCAGGCTTCCCTGTACTTCACTATCTCCTGGAGTTTGCTAAGGTTCATGTCCTTCAAGTCAGTGATGGTATTTAACCATCTCATTCTCTGCTGGCCCCTTCTCCTTTTGCCTTCAATCTTTCCCAGCATCAGGGTCTTTTCTATTGAGTCGACTATTTACATCAGGTGAGCAACATATTGGAACTTTGGCAATCGTCCTTCCAAGAAATATTTAGGTTTAATTTCTTTTGGGATTGACAGGTTTGACCTCCTTGCAGTCCAAGGGACTCAAGGGTCTTCTCCAGCAGCACAGTTCAAAAGCATTAATTCTTCAGCACTCTGCCTTCTTTATGGTCCAATTCTCATATCCATACATGACTACTGGTAAATCCATAGCTTTGATTATACAGACCTCTGTTGGTTAAGTGATGTCTCTGCTTTTTAATTAGTTCATCATATTGAATTTTAAAAATTTTAGAAAACATATTACTGTCTCAATAAATGCAGATAAAACAGTTAACAAAACCACATCCATTAGTGATATAAATTATTGAAACATTAAGATAGAGACTTCCTAAACTTAATAAAAGATGTCTACAAAAGTCTATAACTAGCATCATTCATGTGTCCTGCTCTGTTGCTTCAGACATGTCCAACTCTTTGTGACCCCATGGACCATAGCCTGCCAGGTTCCTCTGTCCATGTGATTCTCCAGGCAAGAATACTGGAGTGGGTTGCCATGCCCTCTTCCAGAGCTAGCATCATATCTAATGGCAAAAATTTAATCTTTTACTCTGGAGATATGGAAGAAAACAAGGTCATTTATTCCCACCACTTCTGTCTGTCATTGTCCTTGAGATTCTTGTCAATATAATGATATAAGAAAAAGAATAGGGTCAGTGCGATTGGTCGGGGCCTGCGCGAGTCTGCCAGCGAGGTGCGGCGGCCCCGGAGGGCAACCGAGTGGGCTGTGACCGCAGCCTTCCCGCAACGCCCCAGAGCCCGACGGTGGCGGCCTCGCACGGGGTCGGATCAGCGGAGACCCGCGGAGGGGTGGCAGTGGCGGCCTCGGGAAGACGTCTTTCTTTAAAAAAAAAAAAAGAAAAAGAATAAAAAGCATCCAAATTTAAAAAGGAAAATTTTTATCTGATGATTTTCTATTTTTTTTGCAAATAGTTTGATTAACATTTTGATGGAATATGTAAAAATCACTGAAACAAATAAGTGAACACAAAACCTAATAAGTAAGTGGAGGAAAAATATCTGTATATAAAAATCAATTGTCTCTTATATAAGAGCAATGAATAATCAGAAATTAAATTTATAACCAATACCATATATAATAGTGTCAAAGCATGAAACACACTTAGAGAAAAACCTACCAAAAATATAAGAAAGACCTGTGCAATTGTAATACACTGGTGTGATAAATTAAAGAGACCAAAATAAATAAACAGTATACCACTTTTATGAGTTCAAAGACCTGATATTGTTGAGAGAAAATTTCTGTCCAAATTGATATACAGATATAAGAATTCCTAATCAAAATCCAAACAGATGCTTTGCAGAAATTGAAGAATTGATTTTCAAATTTACATGGAAATACAAAATTATATAATACCCAAAAAGCTTTGAGAGAGAAGAATAAATTTGTAAAGGTGACACTACCTTTTGCAAGATAGTATAAGGACTCAATAATCAAGATGTGTGCTAATGGCATAAATTCAAACAGACAAACCATAGAACAAGACAGTGAATAGTGATATTGTTGGAAGACAATTGGGAAATGATAGACTTAAAAAAGCAGTGCTATAACAGTTGGATATCCATACACACACAAAAAATGTCCTCAGACCCATACCTCACACCATACAAAAATTAAGTCAAGATAAACTGGAGATCTAAATGTAAATCCCCAAATATAGAAGTTCTGGAAGAACACATAGAAGAAAATCTTTGTTTCTATAAATTAGACAAAGATTTATTGGATACAACACTAAAAAGATGCTTAATAAAATCAAAGTTTATAAATTGAACTTCATCAAAATTAAAAATCTGCTCTACAAAGATACTGCTAGAGAAATGAAAGGACAGTACACAAACCAGGGGAAATACTGGCAAATCACACATGTAATAAATTATTTTTATCCAGAATATGTAAAGACCTTTCCATTCAATTTAAAAAATTAGGCTGGACAAGAGATTTAAATAGTCACTAAAGTGATAAATACATGATAAATAAGCACATGAAAAATAGTCAAATATATATATGTATTTTTTAAAAAGCAAATTAAATAATACTACACATCACATAGAATAGCAATTAAAAGTCCAAACATACCAAAGGTTAGTGAAGATGTGAAGAAACCAGAATTTTCATTCACTGAATCACCTAGAAAAATAGTTTGACAATTTTGTTAAATTTAATGATGTACCTACCTATGATATGATCTAGTCATTTTACTCCCCAGTACACACCTATGAGATATGTTCTAATACTTTTTGTATGCCCATACATGCCCATACTTTTTGCATGCGTATTAATAGAAGCCTTTCTTGTAATAACTCAGATCTGGAACTAATTCAAATGTTCATCATTAGTTTCAAGACATAAACTGGTATATCAATACATTGGACTATTACTCAAGAATAAAAATAAATACGTGCTATAGCACTCATACAATTCCATTTTTATACAATTTTGGAATGTGCAAAATGAATAGATATGAAAATCAGATCAGAGGAAGCCGAGAGATGAGGAAGGGAATAAGGAGGAGGGAAAGAAATACAAAGGAGCATTAGAAAATTTAGGGAGCAATGAATATGTTCAATATCTTTTAACAGTGAGGGCTTCATGACTGTTTACAAATGTCGACTTATATTGTACTCTCTATGTATGTATAACTTATTAATTGTCCTTTAAGACTGCTGTTTGAAAATTTATCTTTGGATGCATTGCTGCTGCTGCTGCTGCTAAGTCACTTCAGTCGTGTCCGACTCTGTGCGACCTCATAGACGGCAGCCCACCAGGCTCCTCCATCCCTGGGATTCTCCAGGCAAGAATACTAGAGTGGGGTGCCATTGCCTTCTCCGTGTGGATGCATTAACTTCATGTTATTTTATAATAGTAGTAGTAGAAGAACATATTAGAAAGCTTGGGTTGCAGTCCCAGAAGAAGTAATCCTGAATTCCAAATTCAGGATTTGGAAACGCAACCCACTCCAGTGTTCTTGCTTGGAGAATCCGGGGGACCGGGGAGCTTGGTGGGCTGCCGTCTATGGGGTCGCACAGAGTCGGACACGACTGAAGCGACTTAGCAGCTGGCTGACACACATACTCCTTTGCACATACTCCAAACTCTTCTGGCTGACACTGCAACATAAAATGTTGAAGTGAAAAAAGAATAATACAACCTGGGAATTTAATAATGGAATTTGTCATTGATATAAGTAATACTTATTCAGTATTTACTATGTCCTAGGTCTTTTTCTAAGAGCATTCCGTGAGTATTATTCATGTAATATCACAGGCCTCTGTATAATCTTCCTCTGGAAATCTTGAATAATCATCTTGATAGCCAAATGGACTTTTGGATATTTTCCATGGAAGATCCCCTGGAGAAGGGAATAGCTACCCACTCCAGTATTGTGGCCTGGAGAATTCCATGGACTATATTCCATGGGGTAACAAAGAGTCAGACACAACTGAGTGACTTTCACTTACTTAATTCTAATCTTACCTGGAAAGAGTTGGGTGAATAATCTGCCTCCACTATTTCCAGAGCCTGGTCCTATAGAGTCATGGCCACTCTCTTCTAAGATATAATTTACATGTGCTCTGATAAGCAAGTGAACAAAAAATAATATTCTGAACTTCTTGTCTCTGTTCTCTGAACACTTCTCATGCATGCTACTTGGTAATTTTATTTATTTAGTTATTTTTTTTGAGTATAGGGAAGAAGATTGACTCTCATGGTCACAATAGAAAGAGGTAGCAGTGGATAGGTTGTAATTAGATATCATTACTGGTAAATACATCAAATGTATACAGATTTAAGGCTAGTTTAATGCTTTGGAAGCAGTTACTATAAAAATTCAAGATGCTTAACCATTTACAGATTTCTTTTTCTGTCTGCTCAGTTGATGTTGTCTGAATCTCACCCCTAATGCTCCTGAACATGAGGATAGGATCAGTATTTTCATTTTGAATACTTAGCACTTGGAAAAGTGAATACACAACATGAGCCTACTGTGTGCCTGTTTAACTCAATCGGATTCAGAAGAGGTAATTCTCAACTTGTTCTAATAAGTCTCTTCTTGGTCCTTATATCCTTCTTTCTCTCTGCCTATGCTATTTACTGTTCAATGGCAATTGCATGATATTTCATTAAGGAAGTAGAATAAAATAGGAATATAGAAGGGGTAGTATTTCAAGGCTGATTCATGTGCAATGATTTTCATGATTTCTAATTTTTTTGCTTTCACATTTCATAAAATTTTAAGTTGCAAGCATATTCATCAAACCTGGAAGTTTTAACTTCCTGATTGAAGAGGTATCCTTTGGATCCCGTTCATAATTTCATATTTAACAAATATACAATTTACTCTAGTTTTGTAAAAATTTAATCACTTCATGTACATTATCTTTGATTTGAATTTTATTTCTTTCAAATTTATGAAAGGGATATATGAAAAATTTATAGTAATTATATTTTAATTATCTTTTCTAGTACACAGTATCAACTATTTTACTTAAACTTAAAACTTCTAAAGGTGTTTCAATGTATTTATTATATCTGCTCCCTATAATTTTTCCATCTTTAAGATTTATATCACCTGATTATTTTGTCTAGAAATTAGGAGTTCAATTACTTTTATAATATACTTTCTCTCTATGTAAAAAAAAAATTAATTATATTAGTGAATGAAATAATTGATTCATCATAAAACAATAATATAGAAAATATGCTTAAGTATTCAGAACTCCAAATTTAAATGGCATAAGTAAATATGAAATAAAGAACTTGTTATATTTTGTTAAGTCCCAACCTATTTGCCAACATCATTTATAAAATTCAAACAATCACTTCAACTCTTATTCATATTGTAACCATTGAATCAATGTTAAGAAAGTAGGATGATAAATATATCCATCCCTATATGTCATATATTCAATATTAATTTTTTTAAGTTTATATGTTTTATTTTTGTTTTTGTTCTCCTGACCCGCATGATCTTATTTCCCAGACTAGGGATCAAACCTGCACCCCTGCAGTGGAAGTGCCCAATCTTAACCACTGGGAAGCAAGGGAAGTCCTGTGTTCAGTGTTATTTCATGATAATAAGATAATTAAAGGAAAATCTATACTCAACATTGCCACACTCTAAATAAAAAGAGTTTTATCTCTGTTTCCTTTTTTCCTACCATACTTCCAAGATTGAAAGTGAAAATGTTAGTCACTTAGTCTGCCAAACTCTTTGCAACCCTGTGGACTGTAGCCCACTAGGCAACTCTAGGTCCGTGAAATTCTCCAGGCAAGAATACTGGAGTGGGTATCCATTCCCTTCTCAAGGAGATCTTTCAGACCCAGGGATCAGACCTGAATCTCCTTCACTGCAGGCAAATTCTTCACCATCTGAACAACCAGGGAAGCCCATGGTCAAGATTTACTGGGTGCAAAAATAGAAGTTGAAGATGGCACATAGTGCATTACATTGTGGCCAGTCTACAACATGTGTATTTGAAATTTTGAAACATGAATCTTGAGCTGAATTTCAAAACAATATATTGGCTAATGCATTTATCATCATTTTCTAGTATGATTGAATCCAAATTTTTAATACTTTGTGAAATTGTCATGGCCAAAGTAAAACATTGATTCCCGACTGCTCAGATTTGGGAAATTTTATCCTTGAGTGTCAATGCAAGAAAATATGATATTTTAAATTTCTGAAGGCATTTAGATTTTTGAAGAGAAATAACACAGGTCCACACTAGAATTTGAAGATACTTTATGTCCATTTAGTTCTCTGTTGAATTTTAAATGGTTATTTAAGCACATGTACACAAAATAATATTTTAGTTTCCATCATTATGTAAATGGGGGTATGGGAGAGAGAACCAGTAATATTAATTTCCGAAAGCTTCCTGGACACAAAAGTAAACATACCAGACAAATTTTGAGCATAAAATAAATATATAATCCAGGCATCAATTCTGAAGTTTATTATTATTATAATGAAATTATCAGGACACTAATATTGACAAATCATTTGGATGTCTGTCCTTGTATTTTAAAGCTATTAATATATAATGCAAGGTGCTTGTTTTATAAATTCAATTTACAATCAAGGCTTTATCTTCTAATGAATTTATACCTACTCCTTTACCAAACTATTCACTAATTAAAACATTACAACTATTATGGATTAGACAGAAAATATCTTTGTGCTCATATATCAAGATAGTCATGGGACATAATGAAATTATATTCTTATCAATTATAGCAAAATATTGAAATAATTGTATAAAAAACCTTGATTATACATGGATGGGTTTTAAGTATAAATTTAAAAAATAATTTAAGAATTTATATATAAGAAGATTTAAAATATAAATATATCAATGATAAATTGAATTGTTTAAAAATATTCAAATAGCATAAAATCTAAGTAAGTAAATCACATTTAAACAAAGAGAAATTTTAAATCCTAATGATGGGTTCTGAAGTCATTCTGTCATGATATATACCTCTACAATTAAAAAAATAGAGCTTTGTCTTACTATAATTGGGGCTTCCCAGGTGGCACTAGTGGTAAAGAACACAGGTAAAAAGTCAAGGCAGGAATTGTAAGAGATGCAGGTTCGATCCCTGAGTTGGGAAGATCCCTCAAAGGAGGGCGTGGCAACCAAATCCAGTATTCTTGCCTGGAGTATCCCGTGGACACAGGAGCCTGGCGGGCTATAGTCCATACGGTCACAAAGAGTTGGCCGTGAGTGAAGCGACTTAGAACACCTACTATAATAATTATATTATTTTTTTGATACTGAATATATAATTTGAATTTTCAGGGGCAACTTGATCTTTTTTCGGTGGAGTGACTTTCTCCATCAGTGCAATAGTATAGTCACTAATGCACATCTCACTCCGAAGGTTTCAACTACGTAGACATCTATGCAATTGCTTATCTAATAATTTCAATGATCTCTCTCTCTCTTTCTCTATCACAAACCCACACACATACATATACAAACACAAAAAAGAGCACTCCTACCCCTTCATTATTCACGCATTTACTTTGAGTCAGGAAAATTTTCTCACAGATTACAACACAACCATAAAGACACTTGGTTGATTTGGGGAAGAATTATTCCCATTTAAAATGAGTGATAATAGAAGTGGACCCATCATATCAGGTATAAAAAATTCTACAGGGATAATATATGATCAGTAAGACAGCACAGAGAAGAATATACACACAGAATTTTTGTGATGCCTTGGATTAAATTCATGTTCATAGATTCCTTTTAAAAATTGCATAAGCAAATAAAACTATAAACATAAAGTTCTTAGAAAAATTTTAGAATCCTATAAAATATGGAATATAAACTACAAAAATTCAGAAAAGAAGAGGAAGAGAATACAAAGGTATTGTAGAAATAAAGAATTATTTTAAGTCCTCCAAAAAGAGAATGAACTTTAGTTATGACCCAGGAATCAAACTGGGGTCCCCTGTATTGCAGGCATATTCCTTACCAACTGAGCTGTCAGGGAAGCCCTTACTTAATAGTTAATGAAAATAAACATCAGCTCAAGTGCAAGTGAGCAAAATAAAGAGTAATAGCAAAAGTTGTTTATTAGATAGTTCATATATGCACATGATAGTAAAGTATATTCTATATTTCCATTAATATATTCCAAATAAGGTGGTTTTAAAGGAAGAATGAAAAATTAAAAATTTTTCCAAACATAAATTAATTCATAATATAACAAAGATTTCATAATATAACATATCAGTTCAGTTCAGTTCAGTCGCTCAGTTCTGTCTGACTCTTTGTGACCCCATGAATCGCAGCATGCCAGGCATCTCTGTCCATCACCAACTTCCGGAGTTCACCCAAACTCATGTGCATTGAGTTGGTGATGCCATCCAGCCATCTCATCCTCTGTCATCCCCTTCTCCTCCTGCCCCCAATCCCTCCCAGCATCAGGGTCTTTTCCAATGAGTCAACTCTTCGCATCAGGTGGCCAAAGTATTGGAGTTTCAGCCTCAGCATCAGTTCTTCCCATGAACACCCAGGATTGATCTCCTTCAGAATGGACTTGTTGGATCTCCTTGCAGTCTAAGGGACTCGCAAGAGTCTTCTCCAACACTACAGTTCAAAAGCATCAATTCTTCGGCTCGCAGCTTTCTTCACAGTCCAACTCTCACATCCATACATGACCACTGGAAAAACAATAGCCTTGACTAGACGGAACTTTGTTGGAAAGTAATGTCTCTGCTTTTGAATATGCTATCTAGGTTGGTCATAACTTTCCTTTCAAGGAGTAAGCGTCTTTTAATTTCATGGCTGCGATAACCATCTGCAGTGATTTTGGAGCCCAAAAAAATAAAGTCTAACACTTTTTCCACTGTTTCCCCATCTATTTCCCATGAAGTGATGGGACCAGATGCCATGATCTTAGCTTTCTGAATGTTGAGCTTTAACCCAACTTTTCACTCTCCTCCTTCACTTTCATCAAGAGGCTTTTTAGTTCCTCTTCACTTTCTGCCATAAGGGTGGTGTCATCTGCATATCTGTGGTTATTGATTTTTCTCCTGGAAATCTTGATTCCAGCTTGTGCTTCTTCTAGCCCAGCATTTTTTATGATATACTCTGCATATAAGTTAAATAAGCAGGGTGACAATATACAGCCTTGACATACTCCTTTTCCTATTTGGAACCAGTTTGTTGTTCCATGTCCAGTTCTAGATAATCACGATGGTGTGATCACTCACCTAGAGCCAGACATCCTGGAATGTGAAGCCAAGTGGGCCTTAGAAAGCATCACTATGAACAAAGCTAGTGGAGGTGATGAAATTCCAGTTGAGCTACTTCAAATCCTGAAAGATGATGCTGTGAAAGGGCTGCACTCAATATGCCAGCAAATCTGGAAAACTCAGCAGTGGCCACAGAACTGGAAAAGGTAAATTTTCATTCCAATCCCAAAGAAAGGCAATGCCAAAGAATGCTCAAACTACTTCACAATTGCACTCATCTCACATGCTAGTAAAGTAATGTTGAAAATTCTCCAAGCCAGGCTTCAGCAATACGTGAACCATGAATTTCCAAATGTTCAAGCGGGTTTTAGGAAAGGCAGAGGAACCAGAGATCAAATTGCCAACATCCAGTGGATCATGGAAAAAGGAAGAGAGTTCCAGAAAAACATCTATTTCTGCTTTATTGATTATGCCAAAGCCTTTGACTGTGTGGATCATAATAAACTGTGGGAAATTCTGAAAGAGGTGGAAATACCAGACCACCTGACCTGCCTGTTGAGAAACCTAGGTACAGGTCAGGAACAACAGTTAGAACTGGACGTGGAACAAACATATATATGTATATAAATCATCTTTCTGTACACCTTAAGCTAGCACAACATTGTAAACTAACTATATTTCAATTAAAAAATATATACCACAATATATCACATACTATTCCAAATAAGAAGTGCTAAAAAGCAATAAAAACTGTGTCAAGTTTGTAAGATGAGGAATAAATCCCTTGAAAGTACAGGGAGTAAAAGTGATCCCCTAACTTAAAAACAACGACAAAAAAAGCTGTCTGAGTTCACATATTAAAATTGCACATTCAGAGCTAGAAGCAAATTAGCAATGACTGAAAGGTCTTTGGGGAAAGAGAGAGACCAAAGAATTTTGAACTGAGTGAAACCACATTTAAATATAATAACAAAAGGAAAATACTTTCAAACAAGATAAAACATTTAGAAAATCTTCTCATTTTAAGAAATACTGCTGAACAAAAGGTTGTAGTCAACTGAGAAATTAAACAAGAATATATGTAGTGACATCAGAAAGAAGGTGGTATAAGAATTCCTATAGAAATTTTAATTTCTAGCACTGTCCCCTCCCTAAAACATTAATTTCAATAACTATCTGCACACACACACACAATTACTTTCACAAGTAGTTAAGGATTCCAAGTGAGGATTTATAGCACCTGATTGAAGAACAGAAATAGTTATTGAAAAGTATAAGAAAAATAGATCCACATTATCCCCATTATTAAGCTCAGACTTAAGCCCAGGTAGCTTAGCACTGAGAAGCACACCCATGGGAAAAGGAGAATTAAATGAGCAGCTGACTTTGCTGTAAACCCCAACACTGGCCTGCTCTAGCACAAGGCCAGCTCCTACAGCTTCAGGTGGAAAAGTCCCATTAAGACTTCTGTAATTCACTTTGTATCAACAATACGTTTTGTATCAATTTTAATGCAGAAGATAATTATCAAATCAAAATAAATATTAAGAAATATTTTAGCAAAGTTTTGGTATTTTGAGTGATGAATTTTATGAAGGAAAGCACAGATAAAATAAAAATGAAGAAATCCTTATAGAGGTATTAACAATTTCCAAGTCTCTTAGTGTGTCCATCAGTATTTCTTCAGAAAGCTGTACTGACATTGGACAGGGAAATAAAGGTTCTGGAAGTTAGTACAATTTCTCTCCAGTGGATTGATGAGTATGTTGAACCTATGGACCTGATAGGTAGATACCATGGTGAACGTAAGGGATGATTAATGATTTAAAAATAATTCTTACACTTGAGCTTGAAACTAAGTTTAGTTGTCATCTACCAGCTTTGGAAATGTGAAAGACCCATGAGATTTCAACTATGAGATACAACTATAAAAATGACCACATAGAAACTGACTTGATAAGGACTTATGATAGGTTTCTGAGTTAGTTGAACAGTGAATCTTGTCATGATTCAGTAGTGAGACACACACACACACATTTATATATATATACTTTCAGACATAGATGCCAACTAAAATTATATTTGCAATGTGAAGCAAAAGAAAATATTAATTGGCTAAGGAAATCCATTTTATTATACTGACAATGATATGTCATTCTGTCCTTTTCTTTTTCACTTCACAAAAATGTATAATGAATACATTTACATGTGGTGAAGGAAAGAATAATGTGAATTGCAATCATGTAGCTAGTTGAATTGTGCTTATATCAAAAATGAAAAATAACATCCTTAATCCCACATTGAGTCCACTTAATGAGAAAGCTGGCAAGTAGACATTTTTGTTTAAAGTCTCAAAGATTTCATTAGTGTGACTTATAAAATAATTGAGAATGAGATACTGTCCAAATGGGAGTTTCTAGAGTTTTAAAATGAAAAGTATATAATTTTAAAATATACTATTTCATGTTATATGTTTATGTCAAATAATCAGACATATAATTATCCTTTCATTTGCATAATTTGAATGTCTATTTAATATTTAAAACTCAATTAGATAGGTTGATAATAGTCTGTGGCATGTTTGAACCTAGTATGGAGTCAAGTCATAATGGGACGCTAGTGAAGTGGTTTTCTCTTTGATCCTGACATTAGAATCCTTACTTAATATGCACATATCACTTGGGAGAGGTGACACTCATCTATTTGTCATGATGGCATAATGCCCAATCCTTGGTCAACTGAAGTATCTCTCTAACACTTAAATAATTGCTCTTCTTACTTTCAATTTTTAAGTGATTTTAATGCTCACAAATTTGACAGCTAGTGCCTTCAAAAATTCAAATACTCTGGAAATAAGTACAGTGAATATTGTATCAACTAGTGAATGTCTTTTATTTTTTGAATATCACAAAATGGCCAGTAGATGTAAGTTTCACAGTGAATATTCTACAGTCATTTCTGTTATTGTTGAGATTACTTAAAAAAGCAGCAATCATGGAAATGTGAGGATGGATCCTGTTACCCATGCCGTTTCCCCTAGGGAAAAGGAATGGAACGGCCAATTCAGGAGATGGTATTGGTAGTTTTTTTTTTGCATATTTCCATAAATAATTAGAAGCATGTAAGACTTTTAGGCAGAACTGTTCTATGACATTGAAGGAAACCTCTTGTTCTAAAATTATGAAGAGAAGTCATTTCACACATCTACATTCATTGCTAGGTGGATTATTTTGGTGAAGAAAGGTTCAGTGAGGAGAAACAAAAGCAATGGCTAAATCCTTGAAAATTTAAAAGTATGCTAAAATTTTAGTTCTCTGTGTAGGTTGGTATGTCTTTTCTGATATTTGTAACAGTGTTCCTAAACAATCAATATACATTTTCTATAAACTACATTTTGAATGCTGCATGATTTAATTCATATATATTCAATGTATTTGGGTACTATTGTTTGCTACAAGGCAATAAATTATTATTTTATTTAACAGAATGGCCTCGTTATTTCTTAATGGATGGATTTAGCATTATTCTTCTTAGTGCTGCCCAGAAGTGTCAAAGGAGCTTATAATCACACTCCCACACTGATAGGCATCAGAAAAGACTAAGAGAAAAGACAAACACTCTGTGTTGAAATGAGCTTGTTTTACTATTCATCAGTAAATAGTGGGAGATCATCATTAATTTCAGTTCATGCTTTTTTACTTCTACTTTAAATCCCTTCTTGACACCTCTTGAGATTATATAAATTATTATATCAGCAGGTATGAGGTATTGAAGCATGCAGTTTCATGCAGGGAGAAATCAAGCAGTTGAACCATTAAAATTAATGCAAATAGCCTGTTTCTATTTAAGACAGAGGAAAGAGTAATTGCAAGGAAAAATTATACATAGTATAACAGGACTGTCTATAAACTATTATTAAAATTGTGTATTGTTTTAATATAACTATTAATACATTTTTCAATATCAACTTTCTTTCTATGTGTATTGAGTTCAGTTCAGTCGCTCAGTCGTGTCTGACTCTTTGCGACCCCATGAATTGCAGCACGCCAGGCCTCCCTGTCCATTACCAATCCCAGAGTTCACTCAGATTCGAGTCCCTCGAGTCAGTGATGCCATCCAGCCATCTCATCCTCTGTCGTCCCCTTCTCCTCCTGCCCCCAATCCCTCCCAGCATCAGAGTTTTCCAATGAGTCAACTCTTCGCATGAGGTGGCTAAAGTACTGGAGTTTCAGCTTTAGCATCATTCCTTCCAAAGAAATCCCAGGGCTGATATTCTTTAGAATGGACTGGTTGGATCTTCTTGCAGTCGAAGGGACTCTCAAAAGTCTTCTCCAACACCACAGTTCAAAAGTATTAATTCTTCGGCACTCAGCTTTCTTCACAGTCCAACTCCCACATCCATACATGACCACAGGAAAAACCATAGCCTTGACTAGATGAACCTTTGTTGGCAAAGTAATGTCTCTGCTTTTCAATATGCTATCTAGGTTGGTCATAACTTTTCTTCCAAGGAGTATGCGTCTTTTAATTTCATGGCTGCAGTCACCATCTGCAGTGATTTTGGAGCCCCCCAAAATAAAGTCTGCTCCTGTTTCCACTGTTACCCCATCTATTTCCCATGAAGTGATGGGACCAGATGCCATGATCTTCGTTTTATGAATGTTGAGTTTTAAGCCAACTTTTTCACTCTCCTCTTTCACTTTCATCAAGAGGCTTTTGAGTTCCTCTTCACTTTCTGCCATAAGGGTGGTGTCATCTGCATATCTGTGGTTATTGATATTTCTCCCGGCAATCTTGATTCCAGCTTGTGCTTCTTCCAGCCCAGCGTTTTTCATGATGTACTCTGCATAGAAGTTAAATAAGTAGGGTGACAATATACAGCCTTGACATACTCCTTTTCCTATTTGGAACCAGTCTATTGTTCCATGTCCAGTTCTAACTGTTGCTTCCTGACCTGCAAACAAATTTCCCAAGAGGCAGGTCAGGTGGTCTGGTATTCCCATCTCTTTCAGAATTTTCCACAGTTTATTGTGATCCACACAGTCAAAGGCTTTGGCATAATCAATGAAGCAGAAATAGATATTTTTCAGGAACTCTCTTGCTTTTTTGATGATCCAGCAGATGTTGACAATTTGATCTCTGGTTCCTCTGCCTTTTCTAAAACCAGCTTGAACATCTGGAAGTTCACAGTTCACGTATTGCTGAAGCCTGGCTTGGAGAATTTTGAGCATTACTTTACTAGCGTGTGAGATGAGTGCAATTGTGTGGTAGTTTGAGCATTGTTTGGCATTGCCTTTCTTTGGGATTGGAATGAAAACTGACCTTTTCCAGTCCTGTGCCCACTGCTGAGTTTTCCAAATTTGCTGGCATATTGAGTGCAGCACTTGCACAGCATCATCTTCCAGGATTTGAAATAGCTCAACTGGAATTCCATCACCTCCACTAGGTTTGTTCGTAATGATGCTTTCTAAGGCCCACTTGACTTCACATTCCAGGATGTCTGGCTCTAGGTGAGTGATCACCCCATCATGATTATCTGGGTCATGAAGATCTTTTTTGTACAATTCTGTGTATTCTTGCCACCTCTTCTTAATATCTTTTGCTTCTGTTAGGTCCATACCATTTCTGTCCTTTATTGAGTCCCTCTTTGCATGAAATATTCCCTTGGTATCTCTAATTTTCTTGAAGAGATCTCTAGTCATTCTGATTCTGTTGTTTTCCTCTATTTCTTTGCATTGATCACTGAGGAAGGCTTTCTTATATACAGTCAACAAAAACAAGACCAGGAGTTGACTGTGGCTCAGATCATGAACTCCTTATTGCCTAATTCAGACTGAAATTGAAGAAAGTAGCAAAAACCACTAGACCATTCCGGTATGACCTGAATCAAATCCCTTATGATTATACAGTGGAAGTGAGAAATAGATTTAAGGGACTAAATCTGATAGATAGAGTGCCTGATGGACTATGGACAGAGGTTTGTGACATTGTACTGGAGACAGGGATTAAGACCATCCCCATGGAAAAGATAAGCAAAAAAGCTAAATGGCTGTCTGTGGAGGTCTTACAAATCGCTGTGAAAAGAAGAGAAGTGAAAAGCAAAGGAGAAAAGGAAAGATATAAGCATCTGAATGCAGAGTTCCAAAGAATAGCATGAAGAGATAAGAAAGCCTTCCTCAGTGATCAGTGCAAAGAAATAGAGGAAAACAACAGAATGGGAAAGACTAGAGATCTCTTCAAGAAAATTAGAGATACCAAGGGAACATTTCATGCAAAGATGGGCTCGATAAAGGACAGAAATGGTATGGATCTAACAGAAGCTGAAGATATTAAGAAGAGGTAGCAAGAATACACAGAAGAACTGTATAAAAAAGATCTTCATGACCCAGATAATCATGATGGTGTGATCACTCACTTAGAGCCAGATATCCATGTGTATTAATTCACTACAAATTAGTTACAAAAAGGCCAGCCTTAAAGTCTACATTTACTTTTATTTCTATTTCTTATCAATACAAGGCTTTCTTTCTTTTTTTTTTAATCTGTTTTCCAGTAGGCCCACAGGAAGTTTTGATACCGATTTCTTTATACTGTAATTCTCTGTTTTCAGTAACATAAGCCACACTAACTAGAAAGAAATTAATTAAAGATTTGCTGAACATTACTCACCTCCCCTTGAATATCTGCTACATGAAAATCCAACCTATAGTCAGAAAGGGCTTCTCTACATTTATCTTGAATTATTACTAACAACATTTCAGGTCCTATCCTAGGGAATGAAGAAAAAATTTTCTTTATTTATTATAGACATTAAATCATCTTTTATATCACTGCTAAGAATCTTTTCACAGAATATGGTAATCTTTTATAGAGTTCTCGCATTGTCTAACATTCTTTGATTCTTTTTTTCAAAAGCTGTGTTCCCCAATTTCCTCCATTATTATTAACACATAACAGGAAAATGTCCAAATTGTATATTTCTAATGTAAGCTGTTTAGATAGACAGTTTGGTTAGGTAGAATTTATTCTTCTTGTTATATTAACTCCTGGGTTCTAGTTTAGCCATGTGTCCCTCCAACACTCCAGAGCCTTTTCACATTTCAATATCTTTATATTAAAATAAGATAATAGTCTCTGTCTTTTTCTTAAATATAATGTAAGTCTATAAGTTTCTTAGCACATTTTAAGTTTGAGGAATTATTATAGTAAAAATACTGCAGGGCAGACATAAGAATTCTAGAATTCTCAGAAAAATGAGGTGGACTTTTATAAACATTTGATTTAGAAACTAAAGTCACAAACATTTTTCTAATATCTGCTTTCCATGTTTGTAAATTATTTTGGTTGTGACTTGGGTAAATGAATTAGTTGGTGTAATGGAGAGTTTCAGAACTCATGACATCGGGATTGTCTTTGACACTAAAACAGTGCAAGGAGAATGGCTTATCAATGTGAGTGCAGAATACCCAACCTCTTCCTATCATGAGCAACTGATGGTATTGCTTACTGCTTGCTTTCCAGTGCAAAATAATTATCTGGAGCAGATAAAATCACAAGCTGGTTAATATCACAGCCTGCCCCTGTTGCTTATATGATCTTATCAGTCACTGACTGATCACTTTCTCTTGGGAGAAATATCAGCCTGTGCCCTTTTATTTATTTTTTTAAACCGGTCTTAAGTTGAGAAGCAAATACTATACATTACAATAGGAAAATGAGCTTTTACTTCTTTTTGCCTTAATAAATATTTTGCTCACAGAGCTTGTGTTTACCTCATGGGACTGTTGCCAAAGGCAGAGGTTCAATTCCATGTGCTGAAATAAATCATCATGCTTTGGCATAATTGCATTTCTAATGGGCTCTCAGAGAAAGGAATGCATAAGTGCCAATTACAGCATGGTAGAAATAAAGCATTATTATGAGCTGTGGTACAATCTGCATAATGGCAATATAGTCATATTATATTATGTTCAGTTATTTCTATTTCCTTTATTTGAATCTCTCTGTCAACAAACGATTTTTTAAGAAATGCTCCAGTGTGATTTGAATGCTATGAAAGTAACAATTCCTTTGTCAATGATGTATGTAAAATAATGTATGTAAATGTGTATGTATAGCTATATAAATATAGAGAAATCTCATATATAGATACATGTATAGATACCCATTTGCAGATAAAGCTAGAGATGCGCATGCCATATATAGATAGAGATGCATATATAGTAGGGGCTTTCCTGGTAGCTCAGTGGTAAAGAATCCACCTGCAATGCAGGAACACAGGTTCAACCCCTGGGTCAGGAAGATCCCTGAAGAAGGAAGTGACAACCCACTCCAGTATTCTTGCCTGGGAAATCCCATGGACAGAGAAGTCTGGTGGGCTACAGTCCATGGGGTTGCAAAAAAGTTGGACATGACTTAGCGAATCAACAACTATACACACACATAATGGTTTACCACCTCTTTGGTTGTAGTATTCAGTTATCCACATTATTGTTCTGAAGAGCAGAAAATGACTTGAGTAGCTAGTTTCAGCCTAGTTAATATATGAGAAATACAAGAAAGTGAAAACAATGAAACCATTGAAAGAAAAAAAATCACATAAATAATAACTCAAAAATAAATATAAGGATAAGACACAAGCACCAAAATGAAATACAGTGTTCCTAATGTTTGAAGCAAACTCTTTTCTATTATTGAAATAAATATTATGTGATAGGTGAAAAATATATTACATTTCAAGGAAAAATGTCTTAAAGGGGCACATGCTCTTGAAAATGATGTGGAGACTCAAGGGGATGCTTGTTCTAATGTCATCATTGGAAATCTGGAGTATTTTCTTGATCTACATGACCAGTCAAACAGAATTGTTTTCACTTTATTTTTTATTTTTTACCAAGTCAGAACCTATTTGACAACATGGCAGCACTACCCAGGAAAGGAAATTACTTATTTGGGCTTCTAGTTTAAAGGGAGAAAAAACAATATGTTTGTGATTTGACCATTATACTTTTAGTATCATTTCTTGAGCAACAAATTTAAATCTGTTAGTGAGGATGATAAGTTATTGATTTTTAGAAGAAAATCACTTAAAAAACTTTATTTCAAAATTTTTACAGTTTTGCAATTACAGATTTATACTTGTCATTCAGTCACTAAGTCATGTCTAACTCTTAGCAACCTTGTGAAATGTAGCCTGCCAGGCTCCTCTGTCTATGGGATTTCCTAGGAAAGAATACCGCATTGGGTTGTCATTTCCTTCTCCAAGGGACCTTCCCAAACCCGGATTGAACCTGCATCTTCTGCACTGGCAGAAGGATTCTTTACCACTGACCTACCAAGGAAGCCCACAGATTTATTGAGAGCTGTTTATTTCAAATGATGTTTATACAGTATTAAATATATTTACACAATATTAAATATACAAATCAAGGAAAAATAAAGATCGATTAAGAAAGTTCAAATGGTATATTTATAACATATATATACATATATATATATGTATGTATATATGTATATATTGGGCTTCCCTGGTGGCTCAGTGGTAAAAAGTCTGTCTGCCAATGCAGGAGACACAGGTTCAATCCCTGGGTCAGGAAGATCCCCTAGAGAAGGAAATGGCTACACACTCCAGTGTTCTTGCCTGGGAAATCCCATGGACAGAGGAGCCTGGCAGGCTACAGTCCATGGGGTTGCAAAAGAGTTGAACACAACTTAATGATTAAGCACACAGGCATATATATATATATATATATATATATATATATATATATAGTAAATATTGTAAAAATGCCAAAGAAAATACTTAGAAGATGAGATGGCAGTGTGGAGGAGAGGAAAGAAGAGATTAGAAATGAGACAAATCACTGTAAGTAACATGGATTGTATAATGTGGACTTTCCTGGAATCAAGAGATTTTGACATATTTCAATGAAATTTTCTACTAGATAAAAGCAAAGAAATTAGAAGTCTGTTCAGTGGCTTAAATAGTTAACCATTTTGCCACTGAATTAGCAAACTTTATGAGGCATCAGAAGCTAGAGATATTTAACTCCAAATAAATTAAAGACTAGATTACAGACCTGAAACCATTAAACTCCTAGAAGAAACCATAGGTGGCAAATTCATGTCATGGGTCTTAGAAATTATTTTTTTTGAATTTGACACAAAAGCAAAAGCAATGAAAAGCAAAAATAAACAAATGGTAGTACTTTAAACTAAAAATCTCCTCCATAGCAAGGGAAACCATTAACAAAATGAAAAGCAACATATAAAATGGGAGGACATATTTTCAAATCACGTATCTTATAATGGGTTAATATAAAAAATATATAAATAACTCATAAAACTCAATATCAAGCAAACAGTTTGATTAAAAAATGGACAGAGGATCTGAATAGACATTTTCCCAGGGTAAACATATCCAGTAGGTATATGAAAAAGTGCTCCACATAATTAATTATCAAGGAAATGTGGATCAAAACCACAATGAACTATCACCTCAAGTTATTTAGAATGGCTGTTATCAAAAAGTCAGGAAATAACAGAAATTGATGAGAATTTGGAGAAAAGGTAATTTTTGTGCGGTCTAGGTAGAATATAAGCCAGTGAAGCCACTATGGGAAATAGTATGGGGTTTCCCAAAAAATTCAAAATAGAGCTACCATATTATCCAGTGTTTCCATTTCTAGATATTTATCCAACGAAAACAAAAACATAAGCTAGAAAAGATATTTGCACCCTTACGTTCATGGCAATATTGTTTATAATACCCAAGATATGGAAGGAGTCTAAGTATACATAGATAGATCATTAGATTTTTAAAAATATGGGATATGTACATAAACACACATGTAAACAATGGAATATTGTTCATCCACACAAAAAATGAAATCGTCCCATTTGTGACAACATAGATCTTGATCTTGGAACTTGGTTCTTGAGGGAATTTATGCAAAGTAAAATGTCAGATCAGTTCAGTTCAGTTCAGTCGCTCAGTCGTGTCTGACTCTTTGCGACCCCATGAATCACAGCAAATGTCAGATAGGGAAAGACACATACTTCATGGTTTCTTACAGTATGTGGAATCTAACAATAACAACAAAACAACTGAACTAATAGATACCAAGGGCAGATTTGTGGTTGCCAGATTTACCAGAAACAGAAAAGACAAAGGAAAGATGGCAAGAATAGACAGAAGAACTGTACAAAAAAGTCTTAATGACTGGGTTAACCATGATGGAGTAGTCCCTCACCTAGAGCCAGACATCTTGGAGTGTGAAGTCAAGTGGGCTTTAGGAAGCATTACTATGAACAAAGCTAGTGGAGGTGATGAATTCCACCTGAGCTATTGAAAATCCTGAAAGATGATGTTGTTAAAGTGCTGCGCTCAACATGTCAGTAAATTTGGAAAACTCGTTAGTGGTCATAGACCTGGAAAAGTTCAGTTTTGATTCTGATCCCAAAGAAATTCAATGCCAAAGAACATTCAAACTACTGTACAAATGAGTTCATTTCACATGCTAGTAGGGTAATGCTTCAAGCTAGGCTTCAACAGTGCATGAAATGAGAACTTCCAGATGTACTAGTTAGATTTAGACAAGGCAGAGGAACCAGAGATCAAAGTGTCAACATTCTTTGGATCATAGTAAAAGAGAGGAAATTCCAGTAAAACATCTATTTCTGCTTCATTGACTACACTAAAGCCTTTGACTATGTGGATCACAACAAACTATGGAAAATTGTTAAAGAGATGGGAATACCAGACTGCCCTAGCTGTTTCCTGAGAAGCCTGTATACTGGTCAAGAAGCAAAAATTGGAACTGGACATGGAACAATGGACTGGTCTAAAATTGGGAAAGGAGTACATCAAGGCTGTATATTGTCACCCTGCTTGTTTAACTTATGTGAAGAATACATCAGGTTTCCTAGGTGGGTCAGAGGGGAAAGAATCTGCCTGCAATTTAGGAGATGTGGGTTCTATTCCTGGGTCAGAAACAGATCCCTTGGAGAAGGACATGGCAACTCATTGCAGTATTCTTGCCTGGAGAATCTTACGGACAGGAGAGCCTGCAGGCTGCAGTACATAGGGGCACAAAGAACCAGACACGACTGATGCAACTGAGCACGCACACAGAGTACATGATGCAAAATGCCAGGCTGGATGAATTGAGCTGGAATCAGACTTCTGAGAGAAATATCAACCTCAGATAGGCAGATTATACCACTCAAATAGTGGAAAGAGAATAGGAACTAAAGAGCCTCTTTGAGGGTGAAAGAGGAGAATGAAAAAGCTGGCTTAAAATTCAACATCCCAAAAACTAAGCTCCTGACACACTGGTCCCATCACTTCATGGCAAAGGAATGAGGAAAAAGTGAAAATAGTAACAGATTTTATTTTCTTGGGCTCCAAAATCACTGTGGACAGTGGCTGCAGCCATGAATTAAAAGATGCTTGCTCCTTGGAAGAGAAGCTTTGATAAACTTAGACAAAAAAAAAAAAAAAAAGCAGAGACATCACTTTGCCAACAAAGGTCCGTGTAGTCAAAGCTGTGGTTTTTCCAGTAGTCATAAATGGATGTGAGAGTTGGACCATAAAGAAGGCTGAGCACCAAATAATTGATGTTTTCGAAGTGTGATGCTGGGGATGACTCTTGAGAAACAGCAAGGACATCAAACCAGTTGATCCTAAAAGGAAACAACCTTGAATATTCATTGGATAGACTGAGCTGAAGCTCCAAAACTTTGTGCACCTGATGCGAAGGGCCAATTCGCTGAAAAAAATCCCTGATGCTGGGAAAGATTGAGGGCAGGAAGCAAAGGGGTGACAGAGGATGAGATGGTGGAGTGGCATCATCTACTCAATAGACATGAGTTTGAACAAACTCAGGCAGATAGTGAAGAACAGGGAAGCCTGGTGTGCTGCAGTCACTGGGATCACAGAGAGTCAGACATGACCTAGGGGCTAAACAACAATAACAGAGGTAGGCAGTCGGGGTGAGTGAAAGTAGTAAAAAGGGAGAAACTTCCAGCTATAAAATAAATAATTCAAATAAGTCATGGGATATACAGCATGGTGACTATATTTAATAGTATTTGTTGAGTATTTGAAAGTTGCTAAGTGACTACATCTTAAAAGTTCTCGTCATAAGAAAAAAACTTCCAAACTATATGTGATGATGGAAGCTAACTGAATTTTTATGATAATTTTGCAATGTATACAAATATCATTTTTTATACACTTGAATGTATGACAATGTAACATATAATGTTACATGTCAATTATATCTCAATTTTAAAAACCTATAAGTGAAATTTAGTGTTTGTGATCATCGAATACCTTTGTCTCGTTTATTAGATTTTGTGTCCTTTCATTACATTGTTCTTATTTCATCAGATTTTAAAATTGTATATATGTAAGTGAATGAATTAATCAGAAAAAGAAAAACAAATATATTAACACATATATATGGAATCCAAGAAAATGGTACAGATGAACCTATTTTCAGGACAGGAATAGAAACACAAACATAGAGAACAGACATGTAGACACAGCGTGAAGAAGGGAAGGGTGGGACAAATTGGAACAGTAGCTTTGACAAATATATATACTACCATTTATAAAATAGCAGGGGGCGGGGAGCTGCTTTATAGCACAGGGATCTCATCTCAGTGCTCTGTGATGACTCAGAGGAGTGGGATGAAAAGGGTGGGAGGAAAGCTTGAGAGGGAGGGGCAATATTTGTACATATAGCTGATTCACTTTGTTGTACAGCAGAAACTAACACAACATTGTAAAGAAATTACACACCAATAATAAAAATGTTTTAAAAACGCTGTATGTTCACCTGTGTAATACATGTATATTCAAAATTTCAAGCAAAATGTTATCAGTAAAGAGATTTTTATAATTCTATAGAAGCTATATGTGTGATATAGCACATATATAAGCTATATGTGTGAAAGTGAAAATGTTAGTCTCTCAGTCCTGTTTGACTCTTTGAGACCCCATGGACTATAGCCTGCCAGGCTCCTCTGTCCGTGGAATTCTCCAGGCAAGAATACTGGAGTGGGTAGCCATTCCATTCTCCAGGGGATCTTCCGGACCCTAGGATCAAACCCGGGTCTCCTGCATTGCAGCCAGTTGCTTTACCACTGAGACACCAGAGAAGCTCGTGCACATGTAGAAGCAATATGTGTAACAATATATTAATTCAATGTTAATGAGAAAATTTAATCACATATATTGTTGGTATAAGTTAAAGAATAACTGAAAAGGAAAAGGTCTTCCTCCTTTTACTTCTCCACAGGTAAATATTTCTTCTAACTTTATTTCATGTAAAATTAAACATCTTTAATTCCTGATACAAAAGACCAGAGATACAAAAGTATATTTCTTTTGATACTAGAAATAAATTGAAAAATATCATTAACCTTAAAATTTTCTAAGTTTTTGTGAGTGCTATTATGGCAGAGTTTTTTGTGCAATTTTACAAAAGCAGATAATCCATCTTGTTAGCTCTTTAACCATATTGTGAAAGTATAATTGTATTCTGTGCATTCTTGGTTGACATTAAAATGATCTGTTAGTTGTGCCTAGCAAAATGTCATCCTTCTGCATTATGTATGTAGATTACCTCACTCAACAATTTCAGAACAACAATGTGTTCCTATTCACCCATCTGTAAGAATGAAAACTAGAGGTAGGTTTACTAATTTGTTAAGATATCTTCTCTACATATCTTAAAAATATGAATACAATAAGCAATTTAAAAAAGACTATTTTAAAGGCATGTTAAAGTTTGGATGACCCTACAAATACAAGTAAGTCAGGATTATTCAGTAGTAGAGCACATTAAAGGGAATTATGACTGTCCACATATTAAATACTTAAGATTATTTGATGTGTTTACTTGCCTCTATTTTCTGAAGACTTACATTTTTATAAAATTTTTTTCAAATTATTTCTATTTCAAAAATTTGTATGAATTCCTTATTTCATTAGAACCTTTTAATTATATCCTCTTTTGAGTTTACTCACAAGGCTGCTATAATGTGGCCTTCTTCCAGTTTAAATATATTCCCTTGAATTGACTATTCATGCTTTGATTCTCTTAATATGTCATATTCATCCACAACATTTTATGTGCTTCATTCTGACTGGCATTTTTTCCTTTATTCCTTCCATTTATTTATAATAGTTTTATTTCCAAATGCAAAATTTAAATATTCTATTAGATTTTTCAGCTTACTTTATTTAAGGATCCTTCCATTTGCTTTCTTCCAAGAGTTTATATCCAGGTTATTGGTATTAAAAATACTGTATATTAAGAAGATACCATAAAGAAAAAGAAAAGACACATGACAAACATGACAATCATGTTCATTATTATTAATTTAAAAATTCCTACAAGCAGCAAAGACATATTTTGCAGCACAGGGAAATATAGTCATTATTTTGTAATAATTTTAAAAGGAGTATAATCTATAAAAATATTGAATAACTATTGTATACTTGAAACTAATATAAAACTATAAATCAAACATGTTTCAATAAAGAAACTATATAAAGCTGTTTTGTCAGAAAATTTGAAGTAGTAATTAAAAATACTTTTAAATCTCCTTCCCAAAAAGAACATTTCCCAACATGGGGAAATATACACTTATTGTTTCATGGGTAATTAAGACTATGAAACTATATGTCAGTTCAGTTCAGTTCAGTCAGTTCAGTCGTGTCCGACTCTTTGCGACCCCATGAATTGCAGTACGCCAGGCCTCCCTGCCCATCACCAACTCCCGGAGTTCACCCAGACTCACGTCCATCAGGTCAGTGATGCCATCCAGCCATCTCATCCTCTGTCCTCCACTTCTCCTCCTGCCCCCAATCCCTCCCAGCATCAGTCTTTTCCAATGAGTCAACTCTTCACATGAGGTGGCCAAAGTACTGGAGTTTCAGCTTTAGCATCATTCCTTCCAAAGAAATCCTAGGGCTGATCTCCTTCAGAATGGACTGGTTGGATCTCCTTGCAGTCCAAGGGACTCTCAAGAGTCTTCTCAGACATCACAGTTCAAAAGCATCAATTCTTCGGCGCTCAGCCTTCTTCACAGTCCAACTCTCACATCCATACATGACCACAGGAAAAACCATAGCCTTGACTAGATGGACCTTTGTTGGCAAGGTAATGTCTCTGCTTTTCAATATGCTATCTAGGTTGGACATAACCTTCCTTCCAAGGAGTAAGTGTCTTTTAATTTCATGGCTGCAGTCACCATCTGCCATGATTTTGGAGTCCCAAAAAATAAAGTCTTGCCCGCAGTAGTAGATATAATACTTTTATCTGTGGCTTTCTCTCTCACCAACCTTCCCTCGGCCATCTATGTTATAGCCATAATTAATTATTTGAGAGCATCAGTAAATTGCATGTCCCACCCTTTTCCCCCACTGATTTTGAATGAAGACATACAGGATAGTCAAGAGGAGGTGTTTTTTTTTTTGTTTGTTTTTTTTTGTTTTTTTTTTTTAAATGTCAGCTCTATTACAGATAAGCTAATAAAGAACAACGTCTAGATCTGTAATCCAAAAAAGCTTCAGACACTCTCAGCTGACCGCTCACTCCCACAAAACTTGGCCTCAGGACAGCCCACCAAAGGGGAATGCTGGGTCTGCCAAGCAGACATGTTCACAAAAGATGGTTGCACTAGTTCTGGGGCAGAAAGGGAACAAAAGAATGAATCCTCAGTAATTGAGACTTTTTAATAGATTAGTCCTATTCAGTCAAGGCCTATGAGCCAATGGATGTAAGAGTATTCTATTAAAATTATTATATATATATACACACACACTATAGGCATAGAAAGGAAATACATCCACGATTTAACAGTGATTATCTCTGCGTAGTGGAATTATTGGTGATTTTTTTCTTTTCTACTTAATAATCTTCTGTATTTTTCAGATTTTCTAAAATAAACTTTAAAATTTATAAAAAGTAAAGACTTCCTACAAGAAAATAATAATGCCTAACAGCTGAACATTAAAGAAAATGCTCTAGTAATTTACATAATCAGAATTTTTAAATAAGCATGTTTTTCATCATAAAATACAAAATAATACTTTAATTTGATAGTCATTAATTTTCAGCAAAAGATTCTTGTATTTTTTCAGTTATAAGAAATTGTGTATAAAAATGGACACTTTGATATATTGTTGGTACCAAAATAGAAACTAGAAAGCAATTTCCCATTAAATAGTACCTTTAAGCACGTTCATATTTCTGTCATGGCAATGCTACAAATGTGACTTTTTCCTAGAAAAATAATGAAAATAATTAAAAAGTTTACATATACAAAAGTTTAATATAGCCTTATTTATGATGCCAAAATTTAAAGCAGTGTAATAAGAGGGGCTTCCCAGGTAGCACAATGATAAGGAATCTGCCTGTCAATGCAGGAAACACAGGAGACCAGGATTGGATCCCTGTGTAGAGATTCCCTGGAAAAGGAGATAGCAACTCAATCCAGTATTCTTGCCTGAAAATTCCATGGACAGAGGGGTCTGGCAGGCTATAGTCTATGGGGTCGTAAACAGTTGGTCGCTACTGAGCACACATATATTATAGGTAAATAATTAATATGAAGTCAGGAACATTGACTTCTAAGGGATGCTGGTTAATTTTAATAACTTCTAAGTTATTAAAATTATCCTAAATGGTGAAAAGTGTAACTGTATAATCCAACTTAACTGGTGTGGTTGGTATCAAATAACTTTTTCAATTGCTCCAAGTTATTACACTCATATTGCTTAGAATTCCCTAAATCTGTGTTCAGAATACATTCACTGATAATGACTTGCTCTCATTTCCTTTGGTCTGCTATTAGAATCCAGGATGTCCTTCTTTATCCCAGCTTCCTTGGTTTGTCATTGATTCTGTATTATTTTAGTCACTCCTCCTCTGCTATCCGCATTCAGATCTGCTTTATCTTTCCTTTAAATCTGTTTTTTCCTCTTTGCTATTCTACCTGTCTCCAGACTTATTCAATTAAAATTCACACTTCATTTTCTGCCTAGGGGATCTATGTGTAATGTAAATCAGATTGTGTCACTTTCCTTAAAGTCTGACTTCAGGATAAAATCCAGGTTCCTTGACCTTCTGTGGCATATCTCATCTGTCATCTTCCATCTCTGCTGAAGCTTCATTAACACTCAGTCCCTTTAGCTACCTCCATACTGTGCTGTTGCTAACTTTGTTTATATTCTGCCTTCTGCCTTGAAGATATTCTTGTCAGTTTCTTACCTGATAATTTCTTCTTCTCAACCTTCATGATATAAAATATGAAGTACAATATTCATATTTTATGAAAAGAGTACATCAAGGCTGTATATTGTCACCCTGCTTATTTAACTTATATTCAGAGTACATCATGTGAAGTGCCAGGCTGGATGAAGTTCAAGCTAAATCAAGATTGCTGGGAGAAATAACAGTAACCTCAGATATGCAGATAACACAACCCTAATAATAGAAAGCAAAGAGAACTAAAGAGCCTCCTACTGATGTTGAAAGAGGAGAGTGCAAAAGCTGGCTTAAAACTCAACATTCAAAAAACTAAGATCCAGTGATGGGCATCCAGACTTTATTTTCCTGGGCTTCAAAATCACTGCAGACAGAAACTGCAGCCATGAAATTAAAAGACACTTGCTCCTTGGAAGAAAAGTTATGACCAACCTAGACAGCATGTTAAAAAGCTGAGACATCACTTTGCTGACAAATGTCCATCTAGTCAAAGCTATGGTTTTTCTAGTAGTCATTTATGGATTGACTGAGCACTGAAGAAATGATGCTTTCAAACTGTGGTGCTGGAGAAGACTCCTGGAGAAGTCCCTTGGACTGCAAGGAGATCAAATCAGTCAATTCTAAAGGAAATCAACCCTAAATATTCATTGGAAGGGCTGATGCTGAAGCTGAAGCTCCAATAGGTCACCTGATAGAAACAGCTGACTCATTGAAAAAGACTCTGATGCTAGGAAAGATTGAGGGCAAGAGGAGAAGGGAGCAACAGAGATGAGATGGTTAGATGGCATCATAGACTCAATGGACATGAGTTTGAACAAACTCCAGGAAATAGTGAAGGACAGGGAAGCCTGGCCTGCTGCAGTCCATGGGATCACAAAGTCAGACACAACTGAATGACTGAGCAACAACAATGAGGTGCAATAGAGGCTGTAATAATTCATTATAAATATAAAGGATCTTATTAAAACAATTTTATATTTTATTCCGAAACATATTTCTTTTATTGTTGTTGTTTTGTAATTCTAAATTAAACTAAAAAATGAGCATTTAGAAATGTCAACCTGGCCTCATTTGGATCCTTTTTTGCCATATTCTTGCTAATTTGATATACGCTGCTGCTGCTGCTGCTAAGTCGCTTCAGTCGTGTCTGACTCTGTGCAACCCCATAGACGGCAGCCCACCAGGCTCCCCTGTCCCTGGGATTCTCCAGACAAGAACACTGGAGTGGGTTGCCATTTCCTTCTCCAATGCATGAAAGTGAAAAGTGAAAGTGAAGCCGCTTAGTCATGTCCGACTCTTAGCGACCCCATGGACTGCAGCCCACCAGGCTCCTCCGTCCATGGGATTTTCCAAGCAAGAGTACTGGAGTGGGGTGCCATTGCCTTCTCCGAATTTTATATATATATATATATATATATATATATATATATATATATATATAAATAAATTTCTGTTGTGGTTCACTTTTTTCTGACTCTCAGTGATCTCAAGGACCCTATCTCGCCAAGCTCCTCTGGTTGATTTCCTCTAGGACTGATCAATTTGATCTCCTTTCAGCCCAAGGGACTCTCAGGAGTCTTTTCCAGCACCACAATTTGAAAACATCATTTCTATGGCACTCAACCTTCTTTGGGCTTCCCAGGTGGCCACTAGTGGTAAAGAACATGCCTCTCAATGCTGGAGAGAGAAGAGATGCAGTTTAGATCACTGGGTTGGGAAGATTCCCTGGAGGAGGGCATGCAACCCACTCCAGTATTCTTGCCTGGAGAATCCTATGGACAGTGGAGTCTGGAAGGTTGCAGTCAATAGTAGTCAATAGCAGTCAATAATCACAAGGAGTCAGATATAACTGAAGCAACTTAGCACACATTCAGTCTTCTTTATGGTCCAACTCTCACATCTTTGCACAACTACTGGAAAAACTGTAGCTTTGACTATATGTATCTTCGCTGGTAAAGTGATGCCTCTGCTTTTTAACATGCTGTCTAGGTTTTTCATAGCTTTCCTTAAATTCATGGCTGTAGTCTCAATCTCCTATGATTTTGGAGCTCAAGAAAATAGTGTCTGTCACTTCTTCCACTCATTTCCCTTCAATTTGCCATGAAGTGATAGGACCAGGTGCCATGATCTTAGTTTTTTGAATGTTGAGTTTTAAGGCAGCTTTTTCATTCTCCTCTTTCATCCCCATCAAGAGGCTCTCTAGTTCCTCTTCACTTTCTGCCATTAGAGCAGCATTATCTGCATATGTTAGGTTGTTGATATTTTTCCCAGAAATCTTGATTTCAGCTTCTGATTCATCCAGCTCAGCCTTTTGCTGATGTACTGTGCATGAAAGTGAGAAAGTGAAAGTCAATTGCACAGTCATGTCCGGCTCCTTGCCACTCCATGGACTCTAGCCTGTCCAGCTCCTCTGTTCATGGAATTCTCCAGGCAAGAGTACTGGAGTGGGTTGACACTTCTTTCTCCAGGGGATCTTCCCAACCCAAGGATCACATTTGGTTCTCCTGCATTGCAGGCAGATTCTTTACCAGCTGAGACACTAGGGAAGCCCCTACTGGCTCTGCATAGCTGTTAAGTAAGCAGTATGCCAGTATATTACTTCAGTTCAGTTGAGTTGCTCAGTCATGTCTGACTCTTTGTGACCCCATGGACTGCAGCATGCCAGGCTTCCCTGTCCATCACCAACTCCCAGAGTTTACTCAAACTCATGTCCATTGAGTTGGTGATGCCATCCAACCACCTCATCCTCTGTCATCCCCTTATCCTTCCTACTTTAGTCAATCTTTCCCAGCATCAGGTTCTTTTCTAATGAGTCAGTTTGCGTCAGGTGACCAAAGTATTGGAGTTTCAGCTTCAACATCTGTCCTTCCAACAAATGTTCAGGACTGATTTCCTTTAGGATTGACTGGTTTGATCTCCTTGCAGTCCAAGGGACTCCTAAGCGTCTTCTCCAAAACCACAGTTTAAAAGCATCAGTTCTTTGGTGCTCAGGTTTCTTATAGTCCAACTCTCACACCCATACATGACTACTGGAAAAACCATAGCTTTAACTAGATGGACCTTAGTTGACAAAATAACTTCTCTGCTTTTTAATATCCTGTCTAGGTTGGTCATAGCATTTATTCCAGGGAGCAAGCATTTTAAAAAATTTCTGGCTATGGTCACCATCTGCAGTGATTTTGGAACTCCAAAATATAAAGTTTGTCACTGTTTCCATTGTTTCTCCATCTATTTGCCATGAAGTGATGGGACCAGATGCCATGATCTTTTTTTTCTGAATGTTGAGTTTTAAGCCAACTTTTTCACTCTTCTCTTTCATTTTCATCAAGGGGCTCTTTAGTTCTTCCATTTCTGCCGTAAGGGTGGTGTCATCCTTGCCATAATGGTGGCCAGTGTATAGCCTTGTATTACTTTCCTAATTTTGAACCAGTCTGTTCTATGTCTGGTTCTAAATGCTGCTCCTTGACCCAGTTTTCTCAGGAGAGAGGTGAGGCGGTGTGGTATACCCATCTCTTTAAGACTTTTCCACAGTTTGCTGTGATCCACAGTCAAAGGTTTTAGCATAATTAACAAAGCAGAATTTTTTTCTGGACCCCCTTGCTTTCTCTATAATCCAATGAATACTGGCAATTTGACCTCTAGTTCCTCTGCCTTTTCTAAGTTCAGCATGTACATCTGGATGCTCTTGGTTCACATACTGCTGAAGCCTTGCTTGAAGTATTTTGAACATTACCTTGCTAACATGTGAAATGAGCATAATTGTATGGTAGTTTGAATATTCTTTGGTATTGCCTTTCTTTGAGATTTGAATGATTTTCTAGTCCTGTGGCTACTGCTGAGTTTTCCAAATTTGCTGACATATTGAGTGCAACACTTTAACACCATCATCTGTTAGAATTTTGAATAGCTCAGCTGGAATTCCATCACTTCCAATAGCTTCCATAGTTCATAGAAACGCTTCCTAAGATGTATAGATAGATAGATATAGATATAGATATGTCATTAAATGACAGAAGGCCACTTCTCCTTTTGAGTCAACTGACATACCAGGATCAAAATTCAACAAACTATAGCCAAGAGTCAGCTGTGTTTTTTTTTTTTTTTTGATAAAGCTTTGATAGGACACAGCCACACTCAATCTTTTTTCCTTAAGGTTTTTGGCCTCTTCCTCCCTTCAGAGCTAGTACTGTTGGGTAATTGCAACAGAGCTTTGATGACCCTCAAAGGCCCCAAATATTCACTGTTTCTTCACAAAATTTTTTGCTGACCCCTAATCAAACCCATGCATTTTGTTTAATTGTGACTCTATCTTAAGAAGAATACTGTTAGTTGTTTCACTCATTCTCTGTCCCTATCCACAACCTCTATACTTTGTCAGTTTCCTTTATTAATATATAGAGGTTTACAGGGGAGTGAAATGGTTATCTTTAGCTGTTTTCTTTATTCGTGTTTAGCTTTTATTTCTATAATTCATATATATTCCACAGGAAAAAACAGGTTTGTTAATTGCTGAGTGTAAGTACAGACAAGTCAGTGCTTTAAGACTAAACAAGTGAGATTTACACATTGCCAAACACACTCAGCATTATTATGTCATTCATGAGAGCTGTCAGTTCTTCTTCTGGACCTAAATTAACCCTCTAATCTGACCATTAAAATCTTTAGTACTTTAGGAAGGTAATGTATTATTTTTTTGAGTTAGATAACCCATTAAAATAGTTTTGCATTCTATATCCAGTTATCTAACTGATGAAATTTAATATGATGTTATGAGAAAATATATGTTTGTGTTTTAAATGTTTATCGTATTTTATGAAACGGGAAGAGAAAACTCTGCCAGTTCCAAAATAAAAGCCAGAGATACATACTTCTACAACACAAAAAGGATAAGTTATTTTAAATTCAGTCCTTAATTGAGCCTTTAAATATATATACATATATACATATATACATATATATATATATATATATAGTAGATTTATAAAGCTTCTAACTTCAGGATCTAGGCTATCATTTATTTATTTTGTCTTACGGATTGGAAATAACTTCCATGATAACAGAATGTGTCCTATTTACCTAGAAGCTAAGCAGCACGCAATAGGCACTCAGAACAGCATCTGTTAAATGGGTTGAAGTTACCTCACTAGATACTTCTGCAACAGTGTAAGTTAGGCACAACACTGTGAGTTAAATGTTGCTGTTCTCAATTTTTAAAGGAGGTAAGTGAGAGGCAGAAAAATTATCTGGCTTAACCTAAGTCACACAGCTTTTATAAAGAGCCAAGATAAAAACAAAACAAACAAACAAAAACTATGTGTTCTGCCTTCCAAATGTGTCTTTTTTTTGGATTATACAACATATTTGTTGCTTATACAATATTTCCTTTACTTTGAAGAGTAAAGAAACTGGAATTGGTTACCTCAGGAAGCTAATTTATGAAGATTTAAGAAGAAGAAATAATTTTTAATGTATTTAAAAAACTTTTTATTATCTGTATAAACCCAAGGCACAAAAAATAAAATGCCTTTAATTTGAAGTGGGGATAATTCAGGTAATGACAAGAAACTTTTTCTTGATCTTTCATTATCTTCTTGACTTGCACTCAGCAGAGATATTCATCTGCTTACTTCTGCATTTTAATTATCACCACCTGCTAACTGTATTAACTACCAGAAAAACAGAATGAGTAACAAAGTGCTGGAATGTAGTTTCTCCACCCACAGAAAAGCATTGCAGACTTAGCAAAAGATGGTTCAGTAGTTCTTTGTGACATAGAGGATAAGGGAGAATGCAAAAACTTTCTAAAATCATCACATTTAAAATGCTTTGAACATAGGTATCATATCTAAGATTCATTAATTTTGATATTTTACATACATTTTATTTTTAAGGCTGAAGTATCACTTAATAGTCATGAGTGCTAACATATATATTACATGGAAGTAGTTTTCCCCAAACTTTCCACAAATAGGTATTTGATTATTTTACTAAACTCACAGTTAACAAAGATGAAAGTGATAAGAGAAAACGTTGGGCTAAAAATGTCTCCTTTTCACTTTTCTTAATCAAAATGGATGAACATGAAATGATTTGATTTATTTAGCTTGAAAAAAAAAATGGGACCATTATGCTCAGTTTTATCACAATAATTTTAAAAAATACCTAAAGATAAAGGATCATGTCCTAACATAATCAGATATAAAAAGCCAATATCAAAAGAAACTATATACTTAAAATTTTGATCATAAAATAGTAACTAGGTCTCAGTGAATTTTTAGCTGATTTACAGCAAATCATTATTAACAGATACTTTCAATGTTATGTAAATTCTTCTAGAGAATGAAAATAGGAAAGCTTTCATATTAATTTTAGGAGTTAATCTAATTTTGATACAAAAATCATGTCAGAAATAACAGAAAAATGAAACTATAGAACAAGCTAAATATGAATATACAAAGGAAATATTAAGTTATTAGCAAAGACAATCTAGCAGTGTAAGGGAAAATGCATCATTACTACAGAATGAAAACAGGATTCCAAATTAGAAAATGTGTTAATATAATTTATAAGTAGAGAATATAATGAATGGGGTCTATTAATTACTGCTAAGAGGGAATTAGACAAAATTTTTCCCACTAAAGAAATGCCTAAGGAAGCTGGCAGTAAAAGAAACATCCTAATCTAGTATGGAAAAACAAGGCTTCGCCAGTGGCTCAGCTGGTAAAGAATCCTCCTGCAATGCAGGAGACCTGGGTTCGACCCCTGGGTTGGGAAGATCCCCTGGAGAAGGGAAAGGCTACCCACTCCAGTATCCTGGCCTGGAGAATTCCATGGACTGTATGGTCCATGGGGTTGCAAAGAGTTGGACACGACTGAGCGACTCTCACTTCACTTTCTTAGGCTTCCCTTGTAGCTCTACAGAGAATCTATCAAAAGCCTATAATAAACAACACAATGATGAAGTTTTAGACATATCCTCTCTAAAAGATTTCTGCTCTGATTCACTTAACGTCGTACTGGAAGTCCTAGATGACATAGAGAAAAAAGAATAAGATGATAACATTTAGAAAGTAGAAACTAATACAGTCAAAATTATCAATATCGTCTCCAGTTTTTGAAAAGAGAAGCCACCTCACAGTGTTTAATCACAGTGAGCTCTTAGATGTCATAATCTCCAACTACTTGGTTAATTTCAACCAAGTTAGTTCTCTCTATATAGCCATCAGAGCTATGAATTAAGGATGGTCAAGAAATGGGAACCCACTCCAGTACTCTTGCCTAGAAAATTCCATGGATGGAGGAGCCTGGTGGGCTATAGTCCATGGGGTCACAAAGAGTCGGACATGACTGAGCAACTTCACGAAGAGCTCAGTAGAGTGGGAGACAGCTGCCAAGTGTCAGAGTAGCCAATTAAAGAAATGTGCCAAAATGGAAGTAATCATCAAGCCTTTAATCACTTACTATGATAGGCTAGGGACTTCCCAGGTCGCTCAGTGGCAGAGACTCCATTTGCCAATGCAGGAGACACAAGTTTGATCCCTTGGTCGGGAAAATCCCCTACAGAAGGAAATGGCAAACTAATCCAGTATTTTTACCTGGAAAATCTTATGGACAGAGGAGCCTGGCAGACTATAGTCCATGGGGTGGTAAAAGAGTTGAACATGACTTAGTGATTAAAACAACAACATTATAGTATAAGTAAGAGGCTAAAATGGAAGACAGCATCAACTTGCTCCTTTTCCAGTTTCATCCTTGTAATGAAGTGGCAGACAGGATCTGTATCAGCACAGATATGGTGGTCATATTAAAGCTGAGGGACTCTTGAATAAAAGGATCTTGTAATTTTAATAACCCAGGGCCTAGCAGAGACAACAGGGACAGGACTCGGAATGGAAAAGAACTAGGTACTGACTCAGGGTAATAAAAAGTGTTTTCAAGATTTCCCTATAAAGATACTTCCAAATGGAGGTGTCTGGGCTGGGAATGCAGATACACAAAAGAGGCTGTCATCCAGAGAGCCTTGGCTGTAGCCTGACTGTAACCCCTTTCAGAGAGTGCAATGCATTGGCTATGTATCATGTCTGGTGAAGAGACAACTGTTATCTCCTATGAGGCCTGCCAGGTAAAGACTTGGTACTTGCTTACGATTGAGTCGGAAAATCACACAAGGATTTTTGGCCAGGAGCTGGACTGCTCATTCTGGAGGTCCTCAAGACTGCTCTCAGTCTCAATAATTTCCTAGAATAACTTTTTATTGAGTATAATTGCTTTCAATGTTGTGTTTGTTTCTGCTATACAATGAAGTGAATCAGCCATATGCTTACATATATCCCCTCCCTCTTGGGCCTCCCCCACCCCATCCCACCCATCTAGATCATCACAGAACACTGAGCTGAATTTCCTGTACTTTATAACAAGTTCCCACTAGCTGTCTATTTTATACATGGTAGTGATGGTGGTGTCTGTGTGTGTGTGTGTGTGTGCATATATATATATATATATATATATATATATATATATATATATATATATCCCAGTTTCCCAATTCATCCTTCTTTCCTTACCCTGCTGTATCCACATGTCCATTCTCTATGTCTGCGTCTCTTATACCTGCCCTGGAAATAGATACATCTGTACCATTTTTTCTAAATTCCATGAATATGGATTAATATATGTCATTTGTTCTTCTCTTTCTGACTTACCTCTCTCTGTATGACAGACTCTAGGTCCATCCACACCTCAACAAATGACCCAATTTCATTCATTTTTAAGTCTGAGTAATATTCCGTTGTGTGTATGTACCATATCTTTTTTATCCATTTGTCTGTCTGTGGAAATGTAGGTTGTCATGTCCTGGCTATTGTAAATGGTGCTGCAATGAACACTGATGTACATGTGTCCTTTTGAATTATGGTTTTCTCAGGGTATATGCCCAGTGGTGGGATTTCTGGGTTGTATGGTAGTTTTATTTTTAGTTTGTTTAAGGAATCTCCATACTATTCTCCACAGTACCTGTATCAATTTACCTTCCCACCAATAGTGCAAGAGGCTTCCTTTTGCTCCACACCCTCTCCAGCTTTTATTGTTTATAGATTTTTTGATGATGACCATTTTGACTGGTGTCAGGTGATATAATTCTTAAAACTGATGAAAGTATTATATTCATGGTTATGATCTGTTACAGTAAAGGGATACAGATGTAAATCAACAAAGAAAAGAGGTATATACAGCAGGGTACAGAAGAGATCAGTTGCAAAGCTTCCAGTTGTCTTGTCCCAGTGGACTTGTGTGGACAGTGCTTATTTCCCTCAGCAATGATGTGTAGCAATAACACGTGGAGTACTGCCAACCAGGGAATCTCACCAGAGTTTTGTGTTCAGAATGTGTACTGGGAGTCGGTCACATGACCAGTGCCCTCACGGCTGATCTTACTCTCTAGCTTCTCAGGGGGCATGCTGATGTCATGTGTTCCAAGCTCTCACCACAGATCACATTGTTAGTGTAAATTACCTGGTACAGCCCCAAATCTCCAGGTAAGCAAAAACACTCCTAGGGGGTAGGACATTCCATGGGTTAAGAGGTTCCCTTCCAGGAATTGGGGGCAAAGGGCCAAACCTTTCTATGGTCAAAGTTGACATTTTACTATGAACTATTTTTCTTCCAGAATCATCTGTTTCTTCTGTGTTTGGGGATCATTTCCATCAGCATACAAGTGCCATATAAGATATGCAATATTAAATTAAAAAGCAGCAAAAACAAGAATGTAAATTCTCTTTGATTCATGGTCCTTCTTCAGGTGCTATCTCATTTCTCAATTATGCTCCTGATGTAAAGTATACTGAACTCTCCAGTGAGGGTGTATTTTATCATTAGCTATCTCCAGGGCAGTTTCCTCGATTCTGACTCAATCTCTATACTACACTGACTAAACTGAAGTCAGCCACTGTCAGACAAAAACTCCTTTGTGCTTCAGAGAACCTAGGGCTCCTTTAATCCACAGTGGCATAGTTACTCGAACCAGGAATATCACTGAGGCTGTTGAAATATTTACAGATGAAAATAGATCTGTGAATAATCTATTATAAATAGATTTATAATCTATTATAAAAGATTATTTACAATAGTAATTGATTTTTTTTATTTCATATAAATTTTGTTTTCTAATTTATTCCATTCTTTGATACAGGCTTATTCCATTTGGATTTGAAAGTATTTACCTTACAAATAGCTGTGTATGTAATTTTGCTTTTAATTAGCTTTTAATTTGTAGCTGTTTCTCAGTAGTTTTCATGACCAGCGAGGAGATTTTCAGTCTTTCTTTCAATCATTTTTTTATAAATTTAGAAAGTTAACAGAGTTGATGATTAGTATAGTTCTCAATTAATTTTGAACAAATTTCCAAAACTAGAAAAAGAATCACAATACAAAAATGTAATAGCATATTATAGTACAGAAAGCTAATTTCCTGTTGCTGTTACAGATTCACTCATTTAAAATGTCAAGACAATCTTATTTCATAATTTTAACACAATAGTAGAGAGCTGTTGTAATAGAGCAAGTATTTATGATAATTAGGTTTAGCTGAATAATGTGGTTCTTCAAAGGTGATAGTTGTGGATATTGATTTTCCAAATGGACTGAATCATTGATTGAATGCAGTTTGAAGAGGAACCAAATTAGTCTCTTGAATTTACCTGGGGCTGCTACCAGTGGAATACATTATCTGAGGAATCCCATGGCTATGTTTAACAGGTCAAGGACTCCCCCTGTCTGTTGGTACACTTGTGGAATCATTTCTTAGTTAATAATGTTTACTTGTAAAACCATAGGTAACTCCAAAGAGTTGTTCAGTGATTGAATTTTTTTTTTGCTAAAATAAATAAATTTCAGTATTGAATATAGAATGCAAAGCTTTCTCAACCCTACAACAAAATGAGGATGTAGGATGTTGATTACATTGTGCAAATATAAGCTATTATCAGGAGATAAGTAGGAATATTTCTTCTGAGACAACTGACATAATAGTGAAATAAATAAATATTCCTCAATGGAAAACACCTTCATATGAAAAGCTATAAATTATTCTTTAATTCCTGTTGAGCAAGAAATACCTCACCCATTGGGATTATTATAAATGCCAACTAATTAGTGAGCTGTCACATTTCTAAGATTCTAAGCAAATTTATTTTTTCATATTTTAGTCTTTCTGAAATTGGAATATCAAACATTTTGTGTGCATATTTATTATAGAATGTTTCAATTTCATTTTACTAATTGATGATACTGATATTAAATTGATGATAAACTTTATAATCAATAGGAAAAATTAAATTCTCTGGAAATATTGTTTATTTTAAAATATTTTTGAACTATTTATGGGCTTCCTGGATGGCTCAGTGATAAAGAATCCACATGCAAGAGACACAGAAGATGGGTTGGGAAGACTCCTGGAGAAGAGCATGGCATCCCATTGAGTGTCCTTGCCTGAAAAATTCCATCGAGAGCAGCCTGACAGTCCATAGAGTCACAAATAGACACAACTGAAGTGGCTGAGAGCACACACACACACACACACAAACACACACACACACACACGAACCGTTTAAAACATAAAAAAAAAAAAAGGATCAAGGAATAAGAAATGCCCGGTACTAGTATTTTATTTCCATCTAACAAAAAACAAAAGATAAATTTTAATGTTTTTCTACATATATCCATCTGACCTATTTCAAATTCCTTTTCTCCATCTATTAGGAGTAGCAGATGAGAAAATAAATTTGAAAAATTCTGAAATTTGACAGGTACCAGTCGTGTCATAAAGAATCCATCTCCAATGCAGGTGACCATGGTTCAATGCCTGGGTTGGGAAGAGCCCCTGGAGAAGGGCATGGTAACCCAGTGCAGTATTCTTGCCTGGAGAATCCCCATGGACAGATGAGCCTGGTGGACTACAGTCCATGGGGTCACAAATAGTCGGACACAACTGAGTACTCAGCACAACACATTCATGTGCATGGTTTATACTACTATTAATAAAATTTTATACTATAGATATAGTATTTACATTGAATATTGCATTCCTTTATTCTAACATGAAGTGAAGTGAAGTCGCTCAGTTGTGTCCAACTCTTTGTGACCCTGTGGACTGTAGCCTACCGGGCTCCTCCATCCATAGGATTTTCCAAGCAAGGGTACTGGAGTGGGTTGCCATTTCCTTCTCCCATGATCTTCCCAATCCAGGGATCGAACCCAGGTCTCCTGCATTGTAGGCAGACACTTTACCATCTGAGCCACTAGGAAAGTCACCATTCTAACATATTTTATATATTTAATATTTGTAAAATCACACTCAATGACATCTTAAAATAGAAAATGGCAGTATTTTGTTCTCTTTTATTATGGTAAATAATGTTATTTTTATCTTCACCATGTTGAATATCATTTATTTCTACTAGTTTTATTGATGTTTATGAGACATTATTCATTCATTTTAATCAATCTCATTTCTCTCTGGTAAAGGTTATGTTTTATTTTACTTTATAATATATATGGTGAAGTTTCAATTATTACATGTCTACAAAAGTTTTATATTTATTTATACTTTTTAGTTAGTAGGCATACACACACACATATATATGCATATATATATATATATATGGACATAGGTTTTTCAGTTTTGAATAATTTTAACACATTGACTAATCAAATATTTCTTTGCCAATTCATTCATTTTAGCATTTTCCAACTGCTATATGCTCTGACAAGTCATTTTATCATCTCTTTTACTTATTCATTTCTCAGTGCAGTGTTTTGGAATCTATATTCCACTTCAAAATCTTTGTCACTATCCAGTGAAGCTATTATGCCCTCAACTGAGTCTTTTTTTATTTCAATATTTATTAGTTATTTCCAGCATTTACAATTGAATGTTTTCCCTGTAATTGGTTAAGCAAGATCATTTATTTTCTGTTGTATAGATCCTGATATATAATTACATACTCATTTTTGTTATTTCATCTTTTCTTAATATTTTAATTTCACATTTTTTATTATTTTTAGTGGCTACCATAAATGTTACATAATTTTGATATACTACAATGGTATAAATACTTACTTTGTTGCATTCTTGAAAATACTAGAACCTTAGATGACCTATTCTATTATTGCTATTATGCATTTTGATTCTACATACTACATGATAACTAACATGAAGTATAATGTAATGTATACCCAACATGATGGCCTGTGTTGGGCCTTTTTAATTGCTTTTTTCCTGCCTGTATTTCTATGCTGCTTTTGACATATTATACCCTATACTACATAAAGTACCCCAATTGGGTATCAAACAGAAATTTTTATTGCAGATGTGGAGTAGTAAATTCTTTGTCTATTTATTTTATTATGTAATTGTATCACTTTTTAAAAATCTGGAATAGAATTCTACGTTGACAATGATTATCTTCTAATATCATGACATTCCATTGTCTTCTGACTTCCATTGTTTTATGATATTGACTGTCAGTTTTATTTGTACTTTCCGAAAGAAATATTTCTCTTCCTCTGGTTGCTCTTAATGCTTTTTATTCATATTTGGTTTGTATCAATTTATCTCTAACAAGCTTAGTTGTGCTTCCTTATGTGTCTTTTCCCATTTTAATATGTAGAGTGTCTTTTGACATTGACTGATGACTTACAACAATTTTGGGAATTTCTCAATTAATAACACATACTGTATTGTTTCTTTATTATTCCTGTCCTCTCTATCTGGAACTTCATTAGCATGCATGTAAACATTTTCCTTGTGTGCTATGAGGAGAAACAGCTCCATCGTGGCTTTCTGGAAATTTTGCTTGTTTTATACCAGATACAGAAGGGAGGCTCAACCATAGTTTTGGCAGATGATCTTGGCAGAACGCCATGTGATCCTCTCCTGGAATATAAAATGATAGACAGTCTTGTGAGGAGCTGTCACAAGGCCATTTCTCAACTGCCTTATTAATTTTCAGATGGCTCCCTATCTTGCAGGAAGCTGTCTGCTGCTAATCATCTGCCTTCATGGTTCTAGTGAGGCATAGGATTTTTACATTTTATACCTATTTAAATATAAAGCTGTAGACTATAAAGCCTCTTACCTGAAGCTTAGAAAGTATTCTCTATTACAAGGCAATCAATTGTTTGTGCCATCTGTCATCTTCCTTATTCATTTTAGAGTCATTTAGTGGAATAAGGGGGCTTCCCTGATAGCTCAGTTGGTGAAGAATCCACCTGCCATGCAGGAGACCCCAGTTCGATTCCTGGGTCAGGAAGATCCCCTGGGGAAGGGATAGGCTACCCTCTCCAGTATTCTTGGGCTTCCTTTATGGCTCAGCTGGTAAAAAATCTGCCTGCAATGTGGGAGACCTGGATTCAATCTCTGGGTTGGGAAAATCCCCTGGAGAAGGGAAAGGCTACCCACTGCAGTATTCTGGCCTGCAGAATTCCATGGACTATACAGTCCATGGGGTCATATACAGTTGGACATAAGGAGCTGATAACATGCCGATCTTGTATGTGTTATATTTTTAAGTAGTTAATTGTATAAATACGTACAGGCTCATTGTTTCCTTAGTGGTTGAATATATGGAATTGTATCAAATCAGCATAACAGCTAAGTAGTCACTGTTGCTTAGATATTGCTTCACTGTTTGGCATCTCCTTGGTCATTTATGCTCTGTTCTCTATATTTTTTTTAAAATTACTTTTGCTACTCTGCTTTCTTGTTTAATTTTCCTATATTGTACCATATGGAATCTACTGTTAAACTCGTGTATCAAAATCTTAATTTTAGTTAATGTATTTATTTTCATTTCTAGAATGAACTTGATTCTTTTTCCAGTCTAATTCTTGATTGATGTTATCCATCCCATTATCTTTATTAATCTTTTCTCTATTTTCTTGGACATATTAATTACAGTTATTTTAAACCACTTTTAACTTTAACCTATGGAGCATCCATGGTCTGCTTCTACTGTCAGTTTTGCTCTAAGCATTCAAACATATTTTTTTGTATCACTTAATGATACAGATTGCAATATCAGATACATGCATAAAATGTAAGTGACCCTATCATATTTATAGGAAGACCCTATTCTCTGATAAGTGTGTGTTTATGATTCTAAAACTTATGCATATGACTTGAAATTTTTTTCTCTTAATATTTATTTATGTTTAGTAGATTGTTTACATGACTTCATTAGATTCCCCTCATACCCAATTAAGACACTGACCGTATAATAATGATTTATGATTTTTACTCCTCAGCAATATTAGATAATTTGTCACTTTAGTTATATAGCCAGTTATAAGTGTAACTTCTTTCCTGTCTACCATACCATGTCCTGTGTCTTTTTCTTCCCACTTTACAAAGTCATAATTCCCAGACATCCAGTTGTTGAACAGATGATTCCTTTTATTTTCTTTGTGAGAGGAAAGACTTAACCTCACAGCAGTTATTGTTTTTCAGAGACGAGCCATATGCCACAACAAACCCACCACTACCCCACTACTGCCAGATTAGAGTTTACTTCCACTCCTCAGTTTGATTTTTTTCTTTTCTAGTAGACATTGAGATGTATATTCAGTTGGTTAATCTCTTTAAAATTTGGATCCGATATGGTATCTTTTTAAAAAAAATAAAATATTTTAAAGTGAAATCTTACATACCAAGATGAATGGATAAACAAAATGTGGTACAATATGCAATGGAATATTGCTCAGCCATAAAAAAGAATGGATTTGAGTCTGTTGTAGTGAGGTGGATGACCCTAGAGCCTATTATACAGAGTGAAATACGTCATAAAGAGGAAAACAAATATTGTATATAATGTGTATATATGGAATCTAGAATACTAATGAACCTTCTTGCAGGGAAGAAAAGGAGACACAGATGTATAGAAGAGACTTGTGGACCCAATGAGGGAAGGAGAAGGTGGGATGAATTGAGAAAGTAGCACTGACATATATACACTACCATGTGTAAAATAGACAGCTAGTGAGAAGGTGCTGTATAACACAGATTTCACAGCCTGATGCTTTGTGATGACCTAGAGGGGTGGAATGGTAGAGGGGGGAGGGAGGCTTAAGAGGCAAATAATGGCTGATTTTTCATTGTTAAATGCAGAAACCAATACAACATTATAAAGCAATTATCTTCCAGTTAAAAAAATAAAATGAAAAGAGGAGTTAAAGGAGACCTGAAAGCTAAAATTAACATAGTATCCTGGGTGGGATGTTGGAATGGAAAAAGAGCACTAGGTAAAACCTAAGGAAATCTGAACAAAGTCCTGACTCAATATTACTTTAATAACTGTGACAAATGTGCCATATAAATGTAAGATGTTAAGAATAAAGGAAACTGTGTATAGGGAATATGGGAACCATGTTCCAATTTTGGAATTTCTATTTTGAATTCAAGCAATTCTAAAGAATAAAGACTATTTTAAAATCATTAAAAAAATCTTATATGCCATCTTAACCTGATATCCTTTATTTCTTATTTAATTTGAAACTTACAAATTAAGCACGTATGTGTGAAGATGTTTTAGTATCTTAAAATTCAATACTTAAAACTTCTTTTGAATGTTATGGTCAATAAGCAGAGATAAAATTGCAAAATTCAGTAGTTAATAATTGGACATTACTTGCATATAAATTTTGAATTGCCTAAAAATTCATAATGTGAAAACAGATATAGAAGATATCTAGCCAGCACTCATGGAGTTTTAAGTATGTTTTAAGTAAGGTATAAGGATATTTTTTTTTCCCTAAATGAAGAGTTATTACATCTTTTTTGTTTAGTTCCATTGTAGTGTACTGGAGGATTAAATGTGAAGATTGTCTATGTGTACATTCAAATACATAAATAGGTAATTTTATGAATCCAGATATTTTATTTATCTTCTACCTGATGCTGGGAGGGATTAGGGGCAGGAGGAGAATGGGATGGACGACAGAGGGTGAGATGGCTGGATGGCATCACTGACTCGATGGACGTGAGTTTGGGTGACCTCCGGGAGTTGGTGATGGACAGGGAGGCCTGGCGTGCTGTGACTCATGGGGTCGCAAGGAGTCAGACACGACTGAGCGACTGAACTGAACCGAACTGAATGACCAGTGTTGTGATTTATTAAACATAAATAAAATCTGCTGCCTAATCTCTTAGAATTGAAATCCTAAAATTCTGGTGACTTTAATATATATTTCATATATTTTCCTTCTATCTAAGTTTCCTTAATAATATGTTAGACTGACACAGGGAGATCGAGTTGGATCCACAGGTCAGGAAGATCCCCTGGAGGAGGGCATGGCAACACACTCCGGTATTCTTGCCTGGAGAATCCCGTGGATGGACGAGCCTGGTGGGCTACAGTCCATAGGGCCGCAAAGAGTCCTATAGGACTGAAGCGACTGAGCACACACGCATGCACACACTTTGATTAAATTAAATCAAATAACTACATTTATTTTTGGTGTGAAACTTGGAGTTTAAATAATAAGTGAAATAAGGTATAATGACACAAATACAGAAAAGATAATCATTCATAGTCAAAATATGATCTTTTCCTTTATCTTCAGAAAAGAATAATCTTTTCCAATAGTATTTGAAAACCTTAGAGCATATTTACTATAGTTGATTTTTTTTTAAAATCTGATAATATTATTTTAGTGGAAAAGAACACTAGGAGAACATATTTTATCTCTGTCCTCTCCATAACTGATACATACTTCTATAAAGAAGTGAAAGTCATCATACTTTTTTTTAAACATCTGGGGATAGTAAATGAAACTGTATGTATGTTTGTTTTAAATAGTTTGTTCTTTCGGTCATTTATAGGGAACTCATGATTTGTTTTCACAGCACTCGAGAGAATGGTATAGAATTATAGTATAAAAATATATAAAGAGAAATATAATATAAATGATTCTTCCTTTGATATATCACAGGCTAATGGATCTAAAAAAATAAAAATAAATTACCTGTTTCTACTGACAGTAATGGTATACTAGGTAATTCATGCCAATCTTCTCAACAAGGACAACTATAAAAGATGAACAAAATGCTTTTAAAAGTAAATCTACATGAACAAATTCAAGAGATAACAAGACAGTGAAGAATTATGTTGCAATTAGGACCATTCTTCTGCTTGGAGTATCTGGTAATTTTGAAAAGGTTGCTTGAAGGCTGACAAACTGAGGAATAAAAATGGAAACTTGAATGGAAGCTAGTGAACAAAATAGAGTCTAGATTAAGGGCAAGAGTATGCTACACCTTTGGGGTCAGGGTAAATTGGAAGAAGTGTAGTATTCATAAGAAAAGAAATACATCTTAAAATTATCTCCATAATCAAAACTAGATTAAAGTGATCCTGGATTGCTTCTACTTTCAACAAATTGTGAGAGGCAGAGTTACACTCTATCTGAAGAAACTTACTTTCATTTTCGCTCAAAGTTTTCATATAACAGCACATAGAATCTTTAAAACTCACCAGATAGCAGAGAAAATGACATTTAACTAAAGGTCTGGAGAGCAACACATATTAAAACAGATTAAAAAGATATTTAGGTAAAGGAGTCTTCAGACACCTTTAAATAATTATATTACTGGACATTTTGAAACTGAAGAAACATTTGGAAATCCTAGAAGTTAAAAAGTGCAGAATTCAGCAATGAACATGCGGAATTTGAAATTTAAAAGACAATACTATTGTTCATATTACCATCTTCCCAAAACCAAAAACACTAAGGTATAAATCTATTAAAATATTTATAAGACCTATATGATAAAATTACAAATTTGATGAAATAAAGGACTGAATAAATGAAGAATTATTCTATGTTCAAGAATAGCCAAAGCTAATACTGTCAAGATGTCAGTTTTCCTGACTTGATGTACAAATTTAAAGCAATCTTTATTAAAATCCCAGGGAAGTTATTTTGTGGATATTGACAGATTGACTCAAAAATTTATATGGAGAGACAGAAGACTCAGAATAGCCAACATAATATTGAAATAAAAGAACAAAGTCAGAGAATTGACACTACCTGACTTCTAGGTTTACCATAAAGTCACACTATTCAAGACAGTGTGATATTGTTGAAAGACTAGTCAAAGAGATAAATGGAAAGCAATATAGTCCAAACATAGATCCACACAAATGGGATCAACTGAACTTTGACAAAAGAGCAAAGGCATTATAATGAAGAAAGGATATTCAGCACATGGTCCTGGAACAACTGGAGATCCATGTGCAAAAAGGTGAATCTAGACACAAACCTTACCCCCTTCACAAAAACCTAGTAAAACTGGATCATAAACCAAAAAAAAGAAAATGCAAAAGGATAAAATTCCTAGAAGATAATATAGGAGAAAATCTAGATGACTTTGTGTATGCGTGTGTGCTCAGTCGTGTTCAACCCTGCAACCACAGGGACTGTAGCCCACCAGGCTCCTCTGTCCGTAGGATTTTCCAGGCAAGAATACTTCAGGAGGTTGTCCTTCCCTTCTACAGGGAATCTTCACCACACAGGGATCAAACCCCACAATCCCTATGTCTTCTGGATTGGCAGGCAGATTGTTTACCACTGAGCCACCTGGGAAGCCCAAACATGTGTATAATTATTTTTAACATACAAACACCAAAAACACAGTCCATGGCAGAAATAACTGATGAATTAGATTTCATAAAAATTAAAAACTTCTATTGGTCAAAAAGCAATGTAGAGAGAAAGACAAGACATGCTGCCTACTGGTAGAAAATATTTGCAAAGGACATATCTGATAAAAGAAACATTTAAAACATATAAAAGATTCTCTTTTATTTTGTTGAGGTGTAATTGATTTACAATTTTGTTAGTTTCTACTGTATATCAAAGGAATTCAGTTATATATAACTGATATATACATATCTATAACTTTGATATACAGTGTGTGTGTGTGTGTGTATATATACATATAAAACTTTGGCAAGCATATGTCTGTTCTCTATGACTGAGAGTCTGTTTCTATTTTGTAGGTAAGTTTGTTTATGTCCCATTTTAGACTCCACGTGGAAGTGATATCTTATTGCATTTGTCTTTCTCTTTCGGGCTGACTTCGCTGAGTCTGATAATGTCTAGGTCCAGCCATGTTGCTGCAATGGCATTATTTCATTCCTTTTTTACAGCTGAGTAGTATTCCATTGTGCATATGTACCACATCTTTTTCTCCATTCATCTGTTGATGGACATTTAGGTTGTTTCCATGTTTTGTCTATTGTAAATAGTGCGGCAATAAACTCTGAGGTGCATGTCTATTTTTGAATTAGAATTTTTTTTCTGTATATATGCCCAGAAGTGGGATGCATAAGACAAATATTTTATGATATCACTTATGTACAGAATCTAAAAACTGGTACAAATGAATTATTTACAAAAGAGAAATGGATTCACAGATGTGGAAGTCAAAGTAATGGTTACCAAAGGCAAAAAGTAGGTTGGGGACATAAATTAGATTAGAACTGACATATACACACTACTATATATGAAGTAGGTAACTAATAAGAACCTACCATGTAGCATAAGGAACTCTGCTCAATATGCTGCAATGACCTATATGGTAAGAGAATCTAAAAAGGAGTAGGAGTAGATATATGTCTGTGTATAACTGATTCTCTTTGCTATACAGCAAACGAACACAACATTGTAAATCAACTGTACTCCAATAAAAGTTAATTCAAAAAACTATTTAATTATTTAAAGGTCAGTAATATGAAAACAGACTTCTCAATTAAAAATGAGTGAAAGATCTGAATAAACAACCCACCAAAGAAAATGTACAGATGGCAAAAGTGTTCAACATCCTATGTTATCATGAAATTAAAAAACAATAGTGAGGTAACATTACATGGCACCCAACATTTAAACACTGACACATCAAAAACTGGTGAGAATATGAGCAATAGGAAATCTCAGTTTTTGCTGTTAGTAAGGCAAAATGTGGCAAACACTTTGAAAGACAATTTGAAAATTTCTTAGAAAACTAAATATACTTTTATTATATGATTGGCCAAGTGCTTTTTTGATATGTACCTGAGAGAACTGAAAAATTACACCCACTCAAAAATCTGCACATGGATGTTTGCAGCAGCCTTATTCATAATTGCCAAAACTGGAAAGCAATCCAAATGTCACATCTTATATAGGTGAATGGTTGAACAAATTATGGGGCTTCCCAGGTGGCTCTAGTGATAAACAACCTGCCTGACAATTCAGGTGGCATAAGAGATATGGGTTCAATCCCTGGTTTAGGAAGACCTGCTCAAGTAGGGCATGGAACCCCACTCCAGTATTCTGTCTGGAAAATTCCATGGTCCAAGGAGCCTGGTGGCCTGCAGTCCATAGTGTTGCAAAGAGTTGGACACTAGTGAAGCAACTTAGCATGGCAGGGCACCACAATGGGGTGTCGTATGTGTACTCAGTTGCTTAATCACATATGTTCAAATATGCATCACTGTACCAGAAGTACATGGCTAAAATCTTACAGGCCATCTACAAAGGAATGTCATATTCTTCCAGTTCCTAACTTATACAAAATGCAAACAACAATACCCAGGACAGTGTTCTCAGTATTTTTTGCATGAATGACTGGAAGTGGAAGCAGGCTTGCTGGAGAAGACAGGATTACTGGGGTCTTACGGAAAGCATTTAGCTTAAACAAATGGAAAATAATAATTCATTATAGAAAAACATAACAATTTCGGAGCAAAGGTGAAAGTTATTGTTTTGTTTATAATGCTGTTGTTTTCCATTTGTTGGAGAAGGGTTTGGGTAAAAATTAGAGTTCCTTTGGAGGTTGTAGAGATTGCACAGTGGAAAGCATTCAATACCAGAATAAGAAACATGGGTTTTATTATCACAGAAAAGCCACTAAAGATTTTTCAGTAGTGAAATCACACGAATTCATTGGTTGTTTTGGAGAAACTGTGAGCAAATAACCTCTCTGAGCCTCCATTCTCATATTATAAAACACGGAATAGCAGCTTTGGAATTAAATATTGATTTTAATATTTAATGCCTATGGAGTCACACAAGAAAAAATATAACAATAACTCCAATAGTTTGAATCTGAATGATAAAGAAAAATGTGATGCCATTACAGATAAAGGGAAAGAATGAAAAATAAAAGAAGTAGGAAAACTAAGAAGAGAAAAAAGAAGAAAGAAAAGCATACGGAAAAAGAATAAAGAGGAATAAAATAGCAGGGGGAGAAATGGGAAATAAGTGACAAGGAAATAGAGGGAAGGAGGAAATACATGATGGAGAAATGATTAGCTTAAATTTAATAGACATTTTAGATGACATCAGGCTTCTAAAGTAAATGTTGAGTAGATATTTATGGGACTAGAGATAAGACAATAAGTCAGCTTTGGAATTGTAGTTGTGGGAGTTATCCTTATAAAGGCAAAAGACCATAGGCTAATGGAATTTTAGGGGAAGAGACTATACATTTAAAAGAAAAAGAGGAAGAAAAGAGGGAAGTGAGGGAAAAAGCAAAGCAGCCTCATATCAAGGATAATCTACAGTCTATTTTTAAGGAAATCAAAAAGAGGAAAAAAGAATATAAGTTGAAGACATCATTGATTTTTCAGTCTTAAATACTGTGAATGTCAAGCAAAATGAGATATTTATGACATGTGTGCAATCTAAGAAAATGTACTTTTATTAGCACAGTGGATTCAGAAGTAAATTGCAAAGAATTATGATCAAAATGGGAAACACAGGAAATATGACCAAACAATAAAAGAAAAGAACAAGTTTGAATAAAAATTTAACTTGAGGTGTTCATGCATTATAAAAATAGTATCAAATATGAGAATGCAACATTTAGGGGAGGGGTTAAAAGTAATGGAAATGATAGAAAATGAAACAATACAGCTATGAAGGATGGCTTGTGCATAGATGACTGATAACATAACTTTTTGGAAGGAGGCAGGAAGGACTGAAAGGAGAAAAGAAAGGGAAATAAAAATTAAAGAAACATAAATGGTGCATCTAACCCCAGAATGGAAATATAAAGAAGACTCGCACAGTTTGCTGGCTGAGAGGCTCACCCAAGATCAGATGAGGTTAAGAGATATTTCTTAGGATACAGCATGATGTTACAAGATAAATTATATTTTGTTACTGAATTATCAAGGGAAAGTACTTTTGGCTTCTCTATAGCAAACCTAGAGAGGATTTCTTTATTAATTGTCTGTCTGGTAGAAAGTACTAATAGTTTACTCATCTTGTGAAGAGGTGAGAAAACAAATTTTTTTTTTTTTGTAGTTCCTTGTTCTTATTTTTTTTTTAATTTATTTATTTTAATTGGAGGCTAATTATTTTACAATATTGTAGTGGTTTTTGCCATACATTGACACGAATCAGCCACAGGTGTACATGTGCTCCCCATCCTGAACCCCGCTTCCACCTCCCTCCCCATCCCATCCTTCTGGGTCATCCAAGTGTACCGGCCCTGAGCACCCTGTCACATGCATCGAACCTTGACTGGCATTCGGTTATAATATACAAGTTTCAATGCTATTATCTCAGATCATCCCACAATTGCCTTCTCCAACAGAGTCCATAAAACTGTTCTATACATCTGTGTCTCTTTTGCTGTCTCGCATATAGGGTTATCTTTACCATCCTTCTAAGTTCCATATATATGCATTAGTATACTGTGCTGGTGTTTTTCTTTCTGGCTTACTTCACTCTGTATAATAGGCTCCAGTTTCATCTACCTCATTAGAACTGATTCGAATGTATTCTTTATAATGGCTGAGTAATATTCCATTGAGTATATGTACCACAGATTTCTTATCCATTTGTCTGCTGATAGACATCTAGGTTGCTTCCATGTCCTGGCTATTATAAACAGTGTTCTAATGAACATTGGGGTACACATGTCTCTTTCAATTCTGGTTTCCTCAGTGTGTATGGCCAGCAGTGAGATTCCTGGGCCATATGGCAGTTCTGAATTTGGCAATCAGACTTAAATTGAAGAAAGTAGGAGAAAACCACTAGACCATTCAGGTATGACCTAAATCAAACCCTTTATGATTATACAGTGGAAGTGAGAAATAGATTTAAGGGACTAGATCTGATACACAGAGTACCTGATGAAATATGGATGGAGGTTCATGACATTGTAAAGGAGATGGGGATCAAGACCATCCCCATGGAAAAGAAATGCAAAAAATCAAAATGGCTGTCTGGGGAGGCCTTACAAATAGCTGTGAAAAGAAGAGAAGCAAAAAACAAAGAAGAAAAGGAAAGATATAAGCATCTGAATGCAGACTTCCAAAGAATTGCAAGGAGAGATAAGAAAGCCTTCCTCAGTGATCAATGCAAAGAAATAGAGGAAAACAATAGAATGGGAAAGACTAGAGATCTCTTCAAGAAAATTAGAGATACCAAGGGAACATTTCATGCAAAGATGGGCTCAACAAAGAACAGAAGTGGTATGGACCTAACAGAAGCAGAAGATATTAAGAAGAAGTGGCAAGAATACATAGAAGAACTGTACAAAAAAGATCTTCATGACCCAGATAATCACGACGGTGTGATCACTCACCTAGAGCCAGACACCTTGGAATGTGAAGTCAAGTGGGCCTTAGAAAGCATCACAACAAAGCTAGTGGAGGTGATGGAATTCCAGTTGAGCTGTTTCAAATCCTGAAAGATGATGCTGTGAAAGTGCTGCACTCAATATGCCAGTAAATTTGGAAAATTCAGCAGTGGCCACAGGGCTGGAAAAGGTCAATTTTCATTCCAATCTGAAAGAAAGGCAATGCCAAAGAATGCTCAAACTACTGCACAATTGCACTCATCTCACATGCTAGTAAAGTAATGCTCAAAATTCTCCAAGCCAGGCTTCAGCAATATGTGAACTGTGAACTTCCAGATGTTCAAGCTGGTTTTAGAAAAGGCAGAGGAACCAGAGATAAAATTGCCAGCATCATGGAAAAAGCAAGAGAGTTCCAGAAAAACATCTATTTCTGCTTTACTGACTATGCCAAAGCCTTTGACTGTGTGGATCACAGTAAACTGTGGTGAAAGAGGTGGGAATACCAGACCACCTGACCTGCCTCTTGAGAAACCTATATGCAGGTCAGGAAGCAACAGTTAAAACTGGACATGGAAGAACAGACTGGTTCCAAATAGGAAAAGGAGTATGTCAAGGCTTTATATTGTCACCCTGCTTATTTAACTTCTATGCAGAATACATCATGAGAAACGCTGGGGTGGAAGAAGCATAAGCTGGAATCAAGAATGCCTGGAGAAATATCAATAACCTCAGATATGCAGATGACACCACCCTTATGGCAGAGAGTGAAGAGGAACTAAAAAGCCTCTAGATGAAAGTGAAAGAGGAGAGTGAAAAAGTTGGCTTAAAGCTCAACATTCAGAATACTAAGATCATTGCATCTGGTCTCATAACTTCATGAGAAAGAGATGGGAAACAGTGTCACACTTTATTTTTGGGGGCTCCAAAATCACTGCAGATGGTGATTGCAGCCATGAAATTAAAAGGAGCTTAGTCCTTGGAAGGAGTTATGACCAACCTAGATAGCATATTAAAAAGCAGAGACATTACTTTACCAACAAAGGTCCATCTAGTCAAGGCTATGGTTTTTCTAGTGGTCATGTATGGATATGAGATTTGGACTGTGAAGAAAGCTGATTGCTGAAGAATTGATGCATTTGAACTGTGCTGTTGGATAAGAGTCCCTTGGACTGCAAGGAGATCCAACCAGTCCATCATAAAGGAGATCAGTCCTGGGTGTTCATTGGAAGGAGTGATGCTGAAGCTGAAACTCCAATACTTTGGCCACTTCGTGAGATCTGACTCATTGGAAAAGACCCTGATGCTGGGAGGGATTGGGGGCAGGAGGAGAAAAGGGATGACAGAGGATGAGATGGCTGGATGGCATCACCAACTCGATGGACATGAGTCTGAGTGAACTCCGGGAGTTGGTGATGGACAGGGAGGCCTGGCGTGCTGTGATTCATGGGGTCACAAAGAGTCGGATCCGACTGACTGAGCCACTGAACTGAACTGACTGATGGCAGTTCTATTTCCAGTTTTTAAAGGAATCTCCACGATGTTCTCCATAGTAGCTGTACCAGTTTGCATTCCCACCAACAGTGTAAGAGGGTTCCCTTTTCTCCACACTCTCTCCAGCATTTATTGTTTGTAGATTTTTGGATAGCAGCCATTCTGACCAGCGTGAGATGGTACCTCATTGTGGTTTTGATTTGCATTTCTCTGATAATGAGTGATGTTGAGCATCTTTTCATGTGTTTGTTGGCCATCTGTATGTCTTCTTTGGAGAAATGTCTGTTTAGTTCTTTGGCCCATATTTTGACTGGGTCATTTATTTTTCTAGAATTGAGCTGTAGGAGTTGCTTGTATATTTTTCAGATTAATTCTTTGTCAGTTGTTTCATTTTCTATTATTTTCGCCCATTCTGAAGGCTGTCTTTTCACTTTGCTTATAGTGTCTTTTGTGCAAAATCTTTTAATTTTAATTAGGTCCCATTTGTTTATTTTTGCTTTTATTTCCGTTACTCTGTGAGGTGGGTCATAGAGGATCCTGCTGTGATTTATGTTAAATAGTGTTTTGCCTATGTTTTCCTCTAGGAGTTTTATAGTTTCTAGGCTTACATTTGGACCTTTAATCCATTTTGAGTTTATTTTTGTGTATAGTGTTAGAAAGTGTTCTAGTTTCATTCTTTTACAAGTGTTTGACCAGTTTTCCCAGCACCACTTTTTAAAGAGATTGTCTTTTCTCCACTGTGTATTCTTGCCTCCTTTGTCAAAGATAAGATGTCCATAGGTGCATGGGTTTATCTATGGGCTTTCTATTTTGTTCCATTGATCTATATTTCTGTCTTTATGCCAGTACCATACTGTCTTGATGACTGTAGCTTTGCAGTATAGCCTGAAGTCAGGCAGGTTGATTCCTCCAGTTCCATTCTTCTTTCTCAAGATTGCTTTGGGTATTCGAGGTTTTTTGTATTTCCATACAAATTGTGAAAGTATTTGTTCTAGTTCTGTGAAAAATACTGTTGGTAGCTTGATAGGTATTGCATTGAATCTATAGATTGCTTTGGGCGGTATACTCATTTTCAGTGTATCAATTCTCCCAATCAATGAAGATGGTATATTTCTCCATCTATTTGTGTCCTCTTTGATTTCTTTCATCAGTGTTTTATAGTTTTCTATATATAGGTCTTTTATTTCTTTAGGTAGATGTATTCCTAAGTATTTTATTCTTTTTTGCAATGGTGAATGGAATTGTTTCCTTAATTTCTCATTCTGTTTTCTTATTGTTAGTGTATAGGAATGCAAGAGATTTCTGAGTGTTAATTTTATATCCTGAACTTATATTCATTGATTAGCTCTAGTAATTTTCTGGTAGAGTCTTTAGGGTTTTCTATGTAGAGGATCATGTCATCTGCAAATAGTGAGAGTTTTACTTCTTCTTTTCCAATCTGGATTCCTTTTATTTATTTTTTCTGCTCTGATTGCTGTGGCCAAAACTTCCAAAACTATGTTGAATAGTAGTGGTGAAAGTGGGCACCCTTGTCTTGTTCCTGACTTTAGGGGAAATGTTTTCAATTTTTCACCATGGAGGATAATGTTTGCTGTGGGTTTGTCATATATAGCTTTTATTATGTTGAGGTATGTTCCTTCTATTCCTGCTTTTTGGAGGGTTTTTTATCATAAATGGATGTTGAATTTTGTCAAGGACTTTCTCTACATCTATTGAGATAATCATATGGTTTTTACCTTTCAATTTGTTAATGTGGTATATTACATTGATTTATTTGTGGATATTAAAGAATCCTTGCATCCCTGGGATAAAGCCCACTTGGTTATGATGTATGATCTTTTTAATATGTTGTTGGATTCTGTTTGCTAGAATTTTGTTAAGGATTTTTGCATCTATGTTCATAAAAGAGACAAAGAAGGACACTACATAATATTCAAAGAATCAATCCAAGAAGAAGATATAATAATTATAAATATATATGCACCCAATATAGGAGCACTGCAATATGTAAAGCAAATGCTAACAAGTATGAAAGGGGAAATTAGCAATAGCACAATGATAGTGGGAGACTTTAATACCCCACTCACACCTATGGATAGATCAACCAAACAGAAAATTAACAAGGAAACCCAAGTTTAAATGAAACAATGGACCAGTTAGACCTAATTGATATCTATAGGACATTTCACCCCAAAACAATGAATTTCACCTTTTTCTCAAGTGCACTCGGAACCTTCTCCAGGATAGATCACATCCTGGGCCATAAATCTAGCCTTGGTAAATTCAAAAAAATTGAAATCATTCCAATCATCTTTTCTGACCACAGTGCAGTAAGACTAAATGTCAATTACAGGGGAAAAAACTATTAAAAATTCCAACATATGGAGGCTAAACAACACGCTTCTGAATAACCAACAAATCACAGAAGAAATCAAAGCAGAAATCATAACATGCATAGAAATGAATGATAGTGAAAACACAACAACCCAAAACCTATGGGACACTGTAAAAGCTGTGCTAAGGAGAAGGTTCATAGCAATACAGGCATACCTCAAGAAACAAGAAAAAAGTCAAATAAATAACCTAACTCTACACCTAAAGCAACCAAAAAAGGAAGAAATGAAGAACTCCAGGGTTAGTAGAAGGAAAGAAATCTTAAAAATTAGGGCAGAAATAAATGCAAAAGAAACAAAAGAGACCATAGCAAAAATCAACAAAGCTAAAAGCTGGTTCTTTGAGAAGATAAATAAAATAGACAAACCATTAGCCAGACTCATCAAGAAACAAAGGGAGAAAAGTCAAATTAACAAAATAGGAAATGAAAATGGAGAAATCACAACAGATAACACATAAATACAAAGGATCATAAGAGACTACTATCAGCTACTATATGCCAATAAAATGTACAACTTGGAAGAAATGGACAAATTCTTACAAAAGTATAACTTTCCAAAACTGAACCAGGAAGAAATATAAAATCTTAACAGACCTATCACAAGCACAGAAATCAAAATGGTAATCAGAAATCTTCCAGCAAACAAAAGCCAGGACCAGACGGCTTCACAGCTGAATTCTACCAAAAATTTAGAGAGGCGCTAACACCTATCTTACTCAAACTCTTCCAGAAGATTCCAGAAGAAGGTAAACTTCCAAACTGATTCTATGAGGCCACCATCATCCTAATACCAAAACCAGAAAAAGATGCCACAAAAAAAGAAAACTACAAGCCAATATCACTTATGAACATAGATGCAAAAATCCTTAACACAAGATTTTAAAAGAATCTTCAGCATTGAGCTTCCCGGGTGACTCAGATGGTAAAGAATCTGCCTGCAATGCAGAAGATCTGGATTTGATCACTGGGTTGGGAAGATCCTCTGGAGAATGGAATGGCAATCCAATCCATTATTCTTACCTGGAGAATTCCATGGAGAGAGGAGCCGAGTGGGCTACAGTCCATGGGGTTGCAAAGAGTCCGACCTGACTGAGTGACTAACACTTTCACTTTTCAACACTGACAGAAATTTCTATACTTTTAATGCTTTAACAAGGGGAATTTTATAGTTAGATTATTAACTGCTGCTGCTGCTGCTAAGTCGCTTCAGTCGTGTCCGACTCTGTGCGACCCCAGAGACGGCAGCCCACGAGGCCCCCCTCGTCCCTGGGATTCTCCAGGCAAGAACACTGGAGTGGGTTGCCATTTCCTTTTCCAATGCATGAAAGTGAAAAGAAAGTGAAGTCGCTCAGTCGTGTCCGACTCTTTGCAACCCCATGGACTGCAGCCCTCCAGGCTCCTCCGTCCATGGGATTTTCCAGGCAAGAGCACTGGAGTGGGGTGCCATCGCCTTCTCCAGATTATACTTCAGTCTAAATAGAGGACTAAGTGTTAAGCGAAATAAATTATATTTAAAAGAAAAATCAATCTCTGTGAATCTATCCAAACACTTTCTAGGAAAATATTATCAATATAGAATACTCGCAAATATTCCCAGGAGAAAAACAGAATGCTTCGAAATAAAGTATCTAAATTTCTTAATACTGTACAGTATTATTGAAGATTCATCAAACTAACTCAACCATAAAGGAAATAAATCTAATTAAACTGTTAATTCTCTTTTTTATCTTATGCCACTCTGGAGAAGAAAGGATAAAGAATCATCATTTAAAAGATATAATATTTCTTCTTCAGCAAGCAATTCTTGATGATTACATTATACCATTTATTTGTGCTATAAAAATGTTCATATTTTGCCAAAAGCTAATCATAAGATTAGACCCTGCACTAGTCAATTTTAGATTAGGTATATACCTGACATCAGTTTCATTGTATTTATAAATTGGAGAAGGGGAAGCATAGTTAAAAATGTGTATCATATAAACTTTTCAATTTGTTAGTCACTGAATAGATTTGTATTCAAGATGGGAGTAGATATTTAATGAGAAAACAAATATTAATCACCTAACTATTTGCCTAGTAGGTTCAAATTTGAACTATAATCATTTCATAAATATAAATTATTTGGCTAAATTATTGAAATTTAGAATTCATTGTCTTTATTTTTTTTCCAACTAAAAGCAGATAAATAGTACAACAAACCCAGCTGCCACAAGAACATGCAGTTTTACAATTATAATGTTAATGGCTTCATGGCTAAAATTTGTTATGATTTTGCATGACAAAATATTTGGATTTTTTTGCTGTGACTTGAAAGAAGTATAATATTTCATTAGCCTTTTATTTCTTCTCCAGAACTGGGATAATATATTTCAATATAATACATGTATTATACTCAGTCACTCAATAAATTAAATACCCATAAAAGAACACACTCAGATACACATTGCATATTGTTTTGCTTTAAAACCTCTGAAAATTCTGGTTTTTGGTTTTTTTTTTTGGCCAACACTATATGGAATTTAGAGCTATTTTTGCTTAGTGTAGGTAATTGTGCACCACTTCTTTCTGCCATGTCCATTTCTCACATGAGTTCTTTAATACAAAGAAGAAAGACTAGAGTTTAAATTATCATGTAGACATGAAGAAAGATAAGGAGATTGCCTACAAAAGAATCCTAATAGAGCCAAAGAAAAGTGTGAGGGAGATCCCAATAGAGAGACTATGTGATGACCAATAAAAATATGATTTCCTAAACACATTCATATTATCCTACTTCATTCTTTGAGGTGGAATGAAGGAATTAAAGTGTGTAACAACAAGACCTTGTATAGCTTGACATAGCTAGAAGTATCAGGGCCTAAATTTGACATTTAATAAGACACTACTGAATGAGGAAATTAAAAAAAAAAAAAACAGAAATAGAGTTACAAATATAAATAGTTATGGTTACCAGGGGGTAAGGGGAGAGAGGGATAAACTGGAAGATTGTGATGAACATATACACATTACTATACATAAAACAACCCACTCCAGTGCTCTTGCCTGGAGAATCCCAGGGACGGTGGAGCCTGCTGGGCTGCCATCTATGGGGTCGCACAGAGTTGGACACGACTGAAGGGACTTAGCAGCAGCAGCATACATAAAACAGGTAACTAACTAATCAGAGTCTACTGTATAGCACAGGAAACTCTACTCAATAGCCTCTATGGCAAGGAAAAGAATGTAAAAGTGAGTGGATATATGCATATGTATAACTGATTCCAGAATCTGCCTGCAATGCAGGAGAACTGGGTTTGATCCCTGGGTTGGGAAGATCCCCTAGATGAGGGCATGGCAACCCACTCCAGTATTCTTGCCTGGAAAATCCCCATGGACAGAACAGACTGGTGCACTACAATCCACGGGATCACAGAGGTCAGACAGGACTGAGCAACTAAACATAGAACATAAATGATTCACTTTGCTCTTCACCTGAAACTAACACAACATTGTACATCAATTATATACCTATAAAGTTAAAAAAAAATTTAACTTATTCCCAAACATCTAAATCCCCAAATCCAGAGATTTATCATAACTTGTTGAAATTTAAAAAAAAAATGTAAAATGCAATAACTTTTCTTTCAACATTAATTAAATGGATTATACATATTGAATAATTTCTAGCAAAGGTGTTAAAAACCATGTGTTAAATTTATTATTGGGTAAAACATTTATTTTCTCATTCATGATATCAGTGTTCAAATATTTATTAGAATCACTAGTTAGCCGCTTACTCAAGTATTTAAGATTATAATTTTGTATCATGTAATTCTAATTTGAATCCCCTATTAAATTAAAATTAGTGTATTCTCATTTTATCTATTCTCTGCTTAAAAAATATAAATTAAAACTAATGGAACAAAAGATTATATATACAAGAGAAACATACCATATGTCATAGGTATGTCATAGGTTTCATACTGTACAAAATATATTAAAACATCAATTCAGCTTAATTTTAAAGGAGCCTTATCTTTCCATCCTTATCAAAGAATTATTATTAAATTGAAAATACTGAAATTATCTTCAATACTTAAAAATGTATGTAAAACTTTCTGTATGTAAAAATAAACATGGACAATTAAGATAAAACTAGAACATGATTTCTCAATTAGATTTGAGCAAAAATATTATAAAGCAGTTTACTCAGTTAATTTGTGAAAATCTTATATTTTGCAGGTCACTATTTCAAAGATGTTTTCATGAAATTTGGTATTAGTTTTCTCTCTTGTTTTCACTTTTTTACTTTATATTTTTTTTTACTCAATTGATTTGAAAATCTTAACATACATGGTGAAGATTTTCTGACACAACTGTTTAAAATGTATTTTATTATTCTGACTTGTGACCTTTGATCTTTGAGAACTGGTTAATCCTGATCAAGTCAAAGGGTGAGAACCCATGTGGATGAATTCAGAGCGTAATTTATTTCATGTTAAAAAAGGACACAAAGCCATTAATTTGTGTGACATGTAAGCTAAACATTTTGCTATTCTCCACCTCAGTAAATCTCAGACCAGCATTTTGCAGACCAGTATTTTATACCAAATATATTTATATATATTGCCAACTTTAGTCACAACTTCTTTACCATTGACCTCTTTGTATTCGGTTGGCCAAAATGTTTGTTTGGTCTTTTCCATCAGATGTTGCATAAAAATCTGAATGAACTTTTTGTCCAACACAATATTATCTAATATTATAAACATATCTCAAAAGATATCTAAATGCTATTGATTTCAGCATTTACTGATCTCTAGTTGATCTTTGTTTCCGATTTACACTGGCTGCATGTTATACTGTGTGATTGTGTGCCAGTAGGTGAGCAAGATGGTAAGGGAGACACAAAGTAACTAACATTTGATACTGGATAAATAATATTTTGTTTGATAAGTAACATACTAAGTAGCTTGGGTAAAGAAACAATATCCCATATAACACTGTGAATCACACAGTGAATTCTGGTAATGAGTCTTTTTAGGAGGTATAAAAATGTGGCTGAAAAATAGACTAAGGACAAATAGTAAATATTCTCTAATCACTGATTATTATGCAAAATGACTGAAAAGTTTTGTGTAAAGTGTTATATTTTCAAATCTATCTTTGAGTTACTAGAACCAGAAAAAAACAGGCTGTTGCTAATAATAGTAGGTTATTACATAATTTAGACCTGTTTATCTTATGAGGATTCATGGGTTATCCACATAGACCTTTCAAAATATTCAGTTAAATATTACAGAGTCTAAGGAATGATTATTGCTAGAAAAACAGATGTGTGAGGTATTTGCAGAGTAATATTTCAAACAAAGTAAGTAGAAGATTTTTCTAGAGATAACAGTTAGGTTAAAAAAAGAGGAATAAATAGTGAAAATTGATAAAAGTATTAAAGAGAAAAAATTAAGGCACAAAACAATGAAAAAGAGATGTATAGAGATACAAGAGAAAAATCTGTTAGTTACTGTGATCATTTTTATGTGTCAACTTGGCTGGATTGCAATGATCGATTGGTCAAATCCAGTCTATATGTTGTTGTATGGCATTTTTTAGATATGATGAACATTTATTTTTATAAGACCCTGATACTGGGAAAGATTGAAGACTGGAGGAGAAGGGGATAACAGAGGATGAGATGGTTGGATGGCATCACCTACTTAACAGACATGAGTGTGAGTAAACTCCAGGAGTTGGTAATGGACAGGGAAGCCTGGCGTGATGCAGTGTGTGGGGTTGCAAAGAGTCCGACACGACCCAGCGACTGAACTGAACTGAACATTTATTATAATCACTAGACTTGAAATAAAGCAGGTTACCCTCCTTAATCTGGATTGATCTCACCCAATCAGTTGAAAAATCATAAGAGTAAAGAGTTTTCTTAAACCTTAAAAGAGGAATTCTTCCTCAGTACTGCAACATAGACATATCTGAGTTTCCATCCTGGCTGACCTACCTTTTGGATCTCAAACTCGATTGCAACATCAACTCTTGCTGAATTTCTAGCCTGCCTGCTTACACTGTATATTTCAGACTTGTTTGCCTCTAAGCATGAACCACTTGCTTAAAGTAAATTTCTCTGTATAGATAGATCTTTATCTATTTGTGTTTTTCCAGAGAATCCTGATTAATACAGTGGTTAATGATACAGTATTAAGGGCAAAATAATAGCCAGTTCATGGAATGCTCTAGATGACTAAAAAGCATAAAAATGGATAAAAAAATTAATTATATTTTCAAACTGAGGTCAATAGTGACATTTGAAAGAACATTTTTTTTCAGGAGCTGTAGTTAAGGGAATTTATGTTTAATTCTACTGCAAGTTCGTGACATACAAAAAAGGGAATTCATAACAGAAAAAGCTCATGGAAGAAATTTAGTAATGCAATAAATCATAGAGATGTAAGAGAAAATCAAAAGGAAAAGGACATTTACTTGTTTTGCTTTATTTTGAAAAATTATTGGAACACAAGGAAAGAAACAGTAAAGGAAAGGATATCAAGGGCATAATATTTTTTTTTAATTGATCCACAAAGAATCTAGAAAAAGAGAAGAAGGAATTGCCTAATGAGGCAACCCACTCCAGTATTCTTGCTGGATAAGCCCACAGACATAGAAGCCAATAGGCAGGCTATAGTCCTTGGGGTTACAGAGTCCTTGCGGGTCACAAAGACTGTAGCAACTGAGCATGCACATAAGACAGCTAAAATACAACAGTCTGTATCAAAAATATAAAAGATAAACTGAATCATATTACAAAATTTAAGATTTTATTTAAGCAGAAATTTGATTTCAATTGGGAAAGACTCAATCTAGCAGATAGGAAGGAGCTCCCAGGAGCTATGCAGAATGAAAAACTTACAGGCAAAAGAAAGTGGAAACAAGGAAATTGTACGGGTAAAAATGCAGGTGATTAGAAGATTGCTTTCATTAAGGGGATTCAGGCAGATTACCTAACTAGTGCTGGTCAGGAGATTCCAAATGACTGGCTTAATGTTCCATTTAAGGAAGATCCCCAAGTATAATTAAGTTAAATTTTGATTTGTTGATGGGCTGCTCAGAATAAGTGACTGCATTTTGGGCCTGTTGTCCTTTTTTAAAACCAACAAAAGTAAAGCTTTCACTAAATATTAATTTTAAAAGTTTGCATATTATTCTGCTTGTGTAGAAATTAGACTGGAAAGAAAGATCCACAAATATTCATAACATGTAGTTTTCTCTAGTTTATTTTACTTTCCTCAGTTGTGCTTAGTAGATATTCTTAACTGTGTCTACAGTGTTAAAAGTAACTAATAACTAATAAAACATAGATGAGAGCAAATAAGAGAAAATTTAAGGGAATATAGTGGCATTAAAAAAGGAAAATTTATTTGGTAGGTAGTTCAGTGATAAGGGCTTCCCTGGTGGCTCAGTTGGTAAAGAATCTGTTGCCATGCAGGAGACCCAGGTTTGATCCCTGCGTCAGGAAGATCCACTGGAGAAGGGAATGGCAACCTACTCCAGTATTCTTGCCTGATAAATCCCATGGACAGAGAAGCCTGGTGGGCTACCGTCCATGGGGTCACAAAGAGTTGGACATGACTTAGAGACTAAATAATGACAATTTGGTAGAATTAATTAAAGTTTTATGAATAATAAAAATAGTTAAACATTTAGAGGAACATCAGAAATGTGTCTGAAAAGAGAGAGAGAAAATGAATTTGAATGCAGGTGCATATGTAGATCCATAGCAAGTTCTATTGTGATGGTTTTCATTTTCTCTGTGTAGCTTGGAGTACGTATTTAAAGATTGTAAAAAAAAATCCTACAGCATTATGGACTGATTCAAAATTCTCTTGTTACTGGTGATGATAGAAAAACAGGCTGGTGGAAAATGGGCACGAAATGAGAGTCTGCTTGCTTGAACAGTAGAGAATTACCACATGGTAGTGAATGGTGAGAAATATAAGATGTAGATCATAAAATTTCAGATCTAAGGAAGAATTTTTATAAAGGAAGTCTTCATAAACAGTGACAATTAGCATGATCTATTCAGTATGGGACGATTTAGATAAACAGGGACAAGTTCCTCCAAGAGAAATATTGTAAGACCAAAAATGACACGATCCAAAGTAGGGAAGTTGCAAGAAGTGTACAGTGATTGTGAAACAATCAATTTGACTGTAGGAGCAGCACAAAAGTGGATGAGACCATTTTGTAATCAGTATTAGCTGCCTATATTTTTCACTGCATTTTATTTTGTTTTTTAATTTTGCATATGCCACTGAATATTGCTCAGACAAACAGGTATATTTCAAGCACATAGCACAATAAAAAGTGAACAAGCAATCAAGCTGTACCCACAAGTTAGCCCCAGAGGCTCATTCAGTCATGAACTAACAGCATTTAACTGTGTATCATTGGCTTAACTAATTTTATAAGGCAATAAGAATTCCTAACTTCTTAATACTACTGTTAAAACCGATGCAGAACTATAAAATACTGGGACTTAACTAAGCAAGAAAAGCACATTTTGAAAAGAAGTAAGGAATGTCTTTCCATCTAATATTACTTAAACACTATTTTATAGAATAAAATCCTTGGCATAACTAATTAACAAGATTAAATCATTGTGTGTAAGTTATATAATTTGAGCTTGTTTCACTTAATACAAAATGGAAAGAATAATGAAAAGTAAAAGCCATATATTTCTGTAAAATTTCATTTTCTCAGAATTGTTAAATAATGTTATCAGTCTATGCTATTAATCACTATGGGCTACTCTCATGGTAATATTCCAATTTAATTTGGTAGTGAAATATATAAAGCATAAGAGGTATCGGAAATAACTTTGTCCTTCCTTCTTGAAATTGGTCTTGTTCTGTTTCTAATGCAAAATATTTTCTGATGTTTGTCATTAAATTATCCACAGAAATATCATCCGTGTCAAAACTAGCCCTTCTCTCTTGTTCATTTCTGTATGTTTCTTAGCATTATTTTTGAATTTTAACTCAAATAATAAAGTAAATCTTCATAACAAATGCAAATGTTGAAGTTAAGAAATAAGTTAATCTGTTTGCCTTTTAGTAGGATGTACATATAAAATGATTCTGATTTGTAGGATAAAATACAAAGTGTATAGGATAACAAATATTTTATTTAAAATGTAAAATTTTGAATTCAATATAAATATTTAGTCATATGTTTATGTCACAAAGGCAACAGCATGAGAATAGGATGATCAATGTTCCACCTTTTGTTTCCCTCGTCTTTTCCATATATTTCAGTAAATTTCTTTAATTGATAAAATATCACACACACACATAATTACCTGCTTTTTTCAATTAATTTTATATTTGAAATATTGACATATAGAATGCTTATTTTTCATGTCAATCTTCATTTTTATATCTGAATAAAGTATTTTTCATTTTATATCTGAATAAGTATCTGAAGATACTTAATCAGCAATAAAGCCATCCTAATAGAAGATTCGGAGAAGGCAATGGCAACACACTCCAGTACTCTTGCCTGGAAAGTCCCATGGAGGAGCCTGGTGGGCTGCAGTCCATGGGGTTGCGAAGAGTCAGACACAACTCAAGTGACTTAGCATAGCATAGCATAGGAATGGCTTGATATATACTAAATTACATGGGTCAAATTGTAAAGGTTGTAATTGTGAAGGTTAATCTCTCCCATTGCCTTGGTCCACCTGAAGAATCAACCAGTGGTTACATCCCCTTGATTACCTCCTCCAACAGTATATAGGAAGAGACTGTACTGTGTTTTACCAATCCCTAACTTTCCCAGTTCCAACATCTGTATTTTGTGCTTAACATGTTATTATAGTCAAAAACTTTATAATAGATTATAGATTTTTCATTGTTCTATATCCAATAAATAACTTTCAATTAATAAGATATTATTTAAACAAAAATATTATATTTTAAGCTCTTGGAAATTTAGTGATTGAGAGTTACAGCACAAGCAATAACATTTGAAGAATGTATAGGCAAAAGAGATCTGATTTTATTCATATTTTTAAAGATAGCTTCAAAAGTGGTAGATAAAACAAAAATGAAGTTTATTGTTGATAATATTACAAAATAAACTCACTCTGTACTTCATATATGTACTTTTCTGTTTGTCTTAATATTTAATAATGCTGTAATCCATGTTTCATATTCTACTTACAAGTATGTTGCTTTCCTAAGTATTGCTAAATGCTTCTATATAGTTGAAAAAATGAGGCCTTGATCCTGGCTTTTATTTCTTTTAAAGAGAAAGTATACTGTACCTATGGGACAAAAGGCAAGCAAACAAACAAACAAACAAAAACAGTGAAAACTATAAATATTGAATGATCTATGTGAACCACTTATATTTACAACCCCCAAACTTATCATTTTTGTGAATATTTTATAAAATAAAAATAAAAACAATAACCTGACAACAGATAAATGGGGCTCTGTCTTATCCCAGGAAGAAATGCAAAGAAGAGGGGGGAGATAAAGCATTAATACATCTTTGTGTAAAGCAATAAAACAGTATCCTTTGGTAACATATACCATTTATGATTCGATTCTCTGCCACATAATATCGATCAGAAATTATGTTATAATCAAATATAAACAGCACTTTTGGGTTCCTTTGACCAAGTTACTATTGCTCCAAAAATGATAAGATCACTGGTAATTTAGACAAATCAAATTAATTCAGTATTAGTTTTAGAATTCTATATTCTGCAACAAGCAATTTCATACTGCAAGTAAAATTACAACATCACTATAAAAAATAATTCCAAGTTTTACATCTGCTTTTGAAAAGTGGGAGAGATTTTTTTGTAAATTCTGTGCTTCTAGTGCTCAGGACATGGTAATACCAACATGTCACTTACCAGCAAGACAGAATTAATAGAAATGTATATTGTAAATATATTTTGCTTCAACTATATGTATGTGTGTGTGATCAGTTGCTCATCCTTGTCCAACTCTTTGTGACCACATGGACTGTAGCCCACCAGGCTCCTCTATTCATGAGATTTTCCAAACAAGAATACTGGAGTGGGTTGCCGTTTCCTCCTCCAAGGGATCTTCCCAACCCAGGATATGAACCTAGGATTCTACATTGCAGGTGGATTCTTTACCACTGAGCCATGTGGGAAGCCCTCTACTATACATATATATCTCTAAAAGTAAGCTATATGATGTACTGCCTTCTCTGGTGGAGTGTCCTTCATATATCACTAATTGATACATAGATTTGTCTTGAATTTCTAGGGTGAGTCTGCCTTTGTGCTATAATGACTACTATTTGTTTTCATTGTACTCTGCATTATATTCCATTAGCAGTTTTGTTGTTTTCTTTTTTCCTTTTTTTTTTTTTTTACATACCAGTTAAGAGTTGTTTATTATAAATTTCTGGATAGTCTAAAAGAACACAAGAGATTTTGAAAAGTAATTTGCCCTAACTCTTAAAAATAGAATAATAAATTAATATAGAATGAACTTGCAGACGTATTTGTCAATTGCATCCTCTTTTCTAAAATAAAAACATTTAGAGTTGAAAAAAAGCTATCATGAAAGTATGAGCATTGATCCCTTCATTTATATACCCTAATTTTATTGATGTATAGTCTATCTGCCTGTCTGGGCCATTCTTTGAGGGCCATTGTGTGATGACATGCCTTTATTTAGAGACATATTGGGCTTCTACGTTAGACTGCGTAAAGGCTCTTACTTTTGTCACCTAAGGTTCAACACAGAATCAGTTCAACACAGAATCAATTCAACACAGAGTAATCGAGAATAATTTCAAAAAGATAATTCAATTGGTGGTGTTCACTTGTTAGCAAGAATTTTAAAGCAAGATATTGTATTTGAAAACAACCTGATATATTTAACAATATCTAGGGTTAAGTAATTTGCCACTGTGATATTTATAAAATTAAAATGTAGTGTGAACAAAATATTTCTGTAAGCTAGTTACTGAAATATGATCTTAGATCTTATGAAGACCAACTCATGGCAGATTCAATATTCAAACCGTAAGTATATATTAGTATTCCGAAATGGAACTGTGAGTTGGATCAAGAAAATAAACTTCTACTATTTATTTTAATGCATTATTTTTATTTTACCATAAATATGCATTTGTAGTAAATTGAACTAAGATTTTTTGTAAAGATTTATAGGTATAGGAATTTTAAGGCTGAATAGAGATTCAAACACATTCTATCCTTATATTTCATGAAGCAGTTTTTAAATAATATTAAATATAATATTGTATAAAAAATAACGAGTTATATGAATGAAGAATCATAAATACCTAAAATATTAAAAAGGAAATAATAACAATATTTTCTACATCAAATATAATAAAGTAGTTAGGAAAAGACAAAGAGGATCTACTTGATTAACATCTATCAGAGATCCAAGATATAGATGAATTCCCTCATAAAAAGCAGTATTAATGGAAAATTGATGAAAAAGGTAATACTAGAACTAAATTCCTCAGCATAGAGGAAGTCCTACATTCTGCAGTTGGACAGTTCATCAAACCACATGCATTATTATCATTTAAAAACCAACATCACAGCATGTTCATTTACTTAAGAAAAAAAAAGTTTTGTGAAACTGAAAGAAGCTTAAATTAGAAGATTAGAATTGATTTGACCATTTTTTCCCTAACAAGTAAAACCTCAGAGAGATGGAAAAAGCATAAAATCCTCGTAAAGTGTACACATACCTCACAAGCCTTCTCAAAATTGTTTTAAGATATGTTTGAAAATAAATTGAAACTATTAAATCCAAAGATCTAGAGAAACTTTGATTTTCTTGTTGTAATTCTTAAAACAGACTAGACAAACTAAACTATGAATGATATAAGTGAATGAGAACTCTGATAAGTATCATACCAGTGATTAAAGGGAGAAAAAAGTTAAGACAATAATAAAAAAAATCACATTAGCTTTGTAAATCTGAAAATTTAAGTCCTGGCATCTATTGGATTTGGAATTCAGGTTGTTATTTTCCTTTCTGGAATTTAAAACAAAAACCATTTGATGATGTGCAAAGACATATTTAATTTAAAAATCTATTCTACATCTTGCTATTAAATATGACACTTTAGACTTTTAACATAATTATATAATCATAATTATGTTTATTTTAAAATTGTTTTCTTTACATTATTCTTACCATTTCTCCATAATAAAGGAAAAAATTTTAATGTAAAACAAAGTCAATTAACACTAATGCAGTGAACCATTACTATTGTATTTGATGATAAATAGCTTTCCTGATAGCTCAGTTGGTAAAGAATCCACCTGCAATTCAGGAGACTCCAGTTAGATTCCTGGGTAAGGAAGATCCACTGGAGAAGGGATAGGTTACCCACTCCAGTATTCTTGGACTTCCCTTGTGGCTCAGAAGGGAAATAATCTGCCTGCAGTGCAGGAGACATGGGTTTGATCCCTGGGTTGAGGAGATCCCCTGGAGAATGGAAAGGCTACCCACTCCAATATTTTGGCCTGGAGAATTCCATAGACTATACAATCTCAAAGAGTAGGACGTGATTGAGTGACTTTCACTTCACTCATTCACAAGTTGCCAAAAGAGATAGCTAATTTGATGAGTGGGGAACTGTTAGTGCTGTGACAAGGATGGCAAACATCTGACTTTTTTCTGCGAGTAATGTTTTACTTTTCAGTGATTTATCACAAATTTCAAAGCTTAACTATGCGAGATTTAAAAAATTAGTCCCAATGTATATTTACTAAAGTATACATGTGCAAAATTCTGTTTTGCTTTAATAAATTAATTAAATGAATTTTAGAAAACACTATGAAGTGTAGAGTATTAAACATTTTATGAATAATTAAACCAAGACACTGATACTTTAGGAATTTTTCTAAAATCAGCAATAGAATGATAGTTTCCCTGGTGGCTTAGATGATAAAGAATCTGCCTGCAATGTAGGAGACTTGGGTTCAATCACTGGATCCGGAACATTCCCTGGAGAAGGGAATGGCTATCCACTCTAATTCCATGAGCACTCCATGGACAGAGGAGCCTGGCAGGCTACAATCTATGGAGTTACAAAGACTTGGACATGACTAAGTGACGAACACTTTCACTGACTTTCACTTTCATAGAAAAGTAGGGACTGGTGATAGTTTAACCTGATAGTCCATCACCAAGGTCTTGGATATTTCCTCGTATGTACATAAATTCCAAAGTTAGTGAAAGAATATTTAAAACCTGGAATAAGAATTTAGTTTTATGTGAATTGAAATTTGCATGACATTTTGGCAAACCCACCACTATCACCACCACCATGAAAATCCATTGACATTGTTCATATATTATGAGACAGTGTCTCATTTGCTGGAATTTACTATTAGCCAATGAGTTGGGGTTTTTTTTAAAGTTATATATGCAAAGGGGCAAGATTGTTTATAATATTGAAACATTGCAAATGACTTACATTTCTTTCTTTAGAGAAATGGTGTATCTAATTTATTCACTATAATTACAACAAATGTGAAGAATTTTTGGCAACATAACAAACTGCTTACAAACTAAAAAAATGTAAGAAGGGTCAAATTCACAATTTTTTATTGTGTATTAAACTAATAGCTATAGAAAATTGTACTTAGAAATATAAATCATACTACAGATATTTTAGGGTAGTATTAATCATGAATGCTTATTTTTCTGTGATTCTTTTTTTAGCATGTAAATTTACATTTAACAGGCCATTATTGAGTTAAATTAAAAGCCCCTTTTTCTTCTGCAAGAATATTTGGCAGTAGTTTTTGCTCTTTGACCTTTAATTCCACTTCTAGAAATTAATCCCAGGGTGCCCAAAGACTTGCAATATGTATATTCACAATAGAATTATTGTGGCAATAAAACATTGGGAAAAAGCTAAGTATCCAAAATAATTATAATTCCTGGCTCATCCTTATGATAGAAACAACCAGTCATGAACTTATGTGAACTGTGAACTTCCTGATGTTCAAGCTGGTTTTAGAAAAGGCAGAGGAACCAGAGATCAAATTGCCAACATCCCCTGGATCATGGAAAAAGCAAGAGAGTTCCAGAAAAACATCTATTTCTGCTTTACTGACTATGCCAAAGCCTTTGACTGTGTGGATCACAATAAACTGTGGAAAATTCTGAAAGAGATGGGAATACCAGACCACCTGACCTGCTTCTTGAGAAATTTGTATGCAGGTCAGGAAGCAACAGTTCGAACTGGACATGGAACAACAGACTGGTTCCAAATAGGAAAAGGAGTACATCAAGGCTGTATATTGTGACCCTGCTTATTTAACTTATACACAGAGTACATCATGAGAAACGCTGGGCTGGAAGAAGCACAAGCTGGAATCAAGATTGCCGGGAGAAATATCAATAACCTCAGATATGCAGATGACACCATCCTCACAGCAGAAAGTGAAGAGGAACTCAAAAGCCTCTTGATGAAAGTGAAAGAGGAGAGTGAAAAAGTTGGCTTAAAGTTCAACATTCAGAAAACTAACATCATGGCATCCGGTCCCATCACTTTATGGGAAATAGATGGGCAAACAGTAGAAACAGTGTCAGACTTTATTTTTTTGGGCTCCAAAATCACCACAGATGGTGACTGCAGCCATGAAATTAAAAGACGCTTATTCCTTGGAAGGAAAGTTATGACCAACCTAGATAGCATATTCAAAAGCAGGGACATTACTTTGCCAACAAAGGTCCGTCTAGTCAAGGCTATGGTTTTTCCTGTGGTCATGTATGGATGTGAGAGTTGGACTGTGAAGAAGGCTGAGCACCGAAGAATTGATGCTTTTGAACTGTGGTGTTGGAGAAGACTCTTGAGAGTCCCTTGGACTGCAAGAAGATCCAACCAGTCCATTCTGAAGGAGATCAGCCCTGGGATTTCTTTGGAAGAAATGATGCTAAAGCTCAAACTCCAGTACTTTGGCCACCTCGTGTGAAGAGTTGACTCATTGGAAAAGACTCTGATGCTGGGAGGGATTGGGGGCAGGAGGAGAAGGGGACGACAGAGGATGAGATGGCTGGATGGCATCACTGACTCGATGGACGTGAGTCTGGGTGGACTCCGGGAGTTGGTGATGGACAGGGAGGCCTGGTGTGCTGCGGTTCATGGGGTCACAAAGAGTTGGAGATGACTGAGCCACTGAACTGAACTGAACTGAATAACATAGGACATTGACAGGAAGTACTGCTATTAGTTTAAGAAATTTTATCTCTGTGAGTTGATTTTTTTTAACTTTAAAATATCTCCATTTGCCAATTTTTCAGTAATTAACATACGAAGTATTATATTCATGTTTGCAAGAAGCAAGTATATGTTTATATCACAGGTGTCACTTTGGGAATGTTCAATTTTAAGTGATATATTTTTAGTGTTTTATTCTTTTTCTCCTAGAAACCTATATGATTTAAAAAGCAGAAAATACTTTTTTGTTAAATGGCAAGATATAAAACATCCTATCAAGTTAAATCATTTTATTTGAATGTAATCAATCTATTTGTAGTTTGATTTAAATTTCATTGAGAAAACAGCAGTCTGAATATTTATATATTGAGTAAGGTTTATGTTTGATATATTGACCTTCATTTCTTTAAATTATTTCCAAACTTTGACTCTACTTAAAAAAGTATAAAAAGTACAGCTTTCTAGGGTGGTTCTCCTAACAGAAAGTTGACATATATTCAGTTCAATTCAGTTCAGTAGCTCAGTCTTGTCTGATTCTTTGTGACCCCATAAACTGCAGCACCCAGGCTTCCCTGTCCATCACCAACTCCCGGAGCCTACTCAAACTCAGGTCCATTGCGTGGGTGATGCCATCCAGCCATCTCATCCTCTGTTGGCCCCTTCTCCTGTCTTCAATCTTTCCTGTATCAGGATCTTTTCCAATGAGTTGGCTCTTCCCATCAGGTGGCCATGGTATTGGAGTTTCAGCTTCAGCATCAGTCCTTCCAATGAATATTCAGGATTGATTTCCTTCAGGATTGACTGGCTGGATCTCCTTGCAATCCAGGATATATATTAGTTCAATAAAAATCCATTATTAGCTCTGCAAACTGTACTGAGTCAACTATAGGGAAAGAAAACAATTTAATCTCAAGCATTTTAAATTCTTCTGCTAAGTGGTGCATTAGATGATTTTTAATGTTTTTTATTTAATTAATACCTTCTGAATTATAGTGCATAAAATTTTCAATGTGTAGAAAATTGGTAATGAAAAGCATATATAAATATAAATTAAATATGCATCTCCATATATTCTAAATTTGTTTACAGTTGAATCAGAAAGAATTTTTGGAGTAGGAATACACTACCAATTTAAAATAAGTGTATCTGGAGTTTGCTAAATTTAAATTCCTTTGATTTTATTTGAAGGACACTTAATTCTTTTTATGCTGTAATTTTATCATACTATTATCTATGAACATTATTCAAAAGGCAGCTTGTCCTTTTATCTTTAAAAGAATGTACTTTTTGTACATCAAACTAAATAACATTTCTACTACTATATTTATATAAATTTCAAGCAATTGGAAGCTTCTAATATTCAGGGGTCTTTTCTATAAATAGCTTTATGAAGTGATATTATGTTATCATTGAATAGCATTGTAGCATCCTTTTCAGGAAGCCATTCTTGAAATCCAATGCATTTTACAAGGTTAATTAAGGTCACATTTTTAATGAAATAGAAGAGAATCTAGAGTCAAACAGAAGTACTTAATATCAGACTAAAGTAGTTTCCTACAGAACACATTAATAGTTAGGAAAGGAAAAATTGATTGGACAAATAATTATACCACACATATATAAAGGAACATCTGCATATATAGACAGAGATACTGATGGAGTTTTACCCCTTTTATTTGCCATGAAATGAAGGGGGAAAAGTGGGAGCAGTGACAGATTTTCTTTTCTTGACCTCCAAAACCACTGCATATGGTGACTGCAGCCATGAAATTAAAAAACCTTTGCTTCTTAGAAGGAGAGCTACTACAAACCTAGACAGCATATTAAGAAGCAGAGACATCACTTTGCCAGCAAAGGCCCATGTAGTCCACCAGTTCTTCTAAAGAATTGATGCTTTTGAATTGTGGGGCTGGAGAAGACTTTTGTGAGTTCCTTGGATAGCAAGATCAACCAATTCAACCCTAAAGGAAATCAACCCTGAATATTCATTGGGAGGACTGTTGCTGAAGGTGAAGCTCCAGTACTTTGGCCACTGATGCAGAGTCAACCCACTGGAAAAAACCCTTATGCTGGGAAAGATTAAAGGCAAAAGGATGAGATGGTTAGATAGCATCACTGACTCAATGGACATGAATTTGAGCAAACTCCAGGAGATAGTGGAGGACAGAGGAGCTTGGCATGCTATAGTCTGTGGAGGAGCAAAAATTCAGAAGCAGTTGAAAAACAATAACCAACTGATGGAGCTTTAGCTCATTGACTTTAACTGAAAATTCTTTAGTTCATTACATTAACAAGTACAACAAATTGAGTGGCTTAAAACAGCAAAAATTTATTGTGGCACATTTCTGGAGGCTAGAAGACAGAAATCAAGGTGTTGGTAGGGCCCCACTTTCTCACAAATCCACAGGAACCCTTCCTTCCCTGTTCCCAGTGTCTGGTAGTGGCTATCAGTCCTTGGCATTCTTTGGCTTTCAGTTGCCTTGTCAGCACATGAAATGCTCCCTGTATGTCTCTGTCTTCACAAATAGTTATATTCTTATGAATATACTACTCATATTGAATTTAGGGGCACACCCTGTTCCAATATGAACACTTCTCAACTTTTACTAATTGCATTAAAAATGACCTTCTTTCCAAATAAGATTATATTCTAATGTGTTTGGAGTTAGGACACAAACATATCTTTAATTTGGGGGTGGTGGATTATGGAAACAATTTAACCTATAAAAGTCTTGATAACTATTAATAAGGTCATTAAAAAAGAAACTAGTGAATTATTTATACTGAAAGTCGACAGGGTTTTACAAGTCAAGTAATATTTGGGACTAAAGGCAGTTCTACCATACCAGATCAAGAGTTGTATATCATAAACACTAACACTATTTCAGAAAGATTACTTTGACCTCCAAGCATGCTCCTTGTTCAAATGGAGGTAGGGGGTTTCCCTAATGCAAAAGTAATTTTGATGTAAGATCCAAGATTTTCAACAGAAAGTTATTATGACCAACTTAGGCTACAGAGTAGAAATACTCTTCTTCCTATAGTTGCTCCCCTTAAATCTTGATTGAAGCTTAAAAGTATGAGAGCAGAGGGGCTTGCTAAAATTTATTGTTTTTACTTCCATACATGTAGGGAAGGAGAGTATGAAGAGTTTGTTTTTTGAAGGTGGGGGGGAGTGGAATATTTGTAGATATAGTAAATCCTGTTTTCATATCTACATTTTATGTTAAATACAAATACACGGACACTTTATGCTTCTATACATACACAGATGAATGTATCTAGAGCAACTCACTCTAGAATGCTTGGTGAGCTTCCTCTAAATTCATGCTTACTAGCCTCAAGCAAGTCTACATGCTTCACTGATATTATCCTATCCTTCCTTTGTCCAGATTTCCTAAATGACTATTTCACAAATTCCACTGACTCCTTCAACAGGCAACCCATTCTCACTACTTCTAGCTGATGAACGTCTCCTGATCGGCTGACAAAGTCACCAAAGGAATTCCACAGGCTCCCACCATCACAACATCCAACTACCAAAACCACTCTGCAGTGAGCAATGCCAGAGGCTGAAATGCATATTTTGTGCTACTCATTACAGCAAAACTCTACAGAATACGCTGTTAGGTCACATTCAGGAGTTGTGCAATTGGCAGTCTAGTCTATCAATGTCTGTGATCAATATACTCTGATTATTATTCATGTCAACTTAAAAAATATTCACAACCTAAAAGCTGAGAGTTATGTCATATTCAGTGGGAATTTTTAGCACTTCAAACCCAAGAGGCAGCAATTCAAGTAACCCTGAGAAAACTGCTGTGAGGAGGGTACCAGGTTATATTTTGCAACAAAGGATAGATAATCCAACAAGATAATTGTTAATTAAAGAAAACCAGATATCCCAGTTTAAGGAATTTAGTGCTTTTCTATGTATGAGGAAATGCAACAGTCTGAGTTTACTGAAATTATTCCTCTTATATGCAACTCAGTTATATGGGACCAGTTTCCTGTGTTTTCACATCCTGAGTTTCCTCAGGGTTCACCAGTTCACCATAACCATCCATGTGGATTGCAATTGTTGATGACTCTGACATCCTTTGTTTACTGGTAAGGCAGGAACTATTCCATTTCTCACTTGGATGTATCCATTCTGCTCTTCACTAAACCCAATCCCATCACATTGCATATTCAAAAAGAATAACTGAATTAATTCTCCCTTCTCTCTCCTATGTCACAAGATTTTACTCTCCACTGAATTTATCCATCAGCATGGAAACTTACTATTTCTTTTGTGTGGAAAAACTGAAGCAATCTCCTCATGATCCTCCTTTTTCCCTTTTATCTACTTCATTTCTTATCTACTTATTTCTTCATTTCTCTAATATTCTTCATAGAAAAACTGAAAAGATCCCCTTTACGTGTTGTTTCTAATTCTCTCATAGCCCATTTTCAGCAGAATTTTGCCCTCACTGCTCAGCCAAAACTTTTCTTGACAACTTTCATATTACTTACTAAAGTGGTAACTTCTCAGTCTTTATTTTACCTTTTCTATAACATAATTTGACAAAGGTGAATTCTGTCTCCTGTCAAATGAAAAAAAAAAGCACAAACTAAAACTTGAGAATTATGTTTTATGGAGGATTTTCTAAAGACTTGAACCTAGAAGACAGCCCTTCTTCAGACGACTCTGAGGAACTGCTCAAAGAGGTATGGGAGGAGCCAGGATATATGGTGTTGTAACAAAAACCAGGTAGTTGAAACATCAAAAGATGACTGTTAATTAAAGAAAACCAGATAACTCAATGAATTGATCACTATTCTCTATTTGGGAATATGTACGAGTCTGGGCTCATTGAAATTGCTCCTTTGATGAGCAACTAAGCTATCTAGGGCCTGTATCCTGCTTTTTTCCATCCTGAATCTCCTTAGGGTGCACAGTTGGGGGACACTGCAGTGACTGCTGGCTTAATGTCTGCAGTCCTTTGTTTACTGATTTGGCAGATGATGTTTTTCCTCCATAATCCTTAAAACATATTCCTTGGATGCCAGGTCACAACATCAATTAGTTTTCCTGCATGTATGAATGCTAAGTCACTTCAATTGTGTCCAACTCTTTGTGACCCTATGGACTGTAGCCCACCAGGCTTCTCTGTCCATGGGATTCTCCAGGCAAGAATACTGGAGTGGATGCCATCCGTCTTCCAAGGGATCTTCCCAACCCAGGAATAAAACCAGCATCTCTTATGTTTCCCGCATTGGCAGGCAGGTTCTTTACTACTAGCGCCACCTAGGAAGCTCATTTGTTTGTCTGCCACCTCACTAATTACCCCACCTCAGTCTCCTTTTCTGTTTTTTTTCTCTCGTCTCTCATGTTTTTATGTTAAATGGTCTTATCCTTCAATTCTTGATCCTCTCCTCATTCTTTCCATATTTAGTTATTTGATTATGCTAAACAGGTTCTTGTCTTTAACTTCTGCCTATAAAAATGTGGATGACTACCAAATTTGTGCCTTTAACTCACTGTACTTCAAAGTACATTTAAAAAAAATCCATACTCATTTAAATTTTCTGTATTTGAACAAGACCAAAAAGCACTATAATCCTCATTTTACCACTCATAAAAATACGAATCACTGATTAAATAAACTCTGAAAGATATGCCAAATATGTCTAATTTGGTAAAGATTATTTCAGTTACTATTATATTTAACATATGCTATTTTTACTACCATGTATCTTAAATTTAAAATGTCACATTTCTCCAAAGAAGACATGAAGATGGCCAATAGGCCCATGAAAAAAAATGTCCATATCACTAATTATTAGAGAAATGCAAATCAAAACTACAATGAGATATCATCTCACTCTGGTCTGAATGACCAACCATCATCAACAAGACTATGAATAACAAATGCTGGAAAGGATGTAGAGAAAAAGAACCCTTCTAACCTGTAGGTAGAAATGTAAAATGGTACAGCCACTGTGGAGAACAATATGGAATTCTTTAAAAAATGAAAATAGGGTTATCATATGATCCTGTAGTCTAACTCCTGGATGTATATATGGGAAAAACTAGAATTTGAAAATATGCATTCACCCCAATGTTCATTACAACACTATTTACAATAGTCAAGACATGAAAGCAAAGTAAATGTCCATCAACAAATGAATGGATAAAGAAGGTGCAGTATGTTTGTATATACAATAGAATACTACTCAGTCATCAGAAAGAATGAGATAATGTCATTTGCAGATTGTCATACTGAGTGAAGGAAACCAGAAAGAGAAAGATGACTACAATATGATAGAAATTATATATGGAATCTGAAATATGATGCAAATAAACTTATTTACAAAACAGAAATAGACACAGACATAGAAAACAAATGTATGACTATCAAAGGGGGAGAAGGGATAGAGAAATTTGGAATTTGGGATTAACAGATAAGCACTAATTATATATAAAATATATGTCAAGTTCCTACTATATAGCACAGGAAACTGCATTCAATATATTGCAATAAACCATAATGGAAAAGAAAAAATAAAATTGATTCATATGTAAGATAAAAATAGGGTTTGTTGTTTAAAAAAATAATGTAAACGCATATCATAAAATGTTCTATTCCTTCAGTGTTTCAGCTCAGGCAACTCTATCCTTTCAGATACCGAAGACAATAACTTTGGAAATATTGATTCTTCTCATTTTCTCAATGCATGATTATAATATGTCAGAGAAAGTCGGTCAGTCGTGTCCGACTCTTTGTGACACCATGGACTATATACTCCATGGAATTCTCTAGACCAGAATACTGAAGTGGGTAGTCTTTCCCTTCTCCAGGGGATCTTCCCAACCCTGGGATCGAACCCAGGTCTCCCACATTCTTTACCAACTGAACTATCAAAATGTCAGTAAATACTAACTCTAAGTAGACTTTAAAAAATGGTCACAATCAAAAGTTGAGAGTTATTCGGCAGAAAATTTTAGGACTTAAGCCTGGGAGGCAGCATCTCAAGGAGTCCCAAGAGAGAACTGTTCCAAGGAGGATAAGTGGGGAGCCAGGTTATATAGGAGTTTTGCAACAAAGAGCAGGTAGTCTGAATGTTAAAAAATTTATTGTTCATTAAAGGAAAATAGGTATCCTGAGTTAAGGAATATAGCTCTTTTCTATGTATGGGAAGATGCAAGAGTCTGGGCTCACTGAAATCATTCCTTTCATATGAATCTCAGCTATCTGGGACCAGTATCCTGTGATTTTCACATCATGAGCTCCCTCGGGCTCAAGATAGGGAGTGGCTGCAGTCTGATGGCAGTGAAATCACAGATACTCTTTCCCTTCCTGAGTGCCCTTAGACTCAGGAACTCACACTGGAGAGTTGGAGTCAGTGAAGACTGTGAAATCCTTATTTATTGATATAACGGGGAACGTTCCAGTTCTCATTGCCTCCAAAATGTATTCAAAAACTAAATACTTTATTCTACTCAATTTTACTCACTACAATCAACTCCAAGATGCTTATACCTGTCCCCCAAGTTACTGCCTTAGCATCCTAACTTGTCACACTGAATCCACAGTTTCTCCTATAGTTTTGTCACAGGGATTATCACTCTTGTGGCTCAGAATTTTTCATTTGCTTTTAAATTACATAGGATAATAGTCTGCATTCTGAAAATCATGTATAAATAAAGGAGACACTCAGAAATCATAAAATATATTTATTTATGCATGCATGCTTAGTCATGCCCAACTCTTTGCGACGCCATGGACTGTAGTCTATCAGGCAACGCTGTCCATGGGATTTCCAGGCAAGAATATTGGACTGAGTTACCATTGCTTCTCCAGGGAATCTTCCTGATCCAGGAATTGAACTCATGCCTCTTGCATATCCTGTGTTCCAGGAGGATTCTTTACCTGCTGAACCATCAGGAAACCCACAATAACATATATAGATATTAATAAGATATCATTTTTCCTTGTATATGATTTTGGATATGTCATCATTTTTTCAGGTTTCATAAAATAATATATTCAGAGAAATATAATGTGAGAGGATAATAAAGAATATAAGGTTTTGTGTTTAAGAATCAGATATTTAACTAGCTACTCAACTCTAAGAATAAATTTATTTGTAAAATCAGATTTTTTTCTATGAAAAGTAATTATTTATAAACCTATGCAATATAGACTTATGGAGAATAACTTGTGCAAGTTTGAATACATTATTTTTTTTATTTTTCTCAAGAATAAAAGTGGTTAAAGGAAAGGAATTCATAACAGCAGTCAAACCAAATCAGTTTTTATTTTTCAAAATGACATCAAACAAAACATTTTGAAGATTTAAATTTCTTCATCATCAAATATGTATTTCCACTTCTTTGAATGCTTATATTTTATTTAGGAATAGAACTAAAATGCCATTTTTCATCCTTCTTTGACATCCTAGACAGATACAGGCATGGATGAATTTCAGTCTTCATACAAAATGAAAAGTTGATCCAAGTAACCTTCCTTTTACTTTCACACACAGACAAACACAAACACTCAGGCAAGACAGCCCTATTATGACTTGAAATATTTCTTTAGAAAACCTGGTTTGACTTTCCTAATATATTGTCAATTAACTATATTTAATGTTTACTATTGTAAGTTATTACATAAAATATGTAATGATATATATATATATCAGTTTTAAAGATAAATTAAATTTTACATATTTGTTTTAATTATAATTTAATTAACAGCTAATTGATCATAATTCCCTTCCATAAGTTTCATATTAATCCTCCTCTATGCATATTAGAATTTTAGGTTTTGTATTTAATAGGAAAACATGTATTTTCCATTAAGAAAATAATAATAGCTGTTTTGAACACAATTTTATATACTATAGTTAGTATTTTCATTGTACTTTGTATGCCTTGCAAACCACATTAGCTTTTTTTTTTTTTTTAATATGTGAAGTTCACCACATGTACCATCAAATAAGTGAATACATAGTTAGAAGTTTTTTTTTATGTACCCAGACAAATTAATTACTAAGAAAAATATATCAGAAGGTAAACTATTGTGCATATGACAATGTTAGTTAACAAAATGTATTGTATTCTTGGGACTACATTTACAATTAATGTGCCCAATGGAATCTCACTGAAAATTGCAAGGTGACTTATGAATTTGTTGAATTATCATTGTATTGTTTATATTGCTCAGATTTCTTAATGCATAAATTTAGGATATATGAATTAGACTAAGTTGAACCTTTAGTTTTATTCACTTTATTCTATTACTTTTAAGTAATATGTCAGAATTATTTTTGACATATTACTTAAAAGTAATAGAATGGTAATTATTCTAGATAGAATAATAGTAATAGTAATAGTAATAGAATAGTAATAATAATAGAATGGTAATTATTATAAGAAGTAATATGTCAGAAATAATGGTAGCTTCACAAAATTTTTGTGGTGAAAAAGATCATGCCATGTTGATAAGCCCTCTCTTTGAAAATATGTGACTTTATTTAAAATATAATGAATATCAAGAGATTCTCATATTGGGAATATTTTAGCAATAGAGCGTACCTTGGAAAATCCATTTATTGTTCAAAGTAGGAAAATTACATATGGTCTAGAAAGTTTAAGTGACATAAAAGTTTATACAATTGGTAGCAAAGCAAGTATGAGTTCATGGGTGTCATAACACAAGCTATGCTTGCCTCTTAAATCTATGTTTATGCATATAGGAATGTAAATTAAGAATATACCACACATGCTTTATTAATTATATCTATCAGATCAGATCAGATCAGATCAGTCGCTCAGTCGTGTCTGACTCTTTGTGACCCCATGAATCACAGCACGCCAGGCCTCCCTGTCCATAACCAACTCCCGGAGTTCACTCAAACTCACGTCCATAGAGTCAGTGATGCCATCCAGCCATCTCGTCCTCTGTTGTCCCCTTCTCCTCCTGCCCCCAAACCCTCCCAGCATCAGAGTCTTTTCTAATGAGTCAACTCTTTGCATGAGGTGGCCAAAGTACTAGAGTTTCAGCTTTAGCATCATTCCTTCCAAAGAAATCCCAGGGCTGATCTCCTTCAGAATGGACTGGTTGGATCTCCTTGTAGTCCAAGGGACTCTCAAGAGTCTTCTCCAACACCACAGTTCAAAAGCATCAATTCTTTGGCACTCAGCCTTCTTCACAGTCCAACTCTCACATCCATACATGACCACAGGAAAAACCATAGCCTTGACTAGATGGACCTTTGTTGACAAAGTAATGTCTCTGCTTTTTATATGCTGTCTAGGTTGCTCATAACTTTCCTTTCAAGGAGTAAACATCTTTTAATTTCATGGCTGCAATCATCATCTGCAGTGATTTTGGAGGCCTAAAAAATAGTCAGCCGCTGTTTCCACTGTTTCCCATCTATTTGCCATGAAGTGACAGGACCAGATGCCATGATCTTAGTTTTCTGAATGTTGAGCTTTATATTCAAAGGCAAATTATACCTCAATAAACCTGAGTTATAGAAGATTGTAAATAAACTTGATTATATATATATATGTATATGCATATTTATACACACCCATATAATAATGCCACTTATTCCGTTTTTGTAATAGCATATTTTAAGCAATGAAATTTGTATTATTCATATTACAACTTAAATATGTGAATACAATTTCTAAAGTATTTTAATTTGTTGACATAATGTCAAATTTGAAAAAGTTTTAGAAATTTATTTTTGAATTCTATCTTTATTTGAGGGTGCCTAGCCATGCTGCATGGCAGACAGCACCCCTCCCTGGATGATTGAATCTGTGGGAGTCCAGCAAAAAGGACATGATTGAATCATTGGTAGCTCGAGGATTTAAGGGGACTGACTGAATCAAGGGCAATCATGTGATTTAAGGATGTCCAGGAAGTTAAGAAGGGAAATTCATTTAATGGGGCTCAAAAAAATTAAGAAATCTGAATAACTTAATCGGGTCTGAAAAGTTAAGAAAAGGCAGGTTGATTTGGGAGCTCAGGAAATCAGGGTTTTGATTGGTATAATGGAGGTCAGGAGATTTAAGAAGGATGATTGACTAATGAGGATCTGGATATCAAATGGGGCTGATTTAATTAATTGGAGTCATGTGATTTAGGGAGCCAGTTTAATATGTACATGGAAGTCATTGATAAAACAGTGCTGAATGAATAAATGGAAGTAACCTGATTTATGGGGACTGCTTTAATAATAGGAGTTACCTCATCCAAAGGGCTGATTTAATCAGCCCAAGCACCCCCCTCCCCATGGGGATAACATGTATATACTCAACTGTGTATATAACGTGTACACAAGTGAGTTTTCTGTATACAACATATATATACACAACTGTGTACATAATATGGATCCAGAAATGAACTTTGAGAGCTCAATCACGTATACAGAACATTGTACATACTAGTGTCCACAAAACAACTTTGAATACACAATACATATACACAACTGTGGACATACTATGTGTAAGGGAATTTGGGTACAGGGTACAACTGAGTAACCCAAGGTATGCCCTAGTCTCCCCTACAGGGAGACCTGGCCTCCCAGATACGAGTGACAGCACATCTATTGATTCAACTGGCCTTCTTAAATATGATGACCTAATTAAATCTGTCATCCTTTTTAATGGTGTCATGAGACTTAAGAAGGCAAATTGATTTAATGGGGGTCGGGAAACCTAAGGTGTTGGTTGGTTTAATGAATGTTAGGGGGTTTTAAGAAGGATGATTGATTTACATGGATCAATGATATTTAAGGGAGCTGATAATCAATGGGAGGCACATGATTTAGGGGACTGATTGAAATAGTGGAAGTCATATGATGTAACATGTCTAAGTGAATTGATAACCCATTGTTTTAAGGGGACTGATTGAATAAAAGGCTATCTTGTAATTTAAGGGGACTTATTATTTTACAGGCATTCAGGAGGATATGAATGGGAATTGGTTTAATGGGGTTTAGGAAAAGCAAGGAGGAATAATGTGTCTGGTGAGTTAAGAAGGCAGACTGATTAGAATCTGCCTTCATAGAGCTTCCTGGTATTTATGTTCACAATTGTCTTTCTTATAAGCATTGCATGATAAAAAAATTATATTATATCTGCTCCTGGGACTTCCCAGGAGGTGCTAGTGATAAAGAACCCATCTGCCAATGAAAAAGGCAGGAGACACTGACTCAATCCCTGGGTTGGGAAGATCCCCTGGAAGAGGGCATGGTAACTCACTCCAGTATTCTTGTCTGGAGAATCCCATGGATGGAGAAGCCTGGCAGGCTATACTCCATAGGGTCACAAGGAGTCAGACAGGACTAAAGCACACACATATATATAGTGTCTTAGATGCTAATAAAAACATATGCATAAATATGTAATGTAAATGTGGTTATGTTATTAATATAATCTTATATTCAGGTTTCACCTGCATTCGGAAAAGTATGGCACTTATCAGTATAAAGAAAACATTAACAAATAAATATTACAATTAAGGGAACAGAAATGTGCTAATAAAAGTCATTGTGTTTATTTTAAATTTATATTAATTTATGTACATTCATTTTTATCACTGAAGAGAATGCTATGATATAAAACTCTTTTTAAGGATATATAAAATCTGGAAATTGTAATAGTTATTATTTACCTTTGTAGAAGGCAATAAAAATGTATGGTTTTAAAACTTAGAGAAAAATTTTTGCTTTCAGGGCAGAAAGTATCTTATGCATTTAATTCTTGGCCACAGTAAGGATTTATGGTATTCCTTTGGGCTTCATAAATTTTTGTTGATTCATAATTAGTTGAAAGATTAAAAAATATGGAAATATTTAATCAACTCCCATAAATAATTATGTTGATTCTTCTGGTGGAATAAATTCCTCAAAGCTAGAAAAGAGCATAATTTTTTGTGTATTCTGCACCTTGTAGACCAGGGGGAAGTTAAACTAATGATAAAAATGGATTTCAGGAAAAATTTTGAACCAATAAATTGCTTAGGAAAAAAATTAATACAGGATATGTTTGAAATCAGAAAAGATTACAGGAGATGTATAGAATCTCAACTCCTATAAAGTTTAAACAAAATCCGTCTTAAGAAATTTATCAGATGGAAGAAATCACTTGTGTGTTTTTAAGGTACACCTCTATAGTATATGTTCATTGCAAAAGTATAGTCAACACACACATGATCCCATCAAAGCAGTGGTTGTTTTTCAGGTAATAGCTAGATAAAATTCCTCTTTCTGATGAAAGGGGCTGTACTTCTGGGAGGAAAAAAAAAAAAAAAGTTCTGAGAGTACTATTATTTTCTTGTATAAATGTGTAACTTTTCAACTATGTCCAAGAGCAAGAACTGAATACACATTGCCCAGTCTTAAAAATATAGCATCATGTTAATCAGAAAGACTGAGTTGTTTGCACAGAGGGGTGCGGGTATAGGACAGAGCTGCCCAGGAGTGCCAGACCCAAGAAAAAACAGCTTCTCCATTTTACGACAAAGTTAGCAGAATATCTGAGTAATTATCCAGTGAAAGTAAAATCACAGTGGAAATTGATTATATTTTATCAGTGTGTTCTTTGCCTCAATTCAGTTCAGTTGCTCAGTCGTGTCCAACTCTTTGTGACCCCATGAACCGCAGCATGCCAGGCCTCCCTGTCCATCACCAACTCCCGGAGTCCACCCAAACCCATGTCCATTGAGGAGGTGATGCCATCCAGCTATCTCATCCTCTGTCGTCCCCTTCTCCTCTTGCCCTCAATCTTTCCCAGCATCAGGGTCATTTCCAATGAATCAGCTCAGATTTCACAGATAGTATAATAAATAGGATAACTATTCAAGTATATAGATTTTTTTTTTTTTTTGGTGGGAATGCAAACTAGTACAGCCACTATGGAGAACAGTGTGGAGATTCCTTAAAAAACTGGAAATAGAACTGCCTTATGATCCAGCAATCCCACTGCTGGGCATACACACTGAGGAAACCAGAAGGGAAAGAGACATGTGTACCCCAATGTTCATTGCAGCACTGTTTATAATAGCCAGGACATGGAAGCAACCTAGATGTCCATCAGCAGATGAATGGATAAGAAAGCTGTGGTACATATACACAATGGAGTATTACTCAGCCATTAAAAAGAATACATTTGAATCTTAAGGAGATAAATCTTGTCCTATTTCATCAACAGATTTTTGTTCTTGTTTTTCTTGTTCTTTTTAATCTTGTTATATTATTCTTCATTTAGTGAGGTATTTATCAGAAGGTAGAATAGCTAATTTAATTTTATCTGAAAATAAAATCTCTCTCTGTACACATCTTCCTATGGATTTCATTACTTTTATTCTTAACAATTTGGCAAAACAATAGTAATAAAATATTTTAAAAATCAGAGCAAACTTCTTTATAGAAATAGGTTTTATCTTTTATAAAAAAAATCTGAATGGTTTACAAATAAAAAGTGGGGGAAAAAGGCATCTATATTAAAAATGTATTCAGTACCAAAGCAGTTCATTTATAAATACCCACTTTTCTCAAATATTGCTGTTTATAAAAATTATCTGTACCAATTTATCTATTATATCATTGATTGATTTTTCACTCTTTTTTACTCCACTTTGCAAAATATTTCAGTTTTTTGTTTGTTATGTTTCATCTGGTAATCAAATGCAGGCACTTAACAAAACTTAGCATGTTAGTCTCTCAGTCATGTCTGACTCTTTGGGAACCTATGGACTGTAGTCCACCAGGCTCCTCTGTCCACGTAATTCTCCAGGCAAAAACATTGGAGTGGGTTGTGATTTCCTTCTCCAGGGTATCTTCCTGACCCAGGGATGGAACCTAGGTTTCCTGCATTGCAGGTGGATTCTTTACCAGCTGAGCTACCAGGGAAACCACTTAGCTTTGATGCCCATACATTTTATAAAAATAACAGAGCAACGCTTGCTTGTTTTTTCAATAAGACATTTGTAAATTATACATGTGTTAAACACACTCCACAGTATTGATATAATATATTTAATAAAGGTACCAGCAATAAAAACTGATGGGTGCTCTGTGGCTCCAGAGAGGAAAAGTCGTTTCCAAAAACAATATTATAAATGAACTGATGTCACCAAAACACCACAAATGTCAAATGCTTTTGAGAATCTCCATGGTCAAATGCCTCCTTGATATACAATTAGAAGGTTCTCAAGAGTTTGAATAGAGCTAACATTCAATGGTGCATAAAGCATATGGAGCATAAACAGTCTAATGAATTTGGTACTTGATAATGTTATAGAAACAGAAACACTAAAGAAAGAATCAGGTATTATTTATCCTACATGAATTTTTAGTTATTTTTATTTGTTTGATTTAATTATATATGAGATTTAAGTGGTACAGCATGTTTCTTTTCACCAGAGTCTGTCTGATGAAAATGATCACCTCAAATGGAGCTGACTTAAAGGAAAGTTGTTCAGTTGTTCAGTCACTGAGCTGTGTACAACTCTTTGCAAGCCCATGGACTGCAACATGCCAGGTTTCCCTTTCCTTCACCATCTCCCAGAGTTTGCTCAAACTCATGTCCATTGAGTTCATTAAACCAATTAACCATCTTATCCTGTCATCCACTACTCCTCCTGTCTTCAATCTTTTGAAGCATGATGGGAAGTGCTTGCATCATTTGTCAAATAGAAAGATATTCATATTTTTTTTTTATTTTAATACAATGGTTTCTATCTCACTTAGGGCAGAAAATATACATACACTCATTCACACGTGGATACCCACAACACTGGTTGTTGTTCAGTTGCTAAGTCATGTCTGACTCTTTGCAACCCCATGAACTGCAGCACGCCAGGCATTGTAGGTTAATTTTATGAATGATCAAACTGAAAGATGACAGTATTTTTCAGTTAATTAAAAATAAAAAATAGGTAAGTACAAGATATCTGAGAAAGAAATGAAGTATGGTTATATCTCACTTTTCTTAGAGAACTATTTTCATCTATAATTGCCTCAGAGTATCTTGCTCCTTTCACTATATAACAACTAAATGTAACATTTAGTGATATGAAGAATAAAGAGTAGTATTTGAAGAAATCAAAAGAAGGATTCACTACTGTCCATCTCTAAGCATATTAAATATAATTTAGTGTGAGCAAATGTAGAGATACAAATATCTAAAGAAAAAAAATAAGATAAAGAAGAGTAAATAGAACTATAAAATAATTTCTTTTATTGTTCAATTTTTTCACACAATTAAAGCTTTTCATGTTACTTTTTTTTGCTCAAAAATCTGAATTCTAAATGAAAGTTTAATTCATTAGCTCCTGTAAAGATTATTGGGCACAATTCTCAAAAGCAATTTGCAATTATAAGAAGGAGGTATAGATCTTCAGTACTAGAAATAAAATATATTTTCCAAAGTGTGTTGTATTTGTAATAACAAAACTGTATATTAAAATCATGTATGTTGAGATACTGCATGGGCTACTAGAGTTTTTAGATGTTATATTTATCTGGACAGTTACTAAAATGAGATAGAGCAGACTTATCCTTCTGGTGTATTAAACATTTGAAGTTGATTTAGATTTCCTAAAAATACTATACCCTTTAATCATGCTTGTCAAGATCCTAAATGGAACAGCAATTTAATTTTATCAAAGTTCAAATTTTGAAAAATAAAACCACATCTGAAATTTGGCAAAAACATGTAGTGAAATCACAGCTCATGTTTGTAAAATAATCATTTCCTAGTTTATTTTATTTTATTTTCTTACTTTTTTGGTTCATTTATATATTTAATTAAAGTAAGCATTTGCAATACTTTGATTTTATGTGTACAAATTGGCTCACATAATTTACTAAAATAAAAACGTAGAGGCAGGCACAAAAAGCATTTGTAGACAAGAATGAAAACAAAGATTTTTTAAAAAGTGAAGCCTAGTCTCAGATTCAGTAAACTTATTTCCTGGTTTTAAGTTGTTGCTTCAGTTGATCCTTAAGTCCTGTAGAGGTTTAACTTCTTTATTTGCTAGAATCTGTCTTTGACAAAAAGACTGCTAATTCATGGCCTGATAATCTTAGAAGTTTTTGTAAGGAGAGAAGCAAAATCCATGGTGTTGTCACCCTGTTGAAGTTGTTTGTGTGTTGTACTTGGAAAAGTTTAAGGAACAATATAAAGAAATAAAGGAAAGCAATACAATGGGAAAGACTAGAGATCTCTCCAAAGAAAACTAGAGATACCAAGGTAATATTTCATGAAAAGATGGGCACAATAAGAGGCAGAAATGGTATGGACCTAACAGAAGCAGAAGATATTAAGAAGAGGTGGCAAGAATACACAGAAGATCTTCATAACCCAGATAACCACAATGATGTGATCACTCACCTAGAATCATATATCCTGGAATATGAAGTCAAGTGGGCCTTAGGAAGTGTCACTCTGAACAAAGCTAGTGGAGGTGATGGAATTCCAGTTAATCTATTTCAAATCCTAAAAGATGATGCTGTGAAAGTGTTGCACTCATTATGCCAGCAAATTTGGAAAACTCAGCAGTGGCCCCAGGACTGGAAAAGGTCAGTGTTCCTTCCAATCCCAAGAAAGGCAATGCCAAAGAATGCTCAAACCACTGCACAATTGCACTCATCTCACACACTAGCAAATTAATGCTCAAAATTCTCCAAGCCAGTCTTCAACAGTACATGAACCGTGAACTTCCAGATATTCAAGCTGGATTTAGAGAAGGGAGAGGAACCAGAGATCAAATTGCCAACGTCCGCTGGATCATTGAAAAAGCAAGAGAGTTCCAGAAAAACATCTACTTTTGCTTTCTTGACTACACCAAAGCCTTTGACTGTATGGATCATAACAGACTGTGGGAAAGTTTGAAAGAGATGGAAATGCCAGACCACCTTACCTGCCTCCTGAGATATCTGCATGCAGATCAGGAAGCAACAGTTAGAAATGGACATGGAACAACAGACTGGCTCCGATATGAGAAAGGAGTACGTCAAGGCTGTATATGGTCACCCTGCTTATTTAACTTATATTCAAAGTACATCATGAGAAACGCTGGGCTGGATGAAACACAAGCTGGAATCAAGATTGACAGGAGAAATGTCAATAACCTCGGATACACAGATGACACCACCCTTATGGCAGAAAGTGAAGATGAGCTAAAGAGTCTCTTGATTAAAAAGAGGAGAGTGAAAAAGTTGGCTTAAAACTCAACATTCAGAAAATTAAAATCATGGCATCCTGTCCCATCACTTCATGGCAATAGATTTGGAAACAATGGACACAGTGTCAGACTTTATTTTTGGGGGCTCCAAAATCACTGCAAATGGTGACTGCTGCTGCTGCTGCTGTTGCTAAGTCACTTCAGTCATGTCCGACTCTGTGCGAGCCCATAGACCGCAGCCCACCAGGCTCCACCGTCCCTGCAAGAACACTGGAGTGAATGATGACTACAGCCATTTAATTAAAAGAGCTTGTTCCTTGGAAAAAAGTTATGACAACCCTAGACAGCATATTAAAATGCGGAGACATTACTTTGCCAACAAAGGTCCATCTATGCTATGGTTTTTCCAATAGTCATGTATGGATGTGAGAGTTGGACTATGAAGAAAGCTGAGTGCCAAAGAATTGATGGTTTTGAACTGTGGTGTTGGAGATGACTCTTGAGAGTCTCTTGGACTGCAAGGAAATCCAACCAGCCCATCCTATAGGAAATCGGTCCTGAATATTCAATGGAAGGACTGATGCTGAAGCTGAAACTCCAATGTCTTGGTCACCTGATGCCACGAACTTACTCGTTTAAACACCATGATGCTAAGAAAGATTGAAGGTGAGAGGAGAAGGGTATGACAGAGGATGAGATGGTTGGATGTCATCACTGACTCAATGAACATGAGTTCGAGTAAACTCCGGGAGTTGGTGATGGACAGGGAGGCCTGGCGTGCTGCAGTCCATGGGGTTGCAAAGAGCTGGACATGACTGAGCGACTGAACTGAACTGAGCCAATTTTTTATGAAGTTTTAAGGAAATCTGAAATACAATATGTGTTGTTAGAATGATATAGTCATTCTCAATTTTTGTATATCAATATGCAAATATAAAATATATACACATAAAATATACATATACACATAAATATAAATATATGTAAATTTATGCATATATATACACATTATATATATTAAATATGTATAAACATATACACATACATTTTTAAATGACTAAGAAACATATAGAAGTGAATTAGTACTCTTGCCTGGAAAATCCCATGGACGGAAGAGCCTGGTAGGCTGCAGTCCATGGGGTCGCTAAGAGTCAGACACGACTGAGCGACTTCCCTTTCACTTTTCTCTTTCATGCATTGGAGAAGGAAATGGCAACCCACTCCAGTGTTGTTGCCTGGAGAATCCTAGGGACGGGGGAGCCTGGTGGGCTTCCGTCTATGGGGTCGCACAGAGTCGGACATGACTGTAGTGACTTAGCAGCATCAGCACACTACTTGAACTTAGCACTTCACTCATATTAGTTGCATAGGCAAAATCATAGGTAATATGTAAGAAAATATGATAAATCAAAACACATATGTGGAAATTCAGTATATGATTAAATTCACAATTTAAATTAATGATGAAAGGTTAACTTATGAAATGAATTATAATGGGACAACATTAAGCACAATTAAAAATGCACTGTCAGTTCCAAAAGAACTAAAGAATCTGCAAGAAAATGTAAGTTAAAATAAAAAATCAAGATTATATATTATGTTGACATAAGAAAGAGTTTTATATATCTTATAACAGGAGTTATAAGTTTGCTTACACAAATATTTTAAATAAGGCCATAAAATTTAAAAGTAAATAGCAAACTGAAGCAGAAATTTTAAATACATCTCATAGTTACAATTGATATTCTATTTTCACAAAGATTTTCAAAATGCCATTCCATGAATAGGAGACCCTTGCAAAATAAGAAAAAGAGTTAGAATACATGTCAAATAAGTTTATATATATATGTTAAAATCTTACTAAGCAAATGAAACCATAACACAATGCACACCAATTTTTAACTAAAAAATAGATTAATATAGAAAAAAATTAGAAATATAACAGGTATCATAATTGTATATACTGTGAAAAGATAAATGGGTGAAAAATAGTTTTTATAATTTCAAGGCTATTTATCAAGTCTAAAAATATCTATTTTTTACCCATTAAATTCACATCTATATATATATCCCCTCAAATAATGAGATATTTGAATGATGATGAAAGTATCATGTTTTACTAGTTTATAATACCATCATGTTTCCATGTTTGTCCTAATTTGTAATACCAACAAAACTGGAAACAAGTTAAATGGAGATAATAGATACTAAGTAGAAATAGGATCACTTTAGGCCACAATTACTTCTTTGCCCAGTGCAATATGGCATCTGTGGCTTGATGGGGAGGCTGGGTTAATGGGACAGGAGAGAAGTGCCCAAATTTTTTATTCTGCTATGCCACCAGCAAAGAAAAAGTTTCAAAATATAATCAAGACATAGAAAAATGGGCGTTATGCCATCATATAGAGAAGACATATGTATAAATCTGAATATAGAAAAACTTTAATCAAATTAAAATGTATGGGACTATAAATACCAATATATAAACGAGGTTGATGGTTTGTAATCTTTATGAACTCTAAGAAGTTTGGTATGGGTTCTCTAGTCCCATCTTTGTTAAATGTGGGAGATGTTGCCTCATATTTGTTACATCATTCTAAGAACAACAGTGACTTATTATACTAAGAGCATTATGAAGTTCAGAAGGAAACTATTAAGAGACTGAGAACACAGGTATTTATTGCTTTACAGGAACCAGGATAGCTACTGTCGACTGATGGTCTTTGCCAAGTAAGAAAGAAAGAGAACTGAGCACATATTCAGCTTCTCATATTTTACAAAAGCTGGATAAATATTATTTACTCTTTAGGTAGCTTAAATTTAACCAATGGATGATATTTTTTCCCTGTCTCTGTGTGTGTGTGTGTGTGTGTGTGTTTCATTCCTGCCCTGTTCTCTCTCTCTTTTCATTTGAGATTGAGATAGTTCATCTTTCAATGAAGTTTTTATGGCTATATCTCTACTTCTTTGTTGTTGTTGTTCAGTCACTAAGTCGTGTCTCTTTGTGAGCCCATGAACTGCAGGAAGCTAGACATTCCTGTCCTCCTGGAGTTTGCTCAGATTCATGCCCACTGAGTCGGTGATACTATTTAACCAACTCACACTTTGCTGCCCTCTTCTCCTTTTGCCTTCAATCTTTCCCAGCATCAAGGTGTTTTCCAATGAATTGGCTGTTTCAATCAGGTGGCCAAAGTACTGGAGCTTCAGCTTCAGCATCTGTCTTTCCAATAAGTATTTAGGGTTGACTTCTTTTAGGATGGACTAGTTTGATCTCCTTGCATACCAAGGGACTCTCAAGAGTCTTCTTAAGCACCACAATTTGAAAGCATCAATTCTTAGGCACTCGGCATTCTTTATTGTCCATCTCTCATATCCATACATGACTACTGGAAAAGCCATAGCTTTGACTATACAGCCCATTGTTGGCAAAGTGCTGTCTTTTTATTTTAATAGGCTGTCTAGATTTTTCCAGGTGCTACTCACATCTTTCTGAGATCCTGGATGGTTGACATCTGCCAGGAGGGTCGCAGCCTGAGATCAGCTCCCCAGAAGAGACATACGGCACACTTGAGATGGTGCTCTTGCCATGCACCTGGGCAACTGAGCGGCAGGGACTAGGGAGGTGATTAAGACTTGTGGTCCACCTGGGACAGTGTACTTCCCAAGCACCTGATCACCTGAGCTGCTCAACTTGAGAAAGGAACAAAACACACACCCAACTGACAGAGACTGAGCCAGAACTGTGTCTGAGTGTCTCCTAGAAGATACGGGTCATCAGTAGCCTACCACAGGAGCTCTGGGTGCAGCAGAGCTGGGTATGGCATAAGCCCTCTTGGAGGAGATCACCATCAACCCCACCACAGAACCACCAGATCTTACACAGGACTGGAGAAACAGACTCTTGGAAAGCACCGACAAAACCTTGTGTGCACCAGGACCCAGGAGAAAGGAGCAGTGACCCCACAAGAAACTGACCCAGACATGCCCATGAGTGTCCAGGAGTCTCCAGCAGAGGCATGGGTCAGTGGTGGCCTGCTCCAGGATCGGGGGCACTGAGTGCTGCGGTGTGTGCATGGGACCTTTTGATGGAGGTCACCATTATCTTCATTACCTCCACCATAGTTTGGCCTCAGGTCAAGCAACAGGGAGGGAACACAGCCCTACCCATCAATAGAAAATTGGATTAAATATTTACTGAACATGGAACAAGATCCAGTTTTCCCCTCAGTCAGTCTCTCCCATCAGGAAGCTTCCATAAGCCTCTTATTCTTCTTGATCAGAGGACAGATAGAATGAAAACCAAAGTCACAGAAAACTAACCCAACTGATCATATGGACCACAGCCTTGTCTAGCTCAATGAAACTATGAGCGATGCCGTGTAGGACCACCCAAGATGAATGGGTGATGGTAGAGAGCTCTACAAAACACAGTCTGTTGGAGAAGGGAATGGCTAACCACTACAGTATTCTTGCCTTGAGAACCCAATGAACAGTATGATAAGGCAAAATGGTATGACACTGAAAGATGAACTCCCCAGGTTGGTAGGTGCCCAATATGCTGCTGGAGAAGAGTGGAGAAATAGCTCCAGAAAGAATGAAGAGATGGAGCCAAAGCAAAACCAACACCCAGTCGTGAATGTGATGGGTGATGGAAGTAAAATATGATCCTGTAAAGAGCAATATTTCCTAGGAACCTGGAATGTTAGGTCCATGAATCAAGGTAAATTGGAAAGTAAAGTGGTCAAACAGGAGATGGCAAGAGTGATCATTGAGAGAAGGAGAGAGAGAGAGAGCGCACGCATGCGGGAGAGAAAGAGAGCAAGACAGAGCTTTGGCTCCTCCTTTTGTATGTTTTTTCCTCCACCTGGGCCTGCGCTATGCAAATTGGGCTTAGCCAGGAGTGCTGTTTGTTCTACCTGAAGTCTTCATTCTGGTCCTTGGACCTTCCTTTGACCTTCCTTTGTTCTATTTTCATGGGCTTTTCCCTTGCTTGTCTTTGAGCCACCACCATTTTGGACTCCTTTTACCTATTCTACCTACCTAACAGACCTAATAGAAGAAGATGATATTAAGAAGAAGTGGCAAGAATACACAGAAGAACTATACAAAAAGATCTTCATGACCCAGATAACCACGATGGTGTGATCCTACACCTAGAGCCAGAGATCCTGGAATGCGAAATCAAGTGGGACCTAGGAAATGTACTCTGAACAAAGCTAGTGGAGGTGATGGAATTCCAGTTGAGCTATTTCAAATCCTGAAAGATTATGCTGTTAAAGTGTTGCACTCATTATGCCAACAAATTTGGAAAACTCAGCAGTGGTCCCAGGACTGGAAAAGGTCAGTTTTCATTCCAATCCCAAAGAAAGGCCATGCCAAAGAATGCTCAAACTACCTCACAATTGCACTCATCTTACATGCAAGCAAATTAATGCTCAAAATTCTCCAAGCCAGTCTTCGACAGTACATGAACTGTGAACTTCCAGATATTCAAGCTGGATTTAGAGAAGGGAGAGGAACCAGAGATCAAATTGCCAACATCCTTTGGATCATTGAAAAGGCAAGAGAGTTCCAGAAAAACATCTACTTTTGCTTTCTTGACCTCACCAAAGCCTTTGACTGTATGGATTATAACAGACTGGGAAATTCTGAAAGAGATGGGAATGCCAGACGACCTTACCTGCCTCCTGAGAAATCTGTATGCGGATCAGGAAGCAACAGTTAGAACTGGACATGGAACAACAGACTGGCTCCAATTCAAGAAAGGAGTATGTCAAGGCTGTATATGGTCACCCTGCTTATTTAACTTATATGCAGAGTACATCATGAGAAATGCTGGGCTGGATGAAGCACGAGCTGGAATCAAGATTGTCAGGAAAAATATCAATAACCTCAGATATGCAGATGACACCACCCTTATGGCAGAAAGTGAAGATGAACCAAAGAGCCTCTTGATGAAAATGAAAGAGGTGAGTGAAAATGTTGGCTTAAAACTCAACATTCAAAAAAGTAATAGCATGGTTCTGATCCCATCACTTCATGGCAAATACATGGGGAAACAATGGAAAAAGTGATGGACTTTATTTTGGGGGGGCTCCAAAATCACTGCAGTTGGTGACTACAGCCATGAAATTAAAAGACGCTTGCTCCTTGGAAGAAAAGTTATGGCCAACCTAGACAATAGATTAAAAACAGGGACATTACTCTACCAACAAATGTCCATCCAGTCGAACTATGGTTTTCCTAGTAGTCATATATGGATATGAGAGTTGGACTATAAAGAAAGCTGAGTGTCAAAGAATTGATGGTTTTGAACTGTGGTGTTGGAGAAGACTCTTGAAAGTCCCTTGGACTGCAAGGAGATCCAACCAGTCCATCCTAAAGGAAATCAGTCCTGAATATCCATTGGAAGGACTCATGCTGAAGCTGAAACTCCAATCCTTTGGCCACCTGATATGAAGAACTAACTCATTGAAAATGACCCTGATGCTGGGAAAGATTGAAGGTGGGAGGAGAAGTGGATGACAAGGATGAGATGGTTGGATGGCATCACCGACGCAATGGACGTGAATTTGAGTAGGCTCTGGTGATTGGTGATGGACAGGGAAGCCTGGTGTGCTCCAGTCCATGGGGTCACTAAGACCTGGACACGGCTGAGCGACTGAACTGAACTAGGTTCCTCATAGCTTTCCTTCCAAAGGTGGAAGCCTTTTTTAATTTCTTGGCTGTAGTCGTCACCCTCTGCTATAGTTTTGGAGGCCAATAAAATAAAGTCTGTCACTGTTTACATTGTTTGCCTATCTATTTGCAATGAAGTGATGGGACCTTGGAGAAGGCAATGGCACCCCACTCCAGTACTCTTGCCTGGAGAATCCCATGGACGCAGGAGCCTGGTAGGGTGCAGTCCGTGGGATCGCTAAGAGTCGGACACGACCGAGCGACTTCACTTTCACTTTTCACTTTAATGCATTGGAGAAGGCAATGGCAACCCACTCCAGTACTCTTGCCTGGAGAGTCCCATGGACGAAGGAGTCTGGTGGGCTGCTGTCTACGGGGTCGCACAGAGTCGGACACGATTGAAGCGACTTAGCTGCAGCTGCAGCTGATGGGACCAGGTGGGTGATTTTAGTTTTTTGAATGTAGAGTTTTAAGCCAACTTTTTCACTCTTCTCTTTCCCTCTTATCAAGGTCTTTAGTTCCTCTTCACTTTGTTACTTTAGAATGGTATCATCTGCATATCTGAGGTTGTTGATATTTCTCCTGGCACTTTTGGTTTCAGCCCAGCTTTTCACGTGATCTACTCTGCCTGAATTTAAATAAGCAGGTGACAATATAATGCCTTGCCATACTCATTTTCCAGTTTGTGAACCAGTCTGTTGTTGCATGTCTGGTTCTAACTGTTGCTTCTTGACCTGAATACAGGTTTCTCAAGAGACAGGTATGATGGTCTGGTATTCTCATCTCTTTAAGAATTTTTTCACAATTTGCTGTGATCCAAACAGTCAAAGCCTTTTAGCAATGAAGCAGAAGTTTTCATTTTAGCAGTGAAGCAGAAGTAGATGTTTTTCTGGAATTCCCTTGTTTCCTCTGTGATCCAACAGATGTTGGCAATTTATTCTCTGGTTCTTCTGCCTTTTCTAAATCCATTTTGTGTACATCTGGAAGTTCTCAGTTCACATACTACTGAAGCCTAGCCTGAAGGATTTTGAGCATAAACTTGCTAACATTTGAAATGAGCATAGTTGTATCATCGTTAGAGCATTCTTTGTCATTGCCCTTCTTTGAGATTGCAATGAAAACTGACCTCTTATTCCTTATACTTATGCTAATGAATTGGAAGTTTTTCAAGTATTCACAGATCTTAGTTTGTGATTCTATGCTGGATGAGCCATATGGGCTATAATCAAATTATAAGTGAAGTAAAATATGAAAAAAAAAAAACTTTAATAATTATAGAGATAAAACTGATATGATATAGACACAGATGTATATATTTGAATATATTATGTTTTACATAAGTAGATATATAATATGTCTATTATATATTATCCCATATAGTTATTTATAGGGCCATATATAGTAAACACTGCTAAGTGCGAGACACTGTAGTCAAGTCTATTATACTATAATAGACTTGCACCCAGTTCCAGTGTATGGTTTTTCTCTGACAACAACTGAGTGTGATACAATTCAACACTTTCTCCTGGAGATAGCATTAGATTCTACAGGTTAAGGGCTCAATACCACAAGACTGCTCCCCACTTCAAATGCCAATCCCAAGTCTAGGTGTGCTTTTGACCAGCTGGCTATAAATCAGAGCTTCCCATAATCCCCTCCTTGGGTTCTATTAAATTGCTTGAGCAGCTCATAGAATACACAAAACCAGTTTACTCACTAGATTACCATTTTTTTTTTTTTTAGAAAATATGATAAAGAATATGAATCCATAGCAACATGAAGAGATACATGTAGGCTTTCAGTATAGAGGCATAGTCCTGAACAAAGACATTTCTGACCCTGAGGAATCTGGGACCAATTATGATAGCAAGTGGGTGAATTGTGGACCACTAAACTGAAACCCAAATCCACCCTTTATGGGGGTTTCCAATCATAGGCATTATCAATTAAATTATGATAATTGATTCAACTTCTATCCTACCTCTCCTCCATGGAAATCAGTGGGTGTGAAGGTTCCCATCTTCTAATCATTGGGTTAGTTCCACTGGCAACCAGCCTCCATTTTTAGGTGCTCCTCAAAGTTACCTGATTATTAGAGCAAAAGGCACCTTGAGATTGCCCTCAGGTCTCACCACTGGAAATCCTAAGGCCTTTAGGAGGGCTTTCCTGGTGGCTTGGGCTTCCCTGGTGGCTCAGAGGGTAAAGCGTCTGCCTGCAATGTGGTAGACTTGGGTTTGATCTCTGGGTCAAAAGATCCCCTGGAGAAGGAAAAGGCAACCCACTCTGGTACTCTTGCCTGGAAAATCCCATGGACAGAGAAGCCTGGTAGGCTACAGTCCATGGAGTCACAAAGAGTTGGTCATGACTGAGTGACTTCACTTTCACTTTCAAGGTGCTCAGAAGGTAAAGAATCTACCTACAATGCAGGAGACCCAGGTTCAATCTCTGAGTCAAGAAGATCCTTCTGGAAAAGAGAATGGCTACCTACTCCAGACAGAGGAGCCTGGAGGGCTCCAGTCCATAGTGTCCCAAAGAATTGGACACAACTGAGCAATTAACACTTTCACTTTTTAGGAGCTATGTGTCACAAATGTGAAAAAAACCTAAATACATACTTCTTATTACAAATGACTATATCACATACACTGAGAAACCAATGAACCTAAGAATGTAGAAAGAAACAAAGTAGAAAACCACATAATTATGACTGATATAATATCCTTGAACTGGCTTTATTTTTCTAAGACTAAAATGAAATTCAAAGCAGTGAAGTTGAGAGTCTTGGATTTCTTTACTTGATAGACTCACTGTAAGTGGATTTCTAAATCTATTGAATTTTAGTCACCTATTCATGAAGATGAAAAATAGGAAACATTGGGAATTAGGACCATCTTCTTTTGTCCTGAATCTTGAATAATTCCTTTTTACTGCTTATTGCCTTATTTAATAATAAAATCTAAATGGTCATATCTGCCATACAGTTTTTGAAACTGTGCCAATCTTAGAGTTACAGCTAACTCAGTAGAAATGAGTAACATTTGTTTTTTTTTTTCTTTGAAATTTTCAAATGTGTCCCATAAAGATGCATTATATTCACAACCAGCAAAAAGATATCTTTGAAATAAAATCAGTGTCATCAACTACATCTGACATTTCATTGGATCACATTGTGCATATACAAATTTAAATAAAGAGTTTAAGTATTAAATGCCTTTAACAGGTTACATAGCTATAAAAATATAACTTCAGAGAACTATCTCTAATAGAATTCAGATTTTTTTTTTAAAGCCAGTATCAGTTCAGTTCAGTTCAGTTCAGTTGCTCAGTCATGTCCGACTCTTTGCCACCCCATGAATCAGAGCACGCCAGGCCTCCCTGTCTATCACCAACTCCCAGAGTACACCCAGACTCACATCATCGAGTCAGTGATGCCATCCAGACATCTCATCCACTGTCATCCCCTTTTCCTCCTGCCCCCAATCCCTCCCAGCATCAGAGTCTTTTCCAATGAGTCAACTCTTTGCATGAGGTAGCCAAAGTACTAGAGTTTCAGCTTTAGCATCATTCCTTCCAAAGAAATCCCAGGGCTGATCTCCTTCAGAATGGACTGGTTGGATCTTCTTGCAGTCCAAGGGACTCTCAAGAGTCTTCTCCAACACCACAGTTCAAAAGCATCAACTCTTTGGCGCTCAGCCTTCTTCACAGTACAACTCTCACATCCATACATGACCACAGGAAAAACCATAGCCTTGATTAGATGGACCTTTGTTGGCAAAGTAATGTCTCTGCTTTTGGATATGCTCTTTAGGTTGGTCATAACTTTCCTTCCAAAAAAGTAAGCATCTTTTAATTTCATGGCTTCAGTCATCATTTGCAGTAATTTTGGAGCCCCAAAAAATGAAGTCTGACACTGTTTCCACTGTTTCCCCATCTATTTCCCATGAAGTGATGGGAGCAGATGCCATGATCTTCGTTTTCTGAATATTGAGCTTTAAGCCAACTTTTTCACTCTCCACTTTCACTTTGATCAAGAGGCTTTTGAGTGCCTCTTCACTTTCTGCCATAAGGGTGGTGTCATCTGCATATCTGAGGTTATTGATATTTCTCCCGGCAATCTTGATTCCAGCTTGTGTTTCTTGCAGTCCAGCTTTTTTCATCATGTACTCTGCATATAAACTAAATAAGCAGGGTGACAATATACAGCCTTGACGTACTCCTTTTCCTATTTGGAACCAGTCTGTTTTTCCATGTCCAGTTCTAACTGTTGCTTCCTGACCTGCATACAGATTTCTCAAGAGGCAGGTCAGGTGGTCTGGTATTCCCATCTCTTTCAGAATTTTCCACAGTTTATTGTGATCCACACAGTCAAAGGCTTTGGCATAGTCAATAAATGCAAAAAAAGCAAAATGGCTGTCTGGGGAGGCCTTACAAATAGCTGTGAAAAGAAGAGAAGTGAAAAGCAAAGGAGAAAAGGAAAGATAAAAGCATCTGAATGCAGAGTTCCAAAGAATAGCAAGAAGAGATAAGAAAGCCTTCCTCAGAGATCAATGCAAAGAAATAGAGGAAAACAACAGAATGGGAAAGACTAGAGACCTCTTCAAGAAAATTAGAGATACCAAGGGAATACTTCATGCAAAGATGGGCTCGATAAAACACAGAAATGGTATGGACCTAACAGAAGCAGAATGTATTAAGAAGAGGTGGCAAGAATACACAGAAGAACTGTACAAAAAAATCTTCACGACCCAGATAATCACGATGGTGTGATCACTCATCTAGAGCCAGGCATCCTGGAATGTGAAGTCAAGTGGGCCTTAGAAAGCATCACTACGAACAAAGCTAGTGGAGGTGATGGAATTCCAGTTGAGCTATTTCAAATCCTGAGAGATGATGCTGTGAAAGTGCTGCACTCAATATGCCAGCAAATATGGAAAACTCAGCAGTGGCCACAGGACTGGAAAAGGCCAGTTTTCACTCCAATCCCAAAGAAAATCAATGCCAAAGAATGTTCAACCTACTGCACAATTGCACTCATCTCACATGCTAGTAAAGTAATGCTCAAAATTCTCCAAGCCAGGCTTCAGCAATACATGAACTGTGAACTTCCTGATGTTCAAGCTGGTTTTAGAAAGGGCAGAGGAACCAGAGATCAAATTGCCAACATCTGCTGGATCATTGAAAAAGCAAGAGAGTTCCAGACAAACATCTATTTCTGCTTTATTGACTATGCCAAAGCCATTATAAGAATAATTATTTGAGAAAAAAATTCTTCCCTGAGAACACGCTAGAAACTCCTATCAAGTGACTCCCACATTCCTTCCTTTTTTTTTAATGCAATATGAAACCCAAGTTCCTTGAGATGTCATATCAGTTGCCTTTCATAGTAGATCGTATTACTTAGCAATTTTTTCCCCAAATTGGTGGGCAATATGAGGTACTGACATGTTCTCTAGTAAGAATAAATCCAAATAATATCATTATACTAATTCCATTTTAGCTATTAAATCCATATGCTTAAAATGAGCACACATGTCTATATTTAAGCTTAAATTGTGTGGTCTTTCTTTTGGGGAAATAACTCAGATTAGCGGTCTCCTTATTTTGTTTTAGTTAGGTCTAAATAGGACAAGTATGAGTAAAACTAGCTAATTCTATTTAAATATCTAACTATCCTATGAAAATGTTAAAGATTATATATTTCCACATAATTTATGTGACATGTGCTTTAACAGAAATTAGCACTATTACCATAAATTTTCTTTCTTTCTTTAACATAAAGATACTATTTAATTATTGCATATCAATGTTTTTAAAACCATGCTTTTTTCTAAGCCACTTACACCATTACCTGTTTAAATATATGAAAGTTTTGTAAGCCAGAACACCAGGAATTATCTTTGGCACTTCCTTTTTCCTTAACTCTTCCAATCTCTTGCCAAGCTCTGGCTAATCTACCTCATAAATATACATGTGATTTTAATTTCCTGCTTTCAGAAAAGTACTAATGTATTTCCACACATGTTATTCTGTGCCCTGCACACTCTGTTCCACATAGCTTCTATAGTAATCATTTTAAAATTAAAATTTAATGATATAACGTTGTCCATCTTTAACTTGAAAACCTTTGATGGTGTCACACAAAAAGTTCTGAATGATAAAAAAAAAAAAAAATCCCATGTTATAATGCTCACCTATCATAGCTCTGTGCTCTCCTGCAATTTTCTCTGAATACATTGAACTCTCACTATTATTTCCCACTTTAGGGTCTTTCAGTATGCTGGAATGAATACCATCCTCCCTGATACACAGTGTCCTACAACACACACACACACACACACACACACACACACACAAAGTATCCTTAACTTTCAGATCTCTTATCAAAGATGAAGATTTTCTGACTCACACATCCAGCAGCTACCACTTTGAATCAGTTCACATCCTCCTGCTTTTTCCCTTCATAATTTGTACTTTCTTTCCAGCTCTAGTCATAATTTTAACCATATATTTGATCTTGCCCCCTGCTTAGTACTGTATTCCTCCAGAGAAAGATGAATGAATAGTTAGATGAATAGTTGTGTTTATTATAGATATACATAAATGTTTAAGATATAATGAAAATGTTCAAATGAAAACAAAAGAACATTTTACTCTTTATTATAATCATAAAGCTATAATTATTTATCAGCACTAGTAATTTTAAAATACTTATAGTAATGCCTTGTAAAATATATACAAAGAAATTAAAATTAGTCATAGACCTAAATGTAAAGCTGAAAGTTCTAGAAAAAAAGAGGACATTTTAAATAAAAAGTACTCAGGACAGTAAAAATAAAATCAATAAAATAATTTTTAAGAATGATACATCAAACTTTTAAGAAACATTTGAAACATCCATTTTCCCCCCAAAATTATTCAAGGAATTAAAAGAAAAGTCACAATCTAAGAGAAAATATTTGTAAATCAAACCTTTTAGAATAGTAAAATTAAAACCTGCAACAATATCCAGTGTGGGTGAGAATGTAAAGGAACTATAACTCTGATATACAGGGTGGAAATGTAAAATCATAGGTCCACTTTGGAAATCATCTTGTCTGTTTTGTAAGAGGTTAGACATTCACTTATGGCCCAAGAATCCCACCCCTAGGTATTTAGACATTTTAATCCAAAGCCTACCAGCACCAAGCTCAAATTCATACACATCTATCAATAATTGACGTAAATATAGCCCAAACAGACATATTTTTTAGCCATTTAGGCCAGAACTACTTTTCAAACCCTGCAATGGGCACCTAGCATTTGCTATTAGTAACAGCCATAGGTAAGACAAACCCTGTAGCTTTAAGACTTCAAACTTCTGTTGCCTTCAGGAGCTGTCTAACCCAGAGACTCCCCATCTTGATGCTGAGACAAGTAAGCCTCATCTCTGGTTTCCCTTCTCCCCGCAAAGATCCCTTGCTCTACTCCCTTTCTGGGTAGTGACCCTGTGCACCTTTATGGAAGGTGTCTTTCTGGGAGAGACTTGCCCACTCATGCAACCCTGAATGAGTGTTGTTCAATAAAACTTGTGTGTTACTTCTCATGATTCTGTCCCTTCCTTGATTAAGGAAGTCATCCTAGTCTATTTTATAGAAGTAAATTGCTTGGGGGCCATTTGAGGCCAATACACAGGGGCCAGTTTGGGCCCACTTGTATAAATAACAATAACTAGGGGCATGAGTGACCAGTAATAAGAAAGAGCAACCTTGGTGAAAATTTAGCAGTCTTGACCAAGTGTTCAATTACTTGTTGTTTTTTTTACCTCATTTTTTATTAATTTCCTTTCCTTTTTCAGTAATTCAAATGTAGTTTATAGATGGAAATGTATTATTTTCTGTGTGATTTGTTATTGACTAGTACTAAATATTTTATTACAACTGTCAAGCATGTCTTGCAGTTAGGAGTTGCTATGGAACTAATTTCCAGCTAATGAAAGGTGAGGGAAAGCATATATACTATTTCTAGGCATTAAAAAAAATCATAAAAATGAGAAAAAAACTTATTAAAATGTTGGTGTTTCTTTTATTATGGAAGGTAATTTTATCTTTTCTAAGCAACATAGAATAAAAGAAAAATGTATAATGTATGTACTTAGCTGCTCAGTCATGTCCAACTCTTTGTGACTCTTTGGACTATACGCCTGGCTCCCCTGTCCATGTAATTTTTCAGTCATGAGTACTGAAATGGGTTGCCATTTCCTTCTCCAAATTGTATAATATTTTAGGCTAATTCTTATACAACTTTGGTGTATTCCATTTTAAATCCTATAATAATTTATTGAGTATATATGTATTGACTCTCCATCATGTGCCATGACCAGGATGATAGAGTATTAAAATGGAAGATTTAATTCCCAATAGACATTGAAATAGCTAAAATTGCAAAATAGAAGAGATTTATACAGACTAGTCCCGAGCATAGCCAGAAGACAGAATTAAATTACTCAAGCCTGTAACTCAGAATCCTATGGTATTTGTTCATGTTTGACCTCTTGATAAGCTCCAACTTTATAATAAGTCCCTCTGACAGATTCCTTGAAGAGAAAAAGTTGCAATCCAGTTTATGGATGGACTTGTATAATACATTGGCCATAACTAGGTAGCTGCTGCCTTACAAACTTACTTTATTAAGGTCAGATCATAAGGCATAAGTTTGGTTATCCATTTCTTGTGAAAAGACAGATGGCCTAATTTATGGATCTACATTGCCTCACAGAGAGTGGCTAACAGGAAATATTTAGATTTGATGATATTGATGAAAGTTGGCCCTAAAAACTCGAGAGAAGTATATGGATTATTCTCTTAGGAGAAGGTGAAAATATTTATGTATCACATAAATGCCTATCAAAAGATTTTGACATTGAAGGAGACTTTCAATAAATAGTTGTTGAACAAAGTCTCCATGGCAATAGGTAAAACAATGTGAACTTCCTGTCACCATAATTTGACTATGACACTGCTATGAACACAATTTCCAATAGAAGTTAATTCTGATCCCCTGAAATAGTACTAGTCCTTGAATATCAGTCAACAATGCAGTGACTGGTTTATTACTGAATCTCTCCCATAGTGGAGGGTCAGCAACTTTGTCCTTACAGGGAAAGAAAGTATTTCAGAACTAGATTGCACTCAGTGCTAGTGTTAACATGATTGGACTTCAGTATTCTTTACCAGCACCATGGAATCGCACACATCAGCTCACTGGTAAGTGCTGCTGGTTCCACACCTAATACCCTCTACTGGGAAAATGCACACAATCTAGCAGTTATTCCGGTTGACTTCTCACAGCTCTCTCACTATTTGGAGAATTGAACTCAGCACACCTTTATAATAATACAAAGGATAATGGAACACTCTCTTGCCTCAAGATGAAACAAACTCTGTGGTTCTACTTTCACTCTAAACCCTCCCTGTGTGATTAAACTGAAATTATGATTCAGATGATGCCTTTGCTCAATTTGCTTTTCCCCTAAAGTGCCTGCCCTTTAGTGCTTTTTAGAGTAATTTGCTTTATAAATAAATTTTACAAGAATCTTAATTTCAGTTTGAGCTTTTAGGCATTCAAACAGGACCTTTTTTTTAGAAAAGGAATTATGACAATTGGTTCCTATGCAAATAATTTATTATTTCTGTTCTGAGTCACATCATCTAGAAGTAGCTAGCTTGATTAAATGATAGGACAGCAAGGTAAAATAAGAGTTGTGGCACTTGCTTAGAGGGCAAACACCTGCATTTTCTCCTACATTTTTCTATAAGATTTGACATATTCCTGAAACCAGAGCCAGTATATGCTATAGTCCTTATAGCCTGAATTCCTAGACATGGAAACAAAGGAATAAGGGGATCACCTCTTTCACTACTACATCTAATAATCCATTTGAGTAATTTTTGCTTCTTGTCTCTGCTCCCTTATGGTGGGTGAATTTATAAATCTGGAGAAAAGAGTCCTTCAAAAAGAAAAATGGTCATGGATTTAGTCAATTGGAAACAGAAATTTTCCACTGACCATTCTGACTTTCTTTGTAAAACCAAAACAACAGGAAGAGAAAAAGGATTATTTTTTCTAACTGGTACAATTTATCTTTATAAATTTGATTTTGTTCATTTCCCTGATGGCTCAGTGGGTAAAGAATACACCTGCAATGCAGGAGACACAGGAGAGACAGGTTTCATCCTTGGGTCGGGAAGATCCCCGGAGGAGGAAATGACAACTCACTTCAGTATTGTCTGGAAATTCCATGAACGTAGGAGCCTGGCAGGTTACCTACTACAGGTTACCAAAGGGTCACACAGAGTCAGACACCACTGAGAAATCAAGCACAAACACGTACATAAGATTTGAAAAATGAGAAGGTAAAGTTTCTTCAATTTGACTAAACATCTCTGCTGGTTTTGTGTAAGCCTAGGGCTTTGGGAATTCCCAGACAGAGACAGTTACTTTAAAACTATATTGAAATTATGTATACCCTGTTTTTCTCTGAAGGAGCTTAAGAAGCTGCAGATGAATGGTTCTATGAAGACCTACAAGACCTTTTAGAACTAACACCCCAAAAAAGATATCCTTTTCATTATAGGGGACTGGAATGTAAAAGTAGGAATTCAAGAAACACCTAGGGTAACAGGGAAATTTGGCCTTAGAATACAGAATGAAGCAGGGCAAAGGCTAATAGAGTTTTGCAAAGAGAATGCACTGGATATAGGAAACACTCTCTTCTGACAACACAAGAGAAGACTGTACACATGGACATCACCAGATGGTCAACACTGAAATCAGATTGATTATATTCTTTGCAGGCAAAGATGGAGAAGCTCTATACAGTCAGCAAAAACAACACCGGGAGCTGACTGTGGCTCAGATCATGAACTCCTTATTGCCAAATTCAGACTTAAATTGAAGAAAGTAGGAAAAACCACTAGACCATTCAGGTATGACCTAAATCAAATGCCTTATGATTATACAGTGGAAGTGAGAAATAGATTTAAGGGCCTAGATCTGATAGATAGAGTACCTGATGAACTATGGATGGAGGTTCATGACATTATATAGGAGACAGGGATCAAGACCATCCCCATGGAAAAGAAATGCAAAAAAGTAAAATGGCTGTTTGGGGAGGTCTTACAAATAGCTGTGAAAAGAAGGGAAGAGAAAAGCAAAGGAGAAAAGGAAAGATACAAGCATCTGAATGCAGAGTTCCAAAGAATAGCAAGAAGAGATAAGAAAGCCTTCTTCAGCGATCAATGCAAAGAAATAGAGGAAAACAACAGAATGGGAAAGACTAGAGATCTCTTCAAGAAAATTAAAGATACCAAGGGAGTATTCCATGCAAAGATGAGCTCGATAAAGGACAGAAATTGTATGGACCTAACAGAAGCAGAAGATATTAAGAAGAGGTGGCAAGAATACACAGAAGAACTATACAAAAAAGATCTTCACAACCCAGATAATCACGATGGTGTAATCACTCACCTAGAGCCAGACATCCTGGAATGTGAAGTCAAGTGGGCCTTAGAAAGCATCACTACGAACAAAGCTAGTGGAGGTGATGGAATTCCAGTTGAGCTATTTCAAATCCTGAAAGATGATGCTGTGCAAGTGCTGCACTCAATATGCCAGCAAATTTGGAAAACTCAGCAGTGGCCACAGGACTGGAAAAGGTCAGTTTTCATTCCAATCCCAAAGAGAGGCAATGCTAAAGAATGCTCAAGTTACTGCACAATTACACTCATCTCACATGCTAGTGAAGTAATGCTCAAAATTCTCCAAGCCAGGCTTCAGCAATATGTGAACCGTGAACTTCCAGATGTTCAAGCTGGTTTTAGAAAGGGCAGAGGAACCAGAGATCAAATTGCCAGCATCACGGAAAAAGCAAGAGAGTTCCAGGAAAACGTCTGTTTCTGCTTTATTGACTAGGCCAAAGCCTTTGACTGTGTGGATCACAATAAACTGTGGGAAATTCTGAAAAAGATGGGAAAACCAGACCACCTGACCCGCCTCTTGAGAAATTTGTATGCAGGTCAGGAAGCAACAGTTAGAACTGGACATGGAACAATAGACTGGTTCCAAATAGGAAAAGGAGTATGTCAAGGCTGTGTATTGTCACCCTGCTTATTTAACTTATATGCAGTGTACATCATGAGAAATGCTGGGCTGGAAGAAGCACAAGCTGGAATCAAGATTTCTGGGAGAAATATCAATAACTTCAGATATGCAGATGACACCACCCTTATGGCAGAAAGTGAAGAGGAACTAAAAAGCCTCTTGATGAAAGTGAAAGAGAGAGTGAAACAGTTGGCTTAAAGCTTAACATTCATAAAACGAAGATCATGGCATCTGGTCCCATCACTTCATGTGAAATAGATGGGGAAACAGTGGAAACAGTGTCAGTCTTTATTTTGAGGGGCTCCAAAATCACTGCAGATGGTGACTGAAGATATGAAATTAAAAGACACTTACTCCTTGTAAGGAAAGTTATGGCTAACCTAGACAGCATATTCAAAAGCAGAGATATTACTTTGCCAACAAAGGTCGTCTAGTCATGGCTATGGTTTTTCCAATGGTCATGTATAGATGTGAGAGTTGGACTTTTAAAAAAGCTGTGCACCGAAGAATTGATGCTTTTGAACTGTGATGCTGGAGAAGACTCTTGAGAGTGCCTTGGACTGCAAGGATATCCAACCAGTCCATTCTAAAGGATCAGTCCTGGGTGTACTTTGGAAGGAATGGTGCTAAAACTGAAACTCCAATACTTTGGCCACTTAATGTGAAGAGTTGACTCATTGGAAAAGTCTCTGATGCTGGGAAGGATTCAGGGCAGGAGAAGGGGACGACAGAGGATGAAGTGGCTGGATGGTATCACCAACTTTATGGACGTGAACTCCGGGAGTTGGTGATAGACAGGGAGGCCTGGCTTGCTGCTATTCATGGGGTTGCAAAAAGTAGTATACAACTGAGCAACTGAACTCTACTGAACTAAACTGAACTGTTTTTCTCTGCTCAGTAACAGCATATTATCAAGAATACGTCCAGTGGATTAAAAAATTGATGTCATGAGTCCTCCCATATTTTATAGTCTTTTACACTGCATATAATTTTTGCTTATAAATACGTGTGTATATAGTACATCTAAAGTTAATTTGTGTATCCTTCCTTCAGTCGCTCAGTCGTGTCCGACTCTTTGCGACCCCGTGGATTGTAGCCCACCAGAATTCTCTATCCATGGGATTCCCCAAGCAAGAATACTGGAGTGGGTTGCCATTTCCTTCTCTAGGGGATCTTCCCGACCTAGGGATCGAAACCGGATCTCCCGCATTGCGGGCATTTGCTTTAACCTCTGAGTCACCAGGGAAGCCCTCTAATTGGTCTATGCTGCTGCTGCTGCTAAGTCACTTCAGTCGTGTCCGACTCTGTGCGACCCCATAGACGGCGGCCCACCAGGCTCCCCAGTCCCTGGGATTCTCCAGGCAAGAACACTGGAGTGGGTTGCCATTTCCTTCTCCAATGCATGAATGTGAAAAGTGAAATCGAAGTCGCTCAGTCGTGTCCGACTCTTAGCGACCCCATAGACTGCAGCCTACCAGGCTCCTCCGTCCATGGGATTTTCCAGGCAAGAATACTGGAGTGGGGTGCCATTGCCTTCTCCGAAATTGTCTATAGATATGTACAAATATGTGTGTTTCACTAAGCATGAGCATGAACCATATTTTTTAATTTTGGTGTTTATAGAAAATTAAATATTTTTAAAAAATAATTCCCTGTTGTAAGTTAAATTCAGTCAGTACAATCTTAAATGGTAACTCATATACAGCTACCACTAATTGATTTTCTAATTCCTCTATTAAGTTTTCCACTGGTTTGGTGAATAAATTTATGACTAGTAAGAAGAGAAATGTTGAATATGTAGGAAGCAAACCTACTGCATGAAAAAATGTAAATATGAGTATTAATCAGCATATATAGTGCAAAGAGCATTTGGTTGAGGTTCATAGCAGGTGAGTTAGATCAATTCCACTGCCACCATTACGATAAAATGGTCATCATTCCTTGAACAAGTCACATAACCTGTCTGGAGTAACAAAATCCAATGTACCAAGCCTTAAAAGTGGAGGAGTTAATGGGTTCCTGTGTAGTAAAATATGAAAACAATGGTTTTACTCTTATAGCTGCTACTACTACTACTAAGTCACTTCAGTCGTGTCCGACTCTGTGCGACCCATAGGCAGCAGCCCACCAGGCTCCCCCGTCCCTGGGATTCTCCAGGCAAGAACACTGGAGTGGGTTGCCATTTCCTTCTCCAATGCGTGAAAGTGAAAAGTGAAAGTGAAGTCGCTTAGTCCTGTCGGACTCTTAGCAACCCCATGGACTGCAGCCTACCAGGCTCCTCAGTCCATGCGATTTTCCAGGCAAGAGTACTGGAGTAGGGTGCCATTGCCTTCTCCGATATCTGCTACTAACTAGCAATGTATTATCCCATTTCCTCAAATGAGGTAAAAATTAGGAAAAGTATTTATTAAAATATTTGGTAACTCAGTTCTTTGATCCTATAAACTTTTAACTGTGTTTATTAATTAGCAAATTATATTGACTTAATTCAATTTAATATGCTAGTTTTTTTTCATTTTGATAATATTGAAATTTAGTTCTTTATCAAATCTATAATGATAGCTTGTTAAAAGATTGCCTCAGTTTTTATGTTTATTTCCCACATATAAAATTACACATAAATCTATTAAACAGTGATGTTTATATAAACAGTAACATTTTTAGTAGAATTTTTAGATTTTTTTGATATAATACATTCAAATATGGACCAGATCTTACACAGGGAGCTAATGTCATTTCACTATTATGAAGCAAAAAAGAAATCATGTGTTTTTTGCATCATTTTGAATGACATAACTTATGTAGATTTCTAATGTAGCTGTCAATTGATATTTTCTTACAGTTGGCTATTTTTAACTGATGACACATTTGATCAAACCATTTTTACAAACAAACACATACAGAAGGGAGAAACACATCATAAAATTTTTATTTCCTTCAGTCTTCTCATCTCACTGGCCTCTCATTTCTACAGAAATTAAAAGTAGCTAAATTCTTCTGATCACTTTTCAAAGACGTAGTGTGTCTATAACTAAGGCAGCATCTCAGCAGTTTCTTGAAAAAGAGGACTTGATGTTAAAGAAATTTCAGAGAGGTGTAAATTAGCTTTACTTTTCAGTAGGCAACTGACAGATGGCAATATTTTGAAGAAGAGAAAAATAGAAAAAGGATTAGCTGTTTGACTATACTTCAAACTTTTCTCCATGTTGTAAGTCCAGCATCTAACATTGATGCCTTCTGAGTGCTCTGAAAGAAACAAACCTCAGACATGATTATTTCTTATATATTATCTGAGATTTCCTCAGACTCTGAAAAACTCAAGTCATTCTTAGTTACGAAGGCTCGGTTCAGGTATATTTTTAGGTAGGAGTCAGGAGAGGGCAAAAGAGGAAGTTACCAGGTTTGCTTGTTTGACTTATTTAAAATAAACGGAAAGCATTTAAACTAGGCAGGATTTCTCTAGTTTGCCATAGTCCTCTGACTTCATTGTTTTGTATCCTACTTTACTGAGAAGAGCGCCCAGTGCATGAAAATTGGTCAACAAATATTTATTGAAGAAATGATGATACTTCTTTCCTGTAAGACATTTATGGTTGTGAGCCATGAATTTTATTTTTCCAAAACTGGGTAATGTTGTAACTATGTCAGGCATTTAACAAAGATATTCAGAAGTTTAATAATAATTTCAAATGAATAAAGAAGGAGGAAAATCACACATTTTGAAATTAAACTTGGCAAAAGAACTATATATGATTTCTTGTTCATCCTCCTGAAACTGATCAAGACAATTTTAAATTAATTTTATAGTCTTTTATAATCTGTTTTCTGTCTATTCACCAAACTCTAATTCCAGTTACTTTAAAATATTAATACAGCTAAAGTATTCAGGCTGATATAATATTTTACAGTGTTCACATCATAATCACCCCTCCTTTAATGTGTCTTCACAGAAATGGTGTTCTTTCTCCCATAAACCACTTTATATCTAGTTTGCCTTCCAAACAGTGTTTATTTACTATTTTATACAAGAAGCTCTAATTATTCTACCCTATTGACAGTGGATTAGCAGCTGGGCCCTGTACCTCACATTGCATTAAAAAATGTTGTATTGTCCTGTGTTTTTGCCAATTCTTTCTTGTGTGTCTTGTTTCTTTGTTAATTGTTCTCCAAATGGAGATTAGGCTGAAAAGTTAGCTGAGGCCACGCATAAAGTGCTTTTTTGTTTTTAATTGGAGGATAATTGCTTTACAATGTTGTATTGGTTTCTTCCATACAACAACTTGAATCAGCCGTGAAAGTGAAGTCGTGTCTGACTCTTTGCGACCTCATGAACTGTAGCCTACCAGGTTCCTCCGTCCATGGGATTTTCCAGACAAGAATACTGGAGTGAGTTGCCATTTTCTTCTCCAGGAGATCTTCCCAACCCAGGGATTGAAACCCGGTCTCCTACATTGTAGGCAGATGCTTTACTGTCTGAGCCACCAGAAAAGTCCATCAGTATACATATATCCCCTCCTTCATGTACCTTCTTCCCACCTCTCACCCCAACCCCATCCTACCCATTTAGGTTGTCACAGAACACCAGGTTACTTTTTGAGGAGTTTGAATTCTACTATATGGGCAGAAGTAATCATACAATTTTATAACTGCTGAGTTTCGGGAATAAGACACAGATATCATGATGATGCTGGAAGACAAACTGTAAATTCTTCATTTTCATGGATTCTGTAGTAATTCTGTAGGTTCTTCAGCTTTTATTTCCTCTCAGAACACTCAAAAGATATTAAACAGAAATATAGTGACAGATTGATGTTTGGAGGTGTTGCTGTCATTATGAAGGTGATCATGAAGTCAATTTCCATCATATAACTAGCAGCATATTTTTACAAGGAATTGGATTGAAGAGGTAAAGGTATGAATGACATTAGAATGATTATTTAAAAATGAATATTAGTTTTTAGAAAAATATGTCATTTTAATTTAAATATGTTTTAAAATATGTTATTGTCATATTAATCAATATATGTACCTCATATTAATCTAAAATTTTAATACTAATATACTTGTAGGGTTCCACATGATATTTCAACTGGATTATCTATTATTTCTTAATTTTTAATTAGGTGATATTTACTCCTCAAATTTTTAATTTAATTTGAAACTTTCTTATATCATCTTAGGGCTTCCCTGATAGCTCAGTTGGTAAAGAATCTACTTGTAATGCAGGAGACCCCAGTTTGATTCCTGTAATGCAGGAGACTCCAGACTCCAGGGAAAGATCCCCTGAAGAAGGGATGGGCTACCCACTCCAGTATTCTTGGGCTTCCCTTGTGGCTCAGCTGATAAACAATTTGCCTGCAATGCGGGAGACCTGGGTTTGATCCCTGGGTTGGGAAGAGCCCCTGGTGAAGGGAAAGGCTACCTACTCTAGTATATCATCACCTTTAAAAATGACCTCTGTAATTAAGAAATATTTTAAACTTTAGGGCAAATGAAAAGCACTCTTTATGTAGAAAGAAACCAATTAAACTCTATTTCCCTCCCATGTATTATTATATTATAGTTTATTATTGCATTAATACTTCATTCATACTAGAAATTAGCTGTAATGGAAATTAGCTTACTATTAATATTTCCTAGTAGTAAAGAAGTGCACCGGAACATTTATTGAACTTTACTGGTCATTAGATTATGGCTTCATTTTAGTCTCTAAACTATCCTGATAGTATAGACTTCATTTCAGTTACTGGAAAAAAAATGACAACAAAACTGAAGATGTATTTTTTAAAATGTGATTCATGTCTATTACTTTTGCAGGGGTGCTTAAAAATTAACAGTACAAAATTAAAGTTGGTTAATATGACTAAGATCTTTGCTATGGCTGGAATCCCAACCCAAGATTTTTATATATTCTAAAATAATTTATATGTATTCACAGTTTAGTCTCAGAAAATACCATATCCAAATAATGATTCTGTCTTCATGTTGTTATAAAGGGATTTTTCATTGACTCAAAATTTGAACCTATTTTTCAGTTAGGGTGTCAAGAGGGATATTTCAGATTGCTTCAAAATTATACAAAACAGCATTTCTTTCAAACTTTGATAACCGTAACTTTGAACATCTCCTAAGATAAACCATTCAATCTGCAGTGTACCTTGATTGTCAAAAATTGATTTTTATATTAAAATTTGTATAAATTAATTGTGATCTGTTTTCTTATTAAATATGAATGGGAATGATGGGCAGACAGAGAGTAGAGAGTTAGATTTTAACTGAACTTTGTGTAATGGAACTTTGTGTATAGGTTTTCTGCTACATGTTTACATAGTGTGAATGAAATGAATGACTAGTTAGGAGGATCACTGCTCTTTCTTTTGTTCAGTGTTTTTACCCCAACAGGTATTAGACTGAGAATTTGAGCATGAGATGAAAATAGTGTGGGCTATGATAAATTCTCAAATTAATATTCCTTCCCATTTTTTCTTTCTTTCCTTTCTTCTTTCTTCTTATTGAAGTTTTGTTTTTCTTTTCCTCTTTGAAGTTATAAATACTACTTTGACATTTTTTAGAACCCCCCAAAATAACCCAAATATTACTACCCTTCTAAAACATGAAAATAGTGAAAATTAAATATATGTACTGCTTTTGGTACTTTTTTTTCTTCTTCAGTATGGACTCAATATAGTTGCTTTAGATGATCAATGTAGTTCTTTAGAAAGTTTGAACAAAATAAGATAGTCAGGATATCTGTTAGTTTATAAATAAAATCATTTAGATTTTATTGGGAGTTACCAACTCCCAACACTGTTGTTGATCAGGCATGCAATGGTAAGGGCCTAAACTAAAGCAGTAACAATGAGAATGAAGAATTATATTTAATTCATGGTGTAGTTGAATTCAAAAGATAAAGTATATAAATAAAATGCCTTACTAACCATAGTTAGTAAGTAATAATGTTAAAATGTAGCATTATTTACTTTATAAAAGATGTCAGTGTTTCAAAATGGGAGAATGAGAAAAAGGATATATTCCTAAAATTGTAGGGAAGTTATTAGAGAATCATGATGTTTTGCAGTGTATAATTCACTCAGCAGTTAATATTCCAGTGGATGTGTGAAAATAACTGTTATATAGCTGTGGTGATTGGACAGAGCAAAATATGCACTGGACCTGGAATGACAGAAGTGTAAAGTTCAAGATTCACTAATCACTTTGTTTTACTGTTCAGTGCTGGGATTGCTAATACTACCCTTTCTTCCAAATTATGAATGAGGAACACTTCCATATGAGGCAATAATTTAACATTGTTACCCAAACTTTCTACCCTTACTCCTGCTCTGAGAACACCACCCTAATTCAGGTCCAGAACCAGAAGACCTCTTTTTCTGTTAGACGTTACCAACTCCCAACCCTGGACGCACACAAAGCATAAGATATCTGATAACTTTTGATTAATTTCCTAAATTACAAAAGCAAATAGGATGATGGAAAATTCAGATTCCTTTGTATGTTGTACTTTATCCACTTGGCATCTCGTAATCTAAATATTGGTTAAATAACTGACCTTATGTCACCTTTCTATTGAGGGATTTAAAATATGTATTTACTATTTTAATAGATGAGAAATGGAAACTTCTTTGGTGTTTGAAACTTGCATTACTTTACTTCTATTGAACAATTTTGAACATGTTTCAGTGTAACAGCGCCTGGTGTAAAAGTTAGTTTTTACACCAGGAAAAGCTTTCCTAGCAGTTGCCCCACAAATTTAAAGAAGAAAAAAAAAAACTTAGATCATATCTCAAATCATTACTTCTTTTTTTCTCTCTGCCTGTATCACCATTATAATAAAATTTCACATTTCTGTAGTAATTAATAATATGACAGAGCTTAGGGAAATAACTTGAATTTGTTGACTTTCAGGTCCCTCTCCTACTTTACAAAATATTAAGTATTAACATGAAGTAATGTACATAAACAAAATTTAAAAAGTGTGTCATTATTAAAAATGTGAGAAGAAACTTTACAAGCAATAATATCTTCCACAATATGTACTTAACTTATAATTCTCAGAAAGCAAAGAACCTGTAAGATGAACATGAAACGCCTTTATACTCCTACCACAAAGATTATGTCCAATCAAATTATGTCTAGCATAGAAATTTTTACAAATCAGCCAATTCTATAATATAATATGATTTTCTTTTTATTCTTCATAAAAATCCTGCCCCTAAAGTGTTCAGTTCCACAACTGGCTCCAGTGGTTTGTTTCTGTAATAACGCTCTGACAATTGTTAATACTGCTTTTTCCTTAAGGTATTATTGTTAATATAATTATTATAGTATATCTAGTGAGAACAATGACATAGATTTTATTGTCATAAGGTTTATAGTTCACTTGGGGAGATAGAAAAACAAATAGTCATTTATAGTACAAATCAGATTGATTTAAATGTTTTAATAATGACAAACATTGAGTGATGAGAGCAAAGAGGGATTATTGAATTCCAAGAAGGAAAATAGACTGTTTCTCCTGGAAGAGATGAAAACAGTTTATAAGGATAAGTAGAACAGAAGTACTAAAAGTAGATATGGGGTGAAGGGTTATTTGACATGTAAGATTCAGAATTCACTTTTTCAACAAATATATATCGATTGTCTACCTATAACAAGTACTCAGTTATAAAACTGGTGATGAAAACATAAATAATAAATGGCCTTTACCCAAAAGGAGACAGAAAAATAGGACAGTAATTACAGTTCAGTGAACTAAGTGCTCTGATGAAGTATGTTACTGGAGACAGAAAAATATATGTCTCCATGGCATCGGGGGTGCATGGTGATTAAGTAAGAACTGAGCTGCTGCATTTTTTGAAGTATAAGTTAGTTTATAGCTAGTTCAGAAAAAGAGTGGAAGGGTCAAAGTAACATATGAAAGATTGATGGGTTATGTGAAAAATAATAATTTTATATCACTGAAGCAAAGGATATTAAAGAGTGGTGGATGATAAATTTGCTCCAAGTAAGCCTTCATTTTGCTTTCTAGGCCAAGGTATAAACCTGTGAGAAACAATGGAATGGCTTTAGCTTGGACATTACAGTTTCAAGTTTGCACGTTACTCTTTTATTCAACCAATACTTGTAGAATATTTATTATGCCTTAATCACTGTTCCAGCTGTGGTGTGCAAAAGAAGCAAAGTTGTTATTGTCAGAACCATATAGAATATTAAAACTGACAGCTACATGAAGAATGGATTGAAGGATAGAGTTGGAGATTGAGAGGTTAGTTAAAGTCTCTACAGTAAAATACAAAATTACAAAGCTTTTCTCTAGGATCATCACAGAGATAATGAGAAAGAGGAGATAGGTATGAAAATCATAAGGGAAAGATTAATTATGTCTCTTTGTGAATCATTTGGTGTTGGAGGGGGTAGGTGAGTACAGAAAAGAATCTAGTAAATACCCCAAATCTCTGGGCTCACAAGTGATAAAAATTATTGTGATAATTAAATTTATGTGTCAGCTTGGCTCGACCATGAGATGCCCAGATGTTTGGCTAAATGTTATTTCTGTCTGTGGGGATGTTTCCAGATGAGATTAACATTTGAATCAGAAGATTGAGTATAACAAATTCCCTGCTCCAATATCAGTGGGCATGAAGGAGGAAACAGAACAGGCTCTATCTTGAAAACAGGACTCCATCTTGGGCCGGACTGTGGACTTTGAGCTATATGCCCAGTATCTATGGAAACGACATACAGACTGGAAAGCCAGGTCCCTGGAAGGAAGAGCTCCAAGGCTGTCCATCACCTAAAACAATACCTTAACTATCTGTGTAACATAACAGAATCATACATTCTATTATGCTTATTAGGGTATGACCACAGGCCTATTGATAATTGTCCACTATTAACTACCTAGGCTTAAGGCATATGAATCACAGGTTAACTTTGATTGTATCTTTCTTTTTCCTTTGTTCAGACTAGTTTCAGGGAACCTTATACACTTAGAGTGCATAAGATTTTCACAAAAACTGGTCGGGGTCCTTGGCTAAGAGGAGACTCTGCCTTGGGCCCGATGGTGTAATAAACTGCACTCCACTATCTGCATTGTCCTTCTGAGTGAGTTTGTTTCCTGGAAGGCGTGGCTACAATAGACATGTAATCTGTTGAGGGAATGAATAGAACAAAAGGCAGAATAAGGGACAGTTCACTCTCTCTGCCTGATTGCTTGAGCTGGAATAAGTCTTCTCCTGCTCTTGAACAGGAACTTATACCATTGGAGTCTGGTTCTCAGGCCTTTGGACTTAGACTAGAAATAACAGCCTAAGTGCTCCTGTTTCTCAAGCTTTAAGACTCAAGTGGAGCTACACCATTGGCTTTCCTGGATCTCCACCTTGTAGTTGACAGAGCAAGGTCAAACAGTTATCATGTACTTTGAAGAATGCAAGATACATCCTGTAGTATTCCTGAAGTGATTAGGGGACTCCAGGCAAACTCAAAAAAAGGGTATTTTCCAAAGTAAGAGCCATGTGCTCTTCAAAAATAGTAGGGTAATAAAAAATAATTTATTATTTTTTCAGTCTGAGGAACTGAACATATGCTCTTGGGTTGGATATCATTCTTACACATTTACAGTAACTATGAAATTATATCAAACTAAGAAAACAATTAACATAAAAAAATATTGAGTAGAGGAAGAAAAACACAGAAGAGAAAATAAATTTCTAAGAAAGAATATATGGATATTTGATTGACGAATGAGGGGATAAAGAGAGTTCTGCCTGTATCTTCTTTCTGAAATATGATAAAATTAAGAATTCAAAGCTCCTAACTTTTGTCCTTGATATAGTTAGTATATATCTAGATACATACCATATTAAAAAAAAAAAAATAAAGTGCTACCAAGAGTGATGACATATGGTACTTTGTGCACTGAAAAGCTGATCTTGGGAATTGAGCCAGTTTTTCCAAAACTAAATTGGGCATTTTTTTTTTTTCTCATTTGTAATCTATTTTTAAAGATTCCAACATTGCAGCAAAATGATATAGACAGTGTTAGTAAGTATGTACTAGTGAGTTTAAACCTCAACTCTAGAGGCAATCAATTGCTTTAATAAAATATATATATGTATACAATGAAGGTGATTAGCTGTTATTATATCCAAAAGCCCATGATTCAAAAGTAGTATTAAAGTATTTCTATTTTCCATAACTAGATCAATAGTTGAATATTTGTTCATTAGCAAATTTGAAGTAAAAGTGTTTTTATTAGTGAAAACATTGGTTTGTCAAATAACATGATGAATATTAGAAATGGGTTCACAATTTTAAAATTCAGTAGGTTTGGAAAAGCTAAAAATATTATTACTCTCTAATAGTATTAAGAATCTAATCAAGTGAGAAACTTCCTCACTGAAAATTCTTATATCTAGAAATTCATTTTGAAGGATTTCTATTTTCCTGATGGTAATCTTAAGGATAATCTTGCCTCTAGAATATTATTCTCAGCTTTATATGGAGTCTTCATTTGAAGTGGTGGTTCAAAGTACCTAAAAGGACAGAGAACTGGGATTTTTGTCAGACTCCTAGAACAGATTTTATGATACATTTTCTGTTTCCTCTCTAATAAGTGTTTGTTTTTTTTTTATATATAGGTCAATGCTTGTTCTGAGATTTGCTTTTATTTTAACATGTAGTAAATGTATGAGGTAGTTAACTCTTAGTTGTATCAAACATCTTTGGAAACTACCAAAAAGAAGAATGTAGATGAGTTCTCCTAAATGGGCCTTGGTCAGTTAGCAAGATACATCTTGAGAGACAAAACCAAAATTTGTTGCTGATCGTGTACATAAGAGAGCTTAGGGAACATCCCAGAATAGTACAGATTGGAGAGGAGGTTAAAAAAGAAACACAAAGACCTGCTTCTTTGTAAGATGTGGCTTCTCTTCAATAGGGCAAGTCAGAAAAGAAAAAGCATGTGGAAAGCACTGCTAAGGATAGTCTTGATCAGATCAGCAGAAGTAAATGTTAAATCACTGCAGGGGACAGGAACATACAGGGCTTCAGGGCTTTCTCTACTTATTTCCTTCTATACCAGAGGAGAGAATTATCCTCAGGGATAGTATTCATGGGAAAGATTTCAGAGAAAATGGGCCAAAGTCCATGTGGCCTATTGACCTGAGTCTTTAGTCTCACTCAAACCATCCTTCAACAAATAGCTAGCCTCAAAAAAGTAACCCTGCATTTCAAAAGTGAAAAAAAAAAATTACAAAGGAACCAACATAGAATTTGTGAAAAGATATTGAAAGAAAAGCAAGGAACATCAAAGAGGAAAGGATGTGGGGGGAAAAAGACATACACCCCTCCACAATTACATATCAGAAAAGCTGTCTCACAAATTTGTGGGTAAACGTTATGAGAAATCAATGAAAATATGGTTTATCTGAAATAAACATTCAAAGAAAATATACAAAGGTAAATATAAAATGCTGGCAGAAGAGTTCAGAAAATAAGGGAAGAGAAAATAAAAAAAAATAGAAATTATTGTTCACTTATATCAAGCCAAAAGAAGAACAAGCACAGCTGTAAACAGATAGGAACATGGAATATATTTCTGAAAAAGCACACGAATAAAAAAGAATGGAAATCAATTCAGGTTACAAATGACTAGAGAAAATAAATATAGATGACCAAAAACTCAAAGGTAACACAACCATAATTGATATCCCTCGAGAATAAAGAGAGACTTTCTTGGTGGTCCAGTGGTTGAGACTCCAAGCTCCCAATGCAGGGGGCTTGGACTGCATTCCTGGTCAGGGAACTACAGCATGCATGTTTCACCTGAAGATCCTGCATGCTGCAACTATGACCTTACATGGCCAAATAAATAAAAAAGAAGACAGAGAAGAGTTGAAATAGAAACACATTTGAAAGCAGAATAATGAGATTAACAGTTTCCTAAAATGGAAAAACACCCATCCCTGCCCTCAAAGCCAAGAATTTCAAAGTAAATATAAAGAGGATATGGTGGAAGGGGCAGTTCCAAGAATAAAATCAAGTTCAATGACTTGGAACATCATAGAACTAAGAAAAGCTGTGGTAGGACCCATAGAACTAAGAAAAGCTGTGGTATTCATGATTATGCTTTATTACAGTGAAAGAATACTGACTAAAATCAGCAAAGGAAAGAACCTTCTAGGACAGAATTCTGGAGACATTAGGAAAAGCTTCCAGTATCCCTCTGCTATTAGAGTTTTGCAGGTAGCACTCACTTCTCCCCTTCATACACCGAATGTGTGGCAACATGTGTGACACCACATATGGAATATTACCAACTAGCAAATCTCATTCACCTAAACCTCAGTGTCCAGGCCTGTCATTAGGGGTTATTACATTAGTATGATGATTGGCATGACTGATTTTAGACTTCCATCCCTCAAAAATTCAAGCTGATACCTATAGTCCCAGGCTCCCAACATAAATCATATTATTAACATCGTCCATGTGGCATGGTTTAAGGCCCTCAGGTACAGATACTCCTATCAGACAGCATATTCCAAGGGCTGAGAAGTTTATGTCTTAAGACCCAGACAAGAGCCAAATTTTGTTTGGAATGTACGGGGCATGGATTACCTTGACTTTGCAAGTTAAACCTTTTTTGTTCAAGGGGAATCAGCCTAGATTTAGATGTCCACATAGGGTGAATAAATTGTGAAGACAGGTCTAAAGAATATTCAGAAAAGGTAAAAGATTAAGTATACTCAAACAAACTAATTGTCAAGTATGAAGGTTTATCTTTTACATGAGAGAAATCAGTAAACACAGAAACTCTGAGTCCTTCTCAAAACAATTATGGTTTAAAAATTTGAAATGTAATAAATAATAATATTAAATAAAAAAAAAAAACAAAAATAGAATAACGGAAGGGAAAATACTAAATTAGGTGATAAATTCACTGTTCTTTCATGGCTGATTGTCAATTGTTAGAGTAAGAAAATAAGCATCATGCAACTGTTTAAGTCTTCTAAATCTAATAATAGAAGCTTAGGGGTGTTACTTAAAGATATAGATGTTAACACCAGTCATAATAATTTAAAGGAAAAAAATTAAATTTTAAGCAGGAAAACAAACACACACACATGTTGCATGCATATTCAGAAGCTACAGTAAGCGAGAGAAAGAAAAGAAAGTGAAGTCGAAAGTGAAGTCGCTTAGTCATGTCCAACTCTTTGCGAGCCCATAGACTGTAGCCTACCAGGCTCCTCTGTCCATGGGATTTTCCAGGCAATAGTACTGGAGTGGATTGCCATTTCTTTCTCCAGGGGATCTTCCCAACCCAGGGCTCGAACCCAGGTCTCCCGCATTGTAGACAGACGCTTTACTGTCTGAGCCTCCAGGGAAGTCCAGAGAAAGAAAAGGCACATGTAAAGCAAAAAGCTTAAAGTATTAAAAGATGCTTTTTCCTTGGAAGAAAAGCTATGACAAACCTAGACAGCTTATTAAAAAGCAGAACCATCACTCGACCGACAAAGGTCCACAGAGTCAAAGCTATGGTTTTTCCAGTCATGTATGGATATGAGAGTTGGACCATAAACAAGGCCGAGCGCCAAAGAATTGATGCTTTCGAACTGTGGTGCTAGAGAAGACTCTTGAGAGTCCCTTGGACCTGAAGGAGTTTAAACCAGTCAATCCTAAAGGAAATCAGTCCAGACTGATGCTAAAGCTTACGTTCTGATATTTTGGCCACGTGATGTGAAGAGCTGACTCATTTGAAAAGACCCTGATGCTGGGAAAGATTGAGGGCAAGAGAAGGGGGTGACAGAGGATGAGATGCTTGGATGGCATTACTGACTCAATGGAGACAAGTTTGAGCAAACTCCAGGAGATGGTGAAGGACAGGGAAGCCTGACGTACTGTGATCCATCGGGTCACAAACAGTCGGACGTGACAGAGCAACTGAACAACAAGGGTAGAATTAACTCCAAACATCTTATTAATAAACATAAAAGTGATAGTCTTAAAGAAAAATGACATATCAGAAACTGTAAATAAAAATATAGAAATTTGAAAGCAAGGGAAACCTTCTATACAAAATGAAGAAGAGAATTCAAGAAATAAATAAATTAGTTTTAAAAGACAGAATTTTGTGTAGCAAATAATAGAATCAATATTTATCAAACACCATCTATAGAAATTATACTAGAGAAAATAACAGAAAATCATGCTGATGTTAAAATTTTATTTTGTTTTTCCCCCTCCACTTCTTTATTGATATATAATTGAAATGCAACATTATTTAAACTGAGGTGTACAATGTGATAATGTAAATATGTACATATTGCTGGAGGCTTAGCACAATGTTAGTAAACGTGTACTTCACCTCACACAGTAGCCACTTTGTTCTTGTTGTTATGGTAAGAAAGGTAAATCTCTATTCTCATGGTAACTTTTGAGTGTGCAATACAATATTGTTCACTATGGTAACCATTATGTGCCTTAGCCCAGAACTTATTCATCATATAACTGAACATCTGTACCCTTTGATCAACACCTTCCCAATTATCCTCCAGCCCCTAGCAACCACCATTCTGCTCTTTGTTTCTTTAAGCTTGATGTTTTTAGATTCCATATATGTGAGATCACACATATGATGTTTGTGATCACACATATGATGTTTGTGATCACAAACACACATATGGTGTTTGTCTTTCCATGTCTGACTTATTTCACTCGGCGTCATGCCTTCAAGGTCCATCCATGTTGTCTCAAATGGCGGGATTTTTTTGTTTTTCAATGTTGGATAAGGTTGAAAAGTTTTTCATTGTTAAAATGACTATACTACCCCCCCCCAATCTCGTTTTGCAGAGAGAAAAAACCAACTGAAAATTTGAAGGAACCCTGAAAAACTGAATATTTATAATAGATAAGACAGGGAAACAATCTTCCATTAATGGATGAATGGATAAGGAACATGTATATCACACAATGATGTTAAAATTTTAACTAGTCACTAAATCTTTACAAACCAAATAGACAACATGAAATATGGACACAGACTAAGGACCCAAATAATATGGAGGCAATTTATTATATACATATTAAAAACTGTGGCCCCAGAAAACAGACACTACATTGTATTTTCAAGTATATATGGAAAATTTATGATGAATTATTAAACATTAAACTACAGGTGAATGTCAATATATTTCAAAACATAAAAGTGATACAGATTAAAATTTGCTGAAAAAAATGGAAAAACATGTCATTTATAATCTTGTTTGAAAATTCTTTCTGGACCTAAAACCCAAAACCTGTAAAGAAAAAGACAGATTTGACAAAAAGACAGAAAAAGACAAACCTTTACCACAGATTTGTTTTTGCAAGACAAAATATGCCAAACTAGATTAAAAATAAAAACCACAAAAATAAACTATGCATTCACAATGAATATGACAGAATAAGTTCCAGTGATGTTAATACAAATAGAGAATATAAAATAAAAAATACGAATAGCTAATACATGTATGTATAAACATACTCAATTTTATTAACTATAACTGAAGATTAAAATAACAATAGATATTTTTATCTTAACATCTTGAGAAATATGCACATTTCTAAATCGTAATTTATAAATTTTTTTATCTTAAATTGGGCTTCCTAGGTGGCGCTAGTGATAAAGAGCCTACCTGTGGATATAGGAGACATAAGAGATGCGGGTTCAATCCTTGCGTCTGTAAGATCCCTTGGAGGAGGGCAAGGCAACCCACTCCAGTATTCTTTCCTAGAGAATCTCATGGACACAGGAACCTGGTAGGCAGCAGTCCATAGGGTCACAAAGAGTCAAATGCCTGAAATGACTTAGCATGCACCATATCCTAAATTAGACTATAGTAAAATATCAATACTCTCTGTAGTTGTAAAAATCCAGAATTTTATCATTATATTTCAGATGAAAATATCTCAACTAGATGTTATATAAAACAATCAGCATGTTTTATATATTTAATATTGCTTTGTTATAAATAATGGACTCAAACAAGAATGTGTGTGTATGTGGTAATTTTCTGGAAAGACATCCAAGAAACTATGAACAGTGATTATCTCTTAAGTTAGACACGGTCACAGGAATTACACCTCTCAGTTTATAAACCTGTAGACTGGATTTTTTCACACCTGTTTAAATAGTCAAAAGTGCAAAAAAAAAAAAAAAAAAACTGGCACATTTTGTGATCAGCATAGTTCCGTGCTGCAGATGTCTGAAGCAAATGTTTGAAAAATTATTTGGACTTATATCTAGTGTTTTATGTGTCCTTCTGGGTTATTAGAGGGGAGTTTCTTTAGTATAATGAAAAGAAAAGCCAGATATCTTTAGCCTGAGAAATGAATGAGAGATAATAACGTCATTAGTGTAGATTACTCTTTTTAAAAAACAAAGTTTGCTGTTTACTATCCTCAATCCCTTTTCTGTTTCATGTGTATATTTTTATATCCCCTGACTTTTAGTGTTTCCAATATCTAAAGGAGAAAAGTTTTTTGTGTTTTTAATAAAAAGGTAATACTACTGTGCAGGAAATGATCAACTCAGCAAATCCAGGTTGTGCACACACTGCACATTAAAGACTTGTCTGTTTCCTGATTCCTTGGAGGTAGCATTTAAGTCCTTAGAGTATCCTCTCTGTTCAGAGTATCTTTGTTAACCTGGGGGATTTGGGGAAGAGTTCTTGCTACCAATGTGATTGATGGTGTCAGGCTTGGGCTGTGTGTTATCAGCTTGATCTCTGGAAGGGCTGCCGAATAAAGATCAGCAGGGAACCATGCCAATGTCACCGGACCTCAATGAAAACTCTAGACAACTAGGTTCAGGTGAGCTTCACTGTTTGGCACACATCACAACTGGGAGAAATAAATTCTGTCTGGTCAACTACACTCAGAGAGGGCTCTGGAAAGCTTACACCTGGTGTCTCCTGGACTCTGTCCTATGAACCTTATCCATCTGATATTTTATTAGGTATCTTGAATTAATAAACCATTACCATGATATACTGGTTTTATAAGTTTTGTGAGTCATTTTTTAGCATATCAGTTACCTGAAGATGATTGGGTACACTCAAAACACAGATATATAGTAAAAAAAAAAAAAAAAAGTATGAACTCTCCAAAATATTGGTTCTCTTTACTGAACTTATCTTTGAATAATATGAAGGGATGGCTTAAGTTTGACTAATTGCTGAATTTTTAAATCACTGAAACCTAAAACACACACACACTCATCTTTTAAGAAAAAGTATTTAGAAGGGATCACTTGAAGAATGGATAGCTGCATTAAAATATACACAGAGAAGGGGAGTAAATTTTGAAATACAAACTAATAGTGAAAAATATTTAGAGTTTAAGAATTCAAGTTTTGTGATAAATATTTTGGCTTGCTAAGAGTTTGTTGAGTTGTTTGCTATGGTTCTAATATCCAGTATGTCATCAATAAATGTTCTTTGGGTAACTGCTGAGACAAATCCTGAAACCATGTCTAAAAGAAATTCAATTGTGGTTTTATGCAATTTTATTGGTTTCTTCTAATTTCTTTTAACGGAAAATTCCTTCACCAGGACATAGAAATAATCTGAAAGATTGTTTCTTCAAAAACCCAAATCACAGCTCCCTTGCTTCATTTAAGCCCCGTGACTGAATCTGACCCCATATTCTGGAAGTCTTCCTCATCACTGTTGAAGGTTTTCTCAAGGAGCTTGCAGTTGACTTCTGTTTACTTTCTTCTTCTTTACTGTTTAGTCACTGAGTCTTCTCTGACTCTTTGCAACCCCATGGATTATAGCCTGCCTGGCTCCTCTGTCCATGAGATTTCCCAGGCAAGAATACTGGAATAGGTTTCCATTCCCTTCTCCAGGGCATCTTCTCAACCCAGGGATCAAACCCGTGTTACCTGCCTTGGCAGGTGGATTCTTTACTGCCGAGCCACCAGGGAAGCCCTGCCTTCTCCTTTATCCCAGGTTTGTTCAATATAACTGCATGTAGCTGAAATCTAACTAGGGGCAATTTTCTAGTTATTTGTTAATTGGATAATTAGTTTCATGGAATTTACTTGGTGCTTTATTCGCTAAGTCATGTATACACTTTGCAAGTCCATGGACTGTAGCCTGCCAGGCTACTCTCTCCATGGGCTTCTCCAGGCAAGAATATTGGAGTGGGTTGCCAATCCCTTCTCCAAAAGTAACTCAGTTGTGTCCAACTCTTTGCGACCCCATGGACTATACAGTCCATTGAATTCTCCAGGCCTGAATACTGGAGTGGGTAGCATTTTCCTTCTCCAGGGGATCTTCCCAACCCAGGGATCGAACCCAGGTCTCTCGTGCATTGCAGGCAGATTCTTTACCAGCTGAGCCACAAAGAAAGCCCAAGTGGGTAGACCACCATTGGAGTGGGTAGACCATCCCTTCTCCAGTGAACCTTCCTGACCCAGGAATTGAACCAGTATCACCGGTCTTGCCAGCAGATTCTTTACCAACTGAGCTATCAGGGAAGCATGGTATTTCTTCTAACTCTGCATTGTTAAGCTTCTTAGTTTATATTCTGCATAGAAAATAGTGCTCCTTCAATATAATCCAAACAATTGAAAGGTGGCATACTGGGAAGTTGTGTTGTTCAGTCACTCAGTCATGCCTGGCTCTGTTTCCTTGTTCTTCACCATCTCCTGGAGTTGGCTCAAACTCATGTCCATTGAATTGATGATGCCATCCAACCATCTCATCCTCTGTGGCCCCCTTCTCCTCTTGCTTTTAATCTTTCCAGCATCAAGGTCTTTTCTAATGAGGTGGCTCTTTGAATCAGGTGGCCAAAGTATTGGGGCTTGAGCCTCAACTTCAGTCCTTCCAATGAATATTCAGTGCTGATTTCCTTTGTGATGGACTGATTTCCTTTGGATCTCCTTGCAGTCCAAGGGACTCTCAAGAGTCTTCTCCAACACCGTAGTTCAAAACCATCAGTTCTTCAGTGTTCAGCCTTTATTATGGTCCAACTCTCACATCCATACAAAACTACTGGAAAAACCACAGCTTTGACTATACGGACTTTGGCAGCAAAGGAATGTCTCTTCTTTTTAATATGCTGTCTAGGTTGGTCATAACTTTTCTGCCAAGGAGCAAGCGTCTTTTAATTTTATTGATGCAGCCACCATCTGCAGAGATTTTGGTGCCCAAGAAAATAAAGTCTGTCACTGTTTCCATTATTTCCTGATCTATTTGCCATGAAGTGATGGAATGAGGTTCGTGACATTGTACAGGAGACAGGGATCAAGACCGTTCCCATAGAAAAGAAATGCAAAAAAGCAAAATGGTTGTCTGGGGAGGCCTTACAAATAGCTGTGAAAAGAAGAGAAGTGAAAAGCAAAGGAGAAAAGGAAAGATATCAATATCTGAATGCAGAGTTCCAAAGAATAGCAAGAAGAGATAAGAAAGCCTTCTTCAGCGATCAATGCAAAGAAATAGAGGAAAACAACAGAATGGGAAAGACTAAGGATCTCTTCAAGAAAATCAGAGGTACCAAAGGAACATTTCATGCAAAGATGAGCTCAATAAAGGACAGAAATGGTATGGACCTAACATAAGCAGAAGATATTAAGAAGAGATGGCAAGAATACACAGAAGAACCATACAAAAAAGATCTTCACGACCCAGATAATCATAATGGTGTGATCACTGACCTAGAGCCAAACATCCTGGAATGTGAAGTCAAGTGGGCCTTAGAAAGCATCACTACAAACAAAGCTAGTGGAGGTGATGGAATTCCAGTTGAGCTATTCCAAATCCTGAAAGATGATGCTGTGAAAGTGCTGCACTCAATAAGCCAGCAAATTTGGAAAACTCAGCAGTGGCCACAGGACTGGAAAAGGTCAGTTTTCATTCCAATCCCAAAGAAAAGCAATGCCAAAGAATGCTCAAACTACAGCACAATTGCACTCATCTCACATGCTAGTAAAGTAATGCTCAAAATTCTCCAAGCCAGGCTTCAGCAATACGTGAACCGTGAACTTCCTGATGTTCAAGCTGGTTTTAGAAAAGGCAGAGGAACCAGAGATCAAATTGCCAACATCCACAGAATCAATGAAAAAGCAAGAGAGTTCCAGAAAAGCATCTATTTCTGTTTTATTGACTACACCAAAGCCTTTGACTGTGTGGATCACAATAAACTGTGGAAAATTCTGAAAGAGATGGGAATACCAGACCACCTGACCTGCCTCTTGAGAAATTTGTATGCAGGTCAGGAAGCAACAGTTAGAACTGGACATGGAACAACAGACTGGTTCCAAATAGGAAAAGGAGTTCGTCAAGGCTGTATATTATCACCCTGCTTATTTAACTTTTATGCAGAGTACATCATGAGAAATGCTGGGCTGGAAGAAACACAAGCTGGAATCAAGATTGCCAGGAGAAATATCAATAACCTCAGATATGCAGATGACACCACCCTTATGGCAGAAAGTGAAGAGGAACTAAAAAGCCTCTTGATGAAAGTGTAAGTGGAGAGTGAAAATGTTGGCTTAAAGCTCAACATTCAAAAAAAGAAGACCATGGCATCCGGTCCCATCACTTCATGGGAAATAGATGGGGAAACAGTGGAAACAGTGTCAGGCTTTATTTTCTGGGTTCCAAAATTACTGCAGATGATGACTGCAGCCATGAGATTAAAAGATGCTTACTCCTTGGAAGGAAAGTTATGACCAACCTAGATAGCATATTCAAAAGCAGAGACGTTACTTTGCCAACAAAGGTCCGTCTAGTCAAGGCTATGGTTTTTTTCCAATGGTCATGTATGGATGTGAGAGTTGGACTGTGAAGAAGGCTGAGCGCTGAAGAATTGATGCTTTTGAACTGTGGTGTTGGAGAAGACTCTTGAGAGTCCCTTGGACTGCAAGGAGATCCAACCAGTCCATTCTGAAGGAGATCAGCCCTGGGATTTCTTTGGAAGGAATGATGCTAAAGCTGAAACTCCAGTACTTTGGCCACCTCATGGGAAGAGTTGATTCATTGGAAAAGACTCTGATGCTGGGAGGGATTGGGGGCAGGAGGAGAAGGGGACGACAGAGGATGAGATGGCTTGATGGCATCACCAACTCGATGGACGTGAGTCTCAGTGAACTCCAGGAGTTGGTGATGGACAGGAGTCCTGGCGTGCTAGGATTCATGGGGTCGCAAAGAGTCGGACACGACTGAGCGACTGATCTGATCTGATGTGATGGGACCAGAGGCCATGATCTTAGTTTTCTGAATGTTGAGTTTTAAGCCAACTTTTTCACTCTCATCTTTCATTTTCATCAAGAGGTTCCTTAGCTCCCCTTTAATTTCTGCCATTAGAGTTGTGTCATCGAAATATGTGAGGTTCTTGATATTTCTCCTGGCAATCTTGATTCCAGCTTGTGCTTCATTCAGCCTGGCATTTCCTGTGATGTACTCTGCATATAAGTTAAATAAGCAGGGTGACAATACATAGCCTTGAGGTACTCATTTCCCAATTTGTAATCCAGTCTGTTTTTCCATGTCCAGTTCTAACTGTTGCTTCTTGATGGGCATTCAGGTTTCTCAGGAGGCAGGTAATGTTGTCTGGTATTCCCATCTCTTAGGAATTTTCCACAGTTTGTTGTGATCCACACAAGCAAAGGCTTTAGCATAATGAATGAAGCAGAAATAGATGTTTTTCTGGAATTCTCTTGCTTTTTCTATGATCTAACAGATGTTGGCAATTTGATCTCTGGTTCCTCTGATTTTTCTAAATCCAGCTTGTGCATAGTGGGAAGACAACTGCTCTGTTAAACAAAGACTATGGTTAATTACTAATTTTGTTACCCATCAGTATAGTGGAGCTAAAAGGTCACTGTTTTCTTATCTATAATACACATGCATACATACACACACACACATGCATGGCACATGCTCTTTTTATATAACTGGATTATTCTGAGGACAATGTGTCTATATATGAGAATGCACTCATCCTCTGAATAAAATAAATTAACAGATTTTCATTTTATATCAGTTTGTTAACACTGATCTAAAAAGTCTTCTCCTGTCTTTCCTTGTGTTTTTATACTGCTTTCTAAATGTTTCCTACTTATTTTTGCTTGTTCACATTATCCTGTGTCTTCAAGATCCAGCTGAGATAGACATTCCTTCTTATATCTACTCCTCCAAATAAGAATATGTCTAACTCATGTTTATATAACCCTTAGGAATTTTTAGCATGGAATTTTGCATATTATAAATATATCATAAATATTTGTTGACTTGAAGTAAATTAAAGTTAGATTAATATGAAATTTTTGAAGATGCATTTCCATTTGGAAATAAGTTATTTAGCATCCATTATGCACTCTTCAAAGAGCAATAAACGGAATCACTTCTCTATGAGAAAAAATACATTCTTAAAAGCTTTGGATGAATGGCTACTCTCTGTCTTCAAGAAAAAGACTGTAGGGTTTTAATTATTATACCCTCAAAGATTTCAAACCTATATATGAAGTATTCTTCTTCAACTTAGTCATTTATTGCCAACTCAAGAGGGCTTTATTGGAGGGATAGTAAAAATCTTAAATCTGTTATTCTCCCTTGGTATTTTGATAACTTAGTAACTTAATATATTCTTTCCTCTTGACTACAATTTCTCAGTGTTCAAAATAGTAAAGAAATTAACCTTGGTTAGAATCCTATGATTTGAGGCCTCTAGCGATTTGTTACTTTGTATTGTTAGAGTTTGGGTGCTATGTTAATCGAGGGATTTATTTTTCTCATTTAATGAAGTCTGTTTTATTTCAAATGATTTCTCAAGGACATAATTTTAACTCAAGGGATTGCTAGGCAATTCACTTTTCTATGAGTAATTTCTAAATTGCTTTTTAAAATTTATTATGTGCAGGGGGGAAATGGTTTGAAAACTTTATAATAAATTTAATATATGCCAAAAGTATACTCTTGTGAGAGCAGATATGTCTGCTTGTAGCTATGGTAGCAGTTCATTTAGAATCTTCATAAATGTATAGGCATTATATAAGCTTTTATTACAATTTAACATAAAAATGAGTATGTGCTTTGCATGCCCAGTCTCTCAGTTGTGTCCAATGCACGAACTGTAGTCCATCAGGATTCTCTGCCCATGATATTTTCCAGGCAAGATTACTGCAGCGGGGTGCCATTTCCTACTCCAGGGGATCTTCCTGATCAAACCCGTGTCCTCTGCATCTTCTGCATTTGCAGGTGGATCTTTATCACCAGCACCACCTGAGAAGCCCAAAAATGAGTACAAAAAACCTAAAAATATTAGCATATTAAATATGAAGAGAGAATCAAGGAAACATGCCCTCATATAAATGAGTAGAAAGTAGACTATCTTATTTATAATTAATAATATTACTATTATTAATAGCCAATATAAAATATTGGAGTTGCTATGTTGCTGTTAATGTAGCTAACAGATTGGACATCTATAGTAGATTTACTATGACCTGTTCCTAGTTTCGGTGGTTATGCAGAAAATTGATAACACTATAATATGGGCGCTTTGTTTTATATCAGAAGTATAGTAGATAGGCAATGTGTACAAGTTCTCAATATGTGGTAAGTGGATAGTCATGAAGGTGAGTATGATTTGGCTTCCTGTTTCAGCCTGGAGAAAACCAAGGAAAACTAGAAATATGGTAGGTTAAGATGTAGGGATGTCACGGTTTAATCTGTAATGCCATCTTCATCTTAATTCTGTTATTTGGGAAACAATTGATTTTTGTTCATACTGAAAAATGCCCCTGTTGAGAAAACATCACCCACATATCTTATTGTTACCCAGAGTGGAATGAAAATATTTTGGTTCACACAAACCATTTATTTAAACAGACAAGGCTAACAATGTTTGAAAAACAGATTGGTTCCACACATGCCAAACATTTGCTCCTGCCTCATTAGGCTGGTATCTCACTGCTAAAGGCCAGGTAAATATCATCTAAGGCCATGTATTTTGAAAATCTAGTTTTTACATTTTGTTCAGAATCGTTTAAAGTATCTAGAAATAATAGGGCTCCAAAACAGATGCCAAAGTCCTTGCTAGAATTTAAATTTTACAGGAAGTTCCTAAAGAACTTTGAGTATATTGGGGGAAAGTTTACATTTTTTTTTTACTTGCTAATACTTGGCAAAAGAGCAAATAATATTTTTACATTCAACCATACTTTTTTGTGTGTATCCTGATTCTTTCTGTTTGTTTTTAGGGTCACAAAAATAATGCAATGAGTGAATGGCCCAATATTTCATAAAAGGAAAGAAATAAATCCAAGTGTATTAATTTATCTCTTACAGTTTTATGTATTTTCAATGGTTCTTTGAAAGCTATTAATGAAACAAATGAGAGATTAAAATTAAAATATAAAGTCACACTGTGTCAATGAATACAACTTTTAAAATGTGAGTCAGAGACAGCCTTTATTATAGGAATGTACAGAATAATTGATCCTCTAGTTTAAAAGAGAGGTAACATGAAAACATGTTGAGACTGTTATGAAGTGCCATAGAATTGGGGATCCATGCTTTTCATTCACTGATTGAGTCAACTCAATTGTTCATAAAGCTGAAACACGAATAAAGCAAGTTGAGTCAATGCATGGTCATTCAGCACAACAATTAACAGAGTGTATTGATTTGTGTGTGTGTGTGTGTGTGTGTATACATATATATGTGTGTGTGTGTATCTTTACTCAGTTTACATAAATTGACAAAACTTAACAATTTCATAATGGCACAACTATATATAGGAGCTTCCCAGGCAGCGGTAGTGGTAAAGAACCTGCCTGCCAATGCAGGAGACATACAAGATGAGTTCAGTCCCTGGAATGGGAGGATCCCCTGGAGAAGGGCATGGCAGCCCACTCCAGTATTCTTGCCTAGAGAATTCCATGGACAGAGCAGGCTGGCAGGCTGCAGTCCATAGGTTTGCAAACAGTCTGACATGACTGAAGCGACTTAACTGCAGCCACAGCAGCAACTACTACATACAATGCATATATTTCCATTATGCTAAAACAATTTAGAAAATAAGTCATTGATGGCCATTCCATACACACATCTGTCCTTCAAAAACATCATAAATAAATCATTCCAGGCCAATGAAAAAGTAGATCATCTCAGTTGAACAGACATAGCTTTCTATGTGATATCAGTTGTTTTATAGTAGTAAAAAAAAAATCAGTAAACATGACTACTTATAATGTGCAAAGCAGCGCTAAATGTTTTATGTAAATTATTTCATTAGATCTTTTATACATATCAGGTGGATTCTTACACAGGAAAAGTGATGCTTGGAGACATTAGATAATTTTTCTAAAGAAACACAACCTGCTGACATGGTTGGTTGGTATGAGATCATCAGCTCCAACTATCTGAGTTATGCTTGTATTTCCTTGCATGATTCCCCAATGATATATTGAATCCAAAACCATGTGAAATAGAGAAAAATACCTCATAACTGGGTGCTGGCATTCTGTCACCAAATTAAAAAAAAAAAAAAGAAAAAAAATTCATTTATTTTTAAACAAGATGAATTCTATTCTGAATCATAGTAGAAAGCATGTTTTTTTTTGTTGCCCACTACTATACCATGTGGCCTAAAGAACTGTAGACATTAATACATATTTATTTAATAATCAATTAATAAGCTTAATCATTATCAAGATTCTAAAAATTTAGCATTCTACAAGAACCTTTTCTGATTTTCAATGTTGTATGAATTTTTTGTCCTTGGAATTCCCAAAGCATTAATAGTATGTTTCTTCATATTTTGTAAATCCTTTTATCCCAATAGATGATGATGCTTGAAGGCAAATACTGCCATGTACAAATCTACATTTGCTACAGTGCCTAGTCCCAGTAGCCTGCTATATTGTAATGACTTCATCCTCTACTTTAAAATGTTCTATGCCATTTATTCATATTTTGCAATATTTGAAACTTACAAAACAAAACAAAGCAAAAGATCCCTTCAAAATATTTTTCATCAATATGACATGAGTAAGAAGTCTAAAGTTATCTGACAAAAAAAAAAGACACATCACATATGCATCCAGTATACACATATATATTTAGTATATATGTGCTCAGTCTCTCAGTCATGTCCAACTCTTTGTGACCCCATGAACTGTAGCCTACCAGGCTTTCCTGTCCGTGGAATTTCCCAGGAGTTGGTTGCTATTTTCTTTTCCAAGGAATCTTCCAGACCCAAGGATTGAACTCACATCTCTTGCATCTCCTGCATTGGCAGGTGGATTCTTTACCACTGCACCACCTATGAAGCCTATATATATGTAAAAGGGGAGATGAGAGGTGAAGTGCATATAACCAGAAACATTTCAGTTCACTCTGCTACAAATACCTCATATCAAGATGGTTTGATATGACAAACCAAAAGCTTAATTTGACACAACCTTTCCAAAAATTGTGTCTGAAGCCCCTAAAACTCAAATCATGAGAAATTCACCTTCACAGAGTCTCAAATGTTAAGTTTTCTTATTTCTAAGACTTAGTCAACTCAATTCTCTTATAAAATATAGGAAAATAGGAAAGTAAATGTTGATGATTCATATACAGAAATCAAGTAATGGATAAGCTCAAACAATTGATATAACTCACTTGTAAGACTAGACAGTAGAGAGCTCAGGGGGCTTCCCACTGGATTCTCCTTTGAGACATTTAAAAACAAATTACCACTTGTTTGTCTTATACCTAATCTTGTGCTTGCACATACTTTTTCTTTCTTTTATGCTGGGGATTCATTTAAAGTGCATAACTGCTAAATGACAATGGCAGCAGATCCTAGGCACTTCTGATTTGCCTTGAGTTGTACACCCACACAGCCTTCAAGACTACTCACAACACTCCCGAAAATCTCTAACTGGGAAAATAATTCTTATGGAGTCGTTTTATCCAGGAAAAAGAAAACCAGAAAAGTAAGATAAGTGCATGACAATAATTTCTAAAACAACTATTACTCCAAACCATAGTCATATGCAAATTAATTATCACACATTTGTTTGGCCAAAGGAAACAAAAAGTGATTCCAGAAGAAATATTTTTTGTTATATATTGTCCTATCATTCCATGTAGACAAGTTTGGATGGATGGGATATTATTTTATGTCTTAAGATCTCTGTATTTGAAAAATAATAACACAAAATCAAAGAGTCAAGCCTATACTCTATGTAGAAATTTGAGGTGTTCTTTGGTATAGAATAAAAATAGTTAAGAAAAAGACTAACATAAGAATATAATAATTTAAAAAGCTTTCCCATAGAATGTTTTGAAGAAATTGGCAAAGAGGACAAAAGCAAGAATATTTTAATATAACCTCAAAATTGGAGATTAAGGACACTGCAGAAAATAGAATAAACACAACTTTACGTTGAATATCAGAAGAATAGCAAAGAACAAGTTTAAATGGAATATCAGAGGATGATAACAAAGTCCTAGTTGAAGCAAATATAAATTTCCCATCCAGGAGAGTAAATAGAAAAGAAACATATTAGGAGAAATAAAGCAAAACAGCTCTGGCTTTTGAAAAAAAAATCCAAGAGGACAAAAATACTTTATCCCAATCATAAATTTAGGAAGAAAATAATGAATGATTAAGCTATAACTATGAAGAAACATTCTTATTTTTGGAAAGGATTCTGAATTGTGATAAAAAAAAAAAAAAAGATGGCCTTGCTTCTGTTTCTAGAATCTACTTAAACCTGTTTTTGATTTGGGTAGAAATAGTTAAGCTCCTGTAACACTGCATTCTCATGTGAGATTAATATAAACTTATTTTGTTGCTCAACTACACAGATATGGCACAGTGGAAGTAGAAACATGGAGCAAGATTTTATCACAATGTCCTGTCGAGAGAGGACTGTGGCTACTGCCGGTGTCTAAGACCGCGGCTCCTTGGATACCAAATGCACCGCAGAGAGGAGGTTACAAGTGCACTTAAAGAATTATCCGCATCAAATGCCAAGAGTGCTTCTCAGAAGAAACACTGGGGCTGAATGATCCCTTAAATCGTGACTACAACTAGAGTTCTAGGACCCTAAAGTTCTGCAATACTGTTAAAAAGAAAAGAAAAATAGTGTAATGATTTCAGCAGAAATGCCAAGATAAACGCAATTGTCAACAATTTAGGAGAGTAAGTCTGAAAGGAAATTCTGTTCTGAAAAGAAGGAAAACTGTGATTATACTGTGCATGGGACATTCACATGCAATGGCAACATTGGCATGACAGTAGGGCAAGAATGGCGAAAACTATATTTACCAGAGGAAAATAGAATGTTATGGCCCTTAGAAAGCACCCCATCCTCATTATTCCATAAATGAGAAATCTGAGGCTTCAGAAGTTTATGTATTTTACCTAAAATTAATATTCAGTATTATGGCCCTCTCTTTTCCCTAACATATTGTTTTTTGTAATCTTGATAATAATGTTTTTCAGATATATTTCATTTTAAAATGCTAACTAAATGAGAAATCTGTTCTAAAAACACTTTATTTAGTTAAAATGATGAACAATGATCATGCATCAAACCTGGACTGGCGACTCATTTCATATTGATATATGGCAAAACCAATACAATATTGTAAAGTTAAAAAATAAAATAAAATTTAAAAAAATGATGAACAATGAAAGAAAATATTTCTGTTTTGCAAACTAGTAAATGAACTGTGCAGGAATTTAAAAATATGTATGTGATTTAGAGCTTACATATGTGAATATCTCCTGTGGTGGTTCTGCCTGCAAAAAGCAATTACAGATTGTTCTTTAAAAATTTCTGTTGAAGATATTTCAGCCAAAATTGGTATTTAAATATTTATTTGTTCAGTTGAAATCTCCAGTTTTTCCACACAGTTATCATATCTCATGTATATGGAAAAAATCTGGGCATCCCTGAGTTCATGACTCATTTAAAAGATAAGAGGCTATGCAAAATGCTTATGCTATCAGGAGTCATGTTATTGCTGGTTCCCATAATAGTAATTCTATTCTGCAATCAGGCAAATATTTACATTATTGCCAATGCGTTGTGGAGAATATTCCGTCTTTTTAAGAGCAACAACAGGATGTGTTGTTAGTGTTTGCAGTAATCTAATTAGTGAATTTACATACTGACGACCTCTTGAACAAATTCCTTCTGAAAAGGTTCTCTGCATGCAAAGAGGATGTGCATATTGAAGACAGAATAAAACAAGTGGTTCAGCCTGATGCCTTTTCAGTTTGTAATTTAAAGTTTTAAAGACAGTTTCAGAGGTCTAAGCATTTTACACCCAGCTTTTACATTCATCTGCAGTACATTATTTCAGTTAACGAGCTAAAGTATGTTATATATAATTATTAAAGGTCAATTGCCTTTCATTAATATTTTAGTTGTAAATATCACATCATATGGCTCCTTAAGTTCTGCTTTCAGATGTTAATGTGCAGGGGTTGGACATACTCAGTATTAAATTATACAGCGTTGAATTCTTCTTTTCTAGTAACAACACTTCTTTGTTCTGTACAAACTTGAATTACCTAAAGGTTGAAGGACCCTTCATTTTCAATTGCCTACCATTAGAAAACACCCAATTTTAAATGTACTGTGATTCAGGTGTTTTAAGAGTTCAACACCAATTTTCTATACTATTGAAATTTAAGTGAATAAAGTTTTGAAGATCTTTTTTGATACTCTTTTTTTCCTACTACAGTTTAGGCATGGCATTTCCATGAAAGTGTATACCCAGTGGCTAAAACAAGACCCACAAGTGTGACTGTCAAACAGAGCTGAGGTCAAATCCTACTCTGTGGCTCTATATCTGGTGGATGTAGGCAAGTATATGATGTCTTTGAGTCTCTGCTTCTACTTCTGTACGAGGGGAATATTGATCCTATGGCAGAATGTACATGACTTAGGTGCCCTAACTGTCTGTTTTTAACTTGACACCAATGTCACCACTTTCAGAAACCTCCTCTGGGTTCCTATTTGATATCAAAACTTATATTTGCCTCACTCCATTTTTCATTTGGGCTTCCCAAGTAGTGGTATTGAAAAGCAGAGACATTACTTTGCCAACAAAGGTTCATCTAGTCAAGGCTATGGTTTTTCCTGTGGTCATGTATGGATGTGAGAGTTGAACTGTGAAGAAAGCTGAGTGCCGAAGAATTGATGCTTTTGAATGTGGTGTTGGAGAAGACTCTTGAGAGTCCCTTGGACTGCAAGGAGATCCAACCAGTCCATTCTAAAGGAGATCAGCCCTGGGTGTTCTTTGGAAGGAATGCTGCTAAAGCTGAAACTCCAGTACTTTGGCCACCTCATGCGAAGAGTTGACTCATTGGAAAAGACTCTGATGCTGGGAGGGATTGGGGGCAGGAGGAGAAGGGGACGACAGAGGATGAGATGGCTGGATGGCATCACCGACTCTATGGACGTGAGTCTGAGTGAACTCCGGGAGTTGGTGATGGGAGTTGGTGAACTCCGGGAGTTCAGCTGAGCGACTGAACTGAACTGAACTGAAGTAGTGGTAAAGAATCTACCTGCCAATGCAGATGTGGGTTCAATCCCTGGGTTAGGAAGTCCTCCTAGAGAGGAAATGGCAACCCACTCCAGTATTCTTGCCTGGAGAATTCCATGGACAGAAGACTCTGGTGGGCTACAGTCCATGAAGCCACAAAGAATCAGACAAAACTGAGCACTTTAGGACACTTTTCTCCTTAATTCTCAGTTTTCCAAATGGCAGGTTCACCTGGGATTTCAATGAGGCAGCAAAGTTACAGACTTCTCTGCTGGCAGTTGCTGCCAGATACATGAGTGGACATGAAACTCACTGATGCATCCTTATAAGCTCTTTCGAGCTTCAGTATACCATCCCTGTTGTTACTGAGCTTTAGTGAGTACTTCTCTGACTTTTCTTTGCACAATCTTTCAACAATTGTGTAAATCCTTAATTCCGATAATAATACTTCCATTTGGATTATATAGAGTAACTTCTGTTTTCCTAAGTAAAATAGATGAATATACTAGTAATATAAAATAAGACAAAAATATCAAGTATTTTCAACAGCTAGATAGGCTGTGGATTAAGTCATACTTTTATCAATAACAAAGAAAATAGAATCTATCATTTGTTCAAATGATATGATAATTATAAATATTTACTGAAGACATACTAGGTCTAAAAAAGTTCTAGGTAGTTTAAATTTTCACCCATTTTGTCCTTACAAGTAATCTAGGTTGTAAGTACTATTATTATTTTGTTTATTAGCTGAGAAAACTGAGACACAGAGAGATTAAATAACTCACCCAAGAACATACAGGCTATGAATGGAAGAGTAAAAACTTGAACAAGTTTGACTGTAGAACATGAACTTTTCACTAAAATGAATAACTTACTCTTCTGATGCCTAGCTTTACCCTCATGTTCCATATTTTACACTCTGCCTATTGACTGCCTCATGAGGTTGCCTCAAATACTTAGTATAGTGTGTCCTCCAGAATAGACACTAAATAAGAGGACATCTACTAATATTATTATTAACATCATTATTTTAATATTAAGGTTTCCTCTAATAATGCCTACAATGGGTTCTCGGAGGACAGAGACCTCGCTCTGTTCATTTCTCTAACCTAGAGCACCAACCAATGCCCTGCATAAGCAAAACTGTTCTAGATTTCTGTTTATCAAAATTATAAAATATTGAGGGTGAACTAGGCTTAATTACCTCATTCATCAACCTGAATTTATATATTTAAAGTAATTATGGTATTGCATAAAATAATATTAAGAAATAATGGTTATACCAGATTAAGAGATTTATAAATGAAAAAAATCATTATTCACATTGCAAGAAACTTTGATTTGCAAAACTAGAATTGGAATTTTTTTTTGAGGTTTGGTACAAAAAATATCTGGTTTAAAATAAAAATGTAATATTCTATTCAGATGATGATACCAAATAATATTTTAAAGAGGTATTACTTCCGTTAGGTTCAGTCGCTCAGTCGTGTCTGACTCTTTGTGACCCCATGAATCGCAGCATGCCAGGCCTCCCTGTCCATCCCGGAGTTCACTCAAACTCATGTCCATTGAGTCGGTGATGCCGTCCAGCCATCTCATCCTCTGTCGTCCCCTTTTCCTCCTGCCCCCAATACCTCCCAGCATCAGAGTCTTTTCCAATGAGTCAACTCTTCGCATGAGGTGACTAAAGTATTAGAGTTTCAGCTTTAGCATCAGTCCTTCCAAAGAACACCCAGGGCTGATCTCCTTCAAAATAGACTGGTTGGACCTCCTTGCAGTCCAAGGGACTCTCAAGAGTCTTCTCCAACACCACGGTTCAAAAGCAGCAATTCTTCAGCGCTCAGCTTTCTTCACAGTCCAACTCTCACATCCATACATGACCACTGGAAAAACCATAGCCTTGACTAGATGAACTTTTCATGGCAAAGTAATGTCTCTGCTTTTTAATATGCTATCTAGGTTGGTCATAACTTTCCTTCCAAGGAGTAAGTGTCTTTTAATTTCATGGCTGCAATCACCATATTCAGTGATTTTGGAGCCCCCAAAAATGAAGTCAGCCACTGTTTCCACTGTTTCCCCATCTATTTCCCATAAAGTAATAGGGCCAGATGCCATAATCTTAGTTTTCTGAATGTTGAGGTATTTCTTAGGGAGGATTAATTAAATTTGTAAAACAATTATGTTTCTCAGATAATACTTTAAACATCAAGATGTTAGCAATACACTATCTAACAGGAAATTATATAATACTTCTATTGTTTTAGGCATACACACAGTATATATGTATATACATATATATGTATATATATATACACTATGTTATTACCTATACAATGTTGAAGAAAATGCTTAATGTATTATAGAGTATAAGTAATATGATCATAGAAATGAATACTTTCCTGTACTCATTAAATTGTACAGTTTCTCAATGATAAATACGTAAATATAATTTTGGAAAACAATTCAACATTATTATAAAATGATTACATGTGTCTTGAAATAGTAAACTGAAGTTTTTATTAGGAAGATAATAAATATATGCCTGAATTTATTTTCAGTTAGGGACATGAAAAAAGAGAAACTAAGGCCTTTAAAAATGTTACCAAAGCTTTTTTTTTTCCTTCCTAACATCAAGACTGATTCTTTGACAAATGAACTCAAGAGCATAATTCTGATTATTTCTGATATTTTATAAGACCAGATATGAAAATATCCTTGAGTTGAGAGCATTCAAGTACCAAGTAAAACATGTGCATCTGTATAAAAATAGCTGAACTAGATCTGGATTCTATAGATATTTCTTTTTTTATAATATTAATTTTATAAGGAATTTTTGGTACTAATTGTTTTATTTAATAAGAATTCTTGTCTGTTTGTTGTTTAACATTGTAAAGGGGCAAATGGAAATTAGCTTAAGGTCAGATAACTTGGTTGTATGATATATAGTTTACTTAGAAAATCTTTAGGCAGTTTCCATGGCAGCTAAAAAATAAATATGTGATAAATTATTTAAAGTTTAACTTCTCTTTAAAGATATTAGAGTATGTATCAAAGATAGGAAAGAATTATTAAAGACTATTTCACATGTATGTAGGTTAGTAACAAATACATTTTATATATAAAAGAACTATACATACTTAAATTTAAAGAAAGAAGTATTACACTGGAGATTGCAAACTTCGATTATTGGAATTGTCAACAGAGATATATATTTCATTTATATCCATTATAAGTTCCATACTCCCCTGCATCTCTGAAACTCAGGCTACTTGTGTTTTTTATATTTTATAGCCCACACCTGAGCATTTTAGTCACTATGGTAACTACACTGTCACTTCCAATATCATAAGCTTATATCCATGACCATATAATTATGAACAAGGTTCATAAATAATCCATGTAGCAGTCAGTCTTTCTGTTACATTAGTTTCTAGCTAATCTGATTTTGGAAGAATGTTTATGAAATTAATAGAATATTTGCTCTGTCTTTGGTAGTGGTATAACACATAATGATAGAAACAAAGTTTATTGACTATCAAAAAGTAAAGAAAATATATTTTTTCCACTTAGAACTGGATTTACTATGGGGGAGCTAGGCAGTTAAGTGAAAGGCACCTGTTCTATTAAATCTACTGTGTGACCTCTAAATCCCATATAGGAGACCTAATGATTTTGGTAAGGATTTTTTTTTTTTTTGAGTGTAATTGCTTTACAACATAGGTCCCCAGCTTCTGGTATCTAATGCCTGATGATCTGATGTAGAGCTGATGTAATAATAATAGAAATAAAGTACACAATAAATGTAATGCACTTGAATCATTCCAAAACTACCCCCCTACCCCATCTGTCGAAAAACTGTCTTCTATGAAAATGGTTCCTGGTACCAAAAAGTTTGGGAACCACTGTTTCACAACGCTGCATTAGTTTCTGCTGTACAGTGAAGTGAATCTGCCATTTGTACACACATATCACTTCTCTTGGACCTTCCTCCCACCACTCCCCCATCCCACCCACCTAGGTCATTATAAGGCACCAAGCTGGGCTCCCTGTGCCATACAGCAACTTCTCACTAGCTATCTATGTTTTACATGTGATAGCAGTAAAGAATGCACCTGCAATGCAGGAGTCACTCACAGGAAATTAGGGTTTGACCCCTGGGTCTGGAGAATTCCCTGGAAGGGGGCATTGCAGTCCACTCCAGTATCCTTACTTGGATAATCCCATGGACAGAGTAGCCTGGAGGGCTCCAGTCCCTGGGGTCACAAAGAATCAGACACAACTAAAGTGACTTAAGTGAAGTCTCTCAGTCGTGTCTGACTCTTTGCCACCCCATTGACTGTAACCTACCAGGCTCCTCCATCCATGGAATTTTCCAGGCAAGAGTACTGGAGTGGGTTGTGATTTCCTTCTCCAGGGGATCTTACAAACCCAGGAATTGAACCTGAATCTCCCACATTGCAGGCAGACACTTTACCATCTGAGCCACCAGGGAAGCCCAAAGTGACTTATAGCACGTACAGTAAATATATATATATATATATATATATATATATATATATATAAGTTAATCCTAATCTCCCAATTCATCACACTCTTTCCTTTCCCCACAGTGTCCATTTGTCTGTTCTTTATGTCTGTATCTATATTCCTCCCCTGAAAATAGGTTCATCTGTACCATTTTTCTAGGTTCCACATATATGCACGGATACATGATATTTTTCTCTTTCCACCTTACTTCACTCTGTATGAGAAACTCTAGGTCCTTACACATCTCTACAAATGATCCATTTTTGTTTCCTTTATGGCTAAATAATATTCCACTTTATATATGTGCCACATCTTCTTTATTCATTCATCTGTCTATGTACCTAAATTTAGGTTGATTCCACCTGCCTATTGTAAATAGTGCTGAAATGAATATTTGGGTACTGTTGTCTTTTTGCATTATAATCTTCTCAGGGTATATGCCCAGTAGTGGGATTCCTAGGTTATATGGTAGATCTAATTTTAGTTTTTTAAGGAACTCTATACTGTTCTTCATAAAGACATTAGAAGGAAATGGCAACCCACTCCAGTATTCTTGCCTGGAGAATTCCATGGTCAAAGGACCCTAGTGGGCTACAGTCCATGGGGTCACAAAGAGTCATACACAACTGAGAGACTAACACTTATACTGTTCTCCATAGTGGCTGTATCAATTTACATTCCCACCAACAGTCCAAGAGGGTTCCGTTTTTGCCACACCTACTCCAACATTTATTGTTTGTAGATTTTTGATGATTGTCATTTTGACAGGTGTGAGGTGAATCCTCATTAGAGTTTTAATTTTCATTTCTCTAATAATTAGTGATGTTGAGCATCTTTTCGTGTGCCTTTTGGCCATCTGTAAGTCTTCTTTGGAGAAATATTTAGGTCTTCTGCCCATTTTTTTTAATTTAAATTTTATTTTTTTTAATAATGAATTTCACAAGCTCTTTGTATATTCTGGAGATTCATCCCTTATCAGTTGCTTCATTCCTAGATATTTTCTCTCATTCTGAGGGTTGTTTTTTCATCTTGTTTGTGATTTCCTTTGCTGTGCAGAAGTTTTTAAGTTTAATTAAGTCCCATTTCTTTATTTATTTTTTACTGTCATTACTCCAGGAAGTGGGTCAGAAAAGGTCTTGCTGTAATTTATGACAAAGAGTATTTTCCTCTAAGAGTTTTATACTGTCTTCTTACATTTATATTTTTAATCCATTTTGAGTTTATTTGTGTGTGTGGTGTTAGGTAGACACAAACAAGAGGAGAGAGATCCCATGTTCTTGTATTGGAAGAAATAAAATGGTGAAAGGGATTATATTACACAAAGCAATCTACAGATTCAATGCAATCTCTATCAAACTGTCAATAGCATTTTTCACAGAATTAGAACAAAAAATGTCTGCAGTTTGTATGGAAACACAAAAGACTCCAAATAACCAAAGCAATCTTGAGAAAGAAAGATGGAGCTGAAGGAATCATGCTACCCAACTTCAGACTATACTACAAAGCTACAATAACCAAGACAGTATGGTACTGGCACAAAAACAGGAATGTAGATCAGTGGTACAGGATAGGAAGCCCAGAGAAAGAAACTCATGCACTTTTGGTCACCTAATCTATGAAAAAGGAGGCAAGAATATACAATTTAAAAAGATAGTCTCTTTCATAACTGGTGCTGGGAAAACTGGGAAGGTACATGTAAAGGAATGAGGAGAAACTTTGGTATATCTCTAAATTTAAAAATATGTTTACGTCTGTATTTATTGTGTATATATTACTTACTTACACATATACAAGTGTGTACATATATGTGTATATACATGTGCATGTGTACTCCTGAAATGTTATTTATTTTTTTTACCATAGGATAAATTGTACCCTTGCTGGTAACTTTTTAATCTTATTATTTAGATACACTATGCTATTACACTATTTTCTATTTTAGTTAAAATAGTAATATATTACTAATATTATAAATTTCAAAATTAGAGCTGTATTTCCCTTATTAAATTATATTTTTATGTTTATAATTCTATAATATGAATAAATTTATTAATTACTTAATTGTTTTAAGTATCATAATATCATATGTACAAATGCCCATCTTAATTGCAATATGCTTCAAACAAATATGTTGGAATTTTTCAGAAAATAAAATTGATGTAGAGTTTTCTAAATTACACAAAAATTTTCAAAAATCAGAAAGAAAGAAAGTAAGAGTGAGAGAGAGGAGAGAGAGAGTCACAGAGAGACAAAGAGACAGAAAGCATTAGATGAAACTGAAATTTTTTAAATAAAATATTAAAAAAACTCTAACAAACAAAAGAACACCCTAAAATCATGAATGAAAGAGAAATAATCTGTTTGTTTCCTTTCTTACAATACTATGAGTTTCAAAAATATTTTAACAATAACAAGTATTCCCCAAGCCTCTTTCTATAAAAGATGTAGTTTTTTTTTTTTTTAATTTTAATATTATTTTCAAATGAGGTGATTCTATTTAGATCCTAGGTAATGTGGTTCACTTATGCTGATAATGCTGAATTCATTTTAATAGTTATACATGCAAAATAAATATGTCTTTCAAGGGAATTAGTAAAAGATAGTGTGTTAAAGAGGTTTTAAAAAATGAAAAACCCACTAAAGAAAACATTTGCAGCATCTGTTATTTTTAGTATACAATATTTTATAGTCTTTAATTCCATATGTCAGGACAGTACTAGAAAAACCCAGTCGTAAGGTAATTTTAATCAGTAGAGTGTATACATGTCTGTTAGTCGCTAAGTCATGTCTGACTCTTTGTGACTCAATGGACTGCAGCTTGCCAGGCTCCTCTGTCCATGGAATTCTCCAGGCAAGAATACTGGGGTGGGTTGACAAATCCTTCTCCAGGGGATCTTTCTGATCCAGGGATTGATCCCAGGTCTCCTTCACTGCAGGCTGATTCTTCACCATCTGAGCCTCCAGGGAAGCCTGATAGAGTAGGGATAGTGAAATACAACTAAACACATCTTTAAAATGCAACTGTTTATCAGTTCAAATAAATGCATAGAATAATAATTAAATCTAATTTCATAAAGTCAAGATCAAACATTCAACTGTTTATTTTGTTTTGTAAATAAAGGATCAAGAAAACAATAGTGATTTTGTAACAAATGTATGACACTATAGTGTCATCAATAAAAATTTCATCAATAAAAATTAAATTTAAAACGAGTTACCAGTGAATAATTTTGAAATTAAAGAGATCACTGTAATCACTGGATTTAATAAAGAAACAGTGATCAATTTTGTAGTCAGAAATCTTATTCACAGGGTGAAAATTATAGAAGAAGTATTGAAATACTTTATAAATTATTAATAGCAACTAAAAGAATATTGGGCAAGCTTGAAAATCAGCATTTATATTTTGCTGATAAAAGAGTTGGAGGAAGTCAGCTGAGACTGTCTTAGGGTAAGGAGGTTCTGCTTCAGGATATCTTGAGGTAATTTGTTATTCAGGATCTGCAAAAAAGTAATATGTTAACATTTATTGTGCATTTATTATACACTCTTGGATATCTTTTTAAGTGAGGAAATGTGGTAGGAGCCAGCTAGACTTTGCTCTGAAACTGTTTTGGGGGTCCCAAGGTTACCTTCAGGCTCCAAGATTTGCTGGAAGTTCTCCCAGGACTCAGAAAACTGTCATACTCACAAATATGGTGAAAAAATATAGATTAAAATCAGTCAAGGCATGTAGCAACTGCATAAATAACCTCAGCTTCCTAGACTCCAGATCTACAAGAGCAAAATCAGATGCTCATCCTAAATGACATTGTTGGCATAAACTATATGATTGAATAGGTACTGTGTGGCTTACTGCCTCAGGCATGCAGAAACACACTTATCTGGTAGAATATTCCAAAGGCTCAGGGTTCATGTTTCAGGCGCTGGTCAAGGGCTAGTCCTAAAGACAGGATTTTCTTGAGAATGTCCAGGTTTGAGCTGCCCATGCCTGTTGAATTAATTCTTTCCAGTATAATAATCAATTACTCCCAAAACCTAGTGGCTTGAAACAACAGCATTTATCACCTCATATCTGCTGTGGGTCAGGAACTCAGGTCAGATTGGCTGGTTCCTCTGCTTCAGAGTCTCTCACAGGTGGCAAAATGTTGGCCAGAGATATAGTCATCTCAAGGTCCACTGGGGAAGGGTACATCTTCAAGCTTACTCACATGATTGTGGGAAGGATTCATTTCTTCATGGGCTTTTGGACAGAGAGCTTCTATTCCTCACTAGCTGTTGGCCAAGAACAATGTTCAGTTCCTTGCTGAGTGAGCCTCTCCAACATGACAACTTGCTTCCTCAAAGAGAACAAGCCAAGAAGTCAAAAGAAAGAGCAAGAGAGTGCTAGCAAGAGAAGGGGTCTGGCAAGATAGACATCATAGCTGTATAATCTGATCTTGGATGTGACAAGTCATCACTTTTGCCATATTTATGTTCATTTGAAGCAAGTTAAAGGTCTAGCTCACATCAAGAGGAGGGAATTACCCAAGGGCATGAATACCAGGGGGTGTGGATAGTTGACAACCATTTTAAAAGCCTGTCTACCTCAATATTCAACATAATTTCCATAAGAAATCCAGAACAATTGGTAAAGCCACTCTGTGACTCTGATGCATTAAGACAAAAGCAAAACTACTCAGTAATCATGTCTGAAGAAAAAGTGAAGGATACAATACAATTAGAAAATTCATGCCCCTTTCCTGACTAACATGTATCACTGCTGCTTCTTGAGCTATGCTTTACCTATGCATAGATTTACCTAAAGGAAACCTAGCTGTGCTTAGTTCTTTTTGAACCCAATTTAAAATTAAAACATTTAACCATGAAATTGACTTCATCCTTGGGAGCAGACAATGTAGAACAAATCCTCACTCCATTAAATCCCCTCTAAACCCAAACTCTCTTACAAGTCTCTTCTAAATCCTTTTTACTGAAATGTTTCACCGGCTTCCCTGGTGGCTCAGAGGTTAAAGCGTCTGCCTGGAATACGGGAGACCCGGGTTCGTATCCCTGGGTCAGGAAGATCCCCTGGAGAAGGAAACGGCAACCCACTCCAGTACACTCTCCTGGAGAATCCCATGGAGGGAGGAGCCTGGAAGGCTATGGTCCATGGGGTCACAAAGAGTCGGACGCGACTGAGCGACTTCACTTTCACTTTCACCTATAGTATGTCCTCTCTGTCTTTTCCTATGATTCTGTGTAGTCTTTGGCTGGTGGGGATAGGTATTAGGCTTTATGCTTAGAACTGTGCATATGTCATTTTATCGAATTTCCAAAACCTCAACTATTAATAGTTGTCAAATAAGCATAGGAGTATTAGAGACTTGTAATAATTTTCCCTATTGGCAAAGCTAAGAATTAAACCTAGACAGTTTGTCTCTTGCATGAGCTTTAAATCATTTAATATATCATTTTTTTTCTACTAACTCTTGGCTAAGTACTATCATAATGGCATAATGATGTATTTTTTTATATGAACCTCACCTTTAACATCTAATATTCTCCTTTGAGGGGACAGACTGCTTTATCAGTCTTTCTGTTAAATGAATAAAATATTGCAATAAACTTTTACAGAGAACAACATATATTTATTTTATTTATAATCAGATGTATATAAAATTAAATTATATTTTCATTCCTGACCTCTGTCCTAGAATTCACTTCTAAGTTTCTGTTGCTCTGAACTTTTCCATTGTTTAAATTGAATATGTACATCTCATTTTGCATTTAATCCTTCAATGCCATTTTATCTCTCTGCTTTTGCTGCATGTCTGCTTCTGTTTGCCTGACTTCCTGGGTGAATAGCTTTCTCATATATCTGGTCTTCTGGAATTATAGTCTGTTTTACAAATTTAATCCTGACACACCAAAACCATCTTCATGACTGGATCTTTATTTCTTGCCTTTAACCTGGATAAGAACAAATTTCAGGGCTCCTGGGATTCTATTCATATGTGATGACATGTAATGCCCACATGCTTTGATCTGTGTTTAGTACCCACTTAGAGGTTTGTTGCTTGAAGATATTCTTTGCCTAACTTTCCAGTGTCTAATTTATTTATTTTTTTCCAATACGATCAATGCCTCCTAAAGTTCCCTGAGCTCTGGATGTAACATGCCTAGGTGCTGGATAACCTGAAAAAATGTTTCCATCCTACAGTTTTAACAATAAATAAACTTTTGCCCAGTTCTCTTCTTTTTCACAGTCATGCCAATGCCATATGCTGCTACTAGATCTATGTGCCTAGATGGCAGAATCATTTAAAATGTGTTATTTCTTCTTGTACCATCTATCTGCAGCACTGTGTTGCAAATATGCTGCTTTATTCTTAGTCCCATTGTTTCTAGCTCTTGCAATGTACCTTTGTCACTTTTCAAATCTACAAACTCCTGAGTATATTCTTCCTACTCCAATCAAAATTGTTTATGAGATTCCAAATGCCTGTGTATGTATAGATTCATATACATTCTCAAACCTCACTCAAGCCCCAATTTGTGCATTCTCTTTTATATTTTTCATTTTTTTAGTTTCATTACTAATTTTTTAAAATTTATTCATTTTTTTATTGAAGGATAATTACTCTACAGAACTTTGCTGTTTTCTGTCAAACCAAACATGAATCAGCCATAGGTATACATATCAATTTAGTTCAGTTCAGTCACTCAGTCATGTCCAACTCTTTGTGACCGCATGGACTGCAGCACGCCAGGCCTCCCTGTCCATCAACAATTCCTGGAGTCAACCCAAACCCATATCCATTGAGTCAGTGATGCCATCCAACCATCTTATCCTCTGTCATCCTCTTCTCCCGCCTTCAATCTTTCCCAGCATCGGGGTCTTTTCCAATGAGTCAGTTCTTTGCATCAGGTGGCCAAAGTATTGGAGTTTCAATTTCAACATCAGTCCTTCCAGTGAACACTCAGGACTGATCTCCTTCAGAATGGACTGGTTGGATCTCCTTGCAGTCCAAGGGACTCTCAAGAGTCTTCTCCAACACCACAGTTCAAGAGCATCAATTCTTCAGCACTCAGCTTTCTTCAAAGTCTAATTCTCACATCCATACATGACCACTGGAAAAACCATAACCTTGACTAGATGGACCTTTGTTGGCAAAGAAATGTTTCTGCTTTTTAATATGCTATCTAGGTTGGTCATAACTTTCCTTCCAAGGAGTAAGCATCTTTAATTTCATGGCTGCAGTCACCATCTGCAGTGATTTTGGAATACAAAAATATGAAGTCTCTTACTGTTTCCATTGTTTGCCCATTTATTTGCCATGAAATGATGAGATCAGATGCCATGATCTTAGTTTTCCGAATGTTGAGTTTTAAGCCAACTTTTTCACTCTCCTCTTTCACTTTCATCAAGAGGCTCTTTAGTTCTTCTTAGCTTTCTGCCATATGGGTGGTGTCATCTTCGTATCTGACATTTTTTATATTTCTCCTGGCAATCTTGATTTCAGTCTGTGCTTAATCCTGCCCAGCATTTCACATGATGTACTCTGCATAGAAGTTAAATAAGCAGGGTGACAATATACAGCCTTGATGTACTCCTTTCTCAATTTGTAACCAGTCTGTTTTTCCCTGTCCAGTTCTAACTATTGCTTCTTGACCTGCATAAAGATTTCTCAGGAGGCAGGTAAGGTGGTTTGGTATTCCTATCTCTAAGAATTTTCCAGTTTGTTGCTTTCTCAGCATTGTATGCTTTCTCATTTCTGAGTAATCTGAATGAATCACTAATATATTGATTTAAAATATTGCTTATATTGGTTCACTATCCTTGATTTTGATGTGTAGGATTTAGATAGAAACCTTGATTACATCACTGACTTCCAGGTTTAATGGATCAAGCTTCTAACATCTTACTATCTCAGTTTGTGGTTGTGGTTTGGTCGTTAAGTCATGTCTGACTCTTGCGACTCCATGAACTGTAGCCTGCAGGGCTCCTCTGTCCATGGAATTCTCCAGACAAGAATACTAGAGTGGGTTTACTAATCTGTAAATGAAAATGCAAATATAGAACTCATGCTCTGAAAGAAGAATAGAGAATGTATAGCAAAAAGATTTACATGGTTACTTGATGTACAGAAAGAGAATAAATATCTAGAAACCATTATTTTTCATATTTCTTTGCACATATGAACATTTGTTCATAGTCACATGATTATTTGTTAATATATATAAATGTGGTATGAAATCATATTAAAGCTGAAGGGGAATATTGTTGGTAAACAAAATAGTATGAAACTGTACAATTCCTAGAACAAAACACAGGGGAAAACTTCATGGAATTGGTTTAGGCAAAGATTTTATGGATTTAACACCAAAATACAGGCAATAAAAAACAAAGTAAACAAGTAGAATAGCATCAAGCAAAATGATTTCTGCACAGCAAAAGAAGTGATAAATGAAGTGAAAAGAAAAACTACAAAACAGGAGAAGACATTTGTAAAACATATATCTAATAAGGAATTAATCACAAAATATTTAAGGACTTCCCAATATTCAGTAGTGAGAAAACTAATAAGTCAATTTAAAACTGGGCTAAAGTCTTGAATAGACATTTCTCTAAAGAAGATTTACGTAAATGCCAATGGATATATGAAAAAATACTCTAAGTTACTAATTATTAGGGAAATGCTAAGCAAAATCATAATGAGATATTGCCCCACAGCTGTCAGAATTGCTTGAAAAAGTACAGTTGGGTATATTAAAGTTATTAAAACATATCCCCATAAAGGAATAACTATTATTCACAAATATAAAATAATCACCTGAAAAAACCCTAGATGTACCTTCGGCAATTTGTTAGTTTTCTCTGTGAAAGTTATCAACACTACCAAACAATAACAAACATACTACATCACCAAACATTAGTGCCACACAAAATTTCTAATTTTCCCTTTTTGTTTCCTCCAGAGAGGAACAACAAAGAATACATACATACATATATATATATATATATATATATATATGTATATATATTAGACTGCTAAGTGAGTACCTCTCCTTTCTCTGTTTTCTGTGGATCTGAGAACAATTCCTATTGTCTGCAACTCTCAAAGGCAATGTGTGTGGCTGTGTGTAAGGTGGCACTGTATTGAAAGCTAGGATGGTGGAGTACTATTTTTCTTTCCTGCGATTGCACAAGATTTTGCTATAGCTAGACTTAACTATCTGTGAGAATTGACTGACCCTGGAGGACAACCAATACATTAAGCTGGCTCTTGGAAGTAAATTCAGTGTCTCAGTGCCTTGTAAACCTTGTTTTGCTTATCTGGTCTTGGTCCTGATGCTTGAAAACTCCGTGTCCAGTAACTTCCATGCTTCTCTCAATCTGTATGTTGTCGCTCACTTCATTCTTCTGAAAACTTTGCTTGTGCTACAAAATTCTCATGAGATGAAAACCTGGGCATGGTCCATTGCCCCGGCTACCCCTGCTCTGAGCTGCTGACCCGTGTCAAACTTTGTCCTGCCTCAAAAAGCTCCCTAGTTACTCTGCCCAAGGGAGAGAGACATCTTTTCTTTTTTCTGCTCTTTGCTGCCCTCACGCGACTGAGACTGTCCTATTAAAAACTTGAAAAAAGAATGGTTGGGTCTAGGTGTACATATCTGAGAACTTTAAGGTGCAACGCTTGTATTTCTTTTAAGGGAGTAAGCAAGAGAGAAACAGCCACAGTTAAAAACAAACAGACAAACAAAAAACAGCAGGAAAAAATAAATCCTACAATTTTAAATTATTACTAAAAGATGCTGATCAAATTCTAAGGGAATAAATCTCTCTCTGCCCCATTTCATGCTCATCCTATGAGACCTCTATTACTGACAGAGCATACTATATTTCAAAATTTATGGTAATAGGATTTATTACTTTCAAGTATACTTTGGTACATATTGTTCTGTGTTCTTCATGGTGTTTTAGAAGAATAGTTATTTTAAACTGTCTAGAAAATATCTATTTACACTTTTTCTTGGTTCTCTCCAATCTTTAGTCATAAACATACAAATATCACATATAAAATGTTATATACATGCATAAAGAGTATACTATTACATATTTTTGAAAATGAGGAGGCACTACAATTTTATTTCCATGTATTTTTGCCTAAATTCAGGGTATATATATTTCACTTAGATTTAGACTCATTCCATTCATTATTTAAACTTACCTGCAATACATTACACAACATAGCTATTTAGAAGCCCACATCCCTGTTTCCTCTGTACTGAATTTAAAGACATAAAGTCTGGAGAGCCACTAAAATCTGAATATCAAATACCTTTCTCACTTAAGGTTCCTGCTCTCTCTCTGAGCAATGACCATATGGGTCCTAGTAGGACTTCACAGAAAAGTGCTAATTAGCCCTCTGACAAAGTTAGTAATGCTTCCATAATTAACATTAGTGTTCAAGGACAGATTAAGATAATGATAACATTACTCAATATTTAAATTTTATGAATATGCATTGTATACATCACATTATTTAATAATATAAAAAGTATTGACGTGTAACTTTCTTTTTTGTACTAAAAACAAGTGTTATAAGCCATCGTTGTACTGTCACTGTTGCTGCTGCTGCTGCTGCTGCTAAGCCGCTTCAGCCATGTCCGACTCTGTGGGACCCCATAGACGGCAGGCCACCAGGCTCCCCAGTCCCTGGGATTTTCCAGGCAAGAACACTGGAGTTGGTTGCCATTTCCTTCTCCAATGCATGAAAGTGAAAAGTGAAAGTGAAGTCGCTCAGTCGTGTCTGACTCCTAGCGACCCCATGGACTGCAGCCTTCCAGGCTCCTCCATCCATGGGATTTTCCAGGCAAGAGTACTGGAGTGGGGTGCCATTGCCTTCTCCGGTACTGTCACTAAGACTCACTAATTATACGTGAACTGGGGCATGAAAAATATCAGTTCTAAAACTATCCTATGAAAAAAATAAAGAATATTCCCATTTTCAGTGTTTGTCAGTCTTATAGGAGACTCTGGACCATATTTTATCCCTCTAATTTCAACAGATCAAGGTTTGTTTCAACAGCAGTATTTGGAGTTCACCGTATTGGCAGATGACCCCACTCAGGTGGTTGTGTTACCCAAGTGTAAAATCCTCAGTCTGTGGAAAATTAGAAAACACATTATGATATATTTTACTGCCCAGGATTAGTCTAAAGGTGCCAATGTATTATCAGCAGGAATGATGCAAGCCAACACCTACAAAAGTCCAATTGTCACGGCAAGCACTTGCATCTGTTCACTTGAAGCAATGATTCCTTCCTCTCCCATTAGTCACAGAAACTTGACCAAGTTCCATTTACACACTGAAAATTATCCCTGGCTCCATTTCTCCTCTCAAGCCAACACTTTCTGGAGCAGCACAGGTACCTTAGGTTTAACCCAAATTACATGAATTGCCTGCCATACATGATTTAAGCAGGTGAAGGACAATGAAGAGGAGGAAGCAAAGCCAGAAAATATCATTATCTTTCTGTAGAATCCTCCAGGCTTCAACTGACTCACAATTGGTTCTCAATTGTACAGAGGACAGATCATAAAATGAAACAATAGGATATAGAAGCATGACTACTCTTAATGGCTTGATCTTCTTACAGTTCATCTCCCTACATCTGCAAGGACATCTGTGAATTCTTTTAGGATTCAGTAGCCACCTTGGACATGATATGTACCACTTCTACTTTTTTAGTACAGAAAGAATACTTCCTGGCTAAGGCATTTGTGTCCACAGCTCCAGCCACCTGCATTTCACTGTATTTAGGAGAGGACTGCTTATAGAAACTCCCTGTTTAAAGAGAAGCTATGTGAGGAAAACTCTCTTGCCCTCAATTTATTTTTAAAAGCTTCCTAACAGACTTTCAATTAATTTGATCACCAAGAAACTCATTATATATACCTTCATTTAAAGATTAGAAAATTGTTATCCAGAGAAAAGCAATTTTGTTCATCTTATACAATTTGTTAGTAGCCAAGCCATCTCTCAAACTCACCTTTCTGACATCAGCCCACTCTCTTTTTAGTACAACACTCATCTTGCAAGTAAGAGAGTGTCTGTTTTATATGTGTAAGAGAGTGAGAGTGAAGTCGCTCAGTCGTGTCTGACTCTTTGCAACCCCGTGGACTGTAGCCTAACAGGCTTCTCCGTCCGTGGGATTCTTCAGGCAAGAATACTGGAGTGGGTTACCATTTCCTTCTCCTTACATGTGTAAACAATCTTTAAATGCTTATTACCTATATTTTTTAATTAAAATTCTTTCTTTTATCTAAGGTAAAGTATACACATCTTACTGAAGGTGTTTTTGGACCGATTCATCAGTGTTATGTTTATATTCACACTACTTTATGAGCTATAGATTGAAAACTACTGCCAAATATAAGCACACTATGCATAATAAATATTACCACTACTAGTAAATGAAAAAATATTTCTAATACATCAAGGAACTATTTTTAAGCAAAAATAAAATAAATGGTAGTAAATGTTCCAGGAAAAGTTAACTGTTACTTTCCAGTCAATTTGAAAGAAATGCCATAACCTTTTCCCCCCAAAATAACTCCTCCTTTTAGCATTGGAAGTGATTTTTAAGGGAGGATTCATCCAACTTTCTATAGCAGCTGTCAATTATCTTGGAAATCAAAGAACAAAAGGGAGCGCTGCCTGCAGCTGATGATAACAGTCACCAACTGATTCTCTTTCAAATTGGGGAAAATATGTTTGCAGTAAAATCACTTAATACTCTGTTTAAAAACCTTGTTAAGTTTTCTTACTGAATGTAGATCAAATTGTTTACTTTAGAGAGATACAGGCTGTTTGAGAAAATTTCTCAGATAGGCTCAGAACTTTGTATCTCAAAATTTTCCCCTAAAGTAGACAGAGACAATCCTCACAGATAATGAAATAATTGAATTCAAATTTCAGTTCTCAATAGACTCAGCTAGAGGAGATCAAAAGAAAGGAGACATTCTGAGCCATATAAGTGTTGCTCTGAAACTTTTTTCAGACTGGTTAGAAATAAGACAAAACAGAAAACATTGGGTTTTACACACTCAGTTACTGTATAATTCTTCTTACCAGTTTTCTTTTAATGTTTGTAGTTTATTATAAAATATATAATGTAGGAAAATAAAAAATATTATAAGAAAATTATTTTATGAGAGGGATTTTAAAAAGTCTGTCTTGGAAAAAAACCTGTTGTAATTGAAAAAACGCAATTTTTCTTTCTTGTCAATTTGTGCATAAAAACACACATCCAAGGAACAGATATGAGTCAGCTGTAGGGAGGTGGATGAAACTAGAGCCTCTTATGCAGAGTAAAGTAAATCAGAAACAGAAAAGCAAGTATCATATATTAATGCACATTTATGGAATTTAGAACAATGGCACTGATGAACTGAGTAGGCAACAGACTTGTGGATACAGCAGGGGAAGGTGAGGCTGAAACAGACTGAGAAAGTGGCATTCACATATATGTACTATCATGTATAAAATAGATCGCTAGTGGGAAGCTGCTATATAACGGGGGGCCTAGCCTGGCACTCTGTGATGACCTAGAGGGGTGGGATTGGGAGAGCAGAGAGAGGAGAGGGACGGAAGTGATTTATATATATATATATAAATAATCAGTTCAGTTCAGTCGCTCAGTCGTGTCTGACTCTTTGCGACCCCATGAATCGCAGCACGCCAGGCCTCCCTATCCATCACCATCTCCCGGAGTTCACTCAGACTCACGTCTATCAAGTCCGTGATAACCATCCAACCATCTCATCCTCTGGCGTCCCCTTCTCCTCCTGCCCCCAATCCCTCCCAGCATCAGAGTCTTTTCCAATGAGTCAACTCTTCACATGAGGTGGCCAAAGTACTGGAGTTTCAGCTTTAGCATCATTCCCTCCAAAGAACACCCAGAGCTGATCTCCTTTAGAATGGACTTGTATAGATATAGATATAATTATGACTGATTTCATTGTTGTGCAGCAGAAACCAACACACACTTTCCACCAATTAAAAAATAAATAATTTAAAAAATATGGAAAACCAAAAAGAAATAAATAATAAAATAATAAAAAATAGACACACATCCAAAATTTAATGTTATAACAATGAGAATGTATTATCATAAATTTGTGTGCCATTCTTCTGGTATTGCCTGAGTTCATTGCTGCAACTGTATCATTACCTGGGAACTGGCTGATCTGGGGAAACTGAAGTAGCTTTCTCCCTTTCTCCCTCCTTTAAAAAAATATTTTCATTTTGCAACAGGTCCCCCAAATAATGTAGCCAACCTTAGAAGTTGGGGAGAAACAAAGATGCTCATCTAGGTATGAGGTGATTGTGGTCTGAACAGTACCGTAGCAGAATAGGTAGTACAAAGTAATTTGGAATCTGAATGTATTTTGGCTATATGTTTAAGAGAAAATTTAAATAAAGAATAAAATGTTTGTTGTATAAGAGAGAGGCTTCACTGTCAAATTTCAACACTATCCAGGTTTGCTTCTATCGTTAAGATTAATGCTCCAAAAAAAAAAAAATTAATGTTCCATATGCAGAAATTCAAAGCAATGTCTTCAGTGTCATAGCCTAAGTTCATTTCAGCTTTTGATAACTAATACAAATATACTAGTGTTATGACTACTAATAACTTAGTCTCCTCAATACCTCAGTTACCTCATCAATGAATTTATGTTATGATTCTTTGTTGTAAGATTTAAGGGAATTGTTTACTTGACACAGTACCAAAAATATAGAATTTATTTTCTTGACCTTATATGATTATAAAAATATATGTTTACCTAATACAAATGTGTGAGCAACATTAAGGCGATATTCCACTACGTGCGTGCATGTGTCATCGGTGCTAAGTTGCTTCATTTGTGTCCCATTCTTTGCGACCCTATGGACTGCAGCCCACCAAGCTCCTCTGTCCATGGAATTGTCCAGGCAAGAATATGGGAGTGGGTTGCCATTTGCTCCTCCAGGGACTCTTCCCAACCCAGGGATAGAACCATTATCTCTTATGTCTCCTGCGGTGGCAGGTGCGTTCTTTACCACCAGCACCAGCTGGGAAACCCTTTCTGCTTATAATAGTTACCTATTTGTGTGCCATATCGCAATCATAGGAACTGATTTTTTCCCCCAAATAATTACATGTGAAAATTTGTCTTTACCAACTCAGTTAGCCTTGTTTATTCCAGTGAGGACAAAAATCAACCAGTGTTCAATACACATTATTTATTCATTACTGGCCTAGTTTCTGTGGAGATATAGAGTTAGCCTCAAGTTTCCCAGTATAATAAGTACTAATTTCTTCCCTTCCAAATTCAGTGCCCTGAAGAGAATGGGCTGCTATGTCAAAATGCACACATTTTTTTCTGATAACCTATGTTTCTTTTATTAGATATCTTGTTCCATCTTCACTGGATTTTGAATCTTTTATTTTTAAAATGCCCTCTGACTGACATTCTAATTCTGATGACCTATATAAGTAGATTGAAACTTACTTCACTTAAATCCTCAGACATAAAGATTATATTGAATAATGATTTTTCCCAGAAAAAGAAAAACATTTGGTTCATAGTATACTTTCTATTCAGAGAAAGCAATGGCACCCCACTCCAGTACTCTTGCCTGGAAAATCCCGTGGACAGAGGAGCCTGGTGGGCTGCAGTCCATGGGGTCGCTAGGAGTCGGACACAACTGAGCGACTTCACTTTCACTTTTCACTTTCATGCATTTGAGAAGGAAATGGCAACCCACTCCAGTGTTCTTGCCTGGAGAATGCCAGGGACAGGGGAGCCTGGTGGGCTGCCGTCTATGGGGTCTCACAGAGTCGGACACAACTGAAGCGACTTAGTGGCAGCAGCAGCATATTTTCTGTTGTCAAATGTCATGCTACAGTGTAAAAGGAACATCACACTCAGTTTTTAATCAAGAAGTAGAATTAATGAGTAGTTAATAGTTCCTTCATAATTATTACTATCTGTGAGAAGATTATTTCAAATAGGAATAATCAAATGGTATCTCTTTTTTAATTTATTTTTAATAGTTGATTTTAAATTATTTATTTAAAATTTCTTCATTTCTGCTACACAGCAAACTGAATCAATTATATATACATCAATTGGTATTGACTTTGACACGTTGATTTTTTTTTCTTTATTTAAAAATTTTAATCCTGATCTGAACATTCTCTAACTCTCAAAATCAGACAGAGGGTTACTGGGGTTGAGGACAAAAGAGATGCTTAACCATTGGGAAGGAATGATTCTACAATCATAATATAAACCATTTTGGGATCTGGCTGAGATTGCCTTAAGGTTCCTCTTGGCTTGACTACATTTTGATGAATATTTTCCTGATTTTAGACCCCTGATCTTCAGTGCATTTACTTTAGAAAACTTTCAACTTTAAATATTTTCTCTGATGATCTGAGATGCAAATCTCCTCCCAGCCTCTGGCCAGTTTTATAACCCAGGAACGTCTTTCTCAAGAATCTAGCAGCAAAAGAGACATAGATGTATAGAACAGTCTTTTGGACTCTGTGGGAGAGGGAGGTGGGGATGATTTGGGAGAATGGCATTAAAACACGTATAATATCATATAAGAAATGAATCACCAGTCCAGGTTCGATGCAGGATACAGGAAGCTTGGGGCTGGTGCACTGGGATGACCCAGAGGGATGGTATGGGGTGGGTGGTGGGAGGGGGGTTCAGGATGGGGAACATGTGTACACCCGTGGCGGATGCATGTTGATGTATGGCAAAACCAATACAATATTGTAAAGTAAAAACATAATAATAATAAAAATCTAGCAGCCATCCTTTAGAAATATCATCATTAAAAAGATAGTATCTCAAAAAATTAAAAGGAAAACTATCATATGATTAAAAAATTCCACTCTGGGTATTTATATGAAAAAAACAGAGACTCTAATTTGAAGATATATGTGACCCAGTGTTCATAGCAGCATTTTACACACACACACACACAGGAATAATATTCAGTCATAAAAATAATTAAATTTTCCCATTAGTGACAATATGGATGAGCCTGAAGGTATTGTACTTAGTGAAGTAAGTCAGATAGAGAAAAACAAATACTATATATTTACTTATGTGTGAAATCTAAAAGCAAATGAACAAATACAGCAAAACAGAAGCAGACTCACAGATACAGAAAACAAACTTGTAATTAGCAGAAGTGAGGGAGTCGGAGAAGAAGCAAAATAGGTGCAGGGGATTAAGAGGAACAAACTACCAGTTATAAATAATTCATAGGGAATGCAGTCAGTATTTTATAATAGCTTTGTATGTTGCATAATCTATAAAAATACTGGATTACTATTTTGTATACTTGAAATTAAGGTACCATTGTACATCAAATATACTTCAATAAATTTTAAAAAGGAAAATAAATGAAAATAATAAAGTGTTGTATTTCCCAGTCTCTTTGGTAGGCTTGATAACCACCAGTTAGCAAATATAAATGACCGGATTTTATTGATGAACTTCCCAGAAAACATCTTTGAATGTTTTTCTAATAGCTAACTCTAGAGTTAAAAACTCTCCTGTCTTCTGTTTCAGTGGAGTTATTTTAAACCTTATTGGCATTGTTCTGAATAATATCTTACTTACCTGTTTAACTTGTTTGGTGCAAGTTTTCCTTGACATATTGCAAGGACTTTAGTGAGATTAGAAACAAAATGAAACAAAAAAAAAATGAACACAGTCAGGAAGCCAGTGGGGCATCTCCAGGGAAATGGGCTGACTGGCCTAACAAAAAATGGCATGGTGGAAGGCATATTAGCATTTGAATTAATAAGGAAAAACCTTCAGTTCAGTTCAGTTCAGTCGCTCAGTCATTTCCATCCGACTCTTTGTGACCCTGTGAATTATAGCACGCCAGGCCTCCCAGTCCATCACCAACTCCCGGAGTTCACTCAAACTCACGTCCATCGAGTCAGTGATGCCATCCAGCCATCTCATCCTCTGTCGTCCCCTTCTCCTCCTGCCCCCAATACCTCCCAGCATCAGAGTATTTTCCAATGAGTCAACTCTTCGCATGAGGTGGCCAAAGTACTGGAGTTTCAGCTTTAGCAGCATTCCTTCCAAAGAAATCCCAGGGCTGATCTCCTTTAGAATGGACTGGTTGGACCTCCTTGCAGTCCAAGGGACTCTCAAGATGTCTTCTCCAACACCACAGCTCAAAAGCATCAATTCTTCAGCGCTCAGCCTTCTTCACAGTCCAACTCTCACATCCATACATGACCACGGGAAAAACCATAGCCTTGACTAGACAGAAAGGCTTAGATGGTTCAGAAATTTAAAAAAGAATAACAGTGCAAAGAAATCATGTTTATGATTTCATATTCACATTTGTCATGTTAAAATTCTGGAAAGATTTTAAAATCATCTGAAAATAATGTAGAAAATAATAATTCTTTATTAGCCAGTTTCCCAGAAAATAAAGTACTTTAGTCTATTATCAGTAAAGAATTTTAAAAGTTATTTCCATAAGATTTAGACATGTCACAAAGATACCAGAATGTGGGCCTGCTTATTAGGACAAGACCACATCAATGTTAATTGTCACTTGCTGCATGTATTTCCAATACTGGTGTATAGAAAATATTAAAAAAAATCATGAAGTGAATTGATGAAAATTAAAAGGAAAGTGTGTGCCAGACTCAGGATGGCTAGACAAGATAGCATACAATTACATTAGGGGCTAAATATGAGGATGACCTGGACAAGTTTGAAAAAATACTTTATTATCTTATATCAAACTTTGACATTATTACTCTGAAATGAAACGCATGTCTGAAAGAGCACAACGCATGAATATAAAGTTTAATAAATCATTAAGAGCAAATGGCTGTTAGCCACCACTGAGGTATCGCCCATGTTTTTTTCAACGTTGCCCACTTGTTGTACTTCAGTTGCTAAGTTGTGTCCAGCTCTTTGTGACCCCATTGACTGCAGCACGCCAGGCTTCTCTGTCCTTCACTATCTCCCTGAGTTTGCTCAAACACATGTCCATTGAGTCAGTGATAACATCCAATCATCTCATCCTCTGTTGACCCCTTCTCCTCTTGCCCTCAATCTTTCCTAGTATAAAGGTTTTATATTTAATATATTCTAGTTCACTTTCAGGAACATGGATAATTCTTAAGTACCTGTTAAACTGTAAGCATATATCAAATGTACTGAAAGATAAAATGGAACGATGGATTGACATTATAAAAGATCTAAGTCAGTTAAATGAATACATTTCTGTCAACTAATTTCACACATTTTTTACTGAAAAAACTCTCTGAAGTAGATTCCTTTTAAGGGAATAAACTTCATTAGGTAGCATTTTTATCAAAGATCACATATTTAATACTTTGTGATTTAACATTTTGAGTATATAAAAATTTCAAGTGATTATAAATAAACATTTACTTGAAATTACTCTCAATTTCAGATAGCTCAAGAAAAGTCTATTACCAATAAATAATAGAAAATTTGTAAATATTATCAGGAGACTTATGTTGAATGTACTGTCATTATGGATGGTGTATGGCATTCATATGATATTCCTGGATATAATCCTTATGGATTTCATTACATGTAAATGAAAGAAGAGAGAAAGTTAAAGAGCTAATGAGTTAAAATTCTTTAAAATAGCCAAAGTAAATTTTATTGTTAAATATTTGCACAAAATGTCATGTGCATAGTACAGCTTAAGGATATCAAAAGATACTGCGAATGCTTTATGGTACAGACGTTTATCTACAATTGTGAAAACAAATAAGAAAAAAAATAGGTAATTTGTACTTGTCAAATAAAGGACTTTTTTTCTGCTGTATCATTAAGATCAGTAAGTTGAACCAGATTTCTCTGCTTTCCTGACAGTGTCCTAATAATGTCTTGATGGTGTATTTAAAATCCTGAGATTCCCTTCCCCCAGAACCCCATAGTTATAACAGAATAAAAATATCTTTGGTGCTTTTTAGAAGACTCTGCTGATGAAAAGTCATTTTGCCTAGGTTACATCTTGTTTTTCTATTTTCATCTATACCTTTAAATGAGGCACACATTTCAAATAATTAATGAAGTATCTATTTTGCAACTCCCACAGCAACAATAGGAATGATATTTACACACCTATTTCTCATGAACCAGATGGAAATTATAACACAAATACCAAGAGATGGTAAATGTAATGAGGATGCACCTTCTATGGAGAAACTCCCTAATAAACTACAGTGTGGGAACTCCCTCTTCTTAGGGGAATTGTGAAATGGAAAGTGCCCTTAGCAACCTGAGGTAGGCATTCTGTGCAAGGGTTCCCTTTGACCCCTGGGGCTTCTGTTGAAAGCACTGGCTGGGGAAGACCAGAAGAAATCAGCAGCATACATCCAAAATGGAAAAACAATTGAAATTCTAGCAGGAGTTCTCAAAGAAAAATGCTTACTTGTTTCCTATGTCTTCTTTGACCACATTTAAGGCCTCTAAATCATTGCTAATAGCTCATAATAATTCCCAAATCCAGCAGTCATACCGAATGCTCCCTGACTTTAGTTTGATGTATTTGGTAAAGTCAGCTTGAGAGTTTCTGCAAATATTAATGAGACAAGCGGTACCTCTGCAAGCATATGAAGTGATTGTTTATATATTATATAAAGGATCACCTGTACACTGTGCATAGTTTAAGGAAACATTATGTAAGAGGCACAGTGTTATTATGTCCCATATATTTTATTTCTGCCCCTTTGAAAAGTGTCTCTCCCTGGAAAACCTGTTACTGTGTAATGTATAACTGTGAAGGCGAAGGAGCACTGAGATATATTTATTCCTACACCACTCAAGTGGAACCATCATAAGAAAGCTAAAGGTTCTAACCTCACATGCACCATAAATGATAAATGTACTATAATGCTTCCTTCTTGTGTTTTCATCATCCCATGGCTTTAAGATATATATATATATATATGTGTGTGTGTGTGTGTGTGTGTGTGTATACATATACACACACGTATACATACACTACTGGCTTATAGAACCTATATCTTAAGGTCACTAATGTCTGGTATGGTACTTTCATATTTTATGACTTATGGAACTATGATTTTAAATTTGTTCAGCACATTCACATTTTAAGTAAAGAGGCCAGAATTATTTTTCATTACATCTCACTGAGCTGTGCATCATTTCAGAACGGCTTCATGTACACAGGCATGAAGAGTTCTGACTTTAAATCTGCACTCATCAGACCTGAAAACAAAGCAATTAAAATTAAATGATTCCCCCAGTGCCTTAAAACTAAGGAGATGATTAAAAATAGCTGTTTGTGAGGCAAGTGAATATAGGGAAATCTGTTTACTGCACTAAGAGACTCTCAAAGGAATTATTGCATGTGGTGTGCCTGAGGTAAAGGGTTTGAGAGACTCATTTTTATTCTCTTTAGGTTAAATTAGCAAACAAAAGTTGTCCTAAAAAGAGTCTAAGCAAATATAGGCACTAAGGTGTATTTAGGGTTAGCACAGAGATCAAAAACACTTAGTTGACTTGTTGCCATTCATCTTGAATGTTTCTGTGCCTTACTGAATATACAGCCCATAAAAACACTGACTGCTAAGGACAAGAGTAGACAAGCCACACTTACTTTACTGTTTGACCTACTCTTACACAGTTGAGGAGCTTCACGTGTATGGATGTACCTGTAGGACTCCTCTTGAGTCAGTATCCAAAACATGATATCTATATCCTTAGGCATACCATTCCTTGGAAAGAAGCTAGCAGAATCTCTAATTTTACATTTTTAATACAGAAAATATACAGCATAGCTGTGCAATCTTTACTCAGTATGTGTATATTAGAATTAACTTATTTACTCTTAACTGAATTAACTGTTATAATTTCTCCAGAGGTCTTAATAGGGCTCTGGAAAGTAAAATGCAAATCAAATATAACAAAAAACTGCAAAACACAAACACATGCACAATAAAGAAAACAATAGAACTGAATCTTTTACTACAAGGGTCCTGATCTAAAACCATGCAAGTCATATTCAGAAGTTACAACTATGATCAGTGACTCATGTCTGATAAGATACATGAAGCAGAGTTACACCTCCTCATATTTTCTGAGACCATTTTTACTACCAGAGACAACATGGTTTTATTTTATTCAAAGCTTTATTTATGTGCACATTTTACTATATAAAATGCTGCATCTTTCTTTTAAAACATTTAAGTAGAACTTGCTTAGATAAGAATCTATTACAGAAAAGCAATGCCTACTAAATATGTTAATAAGAAAGGAAGGCTTTTAAAGCCTAAGTTTTTATTTCTGTTATTTTGAAGTAGAGAAGTGAGATCAAAGAATAGGCTCAGAGTATGTAACCAGATAGGCTCCTCTCACTACTGAAGGAAATTATATAAATTTATAAATGTTTAAGATTTCATACTATTACTCTTTCTGTAAGATCTAAATAGATCTTACACATTGACTAAATTCTGTCCTTTGTGTGGTTTAGTAGCTCCATTCAAAATACATATCCTTTACTCTTCTAGAGAAATTCTTTTTTTTTTTTTTTCTTCTAGAGAAATTCTAAAATAATTTTATGGACAGTATTTCCCTGTCAGTTTCCTTCCTTCTAACTTAGTCTTTCTTCTTGCAACTCCATCCTCCCCAACCATGCACTACATTAAAAAATGAAGCTATTATTTGAATCTAAGACACATGAAATGGATATCTTTTCATGGCTTAGAAGGAAAGGGCATTCCTTCTTATGAATTTTTAGCTATGATAGTTTCTACTACTGCAGTTTAATCGGTTGCATAGCAGCTAACAGTGAAATGGGAATATTAATGAGAAAGGAGATAGCAACAATTCCCACAGCATATTTACACTGCATTCCCTAGGCATTTAATTTAGCTACTAGAAACTTATTTCATTGCCAATGGGCGCTCCCTACTGGCAGGTCATAAATAGTATGTAACTCTAGTATTCACTCGGAGAAGGCACTGGCACCCCACTCCAGTACTCTTGCCCGGAAAATCCCATGGACAGAGGAGCCTAGTGGGCTGCAGTCCATGGGGTCGCTAAGAGTCGGACACAACTGAGCGACTTCACTTTCACTTTTCACTTTCACGCATTGGAGAAGGAAATGGCAACCCACTCCAGTGTTCTTGCCTGGAGAATCCCAGGGACGGGGGAGCCTGGTCTGTGGGGTCGCACAGAGTCAGACATGACTGAAGCAACTTAGCAGCAGCAGCTAGTATTCACTGGTAATTAATGTCTTTATATTATTTAGAATATTTAATATTATATTCAAACCCTCCCTGTTTTAGGACTGGATGTTCCAAAGATAGTTGTCCAAAAATTAGGTTAAAGTCCATTGGCCAAGTGGAGATCAGACTGGCAGAAATGGGATTAGTTTAAGGCATTAGACACAGAGTCAGAATTATTCTGTTTAATACTTATTTTAATTATTAAAAGGCTTTAGAAAAGCAAATTTTAGATAACATTCAGTAAGGAGTTTGTGACCGTCTTTGCATATTTTCCACAGCTAATTTGTATAGTTCTCATATTATATCTACTCTGATCACACTATTTAGTTTCTTATCATTTTCTTATCCTCTCCTTCTTTTTAATATTAGGTACCACCTTTGAAACTTCTAGGTTAGATTATATAATAAATTATTATATGTCTACTTCTCAGCTTGAATAGAAGGTCTGAAAGAACATAGATTTGTTCTGTCACAGATTTAAGCCAAGGGCCTAAAAGAGGGCCTTGCATTTATTATGAGGTACTCAACAAGTACTTATAGGTTGCATCTGATTTTTTTTGAGTTAGTTTTTCTAGATAAGAGTGCTTATATAAGGTATACTTTATATCTGTTACTATGCTGCATCTGTTTTGGCTAAGTTGCTTCAGTCGTGGCTGACGCTGTGTGACCCTATGAATTGTAGCCCGCCAGGCTCCTCTGTCCATGGAATTCTCCAGGAAACGATACTGGAGTGGGTTGCCATGACCTTCTCCAGGAAATTTTCCCAACTCAGGGATCAAACCCACCCTGTGCCTCTTATGTCTCCTTGCACTGGTAGGTAACTTCTTTATCACCAGCACCACTTGGGAAGACTGTCACTATGCTATACTTTCAAAATGTCAATTTATGCTGTACAATGTATCTTTTACATTTTGACACTTTCATTATGATATATCTTGGTGTAGGTCTGCTTGGGATTATCTTGTTTGGAACCCTCTGTTCTTCCTGTACCTGGATATCTGTTTCCTTCTTCAGGTTTGGGAACTTCACAGTCATAATTTCATTGTATACATTTTGGACTGCTTCTTCTCTCTCTTCTTCTGGGACTCCTATGAGATGAATGTTGGTGTTCTTTCTGTTTCTCAAAGGTCCCTGAAACTATTCTCATGTTTTTAGTCCCCTTTTCTTTTTGTTGTTCTGATTGAGTGACTTCCAATATATTAATAGCTAGTCATTTATAACTTTAAATGAAGTATAATCTACAAAAATATTGAATTACTGTGTTCTACACCTGAAATGCATACCATATTATTAGTCAACTATCTTTTGATGAAAGTGAAAGTGGAGAGTGAAAAAGTTGGCTTAAAGCTCAACATTCAGAAAACGAAGATCATGGCATCTGGTCCCATCACTTCATGGGAAATAGATGCGGAAACAGTGGAAACAGTGTCAGATTTTATTTTTGGGGGCTCCTAAATCACTACAGATGGTGACTGCAGCCATGAAATTAAAAGATGCTTACTCTTTGGAAGAAAAGCTATGATCAACCTAGATAACATATTGAAAAGCAGAGACATTACTTTGCCAACAAAGGTCCGGCTAGTCAAGGCTATGGTTTTTCCAGTGGTCATGTATGGATGTGAGAGTTGAACTGTGAAGAAAGCTGAGTGCCGAAGAATTGATACTTTTGAACTGTGGTGTTGGAGAAGACTCTTGAGAGTCCCTTGGACTTCAAGGAGGTCCAACCAGTCCATTCTGAAGGAGATCAACCCTGGGATTTCTTTGGAAGGAATGATGTTAAAGCTGAAACTCCAGTACTTTGGCCATCTCATGCGAAGAGTTGACTCATTGGAAAAGACTCTGATGCTGGGAGGGATTGGGGGTGGGAGGAGAAGGGGACGCCAGAGGATGAGATGGCTGGAAGGCATCACTGACTCGATGGACCTGAGTTTGAGTGAGGTCCGGGAGTTGGTGATGGACAGGGAGACCTGGCATGCTACAATTCATGGGATCTCAGAGTCGGACACGACTGAGCAACTGAACTGAACTGATACCTCAGTACAAAATCAATTTATGTAATTAAAGTTTTAAAATGTTGGAGGTTATTGATACAGTTATACAGTGATAAAATGATACAGCTATAATTATCACTTTAGAAATACAAAACCCAAAGTATATGTATGCTTCTAAATGTTTAACAACACGTATGTTACAGCCGGAGAAGGCAATGGCACCCCACTCCAGTACTCTTGCCTGGAAAATCCCATGGGTGGAAGAGCCTGGTAGGCTGCAGTCCTTGGGGTCGCTAAGAGTCGGACACGACTGAGCGACTTAACTTTCACTTTTCACTTTCATGCATTGGAGAAGGAAATGGCAGCCCACTCCAGTGTTCTTACCTGAAGAATCCCAGGGGTGGGGGAGCCTGGTGGGCTGCCGTCTATGGGGTCACACAGAGTCGGACACGACTGAAGTGACTTAGCTGTAGCCATATGTTGCAGCAGGGGAAGGCTCTATTTGTAGAGTTTGCCAATTTCTACAGTACAAAGCATTCCTACCACAGTTGATTTTCGGCTACAGATGTGATATCAACTGGCTCACAAAATTCCATATATTTTACAGTTAACTCACACAATCTGAAGCCAATCAAGGGCAGCACTCTGCTATACAAAGTACACTTAGATGACCTAGGATGGAGACTTCCCTGTTAATCTAGTGGTTAAGTCTTCACCTTCCAATGCAGAGGGTATGGGTTCGATCCAAGGTCAGGGAGCTAAGATTCCACATACCTTGTGGCCAAAAAACCAAAACAGAAAACAGAAACAATATTGTAACAAATTCAATAAAGATTTTTAAAATTGTCCATATTAAAAAGTCTCAAGAAAAGGATTTAGATTTGTCTAGCTAAAAGTGGTGGGTCAAAGCTACAAAGTCAGACAAACTGTCCATGCTTGATGGGTCCAGATTCTGGTAATCGGTTTAAGTACCATTCTCAAGTTGTAACAATTAACAAAATACATATTTAATTATTGATTGTGGATATGTCCTTCTAACATACTCACTTTTCCTTTGTAACCAGTTTTCATCCCTGATTACTATAGTTACTAAAGTAGTTTTTTCAGTTTAATTATCATTTATTAGATTTCATTTATCTATAAATTAAAATAATTCTTGATTATCAAAGGCATTCAGTTACACATTTTCCTTTCCTTTGAAAAGTGTTGCTCTACTTAGCACTAGTATTTCAGGGTTGGGAGAACTATATCTTGAAGGATGTATTAGATTCATCTATTTCAAATCCCTTAGTACATATTGTAGCAGAGTAAAGTAGGCATTTAAAAAATTTAAATCAAAATATAAATAGCAGATAGTTGTATTGAATCTCAGGGGTGAGAAGATGGAGGACATTCAAATCATATTACCAGATGTTCAGCCTCTACTGTGAATTCAAAAACAACAAAAAAAATTGCTAATTGGAAAAATTGAGGTCAGCCTACATTGTGAAAATACAAGTCAGAACTTTTATCATATAAGCAAATGCAGCTCTGAAATTTTAAAATGTATTAAACGTAAAACATTGTAAGAGAAAATTTAGAAATAACTTGATTTTTCTCAACTTACAGAAGAACTTCACCTGTATGAAATTGACTTTTTATTCTGTGTGATTTTACATGGCAGATTTCCATTGTTTAGTATTTCAACAGTAGCCACTATAACCAATCCAGGTGTCACAAATCCAATCATGCCATTTTAGTATGCTGTGGTCCCTACAATCCAATGCATTAATGGTTAGATGCAGAGAGAGCTCAATATTAAATCCTTCTTTTTGAATCAGTTTCAGATGGTTCTGTTTCCAAAACTGTTGAAGCAAAGGCATTAATTATGCATTTCCATTATGACAAAGCTGGTATCAGCATTCACTAAGGCATAATTTCTTTAGGAAGCAATGCAACCTGTTCTCTGATCAGGTTTTATTTCCCACAGGGAGGCATCAGTCTTAAATTACATAGCAAGCAGGCAAAAGAAGGAGGCCAACAATAAACACTTACTCTGAGGAAAGAGAATGAGGGTCTAACTTGGGGTATCCTATTAAATAAATAAAATTCTATACTTATGTCAGTTATTTCCTTTGCATACCCTTACAGAAAGAATATATTCAGGATATTTATGTATTTGATTTTATTCCCATTGATTATTTTACTTTAGACAATACATTTTTACTTGTCACTTCAGGCTCATAAGGATTTCTTTTTATATCTCTTGAAAAAAAAAAAAAGTGAAATAAGGTATTACCTGAAAAAGTGTATATTTTTCTCTCATCAAATGAAAGTAAGTGAGATAACAGGTGGAGCTTGGTCATATGCCCAATTTTTCTGTATTCATTTCATTAATTAATAATTTAATGTCATAAAAAGTAGCTCTGTTTATTAATCAGACTAATGAAGAGAAATGTACATGATAAACTCCTAGAAATAACATAGGAGAAAATCTGGGTGACTTTGGATATGATAATGACATTCTAGATACAACAGCAAAGGCATGATTCATGAAAGAAATAATTAATTAGTTGAATTAAAGGTTCAGCTCTACAAAAGACACTGCTCAGAGAATGAAAAAACAGGCCGCAGATTGGGAGAAAATGTTCCCAAAAGACATAAATAGCTCTTATTCAAAACATGCAAAGAACACACAACAAATATATACACAAAAACTCTCAAAAATGGGCAAAAGACTTGGATAGACACCTCACCAAAGGAGCTATGTAGACAGCAAAGAAGCATATGAAAAGAGGTTTGACATAGATACCATGAGGGAAATACAAATTCAAACAACAATGAGATACCACTACACACCTATTAGAATGGCCAAAATGACAAGAACTATATGTTGGTAAAGATATGAAGCAACAGAAACTGTCATATTTTTCAGCAATCATGCTTCTTGGAATTTATCCAAATAAGTGGAAAATTTAGGTCTACCGAAAAAGCTTGCACACATATATTTATAGAAGCCTTATTCATAATTGCCAAAATTTGGATGCAGCAAAGATGTTCTTCAGTAGAGAAAAGGCTACATATTAATAACTGTCAGAAATCCAGATAATGGAATATTAAATTCAGTTCAGTCACTCAGTTGTGTCCAACTCTTTGCAACCCCATGGACTGCAGCATTCCAGGCATCCCTGTCCATCACTCAAACTCATACCCATTGAGTCCATGATGCCATCCAACCATCTCATCCTCTGTCTTTCCCTACTCCTCCTGCCTTCAATCTTTTCCAGCATCAGATTCTTTTCAAATGAGTCAGTTCTTAGCCTCAGGTGGCCAAAGGATTGGAGTTTCAGCTTCAGCGTCAGTCCTTCCAATGAATATTCAGGACTGATTTCTTTAGGATGGACTGGTTGGATCTCCGTGCTGTCCAGGAGACTCTCAACAGTTCTCCAACACCACAGTTCAAAAACATCAATTCTTCGGCACTCAGCTTTCTTCATAGTCCAACTCTCACATCCATACATGACTACTGGAAACACCATAGCTTCGACTAGACGGACCTTTGTTGGCAAAGTAATGTCTCTGCTTTCTATTTTTTTTTGGGGGGGCGGGGGAGGAAGGAATCAGAAATTCATTTATTGCTATGTCTCAGCACAATGCCCAGCTTAATAAAAGTGTCTCTGCTTTTTAAAATGCTGTCTAGGTTGGTTCATAACTTTTCTTCCAAGGAGCAAGTGTCTTTTAATTTCATGGCTGCAGTCACCATCTGTAGTGATTTTGGAGCCCCAAAAAATAAAGTCTGTCACTGTTTCCTCATCTATTTGCTATGAAGTGATGGGACAAGATGCCATGATCTTAGTTTTCTGAATGTTGAGTTTTAAGCCAACTTTTTCACTCTCTTTTTTCACTTTCACCAAGAGGCTCTTTAATTCTTCTTCGCTTTCTTCCATAAGTGTGGTGTCATCTGCATATCAGAGGTTATTGATATTTCTCCTGACAATTTTGATTCCAGCTTTTGTTTCATCCAGCCCAGCATTTCTCATGATGTACTCCGCATATAAGTTAAATAAGCAGGGTGACAATATACAGCCTTGATGTATTCTTTCCCTATTTGGAACCAGTGTGTTGTTCCATGTCCAGTTCTAACTGTTGCTTCTTGACCTGCATATAGATTTCTCAAGAGGCAGGTCAGGTGGTCTGGTATTCCCATCTCTTGAAGAATTTTCCACAGTTTGTTGTGATTCACACAAAGACTTTGGCCTAGTCAATAAAAGAGAAGTAGATATTTTTCTGGAACTCTTTTGCTTTTTTGATGATCCACTGGATGTTGGCAATTTGGTGTCTGGGTCCTCTGCCTTTTCTAAATCCAGCTTGAACTTCTGGAATTGCATGGTTCACATACCTTTGAAGCCTGGCTTGGAGAATTTGATCATTACTTTGCTAGCATGTGAGATAAGCGCAATTTTGTGGTAGTTTGAGCATTCATTGTCATTGTCTTTCTTTGGGATTGGATTGAAAACTGACCTTTTCCAGTACTTTCCCTCATTATTAGAGAAATGCAAATCGAAACTACAATGAGGTATCACCTCACACCAGTCAGAATGTCCATCATAAAAAAATCTATAAACAATATATGCTGGAGAGGATGTGAAGGATTATTTGTTGCTAAAAATGAACAAAACTATTAAATTTAAAAAGAAATGAGTTATCAAGCCATGAAAGATATGGAGTACCTTCAAAATATATTACTAAATGAAATAAGCCATCAGAAATGTCTATATACTATATGATGCTAATTCTATAGTATTCTAGAAAAGGCAAAACTGTAGATAGTAAAAAAAAAAAAATTAGTGATTTTCAGGTGTTAGGAAGAAAAGAAGCATGAGGAGGCAGGATGTAGAAGATTTTTAGGATAGTGATTCTATTCTATAAGTGTGATAGCATGTCATTTTGTGAACCAAGAACTTCCAGATGTACAAGCCAGATGTAGAAAAGGCAGAGGAAGCAGAGATCAAATTAACAACATCTGTTGGATCATAGAAAAAGCAAGAGAATTCCAGAAGAACATCTGCTTCATTGACTATGCTAAAGCTTTTTACTGTGTGTATCACAACAAACTGTGGAAAATTATTCAAGAGATGGGAATACCAGACCATCTTACCTGCCTCCTGAGAAACCTGTATGCAGGTCAAGAAGCAACAGTTAGAACCAGACATGGAACAATAGACTGATTTAAAATTGGGAAAGGAGTACATCAAGGTTGTATATTGTCATCCTGCTTATTCAGCTTATATGCAGATTATATCATGCAAAATGACAGACTGGATGAAGCTGAAGCTGGAATCAAGACTGCAGGGAGAAATATCAATAACCTCAGATATACAGATGACACCACCTTAATGGCACAAAGCAATGAAGAATTAAAGGGCCTCCTTATGAAGGTGAAAGAGGAGAGTAAAAAAAGTTGGCTTGAAACTCAACATTCAGAAAACTAAGATCATGGTATCCAGTCCCATCACTTCATGGCAAATAGATTGGGAAACAATTAAAACAGTAACAGACTATTTTCTTGGACTCCAAAATCACTGCTGATGGTGACTTCTATCATGAAATTAAAAGACACTTGCCCCTTGGAAGAAAAGTTGTGACAAACCTAGACAGTATATTAAAAAGGAGAGATAACACTTTGCAAAAATGATCCATATAGTGAAAGCTATGGTTTTTTCAATAGTCATGTACTGATATGAGAATTGGACTATAAAGAATGTTTGAGCGTGGAATTGATGCTTTTGAACTGTGGTACTGGAGAAGACTCTTGAGAGTGCCTTAGACTGCAAGGAGATCAAGCCAGTCATTTGTAAAAGAAATTGGCCCTGAATATTCATTGGAAGGACCAATGCTGAAGCTGAAGATTCAATACTTTGGTCACCTGATGGGAAGAGCCAACTCATTAGAAAAGACCCTGATGATGGGAAAGGTTGAAGGCAAGAGGAGAAGGGGACGACAGAGGATGAAATGGTGGGATGGCATCACTGATTCAATGGACATGAGTTTGAGCAATCTCTGGGAGACAGTGAAGAGGCATGCTGAAGTCCATGGGGTTGCCAAGGGTAGGACACAACTGAGTGACTGGACAACAACAACATCATGTGATTATACGTTTGTCTAAAAGCTAGAGAATGTATAACAGTAAGAGTGAGCCCTAGTGTAACCTATGGATTTGGGGTGTTTATGATATGCTGATGTAGGCTTATCAATACAACAAACTCACCACTCTGGTGGGGGATGCTGATGGTCATAGAGGCTCTGTGTGTGTGTGTGTGCACGTGTGTGCATTTAGGCATATATGTGCACACCCAAGTGCACACATTCATGCTTACACACAAACAGGGCATATAGAGTTTGGTCTATGTTAATGTCAGTTTTGTTGTGAACCTAAAACTACTGAAAAAATCTAATTAATAGAAGAAAAAGTGTAGGGTAGAATTTGCTCTAATAAGCCACAACACTGCCATAACTACTGAAAAAAAAACCAGCTAAATAGAAACCCTATCTGAAGCATCAACAAGATGAAAGCAGAAAAAGCATCTTAACACAATGAATATTTCACAGATACAACTAAATTAATATGGATACTTTACCTATATAAAAACATTAAGCCCACCACCCTAGTCCATTTACTCTGATATTCAGGTAACCAGTTGAAGATGTAGATTCCTGACCTCTAAGCCCAAAGTAGATGCTAACGTACTACTAACTTCCCTAAAAACAACAACAAAAAGAAAGAAAGTCTTACATTTATCTGATATGGAATTCTGCATGTTTTCCTTTTGTAAGACATCTCCATGTTGCACCTTTATAAACATGGCACTTTCAGCAGTAAAGCCTTCCTTGCGAGTGACTTTAGGTCAGGGAAGTTGAATAAATAATTCACTGCGAGCCTCATCCATTCAGGCCAATAACCAACAAATAGAGAAGATATAAAATTATAAAATATGAACAAAAAGATTCAAGTGGCAGGACATTTTAAGAGAGTATTTCAAGGCTGATTTTTGTGCTAGACCATGAATCTCACTATAAACTTACTTCAACTCACCTCTGTCTAAACCTACAGACCAGGAGAAACAGTAAATCTCTAGTGCCAGTATGGAATTATTCTAAAAATGAGGAAAAGGAGCACTCCCTTTCTATCCACGGCAACATTGCACCACCTGGTTAGTAGATTATACTGCAGAGCAAACCAAAGAAACGTCCAAAATGGCAATGACTTCAAACCAAAAGAGATTACTTTGAACCACATTTCATGTCCATGTCCAAAGCTATCGACAGGAAAGACTTTGATAATCCTAGTTATTTAAGTATCCATATTAGAGGATATATAGTGACTCATGGTTCCAAATCTAACATTTTATTGCCTGAAGCAAATCATGTAGATATGCATAATATCCACAGGGTAGGTAACTGCAAATCTGCCAAGTACCCAGAAGGCAACAGAGTAAAATTATTTGATTAATGGTCCTAATGACTGCCAGGGAGACCCTCAATCTGAGAAGACTTTTGGAAACCGAAGCTGCCTAAACCCAGTTTTCCTGTTCTTCACACACTACTCACATTCAGGTCACCTCAATGACATTCTGTGTTTTCTCTGCCCTGGGTTTATACTCTCTCTTACCTTTTCTCTAACGCTCTCCCCCAAATTCCTCTCTGACACCCTGATTATATAATGTATACACTCTTCTACAACCTCTGCATATGGGCATTGTTGTAAAAGTTTCCTTCTTTCTTTCTTACCTTCCCTCTTGTCCTCACCTGAAACCCTACCTGAAACCTTGCTCTACTGTACAGACACTTTTCCCTGAAGGCCACAGAACAGGTAGCTAGGGGAGAGTTAGCTTGCAGTGGATTAGAGGTGGACATAAAGGGTTCACCATTTCCCATGGGGAAAGGTATAGTCAAAATTCCCTGCCTTTGATACTCATTTTGAGCGATACAATGTGACAGACACAATCTCTTGGAAATTTCAAGGCCAGGTGTTAAAGCAAACTGACAGTTTTTATTTCTTTTCTCTCCAAGGGAGGCAACCTTCATACTATAGAGAAGCAAAGATAACACTCATAAATGATTAGGCATCATGTGAAAATGGAAAGGCCATGAAGAGATTCCAAACGCCTGGTCATGTGAGTGAAAACTTGGACCAGTCTCTTCTGCCTGTGGAAGTCCACCAGTTGGGGGACCTCAGTCAACGACATCTAGAGCAGAACCACCCAGTAGAACTTCCTTGACTTCACAAAGAACTGGTAAGAAGTAATAAATCATTGCTGTTTTAAGTCAATACAATTTGGAGAATTTTTTTTTTTCCTTTAAGTAGTTTACCAGAAAAATAGTTCTCTACTCTGCCTGAACATTTGAAACAACTGATTGTTATAAAGGTTTTAGGCGATCGGAGGCCACACCAGGCAACTGAACATATCTAGGAGTGGACCCCAGCCTCACAGGTGATTCTAAAACACCATCTGTGTTGAGAATTATGGAGTTAGCTTTGCTTAGTCTGTAGTTCTACTGCTAGCTCATTTCTCCATAATGGTGAAAAAGACTTAATAGTTTGGCCTTATCCATGTAGCTTGATTGCTTTCTGTCCTTTACTCTGAAAGCCTTATTCTTCAGGAACACTTACTTGCAAAGTGTTCTAAAATGACATTCCTATGTGAAAAAGAATGCAGTTAATGGACCATTGATTCCATGAATTGATTTTGTGTTTATTTGCCTGCTTGCATTTTTTTCAACAATGCCTTTTGTGTGTCTGCATATATCTCAATAAGAAGGGCCTTGAGATAGAAATATTTAACTTCTTTCTGACATATGAGTCACTAGTCATATATGTGAATCCTCATGGGTCATCTTTTCCCAACCTTTTCAAGTCCTTTAGGACCTTACATTGCTAATGTGAGAAGCTGTCATTAAACCAGTGTTCCTATCAGCAGTTACTTTCTCTATATGCCTGACAGAGATCAAAATCTTACTCAGATTTTGATTAAAGATACAAATATGAACATTGATTTAATTAGTGGATGCATAAACTAGCTTGTCCATTTAGTAGAGCTATAGTAAATGTCTGCTATTCTTTGCTGATATTTTGAATTTTTAATAAAAATATATATTCTTTGATATTTTAATCCATTTTTATTGAGAACTAATGTTATTGGGTTTCTTAAAATATGAAGAATGAAAGCATATCTTTCCAGGTCCAGCTTAGGATTAATTACTAAAGTGCTTACATTCAAGTACATTGGAAATGGACAAAGAATTGTTTGAATCCAGGTTCCACTGATCATTGCTTATGTGTACTTAATGAATCTACTTAAATCCTCTAAACTCCTTTATAGCTATATATTGTCTACATCTCAGAGCTGTTTTTAAGCTTAAAATAATAATGTTTCAATGACAGTTCTCAGAAGAAAGTAGATACCAAGTAAATATTATCAGTTTTCAGTATCATAATAATGAACTTGCTCAAATTAGCTAAGGAGTACCTCCTACACTCCTCTTAACCTCCACTGTACAAGGAAGTAAAAGAAGCAGGAAATGTTTGAGAAGAGATTCAAGGATGGCAATCTAAATTGACAGTCCACCAATTAAAATGAACAACAAAATAGGTAAAGATACAAAAAGTGAGTATTTATTGAATGCCTGCTATATATCCTGTCAACTAAAAAACTAATGATATCCCTCAGAAAGAGATACTATTGTCAGATCTTACCAATTATAGAGAGGATTGCCTCAGGGTATTTTGGGGGCAACCCAAAACTCCTGCTGAATGCTTTGGACTAGTGGAGTCATTTTCATTGTGATCATCTCATTTACACTCACTTAGTATTTGAGAACCTAATTTAGTTTCTAACTCTTTAGGCACAGAACCACGTACAGAATCCAAGACTCCCAGGTCCCAGTGAGGTTCACTTTCTGCTACATCTTGCAGCTGTAGGAATAAAAGAGCACAGTAAATGCTACTTGAATTTCATGATTTCAAATATCCAGTAAAGATGAATTCACTTGCTGCACCTGCTTGTTGTTTCATCATTCCATTTCCTATCTCCCTTGTGAATTGGCCCACAGACACAACACCTATTTAAAGTGATTGGATCTTTAAAAAATGTAGATTGATATTTCATACCCCATAGGTTCTTCCGCAAAGGTAATATCTGTGGTATATGCACACTGCAAATTAAATCGTTTTTTTTAAGCTATCATAGGGTCTGTCTAATAAAAACCCTTATGAAATCCCACTGTGTCTGCTCAGTAGCATCTTTTTCCTATGAGGCATTTAAGCTTTTAAAAAGCAACAGAACAAATGTGATTGATTATCAGTTCAGTTGCCAGATTCTACATTGAAATTAAAGAAAGTAAAAGCTCTTTTATGAGAGTGATATAACCACCTGCAATATTAAACCAATAAAAATATGTGTTCAGCTGTTTGTGAACTGTCTTGACCCAGATGTGTAAAGGAGCTTTCTAAAATGTAGAAGGCTTATATAGTAACTGATCAATCTTTCCTAACTGTGGCAAAGCAGTAAAAAGCATTCCAAATTGACTAAAAGGTCAAAACACTCTGAAAGAATCCCATCATTGAAGCAAATATGAAGTTAGCTACACTTGTGATAAGCAGAACAAATGAAAAAAATGCAGCCTATTAGTATGTACTTGGGAGACATTTTAAGAATTATTAACTCATTAAAAACAAGTTCCCAGTGCTTGACAATAATAAAACTAGATTTGACTGAGTGTTAATTTGTTTTTCTGCTTATCTAAATATTATCCAATGCCCTGATGAGTTTGAATGAGCTGATACACTTTTCTGCAAATAGCTGTGCTATATATAAATATCCCACTTTTAAAGTCGCCATAGAATCCATTTTAAATGGCTACAGATAATACTTGTGTCTCCTCTTTTGTTTAAGAAACATAAACACAATCAAATAAATGCAGGATTCTCTAATAAAAGTTACCTTGGGATTCAGTTTACAGAGAAGCAAGTCTGACCTTAGATGGGCCTGTTCAAGAGAACTGTTCTCTTTGGCAGGAGGGGTTTCAGCAGCAAGCAAATAAAAGGTAGTCTAGAACAGCAAGCTATTAACATCAGCCTTCTATCTATAGGTTACCATTTTGTTCTTGGATAATGAAAATATTAAAAACAGCATGTTGCTGTAGGTTACTTAAATCTATATGAGTGAGTGACAGTTAAAGGACATGACTTCATTAAGAGTTGGGACCATGTTTTAAAAAAGACAACTTTGTCCTAGACAGAGTGATTAGATAGAGGGCAAGATGGACAAACTGAAGTGTGGGAAGAAGTAAAAAACAAATTATTAAACCACAGGTGTATCTCAGACAGTTGGTTACAAGGACGAAATGCATTTCTTACTGTATGGGTCTTTTGGAGCAACTTTAAATCTGTGATAGGAACAGAAGACAAATAAATCATTTGATTCATTTTGTCCCTGGGCTAACTTAGGTTTGGACTTTTAATGTGGTTTATGCAGCCTCACTCATGTAGTATATAGAGGTTGTGTCGGGCATCAAGGTAAGCTTCTAGCACAGAGGGACTGTTTATTTCATTTATGGTAGAACTCTTTACCTTTGTATGTCTCTTAGAATTGCTTTATATAACTTCAATTCATTGATTAAATATCCTAGATTAGGACAAAACTTTATTTCATGTAAGTAAATTCAATTTTTGAAGCAAAAAGATTCCATTAACATTATGAATAATAAACTAAAGTAACTTTGATTGTGAGAAAATAAAAATATAAGAATATTAAAGAAACAGATGATATGACAGAGAAAGATAAATGAAAAATGTAAGCTTAATATTTGGGGAATATTCATGAACTGTTGCTTATTGAAATTCCAAAAGAAAAGTTCAAAAAAGTTACATAAATGACTACATGACCATAAAATATAGAAGCAGTTACCAAAATGGAAAATTTGCTTAACAACAAATTCTAGTAACTGATAAAACAATTCTATGCTGTGCAATCACACCATAAATATCCAGAATTGTACCTAAAATTTATAGCAAAAAGCTACAATGTTTTCTTTTACTTTCAAAGTTGGTATGATCACAATGTAAGCATTTCATTAAATACTACCGAGAAAAAAAAATATGGCAAAAATAAATTTGATAAATTAAAATTAGTCTTTCTTTAAGAATTATGTATTCATATATGGAATACATATCCAAGAATAAATGCAGAATAATGATTCTTCTGTTTGGCGTATTTTCAGTAATGGGTTCTGAATTTTTCTTCAAACATGTATTTCTCAGAATCGGTGCTTCTGGTGTGCCCTTCCCCCAGTCAGATGATGTTTGCGGAAGTCACAGTGGTACCCTATACATGAGCACCCCCTACTGACACATTCTAGTGACCTACTCCTCCTATTACTGTAAGATTTGATATATTCCCTACCGTATTTTTAGATCTATACTTGCATATATAATGTATACTAGCACAGTACACACATTTACAAACTGCAATAGCATCAGGAACTTAGCTCAAGGCACTTTATTGATACTCATCTCATTTTTTAAAATAGCAAGTAAAATGACAAAGCTAAGTATTTCCCTGTGTTTACTTTAAGTCAAGTAGATTAATTTATAACTGCCAGTTTTCTATTGCTACTATAACAAGTTTCTGAAAACTTAAAGGCTTCAGACACTTCAAATGTATTATCTTACAGATAATAAATTCAGGTCAGGTGTCTGACAAGGGTCATACTAGGCAAATGAAGGTCTTAACAACTGCACTCCCTTCTGGTGGCTCTAGGAGAGCATCTGTTCCTTTGTTGTGTTTTGCTATTTCCAGCTTCTAGAGGATGCTCACATTCCTTGGGTTATAGCCTCCTGCTTCCATGGGCAAATCCAGCAAAGCTGCATCTTTCTGTACCTTTCTCTCATAGTAACCTCCTCCCCACCACTTCCTTCTCCCATTTTTAAGAACCCTTGTGATGATATTATTTCTATCCAGATAATCGAGAACAATCTTCCTATTTTAAGGTTAACTAGCTAGCAATCTTAATACTCCTTTGCCATGGACCCTAATATGCTCACAAATTCTGAGGATTATAATGTAGATATTATTGGAGAGATCATTATTTTACTTACCACAATGTCAATAATTAACTTCATAAATATAAAAATGGCTTCTGCTTAGAAATGTAGAAAATACACAGCCTCACAGCAATCACTGAAAATTTTTTGCCAGTTTTACAGTATTTGTTCAAACAAATAAAATGATTCACATTTCTTAATATAAATGTTTTCTTCACCTTACAATATACAAAAATGAAAATGTGATGGAGAAGAGAGAGTGAAGCCTTAAAGGAAAGAAAAGTGGAACTACAAATCCTATCTTATTACAACTAAAATGTTCAGAATTTCTAAGTAAAAATGCAATTTGGAAATTTTACTTCACATGTAATACAAACTGAACACACTTTACACAATTACATAGGTAAAACAAACCTATTTCTTTAACTTTCATTGCATTTTGAAATTTTGTTGTAAGGGTAATATGGAAGTCTGGTAAAGAATGTGCTGCGACTCTCTGTGGCCCTAGCATACCAGGCTACTCTCTTCATGGGGATTCTCCAAGCCAGAATACTGGAGTGGGCTGTTATGCCCTCCTCCAGGGGATCATCCTAACCCAGGGATTGAACCCAGGTCTCCCACATTGCAGGTGGATTCTTTATCATCTGAGCCACCAGGGAAGCCCCTCATAAAGAATAAACACTTATTAATCAGAGAGTTTCTTTTTAATATCTAGTTTATAATATAGCAGAAGCATTGTCTTAGGCAAGTTCTTAACCTCTCTTGATGCTCATATATAACATTTGTAACATGGAGACAATGATAGTTGTCTGTTTCAGAGGATTGCTATGATTGTTAAATAAAATGATCCATCAAATGTAATCATTTTGGGAAGAAGCATCTAGTAAGAAATTAATCATCACAAAGATTAAAATTTTTTGGTACTGATGAACCTATTTGCATGGAAGGAATAGAGACACAGACATAGAGAACAGACTTAGGCACACAGTGAAGGAAGGAAGACTTAGGCACACAGTGAAGGAAGGAGAGGGCGAACCAAATGGAGAGACTAGCATTAACATATAGACACTACCCTGTGTAAAACAGATAGCTAGTGAGAGGTTGCCGTATAACACAGGGAGCCCAGCTGGGTGCTGTGATGACTGAAAGGGGGGTGGGAGGGGGTGGATGGGAGGGAGCCTCTTGAGGGAGGGTATATATGTAGACATATAGCTGATTCACCTTGTTGTACAGCAGAAACCAACACATCATTGTAAAGCAATTATCCTCCAATTAAAAATAAATTTTAAAAAGAAATATTATCAGTTGTAACCCCAAACAACCTCTAGATTAAAAATGTACTCATCTTTAATAATGTAAACTAATAAAATTTGTAAAGTTTAAAAATAAAATAAAATTAAAAAAATAAAATTAAATAAAATTAAAAATAAATAAATAAATAAATTACTGAAGAAAAAAAAATAATGTAAAGACCATGGATACTTCCAAATTTGTTTCAAAGTAAGAACATGTATTTTAAAGTTTTTTAACATATCAGTTATGTTGGTAACCATCTACCTATCAATTTCGTGAACTTCATAGCTGTTGGATTCTTTTCTTTCTTAAACCTTTAAAGTGAAAAAATAAAAATTCTTCATGGATCAAAGCCAATTAATTGTACTCTGGTATGCACACAGTTAAGGACAGTGTCGTTTTAGCTGAATAGTCACACTTAGAAAATTTAATGTGAATTCTTTCTGTCCCCAAAGAGACATATCTTATATGCAGAACCTTTTAGTAAACAACAGGAACGCTCTTACAAGATAATGATTGATTCATTTTCCTAAATGCTTTTACTCTCGTTTTTATCTATTTGCGGGAAGTATGCACAAGATAACATAATTTTGATATTTTTAAGACTTAATTGTCTATAACAAGCACAGTAAAATACAATATACTTTTAATTTTAAAAAAGCAAACAACTAACAAGAAATACACTGACTCATCCTTAAAGTATTATTCTAAGAAAGTGGGAATATATTTACATAACAATAAATAAATTTCAAATAAATATAAACATCTATATTAAGTTTACTGGGAGCACATGGATGGAAGAGTCTCTGTAAAATGGAATCAGGGGACTTTTCAAGGGAGGGAACAGAATTCCAGGTCTTTAAGAATGCATGAATACTACAGTGAAGTGAAGTCCTCAGTCGTGCCCAACTCTTTGTGACCCCATGGATAGTAGCCTGCACCAAGCTCCTCCGTCCATGGGATTTTCAAGGCAAGAAGTACTGGAGTGGATTGCCATTTCCTTCTCCAGGGAATCTTCCCAATCCAGGGATCAAACCCGGTCTCTCACACTGTAGACAGATGCTTACCGTCTGAACCACCAGGGAAGTCCAAGGCAGTTACAAATCCAGCAGAAAGGGCAGCAAGTGCTAAGATAAGGGAGAGTGGAAAATTATGTTGTGTTTGAGAAAAGAAGAGTTAGAATTTTGATATGGACTGAATAGATATAGTGAGTGGCATTGAGTAAGAATGGGACACGATTTGGGGCAAATTGATCTCAAGGACTTTGGTTTCTATTTCAGCATGTAAAGTGCTGAGGGGTCATAGCTCCAGGCTAATGACAAGTAGCATGGAGTGCTAAAAAACAAAAAAAAAAAAAAAAAAAAAAAAAGAAAGAAAGAAAGAAAAAGAAAAACCAAGAATTCTTTTTATATCTGCTAGAGAAATGAGGTCCCAGGACAAACAAATTTAGATAGACAAAGAGGTAGATAGAGATAATTCAATTTACCAGAGCAGAATCCCACTTTGACTGGAACCAATGCCCTGGTAAGAAACCCTGAAATGTACTTGATCAATAGTTGGAGGCTCACTGTGAGCAAGTCTGAAGGACACAATCTTCAGGGAGATTCACTTTTATGATTTTCTCCTCCATGAACTCTACCAAGTTCTCATAGTGAACATCAGAGAAAAATCTCTTTGGTCTTCCAGCAGAGGGAGATGGAAAAATAACCATTTTGAAATTCATCAGAATATTATGCTTTTCTTAACAAAATCTCCTTTCAAGAGATATTATTTGAACAGACTCTAACTTACTGTAATTTTATCAAATCCTAACTGGCCTGATGGAAAAGAAGTAGCTAATTTTAGTCCACTCTAACTTATAGATGGGGAAACAGTGGAAACAGTGTCAGTTTATTTTTTGGGCTCCAAAATCACTGCAGATGGTGATTGCAGCCATGAAATTAAAAGATGCTTACTCCTTGGAAGGAAAGTTCTGACCAACCTAGATAGCATATTCAAAAGCAGGGACCTTACTTTGCCAACAAAGGTCCGTCTAGTCAAGGCTATGGATTTTCCAGTGGTCATGTATGGATGTGAGAGTTGGACTGTGAAGAAAGCTGAGCGCCGAAGAATTGATGCTTTTGAACTGTGGTGTTGGAGAAGACTCTTGAGAGTCCCTTGGACTGCAAGGAGATCCAACCAGTCCATTCTAAAGGAGATCAGCCCTGGGATTTCTTTGGAAGGAATGATGCTAAAGCTGAAACTCCAGTACTTTGACCACCTCATGGCAAGAGTTGACTCATTGGAAAAGACTCTGATGCTGGGAGGTATTGGGGGCAGGAGGAGAAGGGGATGACAGAGGATGAGATGGCTGGATGGCATCACCGACTCGATGGACGTGAGTTTGAGTGAACTCGACTCGATGGACGTGAGTTTGAGTGAACTCTGGGAGTTGGTGATGGAGTGGGAGGCCTGGCGTGCTGCAATTCATGGGGTCACAAAAAGTCAGACACAACCGCGCGACTGAACTGAACTGAACCTTCCAAGTTGGAGAAAGGAAATACTCAATTCTAGCCCCCTTTAGCAATCCTACATCAATACATGAAAATGAAAATAACAATACTAAAGTGTGCCTGTGAAGTTCATAGCCCAGGAGCAGATTCACTGAAAGGCAGACTAGGAATATAGAATTCTTCCTCATTTTTACCCCACACCTTACTACCATATTACTAAAAGATTGTTTATAGCAGTTCCTTTTACCCAGAACATCTTGTCTACCTTTCAACAAAAAATCATCAGGTGGTGTAAAAGGCAAAACACAGTTTGAAGAGAGAGAGTAATAATCAGAACCAGATCCAGATATGCCAGTGATGTTGAAATTGTCAGACCTTGAATTTGAAACAACTATGATCAATACGATAGGAACTTGTATTAATCAGAGTACTCCAGAGTAACAAAACTGATATGATATATATTTTTTCACAAGAAATATTAAAGAGGTTTACTGACCCATGGCAAGGTACAAAATGATTAATGATGATAATGGCCATATTCTATCAGCTAAGTGCCACCTGGCACTATGATGCAATCATGCAGGATATCTCTGAGTTTACATTTTCTAATGGGCTGCCTGAAGAAATTAATCCATTCATGTCAAGGCCCAAACAAAAAGGATTCAAGAAACCACTGGGTAGAAGAGTGTCTTAGAACACCCTCTCTTATCAATGTGCATGTGTGTGTGTATGGTGTGCATGAAAGGAAACTTACCATAATCTGAGCTTCCAAACTAAATAAGAAGAAAGCAAATGTGCAAGGAAGGGTCTCTTGGGTCTGGAGTAGGGTATGGGGAATACGAGAGGGAAATGGCAGTGGTAAGGACCAAAGTTTGGGCAAACTTTGGGAGACGGTGAGGGACAAGGAGGCCTGGAATGTTGCAGTCCATGGAGTCACAAAGAGTCAGACACGACTGGGCAACCGAACAACAACAGGAACCTGACAGGTTTTTTCCCTCCCACCTCTCTTCTTGAGGACCAGGTGGATGATGGCACCATTGGCCATGTTATTATTAATATGCTCCCATGCTGGAATCCTTATATTTCAGATTTTGTTTCCCTGTAGTTGTACCTATGTCCTGCCTATCATTCTATCTGTCTAGACAGAGGTTGATTTATTATAGAACTTGACTTGCAAAGTTATGGAGCCAGGAAGTCCCAAGATTGATCTTTGGCAACCTGGAGAACTGAGACCCAATGATGTTCATGTCCAAAGGCCTAAGAATCAGCAGACTCAATAGTGTAAGTCTCAGTTGGAGGCCAAAGGCCTGAGAATTAGGAGTCAATTGTGTGCTTTGTTCTGAATCCAGAGGCCTAAGAACCAGGATGTCTGAGAGCAGAAGAAGATGAATGTCCTCACTCAAGCACAAAACTTTCACCTCCATTCTCTTCTGTTCAAGCCCACAAACTGATTAGATAATACTAACTCATCTTGGTAAGATTGATATTCTTCAGTGAGCCTACCAATTCAAATACCAATCTCTTCCCCAAACACACTCATAGACCATACCTATAAATAATGTTTTACCAGTGACCTGGGCATCCCCAGCCCAGACAATTTGAAAACTTAACATCACAGAGTTCTTATGAAAGCTGACAACATGAAAGAACATGTGGAATAATGTTAGTACAGAGATAGATTAATGTTAGAAAGAATAAAAAAGAAGCTCTAGAGGTTCAAAAGCACTGTAACAGAAATGAAGAATATCTTGAATTCTTTAGTAGACTGGATATGGATGAGAAAAGATTTTTCTGAGCTTGAGTATATGCAGATAGAAATTGGAAAACTGAAAAAGCTGTAACATATGCATAATAGGAATACTAGAATGAGAAGAAAGAAAGGAAGAAACAGAAGAAATATTGAAACAATAATGACTGAGAATTTTCCTAAATTAATGTCAGACATCAGTTTATGAACCTCAGAGGACACCAAGTAGGATAAATGCCAAAACATAAAACCACAAAAAGCAAAAAAGCAAATCCAGCAATACATAGACATAGCATAGTCAAACTCAGAAAAGAAAATGAATAAATAAATTGACAGAAGCCAGAGGAAGTACACCTTACCTATAGAGGAGCAAAGATAAAAACAACATATAACTTCTCCACAGAACCAAATGAGAAGAGAATGGAGTGAAATATTCAAAGTGTTAAAGAAGAAGCACCAACCTGGAATTCTGTATCCTGCAAATTTTTCTCTCAAAAGTGAAGAAGTTGAAACCTTTTCAGACAAACAAGAATTGAGAAAAGGTGTTGCATGTAAATCTTTCTTGCAATAAGTGTTAAAACAGATTATTCAGAGAGAATTAAAATAAGTCAGAAACTTTAATATTTGTACATAAAAACATTATGAAAGTAATAAAGTTTCTTATTCATAATTGAAATAATTGATGTTTTTTTAAAAATAACAAAACTGAAAATTCAATGATTACAGTTCAAGTGAAATGAATAATAGATTAAACATTTTGAGGAATTAGAAATATTATGTTATTATAAGTTATTTGCACTACCCATGAAGTAGTATGGTGCTATTTGAAAGTGAACTCAGACTGAATATAAATATGTACTGCAAACACCAAGGAAACTACTAAAAAAAAAAGGCAAAATAATAATAATAATTGAAATACTAAGAAAGGATATAAAATGGTATCAAAGAAAATATTCAATTAAAACCAAGAAAAATATAAATATAGAAAGATAAGATAAAAAATATATGCAAAAAAACAGTAGTAAATATGGTAGATAGCAATTCAACTGTATAAATAATATAAAGTTTTAGATTATGAAGATTGTCAATAAACAAGACCCTACTATATGTTTTCTTCAAAAAATTTCACTTTGAATATAAAGACATATGTAGATTACAAATAGAGGGGTGAAGCAATGCTGTGTGCTAAGTTGCTTTAGTCATGTCTGATTCTTTGCAATCCTATGGACTATAGCCCACAAGGCTCCTTTGTTTATGGGATTCTCCAGGCAAGAATACTGGACTGAGTTGTCATGCCCTCCTCCAGAGGATATTCCCTACCCAGAGATCAATCCTGTGTCTCTTATGTCTCCTGCATTGGTAGGGGTTTCTTTACCACTAGTGCCACCTGGGCAGCCTGAAGCAATGTTTTTCCTGATGGTTCAGACTGTTAAGAGTCTGCCTGTAATACAGGAGACCTGGGTTCAATCCCTGGCTCATGAAGATCACCTGGAGAAGGAAATGGCAACCCACTCCAATATTCTTTTCTGGAGAATCCCATGGATGGAAGGCCTGGCAGGGTACAGTCCATGGGGTCACAAAGAGCTGAACATGACTGAGCCACTAACACTTTCTTTCATCACAGCCTTAGAGGTCTTCTGAGGAGTGAAGGGTCCAAGCACCATGCTGGGCTCCCCAGTCCTGATGTCCTGAAGCTGAGCCACCAAAACATATGGCTTTGAAAACCAGTAGACTTACATTCCAGAGAGCCAGATGGCTGTAAGAAACTGGGACTCATCAAAGTTTCACATAAAATCTCACATGCTCCAAGTCACAGTAGACAGGCAGCTGGTTGAAAGAAGCCTGGGGCAGGCTGGTTATCTCAAAGATTTTCCTACAGAAAAAAAAGAGGCAGCCTGGACTCGCCCTGGGGACTGAGATGCCAGCAGTAGCCACTTTTGTGATCCTCACTTTACTGAGCTGACACTGGTGCTGCCAGGTATCATTTTGAAATCCTCCCTCTATCTATAGAACCAGGGGCTGACTCTGCCCATAAATATACATGTAGCAGTCACAAGCCACCAGCTTTACAACCAGCCCCACTGGGGGCTTGCGTTACCCACCAGTGCACTCAAAACAACCTCATGAAGAAAGCCAGATCAGGGTGCAGGCCCACATACAAATGGGCCTACCGCAGTCAGCCCTGGCACAACAGAAGTATGCACACAACCCCAGTGGAGGACACCCTTGGAGCATCTAATACCAGTGGCCAGAAGGGAGCACTTTGCTGGGTCCTATAGGACCTGTCCTACATAAGGTCACTCCTCCAAGATTGAAAGAGGTAATACCCAACCTAGTAATAGGAATAAACAACATGGAAGAGCAAATTAAATCCAAAGCAAGCAGAATAAAGGATATAATAAAAGAGTGGAGATCAATGAATTGAAAACAGTATTTACTCAACAGAGAAAATCAACAAATTCAAAATCTGTTTGAAAAGATAAAAAAATTGGTAAGTCTCTAGCCAGGCTAACCAAGAAAGAAAGAGAGATGATCTTAAGGACTTCAAAGGATTGATAAAAGAATAATCTGAACAACTCTATGCCCATAAATTCAATAATCTAGATGAAATGGACCAATTTCTTAAAAGATACTATCTGCCAAAACTTACACAAGAAGAAATAGACAGTTTAAATAGGCCTATGTGTACTAAAGAAATTGTATCACTTATAAATAACCTTTCAAACCAGAAAGCACCAAGCCCAGATTGCTTAACTGGTAAATTATGATAAATGTTTAAGAAAGAAATTATACAAATTCTCTACAGCTAATTTCCAGAAAATAAGAGACAAGGGAATATTTCCTAAACCTATGAGTCCATCGTTATCCTAAAGCCAAAACCAGACAAAGACATTACAAGAAAGCTATAGATCAGTATATCTCAGGAAAATAAATGGAAAAATTCTCAACAAAATATTAGTGAATAAAAGCCAGAAAAGCATAAAAAGAATTAAACACCATGATCAAGTGGGATTTATCCCATATATTCAATGCTTAATCAACATGTAAAAATCATTTAATGTAATCATATCAATAGGTTAAATAAGAAAATAACATGATCCAATCAACGGAATCACAGATTAGGAGAAAATATTTACAGAAGATATATCTGATAAACAACACTTACCAAAATATACAAATAACTTACAATTCAATGATAAGAAAATAAACTGATTAAAAATTGGAAAAACCTGACTCAACACCTCACCAAAAAATATAAACAGAGAGCAAACAGGCATAGGAAATCATGTTCAGATTCATATGTCATTAAGGAATTGCAAATCAAAATAACAAGATACCACTACACATCTATTAGAATGACCAAAATGTCATGTCACTTTCGAAGATAGTTTGGAAATTTCTTTAAAGACTAAATCTTCTTCCATCATAATATCCAGTAACTGTGCTCCTTGGTACTAACCCAAAGGAACTGAAAGTTTATACCCACAGCAAAACCTGCACGTGGATGTTTGTCGTTGTTGTTCAGTCACTAAGTTGTATCCCACTATTTGTGACCCCATGAACTGCAGCATGCTAGGCTTCCCTGTCCTTCACTATCTCCAGGAGTTTGCTCAAACTCATGTCCATTCAAGTGTTGCCATCTAACCATTTCATCCTCTGTTGCCTCCTTCTCTTGCCCTCAATCTTTTCTAGCATCAGAGTTTTTTTCCAATGAGTCAATTCTTCTCATCATGTGGCCAAAGTATTGGAGCTTCAGCTTCAGCATCAGTCCTTCCAATGAATATTCAGGGTTGATTTTCTATAGGATGGACTGGTTTGATCTCCTTGAAGTCCAAGGGACGCTACAAAGTCTTCTCCAGCATCAGAGTTCAAAAGTATCAATTCTTTGGCACTCAGGCTTCTTTATAGTCCAACTCTCACATCCTTACATGACTACTGGAAAAAACACAGTTTTGGCTATATGGGCCTTTGTTGGCAAAGTGATGTCTATGCTTTTTAATACATTGTTTAAGTTTGACATAACTATTCTTTCAAGGAGCAAGTGCCTTTTAATGTTGTAGCTGCAGTCACTATCCACAGTGAATTTGGAGCCCACTAAAATACAATCTGACACTGTTTCCACATTTTCCCCTTCTATTTGCCATGAAGTGATAACACTGGATGCCATAATCTTCATTTTTTAATACTGAGTTGTAAGTTGTAAGTTTTTCAGTCTCATCTTTCACCTTCATCAAGAGGCTCTTTAGTTCCTCTTCCTTTCTGCCATTAAAGTGGTATCATCTGCATTTCTGAGGTTGTTGATACTTCTGGCAATCTTGACCCAGCTTGTGATTCATACAGCCCAACACTTCTCATGATGTACTTTGCATATGAGTTAAATAAACAGGGTGACAATATGCAGCCTTGTTGTATGCCTTTCCCAATTTTGAACCAGTCAGTTGTTCCATGTCAGGTTCTAACTGTTGCTACTTGTCCTGAATACAGGTCTCTCAGGAGGCAGGTCAGGTAGTCTGGTGTTCCAATCTCATTAAGAATATTCCAGTTTGTTGTGATCTACACAGTCAAAGGCTTTAGTGCAGTCAATGAAGCAGAAGTAGATTTTATTTGGGGGGATACCCTTGCTTTGTTCATGATCCAACAAATGTTGGCAATTTGATCTCTTGTTCCTCTACCTTTTCTAAATACAGCTTGAACACCTGGAAGTACTTAGTTCACATATTGCTGAAGCCTGGCTTGAAGGATTTTGAGCATAATCTTGCTGGCATGTGAAATGATTGCAGTTGTATGTATGGTAGTTTTAACATTCTTTGGCATTTCCCTTCTTTGGGATTGGAATGAAAACTGACCTTTTTCATTCCTGTGGCCACTGCTGAGTTTTCCAAATTTGCTGGTATACTGGGTGCAACACTTTTAACAGCATCATCTTTTAGGTTTTGAAATGGCTCAGTTGGAATTCCATCACCTCCACTAGCTTTGTTCATAGTAATGCTTCCTGAGGCCCATTTGACTTCACACTTCAGCATGTCTGGTTCTAGGTGAGTGACCACACCATCATGGTTATCTGGGTCATTAGTATCTTTTTTGTATAGTCTGTGTATTCTTGCCACCTCTTCTTAATCTCATCTACCTCTGTTAGGTCCTTGTAATTTTTGTCCTTTACTGTGCCTATTTTTGCATGAAATGTTACTTTGGTATCTCCAATTTTCTTAAAGTAATCTGTAGTCTTTCCCATTCTATTGTTTTCCTCTATTTCTTTGCATTCACTTAGAAAGGCTTTCTTATCTCTCCTTGATATTCTTTGGAAATCTGCATTCAATTGGGAATATCTGTCCCTTTCTCCTTTGCCTTTCACTTCTCTTCTTTTCTCAGCTATTTGTAAGGTCTTCTCAGACAACCACTTTGCCTTCTTGCATTTCTTTCTCTTGGGGATAGTTTTGGTCATCACGCCTTATACAATGCTACGAATCTCCATCCATACTCTTCAGGCACTGTCTACCAGATCTAGTGCCTTGAATATTCATCACTTCCCCTGTATAATCATAATGGATTTGATTTAGGTCCTACCTGAATAGCCTAGTGTTTTTTTCCTACATTTTTCAATTTGAACCTGAATTTTGCAATAAGGAACTGATGAACTGAGCCACAGTCAGCCTCATGTCTTGATTTTGCTGTTTACAGCAGCTTTATTTTTAATTCCCCAAACTTGGAAGCAAGCACATTGGCCTTCAGTAGATGAACATGTAAATAAACTATGATACATGCAGATAAAGATATGTGATTCAGCCCTAAAAATAAATGAGCTATCAAGCTGTGAAGAAATATGGAGGAACTTTAAATGCATATTACTATGTGACAGAGGCCAATAGGAAGAGGCTACATATGGTAAGATTCCAACTATATAGCATTTTGTAAAGTTAAAACTGGTAAGAGTAAAAAGTTTATTGTTTACGAAGGGGTAGGGGAGCAATAGATTAAAGAATATAGATAAACAGGAAGCAGAACAAGGATTATTAGGGTAGTGAAATTCATCCATATAATACTGTGAAGGTGGATTGCTGTTGTTGTGCAATCAGTAAGTCATATCTGACTCTGTGACCCCATGGACTACAGCACACCAGGCTCCTCTGTCCTCCACTATCACCTGGAGTTTGTTCAAATGTATGGCCATCAAGTCAGTGATGCCATCCAACAATCTCATCCTCTGTAGTACTCTTCTCCTCCTGCCCTCAATCTTTCCCAGCATCAGGGTCTTTTCCAATGTGTCAGCTCTTCTCATTGGGTGGCCAAAGTATTGGAGCTTCAGCTTCAGCGCCAGTCCTTCCAATGAATATTCAGGGTTGATTTTCTTTAGAATTGACTGGTTTGATCACCTTGCAGTCCAAGGGACTCAAGAGACTTCTCCAGCACCATGATTCAAAGGCATCTATTCTTCAGTTGTCTTTGCTTTTTAATATACTGCCCAGGTTTGTCATAGCTTTACTTCCAAGGAGCAAGCATCTTTTAATTTCATGGCTGCAGTCACCATCTACAGTGATTTGGGAGCCCTAGAAGATAAAATCTGTCACTGCTTCTACTTTTTCCCCATCTGTTGCCATGAGCCTGGATGCCATAATCTTAGTTTTGAATGTTGAATTTTAAGCCATATTTTTCACTCTCCTCTTTCACCCTCATCAAGAGGTTTTTTAGTTCCTCTTTACTTTCTGCCATTAAAGTGGTATTATCTGCATATCTGAGGTTATTGATATTTCTCTTGGCAATCTTGATTCTAGTTTGTGATTCATCCAGTTGGCATTTTGCATGATGTACTCTGCATAGAAGTTAAATAAGCAGGGTGACAATATATAGCCTTGTACGCCTTTTCCAATTTTTTTTCTTTTCTTTTCTTTTTAAACTTTACAATATTGTGTTAGTTTTGTCAAATATCGAAATGAATCCACCACAGGTATACATGTGTTCCCCATCCTGAACCCTCCTCCCTCCTCCCTCCCCATACCATCCCTCTGGGTCATCCCAGTGCACCAGCCCCAAGCATCCAGTATCATGCATCGAACCTGGACTGGTGACTTGTTTCATACATGATATTATACATGCTTCAATGCCATTCTCCCAAATCTTCCCACCCTCTCCCTCTCCCACAGAGTCCATAAGACTGTTCTATGCATCAGTGTCTCTTCTGCTGTCTCGTATACAGGGTTATTGTTACCATCTTTCTAAATTCCATATATATGTGTTAGTATACTGTACTGGTGTTTTTCTATCTGGCTTACTTCAGTCTGTATAATAGGTTCCAGTTTCATCCACCTCATTAGAACTGATTCAAATGTATTCTTTTTAATGGCTGAGTAATACTCCATTGTGTATATGTACCACAGTTTGTTTTTTTTTTTTTTTTAAACTTTACAATATTGTATTAGTTTTGCCAAATATCGAAATGAATCCGCCACAGGTATACCCGCGTTCCCCATCCTGAACCCTCCTCCCTCCACCCTCCCCTACCCTCCCTCTGGGTCGTCCCAGTGCACCAGCCCCAAGCATCCAGTACCATGCATCGAACCTGGACTGGCAACTCGTTTCATACATGATATTTTACATGTTTCAATGCCATTCTCCCAAATCTCCCCACCCTCTCCCTCTCCCACAGATTCCATAAGACTGATCTATACATCGGTGTCTCTTTTGCAGTCTCGTACACAGGGTTGTTGTTACCATCTTTCTAAATTCCATATATATGCGTTAATATACTGTATTGGTGTTTTTCTTTCTGGCTTACTTCAGTCTGTATAATAGGTTCCAGTTTCATCCATCTCATTAGAACTGATTCAAATGTATTCTTTTTAATGGCTGAGTAATACTCCATTGTGTATATGTACCACTGCTTTCTTTATCCATTCATCTGCTGATGGACATCTAGGTTGCTTCCATGTCCTGGCTATTATAAACAGTGCTGCGATGAACATTGGGGTACACGTGTCTCTTTCCCTTCTGGCTTCCTCAGTGTGTATGCCCAGCAGTAGGATTTCTGGATCATAAGGCAGTTCTATTTCCAGTTTTTTAAGAAATCTCCACACTGTTCTCCATAGTGGCTGTACTAGTTTGCATTCCCACCAACAGTGTAAGAGGGTTCCCTTTTCTCCACACCCTCTCCAGCATTTATTGCTTGTAGACTTTTGGATGGCAGCCATTCTGACTGGAGTGAAATGGTACCTCATAGTGGTTTTGATTTGCATTTCTCTGATAATGAGTGATGTTGAGCATCTTTTCATGTGTTTGTTAGCCATCTGTATGTCTTCTCTGGAGAAATGTCTATTTAGTTCTTTGGCCCATTTTTTGATTGGGTCATTTATTTTTCTGGAGTTAAGCTGTAGGAGTTGCTTGTATATTTTTGAGATTAGTTGTTTGTCAGTTGCTTCATTTGCTATTATTTTCTCCCATTCTGAAGGCTGTCTTTTCACCTTGCTTATAGTTTCCTTTGTTGTGTAGAAGCTTTTAAATTTAATTAGGTCCCATTTGTTTATTTTTGCTTTTATTTCCAATATTCTGGGAGGTGGGTCATAGAGGATCCGTTGGAGAGTGTTTTGCCTATGTCCTTCTCTAGGGGTTTTATAGTTTCTGGTCTTATGTTTAGATCTTTAATCCATTTTGAGTTTATTTTTGTGTATGGTGTTAGAAAGTGTTCTAGTTTCATTCTTTTACAAGTGGTTGACCAGTTTTCCCAGCACCACTTGTTAAAGAGATTGTCTTTAATCCATTGTATATTCTTGCCTCCTTTGTCAAAGATAAGGTGTCCATATGTGCGTGGATTTATCTCTGGGCTTTCTATTTTGTTCCATTGGTCTATATTTCTGTCTTTGTGCCCGTACCATACTGTCTTGATAACTGTGGCTTTGTAGTAGAGCCTGAAGTCAGGTAGGTTGATTCCTCCAGTTCCATTCTTCTTTCTCAAGATAGCTTTTCCAATTTTGAACCAATCAGTTGTTCCATGTCGGGTTCTAACTATTGCTACTTCACCTGCACACAGGAGATAGGTAAAGTGATCTGGTATTCTTATCTCTTTAAGAATTTTCCACAGTTTATTGTGATCCACAGTCAAAGTCTTTAGCATAGTCAATGAAGCAGAAATAGATATTTTTCTGGAATTCCCTTGTTTTCTGCATGATCCAACAAATGTTGGAAATTTGATCTCTGGTTCCTCTGCCTTTTCAAAACTCAACTTGTACATCTGGATGTTCTCAGCTCACATACTGCTGAAGCCTAGCTTAGAGGATTTTGAGCATCATGTTGCTAGCATTTGAAATGAGTGCAGTCATACATTAGTTTGAACATTCTTTGGCATTGCTCTTCTTTGAGATTGCAATGAAAACTGACCTTTTTCAGTCCTGTGGCCACTGATGAGTATTCCAATTTTGCTGACAGATAGAGTACAGCATTTAACAGCATCATCTTTTAAAATTTGAAATAACTCAACTGGAATTCAGTCACCTCCACTAGCTTTATTCGTCATAATGTTTCCTAAGGCCCACTTGACTTCACACTCCAGGATGTCCAGTTCTGGTTGAGTAACTACATCCTCATAGTTATCTGGGTCATTAAGACTTTTTCTGCATAATGGTGGATACATGTTATTATATATTTGTGGGAGCAGAGATAATATGTAATATCAAGAGTGAACCCTAATTTATTTTGTAATGGATATACTACTCTAGTGCAAGATGTCAATAGATGGGAAGATTGTGCATGCTTGGGAACAAGGGATATATGGGAACTCTCTGAATTTTCACTCAGTTTTTCTCTAAACCAAAAACTGCTTTAAAAATACTGTCTACTTTGAAAAAACCTTTATGGCAAGTTGCATGTTTAATGTGTATATTGAGCAATTGGAAATCATTATTAATTACTTGTATATGAAGAATCTGAATTTCTCCAAATCTACTGCAAAGAAAGCCCATGTATTTTTAAATTTTTAACACACCCGATGGTTGGTAGTCACCTACCAAATAATCTCATAATCATTCTTGGTTGTCTGCATTTGTAACATCATAATAGTACAGTATTATATTACAAACATTCTTTGAAAAGAAAGAAAAGATCTGTGTCTTACTAGAAACATAATCTATCTATATTTTAGACCTATTAATCTCATTCTATTTCTTGTCCACAGATTGCCATGTAATCAAACACCATTTTAAAATTAGTAGATTATTTTTCAAAAGAGCTTATCAAAATAAGATTTCTCTGAAGAGAAAATATATTTGTCTTCCTTTGCTTAGTTTTGTCATTTTTAAAGCCAAAATATAGGTTTATTTCCCTGTTATTCATGATACTTTCTACTTTACTTTTGTTTGGCTAAGAGAAAGATCTGACAATGTAGTAACCTTATAATTCTCTATTTATTTTAAATCTTAGCTTTCAATGGAAAGAACAACCTAACATCAAATATATGAACTCTCCTCTTTGCCATATCTCCAGATAGAAAATCTGTTCATTCATTTAATTCTTAAACATTTTCTAGCTTTGAATATACATATAGCACATTTCAAGTCCTATCAAAATGCCAAGACAAATATGATCTATATCAAAGCTGTGTAGTGTATTATGGGCACTTAGTAATTAAAACAAATATGCAACCAATCAAAGCAACTTTCAACTGGTATACTGTATAGTTCTTCCCAGGAATTTACTGTGAAATACAGGAAAAGAGATACATAAATGGCTATAATGCAAAATCTGGAAATTTTCAAATAATGGCATATACAAAAGTAAGTAGGCAGCAGAGAAGGTGGAAATTTTTAGAAAAAAAAAGCAACAGTTGAGCTGAAAGCTAAAAAAAAGTAAAAATAAGAATACTATAAAAATATAACACAAATCTTAAACATGTCTAACTTTCTTATATTAAGGGCAAAAATAAACTTTTATACATAGCCTGAAATTTGCTGGTTATTGGATATATTAAAGAAAATATGTGTAGGAATATAACTGTTAGAAATGTGCAAAAAGAACCAAAGTAATTGCTTTATAACTATTCAGGGTCAATATATATTAAAATTAAATCTATTTTTTTCAAGTAAATAAGATTATTTATATACATACAGAATATATTCTAATAATAAACATATTAATCAGGATTGATTAGCTTATGCTACCATGTTTAACACTGACATTTTCTATTTCACTCACTTAAAATCTTCTCTGAAACTAATGGATCACCAGCACAATTCAATGATCCAGTTGGCTTCTATCATGTGGTCCCATCATTTCAACAAATGGATTCCTGGAGTGGTGACAGGAAAGAGAGGTGGAAAGGCATACAGGGCTTGTATTTGCTATGATCCTGAGGCATTTCACTGCTACTCACAGTTCATTGGCTAGAGCCAGTTACCAAAATGTAACATAATTGACTGTGGCTTGGCTATAAGCAAGCCTTGGAAGGAAAGGAGAACCAGATATGGGTGATGACTAGTAATGTCCACCACAGAAATACATCCCTCACATCTACCTTGACAAGTACATATGGAGAGTGGGCATATCTGTAATCAAATGTGTGAAAGAATGCAGAGTTCATGACTGAACAAATTTTTGACAGAAATGCACATATTCACCTTAAACTATATCTGTCAGATTATAAAAATGCCAGTTACACAGCAGTGGAATCCCTCAGGATATATAAACATAGGAGTCCTGGAAGCCCATTTGAAGCTTAGGGCTCTGGCATAAAAATGGAGTCATACAGAGGACATATATATTGTATTACAAGTGAGAAATTTGTGTTCATATTTCTGGCTCTGCCATTAAGTCTTTTTGTGATGTGATTCTGGGGAAAAAAAGGCATTTAATTTTTCTGGATCATAGGTTTTTTAGCCTGAAGAATTCTCAGTAAAAGGATTACCAGAGTTTTTCTATCTCAAACATACTAATTTTGCATGACATGATATATTTTATATTGTCTTACTTAATTTCTACTTAAGACACCATGCCAAATGAAAGTGGTGATTATAAGAATAAGTTAATTGTGACAAATACTAAAAATTATTCTTCAAATTTTCCTTCTAAACTTTTTTATGTGACTTTGTTCAAGACCGAAAGCACCTTTTAAAGACATCCTTCTTACTCTGAAAATTAGGTCGAATGAGAGGTGGAGCCTAGGTGAAGCAATTTTGTTTAAAATAAAGTTATTTTGTATGAAAAATATAATGTAGGTGTTTCTATAGTTATTCTTAGGTATTTATGTATATGAAGAAATCATTAATAATCTTTAGAAAGCAATTCTTTCAAATAACAGGCATGCTATGTTATTGTGGAGTTCTTAAAACACTTTAAAATCTTCAGATGAAAATTTTTTACATGTGCTAAATAGTATGTTGTTGTTAATGCATCACCTGCCAGTACATTTCCTTTCAAAACAGTATTTCAGAATTAGATAGCTCATTTAACATACATTTTTTATTTTTTCAAACTAAGGGTACAAAAGAAAATACATGTTAAAAGATACAACCTTTTTATGTTGGAAAGAGAAACATGCCTTCGAAGTTAAAATGATGCCTAAGAAAGGATATTATTTATAGAAGGTACAATATGAGAGGAAATGGCAGGAGATGTCAAGATTGATTGAAACACTCAACCTTGACAACTCTAAAATTTGCAGGTTGAATACCTGGCACAATTTGTGAATGATCCTCTATATTCTTACACTGCTTGGTTTAGCTAGCATTGTGATAGAAAAATGGATGAGAAAAGCCAAGAACTTATCAGCCACATACTTGGTTTATTTCATTCCTAAAACTTACCCTAATATATATTATTCTGCAGTAACCTGGAAAATTGCATATTGATATCGATCAGGTTTCTTACCCTTAGTGACTATTCTTTATTATTATACATGAAAAATTTCAGAATGTAAACACTTTCAAGAAATGTTTTTTTTCAACTGAGGTTTAGTGATCTGTACATTAATATATATTATTTTATTAAATGTATTTAATGACCTGCTATTACACATATACTTGTATATTGTGTGTGTCTCCATGTGTTGGTATGCATAATAATTAAATATTCACAAAATGTATGAAAGTGAGGAATTTGTGGCAGTTTTATTAAATAAGGTTAACTGAGTAATGGAATGCTCTAAATAACCAAGAAAGAAAATAGTAAATGAATATTGCCAGAAGAAAATGCACAGAAGATAGGCTCTTGGCTAATAAAGGATAACGAGACTAATTGCATATTGCCAATGGGGATTTTGCTAGAGTCAGAATAAAATTAGAGAAAAATCAGATTATTTGATTTTGGTTAAATCATTTAAAAAAATGCTAAACCAGGGAGACTCTCCCAGTGATGAAGAGTGATTAGTTTTAGTCTAGCAAAATCCAAGTCCCTGTGTCACTACCCAATACTTAGATTCTTTAAACACAAGCACATATATGTACACACCACACACCACACATACATACTAAATTATACAAGTATCTGTTATGATTGTTGGTTTGTGAAGGCTCAGTAGTGCCCAACTCTTTGCAACCTCATAGACTGTAGCCTGCCAGACTCCTCTGTCCATGGAATTTTCCCAGCAAAAACACTGGAATGAATTGCCATTTCTTCCTCCAGGGGATCTTCCTGACCTTGGGATCTAACCCATGTCTTCTGCCTCTTCTGCATTGGCAGGCTGATTCTTTACAACCAAACCCAACCCTATTATAGTTATTTTAGTTAAAATACTGCTCTAGAGTATACAAGTCCACTTATATCCAAGTTATTTAAATTTAATTTTTATTTTCTTGTAAAATAATGCTAAATATTATAGATTTCAAGGGATTGAATGTATCAAATGTGTTCTTAAGACCACAATGATGACTTTGTAAAAATCGGACATTTTGCTGAAAAAAAAATTGATAAATTTTAAGTCCCTAATCAATTCTTCCTAAAGAAACAATAACTCTAAAAAAAAAAAAAAGATTTCAAATTTAACTGTGGATAATAGACAGCAGTATTTCTCCTCTTCCTTCACAGTTGTTTTCCAGAATAAGAAGAAAGTGAAATATTGACTTAAAAATATAATTTCATGAAAATACATTGATTTTCTTATAACATTGGGACCATAAAAAGTTGGTTCAAATATATATACTGAAATTTTTTCAATAAATGTTAGTAAGTGGGTCAATGTCATGTAAACATACAATGTAACAATTATGAGAAGTAGGTCCTGATTATGCCACTACTATGTCCACCACGAAAAACATGCCCTTATCTAATCCAATGATATAATTCACCTATTCTATTAAATACTTTAATAAGACAGGGAGAGAAAAAATCTGATTAAACTGATGACTAAATATGTTTACCTTTCTTTATGGATAATATGCCTTTCCTATTTCCATGCACTGTACATCCTTTCTTTGGTATCTGTTCACTCCATCTTCATGTAAGTGCTGCCACTGCAATCACTCCCAACCCGCTTACTTTAGTTTGGGTAGCCTTCCTTGATTGTGATTTTGTCATTGTGCTGCTGCTCCTAAGTCACTTCAGTCATGTCCGACTCTGTGCGACCCCATAGACGGCAGCCCACCAGGCTCCCCCGTCCCTGGGATTCTCCAGGCAAGAACACTGGAGTGGGTTGCCATTTCCTTCTCCAGTGCATGAAAGTGGAAAGTGAAAGTGAGGTCGCCCAGTTGTGTCCAACTCTTAGCAGCCCCATGGACAGCCCACCAGGCTCCTCTGTCCATGGATTTTCCAGGCAAGAGTACTGGAGTGGGGTGCCATTACCTTCTCCTTTGTCATTTTAGTCTATTCTTTATCACATTTCAATGTCAGCACTCTCCATGAACAGGGCAGCAAGAGCCTGTATACCTCAATTATTGCAGCTTTAGAGCCAATTACTATATTTGCCAAAAAACAAACTCTCAGATATTTGTCTTTTGAATAAATGGAAAAAGTGGTAATGTGGTTCCTGCAGATTGTAGAGTATTTGTTGGAAACAATTTATGACTAAAGTAAACATCTATATAAAAATTGTATTTACATTTATCTGCGTAGTCTAAGAGATAGCTAAATTGTTGGTATAATCTGTCAGAGAAGTAAAAAAAGCACATGACAGGAAGTTAGCTAAAAGTAAATATGCAGAAATATCTTTGTGATAAGAGATGTATTAACCTTTTCTTTTACACGTATTGAAGCTAGTCTATTTTTTTAAATGACCTAAATGTGAAATATAATGGTATAGTAGAAAGTGCATGCTATTTATAGCTAGTTGACCTGGTTTCCTTTGCTATTTTGTTGTTATGTGATCATGGGGAAGTTACTCTGAGGCCCAATTACTTAGTAGGCAAACTGGTATGTAATCAGTAATGTTTTAAATGAGAAAGTACCTTAACACAGTACTTACATTTGAAATGCTCTTGGCAAGATCTAGTCTCCCTGTTAAGTTGTCTAATCCTGCTTTCCCTCAGAAGATAATTCATTTATTTATTTAACTTCTAAAGTCAAATGTCCCTGGAAAAGGAAATGGCAACCCACTTCAGTATTCTTGCCTGGAGAATCCCCACGGACAGAGGAGCCTGGCAGGCTACACTCCATGGGTTCACAAGAGTTGGAACCGACTTAGCGACTATACCACCACCACCAGCAAAGTCAAATGTGAGATGAAATCACAATCCAACTGAGGACTAAGGAAGGGTGTGAGATTTAGTAGCACTTCTTTCACTTGATGTGTGAACACCACTCAGAAAATACTTTAAAGCTGTCACCTTGATTTCTTTTAAATTAAGGACAGAAATATGCAGCCTATCTACCTCACAAGGATGCCCTGAGGATCAAGTTAGAAAAGAGATGTGAGTAACTTGTAAATTATATTAGTATTTCAATACAAATTAGACTCAAACTGAAGGTATAATGATATAAAACTAAATAACGGTGAAAGAGAAGTGAAAAATAAGACTTTCCTGGGTGATTTTCCTGTTAAAGTGTATCATACTACTCATTATATTAAACCAATGTTCATTTCAAATAAAAAGCATCTTTTAAAACCTACAGAAATCACATAGAATGCTTAATCAGGCAATTATAAATTGAATATGCAGATTATTGTGTATAACTAGAAGAGTGGAGATAAAAATATTATAGAAATTTGAGGCACAACAGTTGTGAAGATTTCTACATTAGCAAAGCACAGAGCTTTGAGCACCTCAAAATCAATTCAAAGACTTAAAGTAACAGGTAGAGACATAAGTTGGAGTGAGGTTTTGAAATGAGAAATCTCAGAAGAGCTGTTGACTTGTAAGTCCTTGTCAGAGGGGCCAGCTTTATATTCAACACAGGAAGTGTTTTAAAAATCAGTGACCCTGGGTTTGGGCTGTAGGAGCAGAAATGCAAGAGGTGGAACAAAGCACCGATGATGGTAGATAAACTCTTGAGACAAGAATGAGTTTGTGAGCAATGCCACTCTGGGGGAGGTCCTTCATTAATGAAGAGGAATAGGAATAGGAGAATATATGTACTGCTAGAAGGAATGAGGAACTGTTTGGTCACTTTCTCCAAAAATATTTATTTTGTGATATCATTCTTTTATTGTCCTTTGAATAATCTTCTAGTTGCTTGAAAATTCTTAAAGGTTTGTGCAAGTTTTATATTCAGTGCAATTTTTCATATACTGCCAACAAAAAGATCTCAAATTATTTTTATTCACACATGCCCAACTAGAATACCTACAGTTATTTTTTTTCTGAAGGTGATTTTTAAAAAATATTAATGATATTAAAAGTAAAATATAAATGCTTACATAAATAAATGCTCATCTGACCAAAATAAATTGATTTTGAGATGCTCAAAGCTCTGTGTTGTGCTAATCTAGAAATATTCGCAAATGTTGTGAAAAACAAAAATTGATAGTTTGTAGCTAAAGAAACAGATTTTTATCACTTATTTTTTTAAGGATAAACCAGAAAACAGGCAGCAAAAAACCTCTTCTTTACACAAAGTAATAATTGCTTCTCAATTATCTTCATTGTTCTTTATAAATGCCAAATTTCTCCACAGACTAGTAAAGCTGTATGGCAAATGACTGACATACTGAATATAGTGCTTATTTAAGTTATATATCTTGCAAAGATACATTTTATTGAGTTTTTCTAATCATACTAACCCAAAAAACTAAAGTTAAAAATCTATATTATACGTTTTCCTTGAGAGTCAAACCCAAATGAAAAAACAATTACTATGGAAATATAAGGGGCTTCCTTGGTGGCTCAAATGGAAAGAATCTGCCTGCAATGCAGGAGACCTGGGGGTCTGGAAGATCTCCTGGAGGAGGGCATGACTACCCACTCTAGTATTCTTGCCTGGAGAATTCCATGGACAGAGGAGCCTGCTGGGCTGCAGTCCATGGGGAAATATAAAGGACAAGTATTACAGTTTGCATCTTAATGCCTTCTGTATCCAGTGGCAAGTAGAAAATTCAGTTATCCTGTATGTATTCCTAAGATTTTACAAACATTCATTGAATGAGTCTGACTCCATTTTTTTTTTTTTTTTTTAAGTGTATTGGATTTCTTCTGGCCTGGAGAATCCCATGGGCAGAGAAGTGTGGCAGGATACAGTTGATAGGGCTGCAAAGACACAGACATGACTGAAGTGACTTAGTACACACACTGTTGCTACTACTGCTAAGTCACTTCAGTTGGGTCCAACTCTGTGCGACCCCATAAATGGCAGCCCACCAGGCTCCCTTGTCACTGGGACTCTCCAGGCAAGAACACTGGGGTGGGTTGCCATTTCCTTCTCCAATGCATGAAAGTGGAAAGTGAAAGTGAAGTCACTCAGTCGTGTCTGACTGGTAGCGATCCCATGGACTGCAGCCCACCAGGCTCTTCCATCCATGGGATTTTCCAGGCAAGAGTACTGGAGTGGGGTGCCATTGCCTTCTCCACACACACACCTTAGCACAAATTTCTTTTATTGTGTTTTTTCCCCATGAAATGCATTTTACTCTATCATAATTTTATTTTTTAATTTGTTTTCAATTGGATGATAATTGCTTTACATTTTGTGTTGGTTTATGCCATACATCAACATGAAGCAGCCAAAAGCATACTTATGTCCCTCCCTCTTGAATCTCCCTCTCATTTCCCACCTCATTCCACCCCTCTATGTTGTCACAGAGCACAAGGTTGAGCTCTCTGTGTCATACAGTAAAATTCCCACTGCCTATTTATTTTACATATAGTAATGTATATTTTCAACACTACTGTCTCAATTTGTCCAACCCTCTCCTTCCCCTGCTGTGTGCACAAGTCTGTTCTCTATGTCTGTATTTCTTTTGCTGTTCTACAGATAGGTTCACTGGTATAATTTTTCTAGATTCCATATACATGCATTAATATATGATATTTATTTTTCTCTAACTTACTTTACTCTCTATAGCAGGCTCTAGTTTATCCACCTCACAAAAACTGATTCAAATTTGTTCCTTTTTATGGCTAATATTCCTTGTATATATGTATTATTCTTCTTTATCTATTAATCTGTCAATGGACATCAGGTTGCTTTCATGTCCTGGCTATTGTAAATATGGCTGCAATGAACACTGGGGTACATATGTCTTTTAGAATTGTGATTTTCTTAGGGTATATGCCCAGTAGTGGGACTGATGGATCATATGTTAGTTTTGGGCTTTCCAGGTGGCACTAATGGTAAAGAACCAATCTGCCATTGCTGGAGACATGAAACATGGGTTCCAACTCTGAGTCAAGAAGATTGCCTAGAGGAGGGCATGGCAACCCACTCCAGTAGTCTCTCTTGGAAAATCCCCATGGACAGAGAAACCTGGCAGGCTACAGTCCATAGGATTGAAAAGGGTTGGACATGACTGAAGCAACTTAGCATGCTGCTGCTGCTGCTAAGTCGCTTCAGTCATGTCCGACTCTGTGCAACCCCATAGACAGCAGCCCACCAGGCTCCTCCATCCCTGGGATTCTCCAGGCAGGAACACTGGAGTGGGTTGCCATTTCCTTCTCCCAAACAAGAAAGTGAAAAGTGAAAGTGAAGTCGCTCAGTTGTGCCCGGCTCCTAGAGACCCCATGGACTGCAGCCCACCAGGCTCCCCCATCCATGGGATTCTCCAGGCAAGAACACTGGAGTGGGGTGCCATTGCCTTCTCCGAACTTAGCATGCACCATATGGTAATTTTATTCCTAGATTTTTAAAGGAGTCTCCACACTGTTCTCCACAATGGCCATATCATTTTACACTCCCCAACAGTGCAACAGGGTTTCCTTTCCTCTACATCCTCTCCAGCATATATTGTTTGTAGATTTTTTGATGATGGACATTCTGACTGGTGTGAGGTGATACCTCATTGTTGTTTTGATCTGCATTTCTCTAATAATGAGCGACAGGACTGGAAAAGGTCCCTTTTCATTCTAATCCCAAAGAAATGCAATGATAATGAATGCTCAAACTACCACACAATTGCACTCATCTCACATTCCAACAAAGTAATGCTCAAAATTCTCCAAGCCAGGCTTCAACAGTATGTGAACCGTGAACTTCCAGATGTTCAAGCTGGATTTAGAAGAGGCAAAGAAGCTAGAGATCAAATTACCAACATCCGCTGGATCATCAAAAAACCAAGAGAGTTCCAAAAAACATCTACTTCTGCTTTATTGACTATGTCAAAGCCTTTGACTATGTGGATCACAACAAACTGTGGAAAATTCTGAAAGAGATGAATACTAGACCACCTGACCTGCCTCCTGAGAAACCTCTATGTAGGTTAAGAAGCAACAGTTAGAATTGGATATGGAACAACAGACTGGTTCCAAATAGGGAAAGAGTACGTCAAGACTGTATATTGTCACCGTGCTTATTTAACTTATATGCAGAGTACATTAAGAGAAACGCTGGGCCAGATGAAGCACAAGCTGGAATCAAGATATGCAGATGACACCACCCTTATGGCAGAAAGTGAAGAAGTACTAAAGAGTCTCTTGATGAAAGTGAAAGAGGAGAGTGCAAAAGTTCGCTTAAAGCTCAACATTCAGAAAACTAAGATCATGGCATCCGGTCCCATCACTTCAAGGCAAATAGATGGGGATACAGTGGAAACAGTGTCAGACTTTATTTTTTTGGGCTCAAAAATCACTGCAGATGGTGACTGCAGCTATGAAATTAAAAGATGCTTGCTCCTTGGAAGAAAAGTTATGACCAACCTAGACAGCATATTAAAAAGCAGAGACATTACTTTACCAACAAAGGTCTGTATAGTCAAAGGTATGGGGCTGGTGCACTGGGACGACCCAGAAGGATGGTACGGGGAGGGAGGAGGGAGGAGGGTTCAGGATGGGGAGTACTTGTATACCTGTGGCGGATTCATGTTGATATATGGCAAAACCAATACAATATTGTAAAGTTAAAAAATAATAAGATAAAATAAAGAAAACTGAGCACTGAAGAATTGATGCATTTGAACTGTGGTGTTGGAGAAGACTCTTGAGAGTCCCTTGGACAGAAAGGAGATCCAACTAGTCCATCCTACAGGAAATCAGTCCTGAATGGTCATTGGAAGAACTGATGCTGAAGCTGAAACTCCAGTATTTTGGCCACCTGATGCCATGAACTGCCTCATTGGGAAAGACCCTGATGCTCGGAAAGACTTAAGGTGGGAGGAGAAGGGCATGGCATAGGATGAGATGGTTGGATGGCATCACCAACTCAGTGGACATGAGTTTGAGTAAATTCCGGGAGTTGGTGATGGACAGGGAGGCCTGGCCTGCTGCAGTTCATGGATTCACAAAGAGTCAGACATGACTGAGTGACTGAACTGAACTGAGCTGAACTGAATAATGAGCTCTGTTGAGTGTTTTTTTTCATGTGTTTGTAAGCTATCTGGATGTCTTCTTTGGAAAAATGTCAGTTTAGATCCTCTGCCCATTTTTTGACTGGGCTCTTTGTTTTTCTGCAGTTGAGCTACCTGAGCTGCTTGTGTATTTTGGAGATTAATCCTTTATCAGTTACTTCATTTTCAATTGTTTTTTCCCATTATGCTGATTCTATTTTTTTATGTTTGACACTGTCATCTTTAAACCTTACCTTTAGCTCTTCTTCCTGTGTCCCACATATATAAAGCTGATGAAAGGGCCTGGGGGCTATTTCTCTAGCTTAAGTCGTATATTCAAATAATACAAGCAAGCCCCTTCCTATATGAGTGCTTATCTTGGCCCCATCCTCTAAAACATAAAAAAAAAAAAAAAAAAAACTAGGAGGCTCTCTTTTGCTTGCTTTTTAAAAAAATTTTGGACCTGCTTGAGAGACTTGTGTTTTGCAAGAGACCTCAATTATATTTTCCATATTAATTTGTTTTTAGGACATGAAATGTGGTAGAAATTGGAGCTTTAAACATTAGTTAAGTATGGTCTTATTTGCTAAATGTCAATGGTCTGTTGAAGTCTATTATCTTTGGTAGGTAATCATATAATTAAAATAGAGATCAAAATTCTATAGTAGAGGTAAGCACAAAGGAAGTTCCTAAGTGTGAGAAAAACTGAGCATTTGAAGTTAAAGAAGATTTCCCAGTGAATGACTTAAGTTTTGTTTCTTTAATTGATACTTTTATTTTATTTTTTTTCTTTTTGGCCCTACCACATGGCATGTGGGAACTTAATCCCTGACCAGGGATTAGACCCATGCCTCCTAAAAGGAAAGTGCAGGGTCTTAATTACTGGACTACCAGGGGATTCCCAATGACTTAAGTTTTAAAGGATACATAAGAGCCAGCCATACAAAGAATTATTGTAGTATTATTGCAGGAAAATGGAATAGTAAAGAAAAAAAATTTGGAGGCTTTTTTTGTAGAAGCAAATTCTCGAATCTATTAATTTCAAATAATTTATCACGGCTAGAAAGTCTATTTAAAGAGTGGTGATAGGTGAGACCATTTAATAGGGACCAGAATGAGTAATCTTGCAAGGTTTTCTTTAGAGTTCAGATATTAAGGTAGTTTTTATTTTTAATATTCCACAAACTACACAATAATGATTCTATCACTCTTTATAAGTTGTTTAGAGTACCCAAACAACATTTGGGTTATGTTTCTTAACCAAAACATTTTTAATACTTATGCTTCTTATATGTCAGAACAAAAATGTTTAACTAGCTAATTTTTTACTCAATGTGTTACAACTAAAAATAACAATAATAATTATCAGGCACACAATTATGCAATTCCAATATGATTTATGGTTACCTATATTAAAATATGTTCTGTTACTATTTTAACTGCTATCTTAATACGTAAGATGGATCCAGCATTATTTTTTCCATTCCTTAGTCAGAAGAAACAAAAAATTGTGAGCCAAACTTCATTAGCTTACCTGTGTCTGGTGTTCTTCTCCGTTTAGCTCTATACCCATTTGTATAGTTAGTCACAGCCATATCCCTTGCTATGTTTAATGATATGGGAGTAGATGTGATATGTGCCTTTTTTCAGTGTGTATCTTTTCCTAATAAGCAAACCTAGGTGATTATAAATTCTCAGTAGTGTAGCTGAGTGATGTAAACTAGATAATTGACCAGAAGATCCACAGAAGGCTTATCCACAATAAGATAGAAAAGCTCATTAAACCCCTGAGATTTCAGGGGTGTTAAGTCACTGAGGTTCCAGAGTTTGTTGTGTTAGCATAACTTGCAATGATTAATCAAAAATAACATGAAAAACACATAAATGAAATAAATAGCAAAAAGAAAAACAAGTGATAATGAAGACGATGATAATAGTGGTGATAACATCTGAAATTTATGATGCTCTGCTACTGCTGCTCCTAAGTCGCTTCAGTGGTGTCCCATTCTCTGTGACCCCATAGATGGCAGCTCACCAGGCTCCCCTGTCCCTGGGATTCTCCAGGCAAGAACACTGGAGTGGGTTGCCATTTTCTTTCTCTGATGCATGAAAGTGAAAAGTGAAAGTGAAGTCTCTCAGTCGTGTCCAACTCTTAGCGATCCCATGGACTGCCGCCTACCAGGCTCCTCAGTCCATGGTATTTTCCAGGCAAGAGTACTGGAGTGGGGTGCCATTGCCTTCTCCTTTATGACGCTCACTCCTTCATTAATTTATTCATAATTTCAAGAAATATTACTTCATTTCTACTATCTGTAAGCACTGTATTCAGACTACATCTCATGTTGAGGTCTCTGGTAAATAATATAGAAAAATCTTTCCTGTTATGTTTAGAGTCAATTTAACAAAGGACTCATAATAGAGATATTAAAAATTGCTGCAGAATTAAAAAAGAGGAAACATTTGTATTCACACTATCAGGTAAAAGATCATGAATGGAATGACATTTGGTCTGTGTCAGGTTCTGATATCATCTACATTTACCAAACTTCTGAACCTATCCCTTCAGATACGATTTATCATAGAAAACAGATCTAATTACTGGATCTCTCTCTCTCTCTGGTCATACTCCTAGTCATTCTTCTGTTTATGTATACCCTTTCAGAGAAAATTTTATTAAAATTAGATGATATTAAATAATATATAAAACTCTGTTATTCACTTTTCCTAAATATTTGCTTGCATAGATCTTTCATTTCAGATGCCAGCTTAAGTGGCACTTCTTTTTGAAAGACCCACTTTTAGCACCTTTATTTTCTTCTTCAAATTGATAACTGACATATCACATTAGATTTTTAAATGTATGTTCACTGTCTATCTCTTCCTCTTGAATATAATGACTATGAAGCTAGGTACTCTACATGGTACCCTATCTCCAGCTCTAGATCAGTCCTTGCTGTGTAGTATTTATTGAGTAAATGAATAAACAAAAAAATGATAAATATCTGTAATGAATATTTACAGCTTTTCACTTGAAGATTAAAAGTACACCATTCTCTATCTTTAGTGACTAACACTATATTTAAGGGTACATTTTTCTTTTCCCTTTCAAACATAAGAATAAATTAGAAGTGAAATATATAAAACATTTGATGGCTAACATATCTCAATAAATCACACAATGCTTCTTTTCAATATTCTTACTTATTTCAAGTGAGTAGCAAGGTATAAATGGCAAACTGGCATCTGTTTTTTTTTTCCACTTGAGAACTTTGCAACCTTAAATCAAATAAAAGCAGTGCATTTCTGTGTGGTTTTAAAACACAGCTGGAACTGTTTACTCTCCTGAGAAGTTTTGATTACAGATATAGACTTTGCTTCTCCTTTCCAATCTCCTAAATAAAGCAGAGGAATGAAATTTATGAAGCGAGTCAAGGAAGTGAATAGGAGCAGAGAAAAATAATAGCACTGTTGTTTCTTTGTTTAACTTGATATGTCTAAATATAAATTAATTGGATGAACTTGAATAAGATAAAAACTGAATATTTGATTATTCTGGTTCTTCAATTTTCTATTAGGTGCATGTATGCATAGGACTTAGGGGAAAAATTAATTCTCTATCTCCAAAGTCTTTTGGTTTGAATGCAATAGTACCATACTTAAGTTATCTAAGATCTAATATTTTCAACTTACAGATACTCAAGGAACTATATTCTCTCATCAGGCTTCATGGAGAATTAGGAAATCTAGACACAAGCAACTCTAGTAGATTAATAGTAGTTCTATTATAACATATGGAACAGATGGAGCACATACACGTGCACACACAACTTAATCAGGTATCCATCTTACCTAGAACTTCCTAACCTAATGAGTCATGATTACTATTTGTCTTGATACTTTATTCCTACTCTACTAATCATTAGTTATAATTTGCTTCTTGTATCAAAAATTGTTACTTTTTCGTGGCTTCTCATTTTATGCACTGATAACACCAAATGCTGGGGATGAGGAGAAACAGCAATTCTCATTCACTGCTGTGAAAAAGTAAAATGGTGAAGTCACTTTGTAAGACAGTTGGCAGTATTTTACAAAACTAAACATCCTCTTACTATATGATGTAGAAATCGCATTCCTTGACATTTGCCCAGAGGAGTTAAAACTTATTTCCCACACAAAACCCCACACATGCATGTTTATAATAGCTTTCTTCCTAACTACCAAAACTTGGAAGCAACCAAGATACTCTTCAGTAGGTGAATGGATAAATACATTATAGCATACCAAATAATGAAATAGTATTCAGCACTGAAAAAAAATGAGATAGCAAATCATGAAAAGACATGGAGGAAACACATGCATACTGATAAGTGAAAGAAATCAATCTGAATAGGCCTCCTACTGTATATTTCCAATTATTTGACATTCTGGAAAAGGTAAAAGTATTATTTTATAGATGACAGAAAAAGATTAATGATTATTAGGGATGGCTGGGAGTGAGGGATGAATAGGTGGAGCACAGAGGATATTTAGGGCAGTGAAAATACTCTATAACTGTACTGATAGATAAGTGTCATTGTATATTTGTCCAAACCCAGAGAATGTATCTTCACCTCTGGTAGCTCAGACAGTATGAAATCTGCTGGCAATGAGGGAGACCTGGGTTCGATCCCTGGATCAGGATGATTCCCTGGAGAAATGGCAACCCACTCCAGTATTCTTTCCTGGAGAATCCCAACGACAGAGGAGCCTAGCATGTTACAATCCATGGGGTCACAAAGAGTCAGCCATGCCTGAGTGTCTAACACTAGAGAATGCATTTGGTTGGCCAAAAACTTTGCTCAGGTTTTTCCACATGCTGTAAGGCTTTGCTGTGCTTCGTTGCTCAGTTGTGTCCAACTCTTGGTAACCCGATGGGCTGCCAAGCTTCTCTGTCCATGGGAATTCTCCAGGCAAGAATACAGGAGTGGGTCGCCATGTCCTTCTCATGCTGTAAGACTAACCTGATACTATAACCAAAGTGAATTCAAAAGTAAACTATGGACTCTTAATGTTTTTTATCTGTCAGTATAGGTGCATCAATTATAAGAAATGTGCCCTTTGGTGAGGGATGTTGCTAATGAGGGAAACTATTCATGTGTTAGTGCATGGGATATATGGACAATCTCTGTAGTTTCCAATCAATTTTGCTGTGACTCTAGAACTGCTCTAAACATTAAAATTAAAAAAATAAATCATCTAGATAATGCAACTAAAGTAATTTTCTGGTGAATGTTTAAGTAATCAGAAGGTCAATATGCATAGATACAAACTTTATTTTGCAAAATTATAATAGTGCCCATTACATTTTCTCTTGAAAGTAGCAGTCTTACAGGTAAAGTGAGTCTCATGAAGGTATTTATTTTGGGTTAACTAGAATTTTCATAGGCTATGTATTATTGCGTTGGAAATATGTATTGTTAGTTGAGTGAATGAGAATTTTTTAAATAATGTAAAACAGTGAATTAATGACAATGAACTTCAAATATCATGATTTTGATTTTTAGGAAAGTGCTACACATTTTTACATAAATGGTTGACGTCATTAGAATGAAACTCTGTATGGAATGTAAAGCAGTTTTATTTTAAACTAGATATCATTAGCCCTAATTACTTTCTTCTCATTTTTTTCTACACATTATATACTTTCATTTAACTTTCTGTCAATGTGACAATAAGCAAGTGGAAAAACCTATCTCAACTATGAATTCCTAATCTATAAAATTGGGAATTAATGATTGCAAAGTTCTTAGAAGAGTACCCAACAAATGTTAATATCTTAAAGTTTTATTACTAATGGCATTATTATTATTATTGTCATGATCTTTGCTTCTGGATTATGGCAAAACTAGAATGTGTGTTTTTAAAATGCCTAAATCACATACATAAAATATTAAAAATTCCAATAATTAAAAGGATTATAAAATTTTAGAAAGTCTATTAGAATTACCACATGAAACTTAACATGCTTAGACTGGGTTATTTTAGAAGAGTTAATGGAGAGAATGTTAAAAGAGCAGAAGGCAGTATGTAGAGAAGCCCTGATAACTGATTTCTATATCTAGGCCTAAAGATTTAAATGAAAAAGCAGGCACCAGAGCTCAGGGATAGAGAGAGCTGTGCGGAGAGGCTGCTTGACAGTAACTGTGCTTTTACTCACACAAAAGTGTACATGAAGTCCGTAGTAAACCCAAAGGAGCAGAAGATCTGGAACAAATAATCACACTTACTAACATTGCTCCCTCTGATTTCCTGCTAGTTTGGATTCAGATTGATTGAATCCAAATTTTACCCAAAATATGATGGGATCCTCACTTTTCTAGAACCAGCAATGGAAGGAGGAAAGTGTTGAGCTGATCTTAAGAGAATAATGGATATTACCCACTACCTTTATTTTAAAGTAATTATCTGATTAACACAGTTCTGAAATATCCTTTTTTTTTTTTTTTGGTAGAAAAATCTAGGTAAATACCAGTCTCTAAAATTGAGTATGTTTAATAGATTGGACAGAACTAGGTAAAGTTATTATATGTTGCTATTATATAAGAAAAAATACATGTTTTACATTGGGGGAAATGGTGTTTTAATGGTATCTATGCATAAATGTTCGGAGAAGGCAATGGCACCCCACTCCAGTACTCTTGCCTGGAAAATCCATGGACGGAGGAGCCTGGTGGGCTGCAGTCCATGGGGTCTCTAAGAGTCAGACACGACTGAGCGACTTCACTTTCACTTTTCACTTTCATGCACTGGAGAAGGAAATGGCAACCCACTCCAGTGTTCTTGCCTGGAGAATCCCAGGGATGGGGGAGCCTGGTGGGCTGCCATCTATGGGGTTGCACAGAGTCGGATACGACTGAAACGACTTAGCAGCAGCAGCAGCAGCATGCATAAATGTTGGCGGATGTGTTTACTTGTATTAATGAAACTTCTAATTTTATGGCTTTGAGTTTCTATAGATTATTTCTCTTTTTAAAGTTCATCTTTTGGAGGGTGAATCAAATTGTTTTATCTAGAAAAGTAACTTTCAATATTCACTAGGTAACAATATTTACTATATTGAAATCCATATTTCATTAGTTATTCATCAATATTATTTTACACTATTATTTAGGTTTCAAAGACTTATTTTTCTGTTTAAAAACAACTTTTGTTTTCTGCACATTTCTAATTATTATTAATTAAAATATCAAATGTAAAAATTCATGTTCATTATTCAAATAATACTTGAAATAAAAATGTTCTACATGAAAAAACATAAGCCTCAATATTAAATATTATTAATGAAGCTGACCAAACTAACAATGCAGGTAAATAGGGTACAGATAGCACAGTTGGTTAATATTAAATTTAATTATAAAATAATATCTAAAGTAAATCAATAGAATTATTTTCACTTCCTCAACCACTTTATTTCTACCACACCCACCATGTACAATCTCAACCACTGATTGTCTTAAAATGTATGTTTTTCCCTACTGAGAGTTGTGGCTAAACAGTGTTGAAGAAAAAAGTGAGATGGTTCTTCCACAAATCATTAGTTCCAAACTGAAATAAGCCAATTTATATGGTTCACAATATACTTATGTGTTTTTCTGTTTCTAACTTCCAGGAATCTGCATGCATATCAAACTTTCTTCCTGATATTCAAGCCTACCTCAAAATCCTTTTCTTCTCAATCTCAGTAGATGGCTTTAAGTATAATTTATTCATAGAGAATATAGATATAATCAGGTCTAAAAACCTTCCAAGTCCATTCCCTCTCCACTCACCATATAAAAATTAGTTTTCTACTGTCCCCCCCCAAATTCAAAATCTTTAGAAATAAAACTTCAGCATATTTAAATCAGTATTATAAGCTATTCAAAAATTACATCTATTGCAAACACACAGCAGAGAAGGCAATGGCAACCCACTCCAGTACTCTTGCCTGGAAAATCCCATGGACAGAGGAGCCTGGTAGGCTGCAGTCCATGGGGTCGCTACCAGGCAGACACGACTGAGTGACTTCACTTTCACTTTTCACTTTCATGAATTGGAGAAGGAAATGGCAACCCACTCCAGTGGTCTTGCCTGGAGAATGCCAGGACCGGGGAGCCTGGTGGGCTGCCGTCTGTGGGGTCACAAAGAGTTGGATACGACTGAGTGACTGAACTGAACTGAACTGACTGTGTAAGCTGCCTATCATTTCAAGTGACTTTTAAAGTGTGGTTTCCAACTAACATGATAACAAGTTTTGGATTCTAATGAGTAAATTGTGAACAGGAGAAAAAGCCTTTAGGTAAATAAATTGGGTAATTAGAACTGAGATGCACATGTGAAGGCAAGGTATTAAAGGGCTATCTATTAAGATGGCTAGACAATCTCTTTAAAGAGGTCTCTTTAAAGATCTCTTTCCATCAGCAAGAGTGGGTGTTAATCATTCAGTTAATTCTGACTGTAGTCCTTTGGAGTGTAGCCCATCAGGCTTCTCTGTCCATGGGATTCTCCAATCAAGAATACTGGAGTGGGTACCACTGCCTTCTCCAGGAGATTTTCCCAACCCAGTGATCTAACCCAGGTCTCCTGCACTGAAGGTGGATTCTTGACCACCTGAGCTGCCAGAGACTTTCACTTTCACACACTTTCCATCAGCAAAGGGAAAGATTTAAAAAGTTGCTTGTTTGGACCTAATGAAGAAATATCAAAGTTCCCTTTTAATTTTAATTTTGATAATTCAAATTTTATGTTCTGTCCTCTGCCAGATTGTAGTTTCAAATGGATACTAGTAACTGATCTAGAATACAGTATACTAACGCATATATATGGAATTTAGAAAGATGGTAACGATAACCCTGTATACGAGACAGCAAAAGAGACACTGATGTATCGAACAGTCTTATGGACTCTGTGGGAGAGGGAGAGGGTGGGAAGATTTGGGAGAATGGCATTGAAACATGTAAAATATCATGTATGAAACGAGATGCCAGTCCAGGTTCAATGCACGATACTGGATGCTTGGGGCTGGTGCAGTGGGACGACCCAGAGGGATGGTATGGGGAGGGAGGAGGGAGGAGGGTTCAGGATGGGGAAAAAAAAAAGAAAAGTGAAAAAAAAAAAAAAAGAAAACTCAAAGTTGAGAAATAAGTTTAATTGGTTTCAGATAGAGAGAAAATCAGTGCATCTAAAAGAAGTGAATATGATCGCCTTAGAGGAACATATTCTTAAACCAGGCCATCCAAAATGAGCACCATATAGACTCAGATGAACATGAGTATGCTTTAAAACATCATCACACTTGGGATCCTAGAAGCAAGAGTCAGTGGAAATAATACACAGCAGAATTCAAATTTGTAAGATACTTATATTAATATATTACAGTTTTCATACTGGATATAAAACTGTGATTAAAAATTTCAAGTTCAGTTCAGTCACTCAGCTATGTCTGACTCTTTGCAACCCCATGGACTGCAGCATGCCAGGCTTCTCTATCACCAACTCCCAGAGTTTCCTCAAACTCATATCCATTGAGTTGGTGATGCCATCCAACCATCTCATCCTCTGTTGTCCCCTTCTCCTCCTGCCTTCAATCTTTCCAAGCATCAGTGGCCAAAGTATTGGAAATTCAGCATCAGTCCTTCCAATGAATATTCAGGACTTATTTCCTTTGGGATTGACTAGTTTGATCTTCTTGCAGTCCAAGGGACTCTCAAGAATCTTCTCCAATACCACAGTTCCAAACCGTCAATTCTTTGGTGCTCAGCTTTGTTTATGGTGAAACTCTCATATCCATCAGATCAGATCAGATCAGTTGCTCAGTTGTGTCCGACTCTTTGCGACCTCATGAATCGCAGCACGCCAGGCCTCTCTGTCCATCACCAACTCCCAGAGTTCACTGAGACTCACGTCCATCGAGTCAGTGATACCATCCAGCCATCTCATCCTCTGTCGTCCCCTTCTCCTCCTGCCCCCAATCCCTCCCAGCATCAGAGTCTTTTCCAATGAGTCAACTCTTCGCATGAGGTGGCCAAAGTACTGGAGTTTCAGCTTTAGCATCATTCCTTCCAAAGAAATCCCAGGGCTGATCTCCTTCAGAATGGACTGGTTGGATCTCCTTGCAGTCCAAGGGACTCTCAAGAGTCTTCTTCAACCCACAGTTCAAAAGCATCAATTCTTCAGCGCTCAGCCTTCTTCACAGTCCAACTCTCACATCCATACATGACCACAGGAAAAACCATAGCCTTGACTAGACAAACCTTTGTTGGCAAAGTAATGTAAAAACCATAGCTAGACAAACCTTTGTTGGTAAAGTGATGTCTCTGTTTTTTAATATGCTGTCTAGGTTGGTCATAGCTTTTCTTCAAGGAGCAAGCATTTTTTAATTTCATGGCTGCAGTCAACATCTGCAGTGATTTTGGGGTTCTCTGGTGGCTCAGAGTTAAAGAATCTGCCTGCAATGCAGGCGACAAGTGTTCAATCCCTGGGTGGGGAAAATCCCCAGGAGGAGAGCATGCAACCCAATCCAGTATTCTTGCCTGCAGAATCCCATGGACACAGGAGCCTGGTGGGCTATGGACCATAGGGTTGCAAAGAGTCAGGTTTAACTGAAGTGACTGAGCACACACACAACTATAGTTTCAGAGAACTAAAAAATAGATGAAGATGTTAGGAAAGATAAAACTCCAAAGGCAAAGAGATGGAAAACATTTCTGTGCTTTTGAATCACTTATGGAGAGGAGTAAGATAATGAGATCTATCCCTAAGTATTATCAAAATTCTAAAAGAAGAAACCTTAGTAGGGGAAAATAAATTCATGATGACATACTGGATAAAGATTTTTTCAGAATTTATTGGTGATAGTAATCTCAAATTCAGTAAAGTACAAGTGTGTGCTGAGTGCTCAGTCCCTCAGTCATGTCCAACTCTTTTCCAGCCCACCAGAGTCCTCTGTCCATGGAATTTTCAGGCAAGAATTCTGAAGTGAGTTGCCATTTCCTACTCCAGGGGATCTTCCTGACCCAGAGATTGAACCTGTGTCTCTTGCACATCCTCATTGGCTGGTGGACTCTGTACAACTGTGCCAACCGGAAAGCCCCCATACAACACTTTATCTTATCCAAAAGGCTGAGAAGTGATTTCCTTCTCCAGGGCATCTTCCCCACCCATGGAGGGAACCCACATCTCCTGCATCACAAGGCAGATTATTTACCATTGATCCACCAGGAAAGTCATTGTATAAAGAAACCCAATAAATGTAGTTTAAAAGAACTCTTGTAGAAATACTATAGTGAAACTGTTGATCATGAAAGACATAGGAAGATTTCATAAACATTCAGAGTAAACAGGTTTCCAATCGACAAATCCTAATTAGAATGACTGCAAGCTGATCAAGAGCAAAAATGAAACAAAAAAACTAATCAATAAAACTTAGGATTGGTCTCTAAGTAGAGAAATATAATTTTACCTAAACTGACTTAAAATAGAAAATCTGAATATATATTTAAAACAATTAAACAAAATAAATAGTAAGTGCATATGTTTGCCAAAATATCTAAAAATTTTGAGGAGATAGCGTCTGTTTTTTTTTTTTTTTTTCTTTTCCACATTTATCTACTGTGTAGATGTTCACTTTGTATAGGCAGGCAAAGCTCTTAAATGATAAGTAATACATAAAAAACAACAGTTAAGATGTGAATTCCATAATTTAAAACTATTAGGTGATCTTTGGTAGCAAATTATTTGTTGGAACCACACACGTGTGTGTGTGCATGCGTGTGCAAGTGTCTACGTGAATGTGCACATTCACGTGCACATTATTAAATGCTGGTAGCCTATTAAATGCTGGTAGCCTATTAAATGCTGGTAGCCTAACCAAACGAAGGAGGATTTCATGCCATTTTGTGTATGTTGGTGAAATTCAAATATTTGAATTTTTTGGCAGTTTTACTTATAAGAATTTATTTATTGACTTGCTTATTTATAAAAGGGAAAATAATTCTCAGAGCATTGATTACTTTAAATGTATTGTTCATTTTGAAATATCAATTTTTAAAAGCATTTTTGACACCCTGTATTACACAGTTGGTTAAATTCCCTAAACAGGATGTTATTTTGTAAGTGCTATTCAATTCGTGTGATCATCATAAATTAGTGGGTAGAAATATAATAGTAGAAAGAGCACTGAGAAAAGAATCAAAACAAAGAATATTTCTACCATATTAGCTGGGGTAATAGACTTGTTTCTCTTCTTTTTCTATTTAAGTCAAATTTATTTGAAATCACTTGAGCCTGATGAAAGTGAGAATCCAAAGAAATATCTCACTTTCTGATATGTAAAATAGTAGGGATATTCTCAAAGACAAAGAGTGAATTTTTATAGAATGACTTCTTATGGTCACTGTTAACACCTGTTCTATAGAGGACAAATTCCTTTCTGTGATTATGATATTGACTTTAACAATTTTTTAATTGAAGCATAACTGATTTACAATGTTGTGACAATCTTTGTTATATAGCAAAGTAACTCAGTTATACACATATAGACATTCTCTTTGTTGAATATTCTTCTCCATTATGGTTTATCACAGGATATTGAATATAATTCCCTGTGCTGTATAGCAGGAACTTATTGTTTATCCACCCTATATATAATAGTGTGCATCTGCTAATCCCAAACTCCCAGTCCTTCCCTCCTCCACCCCTTCCCCCTAGACAACAGCAACTCTGTCTCTATGTCTCTGAGTCTGCTTCTATTTTGTAGATACTTCATTTGTGCCATGTTTTAGATTCCATATATATCATATGGTATTTATCTTTCTCTTTCTGACTTCACTTAGTATGATAATCTCTAGTTGCACACATCTAAGTCAGTTTCTTAATCATACTGAGTATACTTATCTATGTTTATGTTCAGTTGCTTCAGATGTGTCTCTTTGCAACTCCATGGGACCGCAGCCTGCCAGAGGCCAGCCATGCCAGTGCTTGCAGGCTCTGCCCATGGGATTCTCCAGGCAAGAAAACTGGAGTGGATTTCAGTTTCCTCCCCCAGGGAATCTTCCTGACCCAGGGATTAAACTCAGGTCTCCTGCATTGAAGGCAGATTCTTTACTATCTGAGCAACCAGAGAAGCCTATGGATATGATAAGGCATCTTAAGTAGTTCAGTGATAAAGAATACAGGGGTATTGTCAATGCAGGGGTCCCAGGTTCCATCCCTAGGTGAGGAAGATCACCTGGAGAAGAAAATGGCAACCCACTCCAGTATACTTGCCTGGGAAATCCTATGGACAGAGGAGCCTGGTGGGTTACAGTCCAGGGGCTAGCAAAAGAGTCGAACATGATGTAGTGACTAAACAACAAGGGTTACATTGGAAAGATGTGCAAGAGTGACTCTAGGTTATTGTAGTTATCCAAACAAGCATTGGAAACAGTGAATTAAGGAGAAAACAGTAAGGACCAGTGATGAAGAAGGTACTTTTGGATAGGTTACCAAAGCCAAGGAGAAGAACTGAACAATTTGATCATTTTATAAAAAGCTGGAACAATCTTATGGACTCTGTGGGAGAGGGAGAGGGTGGGAAGATTTGGGAGAATGGCATTGAAACATGTAAAATATCATGTATGAAACGAGATGCCAGTCCAGGTTCAATGCACAATACTGGATGCTTGGGGCTAGTGCACTGGGACGACCCAGAGGGATGGTATGGGGAGGGAGGAGGGAGGAGGGTTCAGGATGGGGAGCACATGTATACCTGTGATGGATTCATTTTGATATTTGGCAAAACTAATACAATTATGTAAAGTTTAAAAATAAAATAAAATTAAAAAAAAAAAAACAGAGGAAAAAAAAAAAAGCTGGTTTTGAGGTTAGTCAATGGGTTGGTGATAAAAACCACATCTGTACATAACTTCAGAAAATTAGTAGAGGGTATCAGCGTCATAGTTCTGGAAAGAATATCACTCTACTCTTTCATTTCTACTTTGACTAAATTAGATGATTAAGGGTTAAATCAATTCTAATATATTTTAATATCAATAGAGTATTAGTGTCTGACAAAATAACTCTGGAATATTAATTAAAACTGGCTTGCCTATGAATACTATTGCATAAAATATAGTTGTGGTGAAGAACCAGAGATTTAATATAACTGATAAGTCTTTACATACCTAACTCCCAATATTGTGTTAGTTTTATTTTAAATGTCAGTTGAGAACAAGGAAATGATTAATCTTAATTAATCCTTAGAAATTTCCAAAATAATAATATTGTTTCCCAAAAGGTGATGAAGATAATGAAAAGACCAAAGCATACCTTGGAATAATGATAAAATATGTCCAACTTTTAAGTATCAAAACTTGCAAATGTATGAATTAAATATGTAAAATACAGCATTTCTCTTGTATCATACATACTTGTTAATACAGTAATCCTAGAACCCCATTTCTAAGAAAAATATCTGTTTTTATAGATTGTTCAAATAAGCACCACAAACAAATTTGTGAAAAACATTTCATACCTAAATACATCTGTAAATTCAAAAACTTGGAGGTTTTACATATGAAAAGAATTAGCTTAGCCTAGGAATGATTAGGACCAAATTGCAAATGGTTGGAACACTGGATTCCCAAGTGTAAGGAAATCCCTGGTGACTGACATTGAACAAAATGCATAAAAAGTGCTAAGCACAGTTACAAGATGCAGGTAACACCTTTATTGATTTTTTTTTCTTTATGTGGTAGCTCAGAAAGCATGAAGCTAGAAGAATAAGTCCAGGTATGTTGATATTTCAATGACCAATCCCAGAGGGTGGTAAGGTGAGAAGAACAGAAGAGAAGAAAAAGGCGGGAAAAAAAAAAAAAAAAACTTTATGAGTTGATGGTTTCCATCCCTATACCAAATGATACAATTCAATTTTGAATCCAATTTAAAACTTCTGGCCTCAAGGTCTGGAAAGGTGAGACCCTCACCATCTCAGCAATCACATGACTACATTCACCCCCTGCCTTCTGATCCACTGACTCACAATGTTGTCTGTCCCAAGGTTATTCTTAAAGGAATTGAGAAAAGGAAATTTCTTTATTGCAGTTAAAGGACAAAAATATAGACTTTATTCCCCATTTCCAAATATTCCTTTGAAATTCTCTGAAGTCCAGACCCAATTTTTTTTTTTAGCAAAAGCATATTCACTGTTCATGGGCATTCATTTAAGATATGCAATGATTCAAGATTTCATTTCACTTTAGAAGTCTTCTCAACATCATCCTTATTTTCCTTAATTGACATTTATCTAAACTATAATTTGTTATCCAATTCAACAAGCCTTTAAAAAAATTCTTCTATAAATATCCAAGGCATAAAGACATGACTGAGGACAAAGAGATCAAAAAGAGTCAAGTCCTGCCTCTAATGGTAACAAAATATTTTAAATGAGAACCAATAAAAATTTGCAAATTACTCCTAAGTCATTCTTATTATTGCTTATTTGTAGTACTTTCTATTATTAATATTACTAAATATTCCCATTTGATCAACATACCAGGAATTGGTGGAATTACCCAGGATGGCTAGAGGTGGTGTAAGATCAACTATTCTCTGTGACAGAAATATTTTTAGAAATGTTAAGACGCATATGATCCATAATAGCCATTAGGATCTACCTCTCTAATCTCTGGTTGCTAGTGAGCAAAACTGAACAAAGGTTCCAGCCATACAGCCAAGAAATCCATCAGATTTCCTTGGAAATTGATCCCCAATAGCTGTTCCCAGACAGGGACTGAGCATGAAGGGATACTAAAGCACATCCATTCCTAGAAGGCACTGAAATCCCTTGATACTTGGGTGACTTTGGCTCACAGTCTCCTCAAAGATCACACTGAACTCTTAGAAATGCATTGCAATACAGTATTATTAACTGCAGTCACCATGCTGTATATTAGTATACTTGAAAGTTGCTAAGTATAGATATTAAACATTCTCACTGCACACATACACACAAAACATACAGGAAGTTAACTGTGTGAAGTAATGGATGTGTTAACTAAGCCTTTTATGGTAATTATCATTTCACAATGTATATATATTATATATATATATATATATAATTATCACATTACACACCTGTTACTTATACAATGTTATATGACAATTAAGTCTCAGTAAAACTAGGGGGAAAAGAACTGTACTACAGTCTAGGATACTTCTGCCCAACCTTCCTTCTCTCCCTTCATTGTCTTTGCCTTAACTTGATTCAAGTGTGTATCAGGTTTTAATGGCTCTTCTGCCTTTCCCTGATTCTTGTATTTCCTGTACAATCATTGTCCCTAATAAATCTCTTGCAGAGTGAACTGGGCTTTGGCTTTTGCTTTTCAGAAGACCCAGGCAAGCTCATAATGTGACTAAAACTTTTCAAAATGCTAGTTTTTTTCAGATTTCTAACCTACAAATCACTGTTTTGAATTACCATTTCAGAGTAAAAACACGTGGAGGACTCGCTACTTAAGAATAGTGTCAGCTCTGTGACACTGTTACAAAGAAATTTGTTAGCTTTGTGTCACTACTGACTGCTATTTTTGTGCTTTTCTGAGCGCTGAAGAATTGATGCTTTTGAACTGCAGTGTTGGAGAAGACTCTTGAGAGTCCCTTGGACTGCAAGGAGATCCAACCAGTCCATTCTAAAGGAGATCAGCCCTGGGATTTCTTTGGAAGGAATGATGCTAAAGCTGAAACTCCAGTACTTTGGCCACCTCATATGAAGAGTTGACTCATTGGAAAAGACTCTGATGCTGGGAGGGATTGGGGGCAGGAGGAGAAGGGGACGACAGAGGATGAGATGGCTGGATGGCATCGCTGACTCGATGGACGTGAGTCTCAGTGAACTCCGGGAGTTGGTGATGGACAGGGAGGCCTGGCGTGCTGCAATTCACGGGGTCGCAAAGAGTCGGACATGACTGAGCAACTGATCTGATCTGATGGTTCTTCATGTCTTTGTCTTTGGGTGCAGTTACAGAAAATGAAAGCTAAGAAAAACAGGTTATTATTTAGTTTGTAAATGTTAAGAGGGAAACAAAACAAAACAAGAAAATAGAGTCAAATAAAATAGTTTGAAAGGTCAGTACAGAGAATAAACCCTGAAGAAGGAAGAAAGGAGGGCTCCATGAGTACAGCAGCACCTGAGAAGGAGCCCCAGGCTGAGAGGTCCATGAAGATGTTGCCAGCACTACTTGAAAAGCGGAATAGCATATATACATTTTGGCAATACACTGTGTCCTGATTATCAAATACATATAACATGCATGTTTATGCAAATATTCTTACTAAGTATTAATCTCAGTGAAAGACAGTAAGAATGTTTCATATAAAACATTTGACTAGCAACATTTTCACAAATTCTTTCAAATTATTACACAATAACATAAACTAAAATTTAAGCTTTATTGTTGAGACAAAAGTTGCTATGCATAATCTCCATAGTTCCTATGGAATGGTTTTAATATAATAATTATTATCAGTTCTATTTATTTATCAGTAACAAAGTATTGCATGCTTGCTTAGTCACTTAGTTGTGTCCAATTCTTTGTGATGCTATGGACTGTAGCCAACCAGGCTCCTCAGTCCATGGGATTCTCCAGGCAAGAATACTGGAGTGGGTTGCCATGCCCTCCTCCAGAAGATCTTCCAGATCCAAGGATAGAAAGCATCTACATCTCCTGTGTTGCCTGCACTTCAGGTTGATTCTTTACCCACTGAGTCATTGGGAAACAATTACCTAAGTGATATAAAAATAATTATTGAAGATAAACTAAAGATGTAGTTACTTATGAATTAACTCATTAACATGTAGTAGATGAAAACAAGCAGAAAGATTACTTTTGTACAATGAAAAATTGAAACAGGAAAACTTAAAAAATACGAATAACTTTATATTTGCCAGCAGAGTACATCATGAGAAACACTGCGCTGGAAGAAGCACAAGCTGGAATCAAGACTGCTGGGAGAAATATCAATAACCTCAGATATGCAGATGACACCACCCTTATGGCAGAAAGTGAAGAGGAACTCAAAAGCTTCTTGATGAAGGTGAAAGAGGAGAGTGAAAAAGTTGGCTTAAAGCTCAACATTCAGAAAATGAAGATCATGGCATCTGGTCCCATCACTTCATGGGAAATATATGGGGAAACAGTGGAAACAGTGGCTGACTTTATTTTGGGGGGCTCCAAAATCACTGCAGATGGTGATTGCAGCCATGAAATGAAAAGACGCTTACTCCTTGGAAGGTAGGTTATGACCAACCTAGATAGCATATTCAAAAGCAGAGACATTACCTTGCCAACAAAGGTCCATCTAGTCAAGGCTATGGTTTTTCCAGTGGTCATGTATGGATGTGAGAGTTGGACTGTGAAGAAGGCTGAGCGCCGAAGAATTGATGATTTTGAACTGTGGTGTTGGAGAAGACTCTTGAGAGTCCCTTGGACTGCAAGGAGATCCAACCAGTCCATTCTAAAGGAGATCAGCCCTGGGTGTTCTTTGGAAGGAATGATGCTAAAGCTGAAACTCCAGTACTTTGGCCACCTCATGCGAAGAGTTGACTCATTGGATAAGACTCTGATGCTGGGCGGGATTGGGGACAGGAGGAAAAGGGGACGACAGAGGATGAGATGGCTGGATGGCATCACTGACTCGATGAACATGAGTTTGAGTGAACTCCGGGAGTTGGTGATGGACAGGGAGGCCTGGCATGCTGCAATTCATGGGGTCGCAAAGAGTCGGACACAACTGAGTGACTGAACTGTACTGAACTGACTGAAAGATAAATAATTAACTTTACATTGATAACATAAAAATAGTGTGAGAAGGAAAGCTGAGATGATTCAGAGCAGATAGCCACATTCTGTTCCACTGAATATATTCCTGTGAATTTTTTCTTCAAAATATATTGTTCTTAGTCAAGGTTCCTTAACTAGCATTGAATTGTTTGTCCCTCCCGGAAATGTACATAATATATTGACAAAGTAAAGGCCTTCAGTACAAGCGCACAAACATATACCTGGGCATATTTAAACCTGTAAAACTTTTTTTAACTCCTTGTGCCTAAATTTATTTGTGCAAGGAACATTTTTAATATGATATTTAATAATATACTATTAAATAGTGTTCTACTTTTCTATACTCATATTCATATATATCCTTTAATCAATTATAATAGTAAAGTATCATATATTTAATAATGAAATGTTTAACATTTGTAAAATTTAAGCCCACTATTTAGTCATATCTTGGAATCTTTTGTGTTAGGTTGATAGTCTTAAAAATCCTACACTAAGAAATTATGCATATTAATATGCCCTACATCTCATAGACATGTACAAGGCAAAAAGAGGCAGGGAAAAGTGCATAGCATCCTAAAGTTCACAGCATAATGGAAGGGAGGAATTGTTTTAAAAAATAGAAAAAACCCTAAATAATTCTGAAGTTAGAAGATGGAATATTTACATGCAGCAGGACTTGACAAGTATGTGAGTGCTTCCAGATGTATGGCAGGCAGTTGCTTCCTGGGAGCTGTTGCCCCTCCTCATGGCTAATGATGATAGGCCTCTGAGTGAGCACATATTTAGGTGGGTTTCTCTTGGAACAAGGAGGCATTTGAGAACTGCATTAACTCATATTGTCCTTAGCCTTTGTCCTTTGAAATGTCTGTATACTGGCTTGATAGAAAGTCAAACACAAACAGCCTTGAACCTGGTCATCATTCTCATCAATCTTTTACTTGGGGCTTCTGTGTAATGGTATGGCCCGTGTGTGGTAGAGTTAGCAGGACTGAAAAGAAGGGTCCCTGGGTAAAGAGGGTCAACTATAATTTTTTACCTCCTATTTTATCTCCTGGGATTGACTGATGCGACCTTTGCGCATTTGGGTTCTATTTCCCAAAGGAAGGGAGACCAAATAGTCACCTATGGGGAGAGGCTGCTATCCCTGCAACCAGACTTGAGTTCAGTACATGAGGTCTGAAGAGAATGTGTATTAACAATAGCTAAACTTCTCATCCTGCTAGTATCAAAAAAACAAAAAAAACTCGAATCTTGAGAAGTGATACCCATTTTGCATCTCTGTTGGAGGTTTTCCAGCAGACAAGTGGCCAGAATGTGAAATCCAGTGCTGATTGAAATTTACTGAGGTACTAAGATGGCCACACAGGCCTCACAGAGTCAGAGAAAGTGATTGAGCATTAGCTACAAGGCCTGGTAGGTGGATTCTACATGTAATATAACAACAGAATGAAATACTTGTGGTATTCTATCATTCTAATGTAGTAGGCAGAATAATGCCACCCAAAGATGTCACATTCTAATCCACAGAACCTCAGAATATATTAGGTTACATCATATCCGATCAGATCAGTCACTCAGTCGTGTCCGACCCTTGCGACCCCATGAATCCCAGCACGCCAGGCCTCCCTGTCCATCACCAACTCCCGGAGTTCACTCAGACTCATGTCCATCGAGTCAGTGATGCCATCCAGCCATCTCATCCTCTGTCGTCCCCTTCTCCTCCTGCCCCCAATCCCTCCCAGCATCAGAGTCTTTTCCAATGAGTCAACTCTTCACATGAGGTGGCCAAAGTACTGGAGTTTCAGCTTTAGCATCATTCCTTCCAAAGAAATCCCAGGGCTGATCTCCTTCAGAATGGACTGGTTGGATCTCCTTGCAGTCCAAGGGACTCTCAAGAGTCTTCTCCAACAGCACAGTTCAAAAGCATCAATTCTTCGGCGCTCAGCCTTCTTCACAGTCCAACTCTCATATCCATACAGGACCACAGGGAAAACCATAGCCTTGACTAGATGGACCTTTGTTTGCAAAGTCATGGCTCTGCTTTTTAATATACTATCTAGGTTGGTCATAACTTTCCTTCCAAGGAGTAAGCGTCTTTTAATTTCATGGCTGCAGTCACCATCTGCAGTGATTTTGAAGCCCCCCAAAATAAAGTCTGACACTGTTTCCACTGTTTCCCCATCTATTTCCCATAAAGTGATAGGACCAGATGCCATGATCTTCATTTTCTGAATGTTGAGCTTTAAGCCAACTTTTTCACTCTCCACTTTCACTTTCATCAAGAGGCTTTTGAGTTCCTCTTCACTTTCTGCCATAAGGGTGGTGTCATCTGCATATCTGAGGTGATTGATATTTCTCCCGGCAATCTTGATTCCAGCTTGTGTTTCTTCCAGTCCAGCGTTTCTCATGATGTACTCTGCATATAAGTTAAATAAGCAGGATGACAATATACAGCCTTGACGAACTCCTTTTCCTATTTGGAACCAGTCTGTTGTTCCATGTCCAGTTCTAACTTTTGCTTCCTGACCTGCATACAAATTTCTCAAGAGGCAGATCAGGTGGTCTGGTATTCCCATCTCTTTCCAAATTTTCCACAGTTTATTGTGATCCACACAGTCAAAGGCTTTGGCATAGTCAATAAAGCAGAAATAGATGTTTTTCTGGAACTCTCTTGCTTTTTCCATCATCCAGCGGATGTTGGCAATTTGATCTCTGGTTCCTCTGCCTTTTCTAAAACCAGCTTAAACATCAGGAAGTTCACGGTTCATATAGCAAAGGGAATTAAGCTTGCAGATAGAATTAAGGTTGCTAATCAATTGACTTTAGGAGAGACATCAGCACCTTGGTTGTCCACGTAGGCCCAATGTAATTACAATTTCTCTAAATGAGGGGAAAAAAAAAAAAGGAAAAGGAGGCAGAGTGAAAGTAAGAGAGACACTGGTAGGGTCCAAAAGTGAGAGAATGTGGCCAGCCTTTGAAAAATGAATATAGGAAGAAAATAGATATTCCTGTAGAGCCACAAGCATGAAACACAGTCCTGCTAGACCTTGGTCTTTACCTATGAGAGTCACTGGAATTTCTTAACTACATAATTGCAAGCAAATAATTTTGTGAGGTTTTTTAAGCCTTTAGGTTTGTAGTAATTTGTTACAACATCTGTAGAAAACTAGCATATTCTTATACAACAGACCTGGGCAATGCTAAGGAAATGATTCATTTCTTAGACACATAAAGAGAGTCTTTTGTAATTAACGGCACCTCCAACGACATCAAAATAAGAGCCTAGACTTCAAATATGCATAGTCTTTAAATGCTTATTATTTTTATTTTTAGTTCTAAACACTATAGTGAAGGGTCCATTGGGTCGGTTAGTATTTACTGTCCTGCCTGCAGGGATGACTCTGAGTGAATGACAAGCACCCCTTAAATTCAAATTGCCTTAATCTTTTTTGAATGGTTTAAATAAATATCATCATTTTCTAGTCTTGCTAGAAGAGAAAATTGGCAATAAAGAAAATGATGTAATTGGAATATGGGACAAGGACATGCAGAGCCTTTTAGGATTCTTCTAAGAAAAGAGCGGTAACTTTGAGTTTCTAGGCAACAGTTTATCGAGAGAAAACCCTCTGGTTGATTCAGAGTGCTTCATAGAATAAAATGCCTCTTGATAGAAGATCACTCACCACAGCCCTAAACGTAGCACACACTAAAATCCATCATTAATTATATGTCCTAAACTAGAATGAAGAGTCGGAGAAGGCAATGGCACCCCACTCCAGTACTCTTGCCTGGAAGGTCCCATGGACGGAGAAGCCTGGTGGGCTGCAGTCCATGGGGTCGCTGGGAGTCGGACACGACTGAGCGACTTCACTTTCACTTTTCACTTTCATGCATTGGAGAAGGAAATGGCAACCCACTCCAGTGTTCTTGCCTGGAGAATCCCAGGGACGGAGGAGCCTAGTGGGCTGCTGTCTATGGGGTCGCATAGAGTCGAACACGACTGAAGCGACTCAGCAGCAGCAGCAGCAGCAGCAGCAAAATGAAGAGTGGAAAAACATTTAGCACCTACTACCTTCACTGTCCTCCCTGGATTATAACCTCTTCAAGGCTACTGACTATATTACTTTTTTTAAAAAATAATAAATATATACCTAAGTACCTCTACACTGAAATTTTCAGTAATGACTTCATGATCTGTGAGGTGCTTAGTATCCAGGAGGTCCTCTTAAATGGTGTGTTCTGAAGTCAAACTGTTTATTAAAATTTATAACATGGAAGGGTGTAATGTTGCCTGTTGTAGTATTTTTTTGTAACCTTATGCTGAATTTGTAGATGAGAATTGTTCTTCATACAGGAAAGACTTCTTGCATACACGTGGCAACATGACAGACAGGACTGACATCTGGGATTCTAATTTTGCAGAGACTAATAATAGATGACAGATTAAGATAATTGACAGTGTCATTGTGAAGGATTTATAATAACAGCAAAAGGGACTTCGATTGATATTTGGAGGAGAAGGCAAGGGACTATCACAGGGAAATTAATGATTTCACAGGTATTAGACTTCAAACATAGTTTAATAAGCCTCGAATTCATATGGTAAGTGAAAATAATCTGTGGTATTCATACTAGACTTTTCTCTTCCCATTTTCTCATATCACAAAGTACATGATAGGCGTTAATAAAATTCAAAAGAGCAGGTAGTTTTTACATAGTATATAAATAAAATAAATCAGTAATCTATTTATAAGTTATATAGTTATCATTAGTTTATAGGTTTTGCAATTATTAGATGTATATGTTACATTTGATTTAGGTCATACCTGAATGGTCTAGTGGCTTTCCCTACTTTGTTCAATTTAAATCTGAATTTGGCAATAAGGAGTTCATGATCTGAGCCACAGTTAGTGCCAGGTCTTGTTTTTGCTGACTGCATAGGGCTTCTCCATCTTTGGCTGCAAAGAATATAATCAATCTGATTTTGGTGTTGACCATCTGGTGATGTCCATGTATAGAGTTTTCTCTTGTGTTGTTGGAAGAGGGTGTTTTCTATGACCAGTGTGTTCTCTTGGCAAAACTCTATTAGTCTTTGCCCTGCTTCATTCTGTATTCCAAGGCCAGATTTGCCTGTTACCCCAGGTGTTTCTTGACTTGCTACTTTTGCATTCCAGTCCCCTCTAATGAAAAGGACATCTTTTTTGCGTGTTAGTTCTAAAAGGTCTTGTAGGTCTTCATAGAACCATTCAACTTCAGCTTCTTCAGCATTACTGGTTGGGGCATAGACTTGGATTACTGTAATATTGAGTGGTTTGCTTTGGAAACGAACAGAGATCATTCTGTCGTTTTTGAGATTGCATCTAAGTACTATATTTCGGACTCTTTTGTTGACCATGATGGTTACTCCATTTCTTCTAAGGGATTTCTGCCCACAGTAGTAGATATAATGGTCATCTGAGTTAAATTCACCCATTCCAGTCCATTTTAGTTTGCTGAATCATAGAATGTCAATGTTCACTCTTGCCATCTCCTGTTTGACTGCCGGGAGCTGGCATATTGCATATTGAGTGCATATTGCATATTGCATATTGAGTGCAGCACTTTCCACAGCATCATCTTTCAGGATCTGGAATAGCTCAACTGGAATTCTATCACTGCCAGGAGCCAGCGTGAGGAGCTCCGCCCATGACAAAGGTCATGAGGAAGGAGGATCGGCATTCGCAAAGGCGGGATCGAGCCTCAGGAGTCCCCCATCTACCCCCAAAACCAGAGTCTGCCTACTTTCTGCTTTGTGCTTTCACCTACACCTCTGACTTTACGGGGGGCTGTCCCCCACTACCTCTCTGAAAAAAGAGTTAGCTTACAGCTCCAGTTAATAATTCCTGGGTGTGACAGTGTTTCAACCTACAAACTCCTTTGGAAATCCTCTAGCCTGCCTGAATAGGTTTTTCTGGCCACATGTGATTGTTCAGAGCCTCCCAACTGTGAGAGGCAGGAGATGTTCTAAACTGTCTAAACACAGATTCTTTTGAGTAGTTAAAAGATTGATTAGAAATTGTAGGGATTTTCACTTGTTGGGCCAATGTTTGCTGCTAAGTTTCCATATCCCTTACCTGCTGTGTCCCTGGCAGTGTATTGATTAATATAATTGGTGTAAGTAGTAGCTTTAATGTTTGTAACCTGGGACCCTTGAGTTAATTCTTTTTCTTGTTATAGCCCACCACACCTTTGCTCTGTAGGAATGCAACTTTATCTAATGCTTTTGGAGGGTGGGTCCTGACCAATCACCTTTAGAGAAAAATAAGTTTTCTGAAGAAAGGGTCTTAAAATGTTAACAGGCCTCCAGGCCAGAAGATGATGCAAATCACCTAAGCTTTTGTATATGATAAGTTTGCAGGAAGAAAGCCTGGCTTGCTGCATGACTCTACCCCTTCCCCCATTATCCTCTGTGCATAACTTAAGGTATAAAAACTACTTTGGAAAATAAAGTGTGGGCCTTGTTCACCGAAACTTGGTCTCCCCATGTCGTTCTTTCTTTCACCTTCTAGCTGAACTTTTCCTCTGAGGCAGGGAAGCTCGTCAAGCCTACTAATTTTGCCTGGGCTTCTAAGATCTGACTGGGGAGGCCTTAGTGTCTCCTCTCCTTCAGGAGAATGGGAGGATGCCTGCGGCCTTCGTAGGTGACGTAAATTCCCTGCTTTGGAATTTTATTCAGCCTCTTTTCTTCACTGAATTTCTTCGCTGAGCTATCCTTATTTCACCACTCTTTATATCCTTAATAAACGTTTAAGTAAGCAGTTGTTTCCTGATCCTCGCCAACGCCGTCCCCACTTCGAATTCCCTGGATCAGCCTGGGCTGGTCCCCGGCATTTGACTACTTCCAATTTGCCTTGATTCATGGACCTAACATTTGAGATTCCTAGGCAATATTGCTCTTTACAGCATTGGACCTTGCTTCTATCACAAGTCATTTCCACAACTGGATGTTGTTTTTGCTTTGGCTCCATCCCTTCATTCTTTCTGGAGTTATTTCTCCACTGATCTCCAGTACCATATTAGGCACCTACTGACCTGGGGAGTTCCTCTTTCAGTATCCTATCATTTTGCCTTTTCATACTGTTCATGGGGTTCTCAAGGCAAGAATACTGAAGTGGTTTGCCATTCCCTTCTGTAGTGGACCCCATTCTCTCCACCTTGACCTAACTGTCTTGGGTGGCCCCATATGGCATGGCTTAGTTTCATTGCGTTAGACAAGGCTGTGGTCTATGTGATTGGATTGACTATTTTTCTGTGATTATGGTTTGTGTGTCTTCCCTCTGATGCCTCTTGCAACACCTACCATCTTACTTTGGTTTCTCTTACCTTGGACGTGGGTTACTCTTCATGGCTGCTCCAGCAAAGTGCAGCTGCTGCTCCTTACCTTGGACACGGGGCATCTCCTCACAGCTGCCCCGCCTGACCTTGAAGGTGGAGTAGCTCCTCTCAGCCCTCCTGTGCCCGTGCAGCCACCACTTCTTGGACGCTCCTCTCGGCCGCCGCCCCTGACCTATGTCTGGGGTAGCTCCTCTCTGCTGCCGCCCTAGACCATTCAGGTATGACCCAAATCAAATTATGATTCTACAGTGGAAGTGAGAAATAGATTTAATGGACTAGATCTGATAATAGAGTGCCTGATGAACTATGGATGGAGGTTCATGACATTGTACAGGAAACAGGTATCAAGATCATCCCCATTGAAAAGAAATCCAAAAAAGCAAAATGGCTGTCTGAGTAGTCCTTACAAATAGCTATGAAAAGAAGGGAAGTGAAAAGCAAAGGAGAAAAGGAAAGATATAAGCATCTGAATGCAGAGTTCCAAAGAAAAGCAAGGAGAGATAAGAAAGCCTTCCTCAGCTATCAATGCAAAGAAATAGAGGAAAACAACAGCATGGGAAAGACTAGAGATCTCTTCAAGAAAATTGGAGATACCAAGGGAACATTTAATGCAAAGATGGGCTCAATAAAGGACAGAAATGGTATGGACCTAACAGAAGCAGAAGATATTAAGAAGAGGTGGCAAGAATACACAGAAGAACTGTACAAAAAAGATCTTCATGACACAGATAATCACGATGGTGTGATCACTCACCTAGAGCCAGACATCCTGGAATGTGAAGTCAAGTGGGCCTTAGAAAACATCACTACAAACAAAGCTAGCAGAGGTGATGGAATTCCAGTGAGCTATTTCAAATCCTGAAAGATGATGCTGTGAAGGTGCTATACTCTATATGCAAGCAAATTTGGAAAACTCAGCAGTGGCCACAGGACTGGAAAAGGTCAGTTTTCATTTCAGTCCCAAAGAAAGGCATTGCCAAACAATGCTCAAAGTACCACACAATTTCACTCATCTCACATGCTAGTAAGGTAATGCTCAAAATTCTCCAAGCCAGCCTTTAGCAATATGTGAACCGTGAACTTCTAGATGTTCAAATTGGTTTTAGAAAAGGCAGAGGAACCAAAGATCAAATTGCCAACATCCACTGGATTATGGAAAAAATAAGAGAGTTCCAGAAAAACAGAATTTTCTACTTTATTGACTATGCCAAAGCCTTTGACTGTATGGATCACAATAAACTGTGGAAAATTCTTCAAGAGATGGGAATACCATATCACCTGGCCTGCCTCTTGAGAAACCTCTATGCAGGTCAGGAAGCAACAGTTAGAATGGGACATGAAACAACAGACTGGTCCCAAATAGGAAAAGGAATATGTCAAGGCTGTATATTGTCACCCTGCTTATTTAACTTATATGCAGAGTACATCATGAGAAATGCTGGGCCAGAAGAAGCACAAGCTGGAATCAAGATTGCTGGGAGAAATATCAATACCCTCAGATATGCAGATGACACCACCCTTATGGCAGAAAGTGAAGAGGAACTAAATGAAAGTGGAGAGTGAAAAGTTGGCTTAAAGCTCAACATTCACAAAATGAAGATCGTGGCATCTGGTCCCGTGACTTCATGGGAAATAGATGGGGAAACAGTGGTAACAGTGGCTGACTTTATTTTTCTGGGCCCCAAAATCACTGCAGATGGTGATTACAGATATGAAATTAAAAGACACTTACTCCTTGGAAGGAAAGTTATGACCAACCTAGTTAGTATATTAAAAAGCAGAGACATGACTTTGTCAACAAAGGTCCATCTAGTCAAGGCTATTGTTTTTCCAGTGGTCATGTATGGATGTGAGAATTGGACTGTGAATAAAGCTGAGTGCTGAAGAATTGATGCTTTTGAACTGTGGTATTGGAGAAGACTTGAGAGTCTCTTGGACTGCAAGGAGATCCAACCAGCCAATTTTAAAGGAGATCAGTCCTGGGTGTACATTGGAAAAACTGATGCTAAAGCTGAAAGTCCAATACTTTGGCCACCTCATGTGAAGATTTGACTCATTGGAGAAGCCTCTGATGCTGGAGGGATTGGGGGCAGGAGGTGAAGGAGACGACAGAGGATGAGATGACTGGATGGTATCACTGACTCGATGGACATGGGTTTGAGTGAACTCCTGGAGTTGGTGATGGACAGGGAGGCCTGGCGTGCTGCAGTTCATGGGGTTGCAAAGAGTCAACTGAGCGACTGAACTGATATGTTACATTTAGTCATAGACTGTTTAGGGTCAAATACTTTTAAAACCAGCTGCTTAAACTGTCCTTATTTTAGCCATTAGTATGAAACACACATTTTTACAAATGGCATTATTATAATTACCATTCCTCATAATGATTTTAAGGAGATGTTGATTAGTTTTATTCTGTTAGCTTTTAAAAAGAAAGCATTAATGGCAAAATATACATTAATAGGTATTTGGAATTTAACCATAAAATATTATAGTTTATGTCACTGGTAAACATGCCATGAAGAAAAATTAAAGGCATTCACAAGAATTTTATTAAGTTAAATATCTGTTATAGAAAGGAAACACTATATATTGTACATCAGAATGATGAAAGTTCAGTCCTAGGCCAACTCTGTACTAAATTTTTAACTCTAAATCAACTTCAGTCTTATTTTAAGCATCATGTAATATATGTGAAACTATCTTATACAAAATAAAACACTATAAAATGTGCCAGAATTGCTCAGCCATCCACAAAGATTCATATTTTCTCTTTCATAGAACGGAATGCCTGTATTGCATGTCTTTCTTTCTTGTTCATCTAGTGTCGAATTCTCAACAATGATGAATGAAGTTTATAATGCCACCAGGGAAATCCATTAGGTTGGGCAAAGATACATCAAAATCCATAAAAAAATAAATTGGTTAAAACTTATGAAAATTAAAAACTTTCCATTTTCAAAATTAAGAAAATGAAAAGACAAGTCACCCTTTGGTGATAATGACATGTCAATGTAGGCTCATCAGTTGTAATTAACATACCACTCTTGGAGGATGTTGACTGTGGGAGAGAGAGGCTGGGCATGTGTGGGCAGAGGGGGCCTAGGGGTCTCTCTGTACTTTCTGCTCAAATTTGCTATGAACCTAAAACTGCTCTAAAAAGTAAAATAGTGTGTAGCTCCTCCATAAGTTGCACACTAAAAGAAAATATTTGCAAATCATATATGACAAAGGATTTGTACCTAAAACATATAAAGAAAGTTTACAGTCAATCCAGTATTTAAAATATACCCCCAAAATGAGCAAAAGATTTAAATAGATATTTCACTGAAGAGGATATAGGAATGGTTAATTAAGCACATGAAAAGATGCTGAACATCACTAGTCACTAGGGAAATGGAAATTTAAATCACAATGAGACACTACTATACATCCACCAGAATAGCTATAATAAAAAGACTAGACAATAGCAAGCACTGCTTACAATGTGGTGCAAAGGGATCTCATACAATGCTACTGGGAAGGTTAAGTAGTACAGACACTGGAAAACTATTTAGTAGTTTCTTAAGTTAAACACAAACTTAACATATGACCTAGAAATTTCTCTCCTAAGAACACACCCAAGAGATGAAAACATATATACCCACAAAGATTTATATATGAATGTTCATAGCATTATTCATAATAGTTAATACTGGAAACAATCCAAATGTCTAACAACCAAGCACTGGATAAACAAATTTGTGTATGTACTCAATGGGACACCATTTAGCACTAAAAAGGAATAAACTTATTCATGTGCCAACATGGAGGGATCTCAAAAGCACTAAGCTAAATGAAATTAAGCAGACTCAAAAGACAATACTGTATGATTCTATTTACATGCAATGTCTAGAAAAGGCAAATTTGTAAAGGCAAAAGCTGATCAATGTGGAGGTCCAAAGGTGAGACTGAGGATTAATCTGCAAATGGCAAAAGGAAAACTTTGGGTGACAAAAATGTTCTAAAGTAGGATTGTGGTAATGGTTGCATAATTGTATAAGTTTACTAAAACCACTTAATTCACTTAGAATGGGCAAATTTTATAGTATGTAAATTATGCCTTAATAAAGCTGTGAAAAAAGTTTCAAGAAATTCAAACAGCCTATCTACCTTCTACTCTTGACAAACGAAATCCTTAAAAATGACTAAACAAATAATTGCAGAGAATTATACCTACTACTTCAGACTTCAACTTATAAAAGTATCAGATCACTGTTCCACTGAGTGACTAATAACCTCAACCCCGCCTCCTGCCACACACACAAACATACCACAGCTAAAGATCACAAATCAGGCCATTGTGCCAAGTTAAAATACTGGAGTATTTGAAATGGAAACGGAAAACACAGCCAAGTTCAAGTTTTGTTTCCCTGTCACTGACTACAATCTTTTTAAATGATATAAAAATTCTGCCTCAGAAAAAAGAGGTCTCATACAGTATAGCAATTTAAGTCATCTAATATTATACCAATATTATACACCTACACTTACATATAGTCAAAGTTATCTGGCTTCTGCCTTGCTTATTTTTGCTGAAGGAAGATGTACACTGGTTTTAGTCATCTAGAAAATGTCTTTAACATTTTATTTTGTAAGTATTTTTAACAAAATATTTTTGCATATATCTATGAAACAGCCCTCAAATATGTGCTTTTACAGTTCAGAAACAAACTTCTAAAGTACTGAAAAGCCCTCTCTAATTGGCAAAGTAAATGCTTAAGAAAACATTTGGCTACTGAGATAAACACACATATGCACATTGTATATAAGCAAAAATACATACATTTTTTTCTCCTTCCTTAAAAGTTTACTTCAAATGTGTATGCTACCCAGAATGTATACTCTTCAAAATGCTTTTGTGATATAGAGATAACAAAATTCTGTATATCACACAAAGCATCATTTTAGAAGTTGTCTTACCTATTTCAATTTTATAATCATAAAATAAAGAAGTTTGAAAATATAAGGGAACATATTTCAGATGAATAAGAAGGCTCTATGCAGACACAGGAATAAATATTGTCACATTAATAGGACTCCCTAATTTTAGCTCTTGCCCTGTACATATTGACTTGATATTAAGCATGTATCAAGTTTTCATGTCCTTGTAGTGCTGGGTAAATCAATGAATAATTTATTCCTATCCATACTACTTTGGTGGATTCCTATACAACTCCTAGGCCTTCTATTTTCCAATAGCATCCATCAGGCATGAATTTGCAAACATCCTTGGTAACTTAACTGGGACTCTCCAATGGCAGCCTTTAGAGTGCCAAGATCTGCCTCTGCAAACTGAGTTGTATTTCAGGCAACAGACAAGCTGAGTTTCAGTATTCTGATGCCTTGCATAACAACACTCTTACAGAGTGAGAACTGGTTTCCTTTCCATCTATGTTCTAAGCAGTAAAGTGATCAAAGAATGCTGTTTTCTAGTCTACTTAAGAGTTCATAGAAATTTAGCTTAGATCCTGCAAAAATACAGAAATAAAAATATTGCTGAAAATTGCATATCAACACTTTGTTGTTCTGCTGCTGCTTTTTAAAAGAACCATATGTATTTCCAGCCTGGTTGGGTCTCTAAAGAGCCAAGGAATAGCCAGATGGTAAACCCATGCAGAGTGCCCCCCTTTAGATTGTTTAGCAGTGTTGCTAGATACTAATACTGGCTTTCATTCCGTATTTTTCTTATTTAAGGGGCCTCATTGTCTGTTCATGAAAAACATTCAGTTCTTTATTTCAGATCTTCATGTGTCTGAATCTTATATGTGAAATAGAATTTACATGTCTTCCCTCCTCCCACCTACCAAGGAGCCTTTTTGGAAAACTACTTTCACAGATAGTTAGCCAAAGGATGCTGCCTCTCTTCACTTGATGGATGAATCCAGTCTGGCCCAATCTGTATAATGTGTTATAAACATGGACATTACTATCTGCATTTGTTTTCCTGTTTCTTCTGAAAATATTTTAATATTTCATTGTTTTTTTTTTTTTTAAAGAAAGCTTATTTTCAGCTAATTTTCTTGAAATAGCTCATCCATCCCTAATGTTAGCTCTAATTTCATGGAGGGTGAGGATGAAATATGCACATCTCATGTGGAAATAATCTTTTTTCAGGAGTGAAACAAAATTAAAAGAAAAAAAAAAAGTATTTAAGTAACTACCCATGAGTGATAATCCTTTAATGCATTAACTAGCTGACAGTCACTCATGAGACACTACATCCTGCAAATCTTAAAAAGAGAATTTTTCCTTGTTTCTGTATTTTCCTTTTATCTTTATCCTGAATTTCAGTCTTTAGAAATTGATTTTAAAAGATACAAAGTGATACCTGAAGTCTAGAAGTTCAACATTTGAAAGGTTACTTTCTAATTATTAATGAACTGTGGTGCTTCTAAATATACAGATATAGAATAAAAATAGCAAAGAAGCAAAAAAGAAAATGCATTCAATTCTCAGGATTATCATCGTTTCAAATATATTGACATGCAAAAAAAATTCTCAGAGCATTCAGATAAAAAAACAACAACAATTTTTAAGTAGCAGTTCATTGAAAGGCCAGTTTTAGTTACTCAGTTTCACATTTTCAAAAACTCTTGACATTTATATATTGCCATAGTGGCAGCACGGTAAGTATCTCCAAAGGGAGACAGTGTCTCTTGTGATGCACTAAGTGTTATAAAGGACAGTCATTTCACAATTCCAGATTAAGTCAATAAGTATATTACCATGTAAGCAGTTTTCATGACAGAAACTCAATAATCACTTGCTAACCTGGAGTGCAGACTGTGGAATTGTCCAAGCCATATAACCTGTCTAGTAGGATGAGTAAGTTAAAATACATATCTAATATCCTTGTTTTTTATGGGAAATAATTCAGTTAGGAAATAATCCATATCTTATATCTGTTCAAATGAGAAAATATCTAGTAACCTTTTATGAGAAACAATACAGATAATATTTATTCTGATTGTGTATACAGAAGTAGATATTAAGGAAATTGGTAATTTTGTCAAGGATTTGCTACAGAGAAATGCTCAAGAAGGAAGACTTTTGTCCTATTACCAATAAATTGAATCTCCGGGAAATAAACTTTCTATACAAGATATCCTTACCTTTTATAAATGTTTATTGTCTTTTAAGTACACATCTGTATCTATTACCTCATTTACTTCTCACAGAAACCCTGTGAATTATTTTTGAAACAGCTTTATGGGGTTAAATCAGCAAGTCAAATTGTGGAGAAGTGGAATATTGTTTCTCAGGACTTGTTTTCCTCTGAAAGTGGATGTTTCTGTTGATAGGATGTTGTGCAGAAATGAGTACACACTCTAAATTTGGTCTGACAGATGAATTAAAGGAAAGTAAGGGTTTCTATCTTGCATGAGAATAAATTAAGACATTCTGTATCTTTTTGGGCTCCAAAATCCCTGCAGAAGGTGACTGCAGCCATGAAATTAAAAGACACTTAGTCCTTGGAAGAAAAGTTATGACCAATCTAGATAGCATATTGAAAAGCAGAGACATTACTTTGCCAACAAAGGTCCGTCTAGTCAAGGCTATGGTTTTTCCAGTGGTCATGTATGGATGCGAGAGTTGGACTGTGAAGAAAGCTGAGTGCCGAAGAATTGATACTTTTGAACTGTGGTGTTGGAGAAGACTCTTGAGAGTCCCTTGGACTGCAAGGAGATCCACCCAGTCCATTCTAAAGGAGATCAGCCCTGGGATTTCTTTGGAAGGAATGATGCTAAAGCTGAAACTCCAGTACTTTGGCCACCTCATGCGAAGAGTTGACTCATTGGAAAAGACTCTGATGCTGGGAGGGATTGGGGGCAGGAGGAGAAGGGGACGACAGAGGATGAGGTGGCTGGATAGCATCACTGACTCGATGGACGTGAGTCTGAGTGAACTCCGGGAGATGCTGATGGACAGGGAGGCCTGGTGTGCTGCAATTCATGGGGTTGCAAAGAGTCAGACAGGACTGAGTGACTGAACTGAACTGAACTGAACTGATGATTGCCCAACATATGTTGAGATGAGGTCTTTCAATGATAAATAGAGCATTTAAATGTAGACCAAATATCCTCTAATCACAAAAGTTATTTGGAATATTATCATGTTCCAAATTATCCAAAACATAACATTATTATATTCCAAATTATCAAAAAGAGGATATTCTCTCAAAAAAGCAATATGTTGGAAAATTTAACACATTATTTAATATTGGACATTTTTCCTAAGAGTTTTGAGGCTATTTTGATAAAAACAAACATTTTAAAAAGAACATTGTAAAAAATATTTTGAAACTGGGTATTAGAATCAATATCTAGTTTATTTCTACATTTTTTAAAATTTATTTTTTAATTGGAAGAAAATTGCTTTACAGTGTTGGGTTCTGTCATACAAATCTTGCCATAATCTATCTGTTTTACACATGATAGTATATATATATATATATCTCAATGCTACAAAAAGATGAGTCAAACTCTAATTTTTATTATGGTTGTTTAGAACCAAGAAAACACTGGTTCTGGCACATAGTCATAGAAAATTATTGTTATTTTTCGTAACTCACTTAAAATGTATATAAAAATTTAAATACTAATTAAAATACCTGAAAGAATGCTAGAACATGTTTAATTTTAGAGAAGATATTGATCATATTCAATAACTACTTCCATCCCTTGCATAATCATTGAAGTAAGAAAGCAAATCAAACTATAGACAACTATGAAACTATATGTAATGTGATTTTACCATTATAGGAGTTGCTGACAATTCCTATAATGACAATTACTATGATGATATTATGGAAAAAGAGTTATATAAACTATATTTATTTTATTTAATTACAAATGTATTGTACAATTTAATTCACCTGTTAAAGCTTGGGTCTAAAACAAAACACAACCATTAAGTTTTAGATCAATGATATTTATAAAATAATTTAAAATATATATAAAGAAAGGAGAAGCCATATTCTAAGAAATGTAACTATAGTAGAATTTAATATATTTATGAAATTCAGTGCAATATCTATCTAATGGAATATAGGCCATGTTAGTGTGTGTATTATTCTCAATGGTGGTAAAAATTTTAAGTAGCTAAATATACTTAGATGTTGAAATTTGAATCAAATAACCTATAACAAAAATATTAGCAAAACACCCTTTTAATGTGTGAGGCAAATTCAAAAACTTTGTGGAAATCTGCATACTTCAAACTATTCGTTCATCAAAGTCACTTCTAAGATACAGCCTGAAAGAATTAAACACATCCCTAATCACATCATTTTTGACAAAAGAATGACTTAAGCACCAGGTAGAAAATGTCCACCATTAATTTTCTATTTCCTTCAAGCAAAGTGTGGATATTTAAATGACATAAGTGTTGGCGATATAATTTTGGTGTCTTATCCTGTAATAAAAATACAAAAATCAATACCTTTAAGATTGAGAGACCCCTATCTTAAAATTTTATTGCCCATTAACCACTAATGTTTGCTTGTCAGTACATTTTAACATCTTGCCCTTGAACTCCTCTTTCATTTCTATTTCCTTTCCTATACACTCTGCTGCACCTAAATCCACCTCTAGTGTGACCTCATTGTTTTTCCTTGCTCTTGGTCACAGCATTATTGTCTTCCATGACTTTGCTCCCTTGAGAACATTTATTCACCCACTGTAATAACTCTCTTTTGGGTTAATATGGTTTACTAGTGATAAATAGATGAGTGAATAACTTTCAACTATTTTAACATACAGGGAAAACATGTTAAACCCTAAGCCTTGTTATTATGCCTTATCATCACACTACAAAAGTTAATATTTGTGGCTATGCACCAAGAGTTTGTGAAACTAATTTTATCCTTATGGTGATTACTAGAGTTATTGATTGATTTTTAAGTAACTTATGACAAAATATATTAATGACTATGGAAGCCAAAACATTTATAAATAAAACTGAAAATTACCTACAAGTAAAAAAGTAGACTCAGTCAAGAGACTGAGCCAGACATGCCTTGGAGTGTTTGAGTGTCTCCTGCGGAGGCACTGGGTCAGCAATGATGTGCTGCAGGGACAGGGGCTCTGGCTGTTGCAAACCTCGGGGTGCAGCTTGTGGCATAAGTCCTCTTGGAGGAGGTCGCCTTTAGTACCACCATAGAGCCACTGTGAAGATGACCAACAAACTGAAGAACAATTATACCAAAGAAGTTCTTGCATTGTTGCAAAAGTTCTAGGGCCAACAACAGATTTCCCAACCTGGGGATCCGGCAAAGGGACTGAGAACACCCAGGGAATTTGACTTTGGAGACCAGTGGGATTTGATTATAGAACTTCCGCAGGACTGGGAAAATGGACTCTTAGAGGGCACAAACAAAACCTTGTGTGCAACAGGACCCAGGAGAAAGGAGCAGTGACCTCTCAAAAGACTGAGCCAAACTTGCCTGTGAGTGTCCAGGAGTCCCTGGCAGAGGCATGGGTTGCAAGTGGTCTGCCACAGGGTTGGGGCACTGAATACAATAGTCCTGGAAGCTACAGGGTGTGCTGTCATAAGTCCTTTTGAAGGAGGCCAAACTACAAGGAGGGAACACAGCCTCACCCATCAGCAGAAAATTGGATTAAAGATTTATTGAGCATGGCCCTACCCATCAGAGCAAGACCAGGATATCCCCACAGTCAGTGCCTCCCATCAGGAAGCTTTCACAAACTTCTTATCCATCAGAGGGCTGTGGGTGTGCTTAGCCGCTTATTTGTGTCCAGCTATTTGCCACCCCATGGACTGTAGCCCACCAAGCTCCTCTGTCCATGGGGATTCTCCAGGAAAGAATACTGGAGTAGCTTGCAATATCCTTCTCCAGTGGATCTTCCCAACCTAGGGATTGAACCCAGGTCTGCTGCATTGATCCAGATACCTTACCATCTGAGCCTCCATCCATGAGAGGGCAGACAGAATGAAAACCACAATCACAGAACATTAAATAAACTGATCACATGGATCACAGCCTTGTCTAACTCAATGAAACTATGAGCCTTGCTATATAGGGCTACCCAAAATGGACGGGCCATGGTGGACAAAATGTGGCCCACTGGAGAAGGGAATGAAAACCACTTCAGTATTCTTGCCTTGAGGACCTCATGAACATAATGAAGAGGCAAAAAGATATGACACTGAAAGATGAACTCCCCAGGTCAGTAGCTGCCCAATATGCCACTGCAGAAAAGTGGAGAAATAACTCCAGAAAGAATGAAGAGGCTGAGCCTAAGCGAAAACAATGCCCAGCTGTGGATACATCTGATGATGAAAGTAAAGTCTGATGCTGTTAAGAATAAAATTGCATAGGGACCTGGAACAAAATTGCATAAGAACCTATGAAAATTTCATAGGAACCATGAATCAAGGTAAGTTGGGAGTGGTCAAACAGGAGATGGCTAGACTGAATACTGACATTTTAACAATCAGTGAACTAAAATGTACAAGAATGAGCGAATTTAATTCATATGACCATTATATCTACTAGTGTGGGCAAGAATCCCTTAGAAGAAATGGAGTAGCCCTCATAGTCAATTCACAGCCCTCAATTCATAGCCCTCAGAGTCTGAAATGCAGTACTTGGGTGCAATCTCAAAAACAACAGAAAGATTTCTGTTCATTTCCAATGAAACCATTCAGTATCACAGTAATCCAAGTCTATGCCTCAACCAATAATGCCAAAGAAGCTGAAGTTCAACAGCTCTATGAAGACATACAAGACATTCTAGAACTAACACCAAAAAAAAAAAAAAAAAGAGGTCTGTTTCATCATAGGGGACTGTAATGCAAAGGTAGCAAGTCATGAGGTAGCTGGAGTAAGAGGCAAGTGTGCTCTTGGTATACAAAATGAAGCAGGGCAAAGGCTAAAAGAGTTTTGCCAAGAAACACAATGGTCAGAGCAAATACCCTCTTTCAACAACACAAGAGATGATTCTACACATGGACATCCCCAGATCAAAATCAGATTGGTTATATTCTTTGCAGCCAAAGATGGAGAAGCTCTATACAGAGAGCAAAAAGAAGACTGGGATCTGACTGTGGCTCAAATCATGAAATCCTTGTTGTAAAATTCAGACTTAAGACAAAAGGGAAACCACTAGGCCATTCAGGATGACCTAAATCAAATCCCTTATGATAATACAGTGGAAGTGACAAATAGATTCAAGGGAGAGATATGATAGAAAGAATGCCAGAAGAACTATGGATGGAGGTTTGTAACATTGTACAGGAGGCTGTGATCAAAACCACCCCCAAGAAAAAGAAATGGAAAAAGCCAAAACTGCTGTCTGAGGAGGCCTTACAAATAGCTGTGCAAAGAAGAGAAGTGAAAAGCAAGGAGAAAAGGAAAGATATAAGCATCTGAATCCAAAGAATAGCAAGAAGGGATAAGAAAGCCTTCCTCAGCAATCATTGCAAAGAAATAGAGGAAAACAATACAATGGGAAAGACTAGAGAGCTCTTCAAGAAAATTAGAGATACCAAGGGAACATTTCATTCAAAGATGGGCACAATAAAGGACAAAAATGGTATGCAACTAAAAGAAGCAGAAAATATTAAGAGGTGGCAAGAATACACAGAAGAACTATACAAAAGTGATCTTCATGACCCAGATAACCACAATGAATGATCAATCACCTAGAGTCAGACATCCTGTAGTGCAAAGTCAAGTGGGTCTTAGGAAGCATCACTGTGACTAAAGCTAGTGGAGGTCTTGGAATTCCAGCTGAGGTATTTCAAATCCTAAAAGATGATGCTGTTAAAGTGATGCACTCAATAAGTCAGCAATTTTAAATACTCAGCAGTGGCCACAGGACTGGAAAAGGTGTTTTCATTCCAATCTCAAAGAAAGGCAAAGTCAAAGAATGTTCAAACTGCCACACAATTGCACTCATCTCACACGCTAGCAAAGTAATGCTCAAAATTCTCCAAAGTAGGCTTCAACAGTACATGAACCATAAACTTGCAGATGCTCAAGCTGGATTTATAAAAGACAGAGGAATCAGAAATCAAATTTCCAACATACGTTGGATCATAGAAAAAACAAGAGTTATAGAAAAGCATATACTTCTGCTTCATTGATTATGCTAAAGCCCTTGTGCATATCACAACAAACTTGAAAATTCTTAAAGAGATTGGGATACCAGACCACCTTACCTGCCTCCTGAGAAACCTGTATGCAGTTCAAGAAGCAATAGTTAGAACTGGACATGGAATAACAAACTGCTTCCAAATTGCAAAAGGAATATGTCAAGACTGTGTATTGTCACCCTGTTTATTTAACTTATATGCACAGTATATCATGCGAAATGCTGGGCTGGATGAAGCACAAGCTGGAATCAAGATTGCCAGGAGAAATATTAATAATCGCAGATATGCAGATGACACCACCCTTATGGCAGAAAGCAAAGAGGAACTAAAGCACCGCTTGATGAAAGTGAAAGAGGAGAGTGAAAAAGCTGGCTTAAAACTCAACATTCAAAAAACAAAGATCATTGCATCCAGTACATCAATTCATAACAAACAGATGGGGAAACAATGGAAACAGTGACAGATTTTATTTTCTTGGGCTCCAAAATCACTGTAGGTAGTGACTTCAGCAATGAAATTAAAAGACACGTAGCCCTTGGAAGAAAAACTATGACCAACCTAGATATATTAAATGACCAATCTCTGCATATTAAAAAGTAGAGACATTACTTTGGCAACAAAGGTCCATAAATAAAGTCTTTTGTTTTTCCCGTAGTCATGTATGGATGTGAGATCAACCATAAAGAAAACTGAGTGCAGAAGAATTGATGTTTTTGAACTGTGGTTTTGAAGAAGACTCTTGAGAGTCCTTTGGACTGCAAGATCAAACCAGTGAATCCTAAAGGAAATCAGTTCTGACTACTCATTGGAAGGACTGATGCTGAGGGTGAAATTCCAATACTTTGTGATGTGAACAGCTGACTCATTGGAAAAACCCTGGTGCTGGGAATGATTGAAGGTGGAATGAGAGGGGTCTGGCAGAGGATGAGATGGTCTGATGGTATCATCGAATGAATGGACGAAAGTTTGAGCAAGCTGTGGGGATTTGGTGGTGGACAGGGAAACATGGCATGCTGCAGTCCATGGGGTCACAAAGAGTTGGACACGACTTAGCGACAGAATTGAACAGAACTTTAAAAAGTGAAAACAGATTATAGAATTGACATTAACCCAAACTTTATTTTAGAAAAAGTGCTCAAAAATTTCCATCAACCTTCAGATTTTTAGATACCTTTTAAAACCAGTTTGAATCAGAGTTATTATCTCATCTATCTTTCACAATTATATAATTTACTTTTTATAATTATATGCTTTTACTTCCTAGTAAGACAGATCAATTGAAACAAAAGAACCACCTTAGAATAGGTGGTTCTAACCAACCTTAGAATAGGTTGAACACTACTCACTATGCTACTTAGAAAACACACAGCGTAACCCTTGTGGTGTTTTGAAGTATTTTCCTTCCTTCATAAATATTCTTTGTAGTAATTTGTTCCTATTTCAGTTTCCATTTTCATCAACATATATCCTTAAATAATGCATTCTCAAATCTGTTCTTGTTCACTATGTATCAGTTAGTTCCAAATACTCATAAAGAGAAGGGAGATTTTTTCAAATACAGTTATTTTTTAAAAATGGAACTTCTAAAGATTGCAGCCAGTTATTTTGGGTTTATTGTGAGCCCTATCTGATCTAGAAATTATTGCAGTAAAAAATCAATCTCAGTTTTTATGATGTTAAAATTAATCATGGTAGAAGCCAAAAAATAAGTTTTTTTTCCTATAATGAACATTTATTCATTCAATTTTGACAATTACTAGTTATGTATTCTATATTTTTATTAAAATAATATCAATCAGCTTAACTAATGCTATCAACTTGTTTATTCTACAAAATATCTGTCCTACTTATAAAAGGATGCTTTAAAGTCATGGGATTTGAATTCTTATATTTTAAATTATGGTTGTACGCACAGGTCAAGAAGCCTTGTCACTGGAAATCTCTCTTGTTGTCACCAAAGTTCTGTTACATCCTAAGACTTTTATAACGAAAACCTATACTGACAAGATAGAGAAGTGCATGATGTTTTCTAGTTAGAGCTGCTATACAGAACTGTGATCTATTATCCACCTGAGAGCCATAAAAATGCTCAAACAACTTTACCCCGCCATGTCCGATAATTATGTAATAAAAAAGCCAGGTTATTTCAGCACATAAAATGGTTTAACGTGATTAATTTTCTGAAAGCTTAAATTGAAAGTGCATGAGAATCATTAAGACCATGCTTGGCCTGGATTGTGAAAATCCATTACTGCCCTTCTCTGATACATCTCTTAAAATCTAGCACTTTTGTGCACTTTCTTTTTAATTATTAAGAACCATAGGTATGCCTATATATCCACATGAATATCCAACTCATCACATGAAATATATTTTTCCGTACAAATTTTTTTTCATAAATTCTGTTCTCTCAGAGCTACTCATACCTTTCTATGTATTTCCTCATTAGAAAGTAAGAAAAATGTTTCTTCAATGGTAAGTATAATGTTAAATCATCATGATTTATTTAACATTGCTGATATCACTAGACACTGTCTGAGATATTGTTAGAATATATCATCTGGGGTTTTTATTCTTCAACTTTTAGTTAGTTAAAAAGATTTATTGAGCCTGGAAGGTGGTGCTACTACCTGTTTCTCAACAGTAAACAGACTCTCAATCAATACACTGAGCTGTTGATGCCTGGCCTCTAGTCATACAGTTCTAAACGTTATCAGAACCTCCAGGCCTACATTCTCACGTTCTTCATTGCCCAAGGCAGCATTACTGGAAAGTATTGCTGTCTATACAGGTCATTACCAAATTTTGACTATTAAAGAAAACAATTACAACACACACAGAAAAAAATAAAAAAAACCTTCAAACTAAAAGTCTCATTTCTAAAGTCTTGCTGATCACACCATGATGGAAAATGGAAGGAGGCCCAAATGTCCACCAGGAGTGATCGTCCTTTGCTCTGACCTAACCCCACTTCCTGCCTGCCTTGCCTCACCTCAGCCTTCTCATCCTTACTTCTACTCTGTTTCCAAAGCATCAGCTGTCAAGCACCAATGTCCCACTTATATAATTTTACAGAGTAATTTAATTCTTATTTACCTATCTCCCATGTGCATGCCTGCTAGCTAATTTGCTTCAGTCGTGTCCAATTCTTTGTGACCCTATGGGCTGTAGCCCACCAGGTTTCTCTGTCCATGGGATTCTCCAGGCAGGAACACCGGAGTGAGTTGCCATGTACTCCTCCAGGGGGTCTTCCTGACCCTAGGGATTGAATCTGCATCTCCTGTGACTCCTGCACTGGAGGCAGATTCTTGACCACTGAGCCACCAGGGAAGCCCATCTCCCATGTAGATAATAGCAAAGGTGCCATGTGTCTCATCTTTGATCACCAAAGAGGCCAATCAAGATTATTTTCCTCCAGTAAAGATTAGAATGATGCTGCCACCCTCTCAGAGTGAGTCATTTCAATCATTTCAACTGCAAGCAACTTTTTAAAATAACTTTTTTTTTCTTTTCACTAACCTAGTCAGAGAGGAGCATTCATTCAATACCTGATATACACATTCATTAATATTGCATTGTCATGACACTGTACACCCTTTTCATACAATGAAAAGAATGATCTCATTAAAATGTGTCATTAGTTTTCTCTCAAAGCCACCCTTAAATGCTGCCTTTTTCTATTTTGGTAGAGGTACAAAGTCAATCTAAATGAAGTATTTCCACTATTTTAATATTATATATTCAGGGATATCACCATTTATATTTATATTGACATGTTACTTTAACTAGATCTATCAGTGAATTATAACTGATTTTGTGTGTGTTTGGTTAATAATATGAACTAACATTAAAATGAGACTTGAAATACATATTTAATAACACCTTAATAACATTTATATATAAAGTATTTTTTCTATAAAACAGATACTATCAGTTCAGTTCAGTTGCTCAGTTGTGTCTGACTCTTTGCAACCCCATTAATTGCAGCACACCAGGCCTCCCTGTCCAGCACCAACTCCCGGAGTTTACTCAAAACCATGTCCATTGAGTTGGTGATGCCATCCAGCCATCTCATCCTCTGTTGTCTCCTTCTCCTCCTGTCCCTAATCCCTCCCAGCATCAGGGTCTTTTCCAATGAGTCAACTCTTCGCATGAGGTAGCCAAAGTATTGGAGTTTCAGCTTCAGCATCAGTCCTTCCAAAGAACACTCAGGACTGAACTTCTTTAGAATGGACTGGTTGGATCTCCTTGCAGTCCAAGGGATTCTCAAGAGTCTTCTCCAACACCACAGTTCAAAAGCATTAATTCTTTGGCACTCAGCTTTCTTCACAGTCCAACTCTCACATCCATACTTGACCACTAGAAAAACCATAGCCTTGACTAGACGGACCTTTGTTGGCAAAGTAATGTCTCTGTTTTTAATATGCCATCTAGGTTGGTCATAACTTTCCTTCCAAGGAGTAAGCATCTTTTAATTTCATGGCTGCAGTCACCATCTACAGTGATTTTGGAGCACAGAAAAATAAAGTCTGCCACTGTTTCCAAGTTTCCCCATCTATTTCCCATGAAGTGATGGGACCAAACGCCATGATCTTAGTTTTCTGAATGTTGAGCTTTAAGCCAACTTTTTCACTCTCCTCTTTTACTTTCATCAAGAGGCTTTTGAGTTCCTCTTCACTTTCTGCCATAAGGGTGGTGTCATCTGCATATCTGAGGTTATTGATATTTCTCCGAGCAATCTTGATTCGAGCTTGTGCTTCTTCCAGCCCAGCGTTTCTCATGATGTACTCTGCATAGAAGTTAAATAAGCAAGGCGACAGTATATAGCCTTGATGTACTCCCTTTCCTATTTGGAACCAGTCTGTTCCATGTCCAGCTCTAACTATTGCTTCCTGACCTGCATAGAGATTTCTCAAGAGGCAGGTCAGGTGGTCTGGTATTCCCATCTCTTTCAGAATTTTCCACAGTTTATTGTGATCCACACAGTCAAAGGCTTTGGCATAGTCAATAAAGCAGAAATAGATGTTTTTTTATGGAACTCTCTTCCTTTGTCCATGATCTCTGGTTCCTCTGCCTTGTCTAAAACCAGCTTGAACATCAGGAAGTTCATGGTTTGCCTACTGCTGAAGCCTGGCTTGAAGAATTTTGAGCATTACTTTACTAGCGTGTGAGACAAGTGCAATTGTGTGCTAGTTTGAGCATTCCTTGGCATTGGCTTTCTTTGGGATTGGAATAAAACCTGATCTTTTCCGGTCCTGTGACCACTGCTGAGTTTTCCAAATTTGCTGATATATTGAGTGCAGCACTTTCACAGCATCATCCTTTAGGATTTGAAATAGCTCAACTGGAATTCCATCACCTCCACTAGCTTTGTTCATAGTGATGCTTTCTAAGGCCCACTTGACTTCACATTCCAGGATGTCTGGCTATAGGTGAGTGATCACACCATCATGATTATCTGGGTCGTGAAGATCTTTTTTGTACAGTTTTTCTGTGTATTCTTGCTACCTCTTCTTAATATCTTCTGCTTCTGTTAGATCCATACCATTTCTGTTCTTTATCGAGCCCATATTTGCCTGAAATGTCCCCTTGGTATCTCTAATTTTCTTGAAGAGATCTCTAGTCTTTCCCATTCTGTTGTTTTCCTCTATTTCTTTGCATTGATAGCTGAGGAAGGCTTTCTTATCTCTCCTTGCTCTTTTTTGGAACTCTGCATTCAGATGCTTATATCTTTCCTTTTCTCCCTTGCTTTTCGCTTCTCTTCTTTTCACAGCTATTTGTAAGGCCTCCTCAGACAGCTATTTTGCTTTTTTGCATTTCTTTTCCATGGGGATGGTCTTGATCCCTGTTTCCTGCAAAATGTCATGAACCTCCGTCCATAGTTTATCAGGCACTCTGTCTATCAGGTCTAGTCCCTTAAATCTATTTCTCACTTCCATTGTATAATCATAAGGGGTAAGAATTGATGCTTTTGATCTGTGGTGTTGGAGAAGACTCTTGAGAGGTCCTTGGACTGCAGGGAGATCCATCCAGTTCATTCTAAAGGAGATCAGCCCTGGGTATTCTTTGGAAGGAATGATGCTAAAGCTGAAACTCCAGTACTTTGGCCACCTCATGCAAAGAGTTGACTCACTGGAAAAGACGCTGATGCTGGGAGGGATTGGGGGCAGGAGGAGAAAGGGACGACAGAGGATGAGATGGCTGGATGGCATCACCGACTTTATGGACGTGTGTTTGAGTGAACTCCGGGAGATGGTGATGGACAGGGAGGCCTGGCGTGCTGTGATTCATGGGGTCGCACAGAGTCGGACATGACTCAGTGACTGAACTGAACTGAACTGAATGGTCTAGTTATTTTCCCTACTTTCTTCAATTTCAGTCTGAATTTGGCAATAAGGAGTTCATGGTCTGAGCCACAGTCAGCTCCCAGTCTCATTTTTGCTGACTGTACAGAGCTTGTCCACCTTTGCCTGCAAAGAATATAATCAATCTGACTTCGGTGTTGACCATCTGGTTATGTCCATGTGTAGAGTCTTCTCTTTTGTTGTTGGAAGAGGGTGTGCTATGACCAGTGTGTTCTCTTGGCAAAACTCTCTTAGCCTGTGCCCTTCTTCAGCCTGTAATCCAAGGAAATTTGCCTGTTACCCCAGGTGTTTCTTGACTTCCTTCTTGCATTCCAGTCCCCTCTAATGAAAACGACATCTTTTTTGGATGTTAGTTCTATAAGGTCTTGTAGTGCTGGGAACCGGCATATTGCATATTGAGTGCATATTGCATATTGCATATTGAGTGCAGCACTTTCCACAGCATCATCTTTCAGGATCTGGAATAGCTCAACTGGAATTCTATCACTGCCAGGAGCCAGCGTGAGGAGCTCCGCCCATGACAAAGGTCATGAGGAAGGAGGCTCGGCATATGCAAAGGCTGGATCGAGCTTCAGGAGTCCCCCTGGAAATTCTGGAGCATCTACCCCCAAAACCAGAGTCTGCCTACTTTCTGCTTTGTGCTTTCACCTACACCTCTGACTTTACGGGGGGCTGTCCCCCACTACCTCTCTGAAAAAAGAGTTAGCTTACAGCTCCAGTTAATAATTCCTGGGTGTGACAGTGTTTCAACCTACAAACTCCTTTGGAAATCCTCTAGCCTGCCTGAATAGGTTTTTCCAGCCACATGTGATTGCTCAGAGCCTCCCAACTGTGAGAGGCATGAGATGTTCTAAACTGTCTAAACACAGATTCCTTTGAGCAGTTAAAAGATTGATTAGAAATTGTATTGGTGAAGGATTTTCACTTGTTGGGCCAATGTTTGCTGCTAAGTTTCCATATCCCTTACCTGCTGTGTCCCTGGCAGTGGATTGATTAATATAATTGGTGTAAATAGTAGCTTTAATGTTTGTAACCTGGGACCCTTGAGTTAATTCTTTTTCTTGTTATAGCCCACCACACCTTTGCCCTATAGGAATGCAACTTTATCTAATGCTTTTGGAGGGTGGCGCTTGACTTATCACCTTTAGAGAAAAATAAGTTTTCTGAAGAAAGGGTCTTAAAATGTTAACAGGCCTCCAGGCCAGAAGATGATGCAAATCACCTAAGCTTTTGCATATGATAAGTTTGCAGGAAGAAAGCCTGGCTTGCTGCATGACTCTACCCCTTCCCCCATTATCCTCTATGCATAACTTAAGGTATAAAAACTACTTTGGAAAATAAAGTGTGGGCCTTGTTCACCGAAACTTGGTCTCCCCATGTCTTTCTTTCTCTTACCTTCTGGCTGAATTATTCAGCCTCTTTTCTTCACTGAATTTTCCTACTGAGCTATCCTTATTTCAGCCTCTTTTCTCCACTGAATTTCCTCACTGAGCTATCCTCATTCTATTACTCTTTATACCCTTAATTAAAGTTTAATTAAGCAGTTGTTTCCTGATCCTCGCTGACGCCGTTCCTGCTTCGAATTCCCTGGACCCACCGGGGCTGGACCCCGGCATTGTAGGTCTTCATAGAACCGTTCAATGTCAGATTCTTTAGCGTTATTGGTTAGTGCATAATGGGCTTGGATTACCATGATATTGAATGGTTTGCCTTGGGAATGAACAGAGATCATTCTGTCGTTTTTGAGACTCCATCCAAGTACTGCATTTCTGACTTTTAATATTTATCATAAATTTCATATGGGGGTTTTATTTGTTTATTCAGTCACAAATGTCAAGCACATTCCTAGCTTTCTTTTCTTCAGCTGAACTATTTAAGTGTTTGCAGAATAGTAGGATACTGTTAATGAAAATTCAGATAGCTTCATCATAACTTTAGTCTCCCATCTCTGGTTGTTGATTTTTGTCAATTTGTAGTTCTTTTTTAGTCTAACACTTGTGTTACTGATTGGAATCATCATATTCCAGTCAAATTTGAATTAAAATAAAGAGAGAATTATTCATAACAAATATCACAGAGATCATTAATTAATCCTGTTTTTAATAAACAAGCCAGACAAACAAGCAAGTTCACAGAAGATTGTACTAGTGGAGAGGTGTTAATTGAAAGATAACTCAAGGGATGGCAAATTTTAAGCATCAAAACTGAAAGAAGCAAAAAGTAATAGAATTCATGAAAAGAGTCATTATAGTTGAAGAGAAAAAGTATTTCATATATCAGAATCAAGTCAAATAATTGGAAAGAACAAATAAGTAGAAATGAGTCTTGAGAAAACAGATGTTCACTAATTTGCTACATAAAACTTTCCACATGGTTAAAATGTTTGTTGGGCTTCCTGGGTGGCACTGCTCAGAGGCTCAGCGAGTCCGACGCTGTGAATCCATGGACTATAGCCTGCCATGCTCCTCTGTCTGTGAGATTTACCAGGCAAAAATCCTGGAGTGGGTTGCCTTGTCCTTCTTCAGGGAATCTTCCCAAATCAGGAAACAAACCTGGGTCCCCTGAATTGCAGACAGATACTCTACCAACTGAGCCACCAAGGAAAAATCCACCTGCCAATGCAGAAAATTCAAGATCTTTGGGTCAGAAAGATCCCTTGGTGTAGGAGATGGCAATCCACTCCAGTATTCTTGCTTGGAAAATTCCATGGACAGAGGAGCCTGGCAGGCTACAGTTCAGGGGCTGCACAGTTGGACATGACTGAGTGACTAAACATGCATACACAGAATGTTTGATTCGAAGGATTCCTGTAAACCCAACTTTCCATTCAGTGTTCAAAATTTATATTGACACCATAAGTCTACACTTACTAGCATAGGGTTTAGTCATAACTAATACTCGGAATGAGTAAATTACAGTACTCCCCCCCCCCCTCCGTTTTCCCAGATAATTATAATACACTAAAGAGTTACACTAATTCATTAAGACATCGTGGGCTTTCCCCTGATCTAAGAAAACTGTCATTGTCCAAGAATATCATCTAAACTTTTATTTTCAAGTACAACAAAAGGAATTTCTGGTACCAGTAAAGGCTCCATCCTTCATCTATTAATATAAATAACATCAAGCCTTCTAATTATTAAGTAAAATTAAAAGGGAGAATTGGACATGTATTATGTGGCAAAGTTCCATGACCATTGTTTAGTCTTTGATTTTCTTTTATAAGAAAAGCAGGAGAATTTTTTCTATCTTGGGGAAAAAAAATCACATTTGAAGCAATAACCATATCTGGGGCAAAAATCTAGCATACATTTTAAATTTAAAAAGAGTGAAACCACGTTTATTGATATCATATTGAGTCCTAGCAAATATAAAATGTTGACACAGGTGGAATTATTTTACAAGTGAAAGTTTCAGTTTTCCCCCCTAAATGAGGGCAGTTAATTAACATTCTACCAAGCTGGTTTCAGTGATCTTCATTAGCTAACTTTCAATTGTCTGTATCAAGCCGGTCTTTCTGCTAAAGTTCTCTGTCAGCTGAGTAAGCCACTTAAAATAATTAGTATTCTGTTGGTGTAGAGCAAAGTGTGTAAAACAGAGATATAACTAGAGACTCATCAGCTAGATTGGGACTCTTTAAAAGTGAGTTTACCTGGTGTTCTCTGTTCAATGTATTTTGCATTTCAAACATTTCAGGTTAATAAATATAGTCACAGAGGCACAATATTATTTCTACATTCCCTATAAATGATTATATTTTTGTCTTGGTCATCCCACACTTTTAAAAAAGTACAGTCAAGTATCTTTTTTTTTTTTAGCTTCATAAGCCTTAAAAGAAATTCCCCAATAATTATATTTAAAGGACAATTTCTCTCATTTCTTCTATTTAGGAAATAGAAGTTTATTGAATGCCCATAGTGGATAAGATGCTGCTTTGTACCTTCATGCATGATCTCCTTTAACTGTGACAACAAATCCATGAGGTAGATATTGTTTATCTTCTTATTTCAAATTTCAAACTGTGTATGCAGCATGTCTCATTTAGTAAGTGAAGCATTTGTGATTTTGAATGATATTGTCTATTCAACAATTCAGAGATCTAGAAACTGTCATATATTATCTTTCTTTCTGTTATCTGATTTTACTGATTACTCAAAGTCCCACTGAAGAAAATGAAGGTATGACCTTCAGGGTTCTTTATACTCATTCAGTATTACCTTGTAAGATCCCAGAGGACTGAATCAGAAAGAGGCAATTCAGCATGTATTAATTCAACAAACATTTATTCAATTTCTATGTTATGCTCACTGTTCCTGACTGACTCTTGGGGAAATTAGTAACAAGAGCAAAAATTCAGGCCCTCATGAGCCTTACAATTTAAAGGAGGAGCCATTTTCCCTGCCTTTACTTGATCAGTCACCATATAGATTCAGTTGTACACATATCAGACATTTTGGGAGTGCTAATGATCAAGTGGCAAAGGTTTCTTCTCTCAAATTATAATCTAGTGGGATGAGAAAATAAAAAAAATAATCAAATTACTGGGGTAGGAAATCTGTTCATCTTGTTCATCATTGTATATTCAATGTCTAGATTAGGAAAAGAAAAGAACTAACCTACTGCAAATGATGTTTTAAAATTAGAAATTCTTATTAGATATTTTTATTCTCAGAAGTTTCTCTTCATTGTCATATGTCAAGTATTTCACCAAATAGATCTCTCACTCTTACTTTCTAATCATTTTTACTTCATATCACTAAGCTGGCATAATCATGTCTTAAAAAATAAACTGGTATAACACAGGTAAGAGAAGAGAACACATGGGAATTTCAGCTTCCAAGATAAACACCTGACAATTGTATTCACAGTGAAACTCTTTTTTGGGGGTGAGTGCTAGATGAGAAGAGGTATCGTTGTGACTGAAAAATATTTTGGTTATTCCAAAAAAAAGAAAAATATAGAACACGTATCTGGCACCTAAATCTCTTTTGACTCAGAAACCAATCTATTGCAATCTCATATTGGTGTTCTCAAAATTTTTGACCTCCAGGTCCCCTTTACAGTTTAAAAAAATTGCTAAACCAAAAGTTTTTTTTTTTTTAATTTGGTTATATTTATTGGCATTTATCAAATTAGAAATTAAAATTAAGAGACATTTAATACACAGTAATATGCAGACATTTCAAAACCTTCTGAGAAAAGACATTATTTCATGTTGTGCAGAATCTAAAGTCAGTAGTATATACTTTTAACATAAAAAGCTTAATTACTAAAATTAATCTAGAAATTTGATATTTCTTCCAGAATTAAATAGTCATCCAGCTTTGTAGTCCTTTCATATTTCTATGCCTATTATTGGTCCATTTTATTTCCATACACATTATTAAAACACATTGTTAATTTCTACAGAAAAAAAATCCTACTGGATTTAAAATTTAATATGTTCAATCTATAAATAAATTGATCCTTAACAATTCTGAATCTTCAAAGTCCTGAAGATTATTTAATCTATTTGTTTATGTTTAATTTAGTTTTTCCTACATATGCATTTCCAATGTAGAGCCATTATACATATTCCATTAGATTTATTCCTATAAATGTTTACTGCTATAGTAAAGAGTAAATTATTAGTATAATTTCTATGTTATCTATAATTGTTTAAAAATAACTGATTTGTATACGTTGATCATGAGAAATGCTGGACTGGAGGAAGCACAAGCTGAAGTCAAGATTGCCAGGAGAAATATCAATAACCTCAGGTATGCAGATGACACCACCCTTATGGCAGAAAGTGAAGAGGAACTAAAAAGCCTCTTAATGAAAGTGAAAGTGGAGAGTGAAAAAGCTGGCTTAAAGCTCAACATTCAGAAAACGAAGATCATGGCATCTGGTCCCATCACTTCATGGGAAATGGATGGGGAAACAGTGGAAACAGGAGCAGACTTTATTTTGGGGGGCTCCAAAATCACTACCGATGGTGACTGCAGCCATGAAATTAAAAGACGCTTACTCCTTGGAAGGAAAGTTATGACCAACCTAGATAGCATATTCAAAAGCAGAGACGTTACTTTGCCAACAAAGGTTCGTCTAGTCAAGGCTATGGTTTTTCCTGTGGTCATGTATGGATGTGAGAGTTGAACTGTGAAGAAAGCTGAGTGCCAAAGAATTGATGCTTTTGAACTGTGGTGTTGGAGAAGACTCTTGAGAGTCCCTTGACTGCAAGGAGATCCAACCAGTCCATTCTGAAGGAGATCAGCCCTGGGATTTCTTTGGAAGGAATGATGCTAAAGCTGAAACTCCAGTACTTTGGCCACCTCATGCGAAGAGTTGACTCGTTGGAAAAGACTCTGATGCTGGGAGGGATTGGGGGCAAGAGGAGAAGGGGACGACAGAGGATGAGATGGCTGGATAGCATCACTGACTTGATGGACGTGAGTCTGAGTGAACTCCGGGAGTTGGTGATGGACAGGGAGGCCTGGCGTGCTGTGATTTATGGGGTTGCAAAGAGTCGGACGTGACTGAGTGACTGATCTGATCTCATCTCATCTGATACGTTGAAATTGTATCCAGAAACTTTGCTAAAGTCACTCATTAATTCTATTAGTTTGTGTGATTTTTTTATGCCTTATAGTTATACAATCATGTTTTCAAGTAATAACATTTTTTTTCTCTTTTGATTCTTTTCAATTTTCTCACTTTTTTTTTTTAAGTGCCCTTGCTATTTTCATCAAGTTTGTTTGCTGTTCTTTTATAAACATCAATTTTCAACTTAAAAAAAAATATATGCACTAATACTACAGATTACTTTCTAAGCACATCTTAGGTACATGTCAAATGTTTAATACATTCTATTTTCGACCATCCAATGCCATTGCAGTCTTTATTTTGAAACTAGTCTGCTCATACATTTTGCAATGTCAAATCTATGCAGATTTTCCATTGATTTAATTTTCTTCCAGTTTTTGACAATCTATCTTTAAGTATGAAATAGAGAATATTTATGCCTGTTTCAGTGCAAATATATTTGCATTACTTTTGCCATCTTACTGAAGTGTTATTTACTCTGCTCATATTGTGCTTCTTTTTCATCTTCGTCCTTCTTTGCAATCTGTTGAAGTATTAAGTTTCCCTTTGTTGGGACTGTCTATTCCCCTTAACAAAACTCTAACAGAAATCAATATGTCTCTTTTCTTCCCCTAGAAATAATATTCCTAAAATTTTAAGTCATCTCACTTTCCCATCGTACTATCTTTGCTATCCACTATTTTTACTTCCTTGTTACTTTAAGCCCAATAATATATTATTATTATTTTACACGGTTGTTTAGGGAAGCATATTTAAATTTTTTCTAATTATCCATTCTTCTTGCTTCTTCTTTATCATCTTCCTGAAACACATTCCTCAAAAGGCCCTTTGATGGGTCTGTCAGTAGTAAAATCTTTCCATTTTTACATTTGAAATATATTTTCATTTATCCCTCATCCTTAAATCTTAGGCTATTGTACTTACAATTATAAACTTTATCACTTACAAGCCATTATTCCTTTGTGTATGGCTTAAATTGCTGCTGTTGGTAAATCAAAATAACTCACTTCTTTGGAAATAAACTCTTCATTCTCAATGTGTTTAGTGATTAAAAAGGTTGCTATGGTATTTCTTGATGTTGATTAATTTTTCTATAGCCACTGTGGGATTAATTGTACTTTCCAAGCCTGAAATTGTATGCTTTCATGTTGTCTTTAAATTCTCCAATGTTCTCAGCAAGTATCTTTGAAATATTATCTCTCCCATACTCTCTATTCCTTCCTTTGGAAAACTGGATTATTAACAGATATACATACAATGTCTTATCATGATTGTTTGTATCTTGATGCCTCTTTAATATACTTAAATTATATTACACATTTTATGTTTAAAATTTTTATTTTGTTTTTGTAAGAATACAACATGAGATTTACCCTGCATCTTAATTGCCATGTTGATTCCTCCTTTTTTCTCGCACACAACATAAAATCAACAATTAACCCTTTTCTTTATTGTCTCCTCTTACCACCCACTAATCCACCAACATCTCTCACCTGAACATTAGTAGTTTCCTGGTTGGGATTTCTGTTAACATTCTAAATCACTCCTCCCCCAAACTGTTTTCATCGTGATTATGTTGTTTACAATGAGTATGTCACTCATCTTAAAAATCCATCAATACCATTCACTTGTTCCCAGGACATAGTTGAGCATAACTCAAATGTGATATTAGAACGCAAATAATAACACTGTACTTTTACCTACCTCTTGGATATCTCCTCGTACTCTGGCTTTCTCGTATCCTGGGATGTGACAAGCTACTTCCTGCTCAGTGATTTTATAGACTCTGTTTCTTATGTCTGATTTAACCTTTTTTTTTTTTTTTAGTCTGGTAGACTCCTGCTTTCATTTTTATTCCTCTAAATATCACATAGTCTTCCTTGTTACACTCTATTTAGTTAGTCATTCCCTTTTCCCCATAATATTCATTGATTGAATCATAACTTTGATTTGTATTTCAATCATTATAGTGAATTTTGTATTTATTTGCTTAATGTTTGCCTGTCCTACAAAATTGTAAAGCTCCATGAAGAAAGAGTGATATTCATATATATCTATCTCTCTGCTTAAATCCCAGGTCTCAGCTAAATGACTCTTTTTTTTTTTATAAAACTAATCTTTATATTTTTGGACTTATAAATTTATATTGTCAATTATATGTTGAAGAATTGATGCTTAGAGACTCATAATCAACTATTTTAGTATGAGTTGGGAAACTAAAAGTAGCCTATTTCATGAGCAACTTAATCCTGTGAAAGATCAGTCTTCCCTTTGTTTAACAAATTAATTTCAGCTATTCATTGTAAATTTAACTATATTTACAAATGGCTGTTTCAATATGCTCACATAAAGAAACATTAATATTTAGCAATTTTCATTCTTAAGGGGATAAGCTTGAATTGTATCCTTATTTGATAGTATTAGTATTTTTTGGATTTTCATGTTTGTTTGGTTTTTTTTTTGCAGGGGGCAGGAGATGGTAAGTGTTATTCATTAGTATTTTTCTCATGTTTTTAATTCTTTTTTATAAATGACCATAAGCTTGAGGGAGGTCAATCATAAAACTCAAGTGAAAGAAATCAAGTCTAATTCTAAAGTACTTGCTTTTAGTATTTCTTTGATTTTATTATATACAATAAGGAGATTTGGAATGTGTACAGCAGGTACAAGGTCTAACTACAAGAAACAACTAGGGGAAAAAACATGCTTAAAGCAGTTATTAATACATTTACATGAATTTTCTCAAGAATGGCATGAAAATTTCTTCAATAAAATAAGCTTACTTAATTGTGTTTCCCATTTGTTGTTCAGTCACTTGGTCACTTGACACACTTGGTCGTGTCCAACTCTTTGGGATGCCATGGATTGCAGCACACCAGGATCTTCTGTTCTTCACTATCTCCTGTATTTTGCTCAAATTTATGCCCATTGAGTCAGCAGTGTTATCTAACCATCTCTTCCTCAGCTGACCCCTTCTCCTCCTGCCATCAATCTTTCCAGCATGAAGGTCTTGTCTAATAGGTTAGCTCTTTGCATCAGATGACCTAAGTATTGGAGCTTCAGCTTCAGCATCAATCCTTCCAATAAATATTCAGAGTTGATTTCCTTTAAGGTTAACTGGTTTGATCACAATGCAGTCCAAGGGATCTCAGGAGTCTTTTCTAGCACCACAATTCAAAAGCACTAATTCTTCAGCCATCAGCCATAAAGAAGTTATGGTCCAACCGTTCTCACATCCATACATGACTACTGGAAAACCCATGGCTTTAACTATACAGACCTTTGTTGGTAAAGTGATATCTGTGCTTTTTAATCTGTCCAGGTTTGTCATAGCTTTCCTTCCAAAGGAGCAAGCACCTTTCAATTTTATGGCTGCAGACACCAACGCAGTGATTTTGGAATCCAAGAAAATAAAATCTGTCACTCTCACCTGTTTCCTCTTATGTTTGACATGAAATCATGGGATCAGATGCCATGATCTTAGTTTCTTGAATGCTGAGTTTTAAGCCAGACTTTTCACTCTCCTCTTTCACCTTCATCAAGAGGCTCTTTAGTTTGTCTTTACTTTCTGCTATTAGAATGGTATCATCTGCACATCTGAGGTTGTTGTTATTTCTTCCAGCAATCTTGATTTCAGCTTGTGACTCATACAACCCAGCATTTTGCATGATGTATTCTGCATACAAGTTAAATCAGAAGGGTGACAATATACAGCCTTTCATACTCCTTTCCCAGTTTTGATCCAGTCAGTTGTTCCATGCCCAGTTCTAACTACTGCTTCTTGAGCTGCATACAGGTTTCTTAGGAGGTAGGTAAGGTATTCTGGTATTACAATCTCTTTAAGAATTCTCCAGTTCGTTGTGATCCTTACAGTCAAAGGCTTTAGTATAATCAATGAAGCAGAAGTAGATTGTTTTTTTCTGGAATTTCCTTGCTTTCTTCGTGATTCAACGAATGTTGTCAATTTGATCTCTGGGTCTTCTGACTCTCTGAAACCTAGCTTGTACATCTGGAAGTTTTTAGTTCACATACATTTGAAGCATGTCTTGAAGGATTTTGAGCATTACATCACAAGCACGTGAAATGAGTGCAACTGTGTGGTAGTTCAAACATTCTTTGTCATTGCCCTTCTTTGGAATTGAAAACTTCTCCAGTCCTGTGGCCACTGCTGAGTTTTCCAACTTCGCTGGCATATTGAGTGCAGCACTTTAACAGCATCATACTTGGGGATTTGAAAAAGCTCAGCTGGAATTCCATCACCTCCACTAGTTTTGTTCATAGAAATGCTTCCTAAGGCCCACTTGACTTCACACTCCAGGATATCTGGCTCTAGGTGATTGACCACACCATCATGGTTATCTGGGTCATTAAGATCTTTTTTGAATAGTTTTTCTGTGAATTCTTGATACCTACTCTTAATTTCCTCTGCTTCTGTCTGCTTCCGTACCATTTCTGTCCTTTATCTGCCATCTTTGCATGAAATATTCCATTGATATCTCCAATTTTCTTGAGGATATCTCTAGTCTTTCCCATCCAATTTTCTTTTTCCTCTATTTCTTTGCATTGTTCACTTAAGAAGGCTTTCTTATCTCTCCTTGCTATTCTCTGGAACTTTGCATTCAGTTGGGTATATCTTTCCCTTTCTCGCATGCCTTTTTTCCCTCAGCTATTTGTAAAACCTCCTCAGAAAACTACTGTGCCTTCTGGCATTTCTACTTTATGGGAAGATTTTGGTCACTGCCTCCTGTAGAGTGGTACAAACCTCTGTCAGTCACTCTGTCCACCAGATCTAATCCCTTGAGTCTATTTGTCACCTCCACTGTATGATCAGAAGGGATTTGATTTAGAATATACCTGAATGGTCTAGTGATTTTCCCTACTTTCTCAATTTAACCTCAGTTTTGCTATAAGGAGCTCATGATTGGAGCCACTGTCAGCTGCAGGTCTTGCTTTTGCTGACTGCATAGAGTTTCTCCATCTTTGCTGCAAAAAAATATAATCAGTCTTATTTTGGTGTTGACAATTTGATGATGTCTGGGTGTAGTGTAACCTCTTGTGTTATTGGAAGAGGGTGTTTGCTATTACCAGGGGGTTCCCTTGAAAAAAAACTCTGTTAGTCTTTGCCCTGCTTCATTCTGTATTCCAAGGTCAAACTTGCCTGTTACTCTGGGTATCTCTTGACTTCCTACTTTTGCATTCCAATCCATTATTGATGAAAAGGGCATCTTTTCTGATGTTAGTTCTAGAAGTTCTTACAGGTCTTCACAGAACCATTCAACTTCAGCTTGTTTGGCATTAGTGATTGGGGCATAGACTTGGATTACTGTGGTGTTGAATGATTTGCCTTTTAAACAAACTAAAATCATTCTGCTGTTTTTGAGACTGCACCCAAGTACTGTATTTGGACTGTTTTGTTGATGATAAGGGCTACTCCATTTCTTCTGAGAGATTCTTGTACATAGAGGTAGATCTGAATTAAGTTCTCCCTTTCCCATCCATTTTTGCTCACTGATTCCTAAGATGTAAATGTTTACTCTTGCCATCTCCTGCTTGACCACATCCAATTTACCTTGATTCATGTACCTAACATCCCAGATTCATATGCAATATTGTTCTTTACAGCATCAGACTTTACTTTCACCATGAGGCACTTCCACACCTAGGTAACATTTCTGCCTTGGCCCAGCCACTTCATTCTTTCTGGAGCTGTTAGTAATTGCCTTCCACTCTTTCCCAGTAGCATATTTCACACCTTCTAACCTATGGGGCTCATCTTTTGGTGCTATATCTTTCTCTCACTAGCAGCTGCCAAATTTTAGGTTGGGTTTCCCAGGTACCTCAGTGATAAAGAATCTGTCTGCCAAGCAGGAAACAGGGGCCTGATGGGTTACAGTCCATGGGGTTGCAAAGAGTCAGAGACAACTTAGTGACAAAACAAGAACAATTTTAGGCTACAATATATTGGGTATATCTATGTCTGCTGCTGCTGCTGCTAAGTCGCTTCAGTCGTGTCCGATTCTGGAAGACCCCATGGACTGCAGCCTACCAGGCTCCTCCGTGCATGGGATTTTCCAGGCAAGAGTACTGGAGTGGGGTGTCATTACCTTCTCCATATCTATGTCTATATAATTTCATATTACTGGACATAGGTTTTATCATATTTATTAATTTTTTGGTTTTTAAGTGTGATGGCTTGTTAACTTAGGGTACCACTTCATAAAATTAAAAATTAAAAATTTCCAATACAGTATAAGAAAATGGAAATTATTATGATTTTTTCCAATAAGATATTTAATATTTTCAAGAAAGATGTTAACATTATAAAGCAAATGCTTACTCAAAACAATGAAAATTTGAAAAATAAACCAAAATGGCAATGGTAACTTTGGATATCAGTCGCAGAATAATGGAATGACAAATACATGCAGAGACACGTGTGCTTAGTCACTAGGTGGTGCCTGACTCTTTGTGACCCCATGGACTGCAGTCCATCAGACTCCTGTTATCATGGCATTTTCCAGGCAAGAATGCTGTAGTGGGCTGCCATTTAAAAAAAAAAAGAAAAAGATCATTTTAAAACATAAAATAACTTTGATATACATACATTTTAGAGTAACAGACAATGAGCATAATAACATAGAATAATTTTATTAGTGCAAGCTATATGAGTGAAAAAATAAGTATACTTTACTAAACAGTGCCAACTGAGGAAATGGTTGGGATTATAATCTCAAATATGTTGTCAAAGGCTAAAATTTTTCATAAATTGCATTATATTCATTTAAATTATTTCAAGGAATATTTTTTTTTTCTTTTGGGGAGGAAAAAATTTTTGCCACTGCTTATTATAAAAACCACATAATAATACAAGTATCCCAGTTACAAATGATTTGTGTCCAGGAATTTTGAGCTAAATTTATGTGAATATTTTATGAGAAAGTTAAGGAAGACTTAGTTACTTACAGAAAAAATATAAGTGAAACATTTTTCTTTCTTGTTTAGATAGCTAGTTGACTACTTTGTCTGCAAATATTTATCTAAATACTTTTACACTTTTATAAAGTTTACCATATTTATTTTCATGTGTCAGCACAATACAGTTTTAAATCATTTAACCATCCAAAGATTAGTTAAAAATTTAGAAATGTAGAGTTAAGAAAGTATTTCTTCTTGCTACTTCTTTTATTAAAATTGTATCATAAGGATTTCTGAGCATTTCAAGCACATGTTGAAAATACCATTTAAGAGTTTGTAAACTTGTGGAAGCAAAGCGAAATAAATTTGGCCAGTCACAAATTATACAAATATATCCATTTCTAAGTGATAATTATAATACTGCAATTATGTCCTACAATCTGCTGAAACTGTACTATATATTCATTTATAACTGTTAGGATGATTATTATTCATATGAATAGCTAAAAAGAAGTCATAGGAGGAACTCAAAAAAGTATTTAGATGTAGCTATTGTCCGGAGGGTTTTTAAACTGTATAAAAAGGTGGTACTACAGAGGGAAACTCATGGACTGACATACATTTCTTGTGCAAACAAAAGGAATTTTCAGCACCTCTCAAGTTCACTTTTCTTAGTAGGCTCATCCTCCCAGTTTCTTGCCAAAACCAGAGAGTTCATGGTCCCATTAAACCTTGGGATATAGTCCTCAATGTTTCACTATGGTTTGCTTAGCATTGTCTAGGCTTCTGATTTCCTTGAGGGAAAAAAATAGCCATACAAAACACTAGTAAATTAAAACTCCCCAAACAATCTGCTTACTTGTATTGGCTTCAAAACTCTCACAGCAAGTAGCTTTAGAACTGTTTGTTGAATTAGTAGAAATCATTTATGTCTTATTTTCCACTTCAAAGATCTGCAAAGTTTTAGAAGCAATCATTTTCAGAAACAATCATTTTACCTAATAATATCCTCTCAACACAATCTTTAGGGAGTAAGATATACAATGAAAATTTGGCATACTGTCATGGAGAGGCATACCTTAGAGGTATTGAGAGTTCAGTTTCAAACCACAGCAATGAAGGTAAAGTAGCAATGAAGTGAGTCAGCTGAATTTTTTGGTTTCCCAATTTATATAAAATTTATATCCACATTCTACTGTAACTTATTAAATGTGTGATGCCATTACGTCTAAAAAGAGAATGTACTCTTTAAATGACTTTATTGCTAAATAACACTAGCCATCATGTAAGCCTTCTGCTGCTGCTGCTAAGTCGCTTCAGTCGTGTCCAACTCTGTGCGACCCCATAGACAGTAGCTCACCAGGCTCCCCCGTCCCTGGGATTCTCCAGGCAAGAACACTGGAGTGGGTTGCCATTTCCTTCTCCAATGCATGAAAGTGAAAAGTGAAAGTGAAGTCGCTCAGTCGTGTCCAACTCCCAGCGACCCCATGGACTGCAGCCCACCAGGCTTCTCCGTCCATGGGACCTTCCAGGCAAGAGTACTGGAGTGGGGTGCCATGTAAGCCTTCAGTGAGTCATAAACTTTTTGCAGGTTGTTGCTGTTGCTTAGTCAGTCAGTTGTGTCTGACTCTTTGCAACACGGTGGATTGCAGCCCACCTGATTCTTCATGGGGATTCTCCAGGCAACAATACTGGAGTGGGTGCCATGCCAGGCCACCTTTCCCAGGAGTCTAAAAACCTGGCCCACAGGTGGAGGGTCTTATTTTAATGTTGTTGACCGCTTACTAACTGGGCTGGTGGTTGCTGAAGGTGAGAGTGGCTGTGGCAATTTTTAAAAATAAGATAATAATGAAGTTGCCACATTGACTGATTCCTCATTTCACTAACAGTTTCTTTGTAGCGTGTGACACTGTTTAATGCTGTTTTACCCACAGAGTTTCTAAATTGGAGCCAATTCTCTCACACCCTGCCATTGCTTTATTAACTAAATTTATGTGATCTCTAAATCCTTTGTTGTCATTTCAAAAATATTCACAGCATCTTCACCAGGAGTAGATTCCATCTTAAAAAAACACTTTCCCCATCCTGGCAGATTCATGCTGATATATGGCAAAACCAACACAATATTGTAAAGTTAAAAAAAAAACAAAAAACACATTATTTGGCCATCCATATCTAAAATTCTAACATAAATTGGTATTCTGATTTATCCCCATGGTTTAAATTTCAGTACTAACCCTACATTTCAGATTGACAAATAGTACAGATAAATATTTTTTGAATTAAAAAAAAAGTGTCTTCAAATGTCAAAAGAAAATCTTAGAGAGATAGAGAATTTGAATTAATTATTTCAAACTGTCTTAAAAATTGGGCATATGTAGTTACACTATGTTATATAAAAAACAGACTAAGTTTGGGTGAAATTTAAAAAATTTTTAAATATCTTTATAATATATTTCATAAATAACATAAGAAACTAAAACAGTCTGTTGCAATAAAAAAAATAGACAGCACTTTAATAGTGAAAGTAAATTTTGAATCTCAATTAGAAAATATTTTGATACATTTAAAATTATAATTTTGAAGATTTAAAGCAATTAAAATAGCAAATTTCCATACTTTAAACAATAATTTTCTTTTAAAATCTCTTATATGACATTGTAGCAGGTATTATTCTTTTGTTCATTCAATACTTATTTCAGTGACTAATAATAGAGTCTCTCTTATGTTTCAAACAGTATTCTGGGGTCTGGAAAAAAAGGAGTGGGGATAAAATATCTCCTTAAGGTCTGGAACCTATATTTTTGTGATTCACTTAGATCAGTGACTCTTTAACATATTTATTTATCTGTATATATGTGCAAAAGACAGTATAAGTAATTTCCAAATAGTGATAACATCTTGACCTTTTATGAATGAAGTGTTATTATGGTTTTATTCTCTCGTTTATATGCTCTATAATACTTTGCTTTGTAGATATCTATTGGGTTGGTTAAAAAGTTCATTCAGGTTTTTCTGTAACATCTTTTGGAAAATCCAAACAAATTTTTTGGCAAACCCAATGCCTATTCAACTTGTATTTGGAGACATCATCTCAGACACAGAGTTGAGAGTAGTATTCTTGATGACAATATTAGAGCATTTGTCTGATGTGTGGAGATTGTCCCCAGAGCCTTGTAGTTGTAGGACTCACTTTTTTAACTTGTATGTTAGAGGATCAGCATTACCATCACCTTTTGCTCTCACTGTAGTTCATAGTTGATCTCACTACTCTAGTTATGACTCTACTCTTTAGTAGTTTATTCTCAACGCAAAATCCAGGGATCCTTTAAAAATACAACTGTCTTGCCCAAACCTCCAAAACATACTCCATTTTATTCAGAGTTAATGTCTATATCCTTAGAAGAGTCTACAATGACCTACCTGGGTCAAATTACATTGTACCCTGTTATGCCCTCATACTTATCTCTGATTTGCTCTACTATCCTCCCTCTCTCCCTACATTCCAGTCACACTGACCTCTTCATTTTCCTTGATTACAGGCAATGTTGGTATTCTACCCTTTCCCATTTCTTGGAAGGTTTTCCAAGATACAACTAACTGAGTGTTTACCTTCAAGTCTTTGCTGAAATCATCTACTTTCTCATAAAGGCTGCACTAACCAACTTATTGAATCTTGCAACCTTCCTTTCCAGTTCAAATGCCCACATTCTCTTTGTCCTGTTCTACATTTTTACTTTTCCATAGAATTGTTCAAAGTAATTTACTTATGCATGTGTCCTTGAATGCTCAATCGTTTCAATTTGTGTCCTCCTGTTTGCAACCACATGGAATATAGCCTGCCAGGCTTCTCTGTCCACGGGATTTCCAGTCAGAGGAAATCTGTTTTTTCTAGCAATCTATTTTTTCTAGCAAAAATACTAGAGTGGATTGCCATGACATCCTCCAGGGGCTCTTCCCGACCCAGGGATTGAACTCAGATCTCCTGCAATGCAGGAGATCTGAGCCAGTCAGTCGGTTCAGTCACTCAGTTTTGTCCGACTGTTTGCAACCCCATGAAATGCAGCACACCAGGCTTTCCTGTCCATCAGCAACTCTTGGACCTTGCTCAAACTCATATCCAGAGAGTCAGCAATGCCATCCAACCATCTTATCCTCTATAAGTTTATTAGTTGAATGTTCACATCAAAATACTCTCTAGCTCAAATTTATGAAAAACATAGAATTTCATATGAAAAGGCAAAATAGAAATAGGTAGATAAATAGGTAATAAGTAGGTAGGTACCTAGATGATAGATATTACAGATAGATGTGTACAGAATAAGTATATTAAAATATCATACCTTTGATCTTTGGTAGCTTTTCTGAATATGCATCAGCAAAGATGTATAATTTATGTCAATCTACCTTGACCTTACTATACATATTTCAAATGAATCTTGAATACAGCCTTTGGTATAAATCAATCCAATAATTATCTCAGTCATGCTTTAATCTTATTGACTTTAAAATGAATCATATTGCTCTTGTTTCTAATCTGTTAATCCTATCCAGTCTATTTTTCATCAAAGTCAAAACAATACAGTAGCTGTTATGTCTCCAAATAATCATTCCCAAATCCTTCAGTATATTCTTAAATGTCCTCAATAACCAGTTGTCCTTGTGAACAAGTTTGCTTCATCTTGCTTATCTTCAGCGTTACTGTAGTTGCTCTCTACCTTGCACTCCTTTCACTTTCTTGCCCCACTCCTCCAGGTGAACCCTTTCTGAGTCTTTAGCTTTTTCAAAATACGTTTATGTGTTTTAGAATACATATGTTTCTAAAAGAGTTTTTTTTTAAACTTTTGGAAATGATACATATTTTCTATATTTTGTCAACATTATATCACTAATAGGTGCATTTAGCTATCGTTCACTTGTAATATTTTATCATGTGGCTTTTCTACTGTTTGTCTCCATTTTCCATTGTGCAGAAATAAAGACTATTTCTATGGCATTTGAGTTAGCATTAAGTTTTTGGTATTATATATAGTACTACCATGAAATTTCTCAAACATATCTCATGGTGAATATGTCCAAGAGTTTCTTTCAGGTTTATTTATGAGTATGCTGAGTCGTATGGAATAGGCGTGATGAACTCTATACAATGCTGCCAAAGTATTTAATACAAATTTTACAAAGGTAAATTTAAAAAGGTTGTAAAGCATGAACAGAATGTTAATAGAAGAGACTCCAGTGGAAAAGAAGATAGTTCAGAAGAGTGTCCATGTATGAAGTATACATATAATAAATCTGTTTCAGGTAGATGCCTCCCATATCTGTCCAACAGACAGTGTTTTATTTCTTAAATCTTGCTCTGTGTTTCCCAATGCTGAAAATTAGATCTTGCTCAACCATCCCATCATTGTATCAGAGATTTAGTAGAGATGTCATTAGCTTTACTATATATTAAAAAATGTATACACTTGTGTTATGTGTATATATATACACATATCAATAAATAAATAATTATATATATATGCATATATACACATAAGTGTATATATACACGTAAATAAATATGTATATATATACATAAATAAATAATTGACTTATTTAATCCATCATGAGCAATACTAGTCTCATGCTAGTAAAATTAATAGATGAAATTATGGTTTAAAAATGTTATATCCCAAAGGCTGCAATTTTTCTATTCAAAAAGTAAATGTAGCGAAACTATAGTTTAAAGATAATGAAAAATATACTTTGTTAGAAAAGTTTGAGTAATATACAACAATTTAAAAATATTATTAAGTCTGCTTCGATTTACTGACAAAATAATATTAATTTGACATAAAATCAGATTATATGTCAAACAAAATTTAGGACAAGGCACCTTTTTTTGAATTTACTACAGGACTTTTTAATATATTTTGAGGCATTGATACATTATTAGGAGGCTTAACTAAGGTATATGTGCAATTATAATTGATAGTATGCAACTTAAATAGATGATTAATAACTTGTAAACTCATAACATTTTATTAAGATTATTGCAAGAGTAACACATTTTAATAAATTACTATAGTTACTATTTTTACAACATGTATAGAACATTCTTATTATTTCAGTTGCTCAAATTCTGGCTACAATAGCATCTTCATTGATGTTACAAAAATCTTTGGATATGAAGCACACAGTAAATTGTATTTTAAGAACAATTTTCCAAGAGCCATTTTCCATTACGAGAGTCAAACAAACCATAAAGAACACACAAAAACCAAAAATAATCAGTACGTAAATCTAATTTAAACTAAAGAATTTAAGAATAAATTCTGACCTGTGAATCAAAAACTAATTGCAAGAATTGATGCAAATGTCATTGTGCAGGGAAAAAAATTCAGATTCTGGTCCAAAGGAACTGTAAAAGTAACCTTTGACAATGATTTATTCCTGTATTTTAAATGGTCATGCTTTAAGGTTTTGAATTTAGTTTACAGTTACCGTATCAGCCAGGAAACTGAATACATGGTAAATATTTAAACAGAAGGCATTTCATTTGACAATAGGTTATGTGCCTATTACAGTACTGAGACCAGAACAAAAACAGAGTGAAGCCAGAGGTAGTTGCAGGGAGTAGCTATGAGCCCTTTTCCCCTTACAAGAGTCAAAACAAGCCATAAAGAACACAAAACCAACAAAAACAATCAGCACATAAAGCTAATTTAAACTGAAGAATTTTGTGTTCATCAGATTTCATAGGCTGCAGGTCACCGTGCTGCTGGCCTTTCTAGGTGGTGCAGTAACGCTGCTTCTAGGAATGCCAAAAGAAGCCAGAAGCTGAGGCCACCAAACTGCTGAGGAGATTTGTTGTGGGAGCAACAGCAAGCAAATAAGAAAGAGAACGTGTCTTCTATTATCCTTCCACTTTGTAGTCATTCTGTAAATCCCTTGTGTAAGCACAATTTAACCAGAAGTCAGCTTTCAAAGGAGATGTGTAGTTTGTAGAATCTCAGCCTCCAGCATTCACACAGCAGATCACAGAGATGAAATTGTGATTTAGAAGCAATAGTTAATCTATAATTTCAAGTAGGTTTCCATTGTATTATATTCCCATAGTTTATTTTCATCCAAATAAGGAGAAATTTATTGCTTCTTAAGGTTTGGTCTTTGTAGGTATTTGAATATTTGACTCCTCCAGACAAGTGTATCTCTACATTCTCATGTCTTGCCAATATCTCTCTTCTTTCTTCCACCCAACCATGTCCTTCACTATTTTCCAGGTAGGTTAAGTTCCAGAACCTGTCCTTTTGTTTTTCACATTGGTGCATTTGCACATCCTGCCTTTTCTGTGTGGCATTCTCCTCCCTCTTCTGCAGCTGGTAAACTCCTATATGTCCTTCAGAACTCTGCTTAGCTATCAGTATACTTGGCTTTGAAACAGGAGCCCCTCTTGACTATGATGACACTGTTGCCTTTCCTGTACTGTAGAATGAGTACACATACTATAATGGACTCATTTCCTAATGCTCTTTTTCAATAAACCATAAGCTGCTTGAATGCTGTGACCTCCTTCTATTCATCCTGCTTCTGGAAAACACAATATATTTAATATATATTTATTTGTTTTGAATCAGGAAATCATATGCACACCATAAGGACTAATATGGCCTCTGTGTTTGAGCACTAAATTTGTTTATAAGTTTTATGGAAAGGAAGGAAGAAAAGGCACCAAAATAAATTGAAGCTGGACTTTTATGTTTATTGTGAAGGGTAAGAAGTGTACCAATAAATATAAAGGCTTGAAAAATGTATTAAATATCAATGAGCAAGCTTATCAGAGTGCACAGGAATGCAGGAGCAAAAACAGAATCATAACTAAAATATATTATTAATGTCTATTTTTTTCTGTTTAATAGAACAGCTGTCAATTAAAAGTAATAAGAACAAAACATAAAGGGGAGTCAACCAAATGATCTCATAAGAAGAAATTACCAGCTGATTGTATAGCATACTTCTTTTAATATCTGAAACAAATGGCAATTAGTTTTGCATTTAGCTAAAAGAGAAATAAAAGATTGGGAAAATAAAAGAGCATAAGAAAGAAAGATGTAAAGTCAAAAGGGATCCTAAACATTAGAAAAAATAATGAAATATTGAAAGAAAGGAAAGGATGACCTGGCCTGTTTCAGATGGACCATAGTTTGTACAAATGCCAACTTGTGTGCTAAGTCCTTTCAGATTCTGGAGCATCTGAACAAATATGTCGTATCTGATTTTTATAAGTTCAACTTTAGCCAAATTGCCTTTTAGCCAATATTAGCTGTTACAGTATAATTATTTCTTAAACCATTTCACTTACCTTTTGCAAATGTCATATAAAATTTTAACTGCTAATAGTCTTTCATCTTGATTTACAACCTTCATTCCTCATGCAAAACAATAGACTTTACATTTAAAGAAATGTGTGATACCATTTTATTGACATAGGTCATAAAAAGAGCTCGTTTTTTCTATCCTAACAAAGAGAAAGGGAAGTAAAATTCTGTATCTGAGGAAGACTTATAAAAATTAGGATGACAGGCAGGTCCTATTCCTTGGAGACTAAGTAAGGATTTTTAGAGATAAGAACATTCTCAGGAACCTTGACCCTCTTTTTCTCTCTCTCATCTCTAATCCCAAACTGGCTATTTCACTTTCAAATATCCTGAGGCTAATTATTTCCTGATTGATCTTCTTAAATGAGCTTTTCACTGCCTCATCTATTGAATGTATGCCCCTCCTTAAATCTTTTGTCAAACTTGCTTATAGAAAGATCTATCCCCCAGATGTGACTTCAGTTTTCTGTTATATAGGTCAGCCTGAAACAGAATTGAGACCAAAAATTCAAAACTTCTATAGAATTAAAATTTGATGTTATATCTCTGTTACTATGATGTGTGTTTCAGAGAATGTGAATGAATATGAATATGGATTCCAGGGAAAAAGCAATACCAAATTACCTTAGGAGTTACTCTTGACAACAAGCAGGTTACTCAGGAATATAAATTTTGTAAGCAACAACATTTGAAATGGAATTTCTATACTAGTCATTAAATTAATGCAATGACCTTCAGTTACATAATGTATATATGCCTTTCTGAGCTTCATCTATTGATATTCTATCATTCATATTTCAAGACTGAGTTCAGAGAAAAAGTTTATAATATCCCACTTTCTGCTGAATTCTATTATACATTTGCATAAAGTTTTAATTTTATTCTTGGTTAGATACGGAAACTTTATTTCTAATTGTTGTATTAACCAATATGGAACACTGGACACGAGTACATGGTTTGCTAGACAAATACTACTTGAATTACATTGTGGAGATTCAATTCTCTCTCTTTTTGGCGGTGGTGGGGAGGGTGGATTTTTAGTGGAGTATAGTTGATGTACAATGTTTTGTTAGTTTCAGATGTGCAGCAAAGGGAATATATTTATTCACTGGTGGTTTTTTTAGACATTTTTTTCCCCATATAGGTCATTACTCAGTATTGAGTAGAGTTCCATGTGCTATATAGTAGGTCCTTATTAGTAATCCATTTTTATATGTAACAATGTGTATATGTCAACCCCAATCTCCCAATTTATCCATCCCATACCCCCGCTAGCCATAAGTTTGTTGTCTACATCGATGACTCTTCAATTGTGTTTAGTAAATAAGTTGGTTTGTACCTTTTTTTTTAGATTCCACATATAAGAGATATTATATGATAGTTGTCTTTCTGTGTCTGACTTCATTCAATATAGCAATCTCTAGATCCATTCATGTTGCTGCAAATGGCATTATTTTTTCTTTGTTGTGGCTGATTGATATTCCAAAACTAGATAAAGAGAAGTGTCAACCCCATACATGTAGAAATCAGGCTGGCTTTATAGGTATATGATCAATGCAGTTGCACAGGGTCCCATGCTCAAAAGGACTTCCATGTTTGGAATTAAATTCTCTGTTCACTATCTTAAAACTGTTAACAAATTTACCTATGAATTTGTTTTTCAAGTAAATTCCAATAGGATAATTAAATGTGTGCTAGGAGTTTGGCCACTTGGTTCACCATAGTCTCACCCACCTTCCAGCTCCTCATGTTGTCTTCCCAGGATGTGTACTTGGTATATTTCTTTACATCCCTTGATGTCCCAAGCCCTGCTTCCCCTCCACCCCATATTCTCTCTGTCCCATGATCGCTGTTACCCTGTACTCTTGACTTGTTTCTGCAAGGAAGAGGTAGAGGATTAGAGTAATTCTGTGGTCTACAATTCCTCAAAGAGACTTGTTAGACATAGTTAAACTATGGGGTGGGGAGATATTGTACTTACATATTCCATAGAATCTCAGGGAGGAGGTAGTATTATCCTTCCCCCAGACTGGCGGTGTTATAGTATGTTTGATGAACAATTTGAACTCTAGCCAACCATGATTCAAGTGTTGACAGGGAAGTTCCTGCACGAAGGTTACAATCACTTGGAGGTTACCCTTGCACTAAGGATTAAGGTGGAAAGAGAAAATTGATTCTTTAGCCCTCAAATAAGGCACTATTCTTCAGTCCAGAAGCTGGTAGGAAGAGGAGCCTAGCCACTGGTAGGTTACATGCATGCTTGGGTGAGTATTTCTGTAACTGAAGGACCATAGCATTAAATATTGAATAAACACTGCAAATACTACAAATAGACATGTAACGCTTTATTGTTGATGATCAAATGCAGTAGAAATCTGAATTCAATGTGAAAGACATATGTTACAAATACAAACAGTATTACAGTACTATTAATGTCAGAGCAATACCTTCTTATGGAAATTTCAAAGTAGGTGGCCAACAGTGTTAAGGTTTGAATAGAAAAGTGGAACCAGTATTATGAGCTATATATAATTTTTGAATGTATAAAATATGTATGAATTATATATATGTCATACATATTTTTTGAATTATTATAAAGATTAGACTTTATATAGTTGTGGAAGCTGGTAATGAAGTCTTTTTTTAATTTCACCTTTATTATTTTTAATTAATTAATTTGTTTTAATTGGAAGCTAATTATTTTACAGTATTGTAGTGGTTTTTGCCATAAATTGACATGGGTGTACATGAGTCCCCCATCCTGAACCCCCTTCCCACCTCCCTCCCCATTCCATCCGTCAAGGTCGTCCCAGTGCACTGATCCTGAGTACTCTGTCTCATGCATCAAACCTGGACCAGCAATCTATTTCACATATGGTAATATACATGTTTCAATGGTATTCTCTCAAATCATCCCATCCTCGCCTTCTCCCACAGAGTCCAAAAGACTGTTTTTTGCATCTGTGTATCTTTTGCTGTCTTGCATATAGGGTCATTGTTACTATCTTTCTAAATTCCATATATATGCATTAATATACTATATTTGTGTTTTTCTTTCTGGCTTACTTCACTCTGTATAATAGGATCCAGTTTCATCTGCCTCATTAGAACTGATTCAAATGCATTCTTTTTAATAGCTGAGTAATATTCCATTGTGTATATGTACCATAGCTTTCTTATCCATTTGTCTGCTGATGGACATCTAGGTTGCTTCCATGTCCCAGCTATTGTAAACAGTGCTGTGATGAACACTGAGGGTACACATGTCTCTTTCAATTCTGGTTTCCTCAGTGTGTATGCCCAGCAGTGGGATTGCTAGGTCATATGGCAGTTCTATTTCCATCTTTTTAAGGAATCTCCACAGTGTTCTCCATAGTGGCTGTACTAGTTTGCATTCCCATAAACAGTGTAAGAGGGTTCCTTTTTCTCTGCACCCTCTCCAGCATTTATTGTTTGTATACTTTTTGATAGCAGCCATTCTGAAATGTAAATTTGCTTTTGTCTAGAAACTTATTGTGGAAAGGCCTAACAAGAATGTCTCTAAAAATCTACATGCATTATCCTAAATGTAAGCTAAGTTTGTGCTAAGAAGAGGACGGAGGCCTAGTTTAGTGGAGCTAGTTGAACTATTCCCTTCCTTCCATATTCTTCAACTTGAGAGATTATCAAGAAATATGGTTACCAAGTGAAAAATAAAAACTGTTAATATGACTTCTGGCTATGAGTATTGATTACGTGTTCTGTAAACTTTACTTACTAAATTGAGAATATATTTGTAATTTAAATTGACTAGGACTCTGAACTGCTTACAGGTGACCAGAAAAGACATGAGCATGTCAAAGATTTTATGAATTGTGAGGGGAAGAACTACCAACTATGGTCCCCAGGAGTCTTATTTAGTTCACAATATTGACTGCATAAGTATGTCCCACAAATTAGAAATGAGTGACGACACTCCTGAAAATGAAAAGAAAAAGCATAAGATGTAAGTGCTTTTCTTAGGCAGAGTCTAAAATGGCACAGACTAAACACTAGACAAGACGAAACCAAGAAATATTTGACCTCAGATTGCACCTAGACCTGATCTCAGTAGGATTACTAGGAAAAGTTAAAAAAGTTGGCATAAAGAACATTAAAATTAAATTTTTGTCAAGAGGGTTTAATTCTTGGTCCCATTTTAGGGAAAAGGTGATGCATAAGCCTTATTTTTTCTTATAAATTCTTTTTTTCCTATAAAGAGAATAATATTTGACACATAACATATAAGATTTATAGCAGCTCCTTTTACCACTTATCCTACACACAATTTTCAGTCCATGACTTCTTTTGTTCTTTTATGTTTTCACAAGATACAGAGCTTTTAATTTGTTTTTATTTCTGTGAATAACATTCTGTATCCAAAGTACTTTGAGAAAAGCTGCTGTTTAGCAGGATTATAGCTTCAACATAAGAATTGATAAATAGACAACTCTTTTTTTTCCCCCACATTTGTGTCCAAATCTTCTTATATATTTTGATTCTCAGTTTTAAAATGCTTTTGTGTCCAAGTTTTTGCGATGCCATGGACTATACAGTCCATGGAATTCTCCAGGCCAGAATATTGGGTGGATAGCCTTTCCTTCTTCAGAGGATCTTCCCAACCCAGGGATTGAACCCAGGTCTCCCACATTGCAGGAGGATTCTTTACCAGGTGAGCCATAAGGGAAGCCCCAAAATACTGGAGTGGGTAGCATATCCTTTCTCCAGCAGATCTTTTCCACCCAGGAACTGAACCAGGGTCTCCTGCATTGCAGGCAGATTCTTTACCAACTGAGCTATCAGGGAAGCCCCTATACTGCTTATAATTTTTTTTATTTTTAAACTTTACAATATTGTATTAGTTTTGCCCAACATCGAAATGAATCCACCACAGGTATACCCGTGCTCCCCATCCTGAACCCTCCTCCCTCCCCATACCCTCCCTCTGGGCCATCCCAGTGCACCAGCCCCAAGCATCCAGCATCGTGCATCGAACCTGGACTGGCGACTCATCTCATACATGATATTATACATGCTTCAATGCCATTCTCCCAAATCTCCCCACCCTCTCCCTCTCCCACAGAGTCCACAAGACTGATCTATACATCAGTGTCTCTTTTGCTGTCTCGTACACAGGGTTATTGTTACCATCTTTCTAAATTCCATATATATGCGTTAGTATACTGTATTGGTGTTTTTCTTTCTGGCTTACTTCACTCTGTATAATAGGCTCCAGTTTCATCCACCTCATTAGAACTGATTCAAATGTATTCTTTTTAATGGCTGAGTAATACTACATTGTGTATATGTACCACTGCTTTCTTATCCATTCATCTGCTGATGGACATCTAGGTTGCTTCCATGTCCTGGCTATTATAAACAGTGCTGCGATGAACATTGGGGTACACGTGTCTCTTTCCCTTCTGGTTTCCTCAGCGTGTATGCCCAGCAGTGGGATTGCTGGATCATAAGGCAGTTCTATTTCCAGTATTTTAAGGAATCTTCACACTGTTCTCCATAGTGGCTGTACTAGTTTGCATTCCCACCAACAGTGTAAGAGGGTTCCCTTTTCTCCACACCCTCTCCAGTATTTATTGCTTGTAGACTTTTGGATCGCAGCCATTCTGACTGGCATGAAATGGTACCTCATAGTGGTTTTGATTTGCATTTCTCTGATAATGAGTGATGTTAAGCATCTTTTCATGTGTTTGTTAGCCATCTGTATGTAACCAGGCTTCTTTGCTAACTAAAACTTCTTGGGGGTCTGGACGGTCAACATCTGCCTGAGAAGGTGTGCTGGTGCTTATAATTTTTTAAAAATGGATTTTATGACTTAAAAGCAAAGCAGTGTTATAATATTTTTCAATTAGTATCAAATATTTCTCAAATCTTATTTTCACAAAGTGTGTGGTATGAGTAACCAAGACATGGCTGGTCACTTGACAGAAACACAGCTTAACTATAAACAAAGAGTCAGGACTGATCTGAAGGCCAGCTTCATAATCCTGGTCATGAACTGATAATAATGTCACCCAAGAAAATAAATTATTTGAATAGACATTTATTTCTTTAAGAACTACAGCTTATATTTTTGAGTTATCCAAGTTTAATACAGGGAATTATTCATGAAGATAAAGATAACATTTTTTTCAGGTTGAACGTATGATTATTATCCTTGATTATACTTTGGTCATATAGTTAAATTAATACATGTTTCTAGCAATTAATTTATAGTGTCATAAATTAACTTTTACATCACCAGTTTATGCCCTAAAGAGTAAGAAACCAAATGAAAACTCTTCTGAAGGCTATTAATAATAAAAAGGCAAAAAACAAAAGTAAATATTTAATTATGTCTTTTGCCAAAGAATAAGACTCATGTCTATATATTCTATCTTCCATATTACCAACCACTTCCTATTATAAACTCCCACACAAATGTAGGTCTGACTTTGCTTTTGCTATGAGAGAGAAAGAGCATAAAATGATCCTATTATTTTTAATATTCAATAAAAAGTGACATCAATTAAAAATATCTGGTAATATTTTACTATAATATACATAAAGGAGAAGAAAAAAGATCTTATACAGAGATATGTTTTTGTATTTGACACTGAGGTAATTTTTATTTTTAAAGTTTTATTTTTCAGAGCTGATTGTCAAAAATGTTTAAAGCCTTTTTCATTCTCTATGCAATCACTTATACTACCTTTGTTATACCTAAAATGAATATTTAATTTCTAATAATAATTAGTATATTTATAAATTCTGTTAAAATTTTTTCCTATTTATTCTGCCAGAAAATCCAGAATATAAAGATAAATAATCCACTGCTACATAATTTTGTGATCATGAATTTAAATATAGGAGAAATTATAATATGAGGAAACTGCAAATCACTTTGAAAATTATATCATTCTGTAGGATTTCAGAAGATAATCATTTTCCAAAGTGGAATTATGGGTGAATATTTGACTTTAAAGTTGCTCTATGAGTGATGCATAAAACAATGGACCAGATTTTACTAAATGGATACTGAGCATGCAGGGTAGAACAGATAGGATGTATAAAGCTGCAGAACGTTAACAAGTTAAAATTTATTGTATCATGAAAATCAAAAAGTCCAACTCTTTTAATCTTTATAATAAGTTTCAGGGAGTAGGGATGTAAGAGTCAGAAGATAGTTGGATAGGATTGTGAAGGTTTTAATTCATCAGGAAAAAGACATATATACTCATATACATAGATTAAAATTAATTATATATAATATATATTGATGGTATATATTTATATATATATATATAATCATCTAAGTAGGAGTATATAAAATGGATTTAGAGAAGAAAAGAAATCTACTGGGTAAGGAAACAAATTTGCCATTTATAGGCTACAGAAATATTTTTATATTAACTGGCTGTAGGGTAGGAGGAGGGGCGAATCCTACTAGAAGAGGAAGCATCTTTTTCTGCTCTGATTGCTGTGGCCAAAACTTCCAAAACTATGTTGAATAGTAATGGTGAAAGTGGGCACCCTTGTCTTGTTCCTGACTTTAGAGGAAATGCTTTCAATTTTTCACCATTGAGGATAATGTTTGCTGTGGGTTTGTCATACATAGCTTTTATTATGTTGAGGTATGTTCCTTCTATTCCTGCTTTCTGGAGAGTTTTTATCATAAATGGGTGTTGAATTTTGTCAAAGGCTTTCTCTGCATCTATTGAGATAATCATATGGTTTTTATTTTTCAATTTGTTAATGTGGTGTATTACATTGATTGATTTGCGGATATTGAAGAATCCTTGCATCCCTGGGATAAAGCCCACTTGGTCATGGTGTATGATCTTTTTAATGTGTTTTTGGATTCTGATTGCTAGAATTTTGTTAAGGATTTTTGCATCTATGTTCATCAGAGATATTGGCCTCTAGTTTTCTTTTTTTGTGGCATCTTTGTCAGGTTTTGGTATTAGGGTGACGGTGGCCTCATAGAATGAGTTTGGAAGTTTACCTTCCTCTGCAATTTTCTGGAAGAGTTTGAGCAGGATAGGTGTTAGCTCTTCTCTAAATTTTGGTAGAAATAAAAGGAATCCAAATTGGAAAAGAAGAAGTAAAACTCTCACTATTTGCAGATGACATGATCCTCTACATAGAAAACCTTAAAGACTCCACCAGAAAATTACTAGAACTAATCAATGACTATAGTAAAGTTGCAGGATATAAAATCAACACACAGAAATCCCTTGCATTCCTATACACTAATAATGAGAAAACAGAAAGAGAAATTAAGGAAACAATTCCATTCACCATTGCAACGGAAAGAATAAAATACTTAGGAATATATCTACCTAAAGAAACTAAAGACCTATATATAGAAAACTATAAAACACTGGTGAAAGAAATCAAAGAGGACACTAATAGATGGAGAAATATACCATGTTCATGGATTGGAAGAATCAATATAGTGAAAATGAGTATACTACCCAAAGCAATTTATAGATTCAATGCAATTCCTATCAAGCTACCAACAGTATTCTTCACAGAGCTAGAACAAATAATTTCACAATTTGTATGGAAATACAAAAAACCTCGAATAGCCAAAGTGATCCTGAGAAAGAAGAATGGAACTGGAAGAATCAACCTACCTGACTTCAGGCTCTACTACAAAGCCACAGTTATCAAGACAGTATGGTACTGGCACAAAGACAGAAATATAGATCAATGGAACAAAATAGAAAGCCCAGAGATAAATCCACACACATATGGACAGCTTATCTTTGACAAAGGAGGCAAAAATATACAATGGATTAAAGACAATCTCTTTAACAAGTGGTGCTGGGAAATCTGGTCAACCACTTGTAAAAGAAGGAAACTAGGACACTTTCTAACACCATACACAAAAATAAATTCAAAATGGATTAAAGATCTAAATGTAAGACCAGAAACTATAAAACTCCTAGAGAAGAACATAGGCAAAACACTCTCTAACATACATCACAGCAGGATCCTCTATGACCCACCTCCCAGAATATTGGAAATAAAAGCAAAAATAAACAAATGGGACCTAATTAACCTTAAAAGTTTCTGCACATCAAAGGAAACTATTAGCAAGGTGAAAAGACAGCCTTCAGAATGGGAGAAAATAATAGCAAATGAAGCAACTGACAAACAACTAATCTCAAAAATATACAAGCAACTCCTACAGCTCAACTCCAGAAAAATAAATGACCCAATCAAAAAATGGGCCAAAGAACTAAATAGACATTTCTCCAAAGAAGACATACAGATGGCTAACAAACACATGAAAAGATGCTCAACATCACTCATTATCAGAGAAATGCAAATCAAAACCACTATGAGGTACCATTTCACACCAGTCAGAATGGCTGCGATCCAAAAGTCTACAAATAGTAAATGCTGGAGAGGGTGTGGAGAAAAGGGAACCCTCTTACACTGTTGGTGGGAATGCAAACTAGTACAGCCACTATGGAGAACAGTGTGAAGATTCCTTAAAAAACTGGAAATAGAACTGCCTTATGATCCAGCAATCCCACTGCTGGGCATACACACTGAGGAAACCAGAAGGGAAAGAGACATGTGTACCCCAATGTTCATTGCAGTACTGTTTACAATAGCTGGGATATGGAAGCAACCTAGATGTCCATCAGTGGACAAATGGATAAGAAAGCAGTGGTACATATACACAATGGAGTATTACTCAGCCATTAAAAAGAATACATTTGAATCAGTTCTAATGAGGTGGATGAAACTGGAGCCTATTGTACAGAGTGAAGTAAGCCAGAAGGAAAAACACCAATATAGTATACTAACGCATATATATGGAATTTAGAAAGATGGTAACAATAACCCTGTGTACGAGACAGCAAAAGAGACACTGATGTATAGAACAGTCTTATGGACTCTGTAGGAGAGGGAGAGGGTGGGAAGATTTGGGAGAATGGCATTGAAACATGTAAAATATCATGTATGAAACGAGATGCCAGTCCAGGTTCGATGCACTATACTGGATGCTTGGGGCTAGTGCACTGGGATGACCCAGAGGGATGGTATGGGGAGGGAGGAGGGAGGAGGGTTCAGGATGGGGAATACATGTATACCTGTGGTGGATTCATTTTCATATTTGGCAAAACTAATACAATTGTGTAAAGTTTAAAAATATAATAAAATTTAAAAAAAAGAAGAGGAAGCATCTTATTTATGAAAATAGAAGATGATGATAAAGAGGTCATTTAATGTTGAAAGATCAGAGTTATGCTAGATTGAAAGCAAATGAGGATGGCCGAAAGATTGTTTTGCTGTAATCAAATTTCCCTTTTAATAATGACACAGTCTTTATAAGCATTTATGTGTATGGAAAGGTAGTTGCATGGGTCTTATGTTTGTTGTTTGTTGCTATTTCTGATGTTGCCGAAGATAAGTTGTAGAGAATGTACATTTAAAGACTATTGGGGGAAAATAAAAAAAGAAAGGAAGGAAAAAAGGAAGAAAAGGAAAAAGACTATTGGGATTAGATAACTGGTCAAAGTGATAGGATTTCATGGAAGTTTTGTTGAGAATAATTAGTTCTTATATGAAAATAGGGGCTTCTCAGGTCGCATTAGTTATAAAGAACCTGCCTGTCAATGCAGGAGACAGGGACGGATTCATCTCTAGATTGGGAAGATCACTTCAGAAATGACTGAAGCAACTTAGCATGCACACATATGAAGATATATTAACATTTAGTTCCTAAATATTGCTTTTTGTTGGTCACTTTTTACATGATTTGATGGCTTAATAAATAAGTTGTTTCTTAGAAGTTCATAATATTAAAAACATATACTCTTTATACTACTCTATATTTTCTCTACTTTTCGTGTGTGTGTGCCTACATGCTAAGTTGCTTCAGTCGTGTCCAACTCTTTGTGACCCTAGGCACTTTTTCTACCAGACTCCTCTCTCCATGGGATTTTCCAGGCAAGAATACTGGAGTGGGTTGCCATGCCTTCCTCCAGGGGATCTTCCCAACCTGGGGATTGAACCTGTGTCTCTTAAGACTGCATTGGCAGGCAGGTTCTTTAACCTAGCACCACCTGGGAAGTCTTTTTTAAGCCTCCATGAATCCTGCCTCTGCAAACTGAGATGTGACAAGAAATAGGTGGAAAGGAAGAAGTTCTATATTGTCCTGCCAACCCTCCCTTGTCAACCTGAGAACATCTGATTTCATATATTTCTGTAGTAAGTTTCTCTAAGTTTTCCTTGAACACAAGGATGTGTGAGCTAAAAAATAAACAGGCAAAACAAACTTTGAAAATTACTGCTTATATGGTTTCTTTATAGTAAAATTTTGAACCCCTCAAATATATTAGATAACAATCACTCTAGTAATATTGGGTACACATCATCCACATGAATGAGAGATGTTCAGAAAATAGGATAGTTTGAACCAAAAGAGGAGCAGAATAACTGAAAATTACTGATTGTTGGAACTGTTAGTAGAATTATGTCTGATCATTCTTTCATCCTAATCCAACAGTACTTTGGCACAAAGTTAGTACAAGGTGAGGACTATACAGAGGCACCCTGCCCATCAAGATAACTTAGAATGGCCAACACAGGTTGCTGTCTTTGGTGGTCTGCTCTCAAACTGCCCCCCAGAGCCGGTTACGCAACGGAGCTGATTCATGTGCACATCACTTCAAGGAGGCACTTGCTCATGATTACTCCTGGGCTCATAGTTTTATGCCACATTATAGAGTGAAAGCACAGCAGCTTCATAAAGAGATTTCTAAACTTGCTTCTACTGAGGCCTAATTAAAGATCACTGGCTGTACACAGGATATACCATAATATATATATATATATATATATATATATATATATATATATATATATGACTAGTGCCATGCACCCATGCATGAAAGCACTAAACTCACCACTCTAAATCTACATGTAAACTAATACCCCATGTCCAAGGGCAGTGAAGCCCCAGCAAGATGGTAGGCTCTGGAGTGTGGCTGTGCAGCACTGGAGTGACTTTGAGGTGATACCCCACATCCAAGGGCAAAGGAGAAGCCCTGGCAAGATGGCAGGATGGGTGAAATCACATTTAGAATCAAACCCCATACCCTCCAGAGACGCTCAGAGGGCTCAAACAAACCTTGTGCATACCAGGACCCAGAGACCACACAGAGCCTGAGACAGAAGTGTGTTTGAGTGTCTCCTGTGGAAGTATGGGCCAGCAGTGGACTGCTGCAGGGACAGGGGCTCTGGGTGCAGCAGACCTGGGTATGGCATAAGTCCTCTTGGAGGAGGTCGCCATGAACCCCAGCACAGAGCCGCCAGAACTTACACAGGACGGGGGAAACAGACTTTTGGAGGGCATAAACAGAACCTTGTGCACACCAGGACCCATGATAAAGGAGCAGTGACCCCACAAGAGACTGACCCAGACTTGCCTGGGAGTGTCCAGGAGTCTCCAGCTGAGGAGCGGGTCAACAGTGGCCTGCTGCAGGGTTGGGGGCACTTAGTGTAGCAGTCCCTGCATGGGACCTTTTATCTGCATTACCTCTACCATAGTTTGGCCTCAGGTAAATAACAGGGACGAAATAGAGCCCCACCCATCAACAGAAAATTGGATTAAAGATTTACTGAGCATGGTCCCACCGATCAGAACAATACCCAGTTTCCCCATCAGTCAGTCTCTCCCATCAGGAAGCTTCCATAAACCTCTTATCCTTCTACATCAGAGGGTAAACAGACTGAAAACCATAATCACAGAAAACTAACCAATTTAACCACATGGACCACTGCTGCTGCTAAGTCGCGTCAGTCGTGTCCAACTCTGTGCGACCCCATAGACGGCAGCCCACCAGGCTCTCCCGTCCCTGGAATTCTCCAGGCAAGAACACTGGAGTGGGTTGCCATTTCCTTCTCCAGTGCATGAAAGTGAAAAGTGAAAGAGAAGTCGCTCAGTCGTGCCTGACTCTTAGCGACCCCATGGACTGCAGCCTACCAGGCTCCTCTGTCCATGGGATTTTCCAGGCAAGAGTACCGGAGTGGGTTGCCATTGCCTTCTCCTTACAATATATAAATGTATCCAATTAGCACGTTACACACCTTAAATTTACACAATGTTGTTATGTCAAATATTTTAATAAAAACAAAAGTAAGAGAACCAACACTGGCACTTGTCGGTGTGAAAACCCTCAGCCAAGTTCAGCCTGTCCAGAGCCTGTCTCTGTAAAGCTCTATGAACCACAGCCAGCCCTGCTCGTTCACAAGCTGCGCGGCCGCTCTCACAGGGTGACAGCGGGGCAGAGGAGCTTCAACACGGAACACAACCCGCACAACCCCAGCTATTTCCTATTTTATAGGAAAGCTTTGTACACGCCTGGCTCTGGCTACACAGCTACATCACCCTATTTCTTGGGAGTAATGAAAGGCAGTATTAGAGGCCAAAAAACAACTTCATCACTGCCACCCAAGAAAATGTATTAAGCTATGAAAGTCCTTCAGCTGTCTACACAGGGCCAATCCACGTTACAGCTATTTAACACAAATTACTATGCAAAACGTCTGAAGGGGTCTTGATCTCAAAAATTCAAATCTATACCAGGGTAACACGTAGTTAATTCCTCCGTATCTTTACTTCTCTTTGAAAAACTGGCAATGCATTTGGATTAGTGATAAAATGAGTTTTTGCTATGTTTCAATACATGCTCAAACTGTGAGACTAAGAAACACAAGGCAGGCTCACTTTAAACAGTTGGAACCCCAGTGGCACTGCTAACTGCTTTCTGGGCAGCCTCTTTTGCTTGGTGGGCTTGGAATACAACTATAGCTTCATCAACTTTAGAACGAAGAGACCTCAATGAAACTATGAGACATGCCAACCAAGACGGACAGGTCATGGTGGAGAGTTCTGACAAAATGTGGCTCACTGGAGAGGGGAATGGCAAACCACTTCAGTATTCTTGCCTTGAGAACCCCATGGAAAGTATGAAGAGGCAAAAAGATAAGACACTGAAAGATGAACTCCCCAGGTCAGTAGGTGCCCAATATGCTACTGGAGATCAGTGGAGAAATAACTCCAGAAAGAATGAAGGGATGGAGACAAAGCAAAAATGTTACCCAGTTGTGGATGTGACTGGTGATGGAAGGAAAGTCTGAAGCTGTAAAGAGCAATATTGCATCGGAACCTGGAATGTTAGGTCCATGAATCAAGGCAAATTGAAAGTGGTCAAACAGGAGATGGCAAGAGTGAATGTCGACATTATAGGAATCAGCAAATTAAAATGGACTGGAATGGGTGAATTTAACTCAGATGGTCATTATATCTATTACTGTGGGCAAGAATCCCTTAGAAAAAATGGGATTAGCCATCATAGTCAACAAAATAGTCTGAAATGCAGTACCTGGATACAATCTCAAAAACGACAGAATGATCTCTGTCATTTCCAAGGCAAACCATTCAATATCATAGTAATCCAGTATGCCCCAAAGAGTAATGCTGAAGAAGCTGAAGTTGAAAGATTCTATGAAGACTTACAAGACCTTCTAGAATTAAAACCCCCAAAATATGTGCCTTTCATTATAGGGAACTGGAATGCAGAAGTAGGAAGTCAAGAAACACCTGGAGTAACAGGCTAATTTGGCCTTGGAGTACAGAATGAGGCAGGGCAAAGGCTAATAGAATTTTGCCAAGAGAACACACTAGTGATAGCAGACACCCTCTTCCAACAACACAAAAGAAGACTCTACACATGGACATTACCAGATGGTCAATACTGAAATCAGAGTGATTATATTCTTTGCAGTCAGAGGTGGACAAGCTGTATACAGTCAGTCAAAAAAGACCAGCAGCTGACTGTGGCTCAGATCATGATCTCCTCATTGCCAAATTCAGATTTAAATTGAAGAAAGTAGGGAAAACCACTAGACCATTCAGGTATGACCTAAATCAAATCCCTTATGATTATACAGTGGAAGTGAGAAAGAGATTAAAGGGATGAGATCTGATAGACAGAGTGCCTGAAAAACTCTGGAAGTAGGTTCGTGACATCATAGGAGGCAGGGATCAAGACCATCCCCCCAAAAAAAGAAATGCAAAAAGGCAAAATTGTTGTCTAGGGAGGCCTTACAAATAGCTGTGAAAAGAAGAGAAGTGAAAGGCAAAGGAGAAAAGGAAAGATATACACATTTGAATGCAGAGTACCAAAGCATAGCAAGGAAACATAAGAAAGCCTTCTTCAGTAATCAATGAAAAGAAATAGAGTAAAACAGTAGAATGGAAAAGACTAGAGATCTCTTCAAGAAAATTAGAGATACCGAGGGAATATTTCATGAAAAGATGGGCACAATAAAGTACACAATAAAGAAAACTAAAGTACAGATATGGCATGGACCTACCTGAAGTAGAAGATATTAAGAAAAGGCTGCAAGAATACACAGAAGAGCTATGCAAAAAAGATCTTCATGACCCAGATAATCACGATGGTGTGATCACTCACCTAGAGCCGGACATCCTGGAATGTGAAGTCAAATGGGCCTTAGGAAGCATCACTACGAACAAAGCTAGTGGAGGTGATGGAATTCCAGCTGAGCTATTTCAAATCCTAAAATATGATGCTGTGAAAGTGCTGCACTCAATATACTAGCAAATTTGGAAAACTCAGCAGTGGCCACAGGACTGGAAAGGGTGTTTTCATTCCAATCCCAAAGAAAGGCAATGCCAAGGAATGCTCAAACTACCTCACAATTGCACTCATCTCACACACTAGTAAAGTAATCCTCAAAATTCTCCAATCAGGCTTCAACAGTACATGAACCATGAAATTCCAGATGTTCAAGCTGGTTTTAGAAAAGGCAGGGGAACCAGAGATCAAATTTCCAATATCTGTTGGATCATCAAAAAAGCAAGAGAGTTCCAGAAAAACATCTATTTCTGCTTTATTGATTATGCCAAAGCCTTTGACTGTGTGGATCACAACATAATGTGGGAAATTCTTAAAAAGATGGGAACACCAGACCACGTCACCTGCCTCTTAAGAGATCTGTATTCAGGTTAGGAAGCAACAATTAGAACTGGACATGGAACAACAGACTGGTTCCAAAGAGGGAAAGGAATAGGTCAAGGCTGTATATTGTCACCCTGCTTACTTAAGTTATATGCAGAGTACATCATGAGAAATGCTGGGCTGAAAGAAGCACAAGCTGGAATCAAGATTGCCGGGAGAAATATCAATATCCTCAGATATGCAGATGACACCACTCATATAGCAGAAAGTGAAGAAGAACTAAAGAGCCTCTTGGTGAAAGTGAAAGAGGAGAGTGAAAAAGTTGGCTTAAAACTCAACATTCAGAAAACGAAGATTATGGTATCTTATCCCATCACTCCATGGCAAATAGATGGGGAAACAGTGGAAGCAGTAACAGACTTTATTTTTAGGTCTCCAAAAGCACTGCAGATGGTGATTGCAGCCATGGAATTAAAAGATGCTTGCTCTTTGGAAGAAAAGTTTTGACCAACCTGCTGCTAAGTCACTTCAGTCGTGTCCCACTCTGCATGACCCCATAGAAGGCAGCCCACCAGGCTCCGCCGTCCCTGGGATTCTCCAGGCAAGAACACTGGAGTGGGTTGCCATTTCCTTTTCCAATGCATGAAAGTGAAAAGTGAAAGTGAAATTGCTCAGTCGTGTCCGACTCTGTGCGACCCCATAGACAGCAGCCCACCAGGCTCCTCCGTCCATGGGATTTTCCAGGCAAGAGTACTGGAATGGGGTGCCATTGCCTTCTCCGTTGACCAACCTAGACATCATATTAAAAAGCAGAGACACTACTTTGCCATCAAAGGTCCGTCTAGTCAAACAAAGCTATGGTTTTTCCAGTAGTCATGTATGGATGTGAGAGTTGGATTATAAAGAAAGCCGAGCACTGAAGAATTGATGCTTTTGAACTGTGATGTTGGAGAAGACTCTTGAGAGTCCCTTGGACTGTAAGGATGTCCCACCAGTCCATCCTAAAGGAAATCAGTCCTGAATATTCATTGGAAGGACTGATGTTGAAGCTGAAACCAATACTTTGGCCACCTGATGTGAAGAGCTGACTCATTTGAAAAGACCCTGATGCTGGGAAAGTTTGAAGGCAGGAGAAGGCGACGACAGAGGATGAGATGGTTGGATGGTATCACCGACTCAATGGATATGAGTTTGAGTAAACTCCTGCAGTTGGTGATGGACAGACAGGCCTGGCATGCTGCAGCCCATTGGGTGGCAAAGAGTTAGACACAACTCAACAGTTGAACTTAACTGAGGGTTTTCTTATGAACCACCCCAAGGCTTTATGATTTTCAAAATTGATAAAAAATTATTTCTTCCTGTAACCTGTTCAAACATTTTTTGGCATTAAAATTATTTTCACAAATATACCAACTGTTATTTCTTCTTCTTTTTTAAAATAAGCTACCTAATGATTTTGGAATATTTTATCCTTTCTGAATTACCAATTTGGAATATATATTAAATCAATAATATATCTGGGAATCCTATAATTATCAGCAAAACTAAAGAGAAAGAAATGTTTGCATTGGAAAATCTAGAGAGACAAAGGATATCAATGTTATTTTATTAATGATGACTAGAAATTGGAGATATATGATTTAAGAATATGTTGAATATGAGACATAAAATCAAATGTAAGGGTTAGTTGCTCAGTCGTGTCCTACTCTTTGTGACCCCATGGACTGCAGCCCACGAGACTCCTCTGTCCATGGGATTTTCCAGTCAAGAATGCTGGAGTGGGTTGCCATTTCCTTCTCCAGGGATCTTCCTGACCCAGTGATCAAAACTCGGTCTCCAGCACTGCAGGCAAATTCTTTACTGACTGAGCTACAAATGGGCTTTTTGAAATATCAATATTTGGATTTACAGTGATAAGCATATGTCCACATTAGAAATTGATGTTCTGGTTTTGGTACTATTTTTTAAAGCTTATTTTGCTTAGAAGCAATACACCCCCCCACCTCCCCCACACACACTAAGCATCATTTTTAAATATAGTTTTAGACTAAATACATCTGTTCTTATAATTCTCCCATTACTCATAATTTATATAATATTTAGCACCATTTGTTTATTACACTATTTTCAAATTTGAAAATATCCCTCTCCTTTCAAATATGTACTACTGAATGTTCTCTTATGAACATCTGCACTACCATCTACTGGAAAGGTAAGTATATATCAGGAAGCATGTTCTTATCAGCCATTCAAAACAGAATATAACTAATTTGAAAAAATGTAAAACAATATTATTTTTGATAATCAAATTCTACCAGTTAATAATAATAATAATAGTAAAAATGGGGATTATGTAGCATACTGAAACATATATATGTACATTGTATTTATACTTTGTATTAGTTGCATGTGCATCCTGACAATACAATTTTTCGTTAAATTGAATGATTATTTAGTATTTATTGGTCACTAAATCTTTTTTATTAACTTCATAATTTCACTGTTATATTTTTATTTACTTTCTGATTTTACAAGTCAAATGAAGTTTCACCTGTCAACATTTATAGACTTTTCTTTCCTTAATGGCATTTTTTTTTTTCAAAGAAATAATACTCAAATTGTCCATAAGTGTCACATAAAGCATCTAGGTGAAACTCAGAAGTGTAAAACAGAGCACTATATTTGCAAGTAAGGCTAGGCAGAGGAAAGGCTCATTTTCATGGCCATTTAAGCTGCATGAATTCATGTTTGTGCACTATGATGGCTGCATGTCCATATGGGGAGAATAAGAAATGATGTGAAAGTGTGACATGTGCACAGATGTTGTGTTGTAAGAAGTCTGGGCTCATATTCTGACTCCTCCACTTGAAAACTGTTAAAATGAGTCATTTAAGTAGCGTTTCTGGTACTCAGAATCATATATACCAGGACTCTTGAGAACTTTAGAGATAATCAATATATGGTTCCCATTATTTTCTTTTATAATACACAAAAATTAGTATAAATGCTGGATGATAACAGTACAAATATTTCTCAAATACCTTTGGATTTACTTTACACTTGTTATGCTACCCCTTGGCCAGTACTCATCAGTCAGCCAACATATGCCAATAATCATGATAAAGTTCATAGTAGTACCTAAGTCAGCAATGAATTGGTTCGTTTGTTTGAAATAGAAAAAAAATCCAAATTTATCTTTTGTTCTCAATAAATGCATTCAGTGAGACCACGTACGTGCATTTTGTATACTCTGATGGTTTTGACAATAGGTAGTTTGAATAACATATTTAAATACAGAATCCACAAAAAAACCAGAGTGGATTTTACATACTTGGGAATTAATTTTAATAATTAAGAATTATATCCAATTAAGTGACAGAGCCACCAAGTCATATACAATATCACTGTTATTATTGTTAGTGTTTGTCTTTACTGTTTATTGTTAAATAAGATTTAGTACAATTCAAACATGCATTTGAATTTAGAATCAGCTGGCAAGACATTATTTCTTCTGGGCAAGTAGAAATGGATAGTTATTAGAATTGGCAAAATGGTAAAAGCAGCTATTTACTGTCAGGAGTATTTAAGCAGTTCATTATTTCTACTCAAGTACTTGCTAAGTATAGTTGGAAATCAACATCTAATGATTTTGGTTAAACATCAGAGTAAAACAGTGCACTCTCAAACTATAGAATCTGTATTTTGTTTTGCCAAGAGTGAAAATATGGGTAATAGAAAACAAAAACTTATTTTGCTATAAGGTTTAGCTACTGAGGTTTGCAAGTAATAAAATAAATATGTTGATTTAGAATGATTTACTAAAATAATGACATCCATATATCTACAGTCAGTATAATTTAATGAGCTTTTCTGATTGGTAGTGAAGGCTTTAAATGTGTTCTAATAAATTAAACAATCATGTTTATGTGTTATTCACAGTTATTTTATTATAATTTATAATAAATAAATCTTGAGAATACAAACTCTAAAAGGCAATTTTTATGACATTCCAAGAATCAATCAAGTTTTCAATTCATGTAAAACATTAAAGCAGTGTGAGATACATTACAAAAGAAAATGTAGAAAAATAAAATAAATATAAAATAATTAAATTTACAACAGTGTTTTAAACCTTGAAATAATCCTCCAAAAACCAGGGTTTATATAAGTGAAAATAAGAAATTATGTTTTTGAGAAAATTTATACATTACCTCCTGGGGTGTATGTTATTATAATGAATGACAAAATTTAGTAAGTACACTTTTGTAAAGCATGAGTCACCCAATTTTTATAATATCATTTATTTAAGAAGTACTATTTTAAGGACTCATGTGCTTTGTAAATATCCTTCTATAAGTCATTTAGTCATACATTTTGTGGTTGCCTGTAATCTGTCTTTTTTCTCTAATTCCTAATCATCTTTAACTTACATATCTAAAGGATGAAGAACAGCCATGATCAAGTGTGAGTAGCATGTCCATACAACATACTAATTGCCTTTCAATAATTCTAAACTTCACTTCCAAAGGGATACATGTGTGGGTTACATTTAGTTCTAAGCAGCTTTACAACTAAATAATATATCACATGCAAATAACTGAGCTGAGTTCCTATCTAACAGTAATTATGTTATTCATGTTACTTCTAGCCTGTCCATCCTAGCAGGAAATTATCTGTACATCTTGTTAAATTATTTAGGCAACTGTTATCTCCTCAAATTTGTCAGCACAACCCTGCCCCGCTTGTGGGTATACAAAAAGTATATTAAAAGAATGACAAATAGCCTGACATTTGGGAATCCTCTCAGGAAAATCAATGAAGAAATATGACAAACAGTAGGATTATAGTGAGACAGACATATACATACTTCCAGTGTTAAAATTATTCTTTCAGTTACAAAACCTCTTCATTTGGAAAATCAAAATCATATTGGTCCAGTTGTCATTGTTCAGCCACTCGGTTGTGTCTGACTCTTTGCGACCCTGTGGACTGCAGCACGCCAAGCTTCCCTGTCCTTTACCATTCCCCGAAGCTTGCTCAACTCATGTCCACTGAGTAAGTGACGCCATCCAAACATCATGTCCTCTGTTGTCTCCATCTCCTATGACTTCAATCTTTTCCAACATCAGGGTCTTTTCTAGTGAGTCAACTCTTTGCATTAGTTGACCAAAGTATTGGAGCTACAGTTTCAGCATCAGCCCTTCCAATGAATATTTAAGATTGATTTCCTTTAAGATTGACTGGTTTGATGTCTTTGCACTACAAGGGACCCTCAAGAGCCTTCTCTGACACCACAGTTTGAAGGCATCAACTCTTTCGTGTTCAGCCTTCTTTATGTTCCAACTCTCACATCCATACATGACAACTGGAAAAACCATAGCTTTGTGGGCAAAGTAATGTCTTCTTTTCAATATGCTCGCTATGTAGACCATAGCTTTTGTTCCAAGGAGCAAGTATTCCCAGTTAAACTAAGATTATCCTTGAATTTATATATACATCCCCAAGTTCAGTTCAGTTCAGTCGCTCAATCGTGTCTGATTCTTTGCGACCCCGTTAATCGCAGCACGCCAGGCCACCCTGTCCATCACCAACTCCTAGAATTCACTCAGACTCATGTTCATAGAGCCAGTGATGCCATCCAGCCATCTCATCCTCTGTCATCCCCTTCTCCTCTTGCCTCCAATCCCTCCCAGCATCAGAAACTTTTCCAATGAGTCAACTCTTCGCATGAGGTGGCCAAAGTACTGGAGTTTCAGGTTTAGCATCAGTACCTCCAATGAACACCCAGGACTGATCTCCTTTAGAATGGACCAGTTAGATCTCCTTGCAGTCCAAGGGACTCTTAAGAGTCGCTCCAACACCACAGTTCAAAAGCATCAAGTCTTTGGCACACAGCTTTCTTGACAGTCCAACTCTCACATCCATACATGACTACTAGAAAAACCATAGCCTTGACTAGACGGACCTTTGTTGACAATGTCTCTGCTTTTTAATATGCTGTCTATGTTGCTCATACTTTCCTTCCAAGGAGTAAACGTCTTTTAATTTCATGGCTGCAATCACCATTTGCAAATAACAAATAAAGTCTGCCACTGTTGCCACTGTTTCCCCATCTATTTCCCATGAAGTGATGGGACCAGATGCCACGATCTTAGTTTTCTGAATGTTGAGCTTTGAGCCAACTTTTCCACTCTCCTCTTTCACTTTCATCAAGAGGCTTTTTAGTTCCTCTTCACTTTCTGCCATAAGGGTGGTGTCATCTGAATATCTGAGGTGATTGATATTTCTCCCGGCAATCTTGATTCCAGCTTGTGCTTCTTTAGCATTTCTCATGATGTACTCTGCATATAAGTTAAATAAGCAGGGTGACAATATACAGCCTTAACGTACTCCTTTTCCTATTTGGAACCAGTCTGTTGTTCCATGTTCAGTTCTAACTGTTGCTTCCTGACCTGCATATAGGTTTCTTAAGAGGCAGGTCAGGTGGCCTGATATTCCCATCTCTTCCAGAATTTTCCACAGTTTATTGTGATCCACACAGTCAAAGGCTTTGGCATAGTCAATAAAGAAGAAATACAAGTTTTTCTGGAACTCTCTTGCTTTTTCCATGATCCAGTGGATGTTGGCAATTTGATCTCTGGTTCCTCTGCCTTTTCTAAAACCAGCTTAAACATCTGGAAGTTCACAGTTCACGTACTGCTGAAGCCTGGCTTGGAGAATTTTGAGCATTACTTTACTAGCATGTGAGATGAGTGCAATTGTGCGGTAGTTTGAGCATTGTTTGGCATTGCCTTTCTTTGGGATTGGAATGAAAACTGACCTTTTCCAGTCCTGTGGCGACTGCTGAGTTTTCCAAATTTGCTGGCATATTGTGTGCAGCACTTTCACAGCATCATCTCTCAGGATTTGAAATAGCTTTACTGGAATTCTATCATCTCCACTAGCTTTGTTCTTAGTGATGATTTCTTAAAGCCCACTTGACTTCACATTCCAAGATGTCTGGCTCTAGAGGAGTGATCACACCACCGTGATTATCTTGGTCATGAAGATTTTTTTGTACAGTTCTTCTCTGTATTCTTGCCACCTCTTCTTAATATCTTCAGCTTCTGTTAGGTCCATACCATTTCTGTCCTTTATCGAGCCCATCTTTGCATGAAATGTTCCCTTGATATCTCTTTTTTTCTTGAAGAGACCTCTAGTCTTTTCCATTGTGTTGTTTCCTCTATTTCTTTGCATTGATCACTGAGGAAGGCTTTCTTATCTCTCCTTGCTCTTCTTTGGAATTCTGCATTCAGATGCTTATATCTTTCCTTTTCTCCTTTGCTTTTTGCCTCTCTTCTATGAAGACCTACAAGACCTTTTAGAACTAACACCCCAAAAAAGATGTCCTTTTCATTATAGGGGACTGGAATGCAAAAGTAGGAAGTCAAGAAACACCTGGGGTAACAGGCAAATTTGGCCTTGGAATATGGAATGAAGCAGGACAAAGGCTAATAGAGTTTTGCCAAGATAACGCACTGGTCATAGCAAAGAACCTCTTCCAACAACACAAGAGAAGACTCTACACATGGACATCACCAGATGTTCAACACCAAAATCAGATTGATTATATTCTTTGCAGCCAAAGATGGTGAAGCTCTATACAGTCAGCAAAAACAAGACCAGGAGTTGACTGTAGCTCAGATCATGAACTCCTTACTTCCAAATTCAGACTTAAATTGAAGAAAGTAGGGAAAACCACTAGACCATTCAGGTATGACCTAAATCAAATCCCTTATGAATATACGGTGGAAGTGAGAAATAGATTTAAGGGACTAGATCTGATAGACAGAGTGCCTGATGAACTATGGACTGAGGTTTGTGACACTGTACAGGAATCAGGGATCAAAACCATCCCCATGGAAAAGAAATGCAGATAAATAAATAAAAAAATACATCCTCAAATTCAAGTAGGTTACAGAGTCCTGTCATATATTTACAGTCTTCTTTTTTGGGGGGAACCCAAGAAGGACTGACTCCTCAACCCATATAATTTTAATATATGTTCCATATTTTTCTAACACTGAAATCAAAGTAAAATAATCATAATAGCACTAAATCTGGTGCTTGATCATCTGTTTAGAATGATTAGCATGTGTTAGTGAGGATATATAACTTTTGTTTTCTTTTTATATTTGAATATTATCTTTGTTTTTTTCCAGTATGTAAATGGTAGTTTTATAACCAAGCATCCTTAATAAAAAGGATGTAAAGACAAAACAGCCACAAGTATTATCAAGTCCTTCTGTGAGCAAGTTATTTTCTGGTGATCACTTGTGAGAGGCAACGTCTTCTTCCAGAACACTAGGGTTCTCTATCAGTTACCTCCTATGATACCGTAAGAAACACTTAGATGTCTGATAGAGTTCATTTGTCTCTTGGGTACACCATAGTCAATGAAGCATCCTATAATATTATTAACCTGGGTTATAAATTCAGTAAAGCAGGACGCATCATCCCCAGTTCTATGTGACAAGTTCAGTTCAGTTCAGTTCAGTCGCTCAGTCATGTCCAACTCTTTGATGCCCCATGGACTGCAGCACACCAGGCCTCCCTGGTCATCACCAATTCCAGGAATTTCATGCCTATTGAGTTGGTGATGCCATCCAACCATCTCATCCTCTGTTGTCCCCTTCTCCTCCTGCCCTCAATCTTTCCCAGAATCAGGGTCTTTTCAAATGAGTACCCTCTTCACATCAGGTGGCCATAGTATTGAGTTTCAGCTTCAACATCAGTCCTTCCAATGAATATTCAGGGGTGGTTTCCTTTAGGATGGACTGGTTGGATCTTCTTGCTATTCAAGGGAATCCCAAGAGTCTTCTCCAACACCACAGCTCAAAAGCATCAATTCTTTGGGGCTCAGTTTTCTTTATAGTCCAACTCTCACATCCATACATGACTACTGGAAAAACCATAGCTTTGACTAGACAGAGCTTTGTTGGGAAAATACTGTCTCTGCTTTTTAGTATGCTCTCTAGGTTGGTCATAACTTTTCTTCCAAGGAGTAAGGGTATTTTAATTTTAAGGTTGCAGTCACCATCTGAAGTGATTTTGGAGCCCCCCAAAATAAAGTCTACCACTGTTTCCAATGTTTCCCCGTCTATTTGCTATGAAGTGATGGGACTGGATGCCGTGATCTTAGTTTTCTGAATGTTGAGTTTTAAGTTAACTTTCTCACTCTACTATTTCACTTTCATCAAGAGGCTCTTTTGTTCTTCTTTGCTTTTTGCCATAAAGGTGGTATTATCTACATATCTGAGGATATTGATATTTCTCCCAGGAAACTTGATTCCAGCTTGTGCTTCTTCAAGACCAGCATTTCTCATGATGTACTCTATATAAGTTAAATAAACAGGTAACAGTATATAGCCTTGACCTATTCCTTTCCCTCTTTGGAGCCACTATGTTGTTCCATGTCCAGTTCTAACTTTTGCTTCCTGACCTGCATACAGATTTCTCAAGAGTCAGGTCAGGTGGTCTTGTATTCCCATCTCTTTCAGAATTCTCCACAGTTTATTGTGAGCCACACAGTCAAAGACTTTGGCATAGTCAATAAAGCAGAAATAGATGTTTTCCTGGGACTCTCTTCCTTTTTCATTGATTCCGTGGATGTTGGCAATTTGATCTCTGGTTCCTCTGCCTTTTCTAAAACCAGCTTGAACATCTGGAAGTTCACGGTTCACCTATTGTTGAAACCTGGCTTGGAGAATTTTGAGCATTACTTTACTAGCATGTGAGATGAGTGCAATTGTGCAGTAGTTTGAGCATTCTTTGGCATCACCTTTCTTTGGGATTGAATGAACAGTGACTTTTTCCAAACCTGTGGCCACTGTTGAGTTTTCCAAATTTACTTTCATAGTGAGTGCAGCCCTTTCACAGCATCATCTTTCAGGATTTGAAATAGCTCAACTGGAATTCCATCACCTCCACTAGCTGTGCTCCTAGTTATGATTCCTAAGGTCCACATGACTTCACTTTCCAGGATGTCTGACTCTAGGTGAGTGATCACACCATCGTGATTATCTAGGTCATGAAGATCTTTTCTGTACATTTCTTTTCTGTATTCTTGCCACCTCTTCTTAATATCTTCTGCTTCTGTTAGGTCCATACCTTTTCTATCCTGTATCGAGCCCATCTTTGCATGATACGTTCCCTTGGTATCTCTAATTTTCTTGAAGAGCTCTCTAGTCTTTCCCATTCTATTGCTTTCCTCTATTTCTTTGCACTGATCAGTGAGAAATGCTTTCTTATCTCTCCTTTCTATTCTTTGGAACTCTGCATTCAAATGGCATATCTTTCCTTTTCTCCTTTACTTTTGTCTTCTCTTCTTTTCGCAGCTATTTTAAGGCCTCCTCAGACAGCCATTTTGCCCTTTTGCATTTCTTTTTCTATACTATGCATACCACCTAATTCACTGTAAAAAACTGTGCTTTTTGTGAGAATATTGTCCAAAAATATAACTTTGCAAGAACAAAGAAAATTATGAGTAATAATATTCAAAATTAAGGAATATATTAAAGTTTAAAAAGATCAATTTTATGTTATTCATTATTCATTTTTCTAGAACTTAATTTTATATACTTAGTTATTATATTTCTTTCTGTAAGCATTTGTTTCTGCTTTTTCTTAACTTGATAGCTTTTTCTTCTTTTTAAAAAATATATATTGTTGTTTTTACACTCCCTATAGCTGATTTTGTTTCCAACTGTCATTCACTTTTAATTCTTAGTTACAAAACAGGTAGAAAAACAGAAGAAAAACATTTTTTGGACCTGAATGCAGAGGAATAAAAGGCAATTAAAAAATTTCACATGAAGTGATTTTATTCATCAATTTCAAAAATATGTAATAAGTGGTACTTCCAAAGTATTTCTATGTATTGCAAGTTATTGTGGGGTCTTATCATGGATATCTGCATTTCCAACAAGCTCCCAGGTGAAGTTGCCACCTGAGGAGTAAATGGTGATTAAGAATCATGGAAATGAAAAAGAAGAAATTAGGTACTTAGAGACAGAGAAGAAGGAAAGGAATAAAGGAAAAGACAGGAGGAAGAGGAAGGCATTTGGAACACGGTTGTCGCTAGTTTTCCTTTGAGGTATAATTCCCAGGTTGTCTTAACACTGGTGTCTTCCACAACTTCATCAATAATATTGATAGTTTATTTTAGCTTTCATAAATATCTATAAATAATAAATTCTAGAACGAGTATGAACAAAAGGGAACTCTCTTTTGATGAGAATGCAAATTTGTGCAAACACTATGGAGAACAGTATAGAGTTTCCTTAAAAAGCTAAAAATAGAGCTAGCATTTGATCTAGCAATCCCAATCCTGGAGAAAACCATACTTCTAAATAATACATGTACCCCAACGTTCATAGCAGCACTATTTACAATAATCAAGATATGGAAGAAATCTAAATGTTCATCAATAGATTAATAGATAAAGAAGATAATAAATAAATAAAACTCTTTAAAAAGATTAAAAAAAAAATTAGGATTATACTAGAACACACTGTCCAGAGAAGCTGGAGGGCTTAATGAACATGAAAGACCCAGGATAGCCTGTTGGAAGCTGATCACAACAAGCAGTGTAATTCATGCTTCCATATGAGAACATTTGAAAAAGTGTTAATCAATACTTTATTGGAGAGGTAAGGAATCACCCATCATGCTACATCTTTTGTGTATCATATAGCAGTACACTGGACCACAAACACAGTTTAGATATTAACATGCTTTTGTTGAGCCCTAATTGGAGTTTTAAGGAAATAGATGAAACAATTAAATCTTTAGGCAGCAGTTTGTTAAAATTGATATCTATCTTTTGTTTGTGGATTATTGTGGGGTGGGATAAAGGGTGGGGTGTTTGGAGGGTACTCTTGCTTGGAGAATCCCATGGATGGAGGAGCCTAGAAGGCAGCAGTCCATGGGGTCACTGAGGGTTGGATACGACTCAGCGACTTCACTTTCACTTTTCACTTTCATGCATTGGAGAAGGAAATGGCAACCCACTCCAGTGTTCTTGCCTGGAGAATCCCAGGGATGGGGGAGCCTGGTGGGCTGCCGTCTATGGGGTCGCACAGTCGGACACGACTGAAGCGACTTAGCAGAAGCAGCATCAGCAGGGGAAGGAAATGAAAAAAGGAATATGGAGTTTTCTAAACCTTCATTACCATTAAGGCGCTATTCTAGGCTCTCAAGGACAGATGGATGAGGGGTTTTGTTTTTGTTTTTTCTTTCACAAATCCATTGTGAAGTTTAGCACCATTGAATATTGACTCTCAAAATGTCATCAAAGCAAACTATTAGTAACACAAAGCTAAGTTTATTGCTTAAATGGTAAGGGAATAAAGATATGTTCATATTTTATTTTATCCTGACAGTAAATACAAGGTTTCTGGATCAGAGGCAAATTGATTATTTCCTTAAAAACAGATCCTAGTATTAGTTGTCCATGCTGCATGTTCCTCCATGGGGCAGTCTGGTGAGGGCCAGTTGAACCCTGCGTATGGAGGGAAGGAGTAGAAAGGAATCCATACTATAGGAGAGGAAATCAACATTATAAACTAGAAACTTAATGTATAAATGTTGGCATATTACCCACCACTCCCCTCTAGGCATAGAGTTATTACTTTTATTCTGGAATGTAAACAAACCTCCTTATGGGAGAGAAGATGAGTGTCACCTAGGTTTTCAGAACCATTTGGAATATAATAAATAATTCTGGGTTTTATTGTCATTTGAAATGAAAACACAGGGTTCCAAAAAACTATCATCTTAGAAAATGAGAGGTATATGATTTTAGAAAAAAAGGAGAGGCTGTTTATCACTAGAGCATTGCTATTGTCTTTCAGTTCAGTTCAGTTGCTCAGTCGTGTCCGCCTCTTTGCAACCCCATGGACCACAGCACTACAGGCATCCCTGACCATCACCAACTCCCAGAGTTTACTCAAACTCAAGCCCATTGACTCCATGATGCCACCCAACCATCTCATCCTCTGTCTTTCCCTTCTCCTCCCGCCTTCAATCTTGCCCAGCATCATGGTCTTTTCAAATGAGTCAGCTCTGCACATTAAGTGGCCCAAGTATTGGAGTTTCAGTTTCAATTTTCTTTATCAGAAGGTAAATCTTTGATTGTACAGAAAAATAAAAGTAGTCTTAATAAGAGAACACTACCTTGACAGACACTGTGTTTCTGTGAATGAAGGGCAAACTCAGAGTATTTATTTAGATTCTGAAGTCTTGTTAGGTTGGGTCTTTTGGTGGAGGGGTTCAGTTAGGTTAGGGTAAGAATCATGATGTAACAGTTTAGGACTGGTTAAGAACAGCAATGCAAGGATTGGAGGCAAGGGATTTAAAATGTTCTAAGGCGTAAACTATGGTTGACACTTTTTATTGAAGTGTTCATGTACCTTTCAGGAAGTTCTTGGAATGAAATTATTTGTAACTTTTATCTTCCATGGCAAGAGTTTTCTAGCATTATAAAGTTACATCAATGAAGATAACAGATTAAAGTTATGTTCGTGTAAGTTGTAAGGTGTGTAACTGGCTTTGAATCTTACAGTGCTCTGTGTATTTTGGTAAGTGTGTGTGTGTGTGTGTTAGTAGCTCATATTGAACTTAGGTCTCCTGCATTGCAGGCATATTCTTACCATCTGAGCCACCAGAGAAGCCCAGAGTTAGCCACTTATACCTCAGGTCCCTCTTTCCCTTCACACTCAAGCATGATCCACCTATTGACAGTGTCTCTTAACTGGCTCTCTGCCTCTGGTAGAGCAGCTGATAGGTGGGATGGACAAGAAATCTGGATATGGAGGTTGGAACAGAAAATATAGGAGCTCAAGTATTCAGGAGACTTAACCGCACATGGGGAAGTTTCAAAATATTTAAGGTCAGTGCTGTAGGGGATGTCAGGGAACATTCTGAAGTCCTACATGACGTGGCAGAAACTAAAGCCTATCGTGATTTGAGAATTAATGTAAAATGATCTTATGCTTACCTATGGGCTATTGAGTCCTGGCATGTTTGGGTTTCATCACTGGTTTCTGAAGAAGAAATTAATTGTATCAGAATTCATATCTACATAAAACTGATCTAATTATTAACAAAATTTACAAAAGTTATTTTTTCTGCTAGTGAAACCTCAGTGTAATTTTGTGGAAATAATATTTTCTTATATATTTCCCAAATATTAGTAAGTAGAAATATGTCAACAAACAATATGCTATGAAATTATGCAAACAAATAGTAAGAAAATGTGTGTGTAGAAATGCTGTAGAAGAGAAAAGAAATACTTGTCAAGTATTTTTAAGTATAAACAAAAGAATCATATGAACATGTACAACATAATCACTTCATAATTCAGAGCATGATTAATTAGTTTTTTGTAAAACCTATTTGATTTGTAAATAAATTAGAATCATCAAGTTGTGAATCAGATTAGGATAATGAAAACAAATCAGTTAAATAGATGTTTCAGTAAAATTTTAAGCTTTTAAAAAAGTAGAAAGGATTTTTTTGAAGATAGCTCAACCTCTGTATTAGTACAGGATAGTGGGTTTTGCAAATCCCTAATCCTATAATATGCTCCTGAAAATAGGATTCAGGAAGACATAACTGTGAAAATCCTGCAATAAAGAAACCTCTCTCTAACCTTGTTTAACTCACTGTTTGCCAAACTTAATTAACCATTGAATGTTTTAGTTCATACATCTTTTAATACAGAAGAACTAAGGCAAATGCTTTACACAGTATGTCAAATTAATCTGTACTGTGAAAAAGCTCTATCATGAATATGAATAGCAGTTCCTTCCTGTGCAAAATGTGGACCAGCGGCATTAGAATCACCTGAGACATTGTTAGAAATACAAAGTTTATCACCTCGAAAAGCTGAATAAGAATTTGAATTTTATAAGGTCCCTAAGTGATCCACAAGCATATTAAAATGAGAAGCCATAAGTACAGAGCACTGGTACTCAAACATGGCTGAACATTAGTATAATGTGGAAATCTTTTTCTAATACCAAAGTCCTGGTGCCACACTAAAAAAAAAAGCTTCATCTGTAAGTTTTCAGAAAAGAAATATAAGCATTTTGTGGAAAGCTCACTAGATGGTTCTAATTTGCAGCCAGATTTTAACTGTATGTAAAGAATAACCTTGCCTCTTAAGAAATTCTGTCTCAGTTATAGCAGCTGCGTATTTATAATACTTCAAGTCAAAAATTTGGAGTCTTTCATATATTTTTCACACACTGCATTCAATCCATTAGAAATCATAAGCAGTGGACTTCCACTTTTAGCCAAGGTAGAGTGTCAGGAACCAGGTTTAACCTCACACTCATAAAAACCAAATTACACCCCCCAAAAAAGAACCAAAACATGAAACAGATTTCAAGACACTAAACATCAAGTAAATAAGGACAATAATCCCTGAGAAATGGGAAACAAATGAAGTAAAACCTGCAATTACCCTGAATGACTTATGGATGTTTCCAGGTGTCATCTCAGGGAGTCAAACTCTTTTGTTGCTGTTATTATTGATATATAACTAAAATATAACAATACAATTGGCCTTTGGACAGCATGGATTTGAACTTTACAAGTCCATTTATACAAGGATTTTTTTCAGTAGTGACTATTACAGTACTACATGATCCAAGATTGAATCCACAGATGTAGAAATGGGAATATGGAGGTCTGATTAGAAGCAATACTCAAATATTTTACTTCAAAGAGTGTAGGGGCTTCCACTCCTTTTAAAAATTTATTTATTTATTCTTGCTGTAGACTGTCTATTAGTTCCAAGATTATAATGTGAAGATTTGATATTTGTACGTACTGAGAAATGAGCATCAAAATTACTCCACTTAATGTACATCACTACACAGTTACAACTTTTTTTTTCTTGTAAAAAGATTGTAACAAGGACTTTGAAGATTTAGTCCCTTAACATCTTTCAAATATGCAAAACAGTATTATTAACTAGTCATCATTCTCTACATTATATCCCCTGGGTTTACTTTATAACTGGAAGTTGGTACATTTCATCCACTTTCACCCATTTCACCAACCCATACCCACCCCCTGCTGGCAACCATCAATCTCTTCTCTGTATGTATGAGTTCTGTTTCATCTGTTTTTTAGATTTTATTATAAATATATATGAAATCATATGGCATCTGTCTTTCTCTGACTGATTCATAATCTTGTATTGAGTTTTCTAAAATTTTGATCTGCTGCTGCTAAGTAGCTTCAGTCGTGTCCAACTCTGTGCGACCCCATAGACGGCAGCCCACCAGGCTGCCCCGTCTCTGGGATTCTCTAGGCAAGAACATTGGACTGGGTTGCCATTTCTTTCTCCAATGCATGAAAGTGAAAAGTCAAAGTGAAGTCGCTCAGTTGTGTCCAACTCTTAGCAACCCCATGGACTGCAGCCTACCAGGCTCCTCCATCCATGGGATTTTCCAGGCAAGAGTATTGGAATGGGGTGCCATTGCCTTCTCCAAAAATTTTGATCTAGACTTGCTTAATTTTCTTTCACATATCAACCTTTTGTAAAACAAGTTCTGGTTCTATTATAGAAATCTCATCTCACTTCCATGTATCCAAATCCATCAGAAATGCTTCCTCCTTGTACTTAACTCTGGACGCTTTCCACATTTCTGTATGCTTCCCTTTCTTTAATCTGTCTTCTCTCAGCTTTCTTGATATCAGAAACTTTGACAATTTTTTTTCTCATGACTTCTCTTTGAAGGCTCAAATAAAATACTTAAAATCTCTATCCAACCATTCAACTAAACTGAACTGATCCAACCTTTCAAACTAGTGATCCTCACTTTTATTGATGACTTCAGTTCTACATATCCAGAGATGATTGTCTAATGTATATTTCCAGCCTAGTTCTGCCTTTTTTTAAAATTTCATACTAGATTTTAGATATTTCAAGCTTACCATGTTTATAAGCAAAAATAAAACTCTTTTCCAAACATGACGTTTTCATTGTTTTCATGAAGGGAACTCACATATATCCACTTAACTGTATAACTTATAAATCATGATTGATTTCTGTTGGCTTTACTTCTTAATTATTTTAAAAATTCATCTTCATGAAGAGATTCTTCAGAAAAGTAAGAAAAGTTAAACATTATTTTATTACATTTAGATGACACTACAAAAGTTCAAAGTGTTATCACTTACTGTCAATTTACCAGTTTGAAATTTTAACACTAACTAGTCTCAAATTCATATTTCTTCCATCCCTACAGAGTCCATGTTCTTAACTTCTAAATAAATATAGCTTTATTCTTGGGTAAATACTTACTTTTCAAAAAGAAGTATGATTCATATCTGCATTTCTCATACCACTTAACACACTGTATCATTCAGCAAGTGCTAAATATTTAAATTACTGCTTGAAATTAATATAAATAGCAAGATTAGGCCCCAAAATAAATTAAATATTGTTTAAGCCAGATACTACTTTTTAAAAACTGCTGTTATGCTTTTATTAAATTGCAATATGCTCTCTGTGTGCATGCGTGCTCAGCCACTCCAGTCCTGTCCAACTCTGTCACCCCATGGATCGTAGCCCACCAGGCTACTCTGTCCATGGGATTTTCCAGGTGAGAATACTGGAATGCATTGCCATGCCCTTCTACAGGGGATCTTCCCAACCCTGGGATTGAACCCACATCTCCTGCATTGGCAGATGGGTTCTTAATCACTGAGCCACCAGGGAAGCCCGATATACTATCTACATCTATGTATTTATGGAGGAATCATTTCTATTAATATTTTTACTAATGTTTTCAGTGCTATTTTACAAAATAAGTACAAGAATTATCAGCCTTGCTGTGATTTAAAAACATTAGTTTTAAAACATATTTATCAGACATGTTTCTAGAAACTATCAATTTCAGAAAATGGACACAGTCTAATGTTTTAAAATATTTTCCAACTTTATTATTATTTCTAAAATTTGTCTCTCTTCAAATTGACCAAACTTCTTCCGTTAACAAAACTGCATCTAGAATAAATAAAATCATTGAAACTTGTAAGTATTATATTTCTAAACCAGCATAGGTGAGCACTTCTTCAATTAGATTAAGAATATAGTGCTAATTTTCTAGGGGGAAAATGCCGCTTGTCAGTAATTGTCAAAACAAAATTAATGATCTCAAGTCAATCTCAGTCTGCAATAAATATGTAGATATTGATAACAACAAATTGGGTCAGTCTTTTCATGTAAATAGTTCTTGTTCATTTCTTAATTAGAAATACTAGTCCATGTACCAGTTGTGGTAATCCTTGTGCTGTTGATACTAAAAGAAAAACTTGAAGACTAATAGATTCCCTGTTTTTCATGTTACCCTGTTATAGGTCTTCTTTCCTGGACACTAGTATCCACCTGGTAATGTTGCTGCCAAAGTTAACTAAATTGCAAGTCTCTCAGGGATGTGCTTTAGTTTGACTCTTCTTTTGCTCTGAAAAACTGACTTTAAAGAGTTTGAATGACAATGTGACCTCTCCAGCCTATGGATATATCCCATGGTGATAACAAGGAGAAAAATGTTTGTTTGTATTTTAACAATAGTATTTTTTTCAAAGGAAAACTTGAACTTTTTAGGTCCTATTGCTGGTCACAGAGACAGCAATATTGCTGTATCAGGGACACAATACCATAGATTTGCAGTGTCAGAACTCAGAACTTTTCCTGTGGCAGGAGTAAAAGTCCATGAGAGGCCAATCATTGCATTTTTGTTTAGACACAGACGATATAAAGCCATCTCTTTATATTGACTATTCTCAATTTATATCATACACAATGCATTCTTGCATCATTGCACATAACTTATACTGAATTTAATTTAAAGGAGAGAATTGCATGACATAATCTTAGAGTTATCCCGAAGGTCTTTGAAGAAGTTCTAAATTATGAAGTACCATAGCTCATGGGCTAATTTTCATTTTAACCAAGCATGACATGAAATAAACATGCAAATGGCAAACAGAAAGCTGCTAATTTGTGTGAGAAGTTAAAATGAAGAAAATCAGAGGATAAAAGCAGTTAGTTCGTGCTACTACAACATAGAATCTACAATTCACATCCTGGGGGAGTGACAAACCAGTCATTTAATGCTATGTCAACACATGTATCTTGTCTTTCATTAGTAAACTCTCCTGCTGGTTTGCACACTGTCAGAAGTAGACCTCCTACTGACATTCATAGAGGTGTGGAGACTGGGATGGTTTAATAATTCTGTTTTGTTTAGCTTTCTTCCTTATCCTATTTGAAACCAATTTTTCCCTTCACTTTTAGAACAAGTACATATTAGTTTCACTTATGAAGGAAATGTTTAAAATGTTTATGATTCAAATGACCTACTTTCCTCTTAATTCCTTCGAGCACTTTGAATATCCTAGCCAATTGAGGGTTACATCTGCTTGTAAATTACCCATGCTTTCTCTCTGCACACAGTCTGCCCGCATCATCTGTGAATAAATAACCATAAAAAATAAATGGAGAGGAAAGACGACAACATCCATCTCCCTTTCCTTCAGAAAACTGTTCTATAGAGATATTGGTTAATGATCTAAGCAGTACTATCGATTCTAAATATTTTCTATTCCTCCAGTCTATGTCTGTTTCCATAAACCTGTTCAATTTAACTCATCTGTTTTTAAATAATATTCTTCATTGACTGTGGATAAGCAAGTAAATGTTTAAATAGCTATCTATAAAATTCATGTAGAACAATCATATAAATCTAGGAAATTCAAAGATAACTAGATTAAGAGTTTTTAAATATAATTTCTTCAAATATTTCCCAAGCACAGTCAAGAGTCAGAGAGTTTCATTTTAACTAACAACACCATATTTAAGTAATGTTATTTATAAAATTAATTTCTGGGATAATTTTGCAATAACATAAATCATCATGACTTTTTTTTACACTTAGAAACAGAATGCTTAACTATTGTTGTAAGGCCATTTGTGTTGTAAATAATAATGTCCATCAGCTAAAAATTCAAATGACTATTTCACACAAATGTATTATACTTACTTAAATTGATAATCCATCTTTTTAATCAGTGTTTATTTAAGCTACTGTGTTGCCTTCTTGGAATTACCTCAAAATTCTCGAATTTTTTACCTGCAACATTTAATACATGTGAGAATGTTCACTTCTAAAGCACCACTACTCTAGTTTTGTCATTAATTCTTATTAACACTGAATCTGTAAAAATGCATTTTAACAAATTTAGTCACGGTTTTTTTCACAATTTTATTTTACAGATTTTAAACATACACTTTTTGGGAGTTTTTTTTTTGTATATTTGTTTTGTTTGTTTTTCTTCCTGCTTTTTTTTTTTTTTTTTTATCATGGGAAGTTTTGTCTTTTTTTGCAGAGATTATTTAAATTGATTTTTGACTTCCCATCAGAAACATATTGTATAAAGTCATGATGATAATAGTTTAGGGTGATCATGTTTCTTCAGCAAGAAGTAATACAACTATGTGACTGTGACTGTGTGTGTGTGCGTGTATTGATTTCAGCCCTTAAAAGACTAGGAAGTATCAAATACCTTTAAAAATTGCCATCAGAAGACCTGTCAAAATGCACCCAGGAACATTTCTTAGAGGACCACAACTCGATTTTTCACTTAATATATCTGGTTTTGGTTGACTAGAAGATGTCTATAACAGAGCATTAACAAACACTGTAATTTGCTGGGGTCAGCCAGGTCTGTAGCTTTGAGATTGAAAGTCATCTTAAATTATGCTATCAGCTTTCCAAACCTCATTAGGCTTAACCCATTTAGGCGCCACTGACTTCTCGGAATCACCAATAGAACCCTAATCAGAAAACCACAGAGCAGCCAGGCTTCTGCTATCAGAAACCTCAGTACAATTTTGTATATTAATATTTCAGAAAGTTTGTAGGAATACATGCTCCCTGCTGAGCACTACAAGCAGTGCGGACACTGCTACAGTCAGTCAAGCTGGCCAGAGTGCCTGGCAGCTCCCTGTCTGTCTATGGCCCTGACAACCAGAGAAAGAAAAGGCAGAGGAAAACGAAATGAACTAAATGCCTCCATTTGATTTACGATTAATAAATTCCTATTATTGGAGAGTCAGGTAGCCAGTAAATAGAATAATATATGGTTACAGGAAAATGCTGATCTTATTCTGTAATGAAGCCATAGAATTTTGAATACAATATTACTAATTTTTCCAGGAGAAGCAATCATTGAAAAGATTTTGAGAACATTAGTTTTATCTAATGTTCTTCAAAACATTTAATCTAATTTTCACGATGTATTGGTCAAAATAAAGTCTAAGAGATATCCAACAAAGAAGTGCAATTAAAAATGAAACATAGAAAAATCAATTTAGTAATGAAAACCCATGTGGAGTTTAAGACTTTTAGAAATGTATGCAACAGAGAGAAATATAATTTCTTTGATGACAAGCAGTGACCAAAGTTCAATATAATACAGTAAAGCTAAGTTTAAAAAACATAAACCTAACAGTAAATACAACTTTAAAGAATGCCTGAATAAAAAAAAAAGTACTATAAATAATGAGAATTATATACATAATTGATTTGTTTGTATATAAACAGGAAATACCTGATGATATTTAAATTTACTTTCTATACAATGACACATATTTACAGGTGCCCCAGAGAGAAAATATTTACAGAAACTACTAACTGAACTGAACTGAACTAACATGTTAGGGTTTCTTAAGTTTAAATCAAACAAAAGGTTTAGAAATGAAATTACACTAAAACAAAAATGTATGCTTTTTAAACTAATATTTTAAAAAATATCTTATTATCTAAAGTGAACGACTAGGTCACTGAAATGGTGAGCAGGATATGTTCTTTTTTCATTTCATTTTTCTTTAACAAATTATTATGACAAATATATTTTCCACACTGCATGAACCTGAATATGGTACTTTCCTAAATTTATGTAATTAGAAGTAGAAAGATTTAAAACATCTGTCACATTGTATGAAACAGTCCTTTGGTACTTGAATAATATGTATAATTTAGCTGTTTATAACAGCCTGGAAACACATAGTCCCTATTAAGGAGTGAAAGTCTGTAATAATGCCAGGTCTGCAATGAGCTATATATGGATAGTATATATATATCCATATGTACATGGATATATGTATATATAAATATATATATGGACAGTATTGACAAGTAGTAAGCTTCTCACCTTTAGTGTGAACTTATATCTGTGATTCCTCACAATCCTAGTGTTGCATGACTACATCAAAATCTTACAAGTGCAGGCTCATACACATTGATATAATATTTTCTACTATCCAAATCTATGTGTATATAATTCATGTAAATCTTCAAAGGCATTTTATTTTAAATGCTATGGTTTCTATAAGAATATGATCACATGACAATCTTTGTCAGTTCTGATTTTATTTTAGTATATTTTGTTTTATTTGTTTTACTGTATTGTGGTAAGAACAGTTATGGAGATCTATCCTCTTAGCAGATTTTAAGTGTGCATTATATTTTTACTATAGGTGAGCCTTCCCAGGTGGTGCTAGTAATAAAGAACACACCTGCCAAAGCAGGAGGCATAAGAGATGCAGATTCAATCCCTGGGTTGAGAAGATCCCCTGGAGGAAAGCATGGCAACCCACTCCAGAATTCTTACCTAGAGAATTCCATGGACAGAGGAGCCTGGCATGCTGCAGTCCATGGGGCACAAAGAGTCAGACACCACTGAAGCGACTTGGCATGCACACATACACAGTGCTGTACAGCAGATCTCTAGAGCTTATTAATTTCATTTAACTGAAATGTGCCTCTTGATTAATAACTCCCCATTTCCTACTACTCCCAAAACCCTGGTAACCACTATTCTAGTAATTGATTTTATGAATTTGACTACTTTAGGTAATTAGGTACCTCACTTAGGTGGAATTATTCAGTACTTTATTTGTCTGGTTTATTTCACTAGGTATAATATTCTCCAGGTACATCCATGCTGTTATATGTTGCCCAATTTTTTTTTTAAAGCTGAATAATATCCCATTGTATGTGCATGTTTGAGTGCTCAGTCGCTTCAGTTGTGTCCAACTCTTTGCAACCCCATGGACTGTAGCCCCACAGACTCCTCTGTCCATGGGATTCTCCAGGCAAGAATAGTGGCGTGGTTTGCCATTTCATCCTTCAGGACATCTTCCCAACCCAGAGATTAAACCCATGTCTCCTGTGTCTCCTGCATTGGGAGGTGGATTCTTTACCCACTAAGCAATCTGGGAACCCCTTGGATGTGCATACATTTTCTTTATCCATTCACATGTTTTTAAGTTATTTGCATATCTTGGTTCTTGTGAATACTGCTTCAATGAATGGAGTGCTATTATCTTTGAGGTTCTGATTTTACTTCTTTTGAATGTATATACAAAAGTGAAATTGCTGGATCAATTATTCTATTTTTAGTTTAATGAGGAAACTCAGTACTGTCTTTCAGAGTGCCTGCCTCATTTTTCATCCTTAAAAGGAGTGTTCAAGAGTTTTAATTTCTTCACATCCTCACCAACAATTGTTGTCTATGTTGCTTTGATAAGAGCCATCCTGACAGATGCGAGGTGATATTTCTTTGTGGTTTTGATTTTCATTTCTCTGAAAATTAGTGATGATGAATATTTTTAAATATAGCTGTTGGTATTTTGTATGTCCTCTTTGGAAAAATGTCTATTTAAGTTCTTAGCTTATCTTTAATTGGGTTACTAGTTTTTCTCTTATTAAGCTGTATGGGTTTCTTACGTATTTTGGATATTAACCTTTTATCAAATAGATTGTTTACAACATTTCCTCCCATTCTGTAGATTGCATTTACACAGTGTTGAATGTTTCCTTCCATGTGCAAAAACATAAAGTTTGATACAATCCCAAGTGTTTATTTTTACTTTTGTTGCATTTGATTTTGGTGTCATACCATGAAATCACTGCCAAGACCACTGCTATGAAGCTATTCCCTATGTTGTCTTCTGAGAGTTTTACAGTTTCAGATCCTACATTTAAGTCTTTAATCCATCTTGGGTTGGTTTTTGTGTATGGTGTAAAATGAAAGCCCAATTTCGTTCTTTTGCATGTGGATTTCCAGTTTCCCAACATCATTTATTGAAGATCAGTTCACAATACATGCCTGAATTTATTACTCCCCTCTTCATTCTGTTCAGCAGTTAATATGCCTACCTTTATGCCAGTCACATTGAGTTTCAATTACTGTAGTTTTATAATATATTTAGAAATCAGGAAGTGTAATGCCTCCTTCTTTATTTTTTCCTCTTAAAATTACATTCAGCTATTCATGAGCTTTTGTGATTTTTTAAATATATAAATTGTAGAATTATGTTTTCTATATATGTAAAAATGTCTTTGGAATTTTGATAAAATTGCATCAAATCTCTAGATTACTAAAAGAAATAGGATGAAATAAATTACTTCTAATGCTTACTGATAATCTCCATCTTGCCATAAAAATATGTAGCAAATATGTTCTTCAGTAATAATGTACTTTCAATGTAACTCTGCAAAAATAGCTACATGTATAGACATAAGGTTATTTTTAGGTTATATAAGGTTATTTTTAGCTTTGGTACTTGCTATGTGAAAGTGAAAGTGTTCATCACTCAGTCAGGTTCGATTCTTCATGATCCCATGGACTGTAGCCTGCCAGGCTTCTCTGTCCATTCTCCAGGCAAGAATACTGGACTGGGTTTCCCTTCCCTTCTCCAATAGAAGGCAGTACAGAATCTGCCTCAATATCAATTGTATGTGTAAAAGAACTGAGTACATGGGGTTAACTTGGGATATATTGAGAACATTTCACTGAATGAGAATGAAAATGATCACTAAGGAAAAAAGATGCTCTAAAAAAGGTGTACATGGAACTTCATATTGTAACTTCTCAATGCTGAATTTTAAGTAAAAAAGACTGAAATTTCTCAGAGAAACAAATATATGAATTCAGTCTACAAATTTTTCAGTCTAGTCTCTCAATTTTAGTTTTTTTGAAATGAGCAGAAAAGTATAAGACCTAAATACATTCTGTAGTATTTTGGAAAATATGACTCTTTTGAAAGTAAAAAGGAGAGTGAAAAAGTTGGCTTAAAACTCAATATTCAGAAAACGAAGATCATGGCATCTGGTCCCATCACTTCATGGCAAATAGATGGGGAAACAGTGCAAACAGTGGCTGATTTTATTTTTCTATATTCCAAAATTACTGCAGATGGTGATTTCAGCCATGAAATTAAAAGATGCTTACTCCTTGGAAGGAAAGTTATGACCAACCTAGACAGCGTATTGAAAAGCAGAGACATTACTTTGTCAGCTAAGGTCTGTCTAGTCAAGGCTATGGTTTTTCCAGTGGTCATGAATGGATGAAAGAGTTGGACTTTAAAGAAAGCTGAACGCTGAAGAATTGATGCTTTTGAACTGTGGTGTTGGAGAAGACTCTTGAGAGTCCCTTGGGCTGCAAGGAGATCCAACTGGTCCATCCTAAACGAGATCAGTCCTGGGTGTTCATTGGAAGGACTGATGTTGAAGCTCCAATACTTTGGCCACCTGATGCGAAGAGCTGACTCATTTGAAAAGACCCTGATGCTGGGAAAGATTGAGGGCAGGAGGAGAAGGGGACGACAGAGGATGAGATGGTTGGATGGCATCACTGACTCAATGGACATGGGTTTGGGTGCACTCTGGGAGTTGGTGATGGACAGGGAGGCCTGTCGTGCTGCAGTTCTTGGGGCCTCACAGAGTCGGACATGACTGAGTGACTGAACTGAACTGAAAGAGTACATGTTATAAATTCAAATACCAGATATTATAATGATAGACCACTAAATTATTGTTCCCTGAGTGCTTAAAGGTGTAATATTTTCATGGCAATAGCTTTTCTTTTTGATATATACTTATTATCTTTCTATATTTCTCAAACCAAGTTGTTTCTGTTTAAGACAGTTTTATTTCCTTTAGAAAATGCATCTGTAAAATGTTAACATTTGCCTAACTTTCCACAACAGATGTACCTCAGAGAAGTTGTGAAAAAAATGTTATCCTGTTTTGCCATAAAATTGCATTATGATTATAGAAGCATGTTACCTTCATTTACGATATATCTTCAGTTAACAGCACTTCCTAACATTTTGTATGTATTTTCTGTTGCTATAGTAGGATAATCAAGTAGTTTATTATCTAAACTAGGCATTCTCAAATCTGTCTGAACTGTTACCAGGAGGTGCTTTTAAAAATTACTGATAACAAGTCTCCAAGAAAATTCACTTCTTTATAGTGAAATTCATGTATTTGTATATATGAAACACTTTCCAGTTCTTTCCAATCTTCAGATGAGATCTAAAATAATTAAAGAAACACGGGTATAAATAAAATTATTTTTTTAATTCATAAATAGAAATTACTTGGAAACAGATGGTTAAATTTTTTGCATTAAGTATAGAGTTTTCATATTGACTCTCTTCCTCCTTCCCTTCCTTCCTTCCTTTCTTTCCTCTTTCCCTCTTTCTTTCTGAAATGGTTTTAGACTTAGTGAAGTTGTAAAAAGTGATCCCCACATTCCTTTCGCTTGTGCTTAGTCACGCAGTCATGTCCGACCCTGTGTAACCCCATAGACTGTAGCCCACTAGGCTCCTCTCTCCATGGGATTCTCCAGGCAAGAATACTGGAGTGGGTTGCCATGCCATGCCAATACTGGAGTGAGTTTCCTCCTCCTCCTTTTGTCTAGCTTCTAGTAATGTTAACATCTTGTACAACCACAGTACAATGATCAAAACTAAGAACTTAATACTGGTACAGTACTCTAAGCCAAAGTTCAGACTTTATGTTTTTCTGTTTATATCCTTTTTCTATTCCAGTATCCAATCCAATCCAATATCCCACATTTCAATTAGTCATTATATTTCCTTCGGTTTCTCCATTTGTGCCAACTCTCTAGTCTTTCCTTATTTTTTATGACCTTGAAATTTTAGAATAGTTCTGATTAGTTGTTGGTAGAATATTTCTCAATTTCAGTTTTGCCTAATGTTTCCTCATGACTATATGAAGGTTACATGTTTTTTTAGAAGGAAACACAGAAGTGATGCTGTTCCTTGTCCTAAATCCAATGTAGAATATTGGTGGCAGGGAAAGGGGAACTGGTTCATGTGATGTTACTATGTCTTAGTATTACTGATATAACCTTGACTCTCTTTGTTTAGGTTTCTCCAATTATTATTTTTCCTTTTATAATTAATAAATACTTGATTGAGGGACTTTAAAATATCCAATTTGAAACTGTATGAAAATACCCAATTTCTTTGGAACTTTCACCACAAACTTTTCATCCCCTGAAATGTTAGAGGAAATATAGTCTATAAGACTACCGTTACTTCTAATACCAACTGCAAGTTTGGGGGTCCCAAGATTATCCTTACATTTCATAATTTTCTATAAGGACTCACAGAACTTACTGGAAATAATATATATTACTCTTATAATGAACTTTGTTACAGCTGAAAAAATGTACAGATTAAATTCAGCCAGAAAAAAGTACATAGAGCAGAATTCAGGAAAGTTTCAAGTGCTGGGCTATTTGTCCAGTCATTGTACAGTCATGGACAGCTTTAGTTTCCTGCATTAATGTGTGACAATACACATGGAGCATTGCTCACCAGGGAAACTCGCCTACATGTTGTACCCAGAGTCATTACTGTGACTCCATCACGTAACCCCAGTCAGCCATCTGAATGGACTGCCTCACTCTCCAGCCTCTCCAGAGGTCAAACTATCAGGATGTGACCTCAAACTCCCCTCTAAGTTGTATTGTTAGGTTCTCTGGCTGGCTTGACTAGCTCCCACTCTAAATCATTTTGTTAGAACTATCAGTTACGATAGAGTGAGGCACTCTCCGTCCCCCTTCTAATGTCTATGTCAGAAGCTTTCTCTGTCTTTTTTCCCTGCAATTCATCAAGATGGTGGAGTGGAAGGCCGTGTGCTCATCTTCTACTGTAAGAATTCCAAAATTGCAACTCAGTACTGAACAACCATCAACAGGAGGATGTTGGATCCAAACAAAAAAAGATACCCCATGTCCAAGGGCAAAGGAGAAGTTCCAATAAGATGGTAAGAGGGGCGAAACTGCATCTAGAAACAAACCCCATACCCACCAGAGATGCTCACAGGCCTCAAACAAATCCTTGTATGCACCAGGATGCAGAGACCCCACAAGAGACTGAGAAAAACCTACAGTTGAGTGTTTGCATGTCCCCTGCAGAGGCACAGGTCAACAGAGGGGGGCAGGGGCTCTGGCTGCAACAGACCTAGGAAGAGTGGCTTGTTGCATAAATCCTCTTGGAAGACGTCTCCATTAGCCCCACCATACAGCTGCTGAGCAGACAACCCACAAACTGGAGAACAATTATATCAAAGAAGTTCTCACACTGTTCCAAAAGTTCTAGGGCCCACAACAGATTCCCCAACCTGGGGATCTGGCAAAGGGACTGAGAACCTCCAGGGAATTTAATTTTGAAGACCAGTGGGATGTGATTACAGAACTTTCACAGGACTGGGGAAACAGACTCTTGCAGGGCAAAGTCAAAACCCTGTGTGCACCAGGACCCAGGAGAAAGAAACAGTGACACCAAAAGAAATTGATCCCAAATGGCCTGTGAGACTCTGGGAGTCTCTGGCAGAGGCATGTGTTGATAGTGGCCTGCTGTGGGATCAGGGGCACTGACTACAACAGTCGTGGGAACCCCTGGCATAAGTCCTTTTGAACGAGGTCACCATTACCACCATTACCCCTACCACAGTTTCAGTTCAGTTCAGTCGCTCAGTTGTGTCTGATTCTTTGCAACCCCATGGACTGAAGCACGCCTGGCTTCCCTGTCCACTACCAACTCCCAGAGCCTACTCAAACATATGCCCATTGAGTCAGTGATGCCATACAACCATCTCATCCTCTGTCTTCCCCTTTTCCTCCTGGCTTCAATCTTTCCAAACATCTCCTTAAGAATTTTCCAAGGTTTGTTGTGATCTGCACAGTCAAACACTTTGACGTAGTCAATAAAGCAGAAGTAGATGTTATTGTGGAACTCTCTTGCTTTTCTGATGATCCAATAAAAGTTGACAGTTTGATCTCTGGTTCCTCTGCATTTTCTAAATCCAGCGTGAACATCTTGAAGTTCACGGTTCATGTACTGTTGAAGCTGTGCTTGGAGAATTTTGAGCATTACTTTACTAGTGTGTGTTCACTTCAGTTCATACCAGTTCATACCAGTGGTCTGGTGTTCCCATCTCTTTCAGTCACTCTCATGTCCGACTCTGTGACCCCATGAACTGCAGCATGTCAAGCCTCCCTGTCCATCACCAAATCTTGGAGTCCACCCAAACCCATGTCCTTTGAGTTGGTGATGCCGTCCAGCCATCTCATCCTCTGTCATCCACTTCTCCTCTTGCCCTCAAATCTTTCCCAGTATCAGGGTCTTTTCAAATGAGTCAGCTCTTCACATCAAGTGGCCAAAATATTGGAGTTTCAGCCTCAAAACCAGTCTGACCAGTGAAGAGTCAGGACTGACCTCCTTTAGGATGGACTGGTTTGTATCTCCTTGCAGCCTAAGGGACTCTCAAGAGTCTTCTACAACACCACAGTTCAAAAGCATCAATTCTTTGGCGCTCAGCTTTCTTTATAATCCAAATCTCACATCCATACATGACCACTGGAAAAACCATAGCCTTGACTAGACGGACCTTCGTTGGCAAAGTAATGTCTCTGCTTTTCAATATGCTGTCTAGGTTGGTCATAACTTTCCTTCCAAGGAGTAAGCGTCTTTTAATTTCATGGCTGCAGTCACCATCTGCAGTGATTCGGAGGCCCAGAAAAATAAAGTCAGCCACTGTTTGCACTGTTTCCCCATCTATTTGCCATAAAGTGATGGGACCAGATGCCATGATCTTCGTTTTCTGAATGTTGAGCTTTAAGCCAACTTTTCCACTCTCCTCTTTCACTTTCATCAAGAGGATCTTTAGTTCCTTTTCACTTTCTGCCTTAAGGGTGGTGTCATCTGCATATCTGAGGTTATTGATATTTCTCCCAGCAATCTTGATTCCAGCTTGTGCTTCTTCCAGCCCAGCGTTTCTCATGATGTACTCTGCATAGAAGTTAAATAAGCAGGATGACAATATACAGCCTTGACGTACTCCTTTTCCTATTTGGAACCAGTCTGTTGTTCCATGTCCAGTTCTAACTGTTGCTTCCTGACCTGCATACAGATTTCTCAAGAGGCAGGTCAGGTGGTCTTGTACTCCCATCTCTTTCAGAATTTTCCACATTTTATTGTGATCCATATGGTCAACAGCTTTGGCATAGCCAGTAAAGCAGAAATAGATATTTTTCTGGAACTCTCTTGCTTTTTCTATGATCCAGCGGATGTTGGCAATTTGATATGTGGTTCCCCTGCCTTTTCTAAAACCAGCTTGAACATGTGTAAACTCATGGTTCAAAATGGGCTCAATAAAGGACAGAAATGGTACGGACCTAACAGAAGCAGAAGATATTAAGAAGAGGTGGCAAGAATACACAGAAGAACTGTACAAAAAAGATCTTCATGACCCAGATAATCACAATAGTGTGATCACTCACCTAGAGCCAGACATTCTAGAATGTGAAGTCAAGTGGGCCTTAGGAAGTGGGCCTACTTCATACAGTAGTAAAGTAATGCTCAAAATTCTCCAAGCCAGGCTTCAGCAATATGTGAACCTTGAACTAGTGTGTGAGATGAGTGCAGTTGTGTGGTAATTTGAACATTCTTTAGCATTGCCTTTCTTTGGGACTAGAATGAAAACTGACCTTTTTTAGTCCTGTGGCCACTGCTGAGTTTTCCAAATTTACTGGCATATTGAGTGGAACACTTTCATAGCATCGTCCATTAGGATTTGAAATAGCTCAACTGGAATTCCATCACCTCCACTAGCTTTGTTCCTAGTGATGCTTCCTAAGGCCCATATGACTGCACAGTCCAGAATGTCTGGCTCTACATGAGTGACCACACCATCGTGGTTATATGGGTCATGAAGATCTTTTTGTATAGTTCTCCTGTGTATTCTTGCCACCTCTTCTTAATATCTTCTTCTTCTGTTAAAACTACAGAGAGGGAAAGCAGCCCTATCCATCAGTAGAAAATTGTATTAATTTACTGATCATGGCCCTTCCCTTCAGAGCAAGACCCAGATTACCCCACAACCAGTCCCTCCCATCAGGAAGCTTCAACAAGCCTCTCCTCCTTATCCATCAGAGGACAGACAGAATGGAAACCACAATCACAGAAAACTAATCAAACTGATAACATGGACCACAGCCTTGTCTAACTCAATGAAACTATGAGCCATGCTGCATAGGGTCACTCAAGATGGATGGGTCATGTTGGAGAGTTCTGACAAAACATGGTTACCTGGAGAAGGGAATGGCAAACCACTTCAGTATTCTTGATTTGAGAACCCCGTGAACAGTATGAAAAGGCAAAAAGATAGGACACTGAAAAATGAACTTCCCAGATTGGTAGATGCCCAATATGCTCCTTGAGAAAAGCAGGGAAATAGCTCCAGAAGGAATGAAGAGGCTCAGCCAAAGCAAAAACAATGCCCTGTTGTGGATGTGACTGGTGATGGAAGTAAATGCTATACTGTAAAGAACAATAAAGCATAGGAACCTGGAATGTTAGGTCCATGAATCAAGGTAAATTTGAAGTGGTTGAACAGGAGATGGCTAGAGTTAACACTGACAATATAGGAATCAGTGAAGTAAAATGGACCAGCATGGGTAAATTTAAATCAGATGACCATTATACCTACTACTGTGGGCAAGAATCCCTTGGAAGAAATACGGTAGCACTCATAGTCAACAAAAGAGTCTGACATGTATTACTTGGGTGCAATCTCAAAAAGGACAAAAATATCTCTGTTTGTTTCCAAGGAAAACCACTCAGTATTGCAGTAATCCAAGTCTATGCCCTGACCAGTAATGCTGAAGAAGCTGAAGTTGAACAGTTCTATGAAGACCTACAAGAGCTTCTAGAACTAACATCAATAAAGATGTTCTTTTCATCATAGGGGACTGGAATGCAAAAGTAGGAAGTCAAGAGGTACCTGGTGTAACAGGCAAGTTTGCTCTTGGAGTACAAAATGAAACAGGGGAAAAGTCAACAGAATTTTGCTAAGAGAACTCACTAGTCATAGCAAACACCCTCTTCCAACAACACCAGAGATGACTCTACACATGGACATCACCAGTTGATAAATACTGAAATCAGAGAGATTATATTCTTTGCAGCCAAAGATGCAGAAGCTCTGTACAGTCAGCAAAACAAGAGTGGGAGCTAACTGTAGCTCAGATCATGAGTTCTAATTGCCAAATTCAGACTTAAAGAAAGTAGGGAAAACCACTAGACCATTCAGGTATGACCTAAATCAAATTTCTTATGGTTATAAAGTGGAAGTGGCAATAGATTCAAGGGAGTGGATCTGCTAGACAGATTGCCTAAAGAACTATGGATGGGGGTTCATATCCTTGTACAGGAGGTGGTGATCAAAACTATCCCTAAGAAAAAGAAATGCAAAAATGCAAAATGGTTGTCTGAGGAGACATTACAAGTAGCTGAAGAAATAAGAGAAGCAAAAGGTACAGGAGAAAAGGAAAAATATACCATCTGAATGCAGAGTTACAAAAAAATAGCAAGTAGAGATAAGACAGCCTTCCTAAGTGATCAATGTAAAGAAATAGAGAAAATAATAGGATGGGAAAGACTAGACATCTCTTCAAGTAAATTAGAGCTACCAAGGAAAATTTCATGCAAATATGGGCACAATTAAGGACATAAATGGTGTGGACTTAACAGAAGCAACAGATATTAAGAAAATGTGGCAAGAATACACAGAAGAACTATACTAAAAAGATCTTCATGAACCACATAGCTATGATGGTCTGATCACTCACCAGAGCCACACACCCTGGAGTGCAAAGTCAAGTGGGTTTTAGGAAGTATCACTATGATCAAAGCTAGTGGAGGTGATGGAATTCCAGCTGAGCTACTTCAAATCCTAAAAGATGATGCTGTGAAAGTGCTGTACTCAATATCCCAGCAAATTTGAAAAACACAATAGTGGCCACAGGATTGGAAAAGGTCGGTTTTCATTCCAATCCCAAAGAAAGGCATTGCCAAAGAATGATCAAACTACTGCACAATTGCACTCACTTCACATGCTAGTAAAGTAATGCTCAAAATTCTCCAAGCTGGGCTTCAACAGTACATGAACCAAGAACATCCAGATATTCAAGCTGGGTTTAGAAAAAGCAGAGGAACCAGAGGTCAAATTGCCAACATCAGTAGGATCATTGGAAAAAAAAAAAAAAAGAGAGAGTTCCAGAAAAAACATCTACTTCTGTTTCATTGATTGTGCTAAAGCCTTTGATTTTATGGATCACAACAAACTGAAAAATTATTAAAGAGATGGGAATACCAGACCACCTTACCTGTCTCTTGAGAAATCTATTTGCAGGTCAAGAAGCGAACAGTTAGAATGAGACATGGAACAACAGACTGGTTCCACGCTGGGGAAAGAGTATGTCAAGGCTGTATATTGTCACCCTCCTTATTTAACCTATATGCGGAGTATATCAAGTGAAATCAGGGCTGAGTGAAGCACAAGCTGGAATCAAGATTGCTGGGAGAAATCTCAATAACCTCAGATATGCAAATGACACCACCCTTATGCCAGAAATTGAAGAGAAACTAAAGAGCTTTTTGATGAAAATGAAAGAAGAGTGTGAAGAGATAGCCTAAAACTCAACAATCAGAAAACTAAGATCATGGCATACGTTTTCTTCACTTCATGGCAAATAGAAGGGGAGACAATGGAAACAGTGACACTTTATTTTCTTGGGCTCCAAAATCACTTGCAGATGGTGACTGTTGTCATGAAATTAAAGGAGGCTCCTTGTAAGAAAATCTATGACCAACATAGACAGCATATGAAAAAGCAGAGGCATTATTTTGTTGACAAAGGTCCATATAGTAAAAGCTAGGGTTTTACCAGTAGTTATGTATAGATATGAGATTGACCATAATGAAAGCTGAGTGCAGAAGAATTGATGCTTTTGAACTGTGGTGTTAGAGAAGACTCTTGAGAGTCCCTTGGACTGCAAGGAGATCCAGCCAGTCAATCCTAAAAGAAATCAGTCCTGAATATTCATTGAAAGGACTAATTCTGAAGCTGAAACTCCAATACTTTGGCCACCTGATGCAAAGAAGCTGACTCATTTGAAAAGACCCTGATGCTGAGAAAGACCGAAGGCAGGAGGAGAAGGGGACAACAGAGCATGAGACGGTTGGATGGCATCACCGACTTTATGTACATGAGTTTGAGCAAGCTCCAGGAGTTGGTGATGCACAGGGAAGTCTAGTGTGTTACAGTCTATGAGGTTTCAAGGAGTCAGACAAAACTCTCAACTGAACTGAACTTATATCTTGAATCTAGGCTCCTGGGCAAACATAGACATTCCTATCAGGGATGACATTTTAAAGGGTTAGAGATTTCCTTCCAGAAGCCAAGGGCAATGGCCAGACCTCTCTGGTTAAAATTAAGTTATTCACTACAAGTCCTTGTTTGAACCCAACTCCTGTAGTTAAACAATCTCTCTTTTCTCTTCCTATACTTTTTTCATGCAAATGGCCAGATACTATGTATCAGTATTTTCTTAAACCTAATATCTTTCATAATTGGTAGGATAGTGGGGTTTACAAAAGGGTTGCTTTTGAAGCTGAACAACAGTAATGCAGGACAGAAAGCTCCAGCACACACTGTATTTCTGAAAATCATTCTGTATCATTTCATATATAGAAATCTTTCTCCTCTGGTTTTTACTGCTGCATAGTTCTTCATTGTATGAATGCCCTGCATCTTACCATTTTTAGCTGGAAAATATGGAAGATAACCTATGTGATCATACAGGGAGGAGCAGCTGAATAAATTATGGTACATCATAACCTTGCGTGGATGCATACTAAGTCGCTTCAGTAGCGTCTGACTCTTTTCAACCCTGTGGACTCTAGCCCACCAGGCTCCTCTGTCCACAGGATTCTCCAGGCAAGAATACTGGAATAGTTTGCCATTCCCTTTTCCAGGGGATTTCCCTGACCCAGGGATCGAACTCATGTCTCCTGAGGTTCCTATATTGCATGCAGATTCTTCACCACTGAGCTACCAGGAAAGCCCTTTAATAATAAACTTAAGTATCTGTATATTGCTACTTTTGGTGTTATATCTTCCAAGCTGATGCCTGGAATGGGATTTGAGGATAAATATATGTGTCTATGCAGGTTACGTTTTGCTCAGTATTGTGAAACTCGAGAATGAAAAACTACAGAAAACACCAGAAAATGCAAAATAATAATGTAGAATTTGTTACTTAATGCAAATATGAGGTTGCATTGAGTGTGAACATGATAGGAAAAGACATTTCAGGAGATGCTGAAAGCAATGACATGCAGAGTCTTTGTGATATGACAGAGAGGAAAATTAAGGTACCTGATAGAAAGGAATTAGATGCCGATTAAGAAGGCTGTGGGCCTTCTTTGGAGGCTCAGATAGTAAGAATCTACTCCAGTATCCTTGCCTGGAGAATTCCACGGACAGACAAGCCTGGTGGGCTATAGCCTGGGGGGTCACAAGGAGTCAGACAAAACAACTGAGCCACTAACACTTTCACTTTATTATGCTTTCCTGGTGGCTCAGATGGTGAAGAATCTGCCTGAAATGTGGGAAACCTGGGTTCAATCCTGGGGTCGGAAAGATCCCCTGAAGAAGGGAATGGCAACCCACTCCAGTATTCTTGCCTGGAGAATTCCATGGGCAGAGGAGCTTGGTGGGCTTAGTTCATGCGGTCACAAAGAGTGAGACCTGACTGAGCAACTAACATGCAAGAAGGCTATTAAGATCAGAGAGGAATGAGTTCTAGAAGCAAAGGATGAAGATCCAATCTCAAAGACCAGTGTGAAGAAATAGAATGTGCAACCCTAAAAAGACTATGTATGGATGTAAGGAGAGGCTCCTTCCTCAGAGAAAGTTAGGCCAAGAAGTAAGGATTTGAGACACAGATTTAAATGGAGAGAAAGCAAATGTCTAGTAGATTCTAAAACTGGAGTAGAAAATGAAATACTGGTTAGAAACAAGAAAAAATAAATGTCAAGTTTAAATAGAGTTAAAAATACATTGCAGAGACAGCAGCAACATAGATATCTAAATGTTGAATATATTCTTAGGAATTATCTAGTTTTTCATCTTCATTTTTCAAAGGTTAGATCCAGAAATGTGCTTGAACCTGAAAGTTGAAGTTTAACTTTCTCTAGTTTGCAGTTATGAAAAATAACAAGCCATGGCAGGCAAGGGACTAACGTTCATCTATATTAATACTGTGATTAAAATAATACTGATTATTAATGGAAACTTTTACTTAGATATATAAAACATACAACCTATTATTTTAGTATATCAATTACTATCACTCAAAGCTCTGTATTTATCTCTATTTACTGAACTGTTTTCCATTTTCAGTAAAACTAGATGTCTGTGGATATACCAACATCACAATTTCAGGAATTTATAGAATCCCTGTTGTTACTTATCATCTACAAATAACTGTAAAGCAAAAAAACCCACTGGAAGTTTTTAGTTTAAAATTTTCTCACTAGAAGCAAAAATATCTGGGAATCATTTTCTTCTAGAAATACTTAGCATACTGTATGATATTCTACACAAATTTGGGGTGTCAGAACAACTATAGTTCATTTATTTTTTTCTGCTAAGCCAAGGCTAGATTTCTTTTTTTTTTAATATATATTTATTTTATTTTTTAAATTTTATTTTATTTTTAAACTTTACAATATTGTATTAGTTTTGCCAAATATCAAAATGAATCCGCCACAGGTATACCTGTGTTCCCCATCCTGAACCCTCCTCCCTCCTCCCTCCCCATACCCTCCCTCTGGGTCATCCCAGTGCACCAGCCCCAAGCATCCAGTATCGTGCATCGAATCTGGACTGGCAACTCGTTTCATACATGATATTATACATGTTTCAGTGCCATTCTCCCAAATCTCCCCACCCTCTCTCTCTCTTCCACAGAGTCCATAAGACTGATCTATACATCAATGTCTCTTTTGCTGTCTCGTACACAGGGTTATTGTTACCATCTTTCTAAATTCCATATATATGCGTTAGTATACTGTATTGGTGTTTTTCTTTCTGGCTTACTTCAGTCTGTATAATAGGTTCCAGTTTCATCCATCTCATTAGAACTGATTCAAATGTATTCTTTTTAATGGCTGAGTAATACTCCATTGTGTATATGTACCACAGCTGTCTTATCCATTCATCTGCTGATGGGCATCTAGGTTGCTTCCATGTCCTGGCTATTATAAACAGTGCTGCGATGAACATTGGGGTACACGTGTCTCTTTCCCTTCTGGTTTCCTCAGCGTGTATGCCCAGCAGTGGGATTGCTGGATCATAAGGCAGTTCTATTTCCAGTTTTTTAAGGAATCTCCACACTGTTCTCCATAGTGGCTGTACTAATTTGCATTCCCACCAACAGTGTAAGAGACTTCCCTTTCCTCCACACCCTCTCCAGCATTTATTGCTTGTAGACTTTTGGATCACAGCCATTCTGACTGGTGTGAAATGGTACCTCATAGTGGTTTTGATTTGCATTTCTCTGATAATGAGTGATGTTAAGCATCTTTTCATGTGTTTGTTAGCCATCTGTACGTCTTCTTTGGAGAAATGTCTATAGTTCTTTGGGCCATTTTTTGATTGGGTCATTTATTTTTCTGGAGTTGAGCTGTAGGAGTTGCTTGTATATTTTTGAGATTAGTTGTTTGTCAGTTGCTTCATTTGCTATTATTTTCTCCCATTCTGAAGGCTGCCTTTTCACCTTGCTAATAGTTTCCTTTGTTGTGCAGAAGCTTTTAAATTTAATTAGGTCCCATTTGTTTATTTTTGCTTTTATTTCCAATATTCTGGGAGGTGGTGGTGACAAGACAGCCCAGTTCAGTTCAGTCATGTCCAACTCAGTTGTGTCCAATTCTTTGCGACCCCATGGACTGCAGCAGGCCAGGCTTCCCTTTCCATCACGACTCCAGGAGTTTATTCAAACTCACGTCCATTGATTCGGTGAGGCCATCCAACCATCCTCTGTCGTCCCCTCTCCTCCAGCCTTCTATCTTCCCCAGCATCAGGGTTTTTTCAAATCAGTCAGTGCTTCGCATTGGGTGGCCAAAGTACTAGAGTTTCAGCTTCAGCATTGGTCCTTCCTTCCAATGAACACCCAGGACTGATCTCCTTCAGAATGGACTGGTTGGATCTCCTTGCAGTCCAAGGGACTCTCAAGAGTCTTCTCGAACACCACAGTTCAAAAGCATCGATTCTTTGGCACTCAGCTTTCTTTATAGTCCAACTCTCACATTCATACATGACCACTGGAAAAACCATAGCTTTGTTGGCAAAGACAGACCTTTGTTGGCAAAGTAATGCTTCTGCTTTCTAATATGCTGTCTAGGTTGGTCACAACTTTTCTTCCAAGGAGCAAGTGTCTTTTAATTTCACGGATGCAATCACCATCTGCAGTGATTTTGGAGCCCCCAAAAATAAAGTCTGTCCCTGTTTCTATTTGCCATGAAATGATGAGAACAGATGCCACATTCTTGGTTTTCTGACTGTTGAGCTTTAAATCAACTTTTCATTGTCCTCTTTTACTTTCATCAAGAGGCTCTTTAGTTCTTCTTTGCTTTCTACCATAAGGGTGGTGTCATCTGCGTATCTGAGGTTATTGATATTTCTCCTGGCAATTTTGATTCCAGCTTGTGCTTCTTCCAGCCCAGCATTTCTCATGATGTACTCTGCATAGAAGTTAAATGAGCAGGGTGACAATATACAGCCTTGACATACTCCTTTTCCTATTTGGAATCAGTCTGTTGTTCCATGTCCAGTTCTAACTGTTGCTTCCTGACCTGCATACAGATTTCTCAGGTGGTCTAGTATTCCCATCTCTTTCAGAATTTTCCACATTTTATTGTGATCCACACAGTCAAAGATTTTGGCATAGTCAATAAAGCAGAAATACATATATTTCTAGAATTCTCTTGCTTTTTCGATGAGCCAGCGAATGTTGGCAATTTGATCTCTGGTTCCTCTGCCTTTTCTAAAACCAGCTTGAACATCTGGAATTTCATGGTTCATGTATTGCTGAAGCCTGGGCTTGGAGAATTTTGAGCATTACTTTACTAGCGTGTGAGATGAGTGCAGTTGTGCGATAGTTTAAGCATTCTTTGGCATTGCCTTTCTTTGGGATTGCAATGAAAACTGACCTTTTCCAGTCCTGTGGCCACTGCTGAGTTTTCCAAATTTGCTGGGATATTGAGTGCAGCACTTTCACAGCATCATCTTTTAGGATTTGAAAGAGCGCATCTGGAATTCCATCACCTCCGTTGGCTTTGTTTGTAGTGATGCTTCCTAAGGCCCACTTGACGTCTCACTCCATATGTTCCCAGCATCTCCCTTTTCAGATTTCTGAAATTCAGGGTATAGCTCTATTTATGCCATATATATATATATATATATATATATATATATATATATACACACACACACATATATATATATATGCTGCTGCTAAGTCGCTTCAGTCGTGTCCGACTCTGTGCGACCCCATAGACGGCAGCCCACCAGGCTTCCCCTTCCCTGGGATTATCCAGGCAAGAACACTGGAGTGGGTTGCCATTTCCTTCTCCAATGCATGAAAGTGAAAAGTGAAAGTGAAGTCGCTGAGTCATGTTCGACTCCCAGCGACCCCATGGACTGCAGCCCACCAGGCTCCTCCTTCCATGGGATTTTCCAGGCAAGAGTACTGGAGCGGGGTGCCATTGCCTTCTCCATATATATGGCTTCCCTGGTGGCTCAGAGGTTAAAGCGTCTGCCTGCAATGCGGGAGACCTGGTTCGATCCCTGGGTCGGGAAGATCCCCTGAAGAAGGAAATGGCAACCCACTCCGGTATTGTTGCCTGGAGAATCCAATGGACGGAGGAGCCCGGTGGGTTACAGTCCACGGGGTCACAAAGAGTTGGACACGACTGAGCGACTTCACTTTCACTTTCTTTCATATATATATAGAAATATATATATATATATATATATTTTTTTTTTTTTCTGTGAGTGGACACCTGAAGATAGAGTAACATTCTGAAATTCACCTCTTTCTTCTCCTTGTTCTCTTTCTTGCATTAAATACATATATTTCTCTTTGCATCTTCAAGTGTTGAAGAATCAGATCTAGAGTTTGTGAAAAGCCGAATATGTCTGTTTAAATCAGGACTGCAATATAAAAAATTTGATTTAGTACTGGTGTGTCTATTAATACCAGATGAAGTAGATTATATTCAATGTATTTTAATTAGGTATTTTAATAGGAAGTAACGAGGGAAAACTCCCAATGATAAAATAGCAACTTTTATAGGAAATTCACCAGTTCTTTCATTCCTTCAACAAACTATTTGGTTTTATACATATGTGTATGGCTTTTGAGGATCAAGAAATGAAGAACTAGCCTTACCAGCCCTAGATGATGTAGCACAGGCCACCTGTGTCATTAGCAAGCACATTTAGAGATTATGAACATTCTTTGGCTAATTGAGCCAGGTCCATTCTTTGGCTATTTGATCCAGATGTCTTCATGGAAAAGATGACGTCTTGGTTTTGCTGCCCACTGAATATTAGTGAAAATCTTGAATTAAATTTCTAGAACTAGGTGTGGTAGGAAAAAAAAATCACAATGCCAAATTTGTATTTTTTATCTCTTTTTTCCCTTAATTAGTGTATCTAGAAGTTAATCAACTTTATTGATCTTATCAAACAAACAACTTTGGTTTTTTTTTATCTATTGTTCCTAGGATTTTATTTTTAGATTTCTACTATTATTATTTATTATTGTAATAACTAGTAATATTATTAATTGCTATTTCCTTCCTTCTGACACTCCATGTTTAGTTATTTTCCTTTATTTGGCTTCTAAAGGTAAAACCTTTTATAATTGAGTTTAAATATGTCCCTCGACACAGTAATATAAAGCTATACTCTTTCACCTAAGGACTGTTTTACTGTATCTCATAGGTTTTGAAACATTTTTATTATCATTTTCTGATTTTCTTCATGGTTTCTTTCCTTGGGCTTTGGGTCTTTTAATTTTCTGAGTCATTTAGGAGGGTGTGGGTGTGATTAATTTCTGAATATTGAGGAGATTACAGAAATCTTGATGTCTCATATCTTTAAAACTCATTGGTATTTGTTTTTATATTCCAATATATGGTCTGCTTTATCAGTGTTTAATGTGCCATTGACAAAGAATGTGCATTCTTTAGTTCTTGGATGTAATATTCAATAAATATCAGGTCAAGGTGTTTTTTGTAGTTAAACTTCATACATTATTGAGAGAGGGATATTAAAATATTCACTTATGACTTGAATATGTCTGTTTCTACTAAAGCTTTCATTAGTCTTGGCTATTTATAGTTTGAAACCATTATTAAGTATATTTATGTATTTAGACTGTTTTCATCTCCTGATAAATTCACAATTTAATCATTAGGAAATTACCTGTTTATACCCTATAATACTCTTTGTATCTGCTATTAATGCTCTTATGCTTTCTGTTTGTATAGTATATGTATTTCTATTTACTTTTAACTTATCTGTGTTTTTACATTTGAAATGTACCTCTTAAAGAGAACAAAAAGATGAGTATTTTTTTTAATCTAGTCTAAAAACCTGTGCACTATTAGTCCATTTAAACTTAAATTTATTTATATGGTATGTTTGAGTTTATCATTTTGCTAAAATTTTCACTTTTTCATTTACTTCCATCACTCCTTTTTTCCTTTCCCTGTATTCTACCTCTCTTTTAAAATGATTTCTATAATTAAAAAAAAATATATATATATATATATGCATTGAGATAAATGTCATGATCCAGTAGATTTTAAAAGTTCTTACCACTCCCCACACCCAAGAAACTATTTGAGATTTTGGCTATATTAACTAACATTATTGTGGTAATCATTTTGGAATATATACACCTATCAAATCATTATACTGTACACCATAAATATGCACAATGTTATATGTTAATTATATTTCAGTATAGCTTGAAAGAGAAAGAAACCACAGAAACTGACCACGGAGAAATCCTCAATAAATCTCTAAAAGAAAACAGTACTGATGACATTGATTTCAATGTGATGAAACTAGAATTTAAAGACCGCATTGGAAAACAAACAAATAAGTAAAAAAAGAAATAAAAGTATTTAAATAGAATTTAGTGCATAAGGGAGAGAAGTGAGGGGAGACATTAAAATGGAACCTTTTTTTACTACTAGAAACATGTCATAAGAATATTTTTAGGCACGCTTCTGCCTGACATTATCAAAAAAACCAGGGAAAAATATTATATTGATTTAAATTATTTGATAACGTCATTATGTTTCATAAAATGTGTTTGATTCACTAGAGTCCATTATATGTGTTCATGATGCAAAATCTAATTTTAAATTCTGTTATATTAAATCTCTATATCATTGTAGGATCCTGGAAATAGTGACAAATATGATCTCTTTATACAGCAGTCAACTTTAAGAGATAGTTCACATAAATGTGAAGACTAAAGACTGAATAACAGGTGCTGTAAATTACTCCAGAAAATTAGAAAAAAAAGAAAGAAAAAATAGGAATGGGTGTGTAGTTATGATTTCCATACATCAATGTATTCATTTATGTTCCAGCTGATAATTTAAAGGCTAGTTTCAGGCTTGATTTGAAAGAGTGAGAACTTTCCTAAGCAATTCATTAGTTTGTGAAATTATAATAAGATTTATTTAAAATCACATTCCTATCTGAACTAATACTCTGTATTACAGACAGAGAATATGGTAATATGTTATCTGCCATGAATTGCATTTACAATGTAGACCTCACTAAATGTGGCCATCTTTTTTTTTTTTCACCTCTCCCTGATTAATTCATTGCAAGTTGTGGAACCTAAATAAGAATCTTAGAAAACTGTAATAAGTGGTTGGTTTGGTGTGAGATTAGTTAGTGACATTTTATGAAATATTTTCTTCTCTTGCTTGATGAAACTTTGACTCCAGTTTGAATTATAGCACAAAAAGGATTTCAAGACTCATACTTTAATGTAAAAGAAAATCACCTGGATTATTTGTCTTATTCAAATTTGACAGATAAATTCAAATGTTGACTTTCTTAATTCATATAAGTAAAGCAATTTATTTTCTTCTACTTTGGAGTAATTTACTCATTTCAGATGTTGAAACACTACAGAAATATACTATAATATATTGGTATGTAGCTTTTTTTTTTTTTTAACCTATGCTCTGATTTATAGCACAGACTATAAGTCTCCAAAAAGATTGCTTACTTGAGAGCTAGCACTTTTTCATTTTCTTTGCTGGTCTATATTCTTGTTTGATTTTTGGGTCCATGGAAAGGACATGGTACCCTCCACAAAGATCAGGCCCAATCAGTGATGCTGAAATTACAATAAAGCAGTGGTGTTGGCTTGATAAAGGAATGCTGTTTTATGTCAGGTGCACATGCTCTATCCTTGCTATCACACGTCCTCTCTCCTCTTCCACTGTTTACTATGTAAGACTGAAACATAGTCAACTTATGGACTTCAGCAGGAAGACTGTGAGGCCGCCTTATTACTGGACATCCATACACACCATTATCCTATGTGGATCTACTCTTCATCTTACCCATAGCTCCTTGGTCCACCAATTACCTAAACTTGTGTATAGCTTCAAAATATTTTATTGGTTCTTCCCTCAAACCCAGTCAATTGATTCTCCTCATATAAACTAAATGTTTTTCTTTTAAAAAACAAATCAGAGTATGTCTTTTATGCATAAAAGTTTCCACTATCTCTAATTATACTCAGAATAAAATCCAAACTTCTCCAGGTGCCAGGCTCTATAGAAAAGGCTCCTGTCTAACTTTTACATCTTGCTTTGAACTCCACTCCTCCTTGCTAATTATTCCTGAGCCATTGTGGTCTTTGTTTTCACTCAGTGTTCCAAATTTCTTCCCATATTAGGCTTTGAACTTGTTATCATTTCTGCCTGAAACATCCATCTTTGAGCATTGCATGCCTGGTTCTCTTTCTTTTCAGATCTGAGCACAATTACTCCACCCTCACCAAGTAACCTCAAATATTCTGTTGTATCACCTTGTTTGTGTCTGTTTTTAAAAAGCACTTTAAAATTCTTGGAAATATTTTATTTATTTTATAGGATTACATTCTTTATCAGCTTACTAGAATATAAATTACAATAGGCATGAGACATAATTTTTCTTTTGTGCTATACTCCAAAACACTGCAGATGGTGACTGCAGCCATGAAATTAAAAGACACTTGCTCCTTGGAAGACAAGTTATGACCAACCTAGACAGCATATTAAAAAGCAGAGACACTCTTTTGCCAACAAAGGTCCATCTAGTCAAAGCTATGGTTTTTCCAGTAGTCATGTATGGATCTGAGAGTTGGACTATAAAGAAAGCTGAGTGCTGAAGAATTGATGCTTTTAAACTGTGGTGTTGGAGAAGACTCTTGAGAGTCCCTTGGACAGCAAGGAGATCCAACCAGTCCATCCTAAAGGAAACCAGTCCTGAATATTCATTGGAAGGAATGATGCTGAAGCTGAAACTCCAATACTTTAGCCACCTGATGCAGAGAACTGACTGATTTGAAAAGACCCTGATGCTGAGAAGGATTGAAGGTGGGAGGAGAAGGGGACGACAGGATGAGATGATTGGATGGAATCACTGACTCAATGGACATGAGTTTGAGTAAATTCTCTGAGTTTTTGATGCACAGGAAGGCCTGGCGTGCTGCAGTCCATGGGATCATAATGAGTCTGACATGACTGAGTGACTGAACTGAACTGATACTCTCTCCTTAGCCTACTAAATCAAAAAATATTGAATGAAAAGTTAAATTGAAAAATAGAGGTGCTCCTTTGTTTTATTCTTAATGATTTACTTTCATGTGGTAAGGGAACTAGTTACAAGGGTCCTTCTCTCAGTTGTGTTATTCTGTTTTTGCTGCTGCTGCTGCTAAGTCACATCAGTCGTGTCCGACTCTGTGCAACCCCACAGACGGGTGCCCACCAGGCTCCCCCATCCCTGGGATTCTCCAGGCAAGAACACTGGATTGGGTTGCCATTTTCTTCTCCAATGCATGAAAGTGAAAAGTCAAAGTGAAATCGCTCAGTCGTGTCTGACTCTTAGCGATCCCATGGACTGCAGCCCACCAGGCTCCTCCATCCATGGGAGTTTCCAGTCAAGAGTACTGCAGTGGGTTGCCAGTGCCTTCTCTGATTCTGTTCTTACCAACAGCTTAAACTATCTACTTGTGAATGTGGAGTAGATTCTCCACGTGAGTGAGTGACTTAATTAAAATGAGAAATACCTGAGTACAAAACTGAGCCTTACCCTCTACCAGTGTGGAAATCAAAACTGAATCATCTGAGAAACTTAGAGAGTTAAGACAGTATATTTTCTCAGATTCAAGAATTAAACCGTCTGGGTTTATGTAAGCTATTTGCTAGTGCTGTTACTTTGAACACATTGTTACAGCATCTTCTCTGCATGCTTATGTTTTTGTACACTTGGGTGAACACAATGATAGCTACCTCATAGAGTGGTTATAATAAAATGAGATACCTTATGTCAGACTCCAAGAACGGGATTTGAAGAATTCATTAAGGTTTAGCTATTATTGCTTTGCTGCTCCATATACCCCTACAATCTGGGCTGTGAATAGCTAAATTGAAAGGGCCATGCAGAGCAGAAACAGTACAAGCTACCAGTTCAGTTGCTCAATATGGAAATCCAGCTCTACAGTGGAGGAACTCCCCATTCTTAAGTACTGATATACTTTGATAGAAGTGTATCTTGTATCCATTAAGAAGAGAAAGTAAACAGCTCTTCAGGATGTCAGTATGTGTTAGTTTCGTCTGTGCATAGAAAGATCGAGGACAAGGACATGATTACTGGTAGATTATTTGGAATGTGCAGGAATTTCCAGCAAGAGGTGGGGAAGTAAGGCAGGTAAGGGAAGGTGACCAATGGACACACTCGTAATTCAACCAAAATGGCAGACAAATGGAGCTCACTGTCACAGAGAAATTCTGAGACTTTGTGTAAAATATCTCAGAAATATATCCCTGAAGAGGATAGGGAGCTGGGATATTTATACTCATTGACATAAGGATCCTGGAGTAGGAAATGGCAACCTACTCCAGTATTCTTTCCTGGAGAATTCCATGAACTTAGGAGCTTAGTGGGCTATGGTTCATGGGGTTGCAAAGAGTCAGACCTGACTGAGCACACCCACCCACTGAAGGGTACTCCTGGGGAAATGTTGATTTCCTGGCATTAAAGGTCTTATCATGTGGGAGTCAGAGTAGCTTTATATAGCTCCAGGGGAAAAAAAAATAAAAACAAGGGATGCAGATAAGAGAGGGAGTGATTAGCTGTAGGATACATAAAGGTCCAAGGAATAGGGGCAGTCATTATGGGGAAAAAATGCTACAAAGACGTAGAAAAGCATATATTGTCAGAGCTGGGCTCTAGAGGACTCTCTTAATGGTTCCAAAGGACCTGAATGGGGAGGAGTTTCCAGTGATCGCTTGCCACAGTGCAAGTGTTGGACTGGAATGAGGCTCTCCCATCTCAGCACTAGCAAACTAGTCTTAGGTACCGTGACAGGAATCTCTCTGACTACACATTTGGGAATGAGTAGTTTATTAGTAGGTCCCAATCAAGCCAAGACAAAAACATTTATGCCTTTTGGAGCCAGCACTTGCCTCTGATGCACCTGTATTAGTCAGCTCAGACTACTGTAACAAAACCCCACGTATTGGGCTGCTTGAAAAATAGACACATTTTTCTCATGATTCTTGAGGCTGGGAAATCCTACATTGACTTTAGCTTTTTCAGTTGAGGTGAAGGCCTTCTCCTGGCTTGCAGACAGCTAGCTACCCTCTTGCTGTGGCCTCACCTGGCAGAAAGAGATCAATCTCTCACTCTTCCTTTCTTATAAAGCCACTCATTCCATCATGAAGACCTTACCCTCATGCTTCCATCTCACCCTAATTACATCCCAAAGGCCCCATCTCCAAATATAGTCACACTGAGGGTTAAGGTTTCAATATATGAGTTTCTGGGATTCAATCCATAGCAGTCCCTGGAAGGGAATATTCCCCCACGAGCTGTTCAATCATTAGTTGATGAAAGGCTTACAACCCTTTTGTATCTCTAGATAGCAAGGTTATTGATGCTGTTGAGGGTCTTATTGCATACAAGTGGCTCTTTACTCATAATCAAGTATGCAAGGGCAGCTTAAAATAATCACCCATTCCATTGTGTACTAGAAATAAATCCATATGTACAGTTCAGTTCAGTTCAGTTGCTCAGTTGTGTCTGACTCTTTGCAACCCCACAGCACTCCAGGCCTCCCTGTCCATCACCAACTCCTGGAGTCCACCCAAACCATGTTCATCGAGTCGGTGATGCCATCCAACCATCTCATTCTCTGTCGTCTCCTTCTCCTCCTGACCTCAATCTTTCCCAGCATCAGGGTCTTTTCAAATGAGTCAGGTCTTCCCATCAAGTGGCCAAAGTATTGGAGTTTCAGCTTCAACATCAGTCCTTCCAATGAACATCCAGGACTGATCTCCTTTAGGATGAACTGCTTGGATTTCCTTGCAGTCCAAGGGACTCTCAAGAGTCTTCTCCAACACCACAGTTTAAAAGCATCAACTCTTCAGCACTCAGCTTTCTTTATAGTCCAACTCTCAATCCACACATGACTACTGGAAAAACTGTAGCCTTGACTAGATGAACCTTTGTTGGCAAAGTAATGTCTCTGCTTTTTAATATGCTGTCTAGGTTGGTCATAACTTTTCTTCCAAGGAGAAAGAGTCTTTTAATTTCATGGCTGCAATCACCATCTGCAGTGATTTTGGAGCCCAGAAAAATAAAGTCAGCCACTGTTTCCATTGTTTCCCCATCTATATGCCATGAAGTGATGGGACCAGATGCCACGATCTTAGTTTTCTGAACTTAGTTTTTTTCAACATTTTTACTCTCCTCTGTCACCTTCATCAAGAGGCTTTTTAGTTCTTATTCACTTTCTGCCATGAGGGTGGTGTCATCTGCATATCTGAGGGTATTGATATTTCTCCCAGCAATCTTGATTCCAGCTTGTGCTTCTTCCAGACCAGCGTTTCTCATGATGTACTCTGCATATAAGTTAAATAAGCAGGGTGACAATATACCGCCTTGATGTACTCCTTTTCCCATTTGGTACCAGTCTGTTGTTTCATGTCCAGTTCTAACTGTTGCTTCCTGATCTGCATACAGTTTTCTCAAGAGGCAGGTCAAGTGGTCTGATATTCCCATCTCTTTCAGAATTTTCCACAGTTTGTTGTGATCCACACAGTCAAAAGCTTTGGCATAGTCAATAAAGCAGAAATAGATGTTTTTCTGGAACTCTCTTGCTTTTTCCATGATCCATCGGATATTGGCAGTTTGATCTCTGGTTCCTCTGCCTTTTCTAAATCCAGCTTGAACATCTGGAATTTCATGGTTCACTTATTGTTGAAGCCTGGCTTGGAGAATTTTGAGCATTACTTTACTAGCGTGTGAGATGAGTGCAATTGTGTGGTAGTTTGAGCATTCTTTGGCATTGCCTTTCTTTGGGATTGGAATGAAAACTGACCTTTTCTAGTCCTGTGGCCACTGATGAGTTTTCCAAATTTGCTGGCCTATTGAGTGCAGCACTTTCACAGCATCATCCTTTAGGATTTGAAATAGTTCAATTGGAATTCCATCTCCTTCACTGGCTTTGTTCGTACTGATGCTTCCTAAGGCCCACTTGACTTCACATTCCAGGATGTCTGACTCTAGATGAGTGATCACACCATTGTGATTATCTGGTTCGTGAAGATCTTTTTTGTACAGTTCTGCTGTGTATTCTTGCTACCTCTTCTTAATATCTTCTGTTTCTGTTAGGTCCCTACCATTTCTATCCTTTATTGAGCCCATCTTTGCATAAAATGTTTCCTTGGTATCTCTAATTTTCTTGAGGAGATCTCTAATCTTTCCCATTCTATTGTTTTCCTCCATTTTTTTTTGCATTGATTGCTGAGGAAGGCTTTCTTATCTCTTGCTATTCTTTGGAACTCTGCATTCAGATGCTTATATCTTTCATTTTCTCCTTTGCTTTTCACTTCCCTTCTTTTCATAGCTATTTGTAAGGCCTCCTCAGACAGCCATTTTGCTTTTTTGCATTTCTTTTTCTTGGTGATGGTCTTGATTCCTGACTCCTGTACAATGTCATGAATCCATCCATAATTCATCCATAATTCATCAGGCACTCTATCAGATCTAGTCCCTTAAATCTATTTCTCACTTTCACTGTATAATCATATGCACAGTGATTAGAATAAATAAATTCCTATTATCACTTCAGTATTTTCCCTTTGTAATAATATTTCTGACTTTTCATAAAATTAATTGTGCTTTTATTACTATTTTACAGCATTTTATTTTATTAACTTTTTGGACATTTGTTTATTGCTTCATTCAATAACTTTGTTTAGTTTCCAGTGGGTTTAAATTTATAAGCAGAATATTAATTAACAAATATGGTATGGAAAGAGTCCCAGCACCATCACAAGCAATCAAAATCCATGTGTAGGTGTTTAAATTTGGCAGATTAGTATGACTGAGATAATGTTTGTGCTCTATTATATGCTGAAACAACTGCAAAGAGTTGAACTTTAATTGGCTAAAAAGTCTTAAATCTTAAACATTTCTAACAGTATTGAAATTATTTGTCTATGTAAGTACATGTGAAGTTAATTCATCACAAAGTTATAAAGAGAATTTATTTTTATTCCAGCAGCACGAGTAACATTCTTAATATTTGTAACATAAATGTAATGGATTGATATGTCTTATGGTCTATATAAAGACATGGAATCATTCTTACTTAGGCATGTTAAGCTAGAGATGCATGTTAGTAAGACAGTGGGTTTTATATTTTATCTCCCTAAAACGTTTAGAAACCAGTTGAGCACTGAAAGTATTCTGATGGCCATGGGTTTATACTGAGGACATTTCACAAGGAATCTAAAGACTGAAGTAGAATCTACACATTAAAACTAATGGATTAGTTGACACCACTTTTCAGCCATACCAGTGCTCATATATTTCATGTGCTCAGTCACTGGCTGTGTTTGACTTTTGCAGCCCCATGAACTGCAGCCCACCATACTCCTCTGCCCATGGAATTCTTGGGGCAAGAATACTGGAGTGGGTTGCCATTTCCTTCTCCAGGGGATCTTCCAGACCCAGGGATCAAATCAGTGTTTCTTGCATCAGCAGGTGGATTCTTTACCAGTAGTGCCACCTAGGAAGTCCACACACATGCTCTTGTGATTTTAAACATACAAACCATGGGCACCTCAGATTTTCTAGTTTTTTGGTGAATAAGTGGTAGAAAATATCCAGATGCCTATAAATTTGAAACACAAGTTTTACAGTGAAAAGTTTACTGCCAGAATGAGGTGTGAGGAGAGAAAGAGGAAGTAGCTTTTTGGCCAGGCCCCTTTCTTGTAACTTGTAATCAAACTTTGTTAAGTTCTAGATAAAGGTCTTCTTTTCTTTTTCTCTAAATTTTATGGTTATTGTGTTAAGAACACTTAACATGAGACCTACCCTCTTGACAAATTCTGAGAGTACAATCCAATATTGTTAACTGTGGCCACAATGTTGTACAGCAGATCTCCTGAACTTATTCATCTTGCATACTGAAACTTTTTGCCTGGTGATGAATAACTCCCCATTTTCACCTCCCCCAGCCCTTGGCAACCGCAACCACTCCACTCTCAGATTCTATGAGTTTAACTATTTTGACTATTTTAGATACCTCTTATATAAGGGGAAGCAGGCTGTATTTGTTTTTCTGTGAATGAATTATTTCATTTAGCCTCAAGGTTCATCAGTGTTAACACTTATTGCAGAACATCCTTCTTTTGAAAAGCTGAAGAATACGCCATTGTGTTCATATACCACAGACATTCTTCAGACATTCATCTGTCGGTGGGTATTTGGGCTGTTCCACACCTTGGCTATTGTGAACAGTGCTGCAATAGAGAAAAGCAACCCAGCAGCTAAAGAGGACTGCTTTTCTCTTCTCCTTTTAACAGCTGTGATTCGATGTTTATTTGAGAGTGGAACTAGAGAATTCTTTCTCTTAGACTACTGATTTTAGATATAAGATTTTTTTTTTTTAATTTCATAAGCAGTGTCAACCCTTCAGGAAATCCCACTTGTTTTCACTAAAAGATAAATTGTTTTAAACAAGTCTTTTTCTACCAGAACTATTCTCTAAATAGCTAATTAGGAAAAAGTAATGAATCCATGTCACAGTAAAACTTTCATTTATTTAAAAATTCCAATTGTAAACAAAATGAGATTATGATCTGCTTTAGTGAGTCTTGAGCCATCATTTTTAAGGGAGCAGACATGTTTGTAAAATGTAAAACCTGAGTTCTGTTCACAGAGCCGAAGATTGACTTCTACAAACTCACAAACACTCGCATGGGCAGAATTTACTTTAGAGGATAGAGATACAAAACTCTCAGCATAGAAACTGAAAGGGGGTGAAGTTAGGGATTACAGCAGTCTTTACTAGTATTGATTTTTACATTTTTGGTTGGCTCATGACTTTAATATTGACCAATCAATTTGAATGTTGCAATTTACAGTTTGTTATTTTTAGGGCTTTCTTTTGGTTCCAAGTTTCTCAGTTTCCTCAGACATCATGACGCCATCCTTCAACTCTTTGTCAAGACCCCAGACCATTATTTAGGGACCAGGTGTATGTTTAAGAGTTAATGGTCCACCTGGAATTCCTCTCCTTGATAAACTGTACAGAAGTTAATGATTGTCCTGTCCTGGGACTGAATGTTTTATGACTTACCAGACCAGTAAGGGATTCCTCTGAATGCCTGTAAATTAGAACCAAGACTTTAGCTTTAGGTTAAATAAGTGAGATGCTTATTTGACAAGAAAAAAAAAATTGAAATTAAAAAAAAGAAATTGAGATCTCAGAGTCCTATACTATCTAAAAATTTCTGCCTCATTTGGATATAGATATTGAAGTGAGAAATTACTTCTTACTACAAAGTGATATTCTTAAATATAACCTCAATGCTCTAATAAGACATTTTTTCTTTTTGTCTCAGGGAAAAATTTCAACCAGAAAAATCACATATGCCTATAGAAAAATCCTGAAATTTTTACTAGATGTCTGCTTTCCAGGAAGCTTTTATGGATTACTGTGTGGGAGGCTGACAGACACAAGTATGTTCATGTCAATCAGACACTCCCTTAGAAACTCTTGACATTTCTAGGATCGAACAGCTGCCTCACAGGCTGATCAACTGAGGGCAAGTGTAGGGTTCATGGCCATGCCCAGAGGCCTGCCTCCAAGTTCCCAGGGTTACCAAGCTATCCTTGTGATGTAAAGGGACCAAGCCATGCCTCACATGCTTCCTACTCTCTATATGCTCCAGAGAGGAAAGTGTTGGAATGTGTATGCATGTAAAGGTGTATAGAGTGGGGATTGAAAAAAAAAAAAAGTAGAATATTTGTTTGAATTACTATACCTCCTCGTGATTTAGTGTAAACTTCCTTAGGTTCAAAACACAGATATCTTAAATTTCAAATTTTAAATTCAGATGTTAGTATAAGATTTCAATGGGAATCCTAAACTCAATTGTCCATCATGTTTCATATGTAGTTCAATTTTAGCCTTTGTTACTGACAAAGTTAGTTCTAAAAGGTCTTGTAGGTCTTCATAGACCGCTCCACTTCAGCTTCTTCCAGTTACTGGTTGGGGCATAGACTTGGATTATTGTGCTATTGAATGGTTTGCCTTGGAAATTAACAGAGATCATTCTGTCGTTTTTGAGATTGAATCTAAGTACTGCATTTTGGACTCTTTTGTTGACCATAATGGCTACTCCATTTCTTCTAAGGGATTCCTGCCTGCAGCAGTAGATATAATGGTCATCTGAGTTAAATTCACCCATTCCAGTCCATTTTAGTTAGCTGATTCCTAGAATGTCGATGTTCACTCTTGCCATCTCCTGTTTGACCACTTCCAATTTGCCTTGACTCATGGACCTAACATTCCAGGTTCCTATGCAATATTGCTCTTTACAGCATCGGATCTTGCTTCTATCACCAGTCACATCCACAACTGGGTATTGTTTTTGCTTTGGCGCCATCCCTTCATTCTTTCTGGAGTTATTTCTCCACTGTTCTCAAGTAGCATATTGGGCACCTGCTGACCTGGGGAGTTCCTCTTTCAGTATCCTATCATTTTGCCTTTTCATACTGTTCATGGGGTTCTCGAGGCAAGAATACTGAAGTAGTTTGCCATTCCCTTCTCCAGTGGACCACATTCCGTCAGACCTCTCCATCATGACCCGCCTGTCTTGGGTGGCCCCACATGGCATGGCTTAGTTTCATTGAGTTAGACAAGGCTGTGGTCTGTGTGATTAAATTGACTAGTTTTCTGTGATTATGGTTTCAGTGTGTCTGCCCTCTGATGCCCTCTCACAGCACCTAACGTCTTACTTGGGTTTCTCTTACCTTGGACGTGGGACATCTCTTCATGGCTGCTCCAGCAAAGCGCAGCCACTGCTCCTTACCTTGGACGAGGGGTATCTCCTCACTACCGCCCCTCCTGACCTTGAATGTGGAGTAGCTCCTCTCAGCCCTCCTGCGCCCGTGCAGCTGCCACTCCTTGGACGTGGAGTTGCTCCTCTTGGCTGCTGCCCTTGGCCTCAGGTGTGGAGTAGCTCCTCCCTGCCGTCACCCCTGACCTTGGACGTGGGGTAGCTCCTCTCCGCCACTGAAGTTGAACAGTTCTATGAAGACCTACAAGACCTTTTAGAATTAACACCCCCAAAAGATGTCCTTTTCATTATAGGGGACTGGAATGCAAAAGTAGGAAGTCAAGAAATACCTGGAGTAACAGGCAAATTTAGCCTTGGAATACAGAATGAAGCAGGTCAAAGGCTAATAGAGTTTTGCCAAGAGAACGCACTGTCATAGCAAACACCCTCTTCCAACAACACAAGAGAAGACTCTATACATGGACATCACCAGATGGTCAATACTGAAATCAGATTGATTATATTCTTTGCAGCCAAAGATGGACAAGCTCTAAACAGTCAGCAAAAACAAGACTAAGAGCTGTCTGTGGCTCAGATCATGAACTCCTATTGCCAGACTCAGACTTAAATTGAAGAAAGTAGGGAAAACCACTAGGCTATTCAGGTATGACCTAAATCAAGTCCCTTACAATTATACAGTGGAAGTGAGAAACAGATTTAAGGGACTAGATCTGGTAGATAGAGTGCCTGATGAACTATGGATGGAGGTTCGTGACATTGTAGAGGAGACAGGGCCCAAGACCATGTCCATGGAAAAGAAATGCAAAAAAGCAAAATGACCATCTGGGGAGGCCTTAAAAATAGCTGTGAAAAGAAGAGAAATGAAAAGCAAAGGAGAAAAAGAAAGATATAAACATCTGAATGCAGAGTTCCAAAGAATAGCAGGAAGAGATAAGAAAGCCTTCCTCAGCAATCAATGCAAAGAAATAGAGGAAAACAACAGAATGGGAAAGACTAGACATCTCTTCAAGAAAATTAGAGATACCAAGGGAATATTTCATGCAAAGATGGGCTCGATAAAGGACAGAAATGATATGTATCTAACAGAAGCAGAAGATATTAAGAAGAGATAGCAAAAATACACAGAAGAACTGTACAAAAAAACATCTTCATGAACAAGATAATCATGATGGTGTTATCACTCACGTAGAGCCAGACATCCTGGAATGTGAAGTCAAGTGGGCCTTAGAAAGCATCACTATGAACAAAGCTAGTAGAGGTGATGGAATTCCAGTTGAGCTATTTCAAATCCTGAAAGATGATGCTGTGAAAGTGCTGCACTCAATATGCCAGCAAATTTGGAAAACTCAGCAGTGGCCACAGGACTGGAAAAGGCCAGTTTCCATTCCAATCCCCAAAAAAGGCAATGCCAAAGAATGCTCACACTGCCGCACAATTGCACTCATCTCACATGCTAGGAAAGTAATGCTCAAAATTCTCCAAGCCAGGCCTCAGAAATACGTGAACCATGAACTTTCAGATGTTCAAGCTGGTTTTAGAAAAGGCAGAGGAACCAGAGATCAATTGCCAACATCCACTGGACCATCAAAAAAGCAAGAGAGTTCCAGAAAAACATCTCTTTCTGCTTTATTGACTATGCCAAAGCGTTTGACCATGTGGATCACAATAAACTGGAAAATTCTGAAAGAGATGGGAATACCAGACAACCTGACCTGCCTCTTGAGAAACCTATATGCAGGTCAGGAAGCAACAGTTAGAACTGGACATGAAACAACAGACTGGTTCCAAATAGGACAAGGAGTACGTCAAGGCTCTATACTGTCACCCTGCTTATTGAACTTATATGCAGAGTACATCATGAGTAACCCTGGGCTGGAAGAAGCACAATCTGGAATCAAGATTGCTGGGAGATATATCAATAACCTCAGATATGCAGATGACACCATCCTTATGACAGAAAGTGAAGAGGAACTAAAAAGCCTCTTGATGAAAATGAAAGAGGAGAATGAAAAAGTTGGCTTAAAGCTCAACATTCAGAAAACTAGGATCACGGCATCTGGTCCCATCATTCCATAGGAAATAGATGGTGAAACAATGGAAACAGTGGCAGACTTTATTTTTTTGAGCTGCAAATTCACTGCAGATGGTGATTGCAACCATGAAATTAAAAGACACTTACTCCTTGGAAGGAAAGTTATGATCAACCTAGTCGGCATATTGAAAAGCAGAGACATTACTTTGCCAACAAAGGTCCATGTAGTCAAAGCTATGGTTTTTCCAGTAGTCATGTATGGATGTGAGAGTTGGACTTGAAGAAAGCTGAGTGCTGAAGAATTGATGCTTTTGAACTGTGGTGTTGGAGAAGACTCTTGAGAGTCCCTTGGACTGCAAGGAGATCCAACCAGTCCATTCTAAAGGAGATCAGCCCTGGATGTTCTTTGGAAGGAATGATGCTAAAGCTGAAACTCCAGTTCTTTGGCCACCTCATGCGAAGTGTTGACTCAATGAAAAAGACTCTGATGCTGGGAGGGATTAGAGGCAGGAGGAGAGAGGATGACAGAGGATGAGATGGCTGGATGGACGTGAGTTTAAGTGAACTCCGGGAGTTGTTGATGGACAGGGAGGCCTGGTGTGCTGCAATTCATGGGATGGGAAAGAGTCAGACACAACTGAGGGACTGAACTCAACTGAACTGATTAAGTAACTTTCCCATATATGAATGTTATTATGTGTATGATAGTTTGCATTTTACAGCTTGACATGGCATAACTGATGCTCCTATTTTGATAGTACACCTATAAACACATACAGTCATTATCTATATGTTAATTCTTTTTAATGAAAAATAATTTATAAAGGAAAATAATTGTTTAGAACACAAATGAAAACCAGGGAACTGCAAAAATGTTTTCTGATTGGATGGCAAAGAAAGACTGATTTGAATGATGGATTGATTGATGGATGTGAACAGATGTGATTGGTTTAACAAAAAAAATCACCTTTTATTTTCTAGCCATTATGTTGTGTATTGAGGTAGTTTCCCCTGTAACTGAAAGTATAAATAAATACATAATTAAGTATATTATATATGATTAGAGCTATAATTAGTGTATGATTCACATATAAACATTTGAAACAAGTCTCTTATTTTCCAAATAGGTTATATACTATATAGGACTTTGAAAGACAGAGAAACATACTGAAATAATTAATTTTCTGAGGCTCTTGTGCAGCAATCACTATTTAAAAAATGATACAATCATTTCTAAAAGGTGTTATTCCATACTTATCTCAAGAAAATATTTGAAATTAAATACCTGGTTCTTCAAACTTGGGACAGTAGATTGCCATTTCTATTCATAAAAATGTGTAAATATTTAAAATATAATTTTTTTAAGATACGGAGACACATATCTATTTTATAAAACTTGAAATAGGAAATGGCTATTTTCAACTTCTTTTTTAATGGCTCCTTTATTTGGAGAATAATAAGGCCCATAGATATATAATGACTAATAATTATACTCCTGAAGCAGTTCAAATATTTATAGTCACACAAACATCACTCAAGCCCATACTGTATATCATGTAGTGTACCTCATCCTAAATATTTGGTGATGAACAGAAGTAAACAAGACAGATAAAACCCTTGGCATTATCAGATTTACACTGGGATTTATGATGACATAAAATCTTTAAGTGCGATGTACTTTATTGATGATGATGATGATGATGATACCCATGTAGCTCTTGATACAAGATAGGTACTTTATGAGCTGTATGTAAATGAACTCTAATATTGTTGGTCAGATATTGTAAGTGCTATGGAGAAACATCTGACAGGGTAAAGGAAAAGGAAGTATGCACGTTAGAGGCATCTACTGTGGAAAGAGGATGGCCAGGGAGGTCCTCAATGAGATGGAGACTATTCTGATACCTGGGAATTTTCCAGATAAAACTTTCAAATATCTGCATAGTCAAAAGCCTGGTGTTTTCATGGAGCATCAACAAACCCTTGATTGGAAAAAAGAGAGAGGGCATAAATGGGAAAAAAGATGGAGTTGGTTCAGAGCATATATGAATTTATGTTGCATTAGCAGAACTATGGCATTTATGTACAACATAGTGGGGAATTATTGAAGGTCTTTTCAAGAAAGTGGTGTAGAAATTCTTTTCTGATCACTTCTTTTTTCTCAATGAAATAGGAAGAGAATTCATTAGACAAGAATGAGGGTGGAGATGTAGAAATTTTAAGGATGGAGAGGAAGGTACAAAGCAATTGTCTAAGTATGAGAAGTGAACAAACAGAAAATACAGTGGTGTTAATTGTAGGATAAGCATTTACTGCAGATGTTGCTAAATGACTAAAACTGAATGCAGTCAGCAGGAATAAAGTGAAAACCAATTAAGTGCAGAGTTGATGGTAGGATTTAACCAAATTGTTTTGTATTTGTTTTCATCTTTTTCCAGCAAAGAATGGTGGAGTTAAAAAGATCAAAGGAATTTAATAATTGATTATATTGAGGTGCTGGGATCTAATATGATTAAACAAGGAAATGAGGATATTAGGTTTTCCTACCTCATACTTTCACATACTGATGCTGTCTTCTAAACATAGCTGCATGGAATAAATCCTTCTTACAGTATCTTTCACCAAGACTCAAGATATTGTACAGAAGTTACACCATAATTTTAAGGAAATCCAAAAAGTATACTTTAAAATATACTGTACTTATACTTATTTTTAAGGGAACCATATAACCTAACCCCAGAAAAGTCATAAAAACCTGCAGTTTGTCAAACTGTAGAAAGCTCATTTGATATATCCAGCTGACATTAAAGAAACTTTTATTATTAAGTCTCTGGGTAAACAGATACATTTTTCTTGAGGATTCAGAGACATTTCATCAACATTTTCCCCCAAAAAAGTTGATCTGTGACACTTACATCAAAAAGTTTTTCTGTTTTGACATTTATTTTATATTTCTGATATTCCCTTGTATATCTGTGCTTTACTTGTATACAGAGAACCTATTTTATTTAAGTATCTACTCAGATTCTCTCTTCGTTCCTTGCCTGTATGGAACTGAGTCAAGTTTGGAACATCTATTGGCATCAAAGCAAACAGTAATTGCCTAACTCAAAAACAGTCCTAAGTAGGAATCAGTAGATACTAACATTAAAGCAAAGAAGAAAAATGAACAGGGATTTAATAATTTTCCCACAGATTTCAAGGCATTGTTATGAATACTCAAGATATGCTTTATTATTAAGATAGTAAAGTACTCTGAAAGATTTGTACAGGATTACTCTTCATTATTGGGCTTCCCAGGTGGCACTAGTGGCAAAGAACCCACCTGCCAATTAAGGAGACATAAGAAACACAGATTGAATCCCTGGGTTGGGAAGATTCCCCTGAAGGAGGGCATGGCGACTCACTGCAGTATTCTTGCCTGGAGAATCCCAGGAACAGAGGAGCTGGCGGGCTACAGTCCATAGAGTTGCAAAGAGTCGGACACGACTGTCGTGACTTAGTGCACACACGTTCTTCATTATTAGCTATGTTCTATCACTACCACAGACGCTGTGGAGATTCTTTTTCTTTCTTTTTTTTTTTTTTTGGTTCACAAAAGTTTTATTTACAAATGTCATCATGCAGAATCCTCAAAATCCAATCAATTCAGTCCAGTTCAGTCACTCAGTCGTGTCTGACTCTTTGTGACCCATGAACTGCAGTACGCCAGGCCTCCCTGTCCATCACCAACTCCCGGAGTTCACCCAAACTCATGTCCATTGAGAAGGTGATCCCATCCAACCATCTTATCCTTTGTTGTCCCCTTCTCCTCCCGCCCCCAATCTTTCCCAGCATCAGGGTCTTTTCAAATGAGTCAGCTCTTCACATCAGGTACCCAAAGTATTGGAGTTCAGCTTTAGCATCAGTCCTTCCAATGAACACCCAGGAATAATTTCACAATTTGTATGGAAATACAAAAAACCTCGAATAGCCAAAGCGATCTTGAGAAAGAAGAATGGAACTGGAGGAATCAACCTACCTGACTTCAGGCTCTACTACAAAGCCACAGTTATCAAGACAGTATGGTACTGGCACAAAGACAGAAATATAGATCAATGGAACAAAATAGAAAGCCTAGAGATTCTTTTCTTTCCTTTAATTCTCTTCAGCACCCATCATTCATGGTATGTTATCAAACCATATTCACACACAGAAGGTGATGAGAGATATGTTGATATAAATTCATAGTTTACTGATTCCTGGTTAAACTGATATTACCAAAATATTATGGGTTGTTTTTTCATACTATAGCCTGATCCATACTAAGTAATGGAATTTGCTTATCTCCAGATTCAGTTTTGTTTATTCAGTGTCAGTTTGCCAACACACTGAGTATCTGCCTATTCAGTGTTTGTTAGTTTAATTTAACATTTTTTATGCCTCATTTCCTTAGCATGTTTTTGTTGCTGTTCTGATTGGAGAATTTCTCTTAAACAAGGTAACTGCATTCTTCTGTATTGTTGCTGTTGTTCAGTCCCTAAGTCCTGTCTGACTCTTTGTGACCCCATGGATTGGAGCCCTCTAGGTGCCTCTGTTCTTCACTGTCTCCCAGGGTTTGCTCAAATTCTTATCCATTGAGTCTGTAATGTTATCTAATCATTTCACCCTCTGCTGCCCCGTTCTCCTTCAATCTTTCCCAGCATCATGGTCTTTTTCAATGAGTCAGTTCTTTGCATCAGGTGACCAAAGTACTGGAGCTTCAGCTTCAGCATCCGTTCTTCCATTAAATATTCAGGGTTGATATCCTTTAGGATTGACTTATTTGATCTCCATTCTATCCAAGGGACTATAATGAGTCTCCTCTAGCACCACAACTCAAAGGCATCAATTCTTTGGTGCTCAACCTTCTTCATGGTCCAACTCTCACTTCCATACATGACTACTTTGATTCTCTGGACCTTTATTGGCAAAGTGATGTCTCTACTTTTTAATATGCTGTCTAGGTTTGTCATAGCTTTTCTTCAAGGAGCAAGCATCTTTTAATTTTGTGCCTGCAGTCACTGTTTGCAGTGATTTTGGAGCCCCAAAATAAAACAAAAGGAAGAAACAAAAATCTGAAAACAAAATTAAAAAAGAAAAGAGACTCTGTCACCGCATCGACTTTTCCTCCATTTTTTGCCATGAAGTGATGGGACTGGATACCATGATCTTAGTTTTTTGAATGTTGAATTTTAAGCCAGCTTTTTCACTCTCCTCTTTCACACTTATCAAGAGGCTCTTTAGTTCCTCTTCACTTTCTGCAATATACTTGAATAAGTTACAAGAAAGTAAATGATATTGTGCAGAATTTTCACACATAATTCAATTTTTCAACTTGTCTTGTTTGCTCATATCTAATATAAATGCCATCATTCTCACTGTCTGTGATTAAACTTAATAGCACAATAAAAGTTCATGAGAGGAACATCTCAAACAAATATTTCACTGGATTTTAACACAACCCATCAATTGTGGGGGGAGAAAAAAGGCACACACTGACATTAGTGCAGCCCAGATGATCTTTTATAAGTAACAGTTATGAACCATCTTCTACCTATTACACCACATTTATTATACTGCATTAAAATATATTTGTTTTCGCTCATTAAACAGTACTAAAGTACATGATCATGTGCTTTGATTACCATTGAATTTTTTTTTTATTTAAAAAAGAATCATGAAGTAATGGGGGAATATGGATTTGGAAAGAAATTTCCATTATTTCTATAGAAACTTGTACATTTTACTGAGTATTGTTCTTCTATTTCTTATATTCATGTTCCTAAGGCAATCTTTTGTGTGCTTGCTCAGTTGTTTCTGACTCTATGACTCCATGGACTGTAGCCCACCAGGCTCCTCTGTCCACGGGATTTTCCAGGTAAGAATACTGGAATGGGTTGCCATCCCCTTCTCCAAGGAATCTTCCTAATCCAGGAATCGAACCTGCATGTCCTGCATCTCCTGCTTTGGTAGACATATTCTTTCACTGAGCCAAATGTGAAGCCCTATTATTTCTAAAGAAACCTTTGTGAGGCAATAGGAAAGATATAAAATGACCCATACTGTTGGGCAGTAACTTTCCACTATGTATTAACTTCCTGTTGTGAGTATATAACAAACTAGCACAAACTTAGTGGCTTGAAAGAGCATAAATTTGCTATCAGGTTAGAAGTCTGACACAGGTCATGCTAGATAAAACTAAGGTGTCAATGGAGTTATGTTCTTTTCTGGAGAGACTGGAAACATTCTGTTTTCTTGCCTTTTCTAACATGTAGAGAGCACCTCCCTTCCGTAGCGCATAGCTCCCTTCTATCTTCAAGGTCAGCAAAGCTGCTTCTCTCTGACCATTCTTCCCTTGTTATATGTTTCTCTGACCACAGCCCCACATGTTGTTTTTAAGTACCCATGTGATTAGACTAAAATCATTTGATGAATGCAGGCTAATCTCAGTCCTCAAATTCTTTGATTTAGACACTTCTCTGACGTCACTTTGGCCATGTGCAGTAACATGCAGGTTTGGATGATGGAACTGTGAACGTCTTTGCTGGGTAACTTTCCTGTACATCCCACTCTCTATTTAAGAAAGGCATGCAGATGTCAGCATCAGATTTACCAACAAATTGACAGAAATAAAAATGTCTAAATCATAATGTGTTCTTAAAGAAGTATAATTTAAAGGAACTCAATAGATAATGATTTTATAATCAAATAAGCCCTTTCATTTCTCAAGATGAATGGTAAACAGGAATGGGAATTACTAAAAAGGAAATGTTTTTCTTTCCCTTCCTTTCTCTTTCCCTCCTCCTCTTTCTTCCTCCTCCCTCCTCACTCCCTCTCTCCCTCCCTTTCTTTTTCCTTCCTCCCTCTTTTCTTATCCAGAAATAATACATTTGTGTTTGGAATATAAGCAAAAATATTTTGTTGTTTCATAATCAATTTATGACAATGTCTTACAACTTTTATTAGTTTAATATAAATTTAGCCAATTTCAACTTTTTATTTTCTGAATGTGTGTGATTCTATCACTTCCTATTTGTCCAGCTGACACAATGTGAAGATTTGTGCCTTAAACACATATCTTGTAACAAAATGCCTTCAAACAATTTTTCATGTAGTATTTTTAGCATGTCACATTGAGGCCAGAAAAAAAGATTCATGCTATCATGAGTTAAACTTGCTTGAATAAAATAGGTATATTTTATTTTCTTAAATGTTACAAAATCATAATAATTATTGAGAAATCAAGGTCATAGGAGAAGGTCAACTGTAAGAATAGATAAAATGATATTTGAACATTGATTATTCAATTACGATTCACTAGTTAAATATTTTTTTTCCTTCCTTCTTTTACAATACCCTCTTTTCACCATTCAACCATTCAGCTAATGAGGCAATGCAGTAATTTTGATGTAAGATAAACCCTGATTTGCTGCTGTTGGTTTTAATAGTTTTAAACTCTGAGCAGTTTCACTGCACAGTGTTAAATACTTGATTGATATACTCTGATGTCATTCCCTATTTCCTTTAGCTGCCTTAATTCTCCTATCACTTGTCATCATTTCAGAAAAGTAGTTGTTCATTTCTGAGTGCCACATAAGGTACATGATGAAAGGCAATTTTTCTCTTTTGTTCACCACTTTGTCCCTAGTGCCTATAGGTACTGGTGTATGGTTCAGTTCAGTTGCTCAGTCATGTCCGACTCTTTGCGACCCCGTGAACCACAGCACAGGCCTCCCTGTCCATCACCAACTCCCAGAGTCCACCCAAACCCATGTCCATTGAGTCAGTGACGCCATCCAGCCATCTCATCCTCTGTCGTATCTTCTCCTCCCACCTTCAGTCCTTCCCAGCATCAGGGTCTTTTCAAATAAGTCAGCTCTTCACATCAGGTGGCCAAAGTATTGGAGTTTCAGCTTCAACATCATTTCTTCCAATGGACACCCAGGACTGGTCTCCTTTAGAATGGACTGGTTGGATGTCCTTGCAGTTCAAGGGACTCTCAAGAGTGGTCTCCAACACCACAGTTCAAAAGCATCAATTCTTTGGCACTCAGCTTTCCTCACAGTCCAACTCTCACATCCATACATGACTACTGGAAAAACCATAGCTTTACTAGATGGACCTATGTTGGCAAAGTAATGTCTCTGCTTTTGAATATGCTATCTAGGTTGGTCATAACTTTCCTTCCAAGGAGTAAGCTGTCTTTTAATTTCATGGCTGCAATCACCATCTGCAGTGATTGTGGAGCTCCAAAATCAGTCTGACACTGTTTCCCCTGTTTCCCCATCTATTTGCCATGAAGTGATGCAACTGGATACCATGATCTTAGTTTTCTGAATGTTGAGCTTTAAGTCAACTTTTCCCCTCTCCTCTTTCACTTTCATCAAGAGACTCTTTAGTTCTTCTTCACTTTCTGCCATAAGGGTGGTGTCATCTGCATATCTGAGGTTTTTGAGATTTCTCCCGGCAATCTTGATTCCAGCTTGTGCTTCTTCCAGACCAGCGTTTTTCATGATGTACTCTGCATATAAGTTAAATAAGCAGGGTGACAATATACAGCCTTGATGTACTTATATTAGGGGCTTAAAAATATTTCATTAATGATTACCCATATCCTTAAGCAAACATAGTCAGTTTCTACATCACAAAAGTTTTAAGAGAGTTTATTACAAGGACCACACCAATTTTATGTTTATATTGCCTGAAAAATATCTACCTTTTGCATTGTGTATTTAAAACCTACTTGCAGAATAAACATGTCCATTAATATGTGGTTTTCACGTATTTTCTGTGAAGTAATGACTTTGTTAACTGAATATCTTGCATGTCAATGCCATATTGAATTCACATTTCTATGCTTTCAAGCTGCATATTTATATGTGAATTCCAGTTTATTGCAATTATTCTTTGAAAAGTCCTTCATAGAAAACCAAATACTTTCTACTTGTTAGCAGATTATCTTGTGTTTTATTTAAGTAATCCCTAATGTTTCCCATAGATTTCCTACCACTTGCTAGTAAATTACAATCCTACAAAATTTCAATCTATATAATTATATTAGTATAAGTTGATCCATGATTACTATAAAATCAGGTATTGGACATTAGGCACCAGGCATAAGATTATGTTAAAATCATACAAAGCTTATGCGCTTGAATTTTCATTTAAAAAGTAGCCATTCTGTATAATGTACTTTTGACAGTTAAGACCAGAAAAAATAGCAATGCAGATAAATTTATTTTAATGAAAATTAGATATGCATATTCAAAAATTCAACTTTCTGAAGTAAAAATCACACAATGAAAATGACTTGAAAATGTTAGCATCTTTTTGTGAAGGAAAACAATTTTATTATAGTTTAACTTTACTCAAACTTTTGGAAACTTATACATACATATGGTACATATCTATCTTAACAGTAAATACTTTGAAAACTTAAAATGATTCAGTCTTGCCACATACTTCTCTTAACTTTGCACATTGATAGTATGTAAAGATCAAATTTCTAAATTTATATTTATTTTGTAAAGCTATGACATGCCTTTAACAATAAACAATATTTGATACTGAAAGCACTTTCAGCTCCATCTTATTAAGCAGTTTCATAAAATTATTTTATAGGCAAGATATATATTTTGGGGTAGCATATATATTGCATTTTGATATGGGTTTGATCCCTAGGTCAGGAAGTTTCCCTGGAGAAATAAGTGGCAACCCTCTCTAGTATTCTTGCCTGGGAAACCCCATGGGCAGAGAAGCCTGGAGGACTACAATCTAAGATGTTGCAGAGTTAGACATAACTGAGCAACTAAACAACAACAACAGAATGCATTGTATGTATGTATATTATATTTGGCCATGTATTTGTATGTTACTGTGGGAGTTGCCAACTTAAAAAAAAAAATGTCCTCAATATTTCCACTTTTGTTAGAACATTTTTGAGATTTCCTACCTGATTTTCAAAAGACAACCTTTTACTTTGCTTTCTTCCTATCTCCTATCTTTCTCCAGAGCCTGCGCCCACATATCCATCTCACTCATGTTACTTTATATGTCTTTGAGAAATGAAAATTCTTCATTTTTTTTCATTTTTCTTTCATCAGATATAATGTACCTATAGAGACTCCTTCTTTCTTCTCTCAGAATGAAGGAAACCACTATCTTTGTAAAAATCCTTTCCACACCTGGGATTACCACTCTGGATGCCATCACTCTCTCTTTCCACAGTCCTTGTTTCTCCCACATCATTAGTGCACACATTTTATGAAATCATTTCTAACAACATTAGTATTTTATTTAATATTGTCTCATAAGAAAATCTCTCATGAGCACAAATTGTTCTCCAAATACTTTACTACTTCTCTTCACAAAATTTTCAAAAGGTAAACTAGATATATTGACTCTATATGCTTTGGTGGATTTATTTTTTCTACCCACTATGATTTTATGTCTTAAAACTCCACTGATGTGAATTTTGCCATATTTGTCAATAATTCAAGTGCCATATTTAATTTACACTTTCTTATACACTTACATGGTGATGGGCAAGTTGGAGAGATATTTAGCTTGCTGACTTGTATGAGACAGACTAGATAGAATGTATCATTTGTTACTTTTGGACAAATGTGTGTGCTCAGCTGTGTCCAACTCTTTGTGGCTCCATGGAGAGTAGCCTGCCAAGCTCCTCTATCCATGAGATTTTCCAGGCAAAGAATCCTGGAGTGGGTAGCCATTTCATACTCTAGGGGATCTTCCTTATCCAGGGATTGAAACTGTGTCTCCTGCATCTCCTGTGTCTCCTGCACTGGCAGGCAGATTCTTTATCACTGCACACCTGTTTTCTTGGATGGGTGATACAGATTATATTTTACCTAGAATTTTGTATTGACATTCATTAGTGAAATCAATCTATGATTTACTTTCTTTTTATCCTCTTATACTATTTTTTTCTTTAAGTTACAGCTGTGTTTACTTGAAAGAATGTATAGAGGAAATTTTGATCATTCCTTGTCATAAGGAAAAGTTTAAATAACTTTGGGACTGTCAGGGAAGTGTGTAATTTCCTCGGTTCTGTCTTGCCACAACATAAATTTGAAATGGCGGACCAGTGTTATAGCTCAGTTACAGCTCAGTTGAAATGGTGGACCAGTGTTACAGCTCTGTTACAGCTCAGTTTTATTTGCCATGCAAAAGAAAACATATCCTCGAGGGGTGAGGGTGGGCCAAAAGAAAGAGAGGGGCTCGATTTTGGCTCCTCTTTTTCTATGTTTTTTTCTCCTTCGCCTGAGCCTGCCTTGTGTAAATAGGATAGACAGGAGGGCTGTTTGTTTCATCTGAGGTTCTCATGCTAGTTCTCAGACCTTCCTTTGTTCCATTTTTATGGGCTTCTCCCTTCTTTGTCTTTTCGCCATCGTCATTTTGGACTCGTTTTTCCTATTCTATCTACCTAACAGAACTATCTGTTCTTTATAATTAGGTAGAAATTAGAAAAAAAAAAATCTGTTCCTAGTACCAGTTTTAATAGAGCTCTTTCATCTTTTTAAAACTATACTTGTTTTTGTAATTTGTTTCAAGCACTCTCCTATTGGATAATTTGTGGTAATTTATATTTTGCTGGAAATCTTACATGTGAAAGCACATATATCTAATCTGTAGTGGTTCATGCTTGGTAAGAAAAGTTGTAATTATTTAATGATTTAACTTATTTAGTGTATTTTTATGATGTGATTTCTTCATTTAAATATGTCTCCATTTATTAATTTAAATATATTTATCATATATATATTATTTGTGATATATTTAGCTAGGTTCTGAAGAAATAAATAAGAATGGGTGGGCCCTGCCTCTTAAGAGATTGCAGGAAAAATTCTAAAGACAGTTACTGAAGAAACAATTCATCTGTCTACATGATTCAAAGTGGAAAAAATAATATTATGTATAGTACAAACTTTAGATTACTGATGTTTAATTACAGGAAAAAAATTTTCCTTAAATTTAATTAATATTTATTGTTACATGCTCCAAAGATGTAAAGCAAAATAATTTTTAAAATAATTAATAGAAGAACACTGAAATATGACTCAGTTAATACAGTAGTTCAAATGTTTGGAAAACTAATCATGTCAGTGATATCAACTTCTTCAACCTCTGATTTTCTATCAAAATCAAAATCAAATTTTTTTACAAAAGAAGTAGATGCTCATCATAGAAAAAATGTAAAAATCTATTTAAAGTTGTAAGTCATTTTTGATCCTACATCTTAGATATAATCATGGCTAACTTAGTTTATACTTTCTATTATTTGAGGATTTAACATAGGTAAACATGTCTATGTATATGTTTAAAAATGAACACATTTAATACATTCCTTTTTTAATATTTTCTTAAATTTATAAGAAAGGTATGCATTTACTTCTACAGATTAACTAAATAAAACTTTAAGGAAAGACTTCTATTCCTTCCTCACACCTCTAGAGAAGTATCTACAGTGGTCCTCACATTCCTACAAGACAGACTTTAAAGGCTAAGAACAGTTTACAGGTTTAAAAGACTTTGTTAATTAACAATATATCATTAAATCTTTTCATGGCAATATTATAAGCATCAATTTTAATCATTTGTTTTTCATTATTTTTAATATATTTCTCTATTCACTATTTTTGGACTTTCCTGGTGGCTCAAAGGATAAAGCCTCTGCCTACAATGCAGAAACCTGGGTTCAATTCCTGGGTCAGGAAGATCCCCTGGAGAAGGAAATTGCAACCCACTCCGGTACTCTTGCCTGGAGAATCCCATGGATGGAGGAGCCTGGTGGGCTACAGTCCATGGGGTCGCAAAGAGTTGGACATGACTGAGTGACTTCACTTTCACTTTTCATTCACTATTTTACAAACTTAAATTACAAAAAATACCAAAAGTCACCCATAATAAGAAAAATGCAAATTCATACTATGAAATACTAATTCTCAGTTATCAATTCAGTTCAGTTCAGTCGCTCAGTCGTGTCCAACTCTTTACAACCCCATGAACCTCAGCATGCCAGGCCTCCCTGTCCATCACCAACTCCCGGAGTCCACCCAAACCCATGTCGGTTGAGTTGGTGATGCCGTCCAACCGTCTTATCTTCTGTCTTCCTCTTCTCCTCCTGCCCTCAGTCTTTCCGAGCATCAGGGTCTTTTCCAATGAGTCATCTCTTCGCATCAGGTGGCCAAAGTATTGGAGTTTCTGCTTCAACACCAGTCATTCCAATGAACACCCAGGACTGATCTCATTTAGGATGGACTGGTTGGATCTCCTTGCAGTCCAAGGGACTCTCAAGAGTCTTCTCCAACACCACAGTTCAAAAGCATCAATTCTTCAGAACTCAGCTTTCTTTATAGTCCAACTCTCACATCCATACATGACCACTGGAAAAACCATAGCCTTGACTAGATGAACCTTTGTTGGCAAAGTAATGTCTCTGCTTTTTAACATGCTGTCTACGTTGGTCATAACTTTCCTTCCAAGGAGCAAGCGTCTTTTAATTTCATGGCTGCAATTACCACCTTCAGTGATTTTTGGAGCCCAGAAAAATAAAGTCAGACATTGTTTCCACTGTTTCCCCATCTATTTGCCATGAGGTGATGGGACCGGATGCCATGATCTCAGTTATCAAATTATTACAAATCCAGAAATTGAACTGAACATTCTTGTGGGAGTCTGTGGGAATTCAAAATCATACAATTCCTGCAGAGATGAACTTGACATCTAACAGGATTATCTTTTAGTCTCTCTATATATCAATTTACAATTTGACCCAGCAATACTACTAATAATCTTCCTTGAATTTACACACCTGCAGATACAAAATTGTTCTGTATAGATAAATATTGTAAACAGATCAAAGTCCCATAATAAATAAAATTTAAATAAAAGGTAGCGTATCTCTACAGAATGGAATACTGAGTGTAACATATGAGGTGAAATTAAATAGAACCTATAAACTGAAATAAAATGATTCCAAGGATTTTTCATTTAAAAATAGACACATCTGGGTACATATTTTAATATCTGAGTATAATATATCATTATATATATATATATATATATTTGCTTATTTTTGCAAATAAATGCTGTAAGGAGTAAAGAAATATTATCACAAATTGTTATCAGTAAGAAATAGAAGGTAGTTAGGACACAGGATAAAAGAGAATTCCCAGAGCATACATTTTTGTGAAGAGCATATTTTATGTCTCATAAGTGTTTTATGTATTTTTTAATAAAATTAAAAATGACACTTTATGTGTCAATTTAAAGTAAAATGGAGAAGAAAGGTTTTTCAGTTTAGTGAGGCAAATAGAACAAATGCAACATTTTTTCTCCTCTTTAGTCCAATTAAAATATTGTGGGAGAAAACCTGAAGAAGATCCAGTCTGAGAAATATTCTAAGAGGGCATAAGCCAGCAGAGAGCAAACCTATCTGCATTTTTCCAAAAGATCCATTCTGGAAGAACGCATATATTATATATAGAGAAAATGGAGACACACAGTGGTAGGAGGGAATGCGGAGGCTTTGGGGAGTTTGTTGAATGTCTGCATTGTAGAACAGCTTAATCCCATATCAGAAAAGAATGCAACGTCCTTTTGTTTACAAATTGACTCAGTTATCAAACTAGAACCAGGTCAGATCCTTTGAGTGTTGTTGTTGTTCAGTCGCTCAACAGCAGTTCAGTTATTCAATCATGTCCGACTCTTTGTGACCCTATGGACTGCACGCCCAACTTCCCTGTCAATAATCAGCTCCTGGAGTTTACTCAAACTGATGTCCATCAAGTCGGTGATGCCATCCAACCATCTTATCCTCTGTTGTCCCCTTCTCCTCCTGCTTTCAATCTTTTCCAGAATCAGGGTCTTTTCCAATGACTCAGTTCTTCGCATCAACTGGCCAAAATATTAGACCTTCCAATGAATATTCAGGGTTGGTTTCCTTTAAGATTGGCTGGTTTGATCTCCTTGCTGTCCAAAAGACTCTTAAGAGTCTTCTCCAACATCACATCTCAAAAGCATCAATTCTTTGGTGCTCAGCTTTCTTTATGATCCAACTCTCACATCCATACATGACTACTGGAAAAACCATAGCTTTGACTAGATGGATCTTTGTTGGCAAAGTAAAGTCTCTGCTTTTTAATATGCTGTCTATGTTGGTTATAGCTTCTCTTGGAAGGAGCAAGCCCTCAGTCATGTTCAACTCTTTGCAACCCCATGGAATGCAGCACTTCAGTCTTCCCTGTCCTTCACCATCTCCTGGAGCTCGCTCAAACTCATGTCCATTGAGTTGGTGATGCCATCCAACCATCTCACCCTCTGTCATTTCCTTCTCCTCCTGCCTTCAATCTTTCCCAGCGTCAGAGTCTTTTCTAAAGAGTCAGCTCTTCGCATCAGGTGGCCAAAGCCGTATCTTTGACTGTATGGATCTTTGTTAGCAAAGTAACGTCTTTGCTTTTTAATACACTGTCCTCTTATCTTCATCAAGAGGCTCTTTAGTTTCTCTTCACTTTCTGCCATAAGGGTGGTGTCATTTGCATATTTGAGGTTGTTGATATTTCTCCCAGCAAACTTGATTCCAGCTTGTGCTTCATCCAGCCTGGCATTTCACATGATGTACTCTGCATATAAGTAAAATAAGCAGAGTGATGCTATACAGCCTTGAGGTACTCCTTTCCCAATTTGTAACCAGTTCCTTTTTCCATGTCTGGTTCTAACTGTTGTCTCTTGGCTTGCATACAGGTTTCTCAGGAGACAGGTAAGGTGGTTTCATATTCCCATCTCTTTCAGAATTTTCCACAGTTTTTTGTGATCCACATCATCAAAGGCTTTAGCATAGTCAATGAAACAGAAGTACATGTCTTTCTGGAATTCTCTTGCTTTTTCTATGGTCCAATGGATGTTGGCAATTTGATCTCTACCTTTTCTAAATCTAGCTTGAACATTTGGGAATTCTCAGTTCACATAATGTTGAAGCCTAGCTTGGAGAATTTTGAGTGTTTAGATACTAAAAAAAAAAAAAGAGGAAAAGAAAGTTATGGTTTATATTTAAACAAACTAAATCACAGCATGCTTGTCAGTGATTAGAGGAGTATAAGGAAAAATAATCTATTCAATTTGACATTAGAAAGCTTTTCCTTGAGTAGATTAGTGAGTGGTTCAGAAATGGACCTTGAGAATGAAATTTTGTAATAAAACTTAGTGCAACAATAAATGATATTTGTATTATAAAATGATTTTATGTTGTTTATTAATTTTTAACTTTTGTAACTTTAAAGATATCAATAAATGACAGAATATTATCATAAAATGGTGTCAACTGACAGTATAAAAGTTTCTTCCTTCCCTTTCCTTCCTCCCTTCCTCTCTTTCTTTTGCTTTTTCTTTCTTTCCTTAAAGTAGAAAACTAGAATGCAAAAAGAGAGATGCAAGGAAAGGCAACCATACTTTCACTGTTATTCTAAAAAATAAGGAGGGAATCATATTTTTATGATTTCTAGCAGAAACAATGGAAATTCTTGTATGTGGTCTCACATTTGAGATGTGGTCATTGCAAACACAGTGACTTCATAAACATAGAGGTAATGTTAAAAAATAACATCTAACTCTGATAAATCAAAAAAATTTTACATATTATTTAAAGATGAAATGACAACCCAAGGTGTTAAGAACAGAAATATATAACTAAATGTGCTGCTTCCAAACATTAAGACTAAAGTAGAGTAAAGGGAAGAAACAGTTGTCTTACTGATTTAAATGTTTAAACTCTATTTAAATATTACTTTTATAATTTGCTCAAAATTTTGATTATACAGGGTTCAATAATGTAAAAAACAATACAGTAGAGTAGTAAATTTGAATACAATATATAAGTTTAAATCTCATACCAAATATACAGTTTATTTTATTCAGGATAATTTCTAATCAGTATTATAAATGTTTAGACAGCTATCTGCCCAAACATGTATGTAATGATTATGAGGTTTAGGGAGAAATTCTATGTGGTTATCTACCAGCAGGATAAAAATTATCAAGAAGAAGTAATTGTCATCTGAGAAATAAATGGCAAGTTCTAGCATATGTCCGTTGACATTTTATCACCTTGTCTTACTGTTCTGTTTTGCCCTACATTGAATTCTAAAAGTGCTTGCATCTCCACATGCCTTTTCTCCACTTAGTCTTATTTTTCAATAACATGGAAAACAAGCTGCTAGCAGGGTGCATTTTTACTTTGAGAATGTCTAAGTCTTTAGTGCCCTTCTATTATTTATGTTTCCTGTGATGCCAATATATATCAATAAAGGGCATGAGAAGATGACTTCTGCAGAGACATTTATGTTTCCAGTATTGCCAGTGTGTTAAAAGCCCATGGTACTTAAAAAAAAAAAAAAAAAGAATGTGAGTTGTTCTTTTGTAGTATCAGTTCAAAAAAGAAATAATCACTTGGGAAATTTTACTCTGTATATGATGCAAAGATATCCAGCAGAGAAGAAAGACTTGCAGAACCATAGAAGGCAGTAAATGTCAGAAAAGGTGGGTCATTCTTGCTTGTAACCATAAGGGCATTTCACTTATACTCAAGCTTATTGTTATTCTTAGTCAACTATAACCTTATGTCAAGCTGATCTTTGCTCCCTGGAAGTCTGGAAGTAGCTACAGGTAACAAACTTTGAAATAATATACTGCCCCCAATTTAAACTAGAACTTTGCAGTAGTTTAACACTAAATAAACTTTAATTGCAGTTAAAGTATAACAATATTAATGACTTCTTAGAGTTCCTTGATTTATAAATTTTATTAACTGAATGTTTCACATGCTTTTTTGACTTTAATTAATATTTTGTTAAATTTTACAAATTCAAGAGTTTATATATATTCTGGTATAGTAAACAAATCTAAGTAACTCTTAAATCTAACACATTTTCAATTGCAAAGTATCAAAGTGTGTTTATCTACAATAGAGCATAGCAATGAAAATGAAAAACTGTGAAAATCTAATAGGAACAAGAAAATGTACTGTTTGTTTTGAAAAATGTTTTCTTTAATTTTCTTAATTCCATGAAAAGGTCAGCATTTGATAAACAACAATTTAAGTGAAGTAACAAAAATATAAGGTGAAATATATAAAAGTTTTCATTTTGTTTTACTGAATCTGAATCAATAATTGTAAGGCAAACTAGATTTAGTTTAAATGTAAAAGTTGCTCAGAAAATACAGACATCAGGACCTCTCTAGAATGTGAAACTAAATCATATTGTTGGATATATCATCCGGTGACCTAACAATGAATTTGTAGAGTTATGTGAATCAAACAACAATTTGATTGAATTCAAGAAAGTCTTGGAGGAATGGAATGAGAACAAATGATGTGAACAGTTCTTTCAAGGAATTTTCCTTGAAGAGAATCAGAAAATAAGTGTGGTAGCTGAATGAAGAACAGAACTATCTGTACATATATCTATACACAGAAGAACTGTATCCTGTAAGTATGACAAAAATAATAAATCGTTTGAAATGATTCTACCATTTGCAACAACTTTAATATGCTAACTAATCTGCTGGCAATGCAGGAGACCCATGTTCAATCCCTGGGTCAAGAAGATCCCCTGGAGAAGGAAATGGCAACCCACTCCAGTATTCTTGCCTGGAGAATTCCATAGACAGAGTTGCCTGGTGGGCTATAATACATGGGGTCACAAAGAATTGGACACAACTAAGCGACTAACACACACACACAGAAAAAAGTTAAAATGGAGATTTTGAGTATACGAAATCTATTTTATGCCTATTAATTAATGAAATTGGTATGCATAATGAAGTTTGTATACAAAAGATTTATGATATTATTTCTATTTGATTAATCTTCAAATTACTAATGAATTTTGAAAAGTAATTAATTTACTTCCACTAAAACTCAGATATGCAGAGGAAATGTTTAAGTTTTTATGTTATTTTCCATCGGACTTGGTTCATCCTTTTCAAAAACTGACACTAGGTAGAAAATTCAAAACAATTTGAATTTAGGTAGAATTCAAAACAATATGGCATTGGATCAGATGAGGGAACCCTTAATCCATTGTGGTTCCCATTCAAAAATTAAACAATCTACTTTCTATAAGAATCTTTAGTCTTTCTGGTATCTGATCTCCAGTACAATGTGACCTTTTCAAGATAGTTTCTGAGTGTGAGGTAGGAGTAGGTTTGCTGGCTTACTGTGACTTGTGAGTTTTCTACTGTTCTCTAGTTAAAACTCTCATAGATGATGTTCTTTAGAATAACATAAGGGTACTGTCTTTGCACTGTGAAAATAGTACTTGTTTTACTCAGTTGATAGTTGCTCACTGTACTGATGACAGTGGCTAAGTTCTATGGCTGATATGACCTTCATCTTGTCTATCTCTCAACTTGGTCAGTTATTGGTGGGTACTGTGTGATTAACCTGAACTCATCTAGGTTATCACTGTAGATGTAAACACTAGGGTTTTGCTAGGTATGCTTCAGGAACCCTGGACTGGGAGAGCTATCCTAACCATCTGTGCTCTTGGGGCATCTCTCATCTTAGAAGAGAAGAGCAGTCCTCCTGGCACTCAGTCCAGTTGCCTCCAAAGTACCCCCTGTAATACTCTAATTCATCTCTTACACAAAGTAAAATATATGAACCTTGCTACCTTGTTATTTAAACTGTAGAAGCAGACTACCATTCTTGGCAATATCTGAGCTCTTTTTAGAAAAGCAGAAACTCAATCTCTCTCCACATAGCTACTGTTATAATGTCTGTATCATAATATGGTGTGTTGACACTAACCTAGAGCATTAACCCTATATCTTAGAGTACCAACTCTAGACTGTCTTTGACATGCTGAATAGAATTCAAAGAGACTATTGCACCCCTTAGGCAGACTGTGAAGAATATAGTTAAGCCTGGGTAAAATATCTCATGAATGAATCTAAATAAGAAGCCAGAATGAAACAATTTAGTGTGAACAATAGAATGCATTTGTTTAATATTTATTGAACATTTATAAAATATTAAAATCATTAAAGTTATTTCACAATATAGGAATGCTATAATGCAGCTTTCAGACAGTCAGCATCCTAATTCATTGCTCAATATCAGCATCATTTTTTGTTGATTATTCTAATGTACGTGACTCCTTATGTGGTGAAAGATGAATTCTACAATTTATCTGTAAAATATTTTAACCAAAAGTACATACCTTCAACGGTCAGAGTCTGTTGAACTAATTTCTCATTTATAGGAGATCAAGAGGATAGAAAATAACTAAAGAACACTATAAAGAAGCTACAAAAACAATCCAGAAGACAGTAACTGCCTGAAATTATTTGAAAAGTCAGTGAAGCAGAATAAAAATAAGAGGTGGCTGGGGGTCAGGGAGAGGGCTTTATAAGATTAAAAGAGACAAAAGCTCAGCTCAGTGATTTATAACTATTCTCCTTATTCACATTTAAGCTAAATAAAACCATTTCTAACAGACACAATTTTTAAAAAAGATGAAATACGTCTAATAAAGCAGGAAGAGAAAACGTTACCAATCTCTGACTCACATATACTTCTTTGGAGATGGATGTGGTTCACAGAAAGTCTGGTGTTACCTTCTATCCTAAAGTTCAATTGATCTAATGGCCATGATTCTTAAATTTAAAAATATTTTTTACAAGTTTATTGACCCATACTAATCAAGTATGTTCTCTCTTGCTTTCTCTCACTAGATCCTATTTAGACACGATTAGCATTCTAATAAAACACAAATGGACGACAGGGTGATCAAAAGACACTTGGTGTCATTTTACTTAAGAAGTAAATAGATTAGAGTTTTCTTCTAACTAGTACTTAACTAATGACTTCTGACTAGTGTTTCTAACTAGTATTGACTGATATGAAACTATCTTTATTTAACTCACTAAATATTTTTATTACTATAATAGTGTAATATAATTTGAAATAGGGCATGTGATGCCTCCAGCTTTGTTCTTTATTCTCAGAATTGCTTTGGCTATTCAAGGTATTTTGTGGTTTCATATAAACTTACTTTCTCCTTAGAAAAAAAGTTATGACAAACCTAGACAGAATGTTAAAAAGCAGAGATGTTACTCTTCCAACAAAGGTCTGTCTAGTCAAAGCTATGGTTTTCCCATTAGTCATGTATGGGTATGAGAATTGGACAATAAAGAAGGCTGACCAAAAAATTGATGCTTTCAAATTGTGGTGTTGGAGGAGACTCTTGAGATTCCCTTGGACTGCAAGATGATCAAACTAGTCAATCCTAAAGGAAATCAACCATGCATATTCACTGGAAGGATGGATGCTGAAGTTGAAGCTCCAATACTTTGGCCATCTGATGTGAAGAGCTGACTCACTGGCAAAGACCTTGATGCTGGGTAAGATAGAAGGCAGGAGGAGAAGGGGATGACAGAAGATAAGATGGTTGGGTAGCATCATTGACTCATGGACATGAGTTTGAACAAGCTCTCAGAGATGGTAAAGGACAGGGAAGCCTGACATGCTACAGTCCATGGGGTCATGAAAAGTTGGACATGACTGAGTGACTGAACAACAAAATAAACTGGAGAGATTATTCTATTTCTGTGAAAAATGTCATTGGGATTTTGATAGGGATTGCATTTCTAGATTTTAGAATAAATTTAGATTTGTAGAAAAGTTACAAAGATAGCTAAGAGATTTCTCATGCATGCCATGTCCACTTCCCCTACTTTTAACTTACTAATTTATAACATTCATCATAATTAAGTGTTAGTCGCTCAGTTGTGTCCAACTCTTTGTGACCCCATGTACTATAGTCCACCAGGCTCCTCTGTCCATGGGTTTCTCCAGGAAAGAATACTGGAGTGGGTTGCCATTTCCTTCTCCAGCATCACTGATATCTATACATTATTATTATCTAAAGTCTATATTCAGATTTCCTAAGATTTTTCTTTTTTTCTAAGATTTTTTTTTAATCTTCTTTTTCTGTTCTATTTCCATCCAGGATAATGCTTTACATTTATTAGTCATGTCTCAGTAGACTTCCCCTTGTTTTTCAGTCTCTTCTTGTTTTTGAAGACTTTAATTGTTTTGAAGAGATAAGTCAGATATTTTATAGACTGTCTCTTAATTGGGTGTGCTCGATATTTTTCTCATGATTAGACTGGGTTTTGGAGTTTTGGAGAGGAGACAATAAAAGTAAACAGCCGTTTTCATCACATTATGTCAAGAGTACATGCTATCAACATGGCGTATCCCTGTTAATGATATCCTTAATCACCTGACTGAGAAAGTATTTGTCAGATTTCTCCACTATAAAGATACTCTTTTCCCCTTATTCTATATTATACTCTTTGAAAAGAAGCCATTATGTATGGCTCACACTTAAGAATGAGAAATTATATCCCACTTCCTTGAGGGCAGTGTGTATACATAAAGTATTTTAAATTCTTCTGCATGAGATATTTGTCTATCCTTCTCACTGATTTATATATTTAGTCATCTAAAAGTTTTTCTTTTTCAAATTAAATTTGAACATTTTTAGAAGAATTGTCCAATACTAATGGATTCAAGAAAGGGAATAATACACTTTTCAATAGAAAGAAGATGATTTATTTAACTAATGTCCCATTTTTAGATATTTGCTTTCATTTATACACAATTATATACAATTATCTAGGAAATTTATCACACTTATTTTTATTCTCATAGAATTAATTATGGGAATAAATTCTTGCATTCAATTGCTGTTACAAAATTTAGGAAATGTTGCAAATGTTGTTTCACTGTAGAAATCTATAAGTTCAATTCCACTCTAGAAAGGACAAAGAAACTACTATCCTATAAGAAGTCATCTAAATATAAGTACCTGTTCTTATATACAATCTCTTTAACAGAAAGTATAGATTGTCTACCTATTAGCCATTTACTCTTTTTCCTCATTACAGTAATTCTTGAGTCTGTTCAAGTAAACTGTCCTCAACCACAGGTCAAGAACCCTAAACTGTCATTTTCAATCAGTTCAATAGTGATACCTCTGGCTACTGATTGGTCTGGGTCGAGCACACGACTCGGTTCTATTAAGACATAAGGGAAAGTTTGATGTGGCACTTCTGGGAAAAGTCTTTTTCTCTTAAAAAAAAAAAGAGAGAGAGAGAGAGACTTTCTGGGAAAGAGGAGACTTTTATGATAAACATTCATTTGTTTTTGGTTTTTGTTGGTCTATTACTGATCTGTATTTTAAATACAGCTCATTGAAATGGCTACAACCATTTTACAGGAAAAAATAGGCCAAAACAATCAAAGAAGTTTAATGAAGTTTCCTGGAATCAAACTTCACAACCCAGCCCTTAGAACTGGCTAAATCCAGACATATGTTTTGTATGAAGTCATTAAATGAATTTATCTGTGTAGTTGCTATTATTTCAGTATTCTGTCACACTTAGCGCAAAACAGCAGAACCATTAAACATTAAATACTAACCAAGGATAGCTTGGTACATGTTTATGAGAGAAAGTTAATTAGAAAAATATAGTTGTTAGAAAATATGAGATATCGCTGGTATTTCTGACTATTTTATGCTATGTCACAGTGGCATACACTTTTGTAAACACACTCAATTCAGAAAGGATCTTCTGTGTACATATAATATGTATAGTCAAGATATTTGAATGATAGATTCAAAATATTTGGAGTTCCCTCTTCAATCATTGTTCAGCTGCAGGGTCAAGAGAACACCATATATTAGGTTCTCTCCCTTTACTGTCTTGGACATACACTTCCATTAGCTAGTGTATTAGGCCAGCATCTTGTGCTTGGTGTACCCATATGGTACTTTCAGAGACCCATCTCCAGGCCCTCCTGACTGCAATCTTCATGATACCACTGTCCCCATTACTCCTGTCCTTAATACATCTAATCAAATAATTTAAAGTTCTTGTCTTATGATTATTTTTTCTAGTAATTTTGCCAGGCATGGAAAATAAGATAATCTCATTATTATCATTAGAGAACCAGAAAGCTGCTGTTCTTAAAATATTTCTATGACATTTGCCATTGCTAAGGTAATGGCAAAGCTTGTAAACCATCATCTTAGAGACTTGCTGATATGGATGACTGAAATAATAAGCAATTAAAACTGATTTTTTATTCCTACAAAACTTAAGTATATCTGTTAAAAACCTAAATATCATAGAATACGGATAAAGACAGAGATATATTTGAATCCAGAAAATAGAATTTTTAAAAAACATTTAGAATAGAAAAATTTAAGGTAAGTTTAAGTGTTAATAATATTAGAGCTTTCTTAGTTCATACTATTTTTAGACAAAACTTGTCTAGATTAGGATAAGAAAAAAGCTGATTTATCTATAAATAACATCTTTGTTAAATTAATGTAAACAATATCTGGTTATATTTTAAACAAATAATGGTATGTTTACATAAAAACATGACTACTTTCTAAATAAAATTCTGGCTAAGTGTCACAGACCTTACCAGGGGAGAAAACAAGGACAAGATACAGTAATGTGTATTTCAAATGTGCAGCTTTCCTTAGTGCAAGAGTAACTTGATGATATTGAACCTTCCTTAAAATAAAATGCTGACATGGTAGAAAATGCTCTTATCTCTTAGGATTAATTTGTGTCTTTTAAAGAAGAGCAGGATAAATCAAATTAATTTCAAGACTAAGCCTAAAAGCTTGAGTCTTTACTGCATACTGATGGGAAGGAACTGGCTCTCATCTAGCCTGTCATACAGACAAGTGCATTAAACCTCAGACTGATCCAGCATGGCAAATCTCTCACAATGTGTCTCCTTGCACTGATAGTAGCTTTCTCAGGTCTCCATATGTTAGCTTCCTTTACTTTTCTTTACATCCAGAACACCAAATTGACCATATAACATCTGTTGTTACCCTATTGTAGCTTTTTTTTTTTTTTTTACTTTCTTTCAGCTGTTAGCTATTTTTAATACACATTATGATTGTGTTTCTGATGGCATCAATTTGGTCTTGGACAGTTTGGGTTTGTTCAGTTAGATACTGTTAGGATTGCATCAACAAAGATAATCTGTAATTTTGAATGACCTCTACGTCCAGACATTTATTCTGTAGTTAATCAGGCAAGTTTATATTCAAAGAGACATAGCTTATTAGGGCAACATAATGGGATTAAAATAAACATTTAGAATTATGTTAATATTTTCACTTGTTCTTTTATGTTATAAAGAATCAAAAAGGCTTACTTTCATTATTATAATTTAAAAATTAATGATTCTCCAAAAAAAATGAATGATACTCCAAAGAAACTTGGTTAAGTCACTCTGACACTTAAGCCTGAGCTTTATCACTGGTAAACTGCATATGGCTGAGATAAAAATGTCTGTATTTTCCTTCTTATCTAGTTTCTAATATAAATAAAGGGATTCTTGGCTAGTGAAAATAAACAAGATCTTCCAAGCATACTTTTTAGATTTTACATTAAATACCTTCTATCCTTAGAGATGAAAGACTTACAGGTTTATTAAATTTATATAGAAATAGAGGTCATGTACATGTGGGATAGCTCTCACTACTCTATTTTATAAACAACATTCCTAAAAGAATTTTTAGAATTAAGAAAAATAGCGAGTCATTGAATATAAACACAGAGAAGATATAACCAATATTTCAGGAACTCCTATTACTAGTATTCCTATGGGAGGCATACATATTTGCCTGATTTTCTTTATGACTTTATTCCCCAATGTCTAGCTGAATAGATGGCACATGGTGTTCATTTATCTATTATTTGTCACATAAATGTGTGATGTATACCAAGTAGATTGCTTGTGAAAAATATATGATGTAGCAGATGAAAAATCTGCTATCTGGAGGTTAAGGAAGTCTGAAAGTCTTTGTCCAGCATTCAAATCCACAGCTGACTTCAAGAATCTAACTCAGAACAATTATGTAAATAAAATTGTGAATTACTGGGAAGCTGTCTCACCCACTTCACTACCACTCTTAACTTTCCATGAGCATAAAAGGCTACTTTCTGCCAATTCCCATTTCAGTATGACCCACAGGAAGGGTAACTTGGTTCTAACATCTCTATATCTTTTCCGAAATTATCTCCAAATTCTTCATCTTCCCAGCACATACTCTCTTCTCCAGCATTCTGTCTACTTTGTGTATTTAAATATTGCATTATGTGTTAATGCTTGTTACTTATAGAGGGTAAATAATTTGGATAATATTAATGAAATAATGATTTTTAATGTACATCACATGTGATCTACAAAATGCCCAAGATATCTACATGTAATGATTTACTCTCATTAATACTACCAACTAAAACTTTATATTATTTGTCTTCTTCTAACAGGTAAGTAAAACCCTTTTGCTATCTTGTTCATAAAAACACATGCTTTGCTATAGATATCAAGGTCCAAGTGAAAGAATATCATATATAATAAGCAGAATTGAGAAACAAGTTTATTCCCTTTGTTTAAAATTTCAACAAGTCTGCCATAAACTAACAGAGCACTCAATCCTCCTGAGCTCAAACTCAGGGTACAGTAGATCACAGGATATGAAATTCCATCCTTACACACTAATGTAACCATTTCAGCATTACTGAAGCATTTCAGATTGGGCACCCTTCCTGTTAAATTCCATAGCTGTGTAAAGCAGATGTTGAAGGAGACTTAAAGTTGATGATCTGTTCTGTGTCTCTCAGCCCTATCCAACTCTGCAACCCCCTGGACCATAGCCTGCTAAGCTCCTCTGTCCATAGGGATTATCCAGGCAAGAATACTCGAGTGAGCTGCCGTGCCCTCCTCCAGGGGATCTTCCGACCTAGGGATTGAACCCAGGTCTCCCACATTGCAGGCAGATTCTTCACCATCTGAGCCACGAGGGATGCCCAAGAATATTGGAGTGGTTAGTCTATCCTTTCTCCATTGGATCTTCCTGACCCAGGGATCAAACCAGGGTCTCCTGAATTATGGGTGGATTCTTTACCAGCTGAGCTACCAGGGAAGGCTACTACAACTTTTTAATATAAATAAATAGATTATTTATTTATTTATTTATTTGTTGCACTGGGTCTTCGTTGCTGCACACTGTCTTTCTGTAGTTGGGAGCGAGGGGCTACTCTGTTGTGGTGCAGGAGCTTCACATTTCAGTGGCTTCTGTTTTTGCAGAGCAAGGTCTCAAGATTCGTAGGCCTCGTAGTTACAGCACACAAGCTCAGTAGTTGCAGTGTGCAGCTCTACAATCAAAACCATGTCCCCTGCATTAGCAGGTGGATTCCTATCCACTGTGCCACCAGGGAAGTTCAGGCTACTAAAATTTCTAATGTGAAATCTTCAAATATGGGAGTTTTACCTTTAATATACTGTTTATATGAAACTAAAATTTTGTTAGATACAAGTTGAAGAACTAAAATCTTAATAATTCTGTGCAGTTTAATGTTGAATGGTGACAAGCTGTGGAAGTTGTATGCTTCAGCACAATAGAAAAAAATTCAATAAAACCCTTTATATATTTTATCTTAGTTCATCATGGAATTTCAAGGGACACTTGGACAGAGATATCTACAAATATATTGCACTCAATATTTTCATTCTTATAAAACTAACCAACATATTCTCTGTTTCAAAATAGTATGTTTTACTAGAAAATTCTCAACTCAAAAGTTTAAATTATTTGTGCAGATTAAATATTCAATAGTGAGCATAGCATTCCTAACCAAGTTCCTCCTTTTAGAATTACACAAATCATATAAAGTACAGTAGAACTCAACATTAATTGAAGAAATGTTTGAATGACAGTTTAGTAAATGAAGATAAAAATACTTATTTTACAAGCTCACTATTCCACTTTTAATAGGCAAAGAACAAGTTTTTGTAAAAAATTAAAATACATTTTAGTTCTGCAAAACAGCTAGAAATAGAACAGCAAAAACATAGTAAACTCATTTTATCTCTTCTGGAATTTAAATATCAAAATATTCTTAACAGTATGTATACAACTGTACTTTAATTTCCATTTCATTACTTTTCTGCTGCTATGAAATTTCAAACACCATATATTCCTGTTGCAAATATTGAATCTGAAATCCTTTGAGATAACGATTCTTTTTAGCTCTCTTGGTACTTTGAGAAACTGAATTTAAAAAATAATAATCTGGCGGTTTTAATCGTACTTTATAACATATGATGACTACAGTGCCTTCTAATGTTTGCTTGTATCAATAATTCTGAGGCAGATAAAAAACATTTTTATCCATCAGGAGCAATCTATATTTGATTTCATTTACTGTTACTGCATTTTCCATTTAATATTCAAAGAGATCATAATAATTTTGTGTAGTGTCTATTCAAACAGATGTTTAACAATTTAAGTTTAATTACAGGATAATCAGCAATTATAATTCAGCACTCAATATCTTCTTATGCATTCTTCTCTGTATTCCTTAAACTGAAGTATAGAATTATTTTTTTCTGTATACATAATGCATGAAGTATCTTCCTCAAATTAACACTAAATATCTTAGCCATAACTCTGGTGGAATCATATACTATTCATTCTTGATCTAGCTTTGCATGAGGTAGAAACATGTACATTCTCGAGGTCTCTAGAATGCCATTAGATTTCTAAATATTCATGCCAGCAATGCAGTTTTGACAGTAATTTTGAGTGTTTGTAATTTTTGTATCTCTTCTGTAGGGAGTCTTCAATGAGAGGTTGAGGTCACTTCATTAATTCACAGTAAGACACTGGGTTTTCTGAGGGCTAAATGCAGTTTGCTTCTCAAGGGTTTAATATGAGAAATGAAGTATTAATTTACATTAGGAAATCAGAATTTTATTTGAACATTAATAAAAGACAGAAATGTGCCTTTACAAAGAGTAAAAAAAAAAAAAGTGCTTAAGTTGCTAATGTTCTACACAGTTAATTTAAATTTAAACAAAGAAAATTTTCAGTTTGTTCAACTAACAAATATTTTCCAGTACAGTGCTTAAGTAAGCAGACAGAGAGAAGTATGAATCTCTTCTGTTTATTTATGAAGAAAGACTTATACTGATACAGACATGAAATTTTCAATAACTTGTGATGTTACTTATTTAAAATTCTTTCTTTGTTAACTGTATTGAAAATTCAGTCATTTCAGTGCAGTTACTCAGGCGTGTCTGACTCTTTGCGACCCCATGAACCACAGCACACCAGGCCTCCCTGTCCATCACCAACTCCTGGAGTTCACCCAAGCCCATGTCCATTAAGTTAGTGATGCCATCCAACCATCTCATCCTCTGTCATCCCCTTCTCCTCCTACCCTCAATCTTTCCCAGCATCAGGGTCTTTTCAAATGATTCAGCTCTTCCCATCAGGTGGCCAAGGTATTGGATTTTCAGCTTTAGCATCAGTCCTTCCAATGAATATACAGGACTGATTTCCTTTAGGATGGACTGGTTGGATCTCCTTGCGGTCCAAAGCACTCTCAAGAGTCTTCTCCAACACCACAGTTCAAAGCATGATTTCTTTAGCACTCAGCTTGCTTTATAGTCCAACCCTCCTATCTATACACGACCACTGGAAAAGCCATAGCCTTGACTAGTCAAACCTTTGTTGGCAAAGTAATGTCTCTGCTTTTGAATATGCTATCTAGGTTGGTCATAACTTTCCTTCCAAGAAGTAAGCATCTTTTAATTTCATGGCTGCAGTCACCATCCGCAGTGATTTTGGAGCCCAAACAAATAAAGTCAGCCACTGTTTCCACTGTTTCCCCATCTATTTGCCATGAAGTGATGGGACTGGATGGAATGATCTTAGTTTTCTGAATGTTGAGCTCTAAGCCAACTTTTTCACTCTCCTCTTTCACCTTCCTCAAGAGGCTCTTTAGTTCTTCTTCACTTTCTGCCTTAAGGGTGGTGTCATCTGCATATCTGAGGTTACTGATATTTCTCCCAGCAACCTTGATTCCAGCCTGTGCTGCCTCCAGCGTATAAGTTAAATAAGCAGGGTGATACAGCCTTGATGTACTCTTTTTCCTATTTGGAACCAGTCTGTTTTCCCATGTCCAGTTCTAACTGTTGCTTCCTGACCTTCATAGAAGTTTCTCAAGAGGCAGGTGAGATGATCTGGTATTCCCATCACTTTTAGAATTTTCCAGTGTATTATGATCCACACAGTCAAAGGCTTTGGCATAGTAAATAAAGCAGAAATAGATGTTTTTCTGGAACTCTTGCTTTTTTGATGATCCATCGAATGTTGATAATTTGATCTCTGGTTCCTCTGCCTTTTCTAAAACCAGCTTGAACATCTGAAAGTTCACGGTTCACAAATTGCTGAAGCCTGGCTTGGAGAATTTTGAGCATTACTTTACTAGTATGTGAGATGAGTGCAATTGTGCAGTAGTTTGAGCATTCTTTGGCACTGCCTTTCTTTGGGATTGGAATGAAAACTGACCTTTTCCAGTCCTGTGGCCACTGCTGAGTTTTCGAAATTTGCTGGCATATTGAGTGCATGTGTGAAGCACTTGCACATGATTATCTTTTAGGATTTGAAATAGCTCAACTGGAATTCCATCACGTCCACTAGTTTTGTTCATAGTGATGCTTCCTTAGGCCCATTTGACTTCACATTCCACGTTATCTGGCTCTAGGTGAGTGACCACACCATCATGATTATCTGGGTCATGAAGATATTTTTTGTACAGTTCTTCTGTGTATTTTTGCCACCTCTTCTTAATATCTTCTGCTTCTGTTAGGTTCATACCATTTCTGTCCTTTATCAAGCCCATCTTTGCATGAAATGTTCCCTTGGTATCTCTAATTTTCTTGAAGAGATGTCTAGTCTTTCCCATTCTGTTGTTTTCCTCTATTTCTTTGCCTTGATCACTGAGGAAGTCTTTCTTCTTTCTCCTTGCTGTTCTTTGGAACTCTGCATTCAGATGCTTATATCTTTCCTTTTCTCCTTTGCTTTTCACTTCTCTTCTTTTCACAGCTATTTGTACGGCCTCCTCAGACAGCCATTTTGCTTTTTTGCATTTCTTGGAGATGGTCTTGATTACTATTTCATATACAGTGTCACGAACCTCTGTCCATAGTTCATCAGGCACTCTGTCTATTAGATCTAGGCCCTTAAATCTATTTCTCACTTCCACTGTATAGTCATAAGGGATTTGATTTAGGTCACAGCTTAATGGTCTAGTGGTTTTCTCCACTTTCTTCAATTTAAGTCTGAATTTGGCAATAAGGAGTTCATGATCTGAGCCACCGTCAGCTCCCAGTCTTGGTTTTGTTGACTGTATGGAGCTTCTCCATCTTTGGCTACAAAGAATATAATCGATCTGATTTTTGTGTCAACCATCTGGTGATTCCATGTGTAGAGTCTTCTCTTGTGTTGTTGGAAGAGGGTGTTTGCTCTGACCAGTGTGTTCTCTTGGCAGACCTCTATTAGCCTTTGCCCTGATTAGTTCTGTACTCCAAGGCCAAATTTGCTTGTTACTCCATATGTTTCTTAACATCCTCCTTTTGCATTCCAGTCCCATGTAATCTTTTATTAAAAAGACTGTAAGTCAAGAAACTAAATTTCACTGCCACAATTCTTATTTTATTTACTTTGCTTTTTAGGATATTGAATAACTAGTAATCACTTTGTCAGAAATACACACTGTTCTCAGTTGCTTCAATGATAGTGAAAATGTTTGTTTCACTTAACAAAACAAATGCATAAAATTGAGCCAGTTATTCAAATAAAATTTATGATATTGGATACTTTCTGCTCTTTTAAGCAATTACTCTGGATGAAATTTATGATTATGTCCATATTCACACATGCACACACTAAGGGTGTTTTCCATAAGTACTGCATTTCTGAAAATCCTCTCCTACAACTTCCTAGTATGGAACACCAATGACTACTGATCTCAAAAATTTGTCCTGATATGGGGCAAACTACATGCCTGCTTTATCATTCAAATGACCTGTTTTATAAATGCATTTATTTTGTTTTTTTTTTTCAGCTTGAGATACAAACATGCACTCATAGATTCATAAGTACATGGATTCCATTGGGCTCCTGGAGACTGTTTACACCATTTTAATGGGTCATAAGGTATTGTTAGATAAGAAAGCTATTTGAGAATAAAATGTTCTCAATCTATTTTATGAAAATGACCTAATATCACCATTACTATTATTACATAATAGTAATACTATAATTTAACTCAGAATTAAGCTGAAATTCTCATCACATTATCTCATTTAAAGCATCTAATAGTATTAGTATGGAATATAGAACATTGATTGGAGAAGGCAATGGCAACCCACTCCAGTACTCTTGTCTGGAAAATCCCATGGATGGAGGAGCCTGGTGGGCTGTGGTCCATGGGGTTGCGAAGAGTCGGACACGACTGAGTGACTTCACTTTCACTTTTAACTTTCATGCATTGGAGAAGGAAATGGCAACCCACTCCAGTGTTCTTGCTTGGAGAACCCAAAGGATGGGGGAGCCTGGTGGGCTGCCGTCTATGGGGTCGCACAGAGTCGGACACGACTGAAGCGACTTAGCAGCAGCAGCAGCAGACAACATTGAACACCAAGCAGTGATTACAGACTCTCTTAACTGTGGCTTTTCTTCTTGATTGGAGAATAAGCAATTACAAGAATCTTCCCTTCCCTTTATTTATAATAGCATTCTGTTAAAATTGTGTCTGCAGCTAAATATATTTACATTGAATATATACCATTACGGCTGGGGAGTTTAAGCAATTTCTTTCTTACTTAAGATGACTGAAAAGCATTGTATCAAAAACAACTCTTGGTATCTTGGTATAGAATTTAAAACATGACTTTTCCTTTTTTTTTTATAAGTTCTGGGTATACATTTTGGTCTTACAAATTATAAAGCTATTAATCCTGAGCATATTATTCAAATTTATATGTCTCAGTCATATTTATTTAATACAGCATACAAAGTACATATTGGGAACTTATGGTGGTGATTTAATAAACATATTAGTATTTATCATATGCTATTGACTCCATAACTGGTATTTATTACTTTTCTTGATTTTCTAGAACATCTAAAAGCCAAGCTCAAAAAATCAAGGATGAAAGCAGGCAGAAAATAATCAGAAATTTAAAGAGCAGTCTCCAGGATATAAGAAGGTAGAGTAATCCAGTAACAAATTATATATCTCCAAAATCTCAGCCCCAGTTGCCCACCCTGGCCTCAGCCACCTGTGCTTCTTCCTTGATGGCAGAGCCACCATGATGGCTTACTCTGTGTCCCGTGGCGGTAAAGTCTAGCTGCCACATATGTTGCCTCATCTCTGAACATTGCCAATTGTTTAACGTTCCCTACCAAAATGTATGGCTTTGACATAACATCTACTGGGCCATTCCCAATAGGAGAAGAGTAGCTTCCACCACAGATCTGATTTTCCTAGTAAAACAGAAACTCTGGCTTTGTTCAGACTCTGTTCATAAGGGCCTGTTAATGTCTTTCAGAATTGTTGGTAAATTAATTTCCCATGAGACAGACTTAGGAGCCAGGAGATTGGAGAAGAGCTGGGGAAAAATTTTCTCATTCCTGCTATTGTCATTAACTTTTCTAAAATGTTTTGGCGTCATAGGGCCTTTCTAAGGATGGTTTGTGTCACTGAAGCAGCTTTTTCTCCTTCCTCTGCCTCATTTTCCTTTTTTAATTGAATTTTGCTTCACTAGGGTTGCACTTCTACTCCAAGTAAGTAATGGTTCATAAACATTGCCTCTGGCAATTTTTTTTTAAATTGTTTTAGTTAACCTGAATTAAGAAAAGAAAAAAAAAAAAGAAACCTTGGCTTAATTCAAAAATTAAAGTTAATGTTAATGTGTCACATTTTTTTAATATTTATTTTGTTTATTTTCAGCTGTGCTGGGTCTTCATTGCTGTACCGGCTTTCCCTAGTTTCTGAGAATGGGGACTACATTTCAGTTGTGCACAGGCTTCTCATTGTGGTAGCTTCTCTTGTTGTGGAGCACAGGCTCTATGGCATACAGGCTTCAGTAGTTGAAACTCAAAGACTCCAGAGCACAGATTCAATAGTAGAGGTACACACACTTAATTGCCCCGGGGCATGTGGGATCTTCTCAGACCAGGGATCAAACTGGTGTCCACTGTATTGCAAGGCAGACTGTTAACCGCTGAACCACCAGGGAAGCCCAAGAGTACCACAATTATATGGCTAACTTTTCTAACAAGTTTATGGAAGTGGATTGAACAATCTTGATACATAAGAGATATGTTTATTTTAAAAGACAAATATCAGATTTAAAAGATATCAAGTTGCAAATATTTGTTTCTGATTCTAATACGTAATCTTCTGGATACATTTTCCCACAAAATAATACACATAATGATTAAGCCACCAGATGATCCAAGATAAAAGCAAATCTATTTTTGTGGTAATTTTATTGGGGACATCAATAATTTGAGATGGAAAGGAAATCAACTCTTTACAAACACAATAAAAAAGCAGGACTTCTCTCTTTATGATCCATTTTAATTGCCAGCCAGTAGATCATGAATTTATCATGATCTCATAGATCATAATTTCCCCAAGGCTGTGATAGATTGAGCAATGATTTATAAAGAAATTATAAGCATCATAATCTACTAGACTTGCAAAAAATAAAACATATTAGAATATTTGTTTCAATTTCTTGGATATCTGTTTTACATACAGTTGTTAATATATATGTACATAAAAATATTTAATGTGCAAACATTGTTTAATAACATATAATAATGTGCATACTAGTATCATCTGTAGACTAAAATATATATATTACTACGTTGTGCAGCCTAATCTATTTTTTTTTTGTTTTGTTTTGTTTGTACATAGCATATGGAATAAAAAAGACAAGAGTTTATATATTCATTATGTAGGAGATCTTGGGCCAAACATTTCCAAAGAAACTGCAGTCATAAAATTTCTAACAACTGGATTATTGATGCCAGTGGTTACCACTGGGTTGAAGCCAAAAATATTTAAGTGGGCTCTAGCTTCTTTAGTGAGACACAATTGACAATGACGTTAAGCCCTATTTTTTATTTGTTGTTTGTTCTGGCTTTCATGGAAGAAAGGATTTTGTAGGAATATATAGTAGATGAATAGAACACACTGAAGGCAGGTTAGCAACATGAGTATACCAGATAACAAGCTTTGGGTTTATAGGACAACATTCCACCCAATATCTGCTTTTTAAATATTTTATGCAAAGAAAGAACAGAAAAAAAGTTAATAGCGTATTCACAACTATCTTCCTTCTGCAAAGCAAACTGATATTGTAGGTAGCCCCCAGAAAGCCATCTGAAAACCAGTCCCACAAGTAATATATGTATATAATCCTTGAAAAGCCTTTGTCAAACATATTGTCCTTGAGATTTCTATTCGAACAGAAGAAGAAAAAAGCTCATTTGTATCAGTCCACTAGAGGCACGGATTGCATTCACCAGATTTATCTTGATAAGCTCCACCGGTTTTAGGTTGACAGATATTTAAAACTGCTTTGGGACCATTTATTGAAGAACATTTTAGGAGGAGATATCTTATGCAGCCCATATATTCAGTTTATGACTGTATAGTTACATATTCTGATTCTTTGAGCAAAGCGAATTAAAATATTTAAGCTGCTTTGCATTTCCATCTCATCTACCAGGTGTTTAGGCATCCTGCAGGGGTTTGAGGACTCTACTTGTATGTGTTATAAAGTTTAAGAATTATACAGCTGTGGATTCATTTGTTTTCTTCTTACTCATTCAACTAGATTTCTATCCTTTTCTTAAATGCAGTAATTGCATCAGGCAGAAAGAATATAAGGACTAGAACTTTGAATGAAGCAATACTCTGTATATTTGTGAATGTAAAACAGATGTGCAGTAAATATTGTGAGCTTTGAACCAGAAGGACACTACATAAATACAATGGAATGAAAGAAGAGATATAATTTGTCAGGGATTTTTGCTAAGTATCTCATCAGTAATGGAAAAGCAGCAGCTTCCTTACAGGACTTAATAAATAGAGAATGTGAAAGTGGGAATGTTCTAGAAATTCAAAGGCTGGGTTATAAGAAGATTGTGGTTTAACCTTAGTCTCTTAGAGCATTTTCTGAGAGTCTTAATCCATGGTATAATAAGTCCAGTTATCTCCAAGTTACTAAACCTGAAAGGACATGTGTAAGTGTTTTGCACAGGAGTTCCAGGTAGGCCAGAGACCTACCTGGCTAGAGTTCCTGCCTAAAGACCAGACATTTGAATGAAACCATCTTGGACACACCAGAAGAGACCATAGGTCAGCTGAATAGCATTGAGTGACCTTTACTATTGATGCTACATGAAACAGAAGAATCATACTACTGAACCCTGACCGTATCCTAATTCATTAAATTGTGACACATAGGAACATTGCTAAAAACAAACATTTTTACATTGTTATAGAGCAATAGAAAACAGAAATGTATTTGGGTAGCAGAAGAAGAATGCTTTTTAATGAACTTTAAAAATAATGTAAAATTGTCTCTGGGACCCAGTAGTAGGAAAAAGCTAAAACACTTTGAAGGAATTATAAGTAAAGATGAGTATGTCAAGAAGACTGATAGTGAAAGATGAAAAATTACCACAGACACTATTAGAAATGTTGATATAAAAAAATTATTATTCATAGCCCTACCCTTCAAAAAAGTTGAATCTAAAGAGCTGATGGATTTGGCAAAGGAGATATTCAAGCCGTAGGGTTTAATGTATTTTTAAGATATGTGTGAAAATTTATGAAAAAAGATGATATTAAAATTGGACAATTCAACTTTAAATCAGAATTTAGAAAATAAATGAAATAGGACTTAGTAGATTTAATGAAGAAAAGGCTTTCTTATTTTCAAATTATTGATATGGCAAAAAAAAACACAGAATAAGAACTAGATTTAAGCTAAAATCATGTCAAAAGTGTTGTTTCAAAAACTCTTTATTAAGACCTCAAAAAATGTAAAAGACTATAGACACTATACATAAATGGAGAATAAAGTATTTTATGGTCATTCACTGTGCCATAATAATCTAATTCTTCATCTTACCTAGAAAAAGACCTATGTCAAAGAGATCTGTGGAAGTTTCTTTATCTAACTGAATGAAATCCTATAAGATTCAGAGTAATTCTCTATGTTTTTAAGAGAATTTCATTGGCAAAAGTACCATCAATTTTTACTGAGTCAGAAACACTTCAAAGTTAAAAGCGGCACTAAGGCCCCCAAACATCTAAAGACAGGAAGCAATCTAAGAGGTCTACTCAGCTACAAGCATGAGTTATTTCTTTTGGAGAAAAATAAGAATATCTTAGAAAACAGAACAAAGAACCCAAACAATGGAGTCAAAAAGCTTGAAGAATTATTCCCAGAGTGCCTTAGTAAAGTAACTGGCATCATGTGCTCAACAGACTTTCAAAATTGCTGTGTATCAGTAGCAGTTATATGACTACTATTTCCCCACTTTTGAGTCATATATCAGTGAAAGCCATCATCTCCTGTGTGATAATTCCATGTTATAGCCACGAATGCAGCTGGAGATAGGGTGCAGGTAATTGGTCTCTTTACTTAATAGGTCAGAGGAGTAAGAGGACTTGTACTTGAGAAAGTGTGGCCATGGATCATCTCATTTATATCTGGATCTGACCTGATTTAGATGCTTAGATACAGGATTTTGAGCAAATGCTCTAATAGAATGAAAGACTCTGTGCTTTGCAAAAGGTGAAATTTGCATGTGAAAGTGAAACTGTTTATCTCTCAGTCATGTCCATCTCTTTGCGACCCCATGGACTGTAGCCCACCAGGCTCCTCTGGCCATGGAATTCTCCAAGCAAGAATACTGGAGCCATTCCCTTCTCCAGAGGATCTTCCCAACCAAGGAACTTAACCAAGGAATTTAACTTAACCAAGATGTCCTGCACTGCAGAAGAATTCTTTACCATCTGAGCCACCAGGGAAGCCACAAAAGGTGAAGTTTATGTGTGAGAGAAATGTAAATATTTTATGTCAGGCTTAATATAGCTATAATATGGTTAATGGTAACTCAACATTTTGATGCTCTTCCCATTGAGAGGTCGAGTCTCATTCTCCCCTTGAATCTCACTTGGCTTAAGAAACTTGTTTTTACCAAGAACTGTTGCAGATATTATGTTTTGGAACTTCAAAGGCATATATCTCAAGAAGATTTTCATGTTCTAAATGGATTTCTTGACACTCTCAGCCTCAGATCAAAACAGATGTCCAACTACTCTGAGAGTGCCATGTGTGAATGGGCATGTTTAGACTTCCTTCTATATATACACGTACATCCTTCCTTAGGATTTCAGGTCAGACCATCAGCCAGATAGACTTCACCGTGTGACTTTCAAAGCTGTCACATGGAACAAAAGCCTCATGCAGGAGAGCTTTGCCCATATTCCTGACTCACAACTCCAAATACTGACAGATAATAGAATAGCTATTGCTTTCAAGTACTAAATTTTGGAGTAGCTGATTATCCAGATATAGTGAATCAGAAAAACTTAGAACAATGACAGCCTTATTTGTGATTTGTACATTTCTAACTGCTCCTACAGTACATATAATAGTACACACATTTATATTTAACTCAAGCTTCAGGTGGAGTCTCCTGCATTGCAGGCAGATTCTTTACCAGCTGAGCTACCAGGGAAGTCCTCTTTCTATACTAATTCACCCTAAAGAGCATCATGTGATTAACATTCTTGAGCATAAACTGACCAATGTTCTTTGCTTAAACATATTTATTTGTTCTCTATTTCTATATGAGTAAGTAATGCCCTTGACCTGAATTAACACACATTCTCTAACCAACCATTCTGAAATGTTTCCAGTATCACAAGGTAACACATGAATTTGACATTCTGTGTAAAATGACATAGATATTATTCCCTGATTAAGTCTTTTCTTATTGCCTTTAAATTATTTCTGGATCAAATTTCTATATAGCTCTTCTACTGAATCATCACTACTTAATTTTCCTCTCTGCTTTTTCTGGCTTATTTTGTCAAATTATGTATTCTAAATTTATCAAGTTTTACTATAGTTTTAAAATGGGATAATATATACCCATATTGACTTTAAGCTTGAGTTAAATATAAATGTATGTACTATTATATGTACTGTAGGAGCAGTTAGAAATGTACAAATCACAAATAAGGCTGTCATTGTTCTAAGTTTTTCTGATTCACTATATCTGGATAATCAGCTACTCCAAAATTTAGTACTTGAAAGCAATAGCTATTCTATTATCTGTCAGTATTTGGAGTTGTGAGTCAGGAATATGGGCAAAGCTCTCCTGCATGAGGCTTTTGTTCCATGTGACAGCTTTGAAAGTCACACGGTGAAGTCTATCTGGCTGATGGTCTGACCTGAAATCCTAAGGAAGGATGTACGTGTATATATAGAAGGAAGTCTAAACATGCCCATTCACACATGGCACTCTCAGAGTAGTTGGACATCTGTTTTGATCTGAGGCTGAGAGTGTCAAGAAATCCATTTAGAACATGAAAATCTTCTTGAGATATATGCCTTTGAAGTTCCAAAACATAATATCTGCAACAGTTCTTGGTAAAAACAAGTTTCTTAAGCCAAGTGAGATTCAAGGGGAGAATGAGACTCGACCTCTCAATGGGAAGAGCATCAAAATGTTGAGTTACCATTAACCATATTATAGCTATATTAAGCCTGACATAAAATATTTACATTTCTCTCACACATAAACTTCACCTTTTGTGGCTTCCCTGGTGGCTCAGATGGTAAAGAATTCTTCTGCAGTGCAGGACATCTTGGTTAAGTTAAATTCCTTGGTTAAGTTCCTTGGTTGGGAAGATCCTCTGGAGAAGGGAATGGCTCCAGTATTCTTGCTTGGAGAATTCCATGGCCAGAGGAGCCTGGTGGGCTACAGTCCATGGGGTCGCAAAGAGATGGACATGACTGAGAGATAAACAGTTTCACTTTCACATGCAAATTTCACCTTTTGCAAAGCACAGAGTCTTTCATTCTATTAGAGCATTTGCTCAAAATCCTGTATCTAAGCATCTAAATCAGGTCAGATCCAGATATAAATGAGATGATCCATGGCCACACTTTCTCAAGTACAAGTCCTCTTACTCCTCTGACCTATTAAGTAAAGAGACCAATTACCTGCACCCTATCTCCAGCTGCATTCGTGGCTATAACATGGAATTATCACACAGGAGATGATGGCTTTCACTGATATATGACTCAAAAGTGGGGAAATAGTAGTCATATAACTGCTACTGATACACAGCAATTTTGAAAGTCTGTTGAGCACATGATGCCAGTTACTTTACTAAGGCACTCTGGGAATAATTCTTCAAGCTTTTTGACTCCATTGTTTGGGTTCTTTGTTCTGTTTTCTAAGATATTCTTATTTTTCTCCAAAAGAAATAACTCATGCTTGTAGCTGAGTAGACCTCTTAGATTGCTTCCTGTCTTTAGATGTTTGGGGGCCTTAGTGCCGCTTTTAACTTTGAAGTGTTTCTGACTCAGTAAAAATTGATGGTACTTTTGCCAATGAAATTCTCTTAAAAACATAGAGAATTACTCTGAATCTTATAGGATTTCATTCAGTTAGATAAAGAAACTTCCACAGATCTCTTTGACATAGGTCTTTTTCTAGGTAAGATGAAGAATTAGATTATTATGGCACAGTGAATGACCATAAAATACTTTATTCTCCATTTATGTATAGTGTCTATAGTCTTTTACATTTTTTGAGGTCTTAATAAAGAGTTTTTGAAACAACACTTTTGACATGATTTTAGCTTAAATCTAGTTCTTATTCTGTGTTTTTTTTTGCCATATCAATAATTTGAAAATAAGAAAGCCTTTTCTTCATTAAATCTACTAAGTCCTATTTCATTTATTTTCTAAATTCTGATTTAAAGTTGAATTGTCCAATTTTAATATCATCTTTTTTCATAAATTTTCACACTTAGCTTAAAAATACATTAAACCCTACAGCTTGAATATCTCCTTTGCCAAATCCACCAGCTCTTCAGATTCAACTTTTTTGAAGGGTAGGGCTATGAATAATAATTTTTTATATCAACATTTCTAATAGTGTCTGTGGTAATTTTTCATCTTTCACTATCAGTCTTCTTGACATACTCATCTTTACTTATAATTCCTTCAAAGTGTTTTAGCTTATTCCTACTACTGGGTCCCAGAGACAATTTTACATTACTTTTAAAGTTCATTAAAAAGCATTCTTCTTCTGCTACCCAAATACATTTCTGTTTTCTATTGCTCTATAACAATGTAAAAATGTTTGTTTTTAGCAATGTTCCTATGTGTCACAATTTAATGAATTAGGATACGGTCAGGGTTCAGTAGTATGATTCTTCTGTTTCATGTAGCATCAATAGTAAAGGTCACTCAATGCTATTCAGCTGACCTATGGTCTCTTCTGGTGTGTCCAAGATGGTTTCATTCAAATGTCTGGTCTCTAGGCAGGAAAACACAGCTGGCTGGCCTACCTGGAACTCCTGTGCAAAACACTTACACATGTCCTTTCAGGTTTAGTAACTTGGAGATAATTGGACTTATTATACCATGGATTAAGACTCTCAAAGAATGCTCTAAGAGACTAAGGTTAAACCACAATCTTCTTATAACTCAGCCTTTGAATTTCTAGAACATTCCCACTTTCACATTCTCTTGTTCAAGCAAGTAATGAACTTTTGCCAGGAAGCAAGAGAATGGAATTACAATCTACCTCTCAATTAAGACAGGTCATAAAGATTTGCTGCCAACTTTAATCTACAATGTAAGCTATGGTTCAAATACTTGAAAACTTTTTATTGCTCTTCACATAGTCTCTCTGGTTGAAATCCCCAAGAATCAGATTATGAGATGAAAATAGAACGAGTATTAGGGAGTTCTTTTGGAATAAAATTCCATGAAAGAAAAAGAAGGAAGCAAAAATTAGCAGCTAGAAAAGTTGAACTGTGATGTAACTTCATTTTACATCTCAGCTAGCTGACTCTATGGGATTTCAGAAAATGGGTTGAGTATATAGACTGTGTGAGTTGAGGAAACAAAGTCAAGGATTATCTTTCAGAAGCCCTTCTGGTAACAGTGGTAATAAGCTATTCATTCCTGAAGAATCACGATCTACCATATGTTCACATTCAGAACATGTCAACCACATAATTCTTCTACAGAGACAAAAGTGCTACCTTATAGAACACTCGGCAACCATGAGTGAACAGGTAATAACAGACCAGGTATGCAGGTATTAAAAAAAGCACTGTCTTTTTTATTTTTCACCCCCTGTGGGCTTACCTTCGTAGTTCAACGATAAAGAATTCACCTGAGATGTAGGAGATGTGGGTTACATCCCTGGATCAGGAAGATCCCCTGAAAAAGGAAAAGGGTACCCACTTCAGTATATTCTTGCTGGGAAATCTCATGGACAGAGGAGCCTGGTGGGCTACAGTCTGTGGGATTGCAAAGAATAGGACACAAGTTAACGACTGTAACAACAATGATCTTTTTTCTAAATAAGTAAAATGAAAAATAAAAAGTTAAGATTTATAGATTCAAATGCCAAAATTTACTAACTGTAACCATGTGCTTGACTTGCTTCTCAATCTATCATACAAGTTGTAATCAGTTACCATAATGTACCTAATCCATCAAAACTCCTTTATTTATGAATTTTAAGTAAGGAATATTGGATTATTTCTCTTTGTTTTATAAAACTACATTAAGAATGACTCTATATTTATTTTGCTAATTCATTTTCTAGAATATAAAGATACTGACAAGAATATAAATAAAAAAACATTCTTAATACATTCCTTGTGCTCAGCCATGTCTTACTCTTTGCTACACTACTGAAGTGGGGTGCTATTTTCTCCTCCAGAGAATCTTCCCAACCCAGATGCCTAACCCATATCTCTTGCATCAGTGGCATTGGCAGACAGATTCTTTACCATTAACATCACATAGGAAGCCCCATCTTAATACATTATTTGCTTTATATATAATTTCTATTCATCAAGTTAGTGTTCTGCAGTGTGAAGTTGCTAGACAGTAAACAAATAACATGAAATGTGAAAGACAACAGTAGATGAACTGTCATATTGATCAATTTGTATGGTATCTGAGGAAAAAGAATAGGTTTAGTTGTTAAACTGCATATATGCATGCCACAAATTCCTGGAAAAATAAGGTTACAATATGGAAATTACATTATCATTTTTCATTTTAGAGAAATAGTTAATTTTTTAAAGAAAAGTACTAGCATAATATCATATTTAACTTTACTGCAGCCAAAGTCTCTTCGTTACAAATTTATATAAAAGACTGAAATAAATTTTGGGCAAGGAAACTTTTTAAAAAATTCAATATGATATACTTCTTGCAAAGGAATAAAAAATAACTTGATTTACGCAATCAAATAGTAATTTCCTTTTTATGAATCTGTGTATGTGTGTGTTAAAATTAGAAGGCAAGGGTATTTTAAAATACTAGAAATGTTATAACTAATCAACTAGTTTTTCTTTACCATATCATTTTTTAATGTTTTCCATTTTCAAATGCAATCAATTTGTTAATGTCATTATACATGTTAATTTTCACTATGATAACTGATTTAATGTTAAAAATACACAAAAGTATGTTGTGGTTAGATCCAGAGAGAAATATACCTGAAACATCTGAGTCATTCTCTTCAAAAAGAGAGACAGAGACTGATGGATGGAATACTGGACTTTAATTTACATCCAACTAGAACCACTGGGCCCTTACTCTTCCCTCCACCCTACCCTCTCTAGGCAACTTGCTCTGCTTCATTGCAAAGTGGATCATTTCATTTGTGTAAAGATTCGGCCACCAATTCCACCACTGTTCTACAAATCTAGGAGAACATATTCCTAGAGCTAAGTAAAAAGAGAGACCATGGTGTGCACCATGGCTGGTTGAGAACTCTTGGAGGACACTCTGACTTCCCTAAAGTTGCCAAAACGGGTCAGAACAAGAATCTTGAAATTCATGAAATTAGCAACTTGCAGAGACACCCACAGTGAGATTCTGCATTCATGAAGGAGTCAGAAGATGCTTTTCTTATCCTTCCTGCTGCTGCTGCTGCTAAGTCGCTTCAGTCGTGTCCGACTCTGTGTGACCCCATAGACGGTAGCCCACCAGGCTCCCCGGTCCCTGGGATTCTCCAGGCAAGAATACTGGAGTGGGTTGCCATTTCCTTCTCCAATGGATGAAAGTGAAAAGTGAAAGTGAAGTCGCTCAGTCGAGTCCGACTCTTAGCGACCCCATGGACTGCAGCCTACCAGGCTCCTCTGTCCATGGGATTTTCCAGGCAAGAGTACTGGAGTGGGGTGCCATTGCCTTCTCTACTTCCAACCAAATATTTGGAGATTCAGGGATATTACGTGGTCTAGATGGAGATATCATCTGACATGACCTAACACAGATGGTGTTTTGTGAAGTTGTGGCCAGTTCACTAGCTTGTCACCTTGTTTTTTAATTTTTCTCCTTCACTGGTTCAGTTCCATTTTTTCCCTGGTTCAGTCCCATGCTCACCTATTGTCTTGGGAACCCAGACTAACAGAGGAGAATAATCAGAATATTTATATATTAATGAAAATGACTCATTTAGGGTAAAATAGTCCTTAAAATTTTTAAATTTTGACTTTTTAAAAAATATTGACTTAAAAAATGTTGCCATTTCCTTGCAGCAATACTTAATATATATGAAAATTTGTACTGTATTAAATAGCAAGTGCACATTTCAAGCTTTCTCAGTTTTCAAAACAAATTCCTAATAATAATTTTATAATAATTATTGTGAGATCTAAAATAAGAAATTATCTTCATTACATACAGGAAACTAAATATTTACAAGAATAACAAAAGTGTTAGTTGCTCAGTCATGTCCAAACCTTTGCTACCCCATGGGCCTCAGCCTGCCAGGCTCCTCTGTCCTTGGAATTCCCCAGGCAAGAATACTGGACTGGGTTGCCATTTCCTTCTCCAGGGGATCTTCCTGATACAGGGATCAAACCTGGATCTCCTGCATTACAGGTGGATACTTTACTGTCTGAGCTCTTTAATTTGTGATTGAAACCAACATGTATGGATTTCTAACCCACATGAGGATAGAGAAACTGTTTATTTTAGTCACTCTCTTTAATGTTTAATGTGTTTGTCATTAGGAGAGACAATACATTAAATCAATAAACTGAGCATCTTAAAGATTTTATATCAAATCAATGAATTCAGTTCTCATTCCTATTAGTCAAAATTCTGTTCTGAAAAGTCAAAACAAATTATTTCTCTGTAATTCTCAGTTTTGTAGGTGGGTAATTTATATTAAGGTTAATAGAAATGTGAAATACATTGAATAGGCTAATCACAACACACTAATCACATACTTACAATACTGATTTTTAAAATAGTAGTATTACTAATTTCTATAAAATTAGTCCCTCTGTGCTAAGGAATGCCACACCCAGGCTAGTTACTTTCTTGGATTTTTGCTCCTATATTCCAATACTCCTACTCAATCCTGAATTTGTGACTTTTTATAAACAAGGTCACTAAAATACTTAACATGCATTTATCACCATGTTTAATGATACTTAGCTTTTTCTCAAATTAAAAGTGAATATAACTGATCTAAATTTAAGTATGTTTTATAAAATATGACTTTTTAACCTAGCTGTTTAATAAAGGATAGTGAAAAAAGAAGCATGTATTTTTATTTCCCCAAACAATGCACTGACACTTTTATGTTTAATATCTTAATATATTGTTATTCGATATGACTCAACTTCTGTATTGAATATATACCTGTAAAATAGAGAGCAAATTTAGGCAAAAAGTATAATTCATATATATTAAAAATTTTCAGTGTTAATGTTACTTCATAGTTTGGAAAACAATTGCTTTTTCATGAATGTTACTAAGAATCATTCTTTAAATTTGTATTCCATTAAATAAATGGAATTATATGTAGATAGCATACACAAAAAATCATCTTTAGTTGTAACACATAAAATATTTCATTTACGCTCAAGATTATTTATAAGGTATGTGAAATTATTACAAGGATTCACTTTTTAAGTGAAAATCACTGAGCAAAAGGAAATAATAAATGACAATCTCCATCTGAAGATATTATTTTCTTGAAACTTATTATGATCCTGTTTTTAATATTTTATTAAAGAAATTTATGAAACAGAGCAAATTATATATATTTGTGACTTATCCTGCCTACACCATTAAAACAAAAGTAAAGGTTATTAACTTTTTAAGAGAGAATTGTAAAACCTACAAGAACAAAGGGAATGAGAAAAGAGACCTGATCAGACAATGAATGTCAATAAATTTTATAGAAGACAAATATCAGCTAGAGGATGGTTAATTGGTAGCAGAGTTTAGGTACTTACAACTCAATACAAAGATTTGTTCTTGAGAAAGAATTATTTTAGCCTAAATGGAATACTGAAAGGCACAAATAGAACTTAAAGTAATGGGACCAGAGATATTTCGGAACCTGGTAGTGAAGTTTGAATTTGAGGAATTTAGTAAAAGTAATTTTGCAGAGTGTCTACAACAGCTGATCCTTCTGGTCCCAGAGACTAATGAACTGGTATTCTCTGCAAAACAAAGGGCTGGACTAACTCTTCTGTGTGTTAGTTTCACTCTTCTGTGAAACCACATGCACCGTTGTGTGGGTGAAGCATAGGGCTACAGAGAGGGATGACTGAAAATTGATATACTTCTCCGTGGGTTCACCTCTGTCAGTTGATCTTTCCTATTTCCAGAATATTGACAGCCAGAGACATTCCTTCCACAAAGAAGTTATTAAGCCTCAGTTATAAAAAGATATTCAGATGCCTACTTACCTTTGAGGATGTGGGGCACACAGCAAAATGGCCTGCTTGCTATCTGATTATTATTACATTCAAAAAAGTTACACCAAAGGCAAGGATTGTGTAGAGATTATTCAACTTGCATATTAATCATTAAAATGTTTCTTTAGAAACTGTAGTACGTATTATATGATAATGCTCTCTTCCCATCATTGTTCAACTCTATATTATCCTGCTTTATTCTTTTAAGTTTGCACAAAAATCTGAAATTGTTTTTCTTATTCATTTGATCACTAGTTCATTGTCTCTACCTCAATGTGATAAAACATCCATGAGGTAAGGGGCTCCGTCTGCCTTGTTCAATGCAATAGTATCAGATGGAGTTCACCTGGGGTGGAGAGGACATAGTTTATTATGGAGTTTCTAGGTTTTTTCAGTAGTCATGTATGGATGTGAGAGTTGGACCATAAAGAAAGCTGAGCACCAAAGAATTGATGCTTTTGAACTGTGGTATTAGTGAAGACTCTTGAGAGTTCCTTGAACAGCAAGGAGACCAAACCAGTCAATCCTAAAGGAAATCAAACTTGAATATTCATTGGAAGGACTGATGCTGAAGCTGAAGTTCCAATACTTTGGCCACCTGATGCATAGAGCCAATTCATTAGAAAAGACCCTGATGCTGGGAAAGACTGAAGGCAGGAGGAGAAGGGGATGACAGAGGACAAGATGGTTGTATGGCATCACCAACTCAATGGACATGGGTTTGAGCAAGCTCCAGGAGATGGTGAAGGACAGGGCAGCCTGGTGTGTTGCAGTCCATGGGGTCACAATGAGTCGGACACAACTGAGTGACTAAACAACAACAGCAAGATGAAACATTCTAGATGTAATATGAATGAAGAAGAGGGTCTGGTCTTGTAGCAGAGGATTCAGGAATAAAAAGGAGAGTAAATGCAAATGTTCTGTTCTGGGGCATGATTTATGAGATAAAAGGATTGTGCAGCTGACATAAATTGAAGAAAGTAGAAAATAGTGGGAAGCAAGTAGAAGAGAGGGAACCATAGCCCATGGAATCTGGGAAGAAATTTCATGACACCAGAAGTCTTCAAGATTGACCTAGTTTATTCCCATTTCCTTAAAAAATATTTCCTTAAAAAATATTATATTATTACAGGTATCATTATGTTTGTTACAGCACTTGGCATGTCTTGATTATACATCTAAATAATCCAGAAAATCACCTTCCAGCTTCATTTAAGAAAGTAAGCATAGGATTTTCCCTATAGCCTTTGCTTTTGTTCCCCTCCAAGCTTGCAGTGTGTTCTACCCCCTCTTCTAACATCTCTCGTCATAAAATAAATTAGCAATAACAACATACTATCAAGAGGTTATTATCTCATTGAGGAAGCACCAATAACAAATGTGTCCCTCTCTAATTTTTAATAATATCAATAATTAGTTAGTTCAGTTCAGTCACTCATTCACATCGAACTCTTTGCAACCCAGTGGACTGCAGCAAGCCGGGCTTCCCTATCCATCATCAACTCCCAGAGCTTGCTCAAACTCATGTCCATTGAGTTCCTAATGCCATCCAACCATCTAATCCTCTGCTGTCCCTTTCTCCTCCTGCCTTCAATCTTTTCACCATCAGGGTCTTTTCCAATGAGTCAGTTCTTTACATCATGTGGCCAAAGTATTGGAGTTTCAGCTTCAGCATCAGCCCTTCCAATGGTATTTCAGAGTTGATTTCCTTCAGGATTGACTGGTTTGATCTCCTTGCTGTCCAGCGGACTCTCAAGAGTCTTGTCCAAAACCACAGTTCAAAAACATCAGTTTTTGGCACTCAGCTTTCTTTATGGTTCAACGCTCACATGCATACCTGACTACTGGAAAAACCATAGCTTTCACTAGACTGACCTTTGTTGGCAAAGTAATGTCTGCTTTTTCGTATTCTATCTAGGTTGATCATAGCTTTTCCTCCAAGGAGCAAGCGTCTTTTAATTTCACGCCCACAGTCACCATCTGCAGTGATTTTGGAGCCCAAGAAAATAAAGGGTGTCAGTATTTCCATTGTTTCCCCATCCATTTGCCATGAAATGATGGGATCAGTTGCTATAATTTTTGTTGTTTGGATGTTGATTTAAGCCAGCTTTTCCACTCTCCTTTTGCACTTTCATTAAGAAGCTCTTCAGTTCCTCTTCTTTTTGCCATAAAGGTGGTGTCATCTGCATATCAGAGGCTACTGATATCAGTTCAGTTCAGTTCAGTTCAGTCACCAGTTGTGTCCGACTCTTTGTGACCCCATGAATCGCAGCACGCCAGGCCTCCCTGTCCATCACCATCTCCTGGAGTTCACTCAAACTCACGTCCATTGAGTCGGTGATGCCATCCAGCCATTTCATCCTCTGTTGTCCCCTTCTCCTTCTGCCCCCAATCCCTCCCAGCATCAGAGTCTTTTCCAATGAGTCAACTATTCGCATAAGGTGGCCAAAGTATTGGAGTTTCAGCTTTAGCATCATTCCTCCCAAAGAAATCCCAGAGCTGATCTCCTTCAGAATGGACTGGTTGGATCTCCTTGGAGTCCAAGGGACTCTCAAGAGTCTTCTCCAACACCACACTTCAAAAGCATCAATTCCTCAGCACTCAGCTTTCTTCACAGTCCAAGTCTCACATCCATACACGACCACTGGAAAAACCATAGCCTTGACTAGATGGACCTTTGTTAGCAAAGTAATGTCTCTGCTTTTCAAGGTATGCTATCTAGGTTCATCATAACTTTTCTTCCAAGGAGTAAGTATCTTTTAATTTCATGGCTGCAGTCACCATCTGCAATTATTTTGGAGCCCAAAAAGATAAAGTCTGACACTGTTTCCACTGTTTCCCCATCTATTTCCCATGAAGTTATGGGACCACATGCCATGATCTTAGTTTTCTGAATGTTGAGCTTTAAGCCCACTTGTTCACTCTCCTCTGTCACTTTCATCAAAAGGCTTTTGAGTTCCTCTTCAGTTTCTGCCATAAAGGTGGTATCATCTGCATATCTGAGGTTACTGATATTTCTCCTGGCAATCTTGATTCCAGCTTGTGTTTCTTCCAGTCCAGCGTTTCTCACGATGTATTCTGCATAGAAGTTAAATAAGCAGGGTGACAATATACAGCCTTGATGTACTCCTTTTCCTATTTGGAACCAGTGTGTTGTTCCATGTCCAGTTCTAACTGTTATATCTCCTGGCAATTTTGATTCCAGCCTGTGCTTCATACAGCCCAGCATTTCACATGATGTACTCTACATATAAGCTTAATAAGCAGGGTGACAGTATACAGCCGTGACATACTCCTTTTCCAATTTGGAACCAGTTTGTTGTTTCAGGTCCAGTTCTAACTGTTGTTTCTTTACCTGCATACAGATTTCTCCGGAGGCAGGTCAAGTGGTCTGGTATTTGCATCTCTTTAAGAATTTTCCATAGTTTGTTGTGATCCACACAGTCAGAGGCTTTGGCATAGTCAATGAAGCAGAAATAGATGTTTTTCTGGAACTCTCTTGCCTTTTCTATGATCTATTGATGTTGGCAATTTGATCTCTGGTTCCTCTGCCTTTTCTAAATCCGGCTTGAACATCTGGAAGTTCTCAGTTCAGGCACTGTTGGAACCTGGCTTGGAGAATTTTCAGCATTACTTTGCTAGAATGTGAGATGAATGCAATTGTGCAGTAGTTTGAACATTCCAGAACATTCTAGCCAAAGAACATTGGCATTGTTTTTCTTAGTATTGGATTGAAAAATTGACCTTTTCCAGTCTTGTGGTCACTGCTGAGTTTTCCAAATTTGCTGCCTTATTGAGTACAGCATTTTAACAGCATCATCTTCTTGGGCTTCATTTAGGTCCATACTGTTCCTGTTCTTTATTGTGCCCGTCTTTGCATGAAATGTTCCCTTAGTATCTCTAATTTTCTTGAAGAGATCTCCAGTCTTTCCCATTCTGTTGTTTTCCTCTATTTCTTTGTATTGATCACATAGGAAGTCTTTCTTATCTCTCCTTGCTGTTCTTTCAGTTCAGTTCAATTCAGTCGCTCAGTCATGTCCGACTCTTTGCGACCCCATGAATCGCAGCACACCAGGCCTCTCTGTCCATCGCCAACTCCCGGAGTTTACTCAAAGTCATGTCCATCTAGTAGGTGATACTATCCAGCCATCTCATCCTCTGTTGTCCCCTTCTTCTCCTGCCCCCAATCCCTCCCAGCATCAGTCTTTTCCAAGGAGTCAACTCTTCACATGAGGTGGCCAAAGTATTGGAGTTTCAGCTTCAACATAAGTCCTTTCAATGAACACCCAGGACTGATCTCCTTTAGGATGGACTGGTTGGATCTCCTTGCAGTCCAAGGGACTCACGAGAGTCTTCTCCAACACCACAGTTCAAAAGCATCAGTTCTTCGGCCCTCAGCTTTCTTCACTGTTATTATTTAGAATTTTGCATATAGATGGATATATCTTTCCTTCTCTCCTTTGCCCTTTTCACTTCTCTTCTCAGCTATTTTCAAGGCCTCCTCAGACAGCCATTTTGCCTTTTTGCATTTCTTCATCTTGGGGATGGTTTTCATCACCATCTCATGTACACTGTTATTAACCTCTGTCCATAGTTCTTCAGGCACTTTGTCTATCAGATCTAATCCCTTGAATCTATTTCTCACTTCCACTGTAAAATCATAAGGGATTTGATTTAGGTCATACCTAAATGGTCTAGTGGTTTTCCCCACTTTCTTCAATTTAAGTGTGAATTTGGCAACAAGGAGTTGATGATATGAGCCACAGTCAGCTCCTGGTCTTGTTTTTGCTGACTGTATAGAGTTTATCCATCTTCAGCTGCAAAGAATATCTAATTTTGGTGTTGACCATCTGGTAATGTCCAAGAGTCATCTCTCGTACTTTAAAAGAGAGTGTTTGCTATGTGCAGTGCATTCTCTTGGCAAAACCTGTTAGCATTTGTCCTGCTTCATTTTGTACTCCAAAGTCAAACATGCCTGTTACTCCTCCAGGTATCTCTGGACTTGCTACTTCTGCATTCTAGTCCCCTATGATAGGAAGGACATCTTTTTGTGTGTTAGTTCTAAAAGGTTTTGTAGGCTTTCATAGAACCATTCAACTTCACCTTCTTTCGCATTATTGTTTGGGGCATAGACTCTGATTTCTGTGATATTGAATAGCAAACACATACTTTTTGAACAAAATGTACTACTGTAATTTACCAAGATTTATAAGATTCTATTTGTTCCAACAACATAAAATTTACACTTAAAGGGATATGCACACACACAGTGAATATCTACATGGGACTTATGAACACTGGCAGTTTATATTTGCATTTGTTTTTCTAAAGAGGGAGAACATAATTAAACATATCATGGCTGTGAAGGAGTCTACAAGTTTATAAAGCTAAATATAGCCAATGGCCATCTCGGCCAATAAATTGCCATTGTCTGCAGTGTGATGATTAGATATGGTTATCATGATAACATTTTGTGTATTGTACTAAACTACAGCTTATAGATTCTTATTGTAGTAATAAAAGTGAGTCTACAGAGTATGCTGTAAACTTTACCTGAAACTAGGAATCCGGAAATATCACTCGAGGACAGAACTTCTGTGTCCAGTGCTCACACCTAAAGTCCAATCATTACTCTGATATACAGCATGTTGATCTCTAGAGCAGAATCTGCCCTGAAGGCAATAAGCATAATAGTTTCATTTTGTTGCATCTCTCTGGAGCCAAATTTTAGCAATTCCTAATGTGCAATTCCACAGACTCAAGTACTGAAAAGGTTGACAAAGTGACAGGAAATAAAAGAGCTCACATCAAAGCCCTTATCTGATGATTTGAGCTTTACCCTGAGGACTTGCTTGCCTTCAAGGTAGAACACCAGAGCAGCTGGAAGATTTTTTTGAGGTGTACTGTAATGAAAGTAAGAGACTGATCTACATCAGTGCAATGCTTGGGTTTTTTACTTGGTGAATCCTTTTGCTAACACTGCATACTAATGTACAACTTTGTCCAGATTACAATTTTCCCATTAAACATTTTTACGCTAGTTGGAAATTTATAAAATGGATTTTGATTTGTGGAAGTAGCTCCCTTATGCAAATTTTGATTTTAGAAACTGAGCTAGAAGGAAAAAAAAGTGCTTCATGGCTGAGTTGTCCACTTTCAACAATAAAAATCTTAGTCTATCTATTCATTTCAGAATTTGAAATTTTTAGTTTCCTTACCTTAAATGAAATCTTTCAAAAATAGAATACTATGGAGGGCAACTCACAAGCGTTTCTAGGTTGAAAAGTCAAATCTCAATCAACTAAAACTGACCATTTATGATAGTACTATATTTATTCATTTAATAACTAAGAACTTCATAAAATGAATACTATGTTCTCAACTCTGGTTGTTGTTTAGTTGCTAAAGTCCTGTCTGACAGTTTTGTGACCCCAGGCTCCTCTGTCCATGGGATTTTCCAGGTAAGGGTACTGGAATGGGTTGCCATTTCCTTCTCCAGGTGATTGTCCCACCTCAGGAATTGAACCTGCATTTTGTGCTTTGGCAGGCATATTCTTTACCACTGAGCCACCAGGGAAGCCCCTCTCAACTCTTAAGGAACTGATAAATTAAATAAATAAAGAGTATTAGTATTTATCCAAATAATTGCAAAACATAATGGAAAAAGATAGCAGTAAAAGAAATACAATGCAGACCTATGACTTTCCAGTATTTTTACACATTATTTGACCGAGAGAATGAGAGACAGTTTATGAAATATGTAGACAATGAGTTAATCATTAAGCAAAGCCATTACTAACTTTAAAGCGCTACACACATAAGCAGATAAGCAATGAAGCTCATATGTGGCCAATGCAATTCAGTTGAGTATATTTCCCTATCTCTGTTGAAACTTGCATAGTAGTTAGCTTGTATGTTTACTTTGCAATAGTGTAAGGTATAGAATAGGTACTCAATATTTGTTTAGTGAATATGTATGTACACATCTTCCCCCACTCCTGTTCCTCTATTTTTTTTTTCTTTTGTTCTTGAATTTTCCACTTTTTAGTTTTGTCCATGCATAAAAGACCTTTTCTTTTCCACAATACAAGTTTTGGTAAGAGTATCAGTTGAAAATTCTTTTTAAACAATGAAACCTGAGAAGGCAAATAAACCAAATGTGAAGCTGATGAATGAGTTCTACACCTATCCCTGAACTGTGAAATGTTCACAACAGTACAAGAGAATGGTCTTTGCCATCAAGCATACTAGGTATGGATTTTACTTTTGTGTATGATTTGGAAAGTTGTACTCTTTGAAATTCTGTCTCACATATGAAAATTGAAAAGTGTATAATAACACCTTTACCAGCTGTGAGAATCAAATGAATTAACTTACATGAAAGGGTATATCAAAAAGCTTTTGACATATAGTTGATATTTAATAAATATTTCCTTCTTTCTTTCCCCTTTTGCCTTACTCCCTCAGGCTAATTAAAATTCAAAACTCAACTAGAGTCAGAATTCTAATTTGCATTAGGCCTATAGGGTGATGCTGAATAAGTCTGAAGGTAAACCATTTTGCCTTGGGCTTCCCAGGCCAGTATCACTTTAAATGATTGCCTTAGAAATGTTGGGAGTGTAAATACAACTGGTAGAGTGGATGTTCATTAAATTACTTTCTATATCTTAATTTAAGAAAGTTAATTGATTTGAGGACAGACAAGATACTCTTTGAATGTCTGGTTCTAGAAGATATAATGCAGGTATAAAATGCTTAAAGAAATTATCAATAACCTTGAACTTTCAAATTTATTTTACACAATAAAAAATATATTTTCAGAAATTCCCTGGTAGACCAGTGATTAGGAATCAGTGTTTACACTGCCAGGACCTGGGTAGACTAAGGTAGAGTCCCTAGTAGGGGAACAAAATGCTGCAGCCATATGTGGCCAAATGTGAGCTTGTAAGTATATATAAATATATATAATATATTATATAATTATATAATATTAATAATATTAATGAATAATATTATATCAATTAATAATTATAGTTATATATAATTATATATATTATATATAAATTATTTTATAGTTTTCCATATGTTTAAATATATTGCATTTTTATTTTAGTCTAGATTTTTCTTTTTCTTTCTTTTTTGTTAATCAGTTTTAAAAGACATTTATCCATTCTTCATATCAAAGGATGTACTTTAGGGTCTATTTATAATTCAAATTCAGTTATTTATTTTCTATTTCATTAATTTAAGCTTTTATTTCTATTGTTTTCCTTTCTTACTTTTAGTTTTCTCTACTTGTTATTTGTTTTTGTTGAATTTATTAAGATGCACAATAAGATCTTCCCTTTAACAATGTGTTGAAATAAAATTAAAAACCATGTCTCCTTACAACTTAGAAAGCATGTCCACAGAAGTAAAAGAGAAAGAAAATAACTTTGTTATTGAATATGCATTAAACCAGAATGTGCTGCACATCAAAAGCAATGTGCTAAGGGACTACCAAAATAAAGATCTTACACCAAGTCAGCAGATAGGACCCATGACATACCAGTTCTTAACAAAACTAGTCGTGCCCGACTCTTTGCAACCCCATAGGCTGCAGCCCACCAGGCTCCTCTGTCCATGAGATTTTCCAGGCAAAGATACTGGAGTGGGTTGCCATTTCCTCCTACAGGGGATCTTCCCAACTCAGGGATCAAACCCGGGTCTTCTGCACTGCAGGCAGATTCTTTATGGACTGAGCAACAAGGGAAGCCCCAAACATTAACTAGATGAACTCTCAGAACACAGTAGTATGGATTTACTGGCCCTTCTATTTTCCCAGCATTATTAGAATGGACCCATGGGAAAGAGGAAATGTGATACAAATTACAATTGTGGAAAAGACCAGGAAAGATTTTATAGAGTTATCATTAAAACAAAAGACATATGGACATGCCCCATAATCTAATATACTGGGTAAGTGGAGAACTCAGTTCAGTTCAGTCGCTCAGTCGTATCCGATTCTTTGTGACCCCATGGACTGTAGCACACCAGGCTTCCCTGTCCATCACCAACTCCCAGAGCTTGCTCTAACTCATGTCCATCGAGTTGCTGATGCCATCCAATCATTTCATCCTCTGTCGTCCCCTTCTCCTACTGCCTTCGGTCTTTCTCAGCATCAGTGTCTGGGACCAAGAAGGTCAAGAACCAAGGAGTCAGTTCATCAGGTAGCCAAAGTATTGGAGTTTCAGCTTCAGCATTAGTCCTTCTAATGAGTATTCAGGACTGATTTCCTTTAGGATTGACTGGTTTGATCTCTTTGCAGTCCAAGGGACTCTCAAGAGGCTTCTCCAACACCACAGTTCAAAACATCAGTTCTTCAGCACTCAACTTTCTTTATATTCCAACTGTAACATCCATACCTGACTACTGGAAAAACCATAGCTTTGACTAGATGGACCTTTGTTAGCAAAGCAATGTCTGCTTTTTAAAATGCTGTCTAGGTTGTTCATAGCATTTCTTCCAAGAAGAAAGTGTCTTTTAATTTCATGGCTACAGTCATCATCTGCAGTGATTCAGGAGACGCCCCCAAAATAAAGTTTGTAACTGTTGCCATTGTTTCCCCATCTATTTCTCATGAAGTGATGAGACTGGATGCCATAATCTTCATTTTTGAATCTTGAAGCTGGCTTGAATGAGTTTAAGCCAGATTTTTTACTCTCCTCTTTCAGTTTTATGAAGAGGCTCTTTAGTTCTTCTTCACTTTCTGCCATAAGGGTGGAGTCCTCTGCATATCTGAGATGATGTATTGTTGATATTTCTCCCAGGAATTTTGATTCCAGCTTGTGGTTCATCCAGCCCGGCATTTCACATGATGTACTCTACATATAAGTTAAATAAGCAGGGTGACAATATACAGCCTTTACATACTCCTTTCCCGATTTGGAACCAGTCTGTTGCTCCATGTCCAGTTCTAACTTGCTTCTTGAACTGAATATATATTTCTCAGGAGGCAGGTAAGGTGGTCTGGTATGTCCATCTCTTGAAGACTTTTCCACAGTTTGTTGTAATCTACACAGTCAAAGGCTTTGGCATAGTCAATAAAGCAGAAGTAGATGTTTTTCTGGAATTTTCTTGCTTTTCTGATGATCCAGCGGATGTTGGCAATTTGATCTCTGGTTCCTCTACCTTTTCTAAATCCAGCTTGAACTTCTGAAAGTTCACAGTTCCATGTACTGTTGACTCCTAGCTTGGAGAATTTTGTCCGTTACTTTACTAGCATGTGAGATGCAATTGTGTGATGGTGCAGTGCAATTGTACCAGGCAATTGTGTGGTAGTTTGAACATCCTTTGACATTGCCTTTCTTTGGGATTGGAATGAAAACTGACCTTTTCTATTCCTGTGGCCACTGCTGAATTTTCCAAATTTGCTGGCATATTGAGTGCAGCACTTTAACAGCATGATCTTTTAGCATTTGAAATAGCTCAACTGGAATTCCATCACCTCCACTAGCTGTGTTCCTAGTGATGCTTCCTAAGGGCCTCTTGACTTTGCATTCCAGGATGTCTGGCTCTAGGTGATTGATGACATCATCGTGGTTATCTGTGTTATGAAGATTTTTTGGGGGGGGGAAGTATAGTTTTTTGTATTGTATAGGGGACAGCTGGTATTTGAATTTTTAAGAAATTGGTGGATTCTCATACAAGTGTTCTGAGGTACACACTTTGAGAAATACTCCATAAAACCACTGAGAACCTGGGGAAAATTAAATGTGAAAAACTATCTCAGAGATATTAATCTGCTAGCTGAACATGCACACAATACTGAAATGAAAAGGCAAATTTGATGCTAAAGCAAGAAAAATTTAGATTTAAAAGCTGGTAAAATATGCACAAGTCCATGGCCTAAAAGAATCAAAAATGTGATAAAATGACCCATATAAAAATTTAACCCTCTTTATCTCTGTAGCATTTGACAGGGCTTAATATAATTTCCCCAACTTTGAATTCTTTAATGATGTATTTACCTTTTCATAATTTTTCCAGTATATTTGGGCTTTTAAAATTACTTTGTTTTTAGTCCTTGTCCAGAAACATAGGGACCGATGATTGCCCCTCTCCCCCCACCAAGATTAACTGGCTTCTTCTATTCTCCTTCTAAATTTCATCCTAAGAATGATAATATCCAGTCATAAGTTAATTTCTCACCAATAACTTTTATGGTGCCTTTCACCAATGCCCTTGTCATTAGTGTCAGATGTCATCTGTTCTTTTAACTCCAGCTAATAATGCACAATGGTGATTCAAGAAGTAATGCTATTATCCATTATAATATACATTATACATTAAAATAGCATTACTTCTTGAATCACCATTGTGCATTATTATCTGTATAATATCATATATGAAATGAGGCGCCAGTCCAGGTTTGATGCACGATACTGGATGCTTGGGGCTGGTGCACTGGGACGACCCAGAGGGATGGTATGGGGAGGGAGGAAGGAGGAGGGTTCAGGATGGGGAACATGTGTATGCCTGTGGTGGATTCATTTTGATATATGGCAGAACCAATACAATATTGTAAAGTTTAAAAATAAAATAAAATTTAAAAAAAATAAAAAAAAAGAAACACCACCAGTAGATATAACACAAAAATAAATGTAAATGATAAAATAATACATTAAAAGAAAAGTCTTCAGCTATAAAAAAAAAAAAAAAAAAAAGTAATGCTCAGGTAGGCAAATATATCAATGGTGTAGGACTGGGAGAGGATTGAATGAGAACACCCAAAACCTTGGTGAAGTGAAAACTAATGTGAGTTGATTTCAGAGGTGCTTTCAAGCACTGAGGAAGAAAATGTGTCCTAGACTAGGGATTCAAGAGAAAAGTCACAGAAGAGAGGATATTGCATGGGAGGGAAATATGAATAATGTAAGAAAGCAGGAGTCTGGAAGTTCAAATACCAAAGCTTTTCAGTGCCTAAACTGCAAGGAGGTGACCTGTAACTTGTCATTTGATAAGGCTTAGACCAGATATTTACAAAGTTTTATACAGCAGCAACAAATCCTATGAAATCAAAAAAATCTTACTAACAGAGACTTTTGTTTATTTCCTGAAGGCATGTAAATCTTAATATTAATAATTTAATTTACATTTACTATATTGTGTAGATTCTGAATTTGATTATGCCCACACAGTTGTAACTTGAAATGATTCTATATATATGGAAGAATGGTAATATTTTACCACCTACTTTCAACACCGATTCTCTGGGAGTCAGTGCCCCAGAATGAAGCAGAACAGTATTTTCCCATTGCCCCATCATGGTTCTTACATAGCGGGAGCACAGAATAAAGCATTCAGGTGAACCAAGGTTCACATTTTAACTTTTGTACTAACTTTAAAAAGTACATATTGCAAATGCCTATGGCTAGATCTGAAAAAGAACTTATTCTATTTTTCTATTTTAATCACAATATGATCAATAAATGATTATAGTGTTGGCTCATCTGCCTGCTTGCTTTTACTTTGGTCTCTTTGTTCTTTTATTCTCTCTCCACTCCTTTATCTTCATGTGAAATTTACTTAGAAACTGATAAATTTCAGTTTCTACACTAATGAAATCTTCCATTTTTTAGTATGCCATTAGCACAACTCAGCACATGAATGCTTTCAATCTGTCCCAGAAAAAAGAAACCACTGGAAGAAAAATCATTTTGCAGTTTTCAAAATATATGATACTTTAGGATACTGTGCTATGTTGTGAGAAAAGATAGAGGAGGGCTTGGTTAAGGAAGAGAAAAAAACTGTGTTATCAGTACCTAGAATTTGTATTGTCCTTGAGGTAATTTGGGTGCTAATGTGATGATCAGGACCTAAACCACAATTACTGTAAATAAGGCAAGTGGGTATCTGTCTTAGTGATTGGTACTTGTATCAGAAGAGAATGACAATGTGAAAAAATGTGTATTCAAATAAGCAAAGCAAATATAAAATTAAATCTGTACTTTGATTACAGAAAACTTTCTGTTAAATCAAAGGCAAGGAATATGAGGACTTGCAAACAATTGTTTTTGAATGGTTTTAGATTGCTGCTGCTGCTGCTAAGTCTCTTCAGTCGTGTCCAACTCTGTGCGACCGCATAGACAGCAGCCCACCAGGCTCCCCTGTCCCTGGGATTCTCCAGGCAAGAATACTGGAGTGGGTTGCCATTTCCCTCTCCGGTTTTAGATTGGGCCTCTCTATTTGCTTTTGCTGTTTATTCTCAGTACAAAAAGAAACTTATGGCACTTTATAAACCATGTCAGTATAAGCATTTGACTCTCTTTTTCTTTTGGTAACCTGAGTCACCATTTTTGAGGACTGTTAATATTCAGTCCTTTATTTCCCCCCTGCCTTGCCACTCTTTAATGTTACTCTGTGTTCCTATTTTCACACTTTAACTTTTCCTCTGTTCAACAGAAAGCACTTTAATCTTCCAATATGCCTTAAATTAGCATGAGTAATTCATTTATTATTTCATAAATATTTATTGAACTTTTTCTCTGCACCAGTTCTTGTGCTAAGTGGTGAGGATACAGATTGAGCAAGACTAACCTGATCTCTGCTCTCAGAAGCTTTGAGTTCTTTAGAAAATAGATAATATTAAGCTATAATAGTCATAAAGTGTGATGCATATCAGGATGAAGAAAGTACATGCATCTTTGTGAGACACAGCATGAAGGCCTCATCTTGTTAAGAAGTCAAGGAAAGCCTCCTGAAAAAAGTAAATGTTTAAGGTGAGATATTAAAGATACATTGGACAAAAGATGTGGAAAAGAGGAATAAGTGTAGAAAACCTACGAAAATGCCTTCCAATGAGGCATTTCAATTAGTTTAGTATATTTAATGATTTAAAATAAGAGTGATTGCACTTTATTCTAAAACAGATAAGAAGCTGTTAACTGTTAACAATTAAAATGCAGATAGAAACCAATATGTTGCAGATCCTCATGTAACATCTGCATACACATACCTCAAGTTCTTGCTCACACTGACTTTTAGATCACTGCTCTCCCAGCCTCTTGTGACTCTGAAACAATTTCTTAGAAATTTAAGGTATTGCCTATATGTCTTTACAACCCTTTTCATTCATATTGCCTACCCACTTTCAATCCCTTAATTTCAGTGAGACTTCACACGTGCCAGTCTTCTTCCCAGTTACAAATTCTGCCATTGTTCCATGTGACATCAACATCCACACAGGGATCCAAACGACACCCTAGTCACCAAGCATGTAGAGCTACACTTCCTCCAGAATGCTCCTCCATCCTCCTGAGACACTCCGATATTGTAGTAGGTTTTAAAATTGTTCCCAAACTACAAAATCTCACATCTTAACCACAATATTTCATAATTCTCTTGTAACCATGGAAGAAAAGACTAAGCAAGCTGTTGTGATGTCTTAATGAAGAAGGAGGACTTCCCCAGTGGTGCTAGTAGTAAAGAATCCACCTGCCGATAGAGGATGCACAAGAGACATGGGTTCAGTCCCTGGGTTGGGAAGATCCCCTGGAGTAGAAAATGGCCACCTGCTCCAGTATAGTTGCCTGGAAAATTCCACGGACAGTGGAGCCTGGCAGACTATAGTCGGATATGAATGAGTGACTGAGTATACTCACAAAGTGGTAAAAATAAAGCAATTATATACTGAACAATGCAAGCATTATTACTTTTAATCCTGATGGAAAACAAATGTAATAAACATATTTTTACCTTCTTTTGACATATTTGAAAAATGGTTTAGGGAGGGTTAAATAATAACCCTAAGGTCATATGAACAGATCATAACAAATTTGAGTTTTGAAGCCAAGTTGTCCAGAATGCAGAGATCAAGACTTTAACCACTATTGTTTACCCAGAAGCTAGGTTATCTGCACAGAAAAATAAGTTCTATTCTTCCAATAAAGAGAAATATAATAATAAAACCTCAAATATATATTATAAATCAGTGAACTTATTGCTTATATGACATTTATTTTTATATGACTCCAATCTTCCAACACAATAAAATTAAAGGAAATATCTCAAGATAGAATTTAAAAGGAAACACATATAATGTATAACTTGGTAGTGACAGAGAATGGAGGTCAAAACTTAACAAATAAAGACATTTTGAATATATTTCTTAGTTTGATTTACCATCTCTTTATACCTCTACAGAAGATACAGGTTTTTGCTAACTGCAGTTGGTCATCTACAACCTCCTGGACTTGTCTGCAACAGTTATCAATATTAATCCTTTTCCTTCTTGAAAATCTCCTCCCATTGAATTCAATGTTAATGAATTCTGTGAGTTTGTTTACCTTTCTGATTATACTTTCTCCAATCTTTTTTTCTCACTCTATATTTGACACAACTTCTGTTTTCAAAACTTTCATTAATTTAACTTTGTGGGAAAGTACAGCATAATAATATCATTGAAAGTGAAGTCACTCAGTCATGTCCAACTCTGCGACCCCGTGGACTGTAGCCCACCAGGCTCCTCCATCCATGAGATTCTCCAGGCAAGAATACTGGAGTGGGTTGCCATTTCCCTCTCCAGGGGATCTTCCCAACCCAGGGATTGAACCCAAGTCTCCCTCATTGCAGGCAGACGCTTTAACCTCTGAGCCACCAGAGAAGCCCCAATAGCATTAACTGACAAAAAAAAATATTGATCCCTTCATTAGAATAATGTACATCTGATTATTTGCATAAATGTTACGTATTGGTTCTGGAATCCGTGGATAGAATTGAGTCTATATATGAATGCCTATAAAGTCAGCCATCCTAGGTTAAAAACACCAAATTTATTATTTCCCTTGAGATTACTTTGGTTTCACCTAACATGATCCACACTGCATTGGGCACTGCAAGACAGGCTTTGTCTCTAGTCCATCTCTGGCATAGTGCCTACATTATATAGTACAAAAGGCAGTCATTAAAAGTTGTTAACTGAAAATAAATGATTTTTGTTTTAAAATAATGATTTTCCTAATTGCTCGTGTCTTCTTAGCTCTAGTTCTGTATCACAACTATATTTCTCTATCATGCTGAATTTGAAAATTAGTGTGTTTGTAATTAATTATAGAAGAATAGATTCTAGAAAAATTTTTTTTAATTTTTGTTTTCTTAAAATAACCTAGACCTGATACTTCAGAATCACCTTCTCATCTTATTCTCTCTGCTATTCTCATTCCAGGCCTCCTTAATCTAATTCAAGAACATTTCATTACTTCTGTAACCTGTTTTGCTTTGATTCTTCCCATAATATGGAATGTTGTAGTCCATATTTATTAATATATTACTAATTTAAAGAATTTTATGTTTCTCATGCTCAAAAAAAAATCTTGATGTGTTAAAAGTTAGATACAGGATGAATAAAATATTTAAAGTATAATTGAAGATATATAATCTAACCATATCTATTCAGCAACATCCAAAAAATGTTTAGTACTTTTTTATGTTTTAAGATCTGAATATTTCTCCATGTTTTAGCTTTTACTTTCCCACTACTTGAAATTCTCTCCTTATTTCACCTCTGCATATCTAAATAGAGCTTAACTTTACACACAGCACTCAAATACTGCCTTATACCAGATTCTGAAAACCAGCATATGATATGATAAAATTAAATTAGTAAGAGAAAAATATAATTACATGCAGAGTATTTTGAAGAAGTTCTTCAAGAAATCACTGAAAAACAATATAGCTGTTAATAAGAGGAATATAACAAAAATAGAGAGAATACTATACATATATTTAATGTTTTCAGTAACTCTGTCCTTCACTCTGAGTTTTAGAGAATTGCTTCAGTAAATACGAAATAAAAATCAAATCAATGGATATACAAAATTAAAACATTCAGTCTGAATAGATGTTAGAATATTAGAAACATCTAGTTATTTTGCTTATTTGAATTGTAAAAGATCTTAAATAAGGAAAAAAATACAGAACTGGATTAAGTGCTTACATTTTTGAGACTGAAAATAAAGTGAGGGAACAGAGGAAATAAGAAGATGGTGTTTGGATTGTTAGGAAAACACAATGAGGAAATTCAAGGAAACTTTAAAAAGATGAAAAATCTAATACAAACCACACAGTCTAACCAAAATCATAGTTAATTCATTTTTGTAGGAAAAAACTGAGTGACTGTTGTCAGGTTTTGCATGTTAGTGAGGCCAGGATGCCTTAAAGTTGATCCTTAGCACAGTAAAACATTTATTTTGGCTGAGATGAAATGGTTTTCTGAATTTCTGCAACAGACATTAGTAGCTCTGGAAAACTGCTGAGACATATGTATGTGTGTGTGTGTGTGTGTGTGTGTATGTATATGTATATATATATATATATAATAGATGTATCTACTCCAATCCCAAAGAAAGGCAATGCCAAAGAATGCTCAAACTGCCACACAATTGCACTGAACTCACACACTAGTAAAGTAATGCTCAAAATTCTCCAAGCCAGGCGTCAGCAATACATGAACCATGAACTTCCAGATGTTCAAGCTGGTTTTAGAAAAGGCAGAGGAACCAGAGATCAAATTGCCAACATTCGCTGGATCATGGAAAAAGCAAGAGAGTTCCAGAAAAACATCTATTTCTGCTTTATCGACTATGCCAAAGCCTTTGGCTGTGTGGATCACAATAAACTGTGGAAAATTCTGAAGGACATGGGAATACCAGACCACCTGACCTGCCTCTTGAGAAACCTCTATACAAGTCAGGAAGCAACAGTTAGAACTGGACATGGAACAACAGACTGGTTTCAAATAGGAAAAGGAGTACATCAAGTCTGTATATTGTCACCCTGCTTATCTAACTTCTATGCAGAGTACATCATGAGAAATGCTGGGTTGGAAGAAGCACAAGCTGGAATCAAGATTGCCGGGAGAAATATCAATAAACTCAGATATGCAGATGACACCAGCCTTATGGCAGAAAGTGAAGAGGAACTAAAAAGCCTCTTGATGAAAGTGAAAGAGGAGAGTGATAATTTAGCTTAAAGCTCAACATTCAGAAAACGAAGATCATGGCATCTGGTCCCATCACTACATGGGAAATAGATGGGGAAATAGTGGAAACAGTGTCAGACTTTATTTTGGGGGGCTCCACAAATCACTGCAGATGGTGATTGAAGCCATGAAATTAAAAGAGGCTTACTCCTTGGAAGAAAAGTTATGACCAACCCAGACAGCATATTAAAAAGCAAAGATAGCTTGGGGCTAGTGCACTGGGATGACCCAGAGGGATGGTATGGGGAAGGAGGAGGGAGGAGGGTTCAGGATGGGGAGCACATGTATACCTGTGATGGATTCATTTTGATATTTGGCAAAACTAATACAATTATGTAAAGTTTAAAAATAAAAAAAAAAAAATTTGGTTCAAAAAAAAAAAAAGGAAAAAAAAAAAAAGCAAAGATATTACTTTGCCAACAAAGGTCTGTCTAGTCAAGACGGTCATGTTTTTCTAGTGGTCATGTATGGATGTGAGAATTGGACCGTGAAGAAAGCTGAGTGCTGAAGAATTGATGCTTTTGAACTGTGGTGTTGGAGAAAACTCTTGAGAGTCCTTTGGACTGCAAGGAGATCCAACCAGTCCATCCTAAAGGAGATCAGGCCTGGGTGTTCGTTCAACTCATGCGAAGAGTTGACTCATTGGAAAAGACTCTGATGCTGGGAGGGATTGGGGGCAGGAGGAGAAGAGGAAGACAGAGGATGAGATGGCTGGATGGCATCACCAGCTCGATGGACATGAGTTTGATTAAGCTCTGGGAGTTGGTGATTGACAGGGGGCCTGGCGTGCTGCATTTCATGGGGTCACAAAGAGCTGGACATGACTGAGTGACTGAACTGAACTGAACTGATAATATATATAATTATACTAAAATAAAGCTATATATTATATATGCATGCACATTTTTAAGTCAAATTTTTAAAATATTTTTTACATGTGAATACATCTTAATTATGGCAAGGTAAACTAATATTGTTTTGTTTGTGACCAGGAAAAACTTGCTAAATAATTTTTAAAAAATAAATTGAAATTTTGAAAATAATAATAGTATAGTTATTTGAAAGACTCTTTAAAATATATTCTATAAGCCATTTAATATTTTATGTTGTTTTTAAGACTATCAGAGATGTTTAAAGATATTGCAACTTACTTTTTTGTATGAGGAAATGCTATAAAATAATAGACATTTCTAGAAGTTCTTTAGTAGTTAAGCATAATCAAATAATTCACTGTACTAGGATACATTTCAGAAAAAAAGTCTGGAGAAGCTTTCTATCTTATAAATTTATTCTAATGCCTTTTTTCGGAAGTGTTCGCTAATTTTGAAGGCTGTCGGCAGTTAAAACACTTGAAAAAATTTAAACATGAGAATTCACAATGTAATCATGGCTACTTAAAATCTTGTATAATCATGCTGTCAATCATCACAACAAATACTCATTTCAGGAGATTTTAATACCAGAGCCTTGAGGGAAGAATTAGTCTAATTTTCCTCTTTACCACCAGATATAAATAACAATCCACACAAATCTAGGAGAGAGAAGAAATCTCAAGTACTTCCTCTTGATAGTCTCTTGAGCTAGATTTCTCTTGGCAACCACTCAAGGTGACAAAAAGAGGAGTGGGGTTCTGTCTTTAAGAAAAATTCTCAATTGTCAGTCTTATATTATTAGTAGGTTTTGGTATGAAACATTGTAAATGGAAAACATTTCAAAATAAAGAAATGAAATAGAGACATACAGGTTGCATTAGAATGTTTGTGTGGGATGAACCATTCTATAAAGGTCATTTATTTGATTAAGCATATGTCTTAACATCACTTTCACAGAGCAGTGGTATTAATTGTTTAGATCCAAAGAGGTTATAAATGAAAAACTAAATTTACAATAAATGCAATGATAGACCAATTTGTTAGAGAAATCTATATGGTTCTGAATGTATCCCACACATATTTATTCAGCATCTGCTATCAGATTCTGTACTATATGCTGAGAAAAAAATTAAACAATTACAAATATGTGTATATAATATAAATTGCAATCAAGATTGCTGGGAGAAATCACAACCTCAGGTAGGCAGATAATACCTCTTTAATGGCAGACAGTGAAGAGGAATTAAAGAGCCTCTTGACGAAGGTGAAAGAGGAGAATGAAAAAACTGGCTTAAAACTCAGCATTCAAAAAACTAAGATCATGGCATTTGGTCCTATCACTTCATGGCAAATAGAAGGGTAAAATGTAGAAACAGTGTCAGATTTCATTTTCTTGGGCTCCAAAATCAAGGCAGACTGATGGTGACTGCAGCCATGAAATTAAGACACTTGCTCCTTGGAAGAATAGCTATGTTAAACCTAGACAATGTTTTAAAAAGCAGATATATTACTTTGCCAACAAAGGTCTGTATAGTCAAAGCTATGGTTTTTCCAGTAGTCATGTATGGACATGAGAGTTGGACCATAAAGTAGGCTGAGCACCAAAGAATTGATGCTTTCAAACTGTGGTGTTAAAGACCCCTGAGAGTCCCTTGGACAGCAAGGAGTTCAAAGCAGTCAATTATAAAGGAAATCAACCCTGAATATTCATTGGAAGGACTGATGCTGAAGCTGAAGCTCTAATATTTTGGTCACCTGATGCGAAGAGCTGACTCACTGGAAAAGACCCTGATGCTGGGAAAATTTGAGAGCAAGAGGAGATGGGGGAGACAGAGGATGAGATGCTTGTTTGGCATCACTGACTCAATGGACATGAGTTTGAACAAACTCAGGGAGATAGTGATAGACAGAGAAGCCTGGTATGCTGTAGTTCATGGGGTCACAAAGAGTTAGACATGACTTAGTGACTGAACCACAAAAACAATATATTCATAGGTAAATTATATTTATATATACGTAAAATATCTAAGATATGTTTGTAAAAAGCCTCCAGAAGTTTCAATATTATGGTAATTTTCAATACCATAGTTATAACACTCATGTGCACACACACAAATTTGTGACCAAGGATAACACATGACCATTTACTTTCAAGTCAAAATGTGACTGGTGTACTTATTTGTATTAGTCCTTTATTATGATATAACCCATTCGTGATGGATCCTATAAGCAAACAATAAAAATAAAATTATTATTCTCAAATGGCTCACCCAGCACCTCTCTTCTACTGTATCTCCCTGTTAGTAAAATCTGGACAGGTAATACAAAACAGCAAAGCATGCATAAATATATATGCTGCTGCTGCTAAGTCACTTCAGTTGTGTCCGACTCTGTGCGACCCCAAAGACGGCAGCCCACCAGACTCCCCTGTCCCTGGGATTCTCCAGGCAAGAACACTGGACTGAGTTGCCATTTCCTTCTCCAATGCACGAAAGTGAAAAGTGAAAGTGAAGTTGCTCAGTCGTGTCCGACTGTTTGCGACCCCACGGACTGCAGCCTACCAGGCTCCTCCATCCACGGGATTTTCCAGGCAAGAGTACTGGAGTGGGGTGCCATTGCCTTCTCCGATTTATATATATATATATACACTCATATATAAAATAGGGAAAGCTTGGGAAAAAAAGCTTTTTTTTTTTTTGTCAGATGCATGTGTAGCTAGGATTTTGGATGTAATTAGCCTTTTATATTGATGCACTTGTAGAAAATCCAGACAGAAAGTGAGGTCTTCTTCCTGCTCCTTCTGCTGGCACTGCTAGCAAAACTGTTACAGAGTCCTGACATGTTTGAAAGCAGTGTCCCCTCTTGAGCTTCCTGAATGACCAAGAGTTGTTCTGCTGAGGACAACAAGCAGTTTTCCCAATTTTAATTGTCTTCTTATCAAGAATTTGTGATAAGTCTAACAGAAACAGCTTCTTAATTCTTGAATCACAACTTCTGCAGTGTATCCTTGAAATCAGTTATACATGCTTCTCCCTTGGGCCCATTCTAAAGAGCCGTCTTTAAGCCCTTGTAATAAATTGTTATGTACAAAATTACCAATGTCAAGTCAGTTGCTAATTAAGGTAGTTGAGATTGGTGCAGTTTTCTTTATCTTGCTTTACCTGATAAACCAACCATCCAATAAACATTCTTCAATGTGTGCAATAATTCAAATACTGACAAAATGTATCCCCAATCATGGTTTAACTAGTGATTTAAGAAGAGAATTAAAAATGAAAAGCTTGACTTAGATGTTCTGAATATAGAAATGTCAGATTACACAAATGAGCAATGGTTTAGCTTTTTATGTTCAGAGGGGAAAAAAGATTGCCAACTCAATAAATGCAAAAAAAAGGAAAACCTTAAAAACAAAAACCTGTCTCATGAATTTACTCTTGACAACTTATCTTTGAAATTTAGTAAAATTAAGTATTCAAAGACAGCATGTTATTTTAATAGCATCCTAGGAACTCTATTGATATAGATATTGATATAAACATTTATATATATTCCAGTCCTATGGCTTAAAATTCCATCTGCATGCCAAATGTATAACTTAAGCTTCAAACTCTCCTCCAAGTGCCAGACTTGCTTATTCCAATGTCTGTTTGACATCTCCTTGGATGTTTGGTTCAGTTCAGTTTAGTTCAGTTCAGTTCAGTCCCTCAGTCATGTCCGACTCTTTGCGACCCCATGAGTTGCAGCACACCAGGCCTCCCTGTCCATCACCAACTCCCGGAGTTCACTCAAACTCATGTCTATCAAGTCGGTGATGCCATCCAGCCATCTCATCCTCTGTCGTCCCCTTCTCCTCCTGCCTCCAATTCCTCCCAGCATCAGAGTCTTTTCCAAGGAGTCAACTCTTCGCATGAGGTGGCCAAAGTACTGTATGTTTGGTAGGCATCTCAAATTTATCTAAAGCAACTATGCATCCCTGATTCTTCTGCCTCCCACATGGTCTCTACTCCAGGAAATATCACTACCATTTGCCATCTGGAGTCATCCTCCTTTTTATTTTGCCTCTTTTATTCTCACCAGAAACATCCATCTTAGAAAAATATATGTTCATATATATTCTAAATTTATGCACATTTAGTCATATTCACTGTTATTACTCTTACCTAAGCATCATAATCTCTCTCTTGAATATTTCCCAAACCTCCTAAATAACCTCTCTACTTTTGCTCTTTACCTTGACAAATCTAACCTCCTTGCAGAAACTGGAACAATTCCTGCAAGGAGGTTATTTGCAGAATAACTAATAATCACAGAATAAATAATGTGATCTGAAATATAAACCACATCACATTATTTCTCTGATCAATAATCTCCAATCACTAGGAATGAAATAACACTTGAAATATAATTCGACAGCCTTCCTGTGACCTGCAGGATCCATCTGCTTTGCTAATGATAAATAAAGTTGAACATATTTTCATATCCTTAGTTATCATGTTACATACTCTTGGGTGAGCTATTTGTTCAGATCTTTTGCCTATTTTTTATTTGGGTTGTTTATTTACTTAATGTTGAGTTTTAAGCATTCTTGTTTAAATTCTGGATCCAAGTCCTTTAGCAAAATTTTTGCGAATACTTCTTTTTTTGCCAGCCTGCATCTTGTCTTTTCATTCTTCTTTCACAGGGAAAAACACTTTAATTTTAATAAAGTCCAACATAGCAGGTTTTTATTTCATGGATATTTCTGATGTAACGGAAAAATCATTAATCCTAAGGACACAAAACATCTGTTCTATGTTGTCGTCTATCTAGTCCAAAGTTTTGTATTGATATTTAGGTTTATGAACCATTTAGAGTTAATTTTGTAAAAATTGTAAATTCTATATTTAGATTTATTTCTTTTTGCAGCACCATTTGTTAAAAAGACTTTACCTCCATTAAATTACCTTTGTGTCTTTGACAAAATATGTTTGACTATATTTGTATGGATCTACTTCTGGGCGGTCTACCACATTCCATTGATCTATGTGCCTGTTTTTTTTAATACTTTGGTGTCATAATTACTTTATAGTAAATTCTGAAATTAGATGGATCGAGCCTTCCACCTTTTCTTCTTCCTTGTTTTAATGGCTATTCTAGGTCTTTTTTCTTTCCCAAAAAACTTTAGAATCAGTTTGTTGATTAGGTCTTTATTAATCAAACATGAGATATGTATGTAAATGTTATTACAAGTTGTTATATGGATCAGTCATTTCACACACAAAGATTCATTTTCAGATTGCTAACTTAAAACTTTCAGTGTTTGTAATTACGGCATCTTGAGAAAAGGTATCTAGTTTATCACCATTAAGTAGGATGTTAACTGTATATTTTTGGAGATGTTGAAGCTGAAACTCCAATACTTTGGACACCTGATGAGAAGAGCTGACTCATTTGAAAAGAACCTGATGATGGGAAAGATTGAGGGCAGAAGGAGAAGGAGATGGCAGAGGATGAGATGGTTGGATGGCATCATCACCTCAATGGACATGGGTTTGAGTGAACTCCAGGAGTTGGTGATGGACAGGGAGGCCTGGTATGCTGCAGTTTATGGGGTTGCAAAGAGTCGGACATGACTGAGTGAACTGAACTGAACTGAACTCTTTATCAAAAAGTTTTCTTAAACATGGCCAAACAACACAGATCACAAACTATATTGATAAAAGGGCTATTTTAAAGTCAAAAATATGTGTTAATTAAGAGATTAAAAACAAGTCCAGAGTATAGAAGATATTTGCAAAATATATCAAGCATATATAAAAATCCTATAAGTCAATAAGAGAAAGACAGATACTGTGATAGAAAATACGTGTGGCAGGGGCAGATATGAATAGCATGGGGAAGTTGTGAAATCTGCATTGATATTAGAACCACAGCCTACAGAAAGCGCATTGCAACTTCCAGCTGAACTGCTTCCTAATTAAAAAAAAAAAAAAGTTTTCAATAAGATTTAGATAAAACTAATAGACACAAAACAAATATGCAAAACGTGCTAAACACAAACATAACTGATGAACTGCCACAGAAACAAATGACTTTTTAGAAATGAGGGAGCTGTTGTATGGATTGTGTATAATTTAAGATGCATCTTGATTATTTCCTCGTAACATACAGCTCATCATGTCAAAACTCTAGATAAGATTGTTTGTATCATTGTTGTTTATAAAACTTTTAGATAATGTTTTGATAATGTTACACATCAGGTCATTTTTCCCTCCAAATCTTCCCTTTCTTTCTCATCTCTCCTTAGTTCATATTCTTCCAGGTTTTTTCAGATGAACCAAATTATTTCTCATATCTTCATTTTTGAGCATGGTATGATTCCTGATGGAATCATTATTTATGTTACCTCCCAGATCAATATTGCATAGGAACCTGGAATGTCAGGTCCATGAATCAAGGCAAATTGGAAGTGGTCAAACAAGAGATGGCAAGAGTGAATATCGACATTCTAGGAATCAGCGAACTGAAATGGACTGGAATGGGTGAATTTAACTCAGATGACCATTATATCTACTACTGCGGGCAGGAATCCCTCAGAAGAAATGGAGTGGCCATCATGGTCAACAAAAGAGTCCGAAATGCAGTACTTGGATGAATCTCAAAAATGACAGAATGATCTCTGTTCGTTTCCAAGGCAAACCATTCAATATCACAGTAATCCAAGTCTATGCCCCAACCAGTAACGCTGAAGAAGCTGAAGTTGAACGGTTCTATGAAGACCCACCAGACCTTTTAGAACTAACACCCAAAAAAGATGTCCTTTTCACTATAGGGGACTGGAATGCAAAAGTAGGAAGTCAAGAAACACCTGGAGTAACAGGCAAATTTGGCCTTGAAATACGGAATGAAGCAGGGCAAAGACTAATAGAGTTCTGCCAAGAAAATGCACTGGTCATAACAAACACCCTCTTCCAACAACACAAGAGAAGACTCTATACATGGACATCACCAGATGGTCAACACCGAAATCAGACTGATTATATTCTTTGCAGCCAAAGATGGAGAACTTCTATACAGTCAGCAAAAACAAGACCAGGAGCTGACTGTGGCTCAGACCATGAACTCCTTATTGCCAAGTTCAGACTTAAATTGAAGAAAGTAGGGAAAACCACTAGACCATTCAGGTATGACCTAAATCAAATCCCTTATGATTATACAGTGGAAATGAGAAATAGATTTAAGGGCCTAGATCTGATAGATAGAGTGCCTGATGCACTATGGAATGAGGTTCGTGACACTGTACAGGAGACAGGGATCAAGACCATTCCCATAGAAAAGAAATGCACAAAAGCAAAATGGCTGTCTGGGGAGGCCTTACAAATAGCTGTGAAAGGAAGAGAAGTGAAAAGCAAAGGAGAAAAGGAAAGATATAAACATCTGAATGCAGAGTTCCAAAGACTAGCAAGAAGAGATAAGAAAGCCTTCTTCAGTGATCAATGCAAAGAAATAGAGGAAAACAACAGAATGGGAAAGACTAGGGATCTGTTCAAGAAAATGAGAGATACCAAAGGAACATTTCATGCAAAGATGAGCTCAATAAAGGACAGAAATGGTATGGACCTAACAGAAGCAGAAGATATTAAGAAGAGGTGGCAAGAATACACAGAAAAACTGTACAAAAAAGATCTTCACGACCCAGATGATCATGATGGTGTGATCACTGACCTAGAGCCAGACATCCTGGAATGCGAAGTCAAGTGGGCCTTAGAAAGCATCACTACGAAGAAAGCTAGTGGAGGTGATGGAATTCCAGTTGAGCTATTCCAAATTCTGAAAGATGATGCTGTGAAAGTGCTGCACTCAATATGCCAGTGAATTTGGAAAACTCAGCAGTGGCCACAGGACTGGAAATGGTCAGTTTTCATTCCAATCTCAAAGAAAGGCAATGCCAAAGAATGCTCAAACTACCGCACAATTGCACTCATCTCACACACTAGTAAAGTAATGCTCAAAATTCTCCAAGCCAGGCTTTAGCAATATGTGAACCATGAACTTCCTGATGTTCAAGCTGGTTTTAGAAAAGGCAGAGGAACCAGAGATGAAATTACCAACATCCATTGGATCATAGAAAAAGCAAGAGAGTTCCAGAAAAATATCTATTTCTTCTTTATTGACTATGCCAAAGCCTTTGACTGTGTGGATCACAATAAACTGTGGAAAATTCTTCAAGAGATGGGAATACCAGACCACTTGATCTACCTCTTGAGAAATTTGTATGCAGGTCAGGAAGCAACAGTTAGAACTGGACATGGAACAATAGACTAGTTCCAAATAGGAAAAGGAGTTCATCAAGGCTGTATATTGTCATCCTGTTTATTTAACATATATGCAGAGTACATCATGAGAAATGCTGGACTGGAAGAAACAAAAGATGGAATAAAGATTGCCGGGAGAAATATCAAGAACCTCAGATATGCAGATGATACCACCCTTATGGCAGAAAGTGAGGAGGAACTCAAAAGCCTCTTGATGAAAGTGAAACTGGAGAGTGAAAAAGTTGGCTTAAAGGTCAACATTCAGAAAACGAAGATCATGGCATCCGGTCCCACCACTTCATGGGAAATAGATGGGGAAACAGTGGAACAGTGTCAGCCTTTATTTTTCTGGGCTCCAAAATCAGTACAGATGGTGACTGCAGCCATGAAATTAAAAGACGCTTACTCCTTGGAAGGAAAGTTATGACCAACCTAGATAACATATTCAAAAACAGAGACATTACTTTGCCAGCAAAGGTCCGTCTAGTCAAGGCTATGGTTTTTCCTGTGGTCATGTATGGATGTGAGAGTTGGACTGTGAAGAAAGCTGAGCGCTGAAGAATTGATGCTTTTGAACTGTGGTGTTGGAGAAGACTCTTGAGAGTCCCTTGGACTGCAAGGAGATCCAACCAGTCCATGCTGAAGGAGATCAGCCCTGGAATTTCTTTGGAAGGAATGATGCTAAAGCTGAAACTCCAGTACTTTGGCCACCTCATGCGAAGAGTTGAATCATTGGAAAAGACTCTAATGCTGAGAGTGATTAGGGGCAGGTGGAGAAGGGGACGACAGAGGATGAGATGGCTGGATGGCCTCACTGACTCGATGGACATGGATCTAAGTGAACTTCGGGAGCTGGTGATGGACAGGGAGGCCTAGCGTGCTGCAATTCATGGCGTCACAAAAAGTTGGACACGACTGAGCGACTGATCTGATCTGAAATCTTCTAGTAATTCCCCTCCTCCTCTCTTGTTTGTCCATCTACTTTCCTGTAATTCTTCTTAGACATCATTCTTATAGACAATGTTTAGGGACCCATTCTAGACCAGTCTTAGCTACCACTTTCTGCACATTCACAGTGGATAACATGGACTTCCCTGGTGGCTCAGATGCCTGCAATGCAGGAAACCCGAGTTCAGTCTCTGGGTTGAAAGATACCCTGAAGATAGGAATGACTGCCCACACCAGTATTCTTGCCTCAAGAATTCCATGAACAGAGGAGCCTGGTGGGCTATACAGTCCATGGGGTTGCAAAGAGTCAGACACCACTGAGCAACTAACACATTAATGGATAATATACTTCCATTTTGGAGAAGGAAATGGCAACCCACTCCAGTATTCTTGCCTAGAGAATCCTGTGGAGGGAGAAGCCTGGTGGGCTGCTGTCCATCGGGTCGCACAGAGTCGGACAAGACTGAAGCAACTTAGCATGCATGCATGCGTTGGAGAGGGAAATGGCAACCTACTCCAGTTTTCTTGCCTGGAGAATCCCAGGGGCAGAGGAGCCTAGTGGGCTGCCATCTATGGGGTTGCACAGAGTTAGACACGACTGAAGCGACATAGCAGCAGCAGCAGACTTGCATTTCATCCTGATAGCATAGTGTTAGACACATAATAGCCATGTAATCAGTAAATAAATGATCAAGAAGCAGAAATAATAATCCCAATTGCCAACATTTAAACTATTTTAGAAGCAGATTTTATGATGTATAAATAGAAATAATAATGTGATGTATTACCCATTTTAATATGTTTTCTGAACATAGATATAACGACAGCCTGTTGCAGATGTTGGGAAAGCAGAGCAGAATTGCCTGCTCTGCTTCACTTAAAATTTATTTTAAAATTCAATTTTTATCATTGAAAGGTAAACACATTTGACCTTATATTCCAGAGATTTTAAAATGTCCATTGTCAGCTTTCAATACGAAACATTATTTCTCTTATTTTCTAAAGAATTCCAAGGTTATTAAAACGTTAAAAGATATAGCATGTTTGTTTGTAAAATGCTATAGGCCAAGATTATTCATATTAAGAAAGGCTGTTTTAAAGAAATGATAAATTTTCACTTAGAGGAAGTGTCAAAAACTCAAAGATCAATACATAAACTTTTCTCCAAGAGTTAGCAATTCATATTGTGGCTTATAGAGTCTTCATTATTTTTAAAACTAATGATAGAAATACTGAATCATACTTACAGAAAACATCAAGTGAAAGAAAATGCAAGATAAATTTTGAATACTTGTGATGCTAAGAAATCAGTTATACTTGTTAAGTAAAAACATTATGTAGATAAATGAACATATTTTTTCAAAAGGTTTTATATCCATAAGGTACCATTTGTACCTCATTTATTCTTAACTCTCCCAAATCTTAATTTGCTAATTTTTTCATCATTTCAGAGGTTAAATTTCTTTATGCTATTTTATTCTGCCTCTTTTCTCTGTTGCTTCATCAGATATAGCCTAGAAAATCATGTTCAAATATTTTATCTTTATCATCCAGTTAAAATTATTTACATAAATGCTACAGTATGTTGCTTTTGGTTTAAATATTCTTTAATTCTGTGATTTTACAATATGTTTCCTAATTTGCAAAACCTCACAAAACACATGTGCACACATGCAAATTAATAATAACAGAAAAATGACAAAATTATTTTTCTTTGCATTGGTGATTTACCCTTCTTTGCTGGCATAATTTTCACATAGCTGTAAGGGAGATTTACATAGCTATGATAAGTCAAAACTGTTACATTTGAGTTAATGGATAGAATCATGATAGGATGAAAAACAGTACTTATGAAAGCTAAGTTCAAAACACAGGATTTATAAACCAAGAGCCGCATATTTCATAGCCCCAAAGTACCATGGAAATCAGAGCATAATGAAGGGCAAAGATTACCAGAAACTAGTATTACTTATGAGTCTCTCTTCATTCCTGATTTTTCCTTTTCACCATGTGGGAAGCTTCTTTCACCTTCACCAATTTTCTTCCCAGTTAATTAGCATCATCACTCTTTTGCATGCTTGTGTTTGCTCAGTCACTCTCATGTCTGACTCCTTGTGACCCTATGCGCTGTAGTCTACCAGGCTCCTCTGTCCATGAGATTTCCCAGGCAGGAATACTGGAGTGGGTTGCCATTTCTACTACAGGGGATCTTCCTGACCCAGGGATCCAACATATGGGTACTGCATCTCCTGCTTTGCAGGTGGAATCTTGACTGCTGAGACACTGGGGAAGCCATTTGCATGCTTAGCAAACAGAAATAAAGAGACACCTTGTTTGTTTGTTTGTTTTCCCAAAAAACAATTTTAAAAGTGTACCCCAATGTTCATTGCAGCACTGTTTATAATAGCCAGGACATGGAAGCAACCTAGATGTCCATCAGCAGATGAATGGCTAAGAAAGCTGTGGTACATATACACAATGGAGTATTACTCAGCCATTAAAAAGAATACATTTGAATCAGTTCTAATGAGGTGGATGAAACTGGAGCCTATTATACAGAGTGAAGTAAGCCAGAAGGAAAAACATAAATACAGTATACTAACGCATATATATGGAATTTAGAAAGATGGTAACGATAACCCTGTATACGAGACAGCAAAAGAGACACTGATGTATAGAACAGTCTTATGGACTCTGTGGGAGAGGGAGAGGGTGGGAAGATTTGGGAGAATGGCATTGAAACATGTGAAATGTCATGTATGAAACGAGATGCCAGTCCAGGTTCAGTGCACGATGCTGGATGCTTGGGGCTGGTGTGCTGGGACGGCCCAGGGGGATGGTATGGGGAGGGGGGAGGGAGGAGGGTTCAGGATGGGGAGCACGTGTATACCTGAAATTGAAAAGAATAAAAAAAATAAAAAATAAAACATAAAAAATAAAAAAAAAAAAAGTGCAAGAGAAAGACTATAATTTCTTAGCTTTGATTTTTTTTTCACCTTTTAGCAGAATGAGAGTGAAGGTTTATCAACTTTCACTGTACTTCTAGTTGCAGGTACAGAGTTTGAACAAACAGAAGGAAGTAATAGGTTCTGGGAAGAGCAAAACAATAAACATCAATTTTTGAATTAAATAAAAGGATAAAGAGTGTTGACTGCTCATCTTCTAACGTGTAGTTAAAATCGCAAATCCTCATATTAAGAAAAGTAATACAAAAAAAGATGTGTGTGTTTTGTTTAGAATATATATTTTTAATGTTAAATTTACCAGTAACTCCCCTGGTTTAGTCTGCCCTCTTTATCCATGAAAACTTGTGTAGCACATAACTGGCACTCTGCAATGGATGCTATTCTTTTTGCTAAACTATTCATACATCTTTCTGAAATTTCTAAACTAGAAAACATCACAAAATTTAATCATCTTGAGATTATAGTCATTGTTATTATGCAAACTTTGATACAAAGAAACAGAAATTTTCAGTTGTATCATATTTCAAAATATAGAGCTAGCTATATTCTAGCTCCCTGGAGAGAAGGGAATGGTAACCCACTCCAGTGTTCTTGCCTGGAAAATCCCATGGATGGAGGAGCCTGGTGGGTCCCAATCCATGGGGTCACAAAGAGTCGGCCACAACTGAGGGACTAACAGACTCATACACATCTTCTAGCTATCGTCTAATTTTAGGCAGATTTTTGCAATGTTAGCCCTTAAGGTGTGCCTTCTCTTCTTACAAAGCTTCTGAGAAAGGAAAATTGACAACTGTACATCTTGGAAAAGAGATTGGGCCCATATAGTGCCTTTTCCCTGCTTTGTTTCATAAAGATTTCTGATATGGTAAATACTGAAATCCTTGTTGACTGTGCAAAGTCTGTGACTCTACTATTTTATGTGTCTTTAGAATCATTCCTGTTTATTTAGTTGCTTCTTTACCATAAAGGTAACCTGAGATAGCTTTATGTTAAATGAAACTTTCAATGTTTTTTAAATATTTTGTAAATAAAAATGAATGTATTGAAATAACTATTGGGGAAAATATTACATTTAGAAATATAAAAAGAAAGATTAGGATTAGATTGACTGGCATAATAAAGATGTTTTTAATTAATGGAAGTCATGGCTTTACATTATAAGGTAAACAGGCAAAGTGGAATTTTTCAAAGGAGAGAGATGAGTCAAAGAAAAAGAAACTACAAAAATAAAGGTGAAGCTGTATAGAAACAGGAAAATATTTTTGTCACAAGAAATATAGTAGTTCTAGTAGATTAAGTGAAGACACAGATTAAAAAAATAGAAAAGGACACATTGTTACTATATAACATCTTCTTGAGTACAATTTACTAAGTTCTACAAAAACTTTGCTGTTCATTGAAAATATATTATTTATTGACACTATATAAAATTGTTGATGAAAAATAAAATGCCAAAAATAAAAAAGAAAGAAAGAAAAAGAAAATGCCATAGTTAAGCTACTTGCCAAAATAATCACTTTTTGATGGAATACAGAGTCGGACATGACTGAGGGACTTCACTTTCACTTTTCACTTTCATGCACTGGAGAAGGAAATGGAAACCCACTTCAGTGTTCTTGCCTGGAGAATCCCAGGGACAGGGGAGCCTGGTGGGCTGCCATCTATGGGGTCGCACAGAGTTGGACACAACTGAAGCAACTTAGCAGCAGCAGCAGCAGCAGAGATACCTAGAATATTCATTTATTTTTGTATTTATTTGTAAATGTTTGAGTTCATTTATTTATTCTTTCAATAAATATTCATACGATTCATACAATGTGCTTGGGATTATACTGAGATTAATACCAGGGTTACTGGAATAGCAGTAAAAATAATTTACACAAATTTCAGGCATTATAAAGTTTATAATCACTCAAAAAGGGACTCAATAAAATATACAGAATATGAAATATTAATAAGTACTGTGGTAAAAGATAGATGAGCAGCAAGAAATAGCATTTGTGACAGTTTTGTAAATTAAATGGGGAGATCAGTGAAGACCTCATGGATAAGGTTGAAATATCAATAAGAACTGGAGATTGTAGGGGTAAAAACATCCAAGGCAGAGAGACTTCTTTCTGCAAAAGTCCTGAGGCAGAATTACCCAGGAAGGCCAGAGTTACCCAGAGCAGCTTCAAGTTTTACTCTAGAAAAACTTGAAAAGGAAAGTTAAAAAACTTGAAAGGAAGTAGTTAAAGGATTTATAACAATGGAGTGGCATGATCTAAATTATATTTAAATGTAAAGAAAGAGTAAAAGCAAGGAGATCACTTAAAAGGCTATTCACAACAATCCAGTTTAGTGTGATTTATGGTATTAAAAAAGGTTATGAAAAGTAGTCAAATTTCGGAGAAATTTTGAAGTTATATCAGCATAAGTCCCTGACCATTTGGATATACTGGCAATTGAGGAAGAGATTATTTTGAAAAGCAGAGAAGTGCTTTTATTTTGAAAAGCAACATGGATGCACACAATATTGTCTATTGAATGCTTGGTGATAAATAAAAAACATAAATATAGAAATTTATATAAAATTAAGAGACATGTTGCAGATAGGAAAAGTAAATACTTTAATGAAGCATAAAAGTGTTAAGTTCTAGAAGAAACAAGACAGCCTGATTCTAAAAGTTATATGGAAGGAAAGAAGAGAATGAAAGTCAACATATTTGAAAAGTTAGATATATGGTGAAATACACTGAAAGATATCAAGACATAAGGTAAAATTATAGAAATTAATAGGAAGGGGTATTAATACATGAATATAACATATACTAACATAACAAATATATATGACTATTGGGAATTTTGAGATAGAACTGGTATCTAATCTAAGTAGGGAATTCAGTAACAACAGACAGATGGTCTGTGGGAATCATTTATAGAAAAGCAAATTAAATTGTATTCCTCCTTTGTACCAGATGCAAAGCTCAATTAAAATTTAAATAAGAAAATCAAGCTAGGTCAATATATCTTTACTTAGGTTAGGAAATGTTTTATTTTAAATTTATTTCCGTTCAGTCGCTCAGTCATGTCCGACTCTTTGCGACCCCATGAATCGCAGCACGCCAGGCCTCCCTGTCCATCACCAACTCCCGGAGTTCACTGATACTCACGTCCATAGAGTCAGTGATGCCATCCGGCCATTTCATCCTCTGTCGTCCCCTTCTCCTCCTGCCCCCAATGCTTCCCAGCATCAGAGTCTTTTCTAATGAGTCAACTTTTTGCATGAGGTGGCCCAAAGTACTGGAGTTTCAGCTTTAGCATCATTCCTTCCAGGGACAATCTCCTTCAGAATGGACTGGTTGGATCCCCTTACAGTCCAAGGAACTCTCAAAAGTCTTCTCCAACACCACAGTTCAAAAGCATCAATTCTTCAGCGCTCAGCCTTCTTCACAGTCCAACACTCACATCCATACATGACCACAGGAAAAACCATAGCCTTGACTAGACAGACCTTTGTTGGCAAAGTAACATCTCTGCTTTTCAATATGCTATCTAGGTTGGTCATAACTTTCCTTCCAAGGAGTAAGCGTCTTTTAATGTCATGGCTGCAGTCACCATCTGCAGTGATTTTGGAGCCCCAAAAATAAAGTCTGACACTGTTTCCACTGTTTCTCCATCTATTTCCCATGAATTTATGGGACCGGATGCCATGATCTTCGTTTTCTGAATGTTGACCTTTAAGCCAACTTTTTCACTCTCCACTTTCACTTTCATCAAGAGGCTTTTTAGTTCCTCTTCACTTTCTGCCTTAAGGGTGGTGTCATCTGCATATCTGAGGTTATTGATATTTCTCCCAGCAATCTTGATTCCAGCTTGTGCTTGATTCCAGCTTATTTTAAATTAAGATCAAAAAAAAAAATAGTAAAACCATAAAAGAAATGATGAATTCCACTACATTCGAATTTAAAATATATGCTTATCAAGAAAATATAATAAAATCATCAGACAAATCAAAAAATAAAGAAGATATCTGAAATAAAAATAATTCACACAGAATTAATATTCAATTTATATAAAGAACAACAACAAAAAAAGAGAAGACAACAACTTAATATAATGGAATCATGGTCAAGAGAAATGAACAGGTGATTGAGACATGACAGCATGACAGGCCAGTAGATATATTAAAAGATGTTTCATCTCATTCAGTTCAGTTCAGTTCAGTCGCTCAGTTGTGTCAAACTCTTTGAAACCCCATGCATGCCAGGCGTCCCTGTCCATCACCAACTAATAGAGTTGATTCAAACTCAAGTCTATTGAGACGGTGATGCCATCCAACCATCTTATCCTCTGTAGTCCCCTTCTTCTCCTGCCCTCAATATTTCCTAGTATCAGGGTCTTTTCAAATCAGGTGGCCAAAATATTGGAATTTCAGCTTCAACATCAGTCCTTCGAATGAATATTCAGGACTGATTTCCTTTATCTATACATGACTACTGGGAAAACCATAGCCTTGACTAGATGGACCTTTGTTGGCAAAGTAATGTCTCTGCTTTTTAATAAACTGTCTAGTTTGATCATAACTTTCTGTCCAAGGAGTAAGCATCTTTTAATTTCATGGCTGCAGTCACCATCTGCAGTGATTTCAGAGCCCAGAAAAATAAAGTCAAGTACTGTTTCCTCATTTATTTGCCATGAAATGATGGGGCAGGATACCATGATCTTCATTTTCTGAATGTTGAAGTTTAAGCCAAATTTTTCACTCTCCTCTTTCACTTTCATCAAGAGGTTCTTTAGTTCTTCTTCACTTTCTGCCAAAGGATGGTGTCATATGCATATCTGAGGTTATTGATATTTCTCTAGGAGATCTTGATTCCAACTTGTGCTTCATCCAGCCCAGCGTTTCTCATGATGTACTCTGCATATAAGTTAAATAAACAGGGTGACGATATACAGCCTTGACATACTCCTTTTCCTATTTGGAACCAATCTGTTGTTCCATGTCCAGTTCTAACTGTTGCTTCCTGACTTACATACAGATTTCTCAGGGGCAGGTCAGGTGGTCTAGTATTCCCATCTCTTTCAAAATTTTCCAGTTTGTTGTGATTCACACAGTTAAAGACTTTGCCATAGTCAATTAAGCAGAAATAGATGATTTTTTGGAACTCTCTTTTTTTTTTTCAATGATCCAAATGATGTTGGCAATTTGATCTCTGGTTCCTCTGCCTTTTCTGAATCCAGCTTGAGCATCTGGAATTTCATGGTTCACATACTGTTGAAGCCTGGCTTGGAGAATTTTGAGCATTACTCTACTAGTGTGTGAGATGAGTGCAATTGTGCGTTAGTTTGAGCATTCTTTGGCATTGCCTTTCTTTGGGATTGGAATGAAAACTGACCTTTTCTAGTCCTGTGGCCACTGCTGAGTTTTCCAAATTCACTGGCATATTGAGTGTAGCACTTTCATGTTAGGAAGCATTTAACAGGAGGCTTCCTGTGAGCTGTTTTGGATCTGTCAGGAATCCTCTGTTCCTTATTAATTCCTCAATATTCAGGAGCTAAGAGGAGAGGCAAGCCTCTCCTGAGGCTGAGAAATCCAGGCATTTCCTTCGTTAGTTTTTCAATACATTGATAAGTACCCTCTTCCTTCTTGTGAACCTTACGGTAAAAGTGACTGTTAACAACTCTCTCTCTCTTTAATATGGATCGCCTATGTTTGTAAGTCTGGAATTTTAATCTTTACTTTTGCTGAGAATAACTACCTTGTAAGACAGTATATATGCCCACACCATGTTGATTAAAACACCTTTGCTCCATCAGAGCTTTGGTTCCCATGTCTTTTCTCTCCCTCTCTTTCTCTCTCTCTCTCTCAGGCTATTTCTTTGGAGCTCAGAGAACCTCTGGGTTCACTTTCCTGCCCAGGCTTCTAAGACTCTCTCGAGAAGGTGCTCTGCGCCTTCACCCCATCAAGAGGGTGCCCGAGGCCTTTGTGAACAGATCAAGCCCCCTGTCAGGGACTTTATTGGTTTTCTGCATAAACCAAGGAATATTAGCCTCTTTCTCTCTCCTTTACTTTCTTATCGTCGACTCCAGACCACCAGGTTCTGGTCCATTAAAGGACCTCAGCACTTTCACAGTATCATCTTTTAGGATTTGAAATAGCTCAACTGGAATTCCATCACCTCCACTAGCTGTGTTCCTAGTAATGCTTCCTAAGGCCCACTTGAATTCACATTCCAGGATGTCTGGCTCTAGGTGAGTGATCACACCATCGTGGTTATCTGGGTCATTAAGATCTTTTTTGTATAGTCCTTCTGTGTATTCTTGCCACCTCTTCATATAAATCTTCTGCTTCTGTTATGTCCATTTCATTTCTGTCCTTTATTCGGTCCATCTTTGCATGAAATACTCCCTTGGTATCTCTAATTTTCTTGAAGAGATCTCTAGTCTTTCCCATTCTATTATTTTTCTCTATTTCTCTGCACTGATAACCGAGGAAGGCTTTTTTATCTCTCCTTGCTATTCTTTGGAACTCTGTATTCAAATGGGCATATTTTTCCTTTTCTCCTTTGCTTTTCACTTCTCTTCTTCTCACAGCTATTTTTAAGGCCTCCTCAGACAGCCATTTTGCTTTTATGCATTTCTTTTTCTTGGGGATGGTCTTGATCCCTATCACCTGTACAATGTCATGAACCTCCATCCATAGTTCATTAGGCACTCTGTCTATCATATCTAGTCCCTTAAATCTATTTCTCACTTTCATTGTATAATCATAAAGGATTTGATTTTGGTCATACCTGAATGATTTAGTCGTTTTCCCTACTTTCTTCAATTTAATCTGAATTTGGCAACAAGGAGTTCATGATCTGAGCCACAGTCATCTTCGGGTCTTGTTTTTACTGACTGTATAGAGCTTCTCCATCCACGTTGGTGAGGAGATATCCCAAGTTGAAGCTCAGAGAAACCCCAGTAAGATGGTAGGTGCTGGAAAGACTGTGAGGAGATACTCCATGCCAAAGGACAAAGGAGAAGCCCTAGTAAGATGGTACGATGGGCAAATTCGTGTTTAGAATCAAACCCCATACCAGTCAGAGACACTCAGAGGGCTCAAACAAACCTTGTGCAAACCAGAACCCAGGACCCCACAGAGACTAAGACAAAACTGTTGTTGAGCATCTCCTGTGGAGGTACAGTTCATCAGTGGACTGTCACAGGGACAGGGGCTCTGGGTGTAGCAGACTTGGTTATAGCATAAGCTCTCTTGGAGGAGGTCGTCATTAAACCCACCAGAGAGCTGCCAGAACTTACACAGGACTGCGAAATAGACTCTTGGGAGGCACAAACCAAACCTTGTGTGCACCAAGATCCCAGAGAATGGAGCAATGACTCCACAAGAAACTGATCCAGACTTGTCTGTGAGTCTTTAGGAGTCTCCAGTGGAGGCATGCATTGGTGGTGACCTGGTGCAGGGTTGGGGGCAGTAAGTGTACCAGCACATGCATGGGATCTTTTGAAGGAGGTCACCATTATCTTCATTACCTCCACTATAGTTTGGCACAAGATAAACAGCAGGTAAAGTAATGCTCAAAATTCTCCAAGCCAGGCTTCAGCAATACGTGAACCATGAACTTCCTGATGTTCAAGGTGGTTTTAGAAATGGCAGAGGAATCAGAGATCAAATTGCCAACATCTGCTGGATCATCAAAAAAGCAAGAGAGTTCCAGAAAAAAATCTATTTCTGCTTTTTTGACTATGCCAAAGCCTTTGACTGTGTGGATCACAATAAACTGTGGAAAATTCTTCAAGAGATGGGAATACCAGACCACCTGACCTGACTCTTGAGAAATCTGTATGCAGATCAGGAAGCAACAGTTAGAACTGGACGTGGAACAACAGACTGGTTCCAAATAGGAAAAAGAGTATGTCAAGGCTGTATATTGTCACCCTGCTTATTTAACTTCTATGCAGAGTACATCATGAGAAACGCTGGACTGTAAGAAACACAAGATGGAATCAAGATTGCCAGGAGAAATATCAATAACCTCAGATATTCAGATGACACCACCCTTATGGTAGGAAGTGATCAGATCAGATCAGTCACTCAGTCATGTCCGACTCTTTGCAACCCCATGAATCACAGCACGCCAGGCCTGCCTGTCTATCACCAACTCCCGGAGTTCACTCAGACTCACGACCATCGAGTCAGTGATGCCATCCAGCGATCTCATCCTCTGTCGTCCCCTTCTCCTCCTGCCCCTAATCCCTCCCAGCATCAGAGCCTTTTCCAATGAGTCAACTCTTCACATGAGGTGCCCAAAGTACTGGAGCTTCAGCTTTAGCATCATTCCTTCCAAAGAATACCCAGGGCTAATCTCCTTCAAATGGACTGATTGGATCTCCTTGCAGTCCAAGGAACTCTCAGGAGTCTTCTCCAACACCACAGTTCAAAAGCATCAATTCTTCGGTGCTCAGCTTTCTTCACAGTCCAACTCTCGCATCCATACATGACCACTGGAAAAACCATAGCCTTGACTAGACGGACCTTTGTTGGCAAAGTAATGTCTCTGCTTTTGAATATGCTATCTAGGTTGGTCATAACTTTCCTTCCAAGGAGTAAGCATCTTTTAATTTCATGGCTGCAGTCACCATCTGTACAGATTTTGGAGCCCAGAAAAATAAAGTCTGACACTGTTTCCCCTGTTTCCCCATCTATTTCCCATGAAGTGGTGGGACCGGATGCCATGATCTTTGTTTTCTGAATGTTGAGCTTTAAGCCAACTTTTTCACTCTCCAGTTTCACTTTCATCAAGAGGCTTTTGAGTTCCTCTTCACTTTCTGCCATAAGGGTGGTATCATCTTCATATCTGAGGTTCTTGATATTTCTCCCGGCAATCTTGATTCCAGCTTGTGTTTCTTCCAGTCCAGCATTTCTCATGATGTACTCTGCATAGAAGTTAAATAAACAGGGTGACAATATACAGCCTTGACGTACTCCTTTTCCTATTTGGAACCAGTCTGTTGTTCCATGTCCAGTTCTAACTGTTGCTTCCTGACCTGCATACAAATTTCTCAAGAGGCAGATCAGTTAGTCTGGTATTCCCATCTCTTGAAGAATTTTCCACAGTTTATTGTGATCCACACAGTCAAAGGCTTTGGCATAGTCAAAAAAGCAGAAATAGATGTTTTTTTGGAACTCTCTTGCTTTTTCTATGATCCAGCGGATGTTGGCAATTTGATCTCTGGTTCCTCTGCCTTTTCTAAAACCAGCTTGAACATCAGGAAGTTCACGGTTCACATATTGCTAAAGCCTGGCTTGGAGAATTTTGAGCATTACTTTACTAGTGTGTGAGATGAGTGCAATTGTGCGGTAGTTTGAGCATTTTTGGCATTGCCTTTCTTTGAGATTGGAATGAAAACTGACCTTTTCCAGTCCTGTGGCCACTGCTCAGCTTTCCAAATTTGCTGGCATATTGAGTGCAGCAATTTCACAGCATCATCTTTCAGAATTTGGAATAGCTTAACTGGAATTCCATCACCTCCACTATCTTTGTTCGTAGTTATGCTATCTAAGGCCCACTTGCCTTCATATTCCAGGATATCTGGTTCTAGGTCAGCGATCACACCATTGTGATTATCTGGGTCCTGATGATCTTTTTTGTACAGTTCTTCTGTGTATTCTTGCCATCTCTTCTTAATATCTTCTGCTTCTATTAGATCCATACCATTTCTGTCCTTTATCGAGCTCATCTTTGCATGAAATGTTCTTTGGTATCTTTCATTTTCTTGAACAGACCCCTAGTCTTTCCCACTCTGTTGTTTTCCTCTATTTTTTGCATTGATCGCTGAAGAAGGCTTTCTTATCTCTTCTTGCTATTCTTTGGAACTCTGCATTCAGATGTTTATATCTTTCCTTTTCTACTTTGCTTTTCGCTTCTCTTCTTTTCACAGCTATTTATAAGGCCTCCCCAGACAGCCATTTTGCTTTTTTGCATTTCTTTTCTATGGGAATGGTCTTGATCCCTGTCTTCTGTACAGTGTCACAAACCTCATTCCATAGTGCATCAGGCACTCTATCTATCAGATCTAGGCCCTTAAATCTATTTCTCATTTCCACTGTATAATCATAAGGGATTTGATTTAGGTCATACCTGAATGGTCTAGTGGTTTTCCCTACTTTCTTCAATTTAAGTCTGAATTTGGCAATAAGGAGTTCATGGTCTGAGCCACAGTCAGCTCCTGGTCTTGTTTTTGCTAACTGTATAGAAGTTCTCCATCTTTGGCTGCAAAGAATATAATCAATCTGATTTTGGTGTTGACCATCTGGTGATATCCATGTATAGAGTCTTCTCTTGTGTTGTTGGAAGAGGGTGTTTGTTATGACCAGTGCATTTTCTTGGCAAAACTCTTTGCTCTGCTTCATTCCGTATTCCAAGGCCAAATTTGCCTGTTACCCCAGGTGTTTCTTGACTTCCTACTTTTGCATTCCAGTCCCCTATAGTGAAAAGGACATCTTTTTTGGGTGTTAGTTCTAAAAGGTCTTGTAGGTCTTCATAGAACCGTTCAAGTTCAGCTTCTTCAGCATTACTGGTTGGGGCATAGACTTGGATTACTGTGATATTGAATGGTTTGCCTTGGAAACGAACAGAGATCATTCTGTTGTTTTTGAGATTCATCCAAGTACTGCATTTCGGACTCTTTTGTTGACCATGATGGCTACTCCATTTCTTCTGAGGGATTCCTGCCCGCAGTAGTAGATATAATGGTCATCTGAGTTAAATTCACCCATTCCAGTCCATTTCAGTTCGCTGATTCCTAGAATGTCGACATTCACTCTTGCCATCTCTTGTTTGACCACTTCCAATTTGCCTTGATTCATGGACCTGACATTCCAAGTTCCTATGAAATATTTCTCTTTACAGTATTGGACCTTGCTTCTATCACCAGTCACATCCACAGCTGGGTATTGTTTTATTTTGGCTCCATCCCTTCATTCTTTCTGGTGTTATTTCTCCAGTGATCTCCAGTAGCATATTGGGCACATACTGACCTGGGGAGTTCCTCTTTCAGTATCCTATCATTTTGCCTTTTCATACTGTTCATGGGGTTCTCAAGGCAAGAATACTGACGTGGCTTGCTATTCCCTTCTCCAGTGGACCACATTCTGTCAAATCTCTCCACCATGACCCGCCCCTCTTGGGTTGCCCCGTGGGCATGGCTTAGTTTCATTGAGTTAGACAAGGCTGTGGTCCTAGTGTGATTAGATTGACTAGTTTTCTGTGAGTATGGTTTTAGTGTGTTTGCCCTCTGATGCCCTCTTGCAACACCTACCGTCTTATTTGGGTTTCTCTTACCTTGGGCATGGGGTATCTCTTCACGCCTGCTCTAGCAAAGCGCAGCCATTGCTCCTTACCTTGGACGAGCAGTATCTCCTCACCGCCACCCTTCCTGACCTTCAATGTGGGATAGCTCCTCTAGGCCCTCCTGGCCCACGCAGCCACAGCTCCGGCTTAACTCTTTGTCGCCACCCCCTGGCCTCAGGCGTGGGTTGCTCCTCCCTGCCGTCGCCCCTGGCCTCGGGCTAAGGGGCGTGGGGTATCTCCTCTCGGCTACCCCCCCTGACCTCGGATGCGGGGTAGCTCCTCTCAGCCGTTTCTGCACTGTCCCAGTCTGGTACTCTCAGCCGCTGCCCCTGACCTCAGATGTGGGGTAACTCCTCTTGGCTGCCACCCATCAGGCATGGTGTCCTCCCGGCTTCTGCCCCTGACCTCAGACGCGGGGTGGCTCCTCTCGGCCTCTGCCTGTGCTATGACGCGCCCGTCGCAGCCGCCTGCGCTATGGCGGTAGAAAGTGAAGAGGAACTAAAAAGCCTCTTGATGAAAGTGAAAGTGGAGAGTGAAAAAGTTGGCTTAAAGCTCAACATTCAGAAAATGAAGATTATGGCGTCTGGTCCCATCACTTCATGGGAAACAGATGGGGAAACAATGGCAGACTTTATTTTTGGGGCTCCAAAATCACTGCAGATGGTGATTGCAGCCATGAAATTAAAAGACGCTTACTCCTTGGAAGGAAAGTTATGACCAACCTAGATAGCATATTCAAAAGCAGAGACATTACTTTGCCAACAAAGGTCCGTCTAGTCAAGGCTATGGTTTTTCCAGTGGTCATGTATGGATGTGAGAGTTGGACCGTGAAGAAAGCTGAGTGCCGAAGAATTGATGCTTTTGAACTGTGGTGTTGGAGAAGACTCTTGAGAGTTCCTTGGACTGCAAGGAGATCCGACCAGTCCATTCTGAAGGAGATCGGCCCTGGAATTTCTTTGGAAGGAATGATGCTAAAGCTGAAACTCCAGTACTTTGGCCACCTCATGCGAAGAGTTGACTCATTGGAAAAGACTCTGATGCTGGGAGTGATTGGGGGCAGGAGGAGAAGGGGACGACAGAGGATGAGATGGCTGGATGGCATCACTGACTCGATGGACATGAGTCTGAGTGAACTCCAGGAGCTGGTGATGGACAGGGAGGCCTGGCGTGCTGTGATTCATGGGGTCGCAAAGAGTCGGACACGACTGAGTGACTGAATCGAACTGAAACAGCATGGAGGTAACACAGCTCCTCCCATCAACAGAAAATTAGATTAAAGATTTACTGAGCATGGCCTCACTCATCAGAATAAACCTAGTTTTCCCCTCAATCAGTCTCCTATCAGGAGGCTTCCATAAGCATCTTATCTTTCTCCATCAGAGGGCAGACAGAATGAAAACCACAATCACAGAAAACTAACCAATCTAATCACATGGACCACAGCCTTGTCTAACTCAATGAAACTATGGGCCATGCCTTGTAGGGCCACCCAAGATGGATGGGCCATGGTGGAGAGTTCTGACAAAATGTGGTCCACTGGAGAATGGAATGCAAATCACTTCAGTATTGCCTTGAGAACACCATGAAGAGTATGAAAAGGCAAAAAGATAGAACAATGTAAGATGACCTAACATTCCTGGACCTAACATTCCAGGTTCCTTTGCAATATTTCTCTTTACAGCATCGAACCTTCCCTCCATCACCAGTCACATCCACAACTAGGTGATGATTTTGCTTCAGCTCTGTCTCCATTCTTTCTGGAGTTATATATCCACTGATCTCCAGTAGCATATGGGGCACCTACCGACCTGGGGACCGATTGGAATCTAGTAAAAATGAAAACACATGTTAAATAAATATACCATATTTTAAACTATCATTTGCATGTATATTAAAAATGTATTAGATGTGAAAATAGCAAAACAACAACAAAAGCGAAATTTGGAAAAATACTGTAAAGAATTAAATGCCCACAAATGTCATAAATTAGAAAATGAATTCTTACACAACTATCAAAAATGAATAAACTAGAGCAGGTGTTAGCAAACTTTCTCTGTAAAGGGCCCAAAAGCAAGAATTTTAGTTTCGAGAACCTCATGTTTTCTGCTGCATATACTTTTTAAAATAAATCCTTTTGCACCACCTGTGAAGCCCTTAAAATATATTAAAAGACAAAAAGGTTTTTAGCTTATGGGCTTAAAAAAAAAAAAAAAAAACAGGTACCAGATTTATTCCATTGGCCATAGTTTTCTGAGTCCTGAACTAAAGATATAAAAGACAGGAAAGTGAATTCCAGAATCCCAGAAATGTATCTGAGAGACCAACAAAGCAAGTCAATGATATCAGAATAAATGTTGTAATATATTTGGTATATTGTATACAATGTATACTGTAAATATTGCATAGTATAAAAATAAATATAATAACATTTAAAGTTGAGAAATAAGTAATCCTAAGTGAATTATTGCCTAGGATTCCATAGACATAGATCTCTTTTAAAAAGTCATATCAATGATAAACAAAATTTAAAACAAAGCATACCTCCGAAGAGAAAAATGCAGTTGTCTTTAGAGGTGGCACCCAGAACATTTTTAGCAGCACTAGAAATGTTCCTTTTGTAGGGGGATCTTTTCAGTACATAGGTATGCATCTTCAGTTCAGTTCAGTCGCTCAGTCGTGTCCGACTCTTTGCGACCCCATGAATCGCAGCACGCCAGGCCTCCCTATCCATCACCAACTCCTGGAGTTCACTCGGACTCATGTCCATCGTGTCAGTGATGCCATCCAGCCATCTCATCCTCTGTCATCCCCTTCTCCTCCTGCCCCCAATCCCTCCCAGCATCAGAGTCTTTTCCAATGAGTCAACCCTTCGCATGAGGTGGCCAAAGTATGCATCTTACTTATATATTAAAAGCATTATATAGAAATTTTGTGGTTTTGTATGTGTTTAATATTTAGCTTAATAAAATGTTCATGTAAATTTGAATGGGAAATGGTTGATAAATATCAGAAATACTATAGCTTAGAAACAGATATTTACAAATGATTGGACTATTTGAGTCCCTCCTCTGCCCTTTGATCCTGGGCTTCCCTGGTAGCTGTTAGTAAAGAACCCACCTGCAATGCAGGAGACCCAGGTTTGATTCCTAGGTCTGGAAGATCCTCTGGAGAAGGGATAGGCTACCCACTCCAATATTCTTGGGCTTCCCTGGTGGCTCAGATGGTGAAGAATCTGCAGGCAAAATGGAGACCTGGGTTCGATCCCTGGGTTGGGAAGATCCTCTGGAGGATGGCATGGCAACCGGCTTCAGTATTCTTGCCCAGAGAATCCTCTGGCTGGTTACAGTGCTGCTGCTGCTGCTGCTTCTAAGTCACTTCAGTTGTGTCCGACTCTGTGCGACCCCAGAGACGGCAGCCCACCAGGTTCCCCCGTCCCTGGGGTTCTCCAGGCAAGAACACTGGAGTAGGTTGCCATTTCCTTCTCCAATGTATGAAAGTGAAAGGTGAAAGTGAAGTCGCTCAGTCGTGCCTGACTCTTAGCGACCCCATGGACTGCAGCCTACCAGGCTCCTCCGTCCATGGGATTTTCCAGGCAAGAGTACTGGAGTCGGGTGCCTTTGCCTTCTCTGGGTTACAGTGCATGGGGTCGCAAAGAGTCTGGACACGACTGAGCGACTAAGCACAGCACACCTTAGCCACATATGAATGGAAACTAATATGCAAATATACTCAGATCTCCACATTCAAGAAAAGTGTGTAATTTAGAAGAAATTTAGAAGAAACATACAATTAATGCTTCCAACTAGTCTGACATTTAGAATTGTGATCAAACAACCAAGGATCATGAGATATTTGAGAATAACAACATTAAAGAGATAATGCATTAAAGACAAAAACTAATGAGAAGAAAAATCTGACAGTGTAGAAACATTCTTTTGTTACATTGAGAGCATTTGAGAGGAAATTTCAGTTCTAAATACAGAATAGATTTGCTATGAGAATGAAATAATCAGAAAATTTACTATTTTTATTGAAATTTAAGCTATTATATTAATAAATGGATTTGACTATAGATTTAGGATTTTAGAGGAAGATAAAATTGATTACTTTTTTATTGTAGAGGCAAAATATCATTGAGATGAAAACCATTTGAGAAAAATTGGGTTCTAGCTAAGGAGGTGCTCATTTTCATTTTATTTTTTCATTTTTATTTTTTTCTCCTTTACTCAGTGAAGGTATTAAGCATGATATATTTATTCATTTTCATTTTATAGCAGTGTTAGTAGCAGAGGAAAAAGACAACGGATGGGGGGAATTATCTAGGATATAATTAAGAATAATTTCAATTCCCAATTCATATTTTTTTTTGGTCATGGTGACCTGATTTCCCTTTGGAAGAGTCTACTGTAATTGTTAATCACGATGACAGGCCCCTCCAACTCAGGCTGGTGTTAGATATATGATTTAAAGAAAGCTAATTAAGTATTTCTCCTGTTTTTAAGTAGTTCAGTTTTTAAGCCTTCCTTTATACCCTGTGAGTTGCTAAGTATCCACTGTGCTGTGTATAGTCCCTCAGTTGTGTCTGACTGTTTGCAATCCCATGGACTGTAGCCTACCAGCCTCCTCTGTCCATGGAATTTTCCAGGCAAGAATACTGGAGTGGGTAGCCGTTCCCTTCTCCAGGGGATCTTCCCAACCCAGGGATTGAACCCAGGTCCCCAGCATTGCAGGCATATTCTTTAATGTCTGAGCCACCAGGGAAGCCCATGGTTACTGTTTTGTTTTGGTTTTTTATTTTTTCCTTTTGAGTAAGTTCAGTACTTAACATTATTGAAGAATATCTTTAGGGAATTTTCTTCAAAAAATAATTATTTGAAATGGGACAATATGTATGTATTCTAACAAAGGCCAAAGAACCTCATCTTCATAGTAACACTGGTTTTCACAGTACTCTCTCAGATTGTATTCTAAGATCAGCTGTTTTAATATGGAAAGAAATTATTATTCAGGGGATTTAAGCTTTCCATTAATGTAAAAAGTGGCTCATTTACCTAGATTCATCCCGATTATCTTGCTGAAAGTGAAAGTAAAGTCACTCAGTCCTATCCGACTCTTTGCAACCCCATGGACTGTAGCCTACCAGGCTCCTCAGTCCATGGAATTTTCCAGGCAAGAGTACTGGAATGGGTTGCCATTTCCTTCTCCAAGGGATCTTCCCAACCTAGGGATCAAACCCGGGTCTCCTGCACTGCAGGCAGACGCTTTACCGTCTGAGATTATCCTGCTAGCTCCACAATAATTCTCAGTCTCTGTATTTGTTGCAGTTACAAGTATATGGCTAGCATTATCCATCATTTCCTTGATCTCAAATGAGTGTTTGGTTGGATCTCTTTTTTTTAGTTCCATCAACTGTCCATATGATCTCGTTTAGTCACATACTTTGAATAGCATATATGCATTTATGAAAACTAAATTCCATCCTCAGATTATACCTTTCCTCTGAACTTAGACTGAATCTCAGATGCAGACTTGAGACTCTACTTATGAAATATATAATGAGCATCCACACTCCATATGTCTAAAATCAAACTGCTGGTTTCTCTTCTTTCAAAGCTGAAATCAACCACTCTCTTATTTTTTAGTTGTTCTGCCCAAATCTTGGAGTTCCTCTTGACTTCAGTGTTTCTTCTCCATCTTCACATCTTGCATACATCAAACCCTATACACACAGCCATAAGCCACCATTTTCACACTCTTAGGTACCATCATATCTTGCCAGAATTTTTAAAAAGCTGATCTTCCTGCTTCTAACTCTGCCTTGCCAGTTACAATACAGCAGATAGGTGATATTTTAAAAATATAACAAGATCTTGTTATTCAAGAGCTTAAAACTCACCACTAGCTTCACATTAAAAAAAAAAAAAAAAAGTTTTTACAATGGCAATTAAACCCCAAAGGATTTGCCCACTACTTCCATTACCTACCATTTTTGCCTACGCATACTCTGCTCTAGGCACAGGGTTCTTTATTCTTTTACTACTTTTGACCTAAGACTTTGAGTCTGCTTTATCTTCTATAATCCCTTTACTATGGCTACCTTTATGGATAACTCCGTCACTTTTGAAAATTCTCTCCTCAAATACTTTGCTTTCAATGATCATTAGAAAATAGTAATAACTTCCACCTCCTTTTCCAGGAGGTCTCCAAACCCTTTACCTCCAAAACCCTTATTATTGTTTATTTAATGTATAATTACTCACTTTCTTTTTGATTATCTGTTTTCTCATTCTAAAGTTCAATTTTTAAATTGGGTTGAATTTTTGTCTGTTCTATTCATTGTTCTTTCTGGACATTTAATACAACCACTTCATTGTGGAATGAATAGTGTAAGAATAGGTAGGTTGCTCTATCATTTTTTTTCATTATCTGCATTTTAGTCTGTCAGAAATAATAAATAAAAGTTTAAATTTACAATACTATCTTTTCCATAAAAGAACTGAAAAATTGCATCATTGTAATAATAAATGTATATTTTAATGGTCAACTGTTTATAAGCATTAGTAGATTACTTAAAAACATAGGTGAAGTTTTTTATGCAAAATAAAAAAAAACAAGGCAATTTTTTATAAATGAAAAATGCATGGAAATTCAATACAACCTCATAACAAAATTCATTACAAGCTGTGATTTTTATCTGAGTTACAGGACCTTAGTCAGTGCTATTTAATGATATAGATTTTCAGTTTGAAAATTAATTCATATTTTTATCTAATTACTGACTCCCTGAGAGATCCTGATCATTTTATTTAGCCTAGTCATTATCAGATTTATCATGCACAAAGACAGTTAATTTTTCTTCCAAAATGTAATATATAAATGATGATATTATATGTTCTTGAGATATATAGATTTTTTTTTTTTTTTTTTGGTCTCTAAATAAATTTGAAGAAAGATGACTGGACATATGTTCTAGCAAAAAAAAACAGGCTTGTCACAACTCCGTACAGGAGGACAAGGTCCTGACTTTCCCAAGTCAGCGCTCTTCCAAAACATCATTTTAGCTCCTGTCACCAGAGGCTTCCCTTGTGGCTCAGCTGGTAAAGAATCTGCCTGCAATGCAGGAGACCTGGGTTCAATCCCTGGGTTGGGAAGATCCCCTGGAGAAGGGAAGGGCTCTCCACTCCAGTATTCTGGCCTGGAGAATTCCATGGACTATGTAGTCCATGGGGTTGCAAAGTGCCAGGCATGACAGGGCAACTTTCACTTTATTTCACTATTGTCACTGAGCAACCCCTAAATAAGTGACTGCAGTTGAGTAGTAAGATAAGAAATGCACACCCTTCTATGTCTCCTGTTTTCCCTGTGCAACTTGTTGCCTAGAATTCAACACACACAAATCCCACAATCAGTCTAAAAAGACAGAGATCCAGACTATTTTTTAAAAAGTCATAAGTGAAGAAGCAAATTTAGTTGCTATTTTTTTGTTGTCTCATTATTTAAAATTGGTGTGGAAAATAATAATTAATATTCAGTCCCATGAGCCTATAACACTTTCCCAAGTCATTATTACTAGAGAAATAAAATAATTTTATCTCTTTCATAAAAATGGCTATTTTAATACTACAAATAATGATAGTATTAATACTAGAATAAAATGAATTAAATAGTATGAATATAAAGAATAATGTAACTATTTAAAGTGATCACAAGTCCATTACTACAAATAAATTTAGTAATAATTGGTCCTAGTCATAACATTTCTTAAACTAAACCTGGTAACTGGCAATATTTTCCACAAGGAAAAATAAAATATTAAAAAAATATGCCTCTAAATATAAACAGTTAAGTGAAAAATTCAGATGATTCTGGAATACTTCTAATGTGTTTTAAAGTCTATATTCTCTTTATTGTGGAGCCTTTTGCCACAATGGACTACATAACAGAGCATTTAAGTTTATTTTATGTGAAACTCACATTGTTTGAATAAATATATAAATGATAGCCTAACCATACTGATAGGCCAGAAATATTTTGATTATCTGGCTGAAGCTATAAAACTTCAACATTACAAAAATGTCATTAAGTAGAGAAGCAAGAAAAATACTTTCATCTATGTTTTCTTCAACTATTCATGAGTTTCTTCAAGTGGATTCTGGAGGAAAGACCCATAATTTTACTTGAGGACACAAAGCCTCAGTCAGTATACTATACTTCTAGTTCAAAGAATGCAAGAAAACCAAACCAGCAAAGCAAAGTTATTTGATGTTGCTTTGTGTTAGGATCCAGGAAAAATAACTGCTTTGATCAATTTGGTGCCTTGAAAATATCCTCTAGTCAAACCACTGAAGAACAATCTTTGATTACAATTGCATAGTATATGTGCCCATCCACAGCTGAATTTGGTGTATAGGTTTTCAAAAAGGAAAACAAGATGGAATTGCTCAATATGTATATATTAATTTCTATCTCATTAAATAAGGAAAAGTTTTTTCCCTTTTGTCTCATGACCCCAATTGAAAATAATTGTAATATTTACTCAGACTCATAAAAGAAATATGTGAAAGGAATATAAGTTTTTAAAAATGCAAAATATGGCCCAACTGATGAAAGAATGTGGCCTGAAGTTAAACAACTTCATTATGTATCATACACTGAGAAAGAAATGTTTATGTCAAACACTTCTTTGCAATTGTAATATAATACCTGTCTTATAATCATTAAAGAACAAGTATATGGATTCAAAAGCAATTTTTTTAATATATATTAACAGGGAAGGATGTGAAAATTATTCTCTTAAGATATTATTTATTGTGTGTCCATTCCATTTTAATACTCTTATTAAAAATACTTTTAATTAATCCTCAAGTAAGTTGAGAAGTAGATATTATTATTCTAGTTATACAAATGAGAGAAATGATTTTCAGAGATTCTAGAGAACAGTCAAAAGGCTAGCAAGTGACTGGTGAAATTTGAAACTATATCTTTAGCACAAAGGATATCACATAAAAATATAGCACCTTGTTATTCATGGGTGACCCTCTCCCCAAAATAGATTCTATGATGTAGAAAATAGAATGATAACTTGGAGGTAACACCAACAACTGCATCTTACTTACACTGAGTTTTAGATAATAAAATTATCCAAAGTCATCTCGCCCAATACTAGAGACACTTCTACAGTATAACAGTAGGAATCAGACTCAATCTTGAAGTTTTGAAAACAAAACACAGAGCAATGTGTATTACCAAACCAGTGCCCTGTAATTTTGCTGAATGTATGTAAACACTGATGCCCAAATACACAATGTTGTTTTTTTTTGTTTTTGTTTTGCTTGTATAGATGTTATCTAACTTCCAGATAAGTATACATTCATGAAAAATAGACATTCAAAAGCCTTTTACAAAATGTACAACTAATTTTCATAACAATAAAGTTTTCAAACAATTCAGTGTGATTGTTAAGAAAAAATATCTCTTTTTCACCATTTGTATGAAATTGTACTTTTAGTATAGAAGGAAAATGCAATCTTTTAAACTCTCTCATGTTACTAAAATGCAAGTCAATTACTTTTATGCCTTCTTAAAATATCTTCTTATTTCATGCTAATAGTATTTCAGTATATTTGAAAAGATAAAGTGTATTTGAAAACTAAAAATGCAAATGTCTTCATTTCAAAACCTGTTCAAAATGGCACAGAGTAATGTTTTAGTTTATATCCATCAAGTACAATTTTACATCTTTGTTCAATATGGATTATTAACTATCTTTGACTTCTATAAGAGAGTTTTGTAGGATATTTAAAAAAACTAATGTGGAAAAGATGCCAAGCATATTTGCCAGAAATCTCCTATAATGTCAGCTGCAAAATATACAACTAATAATAATCACAATTTCTATTGACAGAGTTTTTTAAATTGGTGCATAAGTTAGTATTTATCCTAACTTCTCTTGAGATCATTAAAACCACCAGTACTATATAAACTCTATTTAAAAATGGGCTAAATGAAAAAAATTCTTTGAGTAAACTTTAAAGACCTTTGGAAAACTTTGTATGCTCAAAGTAATTACCTAAAGGTATTTATAAACAACATTCCATAAGATTGTCTCCAAAACTTTCACTTTAAAATGCAAATTACCCTATCCAATGTTCAATTGTATAGATTAAAAAAAAAAAAAAAAGACACAACAGGCTTTCATCACCCTTAACTAACATTGTCTCAAAATTTATATCACCCTTTCACTGATTTTGGTTCATGTTTTACACTTTATTGAAGTAGAATGAGGAAGTATATGAAAAAGTTTCAAAGAACATAGTAGGATAATCATGATTCTAAATAGACAGTAGATTTTCCTATTGGAAAATATCAGGAAACTTCGGATGGAAAGAAAATTAGAAGAATCAAAGTTAGCTGATTCAGTATGTGACTGAAGTTGAGCAGCATTATAGAAGCAAAAAAAGAGTCATATTTTCATCAATATTTTATTTATTACATTTAACATGTTATTGATAATAAAGTGTATTTTTAGACTTAAATCATACCCAATATATGTATTTGGTTTATTTTATTGACTTTTTAATTCTAGGTAACTCTGAATATAGTGGGAAAATGTACAAAATTTAGCAGAGAATTATGGTATGTGTAAAAAGTAGTGAATTCCACTTAGTGGTCTAAAGAAGAAAATTTTGAGAGATCATGTTGCTTACACAAAGGTACGTTGTCTGCAAGTACACTTTGAGTGAATTTGTAGTAATATTAAAGCATCATCAAATGTAAAGATTCAAGTAAAGTAATAATTTAATAAAATGCAATTATTATATTCAACAAGGTGAAATTTTATCCAATAAATATTAAAGTTTGGGGCACAGAAGCTCTAATTTCCCATTGCCTAGCTCTCTAAAAATGGGCACAAAGTTATTTCGCTCTCCTAGATCTCAGTTTACAAATATTTTAAAATCAAAGTTGTAGACTAAGATTTGCAAACATGCCTCAATGCCTACAGGTGCAGACAAGGGGTGTTTATAGTGAAGCCACCACGTTGCACCTGTGTTAGTGGTACGGACTGTACAGAGTATGCCTTTTCCTGAGATAAAGGAGGAAGCTGGCACTCAAGCCCCTGTCAGTCACTCACTTATGGAAATGCATGTCCTATGTAGCCAGAATCTTTGATGTTAGGAGATAATCTAGAAATTGCCATTAAACATAATGCCCAAATTATTAAACATTGTATCAAAAAACAGAAGTTATTGTTCATCCAACTCTTTGTGACCCCATGTACTGCAGCATGCCAGGCTTCCCTGTCTTTCACCATCTGTTGGAGTCTGCTCAAATTCATGTATATTGTGTCAATGATGCTGTCAAAACATCAACATGGCCAACAAATAAGGGTCAAACAAATCACAGAAAAGGGCCTATTGGGAAGCAGATTAAAAACTTCTGCCCAAGAATGCCTTTTAAAAGAATATAAGAGGAGCATCTTCCTCCAGATCTGTCTTTATTAATGGTTTATAACAAAGGATAATTCAGGAAATATGTTTGGATAAGTGGGATGAGTTTATAGGGCTTGAAACTGAAATCTTCCCACTTATATGAAAGTATTCTTTTATTATTTCCACATACATAAATTCAAATCTTTCCTCAAATCTTCTTTTCTACTACAAAAGGTCAGGACTTGCAAGCTGGGATTTGAAACTTTGGAGAAAATAGTGAAAAACAAAACAAAACAAAAAAAATCATGAGTGTGAAGATGCTTGCATGTAAGTGAGAAGCCATGAAAAATTACAGAAATCCAATATCCTGCTTAGAAACAAATCTAAAAACTTTGTCATTTTATTGCAATTTTACTATCCTTATAAAATTAATTTTAATCACAGTATTACTGCCATGCATTTCTTTTAATTGTATGTTTGGGGGCTTCCCTGATAGCTCAGTTGGTAAAGAATCCACCTGTACTGAAGCAGACCTGGGTGTGATTCCTGGGAAGATCCACTGGAGAAGGGATAGGCTACCCACTCCAGTATTCTTGGGCTTCCATTTTGGCTCAATTGGTAAAGAATCTGCCGGCAATGCAGGAGACCCTAGTTTGATTCCTGGATTGGGAAGATCCACTGGAGAAAGGAAAGGTTACCCAGTCCAGTATTTTGGCCTGGAGAATTCCATGGATTATAGAGCATGGGGTCATAAAGAGTCAAACATGACTGAGTGACTTTTGCTTTCGCTTCAAAAAATAAGCCACTTTCTTAAATCTGAATTATTTGTTTTGGTAGCTATATTAACTTTCCAAAAGAACATTATGTTTATTTCATAAGAAATGTGTTTTCTTTAAATATCTTACAAAAAGTTATTTGAATATGTTTATATCGTTTCTCAGAATCTTTTCTTTTGAAACCCAAGGAAGGTCACCTAGAGACCTCGAAAGCATCATGGAAGGCTGATGGAGGAGGCAAGTCTGAGAAAGAGAATACCAGATTCCTATCCCCATCAGAGCCAGGATACAGCTTGAAAAACGGTGGTTTGTAGTTATTTAACTTTTATTCATAATCTTCTTATTATTTCTCCATAGTTTGAACAAGATGATTTTTAAAGAAATATTCAGAGAATAAAAACAACTCCTGGGGGAAAATTGTATCAGATATTTATTAAAAGTTTACTAGAAATTTAAATTGAAAGATATAATTATTTATGCCACAGAAAGAAGCAAACTAAATAAAAAGGTAGTGGTAAAAACAGTGTCCACAGTTAAAAGTCAGTAAATAATACCTAAAATTGCAAAGCCAAAAAAGGAAGGATCTAAAACTGCCATTTAGTATCACTTAGGTAAGTGAGGATAAACAAGAAATATCATAAAATAATTTTTGAAATAATATCCTCCGGGGAAGTGGAAATAGTCCAGACAGTAGTGTGTTTGTAATTAAGAAGTCACACAGAATTATTTAATGTGATTTAGAAACATCCTTAAAAACATAACCCCTAAAAATAAAAACAAATGCGAACCAAGTTAGATTTAGAACTATTAACATCAGAATGCTATTCATTCCTCTAGTTTATATCTTTATATTATTTATTGAGCATTTACTATATCCTAGACATATTCTGGAATTTGTGAAAACAACCAGCCCACAAATTTGCCTTCATGGGACTTATAATCCAATATAAGGATTAAAGAATATACATGTTAGTAAAATACATTGCATTTTAATGAAGGTAGGTGGGCCGAAAGAAGACAAAGCAGGACTGGAGAATAACAAGCAAGCAGAGGCTTCGGACACGAAGTTTATGATTTTCTGCAATAGTTTCTAATGTTAGCATTATTTCACCACTTCTCATATATAGCTTATCTCTGTCTGTGCACTTATTTTCTGACTACTAAAATGGCCACCCTTTGCTGTGTGTTTTCTTTACATAATTGCTTCTGCTTCTTGAAATCTGATTTAGTCAGTACTTTGGATATTACCTGTTCCTTATGGGTTTCTACTTCATGACTTTGGCAGTTTAATCTTCACTGAGAAATCTGCAATAGTACCCATTCAAATTTTTAAGAGTAATATTCAAAATGGCCCTGCTGCTCACTGTTCTTTCAAAGCTATTCAAACTAGATTTCTCTTTAGTGATGATTTCATGCTTTATGGACTGGCTGCCCTTGGGTCAAGTGTCCTTCCATGAGCAAATCAAATGTGGCTGTGGCACATGTACAATTTATTATTAATAAGACTGTGCCTCAACAGGCTCACAGACAAATAGGATTACTACATGGCATGACTGTATGGCACGGATTACTGCAGGGTCTATATGGCAGTTTGATACTCAAATAGAGTCTTAAAAGAAAATGGATTGAAAGCAGAAAATCTTATGCTTGGAATATAAATCAGCATTAATATAGAGATAAATTTACATATTTATCTTACTCTGGTGCTAATTTTTGGTTTTTCGAAGTAAAATCAAACCAATTGTGAACATAACATCTGAAGATTTTCCTGCATAAACTCAATATAGATTGTTAAAACATTTCCACTTAGAAATTGTTTAAGCTGAAATTAATTTCACCTTTCTCTTAGCTTTTTCCCTCCCCACCCCCCAATCTCTCCCTCCCTTTCTCTCTCTCTCTCTGATTGGTGTGAATTTATTACATATTCCTACTTCTTGATCAGTTTTATTTTAATTTCTTTTTTACTAAAAAGAGATAAGTTTACAAAATTACTTACTTACTTTTCATATGATTTAATGCTTCATTGCTCAAAATACTTAAAAGTTGTTTCACAAAATAACAGTTCATGATGCTTTTTGAAATGGATATTCTAGAAAATGGATAGATAGAGAAGTATTCATAAAAAGCAGCCTAACCCAATTACTTACACTGCTGATAAATCTTAATACTTCACCCTGTTTTCATGATAATAGTAATCTTTCCTTTAAAACAGGGTTCAATAACTATCATAAACTAGTAAGAGTGTGAATTTGGCCCTGCTGGGATAAATCATAGTGAATATATCAGAAATTCTATGCATTTTCCCCTCAAATAATAGTCCCAGAAAGTGTTTCAACTACTTTAAATATATTTTATAAAAACATACTTTTATAGCTACATTGTGTTAGAAATGAACCAATTTTATGTAAATGAACATTCTGCATTCTGCAGATAAAACATGCTAATTTTACCAATTTCAGACATCTGTGACAGAATTTCTAACCTACCCAACTGGATTAAGCTGACAAATATGAAAAAGTAATACATGGTTAGTCACCTTTTAATTCTTACATTTACATTAAACTACCACTTCAAAGGGCAAGGGTAATTTCACACTTTTAAAGTTTTAAATAGCTTTTATTTCAACTTAAACAAAATATGCCAATATTAAAACACAGTTATAATGACTGTTTTATTCTCTTTTATGACTTCTATTTAAAATATATTGAATAATATAACTTCCTCCTCCCAAATAACTAACATCCATACAGTTCTGTGAACATTATTGTCTTATAATTCTTTATTTCCAAGATTTTCTATGTGGGAAATGTGTACATCTAGGAGCAGATTTTCAATGCTATACCTATAAGCTTTCCCTAAATTTATTGTTTTTGGTCTATAATGCCTAATTACATAAAATTTGCATATTTGAACATATAATTATGCTGTGCACTCGAGTCATAGAATAATAAGAATACAGTAGTCACATGTTTATAACATTCTATTACGTGCTAGACCTTTTGGAAACAGTTTTTGCATATGTGAAATCATTTAGCCCTCACCACCACTCTATGAATTAGATCCTATTCACTTCACATTTAATTTACAGTAAATAAACAGATGGAGAAGGCAATGGCACCCCACTCCAGCACTCTTGCCTGGAAAAATCCCATGGACGGAGGAGCCTGGTGGGCTACAGTCCATGGGGTCGCTAAGAGTCGGACACGACTGAGCGACTTCACTTTGACTTTTCACTTTCATGCATTGGAGAAGGAAATGGCAACCCACTCCAGCGTTCTTGCCTGGAGAATCCCAGGGACGGGGGAGCCTGGTGGGCTGCCGTCTATGGGGTCGCACAGAGTCGGACATGACTGAAGCGAGGAATGGGCTTCTCTGGTGGCTCAGTGGTAAAGAATCCAACTGCAATGCAGGAGACTCAGGTTCATTGTCTGGGTCAGGAAGATCCCCTGGGGAAGGAAATGGCAACACACTCCAGTATTTTTGACTGGGAAATCCCATGGACAGAGGAGCCTGGTGAGCTACAGCCCACGGTGTCCCAAAAGAGGGGACACAACTAACTAAACAACAAGAATAAACAGAGGAACAAAGCTTATGTTATTTATTAAGTTCCCCCAATTTATATGCTTTCAAAGGTTCAAGACAGTCTGCTGTCAAAATCTTATAATATAGATGCTTTAGGAACACTAAAGTAAGGCATTTTGTAATAACAAGTTTTACATTTCAGTTCAGGTCTTGCAGTTTGTGGTGTATTTGAATATTAATATTAAGAATGATTCAGGTAATATTAACTTTTTCTTTTACATGTGACATTTCAGCATCATTATGTCTATGCCTTAAGAGAAAATTATTTCCCTTTATAGACAGCTCTCAAGTATTATTATTGAAAGTCAATGCCAAAATAGATTTAAAATATTTACCTTCAGTATCATACATAATGATTTGTACTATTTGGTACAATGAATCTTAAACAGAAAACGAGATCTATCGCAGAAGCTATTTTCCATTAAGTTCAAAAGACTTTCCTTTCCTTTATAGATATATATATAGTCAATGACTGATTTCATTTCACAAACTCCCGCACGTTTGTCCACTTGAATAACAAGCTTAATTTCCAGCTTTCTAGTTAGTGTTGGTAGTGTCAGCACTTGAAGGATACTGCTTTCTTGCCCCTAGTTACCATAGGGAAACTGTAGAACTGGCTGGGGTGCACGGATTTTAGGAAGTAAAAATATTAGTCTATGAGAACATCTTTTAGCCATTCATACCAGCCAGAAATAGCTGAGAGAGAAGCAAAACCTTACAACTAGACCCACTGTAATGAACTCTAAGAACAACAAATACAAGGAGTGCACTCCTTAAAATATTAATAACACAAAATAAAAGAGTAAACTCCCTAGAAACAAAAGTGTATCATTTAAAATTTTTAAGAATCAAATTTATATTAAGCTGTTCAACAGTATTGCTAGATGCATACAAGACCACAATTTTTATTTAGTTATGTACCCTGTAAAGACATTGGCAAAAAAGATTGCTAGGTGTCTCCAATAGAATACTATGAACTGATTCAAGGCCATCCTTTGTGATTAACTGATTCTAGACTTTGATTGCCTTTAATTTACAACTTGTAATCTGTAGGTAACTGAAAGTTATGCAAAGTAATTCTGATCTTTGAAAATGCAAATGAGTTTTGTTCAGTAGAGATTCAATTGATTTTCTCTCTCTACCTCCTTCCCTGCTACTCTTGAAAAAAGCCAGTTTTTAGTCCATTTGTAAATTCCTTTCAATATTATTTACTCAAAATAAAGTTATGTTTCTTTGAATTCTCTTTTTAACTGACTGCAAAAGCTCCCTGGCTGCTTCTTTAATACTGAGTTAAATAAATTTTTTTTTTTTTTGAATTTTTGAAGTTTGATTTTATTTATTATTTTTTTTTCTAATTTTATTTTATTTTTAAACTTTACATAATTGTATTAGTTTTGCCAAATATCAAAATGAATCCGCCACAGGTATACATGTGTTCCCCATCCCGAACCCTCCTCCCTCCTCCCTCCTCCCTCCTCCCTCCCCATACCATCCCTCTGGGCCGTCCCAGTGCACCAGCCCCAAGCAAGAGTTCATCATCTATATCTGTATGAGAGTCATAATTTTATTTTATTTTTTTGGAAATATAGTTTTAAAAAATTTTAGAAGTCTGCCACTGAGATGCCCAGTGGATTAATTCACCTGCTAGAACTAGATTGCCTCCTATGGGCTACTAAGCTGAGACATTTTGACTCCTTGAGGTGAATCCAAATAGTGACAGAATTTGTTGTTTCTCCAATTTCCGTTTTCTTTACCATGTATTTCTCTCTCTCTCTCTCTCTCTTATTTTTATGGTCAGTAAGTCACAAGCAGTGATTAGGAATCTGGGTCTATAGCTTTCTCATTTTATGATTTCTGTAAAAATGTGTTAGTGGTTTATAGAGATCTATTACGTGCTTGATAGAAGTGGGAGAGAATTGGCTTATTAACCCTTTTTGTTGGGCTAATAGACTCAAACATGTCCAGTTTGAGTTCAAATCTGTCAAAAATTTTGATTACTGTGGGCTATAGTCCATGGGGTTGCAAAAGAGTCAGACATGACTTAGCAACTAAACAACAACAAAAAATAAAAATGAACATTTTTTTCATATCTTAATTGGTGAACATCTGTGTTTTTGTGCTTGCTATTGTCTCAAGGCTGAAAATATAAAATTACAACTATATGTTTATCTTTGTGTCTGTAAGCATCTCTGTAATTCAGAAAGATTTTAGCATCTCATAGTGTAAATATGTAATACTTTCTTATGTCTGGAAAGTATTAAGCAGCTAGCCTATATGTTCTCTTAAAGTAAAGGAGAGCTGTCCTAATGGACTTACCAAGAAAAATAAGCACTCATATAAGGATTACACTTCTAAATTTGCAGATGATGAAATTCTACTTCTACAGTATAAAAATATACTATAATTAAAAGATAAAGAAAGAATTTTTATATAAACTAACCCAGAAATCTTAAGGACTGCAAATTCATCTTCCCAACCCAGGACTCAAACCAGGGTGTTCTGCATTGCAGGCAGATTCTTTACTAGCTGAACTACCAGGGAGGCCCCAAATTGGGTAAAACTGACCAAAAAATGTACTAACTCCAGCTTAATAAAAATAACTATGCCTTCTATAATTAATTAGTTCAGGGTAAAAACACTTTTTATTCTACTTAATATGATTATTCTAGGTGGATGTGGTTTTACTAAATGTATACAGGTTTACTGATCAAATAAGTAACATTATTCTTATAAACTCCCTTTTACGAGAATGTGGGGGAATACCATTTCCCTGTACTTCTTGGTGCTCCTAAAAGTGCCCTAGACTCCTGAAACATGAAATGTGTATGATATGAAGCTAGAGAATGCTTGCTTTCACTTCTCCCAGAAATATTTTCATGTTCATATACCATGAGAGATTAGATCTTTAGTCATTAATCTCTGATTTGTCTTTTATGCTCTGTCTATGATCTGTCATTTATGATCTGTCTATGCTCTGATAGGAAAGGATAATAAACTTCTGTTATATCCCCTAGACAGTCCTGTGATGACAACTTGTACTAGGTCTTAAGTTAAGGCCCAAGAAGACTGAAACACATAGATACTTACATCTCAGAAGGGATGAAGCTCAGAATTAGGAATCTGTAACTTGGAAAATCTTGTTATAGTCCTATTTACCTGGATCTTAGAAAGATTTATTTACATATCTTAAAAAGAATAGGGTGAAAATCCTTTCCTCCGAGCATCAAACAGTAGTAGCTCTGGGTTTTTGTTTGTTTATTGGTTTGGTTTGGTTTTCTCCATCTCCTTTTGAAAGTAGTGCCTGTCCTAGTCCTGAGTTGTGTCTGGCTCTTTGCAACCTCATGGATTGTAGCCTGCCAGGTTCCTCTGCCCATGGGATTATCCCATCAAGAATACTGGAGTGGGTTGTCATTTTCCCCTCCAGGGGATCTTCCGCACCCAGAAATCGAATCCCTGTCCCTTGTGTCTCCTGCATTGGCAAGCAGACTCTTTATCACTGCTCCCTGGAGGGGCAGAAATCTCTCTTCTGTATAAAAATAGAGAGGAGGTTTTCAGTCCCTCATCTTCATCTTGTAATCCTCTCATACATGACCTTTGGAACTAAGGGGTGGGGGACTGAGGCCATTGTGTCACTAGGCTGCTGATCTGCTTGAATCAATAAATAACTTTTTTCTCCAGCTATAGCTGTGCAAGTAGGATAATATATCACACCCTTCACTATTACTAACAAAACACGGAAATTCTCAGAAACCATCAGTGTTCATAATCTTTCTGTTTAGTAGTCTTGGTGGTTAGTTGCTTGATTTTAGAGAATGAGTCAAATGCTACCAGACATAATATCAGTTGTTATTAAAAATGATATCTTGATCTCAACCTTATTTTTTAATTTAAATTTAGCCTTTTCTAAGCTAGTTCTTTCTCATTAGGAATGCAGGTCTAAATTGTCTATAATATTTTATAAAAATTCAGGTCTTTGGGTTCTTATCCAGACTTACTGAATCACTTTTGATATTTTCTTGGTGTATTCTCTCTCTTTTTTTTTTTTGTTGTGTTCTTGATATTTATATTTTTAATGCTTCAGGATTATTTTACATTATATGTCAACAATTTTCCTCTCCATTGAAATATTCATTGACTTTGAAAATACATTTAATCATTGCCCTTAATGATATCTTGTCAAATTTTGAGGAAGTCACTTATTTTACCTTATTTTGCATGCTACAGAAACACCCATTTCCTTGTCATTTGCCTTATTTTTGTTTTGAAGATTTTTCATAATGTTCACAAAAAAATTGTCAGTGATTAGCAATGACTATTTAACATCTGCCATTTACACATGGATTTTATCTTACTCTGATGCTAACTAAAGGCCCTGCAATCAACTACAGACCAGAGTTTCTTTCTTCATCAAAGAAAGACCATGTCAAAGCCCTGTGAAAAGAACCCTATCAGGTACCTTAAACCAAGACATTTCAAAGAATAGATTCTGGATATACACTCCTGATGTTACTGCTTAGACAGCATTCAGATCATGCCACTATGCTGTCAGGATTTCCAACTCTCTTTAGAGTTAATGTTAACCCAAGATCCAAGAATCAGTCACATAGTCTAATGAACTGATGAATACAATTTGATTATGTAATTTATTTGGAATAGTTTTGGCATTGTTTTAAGGTTCTGTTAGGTAGGTAGAATAGGGAAAAGGAGTCCAAAATGACGGTGGCTAAAAGACAAGGAAGGTCCGAGGACCAGAGTGAAGACTTCAGGCAGAACAAAAAGCACTCCTGGCTAAGCCCAATTTGCATAGAGCAGGCCCAGGTGGAGGAAAACACATATAAAAGGAGGAGCCAAAGCCCTTTCTCACGGACTCTCTCTCCCACATGCATGCGCTCTCTCTCACTCTCTCGCTCTCTCTCTCTCCTGCTATCTCCTAAATAAAATAGCAGGTGGGCTGCTGTCTATGGGGTCCCCCAGAGCCAGACACGACTGAAGCGACTTAGCAGCAGCAGCAGCAGCAGCAGACAAACCCTACAGCTAGCATCATGTTTAATGGTGAGAAACTTGAAGCTTTCCACTAAGATAGGTACAAGACAAGGATGTCTCCTTTTATTCCTATATGAACATCGTGCTGCTGCTGCTGCTGCTGCTAAGTCACTTCAGTCGTGTCCGACTCTGTGCGACCCCATAGGTGGCAGCCCACTAGGCTCCCCCATCCCTGGGATTCTCCAGGCAAGAACACTGGAGTGGGTTGCCATTTCCTTCTCCAATGCATGAAAGTGAAAAGTGAAAGTGAAGTTGCTCAGTCACATCCGACTTTCAGCGACCCCTTGGACTGCAGCCCACCAGGCTCCTCCATTCATGGGATTTTCCAGGCAAGAGTACTGGAGTGGGGTGCCATTGCCTTCTCTAGCACCAAAAATAAAAGAATAAATAATTAGACATACATCTAACAAAATATGTTTAAAATCTGTAGTGGAAAAATTGCAGAATTCTGATGAACAAAATTTAAAAACAGGTACTCTATGTCCATGGACAGGAAGACTAAGTATTGTCAAAATGTTCATTTTTCCCAATTTTATCTATAAATTTAATGACATCCTTAACAAGATCCCAGAAAGTTAATTTACCAATATTGATAAACTGATTCTAAATTTTATAGAGAGAGAAGGAAGACCCAGAAAGACCAACACAATATTGAAGGAGGATAACAAAGTTGGAGGACAGAAACTGCTTGACTTCAAGACTTACAATAAAGCTGAAGTAACCAAAATAGTTTGGTACTGATGAAAAGAAAGACAAATAGATATGGAACAGAAGAGAGAAAGCAAAAATATGCCAAAAATATTGTCTGCTGATCTTTGACAAAGGAGCAAAGGCAATATAATGGAACATAATCTCTTGCACAAATGGTGCTAAAACAAATGGACATCAACAGGCAAAAAAATAATAATAATAATAATAATAAATCTAGGCACAGACCTTGCATCCTTTCCCCAAATTAACTCAAGTTGGATCATAGATCTAAATGTAAATGCAAAACTACAAAACTCCTAGAAGTTAAGAGAAAACCTAGATAATCTGGGTATGGTGATCCTTTCTACCAAAAATGTAAATCATTAAGTAAGATAATTGATAAGCTGCTGCTGCTCAGTAGTATCTGATTTTTTGTGACCCCAGGGACCACAGCCCATCAGGCTGCTCTGTCCATGGGATTTCCAAGACAAGAATACTGGAGTGGGTTGCCATATTCTCCTCCAGCAGATTTCCCCAACCCAGGATTGACCCTCTGAACCACCTGGGAAACCCGTTAAATAGGATGCATAAAGATTATGTATAGCAATAACTGGTACTCCCACATCCTAAAAAAAAGTATATAGAGAAGCCATTGGAGGTCATGTGGGATTTCAACAATATGTACAAATTAGGTACATTCATAGGTTGAGATCTTCATACAAGGACCTTGATAACAATGAAGGCAAACATGAAAGTTTATTCAATGGTCTGTTGGTTTTTCTTGTCTGTTGTTATTGTTTAATCACTAAGTTGTGTCTGACTCTTTTGTGACCCCGTGAACTATAGCCCACCCACCAGGCTCCTCTGTCCATGAAATTTTTCAGGCAAGAATATGGGAGTGGGGGCCAATTTCCTTCACCAATTGATAAGATGGATATCATCAAAATTAATTTCTTTTTTTTTTTTTTTTGTCCTGCAAAGACATTGTCAAGAGCATAAGACAAGTCACACTGGGAGAAAATATTTGCAAAAGACATATCCAATAAAGGGCTTCCCTGGTAGCTCAGATGGTAAAGAATGTGGCTTCAATGCAGGAGACCCAGGTCAGGAAGATCCCCTGAAGAAGGGAATGGCAACCCACTCCAGTATTCTTGCCTGGAGAATCTCACAGACAGACCATGGGGTCGCAAAGAGTTGGATGGCTGAGCAGTTTTCACTATCCAATAAAAGACTGTTATTCAAAATAACTCTTAAAACCCAGCAATAATAAGACAAATAACTAAAAATAAATAAATAAAGAGCCAAAATTTTTAACACACAATTTATCAAATAGATACACAGATGGAAAATAAATAAGTGAAAAGATGTTCCACATTATATATCATCAAGCATATGCAAATTAAAGATTCTCAGCCTTGTAGATGGTAAGAGAGATTACTTCCTGGCAAGTAAGGATCTTAAGAACATTTTTGAGGTTTCAAGAAAGGAGAGATTTACACAAATTATAAACCCTGCAGGTGAAATCTGAAGTCTATTGAGCTTGGCTTCCTAGTTTTGTGAAAGCAAATAGAGGTTTTTAAAAGTCAAACATGAGAGCCCTTATGAAAACATTCAGTATAGCAATTATAAGGCACACAGGTAAATTAATGCTCTTGCTGCATCTATTTAAATATGCAGTACATGCATAATAAAGCCTTATTTATTTTGCAATCAAGAATAATATTTGTTTGGAATTATTTTGGTTTTAAAAAAAGAGGAAATACTGTTAAGACAGAATAAACAAAAAAGTAGCAGGGGAGACGGGAGGGGGTAGTTTGGAGCTATCTGATTACTCAGTTGCTTTTGAGCTATTTTACAATGGTGTGAATTGTAGATAACCAAAAGCAATACAAAATAATTCTCGTTTATACACATGCCAATGACAGAGGAGCTTCAGTTGACACTTCTCTTCACAAGAGGAAAGCCTCTCTTGCATCCACCTGTGAATTTATTTCAACACAACTGTTCTTCTCCTTTAAAATGTAATCATCTATGTCCATTTGTTACTTGTGTATCAGTTAGTGAGTTGGAGTGTTTTTCCTTTCCACTTTTTCCTTCTATTTGTGTTAGTTGTTTTATTTGATACCGCAGAACATACGCAGTTTACTGTTATTATTACTTGTCCTAAACTTTGCTTTACTCTTACATTTTTAAGATTATGTATTCAAAGTTTATCACAAATTATTTACCAAAAATTCTTCAGTCAGCTCTGGCTTGGATAAAGTTTATTCTCTCATAGATTCCCCAGGAATTGCTCGTTTGTTACTCCTGAGTTGTCCCATGATTAAATAATGATTTTTGTATTTAGTATTGAATTTTGAAAAGCTCCTTGACTGAATATAAAATCACAGCTCACACATTCTTCTCGTCACTCTCTGGAAAGTATTGTTCCATTGTTGTTACTATCTGTTCTTTATGAAAATGTTTATCTCAGATTAATATTGTTTAAATTATAAGTGAACTCCATTAATTTGCCTGGGTGTTTGGAAAAGGAAATACATATCTTTATATTGAAAAGAAAAAAAAAATCTCTCAATATATGCTCTTATCAAGGGAGAGAAAAAAGATAGACAGTTTTCAAACATTATTTAGTTTTCATTTTAGGAATGCCAATTATATAATGATGAATATCTACCTTCTCAATGATTTTCTCACAGATAATCTTTACCTATTTATTTTGTTTTTGTAAAACTCTCTACCTTTTGTATATTTGCTATGTGCTTAATGTGCTTAGCCACTCAGTAGTGTCTGACTCTTGCAACCCCATAGACTGTAGCCTGCCAGGTTCCTCTGTCCATGGGATTCTCCAGGCAAGAATACTGGAATGGGCTTCCATTTACTACTCTAGGGGATCTTCCCGACCCAAGGATCAAGCCCAGGTCTCCTGCATTGCTGTCAGACTCTTTACCAACTGAGCTATGAGGGCATATTTGCAATTATATCTAATTATCTTTAACTTCTTGCATTAATTTTTTGAAATTTTTATTGGAGTATAGTTGCTTTATAATGTTGTGTCAGTTTTACAGGAAAGTAAATCGGTTATATGTATGCATATATCTACTCTTTTTTAGATTTCCTTCCCATTTAGATCACCACAGGTCACTGATTAGGGTTCCCATTGCTAAACTTAGGTTCTCACTAGGTATCTATTTTATGCATAAAAGTGTTAGTTGCTAAGTTGTGTCTGACTCTGCGACCCCATGGACTTTCGCCACCAGGGTCCTTTGTCCATGGAATTCTCCAGGCAAGAATATTGGAATGGGTATCCATTTCTTTCTCAAGGGAATCTTCCTGACACAGGAATTGAACCTGTGTGTCCCACATTACAGATAGATCCTTTACCATCTGAGACCAGGGAAGCCCATTTTATGTATATGTATGTATATATGTCAGTCTCTTAATTCATCCTACGCTCCTGTTGTACTTAGTTTTAATTTCTGAGAGAACTTTTGTCTTTTTCTTCAGTTCTTTAAATTTAATAAATTTATTCATCAATTTCAAATTTTTGTTCATTTGTCTATAAATTTGAATTTCAAATTAGAATTAGTCTCTACCTACAAATGCTAATTTTAGTAGCATTTAATTCATGATCAATATTAGGTTTTTGAGGAGGATTACTTCATTAATTCAGACTTTATTTTTTTGGGCTCCAAAATCACTGTAGATGGTGACTGCAGCCATGAAATTAAAAGACACTTGCTCCTTGGAAGAAAAGTTATGACCAACCTAGATAGCATATTGAAAAGCAGAGACATTACTTTGCCAACAAAGGTCTGTCTAGTCAAGGCTATGGTTTTCCCAGTGGTCATGTGTGGATGTGAGAGTTGGACTGTGAAGAAAGCTGAGCACCGAAGAATTGATGCTTTTGAACTGTGGTGTTGCAGAAGACTCTTGAGAGTCCCTTGGACTGCAAGGAGATCCAACCAGACCATTCTAAAGGAGATCAGCCCTGGGATTTCTTTGGAAGGAATGATGCTAAAGCTGAAACTCCAGTACTCTGGCCACCTCATGCGAAGAGTTGACTCATTGGAGAAGAGTCTGATGCAGGGAGGGATTGGGGGCGGGAGGAGAAGAGGACAACAGAGTATAAGATGGCTTGATGGCATCACTGATTCAATGGGCATGAGTTTGAGTGAACTCTGGGAGATGGTGAAGGACAGGGAGGCCTCGCATGTTGCGATTCAAGGGGTCGCAAAGAGTTGGACACGACTGAGCGACTGAACTGAACTGAACTGAACTGAACTTCATTAACTGAATTATTTTAATTTAAATTTTCATTTAAGACTAGAATATATGGTTAATGCCTGATTTTTTCTCCTGTTTATTTTGAAATATCGGAGTTTTCCTAGGTCATCAAAACACTTGTTTCTGTGTAAAAGGCTTGGGGGTTTGGGAGGATTTCTATATTTCAAAGTTTCAAAGTACTTTTTTTTTTTTAATTTATGGACAAGACGTGCAAAATGTAAAGGCTTTGGGGGTACTTCTTGATTTTAAGATTCTCTTTTTGTTTCTTTTCATTCTTATTTTTTGGTGGTTAATGGACCTTTATTGTTCTTAATATGGTGGCCTCTTCTGGTTTACTTGGCAAAAGTCGGAGAAATTACTTTTCCATGACTAAATAATAGGTAAACTGTAACAGGCAGTTAGAGATGATAACCTTTAAGATCAAGAAAGGTAAATTGACTCAGCACTTAAGAAATGACAAATCCAGGGGCTTCCTAGGTGGCTCAGTAGTAAAGAATCTGCGTGCCAATGCAGGAGACATGGTTCAAGCCGTGATCAGAGAAGATCCCACATACCTTGGAGTAACTAAGCCTATGTGCCACAACTATTGAGCCTGTGCTCTAGAGCCCAGGAGCCACAATTACTGAGCCCATGTGCTGCAACTGCTGAAGCCCACTTGCCTTACAGCATGTCATCTGCAACAAGAGAAACCACCACAATGAAAAGTCCACGCACTGCAGCTACAAAATAGCTCCCGCTCACGGCAACTAGAGAAGGTCCAAGCAGCAACGAAGTCTCAGCACAGCCAAAAATAAATAAATAAATGACAGATCTAAACATAACTGTAAGTAATGCCCAGGATTGCTTTTTTTGGACTTTAATAAACATTTGTGTTTATCTTTTACTTATACCAATACCAAGTTTTCAAAAGGTGCTCCTCAGAAAGAGGAGACTCTCTCAAAGTAAAACTGTTTCAGTAAAAGAGGGTGTGAGAGGATGGTCCTGTTCCAGTTCTCGGATGTGTCCCTGGGACGGCCACCAAGTGAGGGTCCTGACTCTGCACAGGAAATAATTCACCAGCAGCCATAGTAAAGCAAAAGCAGGTTTATTTAAAGAGATACCCACTCAGAGAGTAGATCTTCTCAGAAAGCAAAAGGCCACGGGGTGCAGGGTTGTCAGTTTTTATGGACTGGATACTTTCATAGGCTAACAACTGGAGGATTATTCCAACTATTTTGGTTAAGTGGCAGGGATTTTCACTTTCCACTTTTGGCCTTTTATGATCGTGGCATCTGTGGGTGCATCATTTAGCATATACTAATGTATTATAATAAATGCATAATAAGGCTCAAGGACTACTGGGAAGTGAATCTTCTGCCATTTTGAGCCTAGCGAGTTCTAAGCAGTTTTGTGTTCTGTTCTTCTTAAGGGGTGGGTGTTTCATTCTTTTACGGTTATACTCTGCCCTCTTTTTTCCTACCTCCAAAGCAGTGCCTTCCCAAGGCTCTTCCTCTGCTTCTGTACATTTTAAAACTCTTTCCAATTTAAATTTATTTATTTTAATTGGAGGCTAATTACTTTACAATATTGTATTGTGTGATACCTACATCAAAAATAAATAAAATAAAAAAATAAAATTCTTTCCGTTTGATTTCCATCATGACAGTGCTCAAATGAGACTTTCTTCAGTTAGGTGAGTGCCTTGCTTTCTGGCAATGATTTTGTGTTTCCTAACTTTGTACCCTATCCTGGTTTTCACTCAACTTTCACTGAACTTCCAACTGATGCTGCTGATTTCAGGTATTTACTTGCAAACTTTGTATGTAAATTGAGATTTTTAAGCGTGTTTTATTACTCTTTATGCTGTAGCCAGGGGGTATGACACAGCCTTATTTGCCATACTTATTTGCTTTTTCTTTTTGCTTATCTGCATAATTGTCAGAAAAGATGTGGAAAATAGACATGTAAGATGCTACAATTATTTTATAGAAATTTCCATGTTAAATGTTAATAATATTGATAAATTTGAGTATCAGTATAAGATTGCCCATAATTTTCAATTTTATCTTATGTAGAGGCATCTTATTGAGAAAATAATTATTTTAACATATGTAAGTTTACTCTTATGGCTATTTCAGGTAATGGGCCAATTATAATTACTTATTTGATAAAGAAAATAAACATCTTACTTATTCCTGAAAATAAAATGAAGCACATTTGTAAGAGAAAGATTTCAATATATAGCTTCTGTCTTCTTGGTCGGAGAAGGCGATGGCAAGCCACTCCAGTACTCTTGCCTAGAAAATCCCAGGGATGGAGCAGTCTGGTGGGCTGCAGTCCATGGGGTCGCTACGAGTCGGTTGCAACTGAGCGACTCCACTTTCACTTTTCACTTTCACGCAATGGAGAAGGAAATGGCAACCCACTCCAGTGTTCTTGCCCGGAGAATCCCAGGGACCGCAGAGCCTGGTGGGCTGCTGTCTATGGGGTCGCACAGAATGGGACATGACTGAAGCAACTTAGCAGCAGCAGTAGCAGCAGCAGTCTTCTTAGTAAGTATAGCTAATATCAGTTCAGTTTAGTCGCTCAGTCGTGTCCGATTCTTTGCAACCCCATGACGGAAGCGCAGCACACCAGGGCTCCCTGTCCATCACCAACTCCCAGAGTTCACTAAGACTCACGTCCATCTAGTCAGTGATGCCATCCAGCCATCTCATCCTCTGTCGTCCCCTTCTCCTCTGCCCCCAATCCCTCCCAGCATCAGAGTCTTTCCAATGAGTCAACTCTTCGCATGAGGTGGCCAAAGTACTGGAGTTTCAGTTTCAGCATTATTCCTTCCAAAGAAATCCCAGGGCTGATCACCTTCAGAATGGACTGGTTGGATCTCCTTGCAGTCCAAGGGACTCTCAAGAGTCTTCTCCAAAACCATAGTTCAAAAGCATCAGTTCTTCAGTGCTCAGCTTTCTTCACAGTCCAACTCTCACACCATACACGACCACTGGAAAAACCATAGCCTTGAGTAGACAGACCTTTGTTGGCAAAGTAGTGTCTCTGCTTTTCAATATGTTTTCTAGGTTGGTCATAACTTTCCTTCCAAGGAGCAAGCGTCTTTTAATTTCATGGCTGCAGTCACCATCTGCAGTGATTTTGGAGCCCCAAAAATTAAGTCTGCCACTGTTTCCACTGTTTCCCCATCTATTTCCCATTAAGTGATGGGACCAGATGCCATGATCTTAGTTTTTGGAATGTTGAGCTTTAAACCAACTTTTTCACTCTCCTCTTTCACTTTCATCAAGAGGCTTTTTAGTTCCTCTTCACTTTCTGCCATAAGGGTGGTGTCATCTGCATATCTGAGGTTATTGATATTTCTCCTGGCAATCTTGATTCCAGCTTGTGTTTCTTCCAGCCCAGCATTTCTCATGATGTACTCTGCATATAAATTAAATAAGCAGGGTGACAATATACAGCCTTGACATATTCCTTTTCCTATTTGGAACCAGTCTGTTGTTCCATGTCCAGTTCTAACTATTGCTTCCTGACCACATAGAGGTTTCTCAAGAGGCAGGTCAGGTGGTCTGGTATTCCCATTTCTTGAAGAATTTTCCACAGTTTATTATAATCCACACAGTCAAAGGCTTTGGCATAGTCAATAAAGCAGAAATGGATGTTTTTCTGGAACTCTCTTGCTTTTTCGACCATCCAGTGGATGTTGGCAGTTTGATCTCTGGTTCCTCTGACTTTTATAAAATCAGATTGAACATCTGAAAGTTCACGGTTCATGTATTACTGAAGCCTGGTTTGGAGAATTTTGAGCATTACTTTACTAGCATGTGAGATGAGTGCAATTGTACGGTAGTTTGAGCATTCTTTGGCATTGCCTTTCTTTGGGATTGGAATGAAAACTGACCTTTTCCAGTCCTGTGGCCAGTGCTGAGTTTTCCAAATTTGCTAGCATATTGAGTGCAACACGTTCACATCATCATCTTTCAGGATTTGAAATAGCTCCACTGGAATTCCATTACCTCCACTAGCTTTGTTCGTAGTTATGCTATCTAAGGCCCACTTGCCTTCACATTCCAGGATGTCTGGCTCTAGGTGAGTGATCATACCATAGCAGCATATCAGTCAAGTCTATTTATTATTTCTACAGATACATTTTAAAAATAAATTTTATTTATTTATTTGTTTATACTTGGCTGTGCTTGGTCCTCACTACTGTGTACAAGCTTTCTCTAGTTGCAGCGAGTGAGAGCTACTCTCTAGTTGCACTGTGCAGGCTTCTCATTGTCTTGGCTTCTCGTTGCAGAGGGAAGACTCTAGGGTGCACAGGCTTCAGTAGGTGTGGTGCACAGGCTCAGATGTTACTACTGTCAGGCTCTAGAACGTGGGGTTAGTAGATGTAGTGCATGGGCTTAGCTGCTGTGTGGTATATGGAATTTTCCTGGACCAGGGATCAATCTTGTGTCCCCTGCATTGGTCAGCAGATTCTAAGCCACTGGACCATCAGGGAAGTCCTCTGCAGACATATTAATCTTTATTGTAAACAAATTTTGAAAGTGACAAGAATATAAAAAAATTCCCCCTGAATTTTTATCTCTTCCCAAAGAGAAAAAAAAACACATATATTTCTCTGACACATTCTTATTCATTCCAGAAAATAATTTAAGCTGTAATTAAATTAGTCTAATGTTATTACTCAATGCAGTCACAGTGAAAGTAGTGAAATTTGCTTCTTTTCTTCTCTCTGGCCCAACTTCTAAGGAAACTAGCCTTTCCCTTCTTGAAAACTCTGGAACACCTCTCCTAAGACTATTGCCTGCCAATGGATCACCCATCTTCCCCAATATTCACTTCATCTCCTCATTGCCTCCAGGCTTGTAACCACAGTATTCTTGCCCGGAGAATCCCCTGGCTGGTTACAGTGCTGCTGCTGCTGCTGCTAAGTCGCTTCAGTCGTGTCCGACTCTGTGCGACCCCATAGACGGTGGCCCACCAGGCTCTGCCGTCTCTGGGATTCACCAGGCAAGAACACTGGAGTGGGTTGCCATTTCCTTCTCCAGTACATCAAAGTGAAAAGCGAAAGTGAAGTCGCTCAGTAGTGTCTGACTTTTGGCCACCCCATGGACTGCAGCCTACCAGGCTCCTCCGTCCATGGATTTTCCAGGCAAGAGTACTAGAGTGGGGTGCCATTGCCTTCTCCGATGTCAACTGTTCTAGTCTGTTAAAATATGAAGCATGAAGTTAGTGATTACCTAGACAAACTGTTAAACAATACTCCTGCCAATTTCATTAGTGATGTCATGATATTTTCACGTGGTAAGTAGTTGTAGAGGAAGTAAGTGAGATATTTTAGAGAAACATGTAAATGCTAAGGGTTAAACTTAAAACCTCAAAATTTAGGGGTTTTTTACAATAGTGAATTCCATTTAATGGCTGAGTACAGTGCTTCTTAATCCCAAAGGTACATGCACACAACTCATATGAAGATTTTGTAAACAGGCATATCGTGACCCAATAGGTTTGCAGTCGGGCTTGAGATGGCTTTCCAGGTGGTTCAGTGGTAAAGAATCCACCTGCCATGAAGGAGACATAGGTTTTGATCCCTGGATGGGAAAGATGCCCTGGAGGAGGGAATGGCAACCCATACCAGTATTCTTGTCTGGAAAATCCCATGGACAGAGGGGCATGGCAGACTACAGTCCATGGAGTCCAAAAGCATCAGACATACTGAGTGACTAAACAACAAGCACCTGAAATATTGCATTATTCACAAACTTCTAGGTCATGCTGGTGCTGCATTTGGTGAACCATACTTTTCGGAGGAAGGGGCTACATTCTAAATTTGAAAATATTTGACTGCATCTTGCACTAGTTACCAATTATAAGTACAAGGTTAGTTAAGGAAGCCTTTCAAGACTTTGAAAGCAAAATGTATCATATGTAGGTGGGCTTCTTCAAACAATTCACCCAGTAACTTGAGAGGTTCCTAGGATTGTCAAAAATCAAAGAAGCTGTGTACCAAATCCAGGCTGCAGTGCAAACTTCCTGTCATGTAGACCATAAGTACAGCATAGCCAGTGGTATCCTGCATGTCTCTGGAGAGTACAAAGTAACAGTCAACTCTTAAGAGGAGAATCAGAGCACACAACACACGAGTTTTTATGTAATTTGTTCCCTTGATGATAAGTAATCTCCTTTGGCATCATCCTGGGGCCTTATTAATGATTTTAGGATTTATTTGGGACTCCAAATGATATTTGATCAAAGCAGTCTCTAATGAGCTGCCTCCGTTTTCTTCTACAAACCTGGATATGAATGACAGCTTTACATTCTGAGATGCAGGTGAGGTTGTACACAAACAGGGTTTAAATAAATTTTGAGCAGATGACTCAGACTCTCACAACAACACCTGCTGGTGCAGAGCTGCCCTTGTCTTTTCCCACACTACTACTTCATGAACTGTTCACTATGAACAGTTGAGAGAAGTGACATATTTCATGCATCAGTATGAAACCCTGGAATTGGACATAAATGGGCTGTTTCCACTCTTCAGCCTCTCTCATGTCTGGCCCTGAAGGATAATAATAAGGGAAAATACTTCTGTAGGCATGATTTTAGCAGGCTATTCAGTTGTACGTTTCATGAGGAAAGAGAAACGATTAGAGCTTAAAATTTATACTAAATAATGTGCAATGCCTAGTGACTTGGCTAGTTTTACTGGTAAGGGACTAGAAAGAAAATCATTGTAAGCTTGGTAAGAGGATAAGGTAAAGGGCTCTGTGGTTGGGTCTTTTAGACTGAGCACCAAGTGTGAAGAGATTTGTGGCCCTTGTGAAAGTTCATATACATTTCTCCATTGCAGAGGGATCCATAAGTTTCTAGGTGGGCAACATGGTTGACTTATTTTGGATATTAACCAGCTTTCATCATCAGCCTTCTTGGTGCTTATCCAGTGAATCCAGGTACAATGGTTGCAGAGTTTGAGGTTAGACATTAGTTCAACCAACAAGAGTTGCCCACATCAAGATCTGCTTTACTGCCCCGGCAGAATGCCAAACTTGCTAAAAGCAGAAGCCAGATCTATGTTCTACTATGGCACCATTTTTCTGAAGATCATTCATCCACCTGGTGGCAAGTTGATTATGCCGAACTCTTTCTATTGGGTGTTTTCCATCATGCAAGAAGCAATCACTTTTCCTGTCTACAATAGGCATCTATTTTAGTAAGTATTTTCATGCCCTGATATCAATGATTCTGTCAGCATTTCCATATAAGCTTTATTGAATGTCTTGTACATTGTTGTGATTTTCTGTACATGTTTCCAAACAAAGAAAAGATTTCAAAACACTATGCATCTTTTTCACAGCACCCTGTGAGTTTTGAACTAGGCTCCAGTTATAACATTCAGAATTCCTGAAATGACCTATGGTAAAACTAGTTATAAAAATTATGTAAATTCAAGGATCACACTGTTATCTTAAGCCCTATATAATATTGTAACTTCCTTACAGCTATCCCTGAGTTTGGGTTAAAATACTGGATGATTTTCCCACTGACAATGGAGAATGGTTTGTTCATTGTATAGTGTCTGATGAAGAACATTACTATGTTAATTTTGCAATATACTGTGTTTGCTGGTGCTATTTTTATACAGTGAAGCAACAGCCTTACAGGAAAATTGAGTTTAATAATAACATATTTAACTTTCTTATGTAAAAAAAAAAATTCATAGCAAAAGAGGGATAGCAGTGTACTCATGCCCATGGAATTCACTGCTCACAAAACACATTTCAATGGTTATTTACATCACACTGGAGTGAATGGAGATGAAAAAGCTTCATAAAGTTAAAGATATCATAAAAAGTTTGGAATAAGAAAACAAACAAAAGCTGAAGATCTGTTTCTTTTTCTTTTTTTTGCATATATACCCCTAAGTTGTAATTGGTTCATTGACATTTTATTCTTGAATTACCAGTATTACAGAAAAGATCTTTCAGGAATACTAGTATTTATTTGGGTTACTTTTACATATCTAATTAATTTCATAAGAAAATTAGACCAGGCTAAGACTTTATTTTTGGGGGCTCCAAAATCACTGCAGATGGTGGTTGCAACCATGAAATTAAAAGACACTTACTCCTTGGAAGGAAAGTTATGACCAATCAAGATAGCATATTAAAAAGCAGAGACATTACTTTGCCAACAAAGGTCGTCTAGTCAAGGCTATGGTTTTTCCAGTGGTCATGTATGGATGTGAGAGTTGGACTGTGAAGAAGGCTGAGCACCGAAGAATTGATGCTTTTGAACTGGGGTGTTGGAGAAGACTCTTGAGAGTCCCTTGGACTGCAAGGAGATCCAACCAGTCCATTCTGAAGGTGATCAGCCCTGGGTGTTCATTGGAAGGACTGATGCTGAAGCTGAAACTCCAGTATTTTGGCCACCTCATGCAAAGAATTGACTCATTGGAAAAGACCCTGATGCTGGGAGGGATTGGGGGCAGGAGGAGAAGGGGACAACAGAGGATGAGATGGCTGGATGGCTTCACCAACTCGATGGACATGAGTTTGGGTGAATTCTGGGAGTTGGTGATGGACAGGGAGGCCTGGCGTGCTGTGATTCATGGGGTCGCAAAAAGTCGGACACAACTGAGTGACTGAACTGAACTGAACTGAACTGGAGAGGTAAGAGTAGTCATGTATGGATGTGACAGTTGGACTATAAAGAAAGCTAAGCACTGAAAAATTGATGCTTTTGAACTGTGGTGTTGGAGAAGACCCTTGAGAGTCCCTTGGACTGCAAGGAGATCCAACAAGTCAATCCTAAAGGAAATCAGTCCTGAATATTCATTGGAAGGACTGATGCTGCAGCTGAAACTCCAATTCTTTGGCCACCTGATGTGAAGAACTGACTCATTTGAAAAGACCCTGATTCTGGGAAAGATTGAAGGCAGGAGAAGGGGACAACAGAGAATGAGATGGATGGATGGCATCACCGACACAATGGACATGAGTTTGAGTAGGCTTCAGGAGTTGGTGATGAATAGGGAAGCCTGGAGTGCTGCAGTCCATGGGGTCGCAAACATTCAGACATGACTGAACAACTGAACTGAACTGAAGAGGTGGTGGTTAAGAGGTGAACCTTTGCAGTACAAAACATACAGATTAATGAACTCAAGTTCTTTTAATTACTGATAGTATGTAAGAGGGGCTTCCTTTATGGCTTAGATGGTAAAGAATCTGCCTGCAATGCAGGAGACTCAGGTTCAGTCCCTGGGTCGAGAAGATCCCCTGGAGAAGGAAATGGAGTCCATTCCAGTATTCTTGCCTGGAGAACTCCATGGAGAGAGGAGCCTGGCAGGCTACAGCCCATGGAATTGCAAGTAGTCAGACATGACTGAGCAACAGCACATAAAAGCATAATGCAGTTCATTATGCATATTAATTTTTTATATCTATAAATGTCTCCTCAGGATTCAAATGTGGAAATAGTGACATAATTTATGCCATTCACTAAATCATTAAAAACATTTATTAATGTCCACATTGAGGCAGTATTTTGCTCAATGTTGGATATGCAAATTAACACAAATTATTAAGCTCAAATTTATTACCTTGACTCTTATTTCCTAGTCAGCACTCTTCTCAAATGTAGTTCACTGACAGTACTGTCAATATTTCCTAGAATTGTAAATATCAATACCACAATAATCACAGACAGCCATAAAACACTGATCATTTTTTCTGGTCATCAATAACAAACTCAGAGACCAAATATACATAAGAATCTCATTATCATCATTCTTTTGTGATATTAAGATAGTTTCCTTTTAAAGATATTTGAAATGCATTGCTTTACATTATATTCACTATATCTTATCTATTAAAAAAAAAAAAAACCCAAAAACCTCTTTGCTGATCCTATTCATGATTTGTTCACCAAAGCAGAGTCCTCACTTTATGAGGGTTCCTTAGTGTTTATCTTGTTTTCCCTACTTTTTTACTACATACACGTGGCATTTGATCTGTTATCAAACTTTCCAGGTGATTTTTTTAAAGCACTAACAGTATTGTTTAACTTTCATTGTGAATTTATTTTGTTTGTTATGCTTTCTAATCAGGTCATAATTATTTGATGTCCTCAATCATCATAGTTACCGCCAGAAAATGCAGAACTATTAAAATTTTAAAAATAAATTTAAAAGGTAAGAAAAAAGAGAGTTAAACCACTATGTCTTTTGTTGTCTCATTATAATCTCTTTTTGGACTATGTGGCTGTTAACCTTGCCAATTATACCACTTTTCTTTTTTTTTCTTTTCTTTTCTCTTCATTATGATCATAAGCAATATAAAAAAGCACTCGCAATTTGTCAGCTAATAGCGGCAGAGCCTTTCCTGAGATGTTTCATTTGCTTTTCTCTCTAGTTTTCTTAGTCAGCAGGTATTTTCTTTGCATTGTTCCAGGTCTACTCTCCACCCTTGATCGATTAAATGATCTTTCTATGGCACAGTCTATGGCTAATGTGAGTCACCTCTGGAGTCCTCCTGCCATTTTTCCCTTCATATCTGTAAACCCTCTTGTGTACCCTAACCGTTTGTAGTTCTTTGAAGCTTTCTCATTTTGTTGCTAACTAACTCAATTCATGGAGCTAACATGGTGGGGAAGGTAGAGGTTTCTACTTCAGTTTGAACCTTTCTTTGAGAATAAATTTTCGATCTTTTTCCTAGATCTGTGCTAATTGCAATCTAGAGGGGATCACAGAAAAGAATGTTAGTGTTTAAATTGTCTGCTAATGCCACTGAAATGGTTTTTACTTACCTAACTCATATTACATACTTGGGTGTTTTTGTGATGAAGAATTATATTTTTAAGTTTCCAATGCTAGTAGCCAGAAGATACTTTAAATTAGGGAAAAAAAATTCATTCTTTATATAAATATGTAACCTCTTTTAGGACTAATACTTTACATAAAAATAGTAATAAACAGATTAAGTGAAATACCGTATCTATTTATTTCTATAAGATATTGATGTGCAACCTCTCAATAGAAAACATAAGACTACATTTTAAATGATCTTAGTCTGTTTACTATGTATAAATATATAAACAGGTATTGATAATTCTACAAATTCAATTAAACCGTGTGCTTATGTAAAGAAATTTGAATGTTGGGAAAGTAACTAAACATGAAGATATTTTAAACTTCTGATTAAAATATATATAATTACAATAATGATAAATTACCATATCTTCCTTAAATGTCTCCATGGTATTTTATATGTAGATATATACATGAAGTGAAGTGAAGTCCCTCAGTCATGTCCAACTTTTTGTGACCCCATGGACGGTAGTCTACCAGGCTCCTCCATCCATGGGATTTTCCAGGCAAGAGCACTGGAGTGGGTTGCCATTTCCTTCTCCAGGTGATCTTCGTCACCTAGGGATCGAACCCAGGTCTCCCACATTTTAGGCAGATGCTTTACCACCTGCGCCACCAGGGAAGTCAGATATATATGTGTGTGTGTGTGTGTGTGTGTGTGTGTGTGTATGCATCTTTCAAATGATTTACAGCTGTTCTATTTATTGATGCCTCTTCATTTAAAAAAGATCAAATGCAAATTTCTACCTTCTTATCCTTTGGAAATATTTCTTTGCAAAAACAGATTTCTCTCTAATCCCACATCAAAACGCAGTACTAAAAGATCTTCTCAGTTCAGTTCAGTCACTCAGTCATGTCCGACTCTTTGCGATCCTATGAATCACAGCACACCAGGACTCCCTGTCCAACACCAATTCCCGGAGTTTACCCAAACTCATGTACATCGAGTCAGTGATGCCATCCAGCCATCTTATCCTCTGACGTCCCCTTCCCTTCCTGCCCACAATCCCTCCTAGCATCAGGGACTTTTCCAATGAGTCAACTCTTCTCATGAGGTGGCCAAATTATTGAAGTTTCAGCTTTACCATCAGTCCTTCAAATGAACACCCAGGCCTGATCCCTTTAGGATGGACTGGTTGGATCTCCTTGCAGCCCAAAGGACTCTCAAGAGTCTTCTCCAACACCACAGTTCAAAAGCATCAATTCTTCGGTGCCCAGCTTTCTTCACAGTCCAACTCTAACATCCATACATGACCATAGGAAAAACCATAGCCTTAACTAGAAGGACCTTTGTTGGCAAAGTAATGTCTCTGCTTTTGAATATGCGGATTCATTTCGATATTTGGCAAAACTAATACAATATTGTAAAGTTTAAAAATAAAATAAAATTTAAAAAAATAAACAAAACAAAAAAAATAAGTTGATCATAACTTTCCGGAGAAGTCAGTGGCACCCCACTCCAGTACTCTTGCCAAGAAAATCACATGGACGGAGGAGCCTGGTGGGCTGCAGTCCATGGGGTCGCTAAGGGTCAGACACGACTGAGAAACTTCACTTTCATGCATTGGAGAAGGAAATGGCAACCCACTCCAGTGTTCTTGCCTGGAGAATCCCAGGGACGGGGTGGGGTAAGGCCCCTGTGGGCTGCCATCTATGGGGTCATGCAGAGTCGGCTATGACTGAAGTGACTTGGCCGCAGTAGCAGCAGCATAACTTTCCTTCCAAGGAGTAAGTGTCTTTTAATTTCATGGCTCTAATCACCATTAGCAGTGATTTTGGAGTCCAAGAAAATAAAGTCTGACACTGTTTCCACTGTTTCCCCATCTATTTCCCATGAACTGATGGGACCAGATGCCATGATCTTTGTTTTCTGGATGTTGAGCTTTAAACCAATTTTTTCACTCTCCTCTTTCACTTTCATCAAGAGGCTTTTTAGTTCCTCCTCACTTTCTGCCAGAAGGGTGGTGTCATCTGCATATTTGAGGTTATTGATATCTCTCTCAGCAGTCTTGATTCCAGCTTGTGCTTCTTCCAGTCCAGTGTTTCTCATAATATAGTCTGTACATAAGTTAAATAAGCAGGGTGACAATATACAGCCTTGACGTACTCCTTTTCCTATTTGGAACCAGTCTGTTGTTCCATGTCCAGTTCTAACTTGCTTCCTGACATGCATGTAGGTTTCTCAAGAGGCAGGACAGGTGGTCTGGTATTCCCATCTCTTTCAGAATTTTCCACAGTTTATTGTGATATACACAGTCAAAGGCTTTGGCATAGTCAATAAAGCAGAAATAGATGTTTTTCTGGAACTCTCTTCTTTTTTCGATGATCCAGCGGATATTGGCAATATGATCTCTGGTTCCTCTGCCTTTTCTAAAACCAGCTTGAGCATCTGGAAGTTCACAGTTCATGTACTGCTGAAGCCTGGCTTGGAGAATTTTGAGCATTACTTTACTAGTGTGTGAGATGAGTGCAATTGTGCTCAAAAGTTTGAGCATTCTTTTGGCATTGCCTTTCTTTGGGATTGGAATGAAAACTGACCTTTTCCAGTCCTATGGCCACTGCTGAGTTTTCCAAATTTGCTGGCTTATTGAATGCAGCAATTTCACAGCATCATCTTTGAGGATTTGAAATAGCTTGACTGGAATTCCATCACCTCCACTAGCTTTGTTCATAGTGATGCTTTCTAAGGTCCACTTGACTACACATTCCAGGATGTCTGGCTCTAGGTGAATGATCACACCATTGTAATTATCTGGGTCATGAAGCTCTTTTTTGTACAGTTCTTCTGTGTTTTCTTGCCACCTCTTCTTAATATCTTCCGCTTCTGTTAGGTCCATACCATTTCTGTTCTTTATTGAGCCTGTATTTGCCTGAAATGTCCCCTTGGTATCTCTGATTTTCTTGAAGAGATCTCTAGTCTTTCCCATTCTGTTGTTTTCCTCTATTTCTTTGCATTGATCACTGAGGAAGGCTTTCTTATCTCTCCTTGCTATTCTTTGGAACTCTGCATTCAGATACATATATCATTCCTTTTCTCCTTGGCTTTTCACTTCTCTTCTATTCACAGCTATTTGTAAGGCCTCCTCAGACAGCCATTTTGCTTTTTTTGCATTTCTTTTCCATGGGGATGGTCTTGATCCCTGTCTCCTGTACAATGTCACGAACCTTCGTCCATAGTTCATCAGGCACTCTATCAGATCTAGTCCCTTAAATCTATTTCTCACTTCCACTGTATAATAATAAGGGATTTGATTTAGGTCATTACTGAATGGTCTAGTGGTTTTCATTACTTTCTTCATTTTCAGTCTCAATTTGGCAATAAGGAGTTCATGATCTGAGCTACAGTCAACTGCCAGTCTTGTTTTTGCTGATTGTATAGAGCTCCTCCATCTTTGGCTGCAAAGAATATAATCAATCTGATTTTGGTGTTGATCATCTGGTGATGTCCATGTGTAGAGTCTTCTCTTGTGTTGTTGGAAGAGGGTGTTTGCTATGACCGGTGTGTTCTTGTGGCAAAACTCTATTAGCCTTTGCCCTGCTTCATTCCGTACTCCAAGGCCAAATTTGCCTGTTACTCCAAGTGTTTCTTGACTTCCCACTTTTGCATTCCAGTCTCCTATAATGAAAAGGACATCTTTTTTGGGTGTTAGTTCTAAAAGGTCTTGTAGGTCTTCATAGAACCGTTCAAGTTCAGCTTCTTCTGGGTTACTGGTTGGGGCATAGGCTTGGACTACCATGATATTGAATAGTTTGCCTTGGAAACAGAGATTATTCTGTCGTTTTTGAGATTGCATCCAAGTACTGAATTTCGGACTCTTTTGTTGACCATGATGGCAACTCCATTTCTTCTAAAGGATTCCTGCCCACAGTAGTAGATACAATAGTCATCTGAGTTAAATTCACCCATTCCAGTCCATTTTAGTTCGCTGATTCCTAGAATGTTGATGTTCACTCTTGCCATCTCCTGTTTGACCACTTCCAATTTGCCTTGATTCATGGACCTAACATTCCAGGTTCCTATGCAATATTGCTCTTTACAGCATTGGACCTTGCTTCTATCACCAGTCACATCCACAACTGGTTATTGTTTTTGCTTTGGCTCCATCCCTTCATTCTTTCTGGAGTTATTTCTCCACTGAACTCCAGTAGCATATTGGGCACCTACTGTCCTGGGGAGTTCCTCTTTCAGTATCCTATCATTTTGCCTTTTCATACTGTTCATGGGGTTCTCAAGGCAAGAATACTGAAGTGGCTTGCCATTCCCTCCTCCAGTGGACCACATTCTCTCAGACCTCTCCACCATGACCCACCAGTCCTGGGTGGCCCCAACTGGCATTGCTTAGTTTCATTGAGTTAGACAAGGCTGTGGTCCGTGTGATCAGATTGGCTAGTTTTCCATGATGATGGTTTCAGTGTGTCTGTCCTCTGATACCCTCTCACAACACCTACCGTCTTACTTGGGTTTCTCTTACCTTGGATGAGTGGTATCTCTTAACGGCTGCTTCAGCAAAGCACAGCCACTGCTCTTTACCTTGAGTGAGGTGTATTTCCTCATGGCAGCCCCTCCTGACCTTGAATGTAGAGTAGCTCCTCTCAGGGCCCTCCTGCACCCATGGACTTTCCTCACTTCAATTATTAGGAGAGATTCTAAGAGAGCTAATTCTTAGGTAGAAGGAAGGGGTCCAGGACCTTCAAGTAGAGATTTTCTAGCACTGTTTTATTCACTGAATTCTAAACTCATAAACTTAAATGAGCACTTAATATCTTTATCTAGACATTTAAAATACTTTTAAAACTTAATAGGACCAAAGATAACTCCTGGTTTCTCCTGACAAGGTATTATTCCTTAGTTATCCCCATATGAGTAATTGAAGCCATCATATACCAAATTGCTCACAATATCCTACATCTTCTGCCCTTAATTCATCTGCTCTACTTGTTGGTCTTGTTTCTAAAGACATGTCAAATGTGTGCATTGTTTATTTCCACTACTTGCTCAAATTATCTGCACAATTTACATCAACTATTATATCAGACTGACAGGTCTCTGTGCTTTCTTTCCTGCCCCCTATAGTTTATTCTTCTTAAGGTGGCCAGAATGCTTTTTAAAATATAAGTAACACATGCACTATTCTGCTTGAAACAAATCAGTGATTTTCCATGGTAAGTAGAAACATATAATTGTAATTTGGCCTGAAAAAAAAAACCCATAAATGAATTGGAGTCAGCTCACCTCCATGACTTTATTTGGCTCCATACTCCTGTGTTCTTTATATCCACAGTGGCTTTTTTCTTCATTTAGAACATGTCAGTTTTTCTTTCCCTTCCACATTACTCTAGATTTGCACCCTGATTCAGACACCATGCTTTGTCTATTAACCATTTGAATGAGCAAATCTTGGAAAATTATCCAGATAATCAAGAACTTCCTTAAAATCAGATATTTAATTGTATTGTTCCGTAATAGTTGAATTATCTAGGCTGTTGAAGAGAATAGTAATCTATCTGCAATGAGTATAAAATTCTATAAAATGCTCAAATATAGTTCAGTGTATAAATAAAGATGATGTTGGCCAACAAGTAAAGGCAGATATCAATATATTCTTAGAAAATTCTATGCACCAGTTAATCTGCTTGACACTCAAACAGCAACATTAGCACAATACATAAGTGTTAGTCGCTGAGTTGTGCCCGACTCTTTGCAACCCCATAGACTGCAGCCCACCAGGCTCCTCTGTCCATGAGATTTTCCAGGCAAGGATACTGAAATGGGTTGCCATTTCCTTCCCAACCCAGGGATTGAACCCGGGTCTCCTGCACTACAGGCAGATTCTTTACCGAATGAGCTACAAGGGAAGCAATTCTTTAATTAAATACAATATCATATTCTGTTACATATTTCTTGATTTTTCTGATTGAATGTTTGAGTTATGAATATAATTTCTTACAAGTTCTTAGTATTACTACATATGCACCAATCATATATTTCATTCTCCACTCCTCTCACAGAAACTTGCCAGTCAGTGTGTACTTTGGTGGCTCACTTCCCTTTAGTTTCTGTCATGGTCCTGTGTTCTGTTGCCCTTTCACCAGTTTTTTAGAGCTGTTCATTTTAAAATATGCATTCCAAGCAGATAGCATAATCTGTTATCACCAGATCCCAGATCATCACCAAAATAATTCTAATTTTATCTTAAACGTGACTATTATAGTTCTATCTCTGTCTCTTGCATAAAATGGAAGGTCATTTAGAACCTTTAACTCAATCATATCCTTTGTCAGCATTTCCTCTTTCTACAGTTCCCCTCTATGTCCTCTGTCCTTTTTTTTTTTTTTAAACACCATAAACATTTTGCATTGGGGGTCACAAAAAGTCAGATATAACTAACACACACACATAGCTGCTTAACAATATTATGGTAGTTTCAGGTGAACACCAAAGGGATTCAGCCATACATATACATGTATCAATTCTCCCCCAAATGCTCTCCCATCCAGGCGGGCCCATTGCATTGAACATAGTTCTATGTGCTATACAATAGGTCTTTGTTGGTTATCCATTTTAAACAGCACATATGACCTTCCCAATGTCCTCTGTCATTTTACAATCAATGTGTTATTCTGGTGTAGATAGAGAACAAGCCCCCTTTCTTTTAACTTTTTTATTTTCACATGCACTTTCTGAATTTCAAACAATCTTACAGCCCAGGATATTTTGTTTGATACATGCTCAGGCTAAAGTCTATACAGTTGCAAAGTCAGACATGAATGGAGTGACTTAGCATATGTGTGCAAATAAATATTATCTGACCTAGACTTCAATACCTAGGAAATCTTACTTGTTAACTTTCTGTGTCTCTAATACCACAGACAGTTTTATTGCATCTTAGATTAATTCTCTAATAAATTGGAAAGAAGCTTGACCTTTACAGTCATTGCTAATCAAGCAAAACAAATTATCTGTATAGTTCCTTGTGTAAATTGCAGTTATGCTGCAGTTAATTCCCATGTTGCTCAAAGTTCTATCTCTCTCTCTCTCTGCCTCTTCAGAGTTAAAATTGTTTTGATTTCCAAATACCTGAAATCTCTGTCTTCTTATTAAGAAATGAATCTTCTATTAAATGAAAAGTATCAAAGTTAAATAAATAAATAATTAGGTTAAACATAGGTCTGGCACCTAGGAATTATGGCTTTGGATTATTTAATAATAAACTTCTACTTTTTTCTCTATTATATTTTATAACCATTTCCTGCCATACACTTTCATGATGGTGGTGAAATACTTTGCATTCTGTAGCACAACTGTTAGTATCTTAAACATATTTTTAATTTTTGTCAAATTTATTAGAATCTAGCAAGACTTTTACATTTATATTTATTTTTACTTACTTTGAACATAGATGTATTTCTTGTAGTTTCAGTGACAATGAAGAAATATTTATTTAAATTTTATTTTATTTAGCCCAATCCTCTCACTGTCCTGAAGAGCAAAATAAATCTGAATTCTCTCAAATTTCTAGCTATAAAGCTGAAATGTAGCTTTTTATGAGTTGTAATGACATATGAGATTGTGGGGTCATCTTACTTTAGAAATAAATGAAACAAAGCCACTTAAATAACATAGTTCTAAAATTACTACAAATTTATATAAGGTAGTTTAAAAATCCATTTCATTAATAAAAATGATATACCTTATATAACTAGTTCAGTTCAGTCGCTCAGTCCTGTCCAACTCTTTGCGACCCCATGAATCGCAGCACGCCAGGCCTCCTTGTCCATCACCAACTCCCAGAGTTCACTTAGACTCACGTCCATAGAGTCAGTGATGCCATCCAGCCAGCTCATCCTCTGTCGTCCCCTTCTCCTTCTGCCCCCAATCCCTCCCAGCATCAGAGTCTTTTCCAATGAGTCAACTCTTCGCATGAGGTGGCTAAAGTATTGGAGTTTCAGCTTCAGCATCATTCCTTCCAAAGAACACCCAGGGCTGATTTCCTTTAGAATGGTCTGGTTGGATCTCCTTGCAGTCCAAGGGACTCTTAAGAGTCTTCTCCAACACCACAGTTCAAAAGCATCAATTCTTCGTTGCTCAGCTTTCTTCACAGTCCAACTCTCACATACATACATGACCACTGGAAAAACCATAGCCTTGAGTAGACAGACCTTTGTTGGCAAAGTAATGTCTCTGCTTATATAACTAAGGGATGCACAAGTTTTAAGAATACTTAGCAATAAAATTTATAATTTCAGTTTCTATATTTCTATTAAGATTTAGGATCAACCTCTTTTTTCTAAGGGGAAATATTTCTACAAACCCTTTTAGAAAACATTGATATGGCATTATTTTACTGCTCACTGATCCTTTAGGATATATGAATGTTTGGTAGCATGCTAAATTTATGATCAAATATGTTTCTTCATGTAAATTTAAACTAAATCATAACCCTGATTTTGTATGATTTTATGCATCTAATATTACACTCCTGTGTACACACATACATGGGTAAGTTTCTATTTTGGTTTGCAAATTGCTTCAATTTTTAATATTTATGTATTGTGAATCATTTAACTATTATAAGCATTTACATTTTATGGGTGAAAATAAGCCTCAACTATTAGCTGGATGACTACTCGAACCACAGAAATGATTCTGCAGTTAGAAGCTCAGTTTCATAATTGTTTTAAAATCTATATTTTATGACTAAATCATAAATCATACAGTCAATAAAGAAGTGTAGGATAACTGCTTGCATTTCTTCCAACTATCATTACTTTGCTTGTTAAACAAATTTGACCATAATTTCCTTTATGATTAGCTACTAGTGAATAAAAATATACTCACATAAAATTTTGAATTGGTAAAATGATTTAGCAGAAGCTCCAATGATTAATCTTGAGTAAAATTTAGCCATTAAAATATTTTTGACATTTGTAATTCTTAATTTTGTAGAATAATATGAACATATTTAAAGAAAATGCCTTAATTAATCTCTGAATACAGAAAATACCATTATTTATCAGACTAAATTTTAAAATATAACACTAAAACTAATTTATTTTTAAATCATTTAAATGAGAAATATATTTCAAATTACATTAAAAATAAAATTAGAATGATATGAGTACTGTATGTACAAAGTTAAAATTTTATTTTTTGACACCTATATTAATGTATCTTGACAGTTATAAATCTACTCATTATTTTCTGTAATTAGTATTATATAAAACTTATTAAGGAAAATTTTGATGAAGTCTTTATATTAAAGAAGCATCTTGCTAGTGTATATAGGTAACCTTCTCCTACATATGGTGACTTATTTATGAAGTAACAGAGCCTTCTGGAAAAAAATCCACATTTCATCAGCAAAGCTAAGAATATGGGTGTCATATATGGTTTGAATATTAAAAATAAATAAATAAATAATATGACTTTATCAAAAGAAACAGTACTTTTCATCAAAATAGTAATAGTAAGCTGAATAAGGCTTGCTCTCAAATTCAAATTGTATGCCCTTAAAATAATTATATTTTACATTTTATCCAGAAATGTGTCATAGTTTCTAATAACAATGTGTCTTGGGTGTCAAATAATTCATTAATTTTAAGATGTCTATGAAATAGGACAATTCTTATTTTACTTCAGTGGAACATGAGGTTCATAAAAGTTAAGTAAAATCTAAGACAAGTTTAGGAGTGGTAGAGTCAGGATCAGAATCCAGATGTGACTGGTTCCAAAGTCCATGTGCTTTTTATTAGTTATTTCTTTGTCATTCACTGCTCTGAACTCTACCTCAGAATCACAAAATAAGCTTGCTTACATTTTAAGCAATATTTGAAAATATCAGCTTCTCTAACTCTACTCAACTGTTTCCATCATCTTCACTGGTGAGCAGCAGTACAGATGTCAGTTAAGTTCAGTTCAGTCTCAGTCCTGTCTGGCTCTTAGCAACCCCATGGACTGCAGCAGGCCAGGTTTCCCTGTCCATTACCACCTCCTGGATTTTACTCAAACTCATGTCCATTGAGTCAGTGGTGCCATCCAACCATCTCATCCTCTGTCATCCCCTTCTCATCCCACCTTCAATCTTTCCCAGCATCAGGGTCTTTTCAAATGAGTTAGTTCTTTGCATCAGGTGATCAAAGTATTGGAGTTTCAGCTTCAGCATCAGTCCTTCCAATGAATATCCGGGACTGATCTCCTTTAGGATGGACTGGTTGAATCTCCTTGCAGTCCAAGGGACTCTCAAGAGTCTTCTCCAACACCACAGTTCAAAAGCATCAGTTCTTTGATGCTCAGCTTTCTTTATAGTCCAACTCTCACATCTATACGTGACTGCTGGACAAACCATAGCTTTGACTAGATGGAACATTGTTGGCAAAGTAATGTCTTTGCTTTTGAATATGCTGTCTAGGTTGGTCATAATTTTTCTTCAAGGAGCAGGTGTCTTTTAATTTCATGGCTGCAGCCACAATCTGAAGTGATTTTGGAGCCCCAAAAGTTAATGTCTATCATTGTTTTCACTGTTTCCCCATTTATTTGCCATGAAGTGATGGGACCGAATGCCGTGATCTTAGTTTTCTGAATGTGGAGTTTTAAGCCAGCTTTTTCATTCTTCTCTTTCACATTTATCAAGAGGCTCTTTAGTTCTTTGTTGTCTGCCATAGGAGTGGTGTCATCTGCATATCTGAGGTTATTGATGTTTCTCCCAGCAAACTTGATTCCAGCTTGTCTTCAACCAGCCCAGCATTTCTCATGATGTACTCTGCATATAGGTTAAATAAGCAGGGTGACAATATACGGCCATATCTGTTGTTCCATGTCTGGTTCTAACTGTTGCTTCCTGACCTGCATACAGATTTCTCTGGAGCCTAGTCAGGTCATCTTGTATTCCCATCTCTTGATGAATTTTCCACAGTTTGTTGTGATCCACACAGTCAAGGCTTTTGCAGAGTCAATAAAGTAGGAGTAGATGTTTTTCTTTAACTCTCTTTCTTTTTTGATGAGCCAGCAGATGTTGGCAATTTGATCTCTGGTTCCTCTGCCTTTTCTAAATCCAGCTTGAACATCTGGAAATTCACAGTTCACATACTGTTGAAGCTTGGCTTGGAGAATTTTGAGCATTACTTTTTTAGCATTTGAGATGAGTGCAATTGTGAGGTAGTTTGAGCATTCTTTGGCGTTGCATTTCTTTGGGATTGGAATGAAAACTGAGCTTTCCCAGTCTTGTGGCCACTGCCGAGTTTTCCAAATTTGCTGCCATATTGAGTGCAGCACTTTTACAGCCTCATCTTTTAGGATTTGAAATAGCTCTGCTGGAATTCCATCAACCACTACCTTTGTTGGTAGTGATGCTTCCTAAGGCCCACTTGACTTCACATTCCAGGATGTCTGACTCTAGGTGAGTGACCACACCATTGTGGTTATCTGAGTCATGAGGACTTTTTTGCATAATTCTTCTGTGTATTCTTGCCACCTCTTCTTAATATCTTCTGCTTTTGTTACGTCCATACAATTTCTGTCCTTTATTGACACCATCTTTGCATAAAATGTTCCCTTGGTATCTCTAATTTTCTTGAAGATATCTCGTCTTTCCTATTTATTTTTTCCCTTTATTTCTTTGCATTGATCATTGAGGAAGGCTTTCTTATCTCTCCTTGTTATTCTTTGGATCTCTGCATTCAAATGGGTATGTTTTTCCTTTTCTCCTTTGCTTTTTGCTTCTCTTCTTTTCACAGCTATTTGTAAGGCCTCCTGAGACAACATTTTTTCCCTTTTGCATTTCTTTTTCTTGAGGATGGTCCTGATCACTGCCTCCTGTACAATGTCGTGAACCTCTGTCCATTGTTCTTCAGGCATTCTATCAGATCTAATCCACTGAATCTATTTCTCACTTCCACTGTATAATCATAAGGGATTTGATTTAGATCGTACCAGAATAGTCTAGTGGTTTTTCCTACTTTCTTCAATTAAGTCTGTTTTTAGCAATAAAGAGTTCATGATCTGAGCCATAGTTCAGCTCCTGAACTTGTTTTTGCTGACTGTATAGAGCTTTCCATCTTTGACTGCAAAGAATATTGTCAATCTGATTTCAGTATTGACCGTCTGGTGATGTCCATATGAGGAGATAACCCATGTCCAAGGGCAAAGGAGAAGCCCCAGCAAGACACTAGGAGTGGTGAAAGTGCGTTTAGAATCAAACCCCATACCTGCCAGAGAGGCTCAGATGGCTCAAACATACCTGTGTGCACCAGGACCCAGAGACCCCACAGGGACTGAGACAGGATTGTGTTTGAGTTCTCCTGTGGAGGTATGGGTCAGCAGTGGACTGCTTCAGGGGCATAGGATCTGGGTGCAGTGGACCTCCGTATGGCATAAGTCCTCTTGGAGGAGGTCACCATTAACCATCATAGAGCCACCAGAACTTACACAGGATTGGGAAACAGACTCCTGGAGGGCACAAACAAAACCCTGTGCGCACCTGAACCCAGGAGAAAGGAGCCAAAGCAAAAACAACACCCAGTTGTGGATGTGCCTGGTGATTGAAATAAAGTCCAATGCTGTAAAGAGCAATATTGCATAGGAACCTGGAATGTTAGGTCCATGAATCAAGGCAAATTGGAAGTGGTCAAACAGGAGATGGCAAGAGTGAACATTGACATTTTAGGAATCAGCCAACTAAAATGGACTGGAATGGGTGAATTCAGATGATCATTATATCTACTATTGTGGGCAGGAATCCCTTAGAAGAAATGGAGTAGCCATCATAGTCAACAAAAGAATCTGAAATGCAGTATTTGGATGCAGTCTCAAAAATAACAGAATTATCTCTGTTTGTTTCCAAGGCAAACCATTCAATATTACAGTCATCCAAGTCTATGCTCTGACCAGTAACGCTGAAGAAGCTGAAGTTGAATTGCTCTATGAAAACCTACAAGACCTTCTAGAACTAGCATCCAAAAAAGATGTCTTTTTCATTATAGGGGACTGGAATGCAGAAGTAGGAAGTCAAGAAATACCTGGGGTAACAGGCAAATTTGGCCTTGGAGTACAGAATGAAGAAGGGAAAAGGCTAACAGAGTTTTGCCAAGAGAATGCACTGGTCATAACAAACACCCTCCTCCAACACAAGTACAGATGTCAGCAGCAACAAAAAACAACCAAATATAAAATCAGATATTTACCAAGTGATTACTATAGTCTACCACTGTTCTAATTCCAATGCATATGACTTTGATATTCTGAGGGAGATACTACTCTATCATTATTTTAGAAATAAAAAAAAATTTAGACACAGAATGTTAATATATCCCAAATTACACAATAAATTAAAAACAAATTTTAATGTCATAGGTGGCTTTGGAGTTCATCTAATTCAATGTAATTATGGAATAATAGCATAAATTGAGATGACAAAACTCACAGACTATAAAATAGATAATAACTGTATTAATTTTAAATTCGAGATAATAATACAAACATATATTTTTACATTGTTGGCAAATATGCATATTTAATTATGATATAAAAAATAAAATAATGATTTTAGATCATAAAAACATCCCATCCATTTCTTCATATGGAAATCAATTTCTCAAAGATTCAGTAAACAGCTTAAAGAAAAACATTGAGGTTGTACCAGAGTAGGTGTTAAAATTACTTTTTCAACTTCCAGTTGCTTTTATTTTTTTCCTTTCTATATAATACCTCATTTTAAAACACATATAATTATTGATATTTTCTTATTGTTTTTTTCTTCTTATCTAAAAAAACACACTTATTGTGTACTGATTGCCATACTAAATGGTAAATTTTGTCATTTTCTTTTTACTGTAATGCAGTGCAAATGTTATTATCCTAATTATTAAAACAGAGAAATTAAAATCTTGCCCAAAGTCCATAGAATTAAAACTATAAAATCTGTGGTTTCAGTGTTAATGTTGTATTACTTCTTCCTGTATAAATTATTTTACTAACAAGGGAATTTTAAGTAGGTCATTGGTATCTTCTCAACTGGTTTCTGTTTGCCATTTGAATCAATATTTAAATACATATCATTTTAAAAATGACTGACTTTCATCAATCTTTGAAACTCTCCCCCTATTCCTCTTCTCTTTCTTTTCCTTGTTTACATTAGTTTTCTTTCTTGTTTTTCTTCTCCTCCTCTTCCTTCTCCTCTTTCTCCTTGCATTTAATTTCTTTAGTCTCCTCCAGCTTATTATTTTATCCTCCTTCTACCACTTTCTCTTCTTTTCTCTCTTGAGATTCTTTCCACCCATCTCTTGGAATTAGTAGCTGCAGGAGTTTCTGCACATTGCATTTTCTAAACACCATTCACATATAGAAATATTGAGAATTTTAAAAAACATACCATAGAATGAACCTGTGTCATTGATTGGGGACAGAAAAAATAACATTTTCGCTCTTTTATCTCATGAATGGACAACATGACAGTGTAAACAAATGAATTTTCTTCCCAGGTATACTCCAGAGAAAACTTCTTTTATCAGCTTCCAACATGCACCTGAGAAGTTTCCAAATTAAGTATGTATTCCAATATGTTTAGTAGAAAATATACAAACTAGTGTTCTAAGAGAAAATCATGACTTTAATTCAATTCAGAAATATTAATTGAACAACTTCAACTTATGAAAAAACTGTTACAGTTGGAATATATGATTTTAAGATTGATTTTAAACATTGTCATATTTAAATCAAATTGATTGAACTTACAAGCAATCTTATTTCCTTATTAAGAGAAGATGTAAGTTTTAGCTGAGTATTCAGCTTTGAAACTGAATGTTGCTGTCTTCTCTCTCACCATTTTGCTAAGTTATATTTTTCTGAAGATGAAAATGGAATTCTTTTTCCGAGTATCAGTTCATAAATACTTCTTCCCTTATAACAGACTTATAAATAAAAAGTACTTAGGATGAGAAACAGATGTTTATTCCAAAATGAATAAGAAATACATATTCTGTGTTTTTTTCAAATCATCCATACACGCACATATATGACATGAATCTATCTACTCTCTATCTGTCTATCATCTACCAATTTATCTATCTATCAAATTCAACCTTTAGCTATATAATGTGTAAATCTTTGTAACTTGTACACATTTATAAAAGCACCATTTTACTATTTTATGGTATTCTAACATTGCTTTATATTTCATCATGTCAACATTGAAATCCACAATTTTAGATACATTTAAACACCCACATAGTGCAGAGATTTGTTTGTAAAAAGTGATAGCCATCATACATGATATACATGTTTATGAAGGAACATCAGTGTGAAACCTTGTTATGTGTGGTGTTAGAGCAGTAGTGTAATATGCCAAGTACAGAAATTGATTTGAAAGTAAAAATAAAAATGTTAGACATTTGCTTGAATTTTTAGCACCTGCTTGTTGGCAGGCTCCAAATGGAGCCCCTTATTGTTTTCCTCTAATTCATTCTGGCGCTGACAGAGGTGCAAGTTACAAGTCCCAGCTTGCATATCATGCCTTAGAATGACAAAGCTCAATAAAAACAATTATCTCAAAACCCGTATCTCATCCATTATTAAATATATGAAAAGAGTTTTAATTTCCTGTGCAATTACATAGTGAAATGTCATACTCTGGATGAAGAAAGATTAATTGCTTTTGATAAAATACTGTGTATTTTTGTTTGACTTTTTGGACATCCATTTAATGTAGAAATATCATTTCAATCTAATGTGCTTCATATCACACAGAACTATTGTAATTTTGCAGAGGAAATATTGTTTAATTATTTTCTTTTCTCATAAAGGAGTAAGAATAAAATATTAATTCTTCTTGGCTCAAGAGTACCACAAGCCACATTTTATTTTTTATATCACATTGGAGACTCTTACAAATGAGCAATAGAAAAATATGATTAATGTGTTTCACAAAAGATTCATAAGATTACCTCAAGGAACATTTGTATGTCATGTGTAGGCACAAATTACAATTTCCATCATTTGTATTTGTTTTCTATTTACCAATGATTATTAAGTAATCCATAAAAATGACCAGTCACTTTCTTCCTGTCATATAATATAACATCAATTTATTCTCTCATCAAGACTCAACTAATAGCAAATGAATCTTCAGGAAAATAAACTTTCCAAATACTGTTAGCCATACTTTACATAGTGACAGAACCAGGAAGCCTCTATGAGAGTGAAAATAGCATTTCGTAAATACTGGACTAGCAGGTAGGGACTAGCAGGTAGCCATGACATTTTGACCTGTTTCATCTAATACACTAAAGACTTGGCTATTATAGAATTTAATTGTTTTTCTGAAAAAAAAAAATACTGGAGCAGGCGTTTGATAGAAAATTAATATTTTAACAATTTCACCTTTGTACAGAGAAAATATAAGTTTATATTGGGTAGTGTTCACTTTTCAAGTGCCTATTTATTCATTTATGTTAAATAGCTAGCAATAAATATAAAGCATAACATATAAGACAACACTCAAAATAATTATAATACAGGGAAGAGACAACGTTTTATTTGTAGCCATTTACTATGATTGACAGTCTGGGTCCTGGCAAAATGTGTTGTAGGTCAGGAATGAATTTGATGGGCACATATGTTTTGGAAAGCTTACAGAGGACCCCATCTATCAAAAACTAATATGGAAAATTGTAACCCTTAAAATTAGTTCATTAATTTTTTTCCAGAATTACAAGTCAACTACAGTCATTTCATATCCAATATTTTCTTTCCTTTGCTGATTTGTGGAAAAGTTGGAAAAAGGTATACAGTAGAAGATTGGGTTTTCAGGACTGATAAGGGAAAAAATGTTTCAGAGAAAGCATATTGAGCATCAGAAATTAAATTTCCACATTCGCTTATAATTCTGAACTACCTGTTTAGGTAAAATGTGAAAAGGAAATTTTCGCATCACATTACTTTTCATATCAGTCATTATTTGTCAGTAATAAAATACTGGTCATCTCTCCATTGCTGCAATTTAAGGAAATGTCAGTAAACCTATATCTACCCTGAAATGTGAACTGGAAAACTACACATTCAATTTGATATTTATGAAAATTTAATCCTTCAACTCATAGTGTAAATATAAAAGATGTAAACTTAGGTAACTTCTAAATAATACATTCAAATCTTCATGTGATTAATAGACTCCTGCAACAAATATTATATACTTATTAATTGATAGGCTATAGTTCAGATATCTGAGTTCATTTTAATACAATATTGAAAAGCTTTTAACATGCAATTATTCATGAGTACAAAGAATGAAATATAAGTATTTTACTATCTTGTCTATCTCCAAGACATTTCTGTATAGACACATGCTAAATCTAATCTTACTTAAAACACTTCCATAAATCAATAGTTTCTTAATTTTAAGCATACAGAAATATAATAAATATATCAAGACATATCATACAATTGCTATTTAATTGTATACCTTATGACTGGCAATTTGCTTAGTCCTTAGGAGACGTCTCTGTAAATACTAAGAATGAAAGAATTAAAGAAAACATGAAATTTCAACAAATGCACATTATTCTTAAAGTCAACCCCCACCCCTGCCTAATGGTCTACAAGACATTACATGATCAAATGATGCCATCTTTCCATTTTATTCCTACAATTGTCCCTCTTTCTCATTAGATACATCCACACTAAATTTTTTGATGTTCTTCATAAATTCCAAATTCATTTTTTAATTAAGAGCTTTATGTTAGCTGCTAAGTCTGCTGCTAAGTCGCTTCAGTCGTGTCCGACTCTGTGCGACCCCATAGACGGCAGCCCACCAGGCCCCGCCGTCCCTGGGATTCTCCAGGCAACAACACTGGAGTGGGTTGCCATTTCCTCCTCCAATGCATGAAAGTGAAAAGTGAAAGTGAAGTCGCTCAGTCGTGTCCGACTCTTAGCGACCCCATGGACTGCAACCTACCAGGCTCCTCTGTCCATGGGATTTTCCAGGCAAGAGTGCTGGAGTGGGGTGCCATTGCCTTCTCCCTTATGTTAGCTGTTGACTGTCAAATATACTACCAGTATGATCATTTTCAGCCTGAAAAATAGGCAGGTGAAACAGTATCAGTTCAGTTCAGTTCATTTCAGTCGCTCAGTCGTGTCCGACTCTGCGACCCCATGAATCCCAGCACACCAGGCCTCCCTGTCCATCACCAACTCCAGGAGTTCACTCAGACTCATGTCCATCGAGTCAGTGATGCCATCCAGCCATCTCATCCTCTGTCATCCCCTTCTCCTTCTGCCCCCAATCCCTCCTAGCATTAGAGTCTTTTCCAATGAGTCAACCCTTCGCATGAGGTGGCCAAAGTACTGGAGTTTCAGCTTTAGCATCATTCCTTCCAAAGAAATCCCAGGGCTGATCTTCAGAATGGACTGGTTGGATCTCCTTGCAGTCCAAGGGACTCTCAAGAGTCTTCTCCAACACCACAGTTCAAAAGCATCAGTTCTTTGGGGCTCAGCCTTCTTCACAGTCCAACTCTCACATCCATACATGACCACAGGAAAAACCATAGCCTTGACTAGCAGGACCTTGTTGGCAAAATAATGTCTCTGCTTTTCAATATGCTATCTAGGTTGGACATAACTTTGTATACTGTGAAACAGTATAGATGAAATGAATTAAATTCACCGACCCTTCAGTTTGCAATTCTGAAAATTTATGGAGTATGTGCGAAATAAATGTATAGCTTAATCTAGATATAGCTAGCATGGTTCATATGCTAATTCCATGAAAACTATCCTCTCAACAAGATCATTACTAAGAAATCCTAATTTTATATGTTTTTAAATCCTATTAGAGCATCTGCAACATTTAAAAATATGAACAACTCTTCCCTTCTTGTGTAGGCTTCTCTGTTTCTTCCTATTTCCAAAGTTAGCAAGTATTCCCAGACCACGACAGTATGTAGGTAAAAATGAAAGAACAGCAATAGTGAGACTCAATATCACTGACTTACAAACTATATTAATTGTTTAAGAGAATCTAGTTTAAGCTAGTTTATGCAAAGAGAAAAGGAATAAATTGGCTTATGTGAAAGAAAAGCCTGACTGTGACACCAGTAACAGATTTCAGTTGGATCTCAATAGCTGAATGCCATCAGGATATTGTCATTTAGACTCCATTCTTGTCCATCTTTTAGTTTTTCCTTTCTTGTGTGTTATCTTTATCCTCAGGGTATTCCTCTTGCTAGGAAGATGGTTACTAGTACTCCAAGCTTATGAGGTCCTATAATTTCTGGCACTTAATCAATTATTTTAAAAAATTGAGAAGAGAGAAAAAAAAAGTAAAAATAAAAAAAAAAAAAAAAAAGATTGAGAGAGACCTCAGTAGATAGAAAGGGAAGAGAATTGGAACTCTTACCAGTTAAGAGAATAGTTCTAAAATATATTCAGCTAAACATTAATCCATAGCTTTATTGTAATGCTTTAAAATTCTACTTAGCAAAGTATCATTATCCCAGATGAAACCAAATATGTTCTTTTATTATACCATGGGGGACAACCCAAAATCTGTCTAATCACTATACCAAGCTCCAATCACAGGATTTCTGAATGTTGTGCATTCCTATTTATGAGCTCTGGATATACTTCCTTGTTATTCTGCTACTTACTCAAAGTGGTAAATTATATGACATCAGCAACATCCTATAATTGTGTAAGAGGTATAATTATTTGAAAATTACCCAAATCATTTTCACAGATGGAGAAATAAACCTCATTTTCAAAAAAAAAAGAAGTCAGGAAATCCTAAGTGTGACAGTGCAATCAGTCAGTAAGGCAATCTGTCTGCTCTCAGCTTTGTTTCTGGAAGATTATTTTTGCTAATGCCAATTTGTATGATGACTCTTGGAGAGGATTTTCTTTAACCTGTGAATTGCCTCAAATAGCTTCAAAGGTTGACCTTAATTCACCAGTTTAGGTGTATAGCGGCTTCAAGTTAAGCTGTGGTCAACTAGCATTTCTTTGAGTTAGGAACACTAAACATATATTTTCATATCATGCCTCTTAAAATTAGGCCTTGTGCTTGAAGTCTGTGTCTGGGTAGTAGGCTTCAGGGCCAGAGGGAGATTTATGATGATGGTGTGGAGCATCCTACTGCCCCAGGCTAGTTCCCTGGGGGTTGATAATCAATTCTGACAGAGTTAAGTGTCTAAACTGGACCTGGAACAACAGACTGGTTCCAAATAGGAAAAGGAATATGTCAAGGCTATATATTGTCACCCTGCTTATTTAACTTATATGCAGAGTACATCATGAGAAACTGGGCTGGAGGAAGCACAAGCCAGAATCAAGATTGCTGGGGGAGAAACATCAATAACCCCAGATATGCAGATGATACCACCCTTATGGCAGAAAGTGAAGAGGAACTAAAAAGCCTCATGATGAAGGTGAAAAAGAAGAGTGAAAAAGTTGGCTTAAAGCTCAACATTCAGAAAATGGCATCTGGTCCCATCACTTCATGGCAAATAGATGGGGAAACAGTGGAAACAGCGTCAGACTTTATTTTTGGGGGCTCCAAAATCACTGCAGATGGTGATTGCAGCCATGAAATTAAAAGACTCTTACTCCTTGGAAGGAAAGTTATGACCAACGTAGATAGCATATTCAAAAGCAGAGACATTACTTTGCCAACAAAGGTCTGTCTAGTTAAGGCTATGGTTTTCCCAGTGGTCATGTATCGATGTGAGAGTTGGATTATAAAGAAAGCTGAGTGCTGAAGAATTGATGCTTTTGAACTGTGGCGTTGGAGAAGACCCTTGAGAGTCCCTTGGACTCCAAGGAGATCCAACCAGTCCATCCTAAAGGAGATCAGTCCTGGGTGTTCATTGGTAGGACTGATTTTGAAACTGAAACTCCAATACTTTGGCCACCTGATGTGAAGAGCTGACTCATTTGAAAAGACCCTGATGCTGGGAAAGTTTGAGGGCAGGAGGAGAAGGGGATGACAGGGAATGAGATGGCTGGATGGCATCACCGACTCGATGGACATGAGTTTGAGTGAACTCCAGGAATTGGTGATGGACAGGGAGGCCTGGCATGTTGCAGTTCATGGGGTCCCAAAGAGTCAGACGTGACTGAGGGACTGAACAATACTGAAGTGTCTAATTTCTTGTCCAGCTAGATCTCCTGCCTCCCTGCTTATGCTCAGATTGTATTTGAGCAGAGAATATGGCTTTTATATACTCTCAAAGTTCATGACTGTCTGATGACTCCTGCCATACGTATACTATATATTTGCTGCTAATAATGGGCGTAGCCTAGGAAGGCTGCACTTTTTGGTTGAGACTTAATTAATACAACATATCTGTTGGATGGCCACAAGAGGGAGCCAACAAAATCCAACATCCTTAAAATTTGTATCAATCTCAATGTGCTCATTATTTTAGTCCCTAAATATAAAGTACCCCTCTTAACAAGGTGTGTGCCATCCCAAAATACAGATTGACATATTCCAAGCTAAGGAATGGATTATAGTCCCTACATTGTTGTCCCACCTTGACTCAATCAGTCCTGTGTGTATGTGAAGTTGCTCAGTCGTGTCAGACTCTTTGTGACCCCATGGACTGTAGCCCACCAGGCTCCTCTGTCCATAGGAATCTCCAGGCAAGAATACTGGAATGGGTTGCCATTTCCTTCTCCAAGGGATTTTCCCAACCCAGTGATCGAAACCGGGTCTCCTGCATTGCAGGCAGATGCTTTATCTACTGAGCCACCAGGAAAGCCAAACAATACCTCCAGTGCTTCATAATTTTTCTACTGATTGTGATTTCTTCATGTGCAAAAGACAAAAACTCATGACCAACTTTCTTTAGCCCAAAATTGCAATTGTACTTTCATCCTGAATTAGACAGCATGAAGTTGAAGTGGTTCTGCTCTTTCCACTGTTTTTCTGGAAATCTCTCTCATTCATTCTGTCTCTCAGAACTCAGTTTTACAACAAATGTGTTGCCTTTATTTTCAGATAGCTTTTCTGTACCTGGTAACTAAGATGAGCAATCGTTCCATGCCATACACTTTCTGGAAGGAAATGTTGACCCTTGGGTAATGCAAATTGGCAGCTGATTAGGCACTGAAGATTAGGCAGAGAACAGAAAGGTACAAATTCATGACCAAAAGGAGCTGAAGTTCCCAGGGAAGTAAGACAAACACTAAATAAATGCTTGTGTATAATGTGTAGCATTTCATATGATGATAAATATAGCACATTATCAAATACTCTGTAGAGTAGGGAATGCTCATAGGGAGTATCAAGTGTAACATTAAAAAAAAAAGAGCTTAAATTCTAGTAAGAGGAGACAACAGTCAATCGATAAATGGGGAAATCTTACGTATTGTTTCAGTTGTGATTAGTTCTATACAAGAGAAGATTTAAAGCATGTTTGTATAGAAAGAAAGCTCTTAAGGAGTGCTGGTGGTAACACTAGAAGGAAATAAATTATCTTTCTCAAGACATAAATTAGTTCCGATATTTGTTCTGGACCAACAGTTGTCTCTCAGGAAAAGATTATTCTGTTTATCCCGCCACCATTTCTGATGGAAAACAGTGTTCCTTGAATACCTGTCATTCAAGGAAGGATGAGGGAGGGAGAAAAAGTCTGTTCCTAAAGGAAAAGATAACTTTTGTTTCTACACCGAATGGTCTAGGATTCTGGCCAGAAAAGACTAAAAGAAGTTCCATACCAACTATGTCCTTAGAATCATTTAAGAGTGGTACTTCTCAAGACCTTTTCATTCTATTGATATTAGGCAACACTGCATCTGTATTGAATTAGTTTCAAAATTCTCCTAATGCTGCAAACACTTATGATGACAAAATAATGCTGCAACTTCATTGAGCTCGTTAGTCTTTATTTCATCAAAAAGGCTATAAATCCTTATTGTCCAAGATCTCTGTTATACTTCCTCATTTGGAACTTGAAGTAGAGCATGTCTTTATTTTTGTTCTTGTTGTTCAGTCTCTAAATCATGGACTGAAGAGTGCCAGGGTCTTCTATCCTCCACTATCTCCTGCAGTTTGCTCAAATTCATGTCCACTGAGTCAGTGATGCTATCTAACCATCTTATTCTCTGCCATCCCCTTTGACTTTAGCCTTTAATCTTTCTCAGCATCAGGGTCTTTTCCAATGAGTCAATTCTTTACATCAGGTGGCCAAAGTATAGGAGCTTCAGGTTCAGCATCAGTCCTTCCAATGAATGTTCAAGGCTGATTTCCCTTAAGATTGTCCTGTTTGATCACCTTGCTGTCCAAGGGGCTCTGTTGAGTCTTCTCCAGCACCACAGTTTGAAAGCATCAATTCTTCAGTGCTCAGCCTTCATTATGATCCAACACTCACATCCATACATGACTGCTGAAAAAATCATAGTTTTGACTACATGGCTGTTTGTCAGCAAACTGATGTCTCTGCTTTTTAATATGCTGTCTAGGTTTGTCATAGCTTTTCTTTCATGGAGTAAATTGCTTTTAATTTCATGGCTACAACCACCATCTGAAGTAATTTTGGAGCCCATGAAAATAAAATCTGCCACTGTTTTCTACATTTTCCCCTTCTATTTGCATAAAGTGATGGAACTGGATACTATGATCTTAATTTTTTTATTAATTATATATATATATATATATTTTTGTAGCTCAAACAGGCAATATTTTATTAACCAGGCAGCAGGCTGCTTTTGTAATGAAACTAGTTACAGATCAAGCAGGAAGCAGGCAGTAGGCAGCAGGCAGCCGGCTCCCAAAATACAAGGACAGGCCGACCCTCAAAGTGGCCAATCATAGTTTTCTGAATATTGAATTTCAAGCCAACTTTTTCACTCTCATCATTCACCAACATCAAGAGGCTCTTTAGTTCCTCTTCACTTCTGCCATTAGAGTGGTATCATCTGCATATCTGAGATTGTTGGTATTTCTCCCTGTAATCTTGATTCCAGTTTGGAATTCATTCAGCCAGGATTTTGCATGATGTACTCTGCATAGAAGTTAAATAAACAAAGTGACAAAATACAGCCTTGCCATATTCCTTTACCAATTTTGAACCAGTCATTTGTTCCATGTCTGGTTTTAACTGTTGCTTCTTAACATGCAAAACAGGTTTCTCATGAGACAGGTTGGGTGGTCTGGTATTCCCATCTCTTTTGAGCTTTCCATAGTTTGTTGTGATCCACAAAGTCAAAGGCTTTAGTTTAGTCAGTGAGGCCTAAGTGGATATTTTTCTGGAACTCTCTTGCTTTTTCCATGATATTGCAAATGTTGACAATTTGATCTCTGGTTCCTCTGCCTCTTCAAAACTCAGCTTGTATGTCTGGAAGTTCTTGGTTCACATACTGCTAACACCTAGCTTGAAGGATTTTGAGTATAACCTTGCTAGCATATGAAATGAACACAATTGTATGGTAGTTTGAACATTTTTTGGTATTCTGGTATTTGGGATTGGAATAAAAACTGATCTTTTCCAGTTCTAAGGCTGCTTCTGAGTTTTCCAAATTTGTTACCATACTGAATGCAACACTTTCACAGCATCATCTCTTAAGATTTGAAATAGCTCAGCTGGAATTCCATCACCTCCACTAGCTTTGTTCATCTTCACGACCTGGGCCTTAGGAAACATTATTATGAACAAAGCTAGTGGAGGTGATGGAATTCCAGCTGAGCTATTTCAAATCCTAAGAGATGGGCTGGATGAAGCACAAGCTGGAATCAAGATTGCCAGGAGAAATATCATAACCTCAGATATGCAGATTACACCACCCTTATGGCAGAAAGCGAAGAGGAACTAAAAAGCCTCTTGATGAAAGTGAAAGAGGAGACTGAAAAAGTTGGCTTAAAGCTCAATATTCAGAAAACGAAGATCATGGCATCTGGTCCCATCATTTCATGGGAAATAGACGGGGAAACAGTGGAAACAGTGTCAGACTTTATTTTGGGGGGCTCCAAAATCACTGCAGATGGTTATTGCAGCCATGAAATTAAAAGACACTTATTCCTTGGAAGAAAAGTTATGACCAACCTAGATAGCATATTCAAAAGCAGAGACTTTACTTTGCCAACAAAAGTCCATCTAGTCAAGGCTATGGTTTTTCCAGTGGTCATGTATGGATGTGAGAGTTGGACTATGAAGAAAGCTGAGCGATGAAGACTTGATGCTTTTGAACTGTGGTGTTGGAGAAGACTCTTGAGAGTTCCTTGGACTTCAAGGAGATCCAACCAGTCCATTCTAAAGGAGATCAGCCCTGGGTGTTCTTTGGAAGGAATGATGCTAAAGCTGAAACTCCAGTACTTTGGCCACCTCATGGGAAGAGTTGACTCATTGGAAAAGACTCTGATGCTGGGAGGGATTGGGGGCAGGAGGAAAAGGGGACAACAGAGGATGAGATGGCTGGATGGCATCACCGGATGGATGTGAGTTTGAGTGAAAAACCGGGAGTTGGTGATGGACAGGGAGGCCTGGCGTGCTGCGATTCATGGGGTCACAAAGAGTCGGACACAACTGAGTGACTGAACTGAACTGAACTGAAGGCCCAGGTGACTTCATATTCCAGGATGTCTGACTCTAGATGACTGACCACACCATCATGGTTATCCCAGTCATTAAGACTTTTTTGTATAGTTCTGTGTATTCTTGCCACCTTTTTTAATCTCTCCTACTTCTCTTAGGGCCTTATCATTTTTGTCTTTTATCATGCCCATCCTTGCATGAAATGTTCCCTTGACACTTCTGATTTCTTGAAGATGTCTCTTGTCTCTCCTGTTCTATTTTTTCCCCTCTATTTCTTTGCATTGTTTATTTAAGAAGGCCTTCTTATCTCTCCTTGCTTTTCTCTGAAACTCTATGTTCAGTTTGGTATATCTTCTCTCTTGCTTTTTGTTTCTCTTTTTTTCACAGCTATTTGTAAAGTCTCTTCAGACAACCTCTTTGCCTTCTTGCATTGCTTTTTCTTTGCAATGATTTTGGTCACTGTTTCCTGTACAATGTTAGGAACTTCCATTCATTGTTCTTCAGACACTCTATCAGATCTCATCCCTTGCGTCTATTTGTCACCTCCAGTGTACGATCATGAGGGATTTGATTTAGGTCATACCAGAATGGCCTACTGGTTTTCCCTCCTTGCTTCAATTTAAGCCTGAATTTTGCAGTAAGGAATTCATGATCTGAGCCACAGTCAGCTCCAGTTCTTGTTTTTGCTGACTGCATAGTGCTTCTCCATCTTTGGCTGCAAAGAATATAAACAATCTGGTGATGTCCATGTGTAGAGTCATCTCTTTGGTTGTTGGAAAAGGATGTTTGCTATGACCAGGACAACACTCTGTTGGTCATTGCCCTGCTCCATTTTGCACTACTAGGCCAAACTTGCCTGTTATTCCAGATTTCTCTTGACTTCCTAGCTTTGCATTCCAGTCCCCTATGATGAAAGGGACATCTTTTTTGGTGTTAGTTCTAGAAGGTTTTTTTGGTCTTCATACAACCATTCTTCACGTGATGCTTATTCAACATCAATGGTTGGGGCATAGACTAGGATTCTGTGATGTTGAGTGATTTGCCTTGGAATCAAACTGAGATAATTCTGTCATTTTTGAAACTGAACTCAAGTGTTGAATTTCAGACTCTTGTTGACTATGAGGGCTACTCCATTTATTCTAAGGGATTTTTGCCCAAAGTAGTAGATATAGCGGTCATCTGTATTAAATTCGCCCATTCTCATCTGTTTTAGTTTACTAATTCCTAAGATGTCAGTGTTCACTCTTGCCCTCTCCTACTTGACCACATCCAGTTTACCTTGATTCTGGACCTAAAACTTTATTTTCCTATGTAATATTGTTCTTTACAGCATTGGACTTTACTTTCATCACCCCACACATCCTCAATTGAGCATCATTTCTGCTTTGACTCAGCCACTTTGCAGTGCTATTTGTAGCACTTCATTCTTTGTAGAGCTATTTTTAATTCCCCTCTGCTCTTCCCCAGTAGCAAACTGGATACCTTCCAATCTTGGGGGCTCATCTTCCGGTGTTGTATGTTTACTGTAACCCATCTATTTTTGTTGGCCTTGTGTGGTGTGAGGCCCATAGATTCATTGAGTTATGCAAGCCCCTTTGTCATGACAAAGCTGTGATCCATGAAGGGGAAGCTTATCTTACCCCATAACATAGATGATAGTCACTTTAGTTTCTATCTCTTTTTCTCCATAGGACTCACATTTATGAGTCATGTCAGAGAATAAATGCATGTTGTCCTCAAAACCCTAAAGTCATTTCCCTAAGACTGGCATTCATTTAAAGGGAAGTAAATTTTCATTTTAGGCTGTGTCCTCAACATGAACCAACTCAAGCCAAAATTGATTATGGGTTCTGGACACATGATTGCTACTGAATCAAACTTTAGGGCTTTCTCAGCCATTTCTGCCTCCCTAATTAAAATCTTCTTTTCATCTCTCTCATCATACTATTTCTAGATGATTTCAGAAACTTCCATGGCCTCAGTAAAAAAAATAATAATAATTTTCTGATTCTTAAAATAATTATTTTTCTTCATCGTTTACGAAAATCTTATGGCTTTCCATTTCTATTGATGGTTGAAAACTAGTCAACTTTTGTCTAAACAGATCTGTTTCTGATTATACTTTATTTTATATGACTCATAATAAGAAATTATCACAATTATCTTACTCTTTCATTCCCTAAAAGTTCTCATGGAGCATTGTTGCTGAATATTTGACTATGAAATAAAAAGACTTTTCTATTTCTTTGCTATCTGCAATTAAATGTTAACCCAGTCACTCTTGCTTCCTCTTTTCCTCTTTCTTTCCCTTTCTTTTCTTTCTTTCTTTCTTTTCTTCAATACCCTCTTTTCTTTCTTCTAGTTTTCTATGAGATAATTTCATTTACCATAGAATTTCTATATTATTCAGAATAGCATTAGGGCTGAAACAATTTATTTTCATATCTTGAATAATATAATAACATAAAATTTTTTTTTTATTTGCTCATATTAAACTGGATGATTTACAAGCTGGAATAAGATAGACAGGAGAAACATCAGCAACCTCATTTAGGCAGATGATATCACTCTAATGGCAGAAAGCAAAGAGGAACTAAAGAGACTCTTGATGAGGCTGAAGGAGGAGATTGAAAGAGCCAGCTTAAAACTAAATATTAAAAAAAACCAAGATCATGTCATCTGACCCCATTACTTCATGGCAAATAGAAGGGTAAAAGTGGATGTAGTGACAGATTTCCACTTCTAGGGCTCTAAAATCACTGCAGATGGTGACTGCAGCTGTGAAATCAGAAGACAATTGCTGCTAAGCAGGAAAGCTATGACAAACCTAGAGAGTGTGTTGAAAAGCAGAGGTATCACTCTATCAACAAAGGTCCTTATAGTCAAGGCTATGGTCTTCTCAGTGGTCATATATGGTAGTGAGAGCTGGACTGTAAATAATGCAGTGCACCAAAAAATTGATGCCTTCGAACAGTGGTGCTGGAGAAGACTTCTGAGAGTCCCTTGGACAGCAAGGAGATCAAACCAGTCAATCTTAAGGGAAATCAACACTGAATACTCATTGAAATGACTGATGCTGAAGCTCCAGTATTTTGGTCATCTGATAGGAACAGCTGACTCATTGGAAAAGTCCCTAATGATGGGAACGATTGAGGGCAGAAGGAGAAGAGGGGATCAGAGGATGAGATTGCTGGATAGCATCACTAATGGAATTGACATAAACTTTGGCAAACTTTGGGAGATGGTGAGGGACAGAGAGGCCTGGTGTGCTGCAGTCCATGGGGTTGTAAAGAGTCAAACACTACTGGGCAACTGAACAACAATATTAAAGTGCAGTATAGGTTAGCTGATGGTGTGGGGGAGGCTACTGCTTAATGCAATTATACAGAATGGAGGCTTCTTCTATCTTGTCCCTCCTTAGAATCCTCTCTACTAAGCTAATGTATGGAGAAGTGAGTCATAGTGATAGTTAGGGATTTACATTTTATAATCCAATCATGAAAGTAGCATGTCTACACCACTGACCAGAACTTAGCCACAAGTTCATACCTAACTGCAGGGGTAGTCTTGTTACCTATGGTTCACAACAAACTACCCCAAAATTAGTAATTAGAAGTAATTTTGTTTTACTCGCAATTTTGTGGATCAAAAATCTGGGCAGGGATTATGTGTCTCTCTATTCGTGTTCCACACAGTATCAGCTGATATAGGGGCTCACCCTCCCTAATAGCTCAATCAATAGCTGATAAATTGGTCCTGGCAGTCTCCTGGTAGGTCAGTAGCACAGTTGGATGGAGACCCCATTCCTTCTCCATTTGGTCCTTTCAATGGTGCCTCTTGGGATCCCTCTGAAGATGGTGGCTGACTTCCAGGAAAGCTGTTTCAAGATACTAATGTAGAAGTTACAAGGTCCTAATTAATACAGTCTCAGAATTACACAGATTCATTTCTGACACTATTTGTCAAGCACGTCACTAAGACCAGTCCTTTTTTGACAGGATGGGGAGTAGTTTGAGAAGTAGCAAAACATGCTTATTTTAACCACAGAAGTGTACAAATATAGTTTGGCAGTATTCTCAAGGATGAAATAAAAACGTGAATCTTGGTGAACACAGCTAGGATGAAGAAAAAAGAAACTTACCTTCATCTAGTTACACATATTCTACAATGCCTACTTGGTATATACACTTAAAAAATCAAAAGGAGCTACTCAATATGTATAAATCTTGAATTTCCTTGGTGTGCCTTATTTCAAAAAAAATCAATCACTGTATTGCAAAGCCAGAGAACTGAGAGCCATCCTTGACTACTCACTTTTCTTAATTCTCCACGTCTAGTCCGGTTTCAAAAACTGATAATATTATTGCTTTGAGTCTTACATCTTTCATACTTTATGGCTCTCTTCTCTTGAGTCTATTTATGCTAAAGTTAAATTTTATACAAGTCAAAATAAAAGATTTATCCTGGATTATCAGAAAAACCTCCCAACTGATGTATAAATGTTCTGATTTCTCTTATTCTAATCGATTCCACAAACTAGAACTGCCTTCAGAATGATTTTTCTAAAATTCAGTTCAGTGTGTTGAAAGCCTATTTTAAAATATTCCAATAGCTCCTCTGGAGAAGGCAATGGCACCCCACTCCAGCACTCTTGCCTGGAAAATCCCATGGATGGAGGAGCCTGGTGGGCTGCCGTCTATGGGGTCACACAGAGTCGGACAGGACTGAAGTGACTTAGCAGCAGCAGCAGCAGCAATAGCTCCTCATTGCTATGAAAATAAAACAAAAACTACTAAACCTGGCCTAGGTCTTTCTTGATCTTGTCTCTTTACTCTCCCAGGCTCCATGATATAATACTCCCCCTAGGAACTCTGAACTTCCTCCATACTTACCTCCATCACTTTTTTTTTTTTTTAATTTTATTTTATTTTTTAAACTTTACATAATTGTATTAGTTTTGCCAAACATCACTTATATTAAGTTCTGTCATCTTTCTTGTTGCTGTCCTTTGCACATTCTTCTTCTGCCTGGTTTATTCTCCCCATGTTTCCTATGATTTACTCCCATGCATGCTCAGCACTCAGTTGTGTCCGACTCTTTGTTACCCCATGAACTGTAGCACCCCCAGGCTCCTCTGTCTTTGGAATTGTCCAGGCAAGAATACTGGAATGTGTTGTCATTTCCTCCTCCAGGAGACCTTCCTGACCCAGAGATCAAACCCCTGTCTCCTGCATCTCCTACACCACTGAGCCACTTGGGAAGCCCATGATTCTGTTAAAGTATTTATACTGTTTTTACTGCTTCTAAAAGTTAACTCTAAGCTTTATGTGATCAAGAACATTACCATGTTTGCTGTAGTAATCTTCCATCTTCTGTATTCTGATTAACACATGGAAAAACCTCAATAAGTATTGGAAAATATGTGAATGAATGAGGAAATATAATCCTCCTAGTGAAACCATGTTTACCTTGCTTCAAGTCAATGGTAATTAATTTCAGATTTTCAGGGTTATTGTAAAATTCTTTATTTGAAAATAAGTCCTAACTAATAGGTGAGTTTCAAAAGTACAAATATTGCAGAATTGAGCATATATATGTTAAAATTTTGAGAAGATTGAGACTCACTGATTTATACAAGTGAAATTCCATTTCAAGGTCTGGTTTCCAGTAATACAATTTCCAGGACCTGTTTTCTTGCTTATTGCTTAAGAAAATATCCACTAGGCTTTCAAATAGTGTGATAAGACTGTATTATATTTATTACTATCTTACAACAACATCTGCAGCTTAATCATATAATAACATTTGATTGTCTGTAAGTAAATAATTTTTTACCTAGTTTTATCTGCAATCCTATGTATACTGAACCAGTATACAAAAGTTCAACAGTCTTGAACTTTTAGTATTTTGTTGCTTAAAAAAAAATAAACCTCCCACTTATATTTCTTGATGATTGTTTCCAAATTTTAAGTGAGGAGATATCTTTTATTTCCTAAGATTTTTTTTTGTTGTTGTTGTTTTAAATGATTCTGTAACTTGAAGTTCAGGCATTTCACAGATTCTTAACTGATTGTATCTTATTGACATTTAACTGTATAAGTATCAGTTCAGTTCAATTCAGTCACTCAGTTGTGTCCGACTCTTTGTGACCCCATGAATTGCAGCACGCCAGGGCCCCCTGTCCATCACCAACTCCTGGAGTTCAGTCAGACTCACGTCCATTGAGTCAGTGATGCCATCCAGCCATCTCATCCTCTGTCATCCCCTTCAGAATGGACTGGTTGGATCTCCTTGCAGTCCAAGGGACTCTCAAGAGTCTTCTCCAACACCACAGTTCAAAAGCATCAATTCTTCAACACTCAGCCTTCTTCACAGTCCAACTCTCACATCCATACATGACCACAGGAAAAACCATAGCCTTGACTAGACAGACCTTTGTTGGCAAAGTAATGTCTCTGCTTTTGAATATGCTATCTAGGTTGGTCATAACTTTCTTCCAAGGAGTAAGCGTCTTTTAATTTCATGGCTGCAGTCACCATCTGCAGTGATTTTGTAGCCCAAACAAATAAAGTCTGACACTGTTTCCACTGTTTCCCCATCTATTTCCCATGAAGTAATGGGACCGGATGCCATGATCTTCGTTTTCTGAATGTTGAGCTTTAAGCCAACTTTTTTACTCTCCTCTTTCACTTTCATCAAGAGGCTTTTGAGTTCCTCTTCACTTTCTGCCATAAGGGTGGTGTCATCTGCATATCTGAGGTTATTGATATTTCTCCCGCCAATCTTGATTCCAGCTTGTGCTTCTTCCAGCCCAGCATTTCTCATACATATAAGTTAAATAAGCAGGGTGACAATATACAGCCTTGACGTACTCCTTTTCCTATTTGGACCCAGTCTGTTGTTCCATGTCCAGTTTTAACTGTTGCTTCCTGACCTGCATACAGATTTCTCAAGAGGTAGGTCAGGTGGTCTGGTATTCCCATCTCTTTCATAATCTTCCACAGTTTATTGTGATCCACACAGTATAAGTATGGTTATATAGAAATTAACAAGAAAGAAGACAAGTACATTATATTTTTTCTTTATCCATTCATGGAGCAATTTTCAGTTAATATGTGCAGAATTAATAACTATGAGAACAAATGAATGTATGGATAGATGATTGAAGCAAACTCAAATTTCCAAAGAATAATTCATAGATATGGAACTTATCTCAGGAACAGCACAGAGAATATTCAAGATTTGCTTTTCCCTTAAACGTGAGGGCTTCCCTGGTGGCTCAGATAGTAAAGAATTTGCCTGCAATGCATGAGACCTGGGTTCGATACCTAGTTTGGGAAGATCCCCTTGAGAAGGGAATGGCACCCCACTCCAGTATTCTTGCCTGGATAATTCCATGGACAGAGGAGCCTGGTGGGCTACAGTCCATATGGTCACAAAGAGTTGGACACAACTGAGCAGCTAACACCTTTAAAGTGAAATTCAGCTCCATGGATTAATAACTTGATTTATGAAACACTAATCAATCCCTTTTTATGCTGCAAGGTTCTCTCTTTTGAAAACCAACAGATAACTTATAACTTATTTTTTCCATAATATCATTAGATAGGGAATTTTATTTCCTGCAATATTCTTGCCAACATTATTTAGAATAATTTATAATAGTCTGGTATTACAAAATCTTTAACCAAAAATTTATCATTTTCTAGAAAAATTCTATGTATTCTTTAAACATACAGTCTTCTTCTGGTTATATTTTACTTAAGATAAAAGTTGTGTGCTTAGAAATTTCAAGGAAACTCTTTGACTTTCAATGTCACATGTGATTGACTTTCTTTTTCCCTTAACTTTTATTAAAAAGAATACATTTGAATCAGTTCTAATGAGGTGGATGAAACTGGAGCCTATTATACAGAGTGAAGTAAGCCAGAAAGAAAAACACCAATACAGTATACTAACGCATATATATGGAATTTAGATAGATGGTAACAATAACCCTGTGTATGAGACAGCAAAAGAGATCTATACATCTATAGATGTATATGTATAGATCTATGTATGTATATGTATAGATCTATATGTATACATACATACATGTATATGTATAGATCTATGTATGTATATGTATAGATCTATATGTATAGATCTATACATCTATAACTGATGTATAGATCAATCTTATGGACTCTGTGGGAGAGGGAGAGGGTGGGGAGATTTGGGAGAATGGCATTGAAACATGTATAATATCATGTATGAAATGAGTCACCAGTCCAGGTTCGATGCACGATACTGGATGCTTGGGGCTGGTGCACTGGGACGACCCAGAGGGAGGGTACGGGGAGGGAGGAGGGAGGAGGGTTCAGGATGGGGAGCACAGGTATACCTGTGGCAGATTCATTTTGATGTTTGGCAAAACTAATACAATATTGTAAAGTTTAAAAATAAAATAAAATTAAAAAAAAAAGTAGTCAGTTTAACACATACGCTTTCCAGTGGGTAACTTTATGCATCTTTTCAGGTTAAAAAAATTATGAAAATCAAATACTTGATGTTTAGTAAAAGTGGGACTTTAATTTACCCCACTAATTAGAATATATTTTTTTCTTTTATTTTTATAAAAAGTGTTAGCATCTTGCGCCAAGTTTTATGTAGTTGAGAAAAGGAAAATGTTTAGTGTTGGAGTATACTTGATTAGAGGAAAATATATTTCACATGGACAGTGGCTTAGTCATCAAAATGGCTCACCCAGACTCTACAGTAATTCACGTACTTATGAGTGTGTGTGCTAAGTCACTCCAGTCCCGTCGAACTCTTAACAACCCTATGGACTGTAGCCTACCAGGCTCTTTTGTCCATGGGATTCTCCAGGCAAGAATACTGGAATGGATTGTCATGCCCTTCTCCAGGGAATCTTCTTGATCTAGGGATCAAACCCATATTTCATATATCTCCTGGTTTGGCAGGCAGGTTCTTTACCACTAGTGCCACCTGGGAAGCCTCACCTACTCATGAGGTCCAAATCCGATTCCTCATGTGGATACAGAGTAAGAAGTGTAGATTATGAACATGACTGAAATACAACACAACAGTTGTTCAAGTTTCACAAATTATTCAGAGTCTTTGAGTCCATTTGACATTGATTAAATATCATTAGTGTTCTTGGATTTTTACAATTAGTAATTTTCTGTTTACCTTATTATTACCCAGATTTCTCAGATCCAAACTCCCTATCAAATAGGATAAACTGATGTGCTTCTGATTAACATTTCTAATGACCTGGAGGAAGGTAATATAGATAGACTCCTCTGCTTGGAAAGGTGGTAAATCCTTGTTGCTTGTCTATTTTATGTGTCCATGTGTGAGTACTCAATCACTCTGTAGTGTCCAACTCTGTGCCACCCCCATGGACTGTAGACCACCTGGCACATCTGTCCTTGAATTTTCCAGACAAGAATACTGAAGTGGGTTGCCATTTCCTATTCTAGGGGATCTTCCCAACACAGGAATAGAACCTGCATCTCCTGAATTAGCAGATGGATTCTTTACCACTGAGTCACCTGGGAAGCCCCATTTTATGCATAATGGCTTATTAAGCTCATACTCCTCATTTACCCCTCCTCCTTCCCTTTCCCCTTTGGTAACTGTAAGTTTGGTTTCTATGTTTGTGATATGATTTTGGTTCTGTGTATAGATTCATTTGTATTATTTTTAGATTCCACATATGCGCAATATTATATAATGTTTGTCTTTCTCTGACTTCCTTCAGTGAGGGTGATAGTCTCTAAGTCCATCCGTACTGCTGCAAATGACAGTGTTTCCTTTTTTATGGCTGAGTAAATCCAAAATCACTGCAGATGGTGACTGCAGCCATGAAATTAAAAGACGCTACTCCTTGGAAGAAAAGTTATGAACAACCTAGATAGCAAATTGAAAAGCAGAGACATTACTTTGCCAACAAAGGTTCGTCTAGTCAAGGCTATGGTTTTTCCTGTGGTCATGTATGGATGTGAGAGTTGGACTGTGAAGAAAGCTGAGTGCTGAAGAATTGATGCTTTTGAACTGTGGTTTTGGAGAAGACTCTTGAGAGTCCCTTGGACTGCAAGGAGATCCAACCAGTCCATTCTGAAGGAGATCAGCCCTGGGATTTCTTTGGAAGGAATGATGCTAAAGCTGAAACTCCAATACTTTGGCCACCTCATGCGAAGAGTTGACTCATTGGAAAAGACTCTGATGCTCAGAGGGATTGGGGGCAGGAGAAAAAGGGGATGACAGAGGATGAGATGGCTGGATGGCATCACCAACTCGATGGATGTGAGTTTGAGTGAATTCCGGGAGTTTGTGATGGACAGGGAGGCCTGGCATGTTGCGATTCATGGGGTCGCAAAGAGTCGGACACGACTGAGCGACTGAACTGAACTGAACTGAAATTCCATTTTATACACACACACACACACACACACACACACACCTAATATTGTTTCCTTTATTAAACTCAAGTCATTTGATATTTGTTGAATATTTAAAATTCTGTTTTATTATCACATTTAACTTTCATCCCATTTCCATTCCATGTATAAAATTTAGAAATATATTTAAAGTAAAAAAAATCTGAGACTTGACTCCCCAGATCTGCTGTCCAATTTGCTCCACACAATTTCCTTCTCCAAATAAGTTAGAAATTTAAATAATATCAGAGTTTTATACTTTTAAAAATTAAAAAAAAACTCTTTAATAGCTTCTCTTTATACTTTAACATAAATTCTAAATAGTTTGTCAGATAGGCCTTTAGAAAAAATTCTAGATATTCAAAGCTCAGAGCTTTACACATGTGGTTTACTCTACTGGTAACTTTTCCCCTCTCTTTCCAAAACTATAAGTTTCCATTATTCAGATTTAAATTTAAAAAATACTTCCTCACAAAGTCTGTCATAGTACTTATGTTTATTCAACCACCATGTGCCCAGATTTCATATCATTGCCTGACACATAGACATTCATTAAATACTTTCAAGTTGTTACATTTACATGCAAGCATGAACCTCCCAAGAGTAGGGAAATGGGAACCATTTTCCTAAGTGCAGACAGTAAGTGGGAACAGAATCTGCATATGGCTTAAAAATAATAATAAAACTAACTTGTTATAACCATATTACATAAGTAACTCTAAGCAATTTTGATGATAGAATTCTCCTGCATGGGAAAGTTTTCTAATGATTAAAGTTGCAGGTAAATGCTGTAGTTACTGTTGAATTTTAATATTATTTTTATAACCTCAAATTAGTAATGTTTATTGTCCTTAAATAAACTTTGCATTCTAGAGTAGTTAATTTGTAGAATTCCAATTATATAGTCATCCTAATACACCAAGAGTCAGCTACAGACATTTAATTCAAGAGTAAGTTTGTAATGATTTAGAACATTCAAATTCATGTTGAGTACCTGTCATGTTTCCAGACTCTATGGTACTTTAGTAGTCTTGAAATAAATGCAGAGAATGTGTATATGTATATGATACTTCAATTCTCTTACTCTGTGTGACAATTAGAATTTGTACTAATGTTTAATATTTAAAATGGAAAAGATGAAAGAAAACACTTTTTCTTAAAAAAGTAAAAATTAAGTGATAGAAGATGTTATTTGATTCCTTTTTCCCTTTGTATCATCAATTTTGTTTTATTTTTACTTAAAAGTAGTGGCTGTTATACATACAAAGTTCAAGAAAAAGAATTTGCACCGTTTGCATTTATTTTCAGGCTGTTATTAATATTAATCATTTACTTTTATTACAACAAAAACTCTATCCATAGAGAAATTAGATGTTTAAAATGATGTGCTCTGAATTTTACTATTATTATACCTTGGGGATGGCATTTAATGTTTGCTCCTCATATTATCATCTGTACAATGTGGCTACAGAATATTTTGCCTTCTTTCCAGAACTGTTGTGGAAATCAGTCAAATCAAAGAATTCTTCAAAGCTATGTAAATGCCATCCATTAAATGTATTTAATAAATTTAGGAACTCTTAGCCCTACCTACATCAATGGGCACACAAGCATGTTAAATTGTATGTACTTCCGTCCTGATAATGGAGGATACAGCCATATCTATTGATTGTATGTGTAAATATTATTCTGCTTTATTTAAGGGAATTATTGGGTGAATTAAAATCTGGATGCAGAATTTCATGTTGTTTAAGATGTGTGTTTCTTATTAAAAAAAAAAAAAAAGCAAACCTGTTTTTGCTACTGTCTCTCTCTTTACCCACTAGCATTGAAACAGAGAGATTTTATCTAACACTTTTTGTCTCTATATCCCCATTTACCTAGGGAGATATAAATAATACTTACCTTGTATGGTTGCTTTGATGATTAGATAAGCCCAGGCATATAAAGTATTGATGTAAAATGACAAATCATAAATGATTCATATGATTTTTCATTTTCAACAATGGTTGTCATTATCAACATAATTTAAAAAAAAAAGAAAACTTGTTAAGGAAAGTTTGATACCAAAACCAGCATATATAAGAAAGTAAATTAGTCTGAATCATAGGCAACAAGAGTCCAACATGCAGTACTTGGGTGCAATTTAAAAAGCAACAGAATGATCTCTGTTCATTTCCAAGGCAAACCATTCAGTATCACAGTAATCCAAGTCTATGCTTCAACCACAAATGCTGAAGAAGCTGAAGTTGAATGGTTTTATGAAGACCTACAAGACCTTCTAGAACTAACACCAAAAAAAAAAAAAAAAAAAAAGATGTCCTTTTGATCATAGGGGACTGGAATGCAAAAGTAGGAAGTCAAGAGATATCTGGAGTAACAGGAAAGTTTGGCCTTGGAATACAAAATGAAGCAGGACAAAGTCTAAAAGTGTTTTGCCAAGAAAATGCATTGGTCATAGCAAACACCCTCTTTCAACAACACAAATGACAACTCTATACACATGGACATCACCAGATGGGAAATACCAAAGTCAGATTGGTTATATTCTTTGCAGTCAGACATAAAAAAAAAAAAAAGAAAAGAAAGTAGGGAAACCACTAAGCTATTCAGGTATGACCTAAATCAAATCCTTTATGATTAAACAACAGAAGTGACAAACAGATTCAAGGAATTAGATCTGATAAACAGAGTGCCTGAAGAACTGTAGACGGAGGTTCTTAACATTGTACAAGAGATGGTGATCAAAACCATCCTCAAGAAAAATAAATGGGAAAAGGAGAAATGGTTGACTGAGGAGGCCTTACAAATAGATGAGAAAAGAATAGAAGCAAAAGGCAAAGGAGAGAAGGAACGATATATACATATGAATACAAAATTGCAAAGAATAGCATGAGAGATAAGAAAGCTTTCTTAAGTGAACAATGCAGAAAAATAGAGGAAAACAATAGAATGGGAATGACTGGAGATCACTTCAAGAAAATTAGAGATACTGAGGGAATATTTCATGCAAAGATCAGCAACAGTATGGACCTAATAGAAGCAGAAGAGATTAAGAAGAGGTTGCAAGAATACCCAGAAGAACTATACACAAGGGTGACCTAGATAACCACGATGGTGTGTTCCCTCACCTAGAGCCAGACATCCTGGAAGGAGAAGTCAAGTGGGCCTTAGGAAGCATCACTATGAACAAAGCTAGTGCAGGTGATGGAATTCCAGTTGAGCTATTTCAAATCCTGAAAGATGATGCTGTGAAAATGCTGCACTCAATATGCCAGCAAATTTGGAAAACTCAGCAGTGGCCACAGGACTGGAAAAGGTCAGTTTTCATTCCAATCCCAAAGAAAGGCAATGCCAAAATATGTTCAAACTACCACAAAATTGCACTCATTTCACATGCTAGCAAAGTAATGCTCAAAATTCACCAAGCTATGTTTCAATAGTACGTGAACTGAGAACTTCCAGATGTTCAAGCTGGATTTCGAAAAGGCAGAGGAACCAGAGATCAAATTGCCAACATCTGTTGGATCATTGAAAAAGCAAGCAATTCCAGAAAAACACCTACTTCTGCTTCACTGACAATGCTGAAGCTACTTTGACTGTTTAGATCACAACTACCTGTGGAAAATTCTTAATGAGGTGGAAATACTAGACCACCTTTCCTGCCTCCTGAGAAACCTGTATGTAGGCCTAGAAACAACAATTAGAACTGGACATGGAACAATGAGCTGGTTCCAAATTGGGAAAGGAGTATGTCAAGGCTTTATATTGTCACCTTGTTTATTTAACTTATATGCAAAGTACATCATGCAAAATGCCAGGCTGGATGAAGCAAAAACTGGAATCAAGGGAAATATCAATAACCTCAGATATACAAATGACACCACCCTAATGGCAGAAAGTGAAGAACTAAAGAGCCTCTTGATGAAGGTGAAAGGGAACAGTGAAAAAGCTGGCTTAAAAGTCAACATTCAAAAAACTAAGATCATGCCATCTGGCCCCTACATCTCATGACAAATAGATGGGGAAACAATGGAAACAGTAACAGACTTTATTTTCTTCTGCTCCAGAATCGCTGTGAATGGTAACTGCAGCTATGAAATTAAAGGATGTGTTCTCCTTGGAAGGAAAGCTATGAGAAACCTAGACAGCATATTAAAAAGTAGAGACGTCACTTTGCCAACAAAGGTCCAAATAGTCATCCAGTGATTTTTTTTTTCAATAGTTACGTACAGATGCGAGAGTTGGACCATGAAAAAGGCTGAGCAACAAAGAATTGATGCTTTCAAACTGTGGTGCTAGAGAAGACTTGAGAGTCCCTTAGACAGCAAGGACATCACACAGGTCAATCCTAAAGGAGATAAACCCTGAATATTTTTGGCAAGGACTGTTGCTGCAGCTGAAGTTCCAATACTTTGGGCACCTGATATAAAGAGTCGACTTATTGAAAAAGACCCTGATGCTGGGAAAGATTGAGGGCCAGAAGAGAAGGGAGAGACAGAGGACAAGATAGCTGGATGGCATCATCAACTCAATGGACATGAGTTTGAGCATTCTCTGGGAGATAGTGAAGGACAGGGAAGCCTGGTGTGCTGCAGTCCATGGGGTTGCAAAGAGTCAGACTTGACTGAGTGACTGAACAACAATTGGTGTTACTCTAAACCTATAATGATTGCATTTCAACTAAAAGGAAACTTGAAGGAAAAAATGCATAGAGTGAATCATAAATTTATTCTATTCTAGTATTTTTTTTCTATTCAGAATTATTTTTAGATAGCTGTGAATGTAAGATTGTGCACAAATTTGGCTATTAAAAGGAATACATATGAATATATGTACATTTCACTTTCATTTATAGGTATGAAAAGAATATTTAAATTTAAAATATATATTATTGCACTAGCTTTTCAGGAATTATTAACATAGAATAATTTTATCTTATGAGTAACTAAGATGAACCAAATTGTAATACATAAGTTTAGAATTTTTGTTTCTAGAATGGGAGAAACCTATAGTTTATTCAGAGATCATATGACATTACTTTTTAGCTTAGTGTAATATTATTGAATGTAAAACACAGTGGTTCATGGAAGATAAGTCTGTAAAATTAGTTTGGGTTTCTTGTAAAATTTGGAAGTATGTACAGAGAATATAATCAAAAAGGCTATGATTAACTTTTGAACTTAAACATATAAACTCTTGGGAAATCAGTGTTTGATTTTGTAAAATGGATATAACCATCTTTTCTAATTTCTTAGAAAGACTCGAAGCAAGTAAAATATTTTTAAACTATTTAGTGAGGTTAAAAGGGCAACCAAACCCTAGTGTTAATATTACTAGGCAAATAATAATAAGGAAATTTAAAAATCGCTGAATTTGCAAGCTAAGCATCACCTTTTTTTTTTTACTTCATTATTCACATTATCATGCTGTAAATACAAAGAGTAATAAAAATAACCTGCAGATTTTTAAATTGCAAAATTAGCCCTTGCCTGTCATGCTTTTTCTAAGTGAGTAGGTGTCTTGGAGATGGCTATTGACATACGACAGGGCAAGTTATAAAACTTTAAGGTGTTTCATGCATTTGTTGATAACTGATTAATTTATCTCACTTGGCTCTTGATCCACTCCCTCTAATAAAGTCACATGTAATGCTTTGCAGTGTGGACAACCACATAAAGATGCTGTAGAACATCTCAGCAGCATCTGTTGTTATTATGAGCCAGAGAGCAGAAATAAAAGTTCAGCAGCAGGCCTAATAGAAGCCAGCATTTTGTATTTAGCAATGATAACTGATAATAAAAGTAAAAATGTGTTTGAAATCATCATAGGTTGTTACTCAGAGACTTTCAGTCAGGGGTTTGTGTGTGGGTTTGGGTCATGGATTTCTGGTCCACTTTGCTGTACTTGGCAAGTGAATTATTTTAGCATCTGAATACTAAAAGCTCCACGAAATGCACAGAGGTGCCTACAAGAGGGAGGCAGTGTTTTAGGACAATGCATTTGTGATCATGTATAGATTATAAACAGAAATGAAAAACTTCACAATTTTAAACATTCTCTGAAGTGTATTCTAGATCTGGCTAAAGTATTTCATTATTCAGATTAGTAATCCTGGACACATTAAACAATTTTGCTAAAATGATAATATATATTTGAGATGAAAAAGTGATTATATGGTAGGATAAACTTTATGGAATGAATTGTTTCAGGTATAATTTAGTAGCACTGTTTAGACACATTTAACCTAATGTTTAACAACTTTATACACCTTTGCATCTAGAATATCTAGTTAAGCATTTTTAAAAGCATAAGGATGATAGTTATGAAAATCCCTCTTCATTGTTGGAAATAAATTGCTTACTTTTCCACACAGGGTCATATGTCCTTATGCATGCATTCATTTTTATTCTCTGGGGACAGAAGATGAATCTTTCTTCTCATGGATTTGACCTGTATTTTCTTTTCACTCCTTTTATGTTAGAAGTGCATGTAGTGTGAAATCAAGCATTCAATGATTTCCTAACATATTCATTTAGTAATTGAACATAGAAAAAAGTGTTTGCTCATTAGTCAATAATAAAAAAAAAAAAATTGAGTTTAGTGGGAGCCAAGGAAATATATGATTTCCTAGGAATAATTTACTTAAAGAAAGTACATATTCACCCATAATATCCCTCAAATGTCAAGTCTGTGTATATGCAATGTATGGGAAAAAATATGTTTGCCCCATTATGTGGCAAAAATCAGTGTGATGTGCTTTTCTTTAGGATACTTATACTATTTCACTTTTCAAATAGCTGAGCCACATCTCCAAATGATTGCTCTTGAAAAATCCAAGCAGATTCAATAAAACATCTCAAAATGTTCCCTCTTCAGCTGCTAGCAAGAAACTCAAAGATATCTTTAGTCAGGATGCAAAATAAGTAATGATATGCCTTATTCTATGGAGGGTTCTCTGTACACCTATAGAAGGGCAAACTTATGGGAGAGAGGTCTCCCTGACTGTAAGAATTCTCTGCAGTGAGAAGTCGGTGGAATTCTATTAATATTTAACTCCACAGATGGACACACAGTGGATCTATAGGGGAGAGAGGCTCGCAGAGGTCTCATTGTGAGAATTTCCTAATAGGGCTACTTCAGTAATACACAACAAAACCTGGTCTCATGAACAGCAGGAAAGTATTATTTTATATTTCCAACGCCTAATTTTAAAGACAGATGTGTTTTATTCCATATTTCTTATGGAAATTGTCTCACTCAGTATTTTATAGTTTTGTCATATACCCTCCTCCCCCAATCTGGGAACCTTATATGATAAGGTTAACTGTTGTCATCTTCTTGGGAAGCTGAAGGGAAGACTTGAAATTGGACTCTTACAAGAAATATTTTTTTAATCTCTTATGGATGATACTAATGTTCAAATTTCTTTAGAAAATAAAAGTATTTCATATATTAATATTAATTATTCCAGAAATGCTTTTCCTATCAGTCCTTTCCCCTGAGTCTGCCTGTTCTTCTTTCCCACTGTTAAATTGCCTTGCATGTGTTTGGCAGAGATGCTTGCAAGTGAAAGATCATGATGATGCCTGACAAAGATGAGGAAATTGAAAGCTTTCAAAGCTCAGTGTTTATTAGCTCAATATATGTAGTTTTTCAATTAGTACTTTAGTGCTATTACTGATAGCAATGATATCACTTCACGAACACTCTAAAACAAATACTGTTAGAATTTTAAAATTATAGTTTCTTATTTTTTATACATGCTTTCTTTTCATGAACATAGTTCTTCCAAATAATTATTGTTTTCCAATCATACCAGTTATAGAGATATATCTTGAATATTAATCACAATCAAAATTATTTTTTCTACAAAAAATGTATTTTTTCAAGTTTTAGAAATATGTGGCCTTTTCAGTTTATCTTATGTTTTTCACACATAAAGATATATGAGAAGCCATGTCCTGGTCTGATATTCAATTAAGAAAAAACTCTGAAATAAGTTATTGAAGCATGGCTAAAATTTTCTTTTTATAAATATAGGTATTTATAGGTATGGATGCCAGCTATAAATCCTAGTCCTACACCTGCAGCAGCCCATAGGTCTATCAAAGACAAGAAATCTATACATCAGTGTCTCTTTTGCTGTCTTGTACAACAGTCTTATGGACTCTGTGGGAGAGGGAGAGGGTGGGAAGATGTGGGAGAATGGCAATGAAACATGTAAAGTATCATGTAGGAAATGAGTTGCCAGTCCAGGTTCAATGCATGATGCTGGATGCTTGGGGCTGGTGCACTGGGACGGCCCAGAGGGATGGTATGGGGAGGGAGGAGGGAGGAGGGTTCGGGATGGGGAACACATGTATACCTGTGGCGGATTCATTTTGATATTTGGCAAAACTAATACAATTATGTAAAGTTTAAAAATAAAATAAAATTGGAAGAAAAAAAAAAAAAAAAAAAAAAAAGAAAAAAATTAAAACAAACATGTACAAACACATTTGTGTATCATAAAGATTATGAAATAGCTTCATTAAAAAAGCAAGAAAAAAAAAAAAAAGAAATCTAGGCTCTGTGTACCTCCAACCTAGTAGAATCTTCACTTTGCTAGATATTTTGAGGATTTACCATTTCTGACCTCTATGTCCTTTGTGACTCAAAGGTGGACTCAAAGCAGTGATATCCACCTACATTGTTATTCATAGTCACAAGAGATCAAACACCCATATTCTAATTTAGGCTTCTGTACAGAGCAAAGGCTGATAGAGTTTTGCCAAGAGAATGCGCTGGTCATCGCAAACACCCTCTTCCAACAACACAAGAGAAGACTCTACACAGGGACCTCAACAGATGGTCAACATTGAAATCAGATGGATTATATTCTTTGTGGTCAAAGGTGGAGAAGCTCTATACAGTCAGCAAAAACAAGACTGGCAGCTGACTGTGGCTCAGATCATGAGCTCCTTATTGCCAAATTGAGACTGAAATTGAAGAAAGTAGGGAAAGCCACTAGACTATTAAGGTATGACCCAAATCAAATCCATTACGATTATACAATGGAAGTGAGAAATAGATTCAAGGGACTAGATCTGATAGAGTGCCTAATGGCACTATGGATGGAGGTTCATGACGTTGTACAGGAGACAGGAATCAAGACCATCCCCAGGAAAAAGAAATACAAAAAGCAAAATGGCTGTCTGAGGAGGCCTTAAAAATAGCTTTGATAGAAGAGAAGTGAAAAGCAAAGGAGAAAAGGAAAGATATACCCACTTGAATGCAGAGTTCCAAAGAATAGTAAGGAGAGATAAGAAAGCCTTCCTCAGTGATTAGCGCAAAGAAATAGGAGAAAACAATAGAATGGGAAAGGCTAGAGATCTCTTCAAGAAAATTAGAGATAACAAGGGAATATTTCATGCAAAGATGAATAAAGGACAGAAATGTTATGGACCTAACAGAAGCAGAAGATATTAAGAAGAGGTGGCAAGAATACAAAGAACTGTACAAAAGGGATCTTCCTCACCCAGATAATCACAAAGGTGTGATCACTCACCTAGAGCCAGAGATCCTGCAATATGAAGTCAAGTGGGCCTTAGGAAGCATCACTACAAACAAAGCTAGTGGAGGTGATAGAATTCCAGTTAGCTATTTCAAATCATAAAAGATGATGCTGTGAAAGTGCTGCACTCAATATGCCAGCAAATCTGGAAAACTCAGCAGTGGCCACAGGACTGGAAAATGTCAGTTTTCATTTCAATCCCTAAGAAAGACAGTGCCAAAGAATGTTCAAACTACTGCACAATTGCACTCATCTCACACGCTAGTAAAGTAATGCCCAAAATACTCCAAGTCAGGCTTCAACAATATGAAACCATGAAATTCTAGATGTTCAAGCTGGTTTTAGAAATGGCAGAGGAACCAAAGATCAAATTGCCAACATCCACTGGATCATCAAAAAAGCAAGAGAGTCCCAGAAAAACATCTCTTTCTGCTCTATTGACTATGTCAAAGCCTTTGACTGTGTGGATCACAATAAACTGTGGAAAATTCTGAAAGAGATGGGAATGCCAGACCACCTGACCTGCCTCTTGAGAAATCTGTACGCAGGTCAGGAAGCACAGTTAGAACTGGACATAGAACAACAGACTGGTTCCAAATGGGAAAAGGAGTACATCAAGGCTGTATATTGTCACCCTGCTTATTTAACTTCTATGCAGAGTACATCATGAGAAACTCTGGGCTGGAAGAAGTACAAGCTGGAATCAAGATTACTGAGAGAAATGTCAATAACCTCAGATATGCAGATGACACCACCCTTATGGCAGAAAGTGAAGAAGAATTAAAAAGCCTCTTGATAAAGGTGAAAGAGGAGAGTGAAAAAGTTGGCTTAAAGCTCAACATTCAGAAAACTAAGATCATGGCATCTGGTCCCATCACTTCATGGCAAATAGATGGTGAAACAGTGGAAACAGTGGCAGACTATTTTTGGGTGGCTCTAAAATCACTGCAGAATGTGACTGCAGTGATGAAATTAAAAGACTCTTAGTCTTTGGCAGGAAAGTTATGACCAACCTAGACAGTATATTAAAAAGCAGAGACATTACTTTGCCAACAGAGGTCCATCTAGTCAAGGCTATGGTTTTTCCAGTAGTCATGTATCGATGTGAGAGTTGGACTATAAAGAAAGCTGAGGGCCAAACAATTGATGCTTTTGAAATGTGGTGTTGGAGAAGACTCTTGAGAGTCCCTTGGACTGCAAAGAGATCCAACCAGTCCATTCTAAAGGATATCAGTTCTGAGTGTTCACTGGAAGGACTGATGTTGAAGCTGAAACTCCAATACTTTGGCCACCTGATACGAACAAGTGACTCCTTTGAAAATACCCTGATTCTAGGAAAGTTTGAACATGGGAGAAGAATTGGACGACAGAGAATGAGATGGTTGAATGTCATCACTGACTCAGTGGACATGAGTTTGTTTAAACTCCGGGAGCTTGTGAGGGACAGGGAGGCCTGGCATGCTGCAGTCCATGGGGTCGCCAAGAGTTGGACACAACTGAGTGACTGAACTGAACTGAAACTTAAACCATATAAAATCTGCACTTTGCTAGGTATTTTGAATATATGTCATTTTTGAAAAGATATTTCTATTGTGACCAATAGACTCAAAGCAATGATATCCACCTAACTTCTAATTTTTCTTAGTTGTAGGAAACTAATAGCTAGTGTAATTTAGGAGACATTAAGACTCTACGTTCTTAAGTTCTCTGTATATGATATGTGATAGAGCATACTACATTACTGATGAGTTAGGAACAAAAATGTTTGTCCCTCTAGTCTTGAGTATTATTTCAGTTCCAGCCACAATAAAATTGTAAGGATGGTGCTAGAACAAGAGAAGCATTTCATAAATCTCTTTTCATCTATAAATCTGTCTAATTTGATGGAAGCATCTCTAAATATTAATTTTAGTAACAGAAAAGGGAGTGGGCTTCCCTCATAGCTCAGTGGTAAAGAATTCACCTGAAATACAGGAGCAACAGGAGATGCAGGTTTGAGCCCTGGATCAGGAGGAGCTCTTGGAGGAGGGCATGGCAATCCACTCCAGTATTCTTGCCTGGACAATTCCATGGACAGAGAAGCCTGGAGGACTATAGTACATAAGGTTGCAAAGAGCAGGACAGGACAGGACTGAAGCAGCTTAGCACACAGGCAGAAAAGAGGGCATTAAAGCACCACAATATGGTAGTTAGAGATAATGATAGTTTCTCAGTTATGCCTGACTCTTTGCAACCCCATGGACTGTAGCCTGCCTGGCTCCTCTGTCCATGGAATTCTCCCAGCAAGATTACTGGGGTAGGTTGCCGTTTCCTTCTCCAGGGGATCTTCCTGACCCAGAGATCCTGCATTGCAGGAGAGTCTTTATCATCTGAGCCACCAGGGAAGCCTACTATTAAGAGACATTTCTAAGTGTAAAGACAGGTCAACTTAAAAAGTATCAGCAGATACATACTTGACCTTATCTTATAATTTATAGACAATAAATTAGAATATGTAATGAGTCCATACACCTTTTCCAAAAGAAACCCAAGACAGAAGTAGCAACAAAGTTATAAATGATAGTCATCAATCAAATAAAATAATTTAGATGAACCTTTTCTCTCTTGAAGAGATGGGGACTGGTTAAGTTGTCAGGAAGGAAACACAATGTGCTTTTAACTTTGTGTGAAAAATAATGTTCAGTTCCACATTGCTGAACATAGTTCTGTTTTTGCCAAATAACAATGGTAGTTAGGGATGGGGCAAATAATTTAGCTTAAGAAATCTGAAAGCCACATCTGGGCTATGTCTTAATCAGACTCCATGTTTAACCAGTGCTCCCTTTGGACTTCTAAAGAGGGAAGAGAGAACACTAGTTTTGGATGAGATAATGTCTTTATTTTTCTCTCCAGCTGCCAGTCTTATGAAATTGATTTTTATTTGGCAAATAGCAAAGAAAAGTTGATTTTTGTAATTCATCACTCAGAACAAATGACATGTCTGATTTTTTTTTATTAGAAACTGTTGTAATATATTAAGAATAAAGTTTTATACAATTGAGTATATGTTTCCAAGGAGAATATCAGGTAAGTTTAATTCTTTTTAAACAGTAAAATCTGGTTACTTTTTTCCTGTGACTGAAAGGGAACTGCTATAAAATGAAAATGAAACTACATGCTTCAGAAACTTGGATTTAACAAGGAGTGCTAAAATTCAACCTTGCATTAGTCATTATAATTTTTTGACACTGTCTTAATGTGTGAAGGAAGAATTGAACTATAGAGTTAGAAAGGGCATCGTTAAAAGACAAGATTGCCTTTCTGTATGACAGATATTAATATTAGATCATTTGCTTGGCTAGGAGCAGATCTTACGAGGTGTATGGAGGCCAGACAAATTTGGTTGAGATTGAAAACCTTTCCTGCTATATTTCTTCCTCCTTCCTCTATACTTTAGCAATAAATTAAAAGAAATATGACCTGGGATTAATTGGTTTTGCTGCTGTATTTCACATATGTTACAGAAAAAGATATTCCATTGAAATGCTTGATTCAAATAGGAGTGTTCTGCCTTATCCTGAAGGCTTTGAAGACAAAATATTTTGTTTTATGCTTTAAGAAAACCCAACTTTTATAGAACCTGAGAAATTCCCTTATTTACAATGCCTCTTTTCCACAAATATATACACCAGCCAGACATAATTCAAACCAGCCAGTTATTTTCCTTCCAGGTAAAAGAAGACAGCTTCTGATTTTGTGTATTATTTTAACCATCACAATATAAGTTTAATTAAATTGAGAATTGAAATGAGGCAGCTCAGAAAAATATACACATTTTCTTTTCCAAGTACAGTTAAGAAAAAAAATGAGGAAATAAATAAGGAGAGAGGAGTGATTTTAAGCAAATATGTGGTCACTAGCTCATCACAGTCCCTGTACATAGATAGAGGACAATTCCAGTTGAGACTAGGGAAGACAGAACCCAACTTCCTGGGTTCAAAACCTGGTTCTACTCCTTGTTAGACACGTGGCCTGGCACAAGTTATATATTAATACTACTTCTGTGCTTCATTTTGTTTTTCTGTTAGATGGAATAATAGTAGTTCCTCTCTTCTAGAGTTATATGAAGTTGAACGAACATTTCTATAGCACCCAATACTACACAACTTTTTAAGTATGAATAACTGTTCCTGTTGTGTCACGTACAGGTTGATTTATGGTTTTTTGTAACTTTCCTAGCTTCTAAGGTCATTTGAGTTTATGATTTCTAAAGTAAATGCTGACTTGAAATGGTATAGACCTTGATATCAAATAAAGACATTTTTCTTAATACTGCTGACTTTTATTGGGAGATAGTTCTTTATGGTCAATATCATTTTTTGAGTCAAAAGCCTGGAAGTAGGGGGTGGATGTTATATGTTTGAAGAAAGACAGAGATTTAAAACCAGCAATTTCTGATGTCAAATCTAGAAGCAACAGCTTATCAGAAGCACTGACTACAGTTAGCTATCTATAAGTTATGCAGAAAAATATCAAAGAATATGCAAATGTTTGATTTTATCTGTCTAATCAGTGCTATGAGGTACAAATACACCAAGTTCTCTCTACTGCTGCTAAGTCACTTCAGTTGTGTCCAACATTGTGCGACCCCATAGATGGCAGCCCACCAGGCTCCCCCGTCCCTGGGATTCTCCAGGCAAGAACAGTGGAATGGGTTGCCATTTCCTTCTCCAATGCATGAAAGTGGAAGGTGAAAGTGAAGTCGCTCAGTCATGTCCGAGTCTTAGCAACTACATGGACTGCAGCCTACCAGGCACCTCTGTCCATGGGATTTTCCAGGTAAGAGTCCTGGAGTGGGGTGCCATTGCCTTCTCAGAAGTTCTCTCTACTTCTGGCCAAATATTCACTTTCCACACAGAATGATAGACACAAAGCAGAAGATTCTAAGGAGGTAATTGCCACCTGGTTTATCTGATCCTGATCTTCAAAAATTAAGCATCCAGGTGTTTAAATGATTTTAACAGTTAATTGTCATTTAGGTAGATCCCAATACAATTGTTGAATGCATTTTTGAATTATCTATAACTAAGGCTCTACTGGGCTTCCATTTTGGCTCATCTGGTAAAGAATCTGCCTGTAATAAGGGAGACCTGGGTTCGATCCCTGGGTTGGGAAGATCCTCTGGAGAAGGGAAAGGCTACCCACTCCAGTATTCTGGTCTGGAGAATTCCGTGGACTGTATAGTCCATGGGGTCATTTCATGCAATGATGGGCACAATGAAGGACAGAAATGGTATAGACCTAACAGAAGCAGAGGATATTAAGAGGAGGTGGTAAGAATACACAGAAGAACTATACAAAAAGATCTTCATGACCCAGATAACCATGATGGTGTGATCACTGACCTAGAGAAGGCATCCTGGAATGGGAAGTCAAGTGGGCCTTAGGAAGCATCACTACGAACAATGTTAGTGGAGGTGATAGAATTCCAGCAGAGCTATTTCAAATCCTAAAAGATGATGCTGTGAAAGTGCTACACTCAATATGCCAGCAAATTTGGAAAATTCTAATTTTACACATTGGAAAACTGTGGAAACTCAGCAGTACCCACAGGACTGGAAAAGGTCAGTTTTCATTTCAATCCCAAAGAAGAGCAATGCTAAAGAATGTTCAAACTACCACATAATTGCACTTATCTCACATGCTAGCGAAGTAATACTCAAAGTTCTCCAAGTCAGCCTTCAACAGTATGGGAATCATGAAATTCCAGATGTTCATTCTGGATTTACAAAAAGCAGAGGAACCATAGATCGAATTGCCAACATCTGTTGGATCATCAAAAGAGAAAGAAAATTCCAGGAAAAAAAAAATAAAACAAAAAACATCTGCTTCATTGGCAATGCTAAAGTTACTTTGACTGTGTGGATCACAACAATCTGTGCAAAATTCTTAATGATATGGGAATGCCATACCACCTTACCTGCCTCCTGATAAATCTCTATGCAGGTCAGGAAGCAACAGTTAGAATCAGACATGAACAACAGACTGGTTCCAAATTGGGAAAGGAATTCTTCAAGGCTGTGTATTGTCACCTTGTTTATTTAACTTATATACAGAGTACATCATGCAAAATGCCAGGCTGCATGGGAGAAATATCAATAACCTCAGATATGCACTGGCACCACCCTTATCACAGAAAATGAAGAGGAACTGAAGAGCTTCTTGATGAAAGTGAAAGAGGAAAGTGAAAAAGCTGGCTTAAAACTCCATTCAGAAGACTAAGATCGTGGCATGCAGTCCCATCACTTCATGGCAAATAGATGGAGAAACAGTAGAAACAGTGACAGAATTTATTTTCTTGGGTTCCAAAATCACTGCAGATGGTGATCACAGACATGAAATTATAAGATACTCACTCCTTCGAAGAAAAGGTATGACCAACTTAGACAGCATATGAAAAAGTAGAGACATTACTTTGCCGACAAAGGTTTGTCTAGTCAAAACTATGGTTTTTCTAGTAGTCATGTATGGATGTGAGAGTTGGACTATAAAGAAAGCTAAGCGCCAAAGAATTCATGCTTTTGAATTGTGGTATTGGAAAAGATTCTTGAGAGTCCCTTGGACTGCAAGAAGATCCAACCAGTCCATCCTAAAGTAAATCAGTCCTGAATATTCATTGGCAGGACTGATGTTGCAGCTGAAACTCCAATACTTTGGCCACCTGATGCGAAGAACTGACTCATTTGAAAAGACCATGGTGCTAGGAAAGATTGAAGGCAGGAGAAGAAGGGGAGGACAGAGGATGAAATGGTTGGATGGCATCACCAATTCAATGGACATGAGTTTCAGCAGGCTCTGGAAGTTGGTGATGGACAGGGAAGCCTGTTGTGCTGCAGTCCATGGGGTTGCCAACAGGGACATGACTGAGCATCTGGACTGAACTGAAGGCTCTAGTTCCTATCATCTGATTTCTTACAACTGAATCACTTTATTTCCCTTGTTGGGAGAAATGGCTAGAGATTTTCTGCAAAGAGGGAAAAAATTAAAATTATCTCAAATATGAAAGCCATTTTGATGTTTATTACTGATGATATGCCCTAAAGGAAATTTTTGTTGTTATTGTTAAGTCGCTAATTCGTGTCTGACTCTTTTTGCAACCCCATGGACTGTGGCCCGCCAGGCTCCTCTGTTCTTAGGATTCTCCAGGCAAGAATGCTGGAGTGGGTTGCCATTTCCTTCTCCAGGGGATCAAACCCATGTCTCCTGTTTGATAGGCAGATTCTTTACCACTAAGACACCAAGGAGGCCCAAGTGAAATTTAGCAGACACTGAAAATGCAGGAAGAAATATGACAAGCTGCTGTCAGATGGGAGGGGCACCATGAGCTCTCCTAAATGGTTCCCATGTGTTACCTGTTGGCTTGGCTCCAGCTGGTCCTCTTTGAAGTGGTGATAATGATGCCTAACCCGCCATGTGATTGTTCAAGGGATTACATAAAATCATATGTATAAGGTGTCTGAAGTAGTGCCTAATTCCAGAATTTGCATATAATGTATTTAATGGTAATTATTTTATATGATGGAGTTTTCCCAGGCAGCTCAGAGGGTAAAGAATCCAATCCAATCCAATGCAGGAGACTGAGGTTCAGTCCCTGGGTCAGGAAGATCCCTTGGGAAGACACTGGCTACTCACTCCAGTATCCTTGCCTGGAGAATTCTGATGACAGAGGATCCTGGTGGGTTAAAGTCCATGGGGTCACAAAAGATTTGGATATAACTAAGCGACTTCCTGCTCTGCCTCTATTTTATATTATGAACTATTTATAATAATCCTATGAACACAGATAATATTATTTTCTTTCAATTTTCAAAGAACAAAATTTGAACTTACAGAGTAAGTAACTTGCCTAGAACTAAGCAGCTTGCACGTGGTGGAGCTGAGATTCAGAGTACAGTGGCTCAAAGTGACTGTAACATGTAATCCTGAAAAGTTTGCAAGTGCCTTGGGGTGTGAAGCTGAGATACTTTCTAATAATGCGTTGCTTGGCAATTACTCTGGCACCCAAAGTGTTTTCCACAATACATTCTTATTTACTTTACTGTTATATAAACACTCTATGTTATATCAGTTTTGATATTTTCCTTTGGTATTTTTGGAAAATATAAGAAGCAAATTATAAGATAAGGTCGTTTTTCTCCATATTTATCTCTGCTATGGTATGATCATTATATCTTTTCTTAACAACTGTAGAAACTATATAATTAAATAGTAATTTGAAATTCCATGTGACTATAGTTCAGTTGTTATGACAAATCACAGTTCCCTAGTGTAAATCTGCTCAAGTTAAAATTTTACCACAGGAAATTATGACTAATCACTACTGATTTCCTTTAAAATCAATTGTAATGGCTTCTTATTAGATTCTGGATAACAAATACTGATCCTTAAGAAGGCATGGCAGTTATCTAAGTGATAGATGTTAAGAAGCAAAATGCAGTTACTACTAATCTCTAAAGTTTTATTTAGAAGTAATGACTTTAAGCCACACATTTATGTATGCCTAATGCTTTTGAACTGTGGTGTTGGAGAAGACTCTTGAGAGTCCCTTGGACTGCAAGGAGATCCAACCAGTCCATTCTGAAGGAGATCAGCCCTGGGATTTCTTTGGAAGGAATGATTTTAAAGCTGAAACTCCAGTACTTTGGCTACCTCATGCGAAGAGTTGACTCATTGGAAAAGATTCTGATGCTGGGAGGGATTGGGGGCAGGAGGAGAAAGGGACGACAGAGGATGAGATGGCTGGATGGCATCACCGACTCGATGGACATAAATCTAGGTGAACTCTGGGAGTTGGTGATGGACAGGGAGGCCTGGCATGCTGCGATTCATGGGGTCGCAAAGAGTCGGACAGGACTGAGCGACTGAACTGAACTCAACTGAAAGGCTCACAATTTAAATAAATTCTATCCTTTACTTTCTTGTAACCATTGTACTTCCTGTTCTTTTCAATTTTTGAGCCAATTTTCACACATCTTCCAAAATCAACCCCCAAGTTGAATCACATCTTCTCTGTGCACAAATGTGGTAGCTTTCTAATATAACAACCAGTGGAAAAAATGAAAGAAAGAAAAGAGAAACAAAACACTGTAAATGAAGGAATGTTTCTTTGCTATTATGCTTTCAAAATATATTTTTAATTCCAAAGTGTCAGTATTGTATAGTCAGTATATGTAATAAGAATAAACTTAAATGTCATGTAAAATATCTACTAATTAGTCAACTAATCAAGTTTTGTCTTCAATATGCCATATATGTGTATATAAAGAAAGTGACACTAGTTATAAACAGTCTGCCTGCTAAAGTAGGAGACTTCAGAGACATGGGTGCAAATCCTGAGTCAGGAAGTTCCCCTGGAGGAGGACATGGCAACCCATGCCAATAGTCTTGCCTGGAAAATCCCATGGACAGAGAAGCCTGGTGGGCTACAGTCCATAGGGTCACAGAGAGTTGGACCTGACTGAAGTGACTTAGCATGAATGCTGAAAGAAAGTGAAGGTTTTATAGATAATTGAAAATTTTAAATAATTCCAAATTAAGTGAGATTTCATTTCGTAATGCCTTGGAGGATTTTGGTGTCTCTAATCATTTTTCCTGTTAGCTATGGTCTTTACTAGGCTCAGGAACCAAGGGGCTGATAACTTGTGGATAACTTTTCCATTTGTGCCTGTCTGAATGGAAAACTGTTTACTAGATTTATTTGCATTGTTTCCTAATGATTTTATGTTTCAGTTATACCAAATCAGTTTTGAGTTTCTGAATATACTGGGAGATAGGGAAAGCCAAACCAGCAAAGTTGACTCAAAATATATGATATAGTCTCATTTTACTGATTTAAAAAACAACTGTTAATATTTAGTGGGCTATATAATACATACATTTTGAGTTATAAATGACTATGAAAAATTTATCATTGCTCAACTACAGATATTATTCTTTAGTATTCTCCAGGATTTTATTCTTAAAATGATGAACGCTTTTTAATTGGTGTTAGTTCTGAATACAATTGCTAACAATAGTCACCATGATATATTATTTACTGTTGTACTATGTGTTCAGGCACTAAGCTAAATACCTTATAATATTCTCTCATTAAATTAAAATCTCACATTACATACCATAGTAATCTTTATTCATCAAGCTACATGGTATCTATTCTGTAAAGAAAATTGGGGTTTGTGACTTTTTGACTCAATTCCTGGAAGATAGCTGTGTAAACTATACTACCTAAAACAAATCTTAGGGTGTTTTTATATGTTTGAAGGCTAATAATTTCTTCAAATGTTTCCTCATTTATTTTCCTAATTAATTCATCATTTTTATCTTAATTTCCTTTTGATCCTAACTTCCTGGTAGAATTTGATAGCAAAATATCCCGACTCATACAAAAGGCTGACAATGTCTGCTAAAATGTATGATTACCAACCTTTTGTGGTTCTTAAACACTGCCTGACTATCCAACTAAATTTTGCACTCTAGCTCCCTCCCATAGTTTTTGTGAACTTTTAAGCCCTTTCCTTCTGAAATATCCAGGCTCTTTTGCTTTTTCTCACACATGCTGACAATTGTGCCTCCTGCTTTGGAGAGAAAATTAAAACCAACTAATGACAATGTCTTCCAGAATTAAAGATACAAGCCTACCACTATCTCCATTCATTTTTACCTCCGTCCTTACAGATATGGCAAGACGCTTCCTCCTCCTATCAAATTCCAGTTCGCCCAAATCTTCAAAATATTTCCTGAAATGTTGAAAAATGGATGGTTCTCTTTCTCTCATTTCATCTGTATTCGCTTTGAAATACTGAAGTTGACTATTAAGTCAGTGGCCTCCAAGTGAATCTGTCTTCCCATAGCACACCCTTGTACAGTCCTCATTCTCACCAACTTTGCATTGGGCTTGTGATTTGCTTTGGCCAGTGGTACATTGGCAAATAAGACACAAACAGAAGCTTGGTAAGCACTTTTACATTACAGCTTCTTCTTTTAGAAAGCTTCCTCTTGGAATCCACCTGCTAAGCTGTAAGAGAACCTGTTAAACCCTATGTTGAGACAGAGGTCATGAGGAGGAAAGCAGAGGTACCAGGCACGGGAGATAAAGCCTTCCTGGACCTGCCAGCTAGCTCTGTCACCCGTGTGTGTAGTTGCGAATGACCCCACTCATATGTCATGTGGAGCACATACATCATTCAGCCAAGTCCTGCCCAAATTAAGACCCACAGAAACATGAAAAATAAATTATTGTTGTCTTAAAGCTACTTCATTTTGAGGTGGCTGGTTATGCAGCAATAAATAAGTAAAGCAAATATGCTCAAGAAGAATTGATGCTTTTGAACTGTGGTGTTGGAGAAGACTCTTGAGAGTCCCTTGGACTGCAAGGAGATCCAACCAGTCCATTCTAAAGGACATCAATCCTGGGTGTTCATTGGAAGGACTGATGCTGAAGCTGAAACTCCAATACTTTGGCCACCTCATGCAAAGAGTTGACTCATTGGAAAAGACCCTGATGCTGGGAGGGATTAGGGCAGGAGGAGAAGGGGATGACAGAGGATGAGATGGCTGGATGGCATCACCAACTCGATGGACATGAGTTTGAGTGATCTCCGGGAGTTGTTGATGGACAGGGAGGCTTGGCGTACTGCAGTTCATGGGGTTGCAAAGAGTCGGACATGACTGAGCGACTGAACCAAACTGAACTGATCTCATCTTGAAAGAATAAACAGAAAAATGTAATAGAAAAACAATTATGGAGCTGAGACCTGACAATCTCTTATATTTTTTCTAATTATCAAATGTAGTTTCTGTTACAAAGGAAAGTTCTCAAAACAGTTTTCATTACTCACTGAATATCATAACTTAATTTTCAGTCTACATAGATATGTTTATCGTCCCTTCCCTCTAAAAACACAGCTCAACTGCTAGAGAATCAGTGGTTCTCGTCTATTGAACTTCTTATTTCTTTTCTGACTTTTATTTTTTATTTTATTTATTTTTGGTGAGGTTGGGTCTTTGATGCTTTGCATGAGCTTTCTCTGGTTACGGTGAGTGGAAGCTACTCCTTGTTGGTGTACAAGCTCTCACTGTAGTGTTTCTCTTGTTGTGGAGCATAGGCTCTAGGTATGTGGGCTTTAGTAGTTGCAGAATGTGAGTTCAGTAGTTGCGACATGTGGGTTCAGTAGTCGCAGCTTGCAGGCTCTAGAATGTGCTCAGTAGTTGTGGTACATGGGCTTAGTTGCTCCGTGGAATGAAGAATCCTTCAGGACCAGGGACTGAGCCTATATCCCTGCATTGGCAGGTGGATTATTATCCACTGCACCACTAGCAAAGTCCCTTTTCTGAATTTTAAATGATCTCCTAAAAGCACTGAACTCTTACAAAATCCATCCCTCCTTGAGAAACTTCCTTCTTTGCCTTGCTTGATATTTCTTGATCTCCCTCTTCTCTGGCAGGTTTGGGAGTATTTTTTAAAGTGTATCCTCTCTTATTCTAAAATTAAGTGTTAAATTTTCTACAAGAATCCATCCCAGGTCCTGCTATCTTTTCCTTCTTGAATCACTGTTTAGAATCTACTTCCTTGCCTGACATTTGGTTTACCACTTGTATTTAAATTGCTTTAAAGTGTCTTCCAGTGTTTACTATTTAAAAGAAAATAACCACCATTCACCCAGCTAGGCAGACTGAACTTGATCCTTCACACCTCTGTCTGAAACTTCATATCAAATAAGCCCAGATTTTTTTTTTCTCCTTAAATATTTTTAAAGTTTTTTTTTTTTTACTTCTTAAATATTTTTAAAGCCATTCACTTTATCCACAACCACAACCCAGAGTGATATGTGTATATATATTCATGATTTTTAATTAATATTTGGTATGCTACCTTGGCTCACTTGTGCCAATTTTGCTAGGTCTAAGCAAAAATTAAATCTAATGTAAGATTAAGTTTAAGCATTCAAAATTTTAAAATGGTGAGGAAGAAATAAGTGATGAAATGTATACTTCTGATATTGAGCATGACATTTGACCCCCACCCCCAAAGAAAATAAAGGTGAAGTTCTACTCTTAACAAATATTTTAGAATGGAGTGTATATTTTAACAGTCAAGTTATAGATTGCCTATTTTATGTCTCACTTTCTGGAAAGTTAGGTGTCTATTACTTCTTAAACTTTTCCTTTATACCCGTCCTGTGGTAAAGTTGCTAATATAGAATAGAAGCCCATTAACTAATGGTTGTTTTCTGAATTAGGCAGAGGGATTTCTTCCAAAGCAAGAATTCAGAAAAAAGGAGGAAGTATTCTTTCTGTTTCTATGTGTTCATGTGCATTATGAACCTGCATTATTGAAAACCTACCTTTTTACAAAGTAAGACAAAGCAAACAATGAAAAAAACAGCTTTCCCAAATTACTGATATTCTAATAGCCATGATATGAGTTTACACAATCATAACTTCTATTCTTCTCCTTGCCTAATTTCCTTTCTCAGAATTCTGTGTGTTTCTAGCATTGGAATAACTTTTAAACTATCTGATCATAAAGCAATTCATTGTCAACATAGAGTTGTTTGGCCTTCTATTTTTGCAAGTAGAGATACCGATTGCAAAATACAGTTTTAAAATTGCCCTTTCCTAAGATTGGCAGTTATGTGAATTCTCATTAAATTTGTTTGTAATATTTATGAGAGAATGCATGCATGAGAAAATCTTTTGTTAATGCCATGTATATAGTGAGGCCTACAAGAAAACCTGTCCCTTTGGATATAAATATAGTCAAGTATACTAACAAAAAAAGAGTACTGTGACAGTAAGTCTCTGCTATGACTATAGAACTCTAAATTACATAAAAACTGACATGCTTACTCTTGACCTACTCTTCAAACTGTGATTCATGTATATTTCCCTTTTCATCATGTGAGGGAAAGATGAGATTATGGTTGAGCCTCAGTTCCTGCTTTATATGTTTTCTGCAGCACAGAAATGAAGATAGAAAAAATTAGAGTTCTGACTAATGTGTTCAAGGTGAACCATAAGTTATACAGGTTTAATAGAAATTACTGTAAAACTAGAAAAATTAAAAGTCAAATGCCAAAAAAAATTTTCATAAATAATCTAATTTTTTTCAAAGAAAGACTCCTACTCTTATTATATATCAGACTACAGATGACAATGAATTTAGTTCTTCAAAGAATGCAACTGAGAATAACACTTTGCTTCCCCATAAAAAAATAAATAAATAAATAAATAAATAAATATAGGAAGTATTGATAGAAAAAAAAAAAAGAATGCAACTGAATATTTATTCAGTAGAAAGAGGAACAATTGACTCCAGAAAGAGTTTTACTTTTGTGCTTTTATAGCCCAAGTTTATAAAGGTTTTTGCAAATGTTTATTTAATATCAGTAGCAATATTTTAAAAGACTTTTAAGAATGCTGATTCTAGTGTTCCACTCTTGGCTATTAAAAAATAGTTTTTTTTTAGACTTCAACTGTTTTTCTATTATTCTTGAAACATTCTGATGCATAATCTTTGTGCATATTTACATACAGACATTTTTTAAAATGTACATATTGTATTTCCCTGTATGAATCTGTTAATGCCTGTTCAGTTCAGTTCAGTTCAGTCACTCAGTCATGTCCGACTCTTTGCGACCCCATGAACTGCAGTACACCAGGCCTCCCTGTCCATCACCAACTCCTGGAGTCCACCCAAGCCATGACCATTGAGTTGGTGATGCCATCTAACCATCTCATCCTCTGTTGTCCCCTTCTCCTCCTGTCGTCAATCTTTCCCAGCATCAGTGTCTTTTCAAATGAGTCAGCTCTTTACATCAGGTAGCCGAAGTATTGGAGTTTCAGCTTCAAAATCAGTTCTTCCAATGAACACCCAGGACTGATCTCCTTTGGGATGGACTGGTTGGATCTCCTTGCAGTCCAACGGACTCTCAGAGTCTTCTCCAACACCACAGTTCAAAAGCATCAATTCTTCTGTGCTCAGCTTTCCTTATAGTCCAACTCTCACATCCATACATGACCACTGGAAAAACCATAGCCCTGAGTAGACACAGACCTTTGTTGACAAACTAATGTCTCTGCTTTTTAATATACTGTCTAGGTTGGTCAGAGCTTTCCTTCCAAGGAATAAGCATCTTTTAATTTCATGGCTGCAGTCACCATCTGCAGTGATTTTAGAGTCCCCCAAAACAAAGTCAGCCACTGTTTCCCCATCTATTTCCCATGAAGTGATAAGACCAGATGCCATGATCTTAGTTTTCAGAATGTTGAGTTTTAAGCCAGCTTTTTCACTCTCCTCTTTCACTTTCATCAAGAGACTCTAGTTCTTCTTCACTTTCTGCCATAAGGGTGGTATCATCAGCATATCTGAGGTTATTGATATTTATCCCAGCAATCTTGATTCTAGTTTGTGCTTCTTCCAGCTCAGCGTTTCTCATGATGTACTCTGCATAGAAGTTAAATAAGCAGGGTGACAATATATAGGGTTGACATACTCTTTTTCCTATTTGAAACCAATCTGTTGTTCCATGTCCAGTTCTAACTGTTACTTCTTGACCTGCATATCGATATCATAAGAGGCAAGTCAGGTGGTCTGGTATTCCCATCTCTTTCAGAATTTTCCACAGTTTATTGTGATCCACACAGTCAAAGGCTTTGGCACAGTCAATAAAGCAGAAATAAATGTTTTTCTGGAACTCTTTTTTTTTTTTTTTTGATGATCCAGCGGATGTTGGCAATTTATCTCTTGTTCCTCTGCCTTTTCTAAAACCAGTTTGAACATCAGGAAATTCACGGTTCACATATTGCTGAAGCCTGGCTTGGAGAATTTTGAGCATTACTTTACTAGTGTGTGAGATAAGTGCAATTGTGTGGTAGTTTGAGTATTCTTTGGCATCGCCTTTCTTAGGGATTGGAATGAAAACTGACATTTTCCAGTCCTGTGACCACTGCTAGATTTTCCAAATTTGTTGCCATATTAAGTGCAGCACTTTCACAGCATCGTCTTTTATAATTTGAAATAGCTCAACTGGAATTCCATCACCTCCAGAAGCTTTTTACAGTGCCATCATAACAAATTTGTGAACCAACTAAGGCAAAATATAAAGCAAAAATTTGATAGGTCAAATGTCTACAAAGTAAGAAGTGTGATAATGTATGGTATAGATTTTACATGGAAAATTATTTCACTGGATTCCTGCATGCATTCATACCTGTAAAATTTGAGTCTCATCTCAGAGTTTGTTTATCAGTAACGATAAGAAGGTGAAATTCAGGTTTTTTTTTTTTTTTTTTTTTAAATTTTATTTTATTTTTAAATTTTACATAATTGTATTAGTTTTGCCAAATATCGAAATGAATCCGCCACAGGTATACCCGCGTTCCCCATCCTGAACCCTCCTCCCTCCTCCCTCCCCTACCCTCCCTCTGGGTCGTCCCAGTGCACCAGCCCCAAGCATCCAGTACCGTACATCGAACCTGGACTGGCGACTCATTTCATACATGATATTATACATGTTTCAATGCTATTCTCCCAAATCTCCCCACCCTCTCCCCCTCTCCCACAGAGTCCACAAGACTGATCTATACATCAGTGTCTCTTTTGCTGTCTCGTACACAGAGTTATTGTTACCATCTTTCTAAATTCCATATATATGCGTTAGTATACTGTATTGGTGTTTTTCTTTCTGGCTTACTTCACTCTGTATAATAGGCTCCAGTTTCATCCACCTCATTAGAACTGATTCAAATGTATTCTTTTTAATGGCTGAGTAATACTCCATTGTGTATATGTACCACAGCTGTCTTATCCATTCATCTGCTGATGGACATCTAGGTTGCTTCCATGTCTTGGCTATTATAAACAGTGCTGCGATGAACATTGGGGTACACGTGTCTCTTTCCCTTCTGGTTTCCTCAGTGTGTATGCCCAGCAGTGGGATTGCTGGATCATAAGGCAGTTCTATTTCCAGTTTTTTAAGGAATCTCCACACTGTTCTTCATAGTGACTGTACTAGTTTGCATTCCCACCAATAGTGTAAGAGAGTTCCCTTTTCTCCACACCCTCTCCAGCATTTATTGCTTGTAGACTTATGGATTGCAACCATTCTGACTGGCGTGAAATGGTACCTCATAGTGGTTTTGATTTGCATTTCTCTGATAGTTGAGCATCTTTTCCTGTGTTTGTTAGCCATCTGTATGTCTTCTTTGGAGAAATGTCTATTTAGTTCTTTGGCCCATTTTTTGATTGGGTCCTTTATTTTTCTGGAGTTGAGCTGTAGGAGTTGCTTGTATATTTTTGAGATTAGTTCTTTGTCTGTTGCTTCATTTGCTATTATTTTCTCCCATTCTGAAGGCTGCCTTTTCACCTTGCTAATAGTTTCCTTTGTTGTGCAGAAGCTTTTAAGTTTAATTAGGTCCCATTTGTTTATTTTTGCTTTTATTTCCAATATTCTGGGAGGTGGGTCATAGTTTTAGAGTTCACCAATACTATGAATGTCTCCAGTGTCAGAAATCTGGTTAGTCCAACCCACAAATGGTAAATCTTTCTTTTTGAAATAGAGACACATGATTAAGCCCCTAGATACTGATATGTGACACTTTATTATTTTAAATGTGTACTATAATGCTTTGTGCTCAGTTGCTACAGTTGTGTCCAACCCTTTGTGACTCATGGACTGTAGCCAACCAGAGTCCTCTGTCCATGGGATTTCCCAGGCAAGAATGGAGTGTGCTGCCATTTCCTTCCACAGAAATGGACTATAATGCTAAACAAATTTAAAGACAAATTCTCTAGAAGTGGATGATTTCTCTATAAGAAAATTATAATAAGAGGAATACAATTTTATTAAATTTATAAAAATAGGCTTGGGATATGGAAGTTTGACCTTTGCCACAAGTTACTCTCGCCTGAAACCAAAGTCAATTTTTGAGAAGATTTTTGATTATGATTTAATCTGAGCGATTGACTTTCATAATTAATTTTTGGTTAATGGAATCATGTCTATAAATTCATGATTGGAGTAGAACCTCAGTGAAAGTCTAATAATCCTGCTTCCTCGTTTTCTATACCTCAGACATAATTGGTATGTATTATATTTTGTATTAAGGGATTAAGTAGACAGTGGTTTTCTCATCTAAATATCTAATCTTCAGAAAACATTCTCCATGACATAGGTCACCAAATTGTCTGATTACTAAAATGTAGCTGTCCAAAGCTTTCTGCCTTAATTAAAATTTGATCCATATATTCATTTACCACCTGGACTCTTGTTTTCTTAGTATAAGGTATAGATACATATATGAATTTAATATCATCAGTCATGCAATGTTATGGAAGCATTCAGTTCCTTAAACATCAAGCACCCAAAGAGCCAAACTGGGTATTTCATACAATTGGATATTACAGTTAATTAAATACAAGTTGATTTGCAAATAAACACAAATAGAAAAGAGAAGTAATATAATCAGAAATTACTCATAATTAAATGTAGACTTTTATTCAGAGTTAAGATTGTAAAAACTTTAATATCATATTCTTATATGAGTTAATTTTTTTTTAATTTTTATTGTGTAATATAATCATCACAGAAAATGTGTGGGATAAGTTTTCCTTTTATGTCAAGTTTTCAGATGTAGAAAATGATCAAGTCACTTGATCTCCATAATAGCAGAGAGAACTCATTGGAAGACATTTCCAAAAGGCCAGGACCTCTCAGTTATTAACTTTAATGTATGAGAATATATTCAACAGATTGTAGAATCTACTCACTTTATCTCTTCTCTTTTACACAAATGCAAACACATAGGCAGGCACACCACTACCCAAACTAAAGTACATGTGGCTATATCCTCTCTCTCTCTCCCCCTCTCTTTTCCCCCTAAGACTTTTATCTAACCATAACCATTTCTCTTACAAATATATGGAAAGGGCAGATGCTACCTGACCATTATAGGCAATATTCTGGTGCTCCTCACAGAAAGCCGTAGTACACATTGCACATAACATTTCCTCTCATTTGTATTGTTCCACACACCACACAAGCAGAAGATGTGTTTGCTGTATTAAATGAGTAGCGGCTTCGCAGAAACTTAACCTGAAGACAAGTTTAGTTATCTATGCAGATTTTTCAGTTTTCTCGCACCAACTTAATAAAAGATGTAAAACAAGATTTTTAATCATTAACACAGTAAAATCAATGGGTTCCCTACCATAAAAGTATATCCATTTTTTTTAACAGTAGCTATGTTCGCCATAAAGTACACACAGGGCAGACTATAGAGTGCTGAGTCTTCATCCAGAAGATCAGTTCTTGGATATGTCATAAAGGTTCCTATAGAAACACACCTCCTTATATTTCTATCTTATTCACCTCTCAGACCACAGATGTATTTGTGAAGTAAACAGATTTCCTTACAATTTCAGAAGACTGATTCTTTGTTAATTGTCATATTGAAAGAAGAGTGAAAAGTGTTAACATATCAAAGAATTTAACTGTTAAGTTTTTCAGTTAATTTAATGTCCTAAGACTTCATACAGGGATGTTGGCAGCGGTTTGGCATTAATATGTATTTCAAGTGCCTACGTAAGTTGCACCAACATGATTACCTTGAATTATAGTGCAAGGAGAACACTCTGTTGGGAACATTTTAATATCCTACACGAAGAAAATTCATGAATACTCTTCATAAAATTAGCTTTATTTCTCCATTCTAGAATAAATGATAGAACATTCTAAAGAATATGTCCTAAATCAATAGCAATCTGTCCGTCCTAAATCTCAATAACTGTCTAGGGTAATCTTCGACAGCTGGGTGCTATTAGGATTTGTTCTAATGGTGACAATGTGGAATTCGCTAACACAGGGCTTATTGCCACTTATCCAGCAGGGGCATGAAATGAGGTGACATGGTAATGAGTTGATACAAATGACTTTTGTAACTTTCACACTGTTACCAGGCTGAGGCAGGCAATCAGAGGGAAACTATTGTCTGCCTTTCGTGATGGTTTTAATGTGTTCCATTTGATTTAATGCTGCTAGTAGGCAAAATGTGAAAGCAAAGTAGGTCACTGCCTCTTTGCTTTGCTCAGATAACAGGGCACTACTTACCTGATTTATTCTAAGATTATATTTACTTTCACTGATGAGAAGGAGATATAGTTTGAGCTAGGACTTAAGCCATTCTGTGTAAATATAGTATCAAATACTATTGAGAGTAATTATGAAGCAATAAAAGAACAAAAATCTCATTTATAGATTATTCATATTTATTAAAATAAAATTTAGCTACTTCCATACTCATACAGAATCAAGGCTGTCATTTGAATAATCAGCATTTCAATTTAGGAATTTCTTAGGTTATGAGACATAATTTGTGAATATATGTAACAGTCATCCTTTTTACAAGTGCACCATTATCACAGATAACATCTAAATTAGAAAATTTGGTAAGTTTGGACATAGAGTTTGCTAAAAGTTTTACTACAAAATCTAAAAAGGACTTTTTTTTGATAATTTTCTGTTTTCTTTTAATTGTCCTTTTAATAAAGACTGTAAAGAATCGGCCTGCAATTGCAGGAGACCTGGGTTCAATCCCTGGGTCAGAAAGATCCCCTGGAGAAGGAAATGGCTACTTAGTCCAGTATTCTTACCTAGAGAATCCCATGGACTGAACAGCCTGGCAGGCTACAGTTCATATGGTTGCACAGACTTGGACACGACTGAGCAACTAACACTTTCACTTTCACTTTAATGAAAACTTAGAAGCATTAAACAAGCAAATGTATAAAATGTTGACCATATTATTAAAATATGTTACATTTATTGGCCTAATTCTTTCTGTTTGCAGAGCTTTTATTGAATTTTATTATAAATGTCATTTTATATTAAAGTAAGTGAAGAATTAAAAATCAATATAGAGGTTTAGATGTTTCTATATGGGCAAATAATGTATGATGAAAAAGGAATGCTTATACTTTGCAACAGTGCCATAGTCTTTTCATAAGTTTTATTTATCATAGAAACTTGATGAATTTCAGGAAAATAGCTAAAAAGCAGCTTCCATAGGTAATTTTGATGTGTACAATCTTAATTTATATATGTGTCATTTAAATTATTTAACTTTTTTACACTTCCTTCCTACCTAGCACAGAAAGGCAAATCTTTGTGAAATTAGATAGAAGCTAAATGGTCCTTCGTGGAGGAGAAACCACGTCTTGCCATATGCACTAGATGTTGTGGGGAGTGGCAAGCTTGCTTCTGAATTTGTGCCCTCCAAGAGAGGCGGCAAGTCAAAGGAAGCACAGCCTGGGACAAATTGGGGGCAGGAAGCACTGCCGCTGCCCAGCAACTTCTCTGACCCATTGCTCTCCTGGGGAGGAATTATTTTTTCTTTAAAAAGAGCTTTAGCTATTCACCTTCCATTGGCAGCTTCTCAGTCAGGGACAGCCAGGCTTTATGCAGTCACCATAACGAGAAAGACTTTTGTTTGATATAACAGCCTGGCTGGAGACTGAAGAGATGGGATAGAGGCAGGGGAGTTCAATCCTCTTCACTTTTGTGTGAAGGACAATTGAAGCACTTTTTTTAGGATGAAAAAGGTAATTTCCTATATAGTAAAATTCGGGAAAAGAATTTGTTTCTGAGAGTCTACAGAGCATGTAAGTGAAAAGCAATATATAAAATACTGAAGATGCTAGAATGAATGTTATGCAAACAAAAACTCTAAAGTCAAGCTTCAAAAGTCAAAAGAAAACTCTGTTCTAAAAAATCTCTGAAGAATTTCAAATTAACCTCATGCCTTTTGGGGACTTTAAGCATTGTTGGAGAGATTGTCTACAAGAATTGAAGGTATGGTAGTGATAATTTGATTTAAAAAACAGGCTAAAGGGTATACTCAACTTCCATTTGTACTCCGGGAGCTTTGAGTGACATGCTAGACTTCATATTACATGACGCCCTCTAGAGCAAAGTTTCACAAAACGCCAGGTGCATCTTGCTAGTGAATGATGAATTTTAATGATTCAGAGCCAACAATTGCAAAAATATAAAAAAGAAAATAATGTTATAGTAGATAAATGAGAGCTACTATATTTAAAAAAAAAATAAAGTGTATCTGAGAGACAAAGTTAATTGTACTTACTGAACTTTTGGTTCAGTTGTGTGTGTGAGAGAGATGTTTGTCACGATTTTAATTGTGTATTTTAATACGTTATTTTCTTTTCTGTGGGTTATGGTGAAAAATTTTGAAAAATCTTTGCTCTAAAGTAGAAGTAGATGGAAGATAACAAGTAAAATGTTTGCTGATGACTAGGGTCTATATGTATGTGTTATGATGCCAAGGATGGAGAATTTAAGCCAAATCCTGGCTTAGATTTGTACCCCAAAGTGAAAGTCACAGGTTTCTGAATAGGCAGGCTTTACTTCAACAGTAGATCCACTCAGTGAGCTGAGAGGTATGTAACTGCAGGGATCCACTCATTTTACCAGGGATAATAATTCCCCTGGGCAATATACTGGAAACTAGCGAGGATGAAATATAGTTTTACTTTTTTCCTCAATACAATGTATATTTATAAAACACTACTTTGGGCTCAGGGCTTCAGTTGGAGGCAGGGATAGAATAAATATTATATATTAATCATTTTCAGTACCTTATGAATGTATAATATGTAAGGGAGGATATTTATTGAACATTAAAATTTTAAAGCCATATATTAAGACAGTTTTACAGTTTCAAAGAGGTCATGATGTATAGATAAATATAAATCAACTATTAAATAAATAATGATGCAATTTTTAAGTATAAATATAGCATATCTGGAGAAGGAAATGGCAACCTACTCCAGTGTTCTTGCCTTGAGAATCCCAGGGACGGGGGAGCCTGGTGGGCTGCCATCTATGGGGTCTCACAGAGTCGGACATGACTGAAGCGACTTAGCAGCAGCAGCAGCATGATAGGGTATTATGTTTTAATCATCTGACTACGTTTTTAATCATCTGACTAACTTCCCATTTGTTCTCTAAAGTGGTTGCACTAGTTTATATTCCCTCCAATATAAAGTTTCCATTTTCTCTACTTTCTTGCCCAGAGTGGTTCTTGTCTTTCTTTAGGACTATAGCTGTCCTAGTAGGCTGCAGTCCATAGGGTCGCGAAGAGTTGCACAAGACTGAGCGACTTCACTTTCACTTTTCTTTTGTTCATTGGAGAAGGAAATGGCAACCCACTCCAGTGTTCTTGCCTGAAGAATCCCAGCGACGGGGGAGCCTGGTGGGCTGCCGTCTATGGGGTCGGACAGAGTCGGACACGACTGAAGCGACTTAGCAGCAGCAGCAGCAAGATAGGGTATTATGTTTTAATCATCTGACTATGTTTTTAATCATATGACTAACTTCTCATTTGTTCTCTAAAGTGGTTGCACTAGTTTATATTCCCTCCAATATAAAGTTTCCATTTTCTCTACTTTCTTGCCCAGAGTGGTTCTTGTCTTTCTTTAGGACTATAACTGTCCTAGTAGGCTGCAGTCCATGGGGTTGCGAAGAGATGGACACGACTGAGCGACTTCACTTTCACTTTTCACTTTCGTTCATTGGAGAAGGAAATGGCAACCCACTCCAGTGTTCTTGCCTGGAGAATCCCAGGGACGGGGAAGCCTGGTGGGCTGCTGTCTATGGGGTCGCACAGAGTTGGACACGACTGAAGCGACTTAGCAGCAGCAGCAGCATAGCATATCTAAAAGAAAGTACAAAGAATAAATCAGAGAAGACTTATAAAGCATCGTTTGAAATCAGTATTATAGAATTATTAGAATATGAATCACAAAAGAGAATTGTAATAACTGGAAGTGGTAAAGGCACTGAAGTATAACTGTATCAGGGGAGCTTAGTAAGTTACCTAGTTCAAACAATAAATACACATGTGAATATATGAACATTATTTATACTAAGTCATGTCCGATTCTCCTCGGACATGTCCAGGCTCCTCGGTACATGGGGTTTCCCAGGCAAGAATACTGAAGTAGGTTGCCATTTCCTTCTCCAGAAGATCTTCCTAGACCAGGGATCAAACCTAGGTCTCCTGCATCTCTGCATTGGAAGGTGGATTCTTTACCACTGAGCCACCAGGGAAGCCCATATTCATTATACTATGTATTATTATTTTTATAAATTATGGACTCTAAAATACTACAGTTAAATACCAATAAAACATGTCCAAAATTATGATTTTCAATTAATTTACTGAGCAATTTCTTATCATGTGCCAAGTATTTTCAGATAATAATCCTCCACAATATTATCCCCATTTCATCTGATAAAACTGGGACCAGAGAATGTAACTAACCTGCACAAAGCCACAGAGTTAATAAGCTGAAAGTCTAGCCTGGGGTAGGTAAGTTGAGTCAATTTACTATTTAGTCCTTGTTCGTGATCTGGTACATTTATCTTTATCAAATATTTTTTATCCTTTAATTTTGTGCCTAATACACTTGCAGTTTACTGTATACATTTAGGCAGTAGTAACATACATTTCCATTGACTTAAAAACAGGTATGTATCCAAATGTATCCAAGGAGCAATTCAAATCCATGAAATTCCGAATAAGCCTACTATTACAAAACTTCTTTCACAGTGAAAGGTTGGATGCAGACTAAATTTGATTTTGCATCAGGCTAGCAGACACATTTCAGATGATGAAACAATTTAATAACCAATACATATACTGAACTCTCTAAAAGGTAGTTTATTTTTATTCATAGCTGTCAACTACCAAAGTCCACAAACAAAATAACAAATTCAAAAGAATATTAAAAATTAGACCTTAATAGAGGACAAGACAAATATTTGCAAGATTAATAATAAATTATTAAATTCCTGTAGAATGTACATTATAGAAACAATTGTCCTAAATATAATAGCATTTTTTAAACTTACAAACAATTCTGTGAGCATACTGATACAAGTTACCAAGCTCATGATTATTTACCTAATGTTTCTGATTTCTTATTGTTGCTGTCGCTTTTCAATATTTGAACTTTTCTGATTTCTTCTTTTTACCCTATTGTACACTAAGTACTTTCTTTTTCTCCTCTTGATCTTTTCTATGAATCTATCACTACTTTTTTTTCCCCATGTAAAAATGAAGTTTAATCAAATTTGTACACTCTGTAAATGTATATTGTGCTATTTATAATGTGCTACAAGTCTTAGTTTTTCTCACTTTCTACCTTCTTAGACACACAGTAAATATAAAACATTTCCCTTATGCTTATGTTTTTCCATTTAGATGCAGAAACCAACTCTACTATGGTAGAAATCACATATGCTTTTAATTGAGCAACTAAAATCCAAGTAAAATCAGTTCCTAAGGTAATAAAACTTTTTAAAAAATTTCTGTAGAAACTTTTCAGCTCTTTTCTGAAATTGACAGCAGATTCTAAAAATATCCAGAGTATTCCCAGAAAGTTTCATACATTTTGGAAGATTGTGTCACAACATGAAACTTTAATTTATAAGATTTAAGCCCAGGGTCTTGAACTTTCTATAATAAGTTCTGTTACTTTGCCAATAAAGGGGCCAGAATAGATGGGATACAGTTAAAGGTTAATGTTTACATGTCTCTCAGGTCACAAATAAATGTTTTATTTTGGGGGGAATCCTAACTTTCATTGCTATAAATAATTAATTGCAAGCACTAGATGATAGTTGTTAAAGGTCATATGGAGACAGGATTTTAATGTTCCTATTAGTACAGAATTGTTCAGAGGACTCAGAAATAGAGGTACTACTCAAGCATTGGTTCTATACCAACAATTAAACTGAAGAGTGGCTAGGAGAGAAAAGTCTTTTTTGAATTCTTTGTTGGCTTAAGTGTAATTCATAAAACACTACATTAGGAGTTTCTTTGTAAATGTTCATGGTTTCATATGTGTAATTTTTTTTAAATTGGTACTGCATTTTTACTGTATTTTTTCCCCTGTGTTGCCTAGTTCAGTTTTCTTTACACAGACTTTTTAAAATTTATTTTTTATTGAAGTACAGTTAATTTACAGCATTTTGTTAATTTCTGATATACAACAATGTAATTCAGTTATGTACATACAGACACATACATACGTTTTCATATTCTTTTCCATTATGGTTTGTTGCAGGATACTGGATATAGTGTCCTGTGCTATGCGGTAGGACCTTGTTGTTTATCCATTCTATATATAATTGTTTGCATCTGCTAACCCCAGACTTCCATTCCACCCCTGCCCCATTCCCATTTTGGCAACCACATCTGTCCTCTATGTCTGTGAGTCTGTTTCATAGATCAGTTCGTTTGTGTCATATTGTAGATTCCACATATAAGTGATATCATGTGGTATTTGTCTTTCTCTTTCTGACTTACTCCACTTGGTGTGATGATCTCTAGGTCCAACCATGTTGCTGCAGGTGGAATTATTTCATTCTTTTTTATGGCTGAGTAGTATTCCATCATATATATGTATATTTATCCATTCATCTGTCAGTGGACATTTAGGTTGTCTGCATGTCTTGGCTATTGTAAATAGTGCTGCTATAAACAGAGGGTGCATATATCTTTTTGAATTATAGTTTTGTGGATATATGTATATGTACATGTATACATATATATGTATACATATATGTATGGATATATGTATATGTGAATTATAGTGTGGATATATGTCCAGAAGTAGGATTGCTGGATTGTGCTGTAACTCTATTTTTTCGTTTTGTAAGGAGCTCCACACCGTTTTTTTAGTGACTACACCAATTTACATTCCCATCAAAACCCCTGTTGACTCTTTATTTTAAAATTTATTTTATTAAGGCATTTATTTATTTATTTTTAATTGGAGGATAATTGCTTTACCATGCTGTGTATTTACTTATTTTTATTGGAGTGTAGTTGACTTCCAAATTGTGTTAGTTTCTTCTGTACAGCAAAGTGATTCTGTTATACATATGTTTACATTATTCTTTTTATTCTTTTCCATTATGGCTTACCACAGGATACTGAATATAGTTCCCTGTGGTATATAATAGGACTTTGTTTTTTTACACCTTACTTTTGAAGTACTCTTCCTACACCCATGGATCCTCTGTCTGCCTCCTAAGGCGTAACACTAAAACCTCACAGGCTACAAGAACTTCATTGCTCCTGTGTTTACCTAAACTCTACCCAGCCTCCAGAAGTTAATTTAATACTAAAATATTCACAGTAAGAGAGGATTATAAGGGAAAAAAAATGTGTTTTTTATTGTTTGCTCTTTGCAAATCAACCGTGGCTACTATGCAAATTATAATTGCTTTATGGAATACAATTCTTTATTCTGGTTTTCAAATCCAGAGGAGTGATAGGAATTTATAATTTTAGGCTAGTTATGAAAGGCTTAACTGTTCAGGTGACCAACATCCTTGCTAAATCTCTTGGTTGATGAACATAATTAGGTTCTATTTCTTGGGGAGGAAAAAACCTTTCATTTCTCCAGGCTTATGTAGGGAGGTAGTTGTAATATTACTTCATAGAGAAAATAGCCCTCACAAGAGCAGTCAATTTCAGAGAAATTTAATACCAGTTTAAGAACTTTCACAACAGCTAATTATCACTATTTTAGAGAGAATTGGACAATTTCAATGAGTAGACTTTAGGATATATTTTTATTTTGGGAGATGATGACTATGGTCAAGATTTTTAATGGCATTAAGGCAATAATTTTCTCCTAAGTTTAAAATCAAGAACTTCCAGCAGGCACAGTGTTTGCTTGATTTTTAATATTTACTTAACGTTTACCTAAGTCTTAATTAATGTTTATTTTCAATATAAATAATAATGTGTTAAATGTTTACATGGAGAAGGAAATGGCAACCCACTCCAGTATTCTTGCCTAGAGAATTCAATGGACAGAGGAGCTTGGCGGGCTACAGGCCATGGGGTTGCAAAGTGTAAGATGTGACTGAAGCTACTTAGCACAAATGTTTACATATGTAAAGCCTAGATGTATCTCTGATAGTTTACTTAAGTTAGACTATGAGCTATAACTCATAGAATTCTATATCTATAGAATCATAGATGTCAAGGGAACTAAACAATTTGAAGATTCTTAAATACTCAGACAAAATTAACATCCAGAAATATTGTTACTTAAATTATACATAAATCTGAATTTTTTAGGATTGTAATATTTTTTTACAGTTGATTGGGAGAAGGTAGTATTGAAATACTCTTTGTAGTTTTGAATTGAGGAGTAATAGAAAAAATTATATCTTCTAGATTCCAAAGTTTTGCATCTGTCTAAAATCATCTACTACTTGTGTGTGACCTTACAACAAATGACTCAATTTTCTAAGCCCCAGTTTATGAATCAAAAAAAATTCAGATAATATTTTATCTTATTCAGTTTGGCAACTATTAACTTTCAGAGTTTATATATAAGCAATCACATCATCTGCAAATAATTACACTTACATCTTTCTTCTAGCATTAATATCATTTGATATTTTTTCTGATTATGACATTGATTCATCCAACCATTGACAATCTTGCTCTTTCTCTGTTCAAAATCCATTTGCCATTTTACTATCTCTCACCTGCATGTCAGCTACCATCTGCCAACCTTCTGCTCCATCTTTCCTGGGGTATCATTGGTTCAGTTCAGTCGCTCAGTCATTTCAGACACTTTGTGACCCCATGGACAGCAGCACGCCAGGCTTTCCTGTCCATCACCAACTCCTCGAGCTTGCTCAAACTCATGGCCATCAAGTCAGTGATGCCATCCAACCATCTCATTCTCTGACATCCCCTTTTCCTCCTGCTTTCAATTTTTCCCAGCATCAGGGTCTTTTCCAATGAGTCAGTTCTTCACATCAGGTGACTAAGTATTGGAGCTTCAGCCTCAGCATCACTCCTTCCAATGAATATCCAGGATCACTTCATGGGAAATAGATGGGGAAACAGTGGAAACAGTGTCAGACTTCATTTTTTTGGGCTCCAAAATCACTGCAGATGGTGACTGCAGCCATGAAATTAAAAGACGCTCACTCCTTGGAAGGAAAGTTATGACCAACCTAGATAGCATATTCAAAAGCAGAGACATTACTTCGCCAACAGAGGTCCGTCTAGTCAAGGCTATGGTTTTTCCTGTGGTCATGTATGGATGTGAGAGTAGGACTGTGAAGAAAGCTGAGTGCTGAAGAATTGATGCTTTGGACTGTGGTGTTGGAGAAGACTCTTGAGGGTCCCTTGGACTGCAAGGAGATCCAACCAATCCATCCTAAAGGAGATCAGTTCTGAGTGTTCACTGGAAGGACTGATGCTGAAGCTGAAACTCCAATACTTTGGCCACCTCATGCGAAGAGTCGACTCATTGGAAAAGACCCTCATGCTGGGAGGGATTGGGGGCAGGAGAAGAAGGGGATGACAGAGGATGAAATGGCTGGGTGTCATCACCGACTTGATGGACATGAGTTTGAGTGAACTCCGGGAGTTGGTGATGGACAGGGAGGCCTGACGTGCTGTGATTCATGGGGTCGCAAAGGGTTGGACACAACTGAGCAACTGAACTGAACTGAACTCATATCCTTGAGGATTGACTGGTTTGATCTCCTTGCTGTCCAAGGGACTCTCAAGAGTGTTCTATAACACCTCAGTTCAAAAGCATCAATTCTTCAGTGCTTAGCTTTCTTTATGGTCCAACTCTCACATCTATACATGACTACTGGGAAAATAGTGTATGCTTGTTAATATGCTGTCTAAATTTGTCATAGCTTTTTTTCCAAGGAGTAAGCATCTTTTAATTTCATATGTGCAGTCACCATCTACAGTGATTTTTTAGCCCAAGAAATAAAGTCTATCACTGTTTTCATTCTTTTTCCATCTATTTTCCATGAAGTGATAGAACCTAGGTATCATAGTGATCAATTTACAGGTCACTACTACAGTTACTGCACTCCTAGGTTCTACTTTTCCTACAAAGACCACAACTCTGGTTGTAATTTTCATATCAGTTGTTTTCTCAAATTTATGCAATAAATTTAAAATTTGTTAAATAATACTATGCCAGTTGTTTGCACTAAACATTTTAAAGTCTTCTCATTGCATTTAGAATAAGTTTCAGTGTATATTAATTGGGATATAGGTCATTCACTGTCACGGAATTATCTTGCCAAGACATTTTTCTATCTACCCTTCCTCTTTCTCACTCTGCTCCACTCATACTGATATCCTTCTTTGTTCTTAAATATTCTTTCTTCCCTTTGCCTGTAGTGTTTTATTCCAGATATTAAAGTGACTCGCTTCCTGCTTTTTTCCTTGTCTCTTCTGAAATGTCACACCTCAGAGATGATTCCTTTCAGCACTCTATCTAAAATGATATCACCCTGTCACATACTGTCTCTCTCTACTTACCTTTTCTTTTTCCTTCTAACACTCACAGCTGCTGAACATTATACCTTTTCTATCTCTGCTTCTGATATATACCTTCAATGGGGGAAGGAAAATTTTTTTCAGTATTCACTGATGTACTTCCTGCAGTGCCTCAAACTGCACCCAGCATTGGTAGCTAGGCAATACATATTTGTTGAATTAATAAACTAATGCATGAATGAACTGGGGGGAAAACTTACTGAACAATATTGAATGATGCCAGTGATACCTTTGTTTTTCAGTTATGCATTGCTGCGTAACAAAACCAATTGTCTCAAAATAACATCACACATTTAGAATTTCAGCAGGACCCAGCAAGGTTATCACTGCTTTTTACCTGGTATTGGCTAAGAGAGCTTGAAGCCTGAAATAATTCACTCACTCTCACATCTCTGGAGGTCGACGTTGATTGTCAGCTTGGACATCAGCTAGGTTCTGGGACACAGCACCTACATCCCACAACTTCATGTGACTGCTTGGCTTCCTTATGCTGTGATGGGTTCCCAATAAAATTATCACAATGAAGAGAAGAGAAAGACAGGTTAAATGTATATTGCCTTTTATCATTTTGTCTGGGAAGACAAGCAATGGCACTTCTGCCCCATTCTATTCATCAAAAAGCATGGCTAGAGCTGGCCCATATTCAAGGGAAAAGATATTAGTCTCTAGTTTCTGATGGAAGAAGTGTCAAATATTTTGCTGACATATTTTAAAGTTATTGTAGACCGTGTTGTTATTTTAGTTCCCATTTTAATGGAATTGCCTCTAGGGTTTTCCTATTATATATATATTTCCTGCTCAACAATAGCAAAAGCAAGATTGATAGGCCAGCTTATTACAAATGAATAAATGAGTACAATTTTATAATATATTTTCCTGCTTCTTCTAAGAAAAATTGCATCTAAATGGTTATCAATAAATATTAAATTGGTTAAAAAACTAGTAAGATATTTTTAATATTTTGAAATATAAGAGATTTATTTAGTAAAATATACTAAGTATAATCTGTCTTTACTGGCTTTCTGCATATATACATTTCCATCCCAGCTACACTGGCTTCTCTTCATCTGCCATTTTTACTGTAAACTTGACAGCATCCATGAATTTATTGAACATTATCAAGACTCAGAATGGTTTCAGTGTGATGGCAAAATTCATACCTGAAAATTTTTTTCAGGGTATTATTTGGTGCTTCTTTTCAAGAAGCCAACCTTCTCTCAGCAAAGTAAATCTGAACTAAGTTAAAACTATTCACATTTCAGAAGAAAAAAATGCATAATATTTTCTACCATCACTGAATATTGGGCTACTCACATTGACTATTTAGTTACAATGTTAATTTTTATGCAAAGTCTCTTCTTTCCTCTTCCAGTAGTGACTTCCATCTGACATCAGCTACTGTCTCTTTTTACTTAAGTTAACAGTGCTGATATATATATAGGTTTTTTTACATAGAGAGGCTACCTATGTGATTGTACCTATATGTACTTTGTAAATGAAAAGAAAGCCTGAAATTATTTCTTCTCTTTAGGGATAAACAGTTTTATTAAATAAGAAATATTATTATATCCAGTAGTATATCTTTTCATTAAAGAATAAGAAAATACTCCCTGAAAAATAAAATATAATTACAAAGTTAGACTAGTTTTAATTAAAACACAATTAAAGAATCTTACCACAAGTCTGAGACAAATCTCAAAGTGTGGAGAAAATGCTATCATCAATGTTTTGATAATTTTAAATATATTTATCTTTTATAGTATACATAATAGATGGTCTCAAAGAATACTGTAATATCTTTTCATGCTATTTCCTTATTACATTCTCAAAAACAGGATAAAAATTAGCATATTAAAAGAAGGATTTGATTCTCTCAGGTGATTGAAGAACACTTGTCTTTCTTTTGAGTGCATTCATGCTCACTCAATTGTGTCTAACTCTTTGTGACCCCATGGATGGTAGCCTGCCAGGATCTTCTGTCCATGGGATTTTTCAGGCAAGAATACTGGAGTGGGTTGCCATTTCCTCCTCCAAGGGATCTTCCTGACTCAGAAATTGAACCTGTAACTCCTGCATTGGCAGGTGGTTCTTCAACACTGAGCCACCTGGGAAGCCCTTCTTTTAAGCAGTTAAATGTAAACTTTGATTATAAAAGAGAGATTTTTATCATTAAATTTTTAGCATACAAAGGATGTGTACAGCTCCAAAAAGCCAACATGATTTTAGCTTCAAATTCTTTTTCCTCTTCAAATATTAAAGGTATTTGCAGATCCTTAGGCCTGTTTGTCTACTTAGCCAAGTTAAATTAAAATGCAAGATGATAATCTATTGTTAGGTTATTTTTCCAATATTGACAATCAGTTCCCTTTCATAATGAACTTTTCTCTGTGCTATCTACTTCAAATCTTTTTATCCTGTACCCATAGGATTGAACATGATTATGAAAGATAAACCTTAGTAATAAAAGATGAAAAGAGGTTATGACATTCTTATTAAACAGAAAAGGCAACTTCTTTTGATTCTAATCTTATAGTTACCAGCATTATTAGAACATTATTAGAAGTAAAGGAAACAGGCATATTTATTCATAAGTCCTGATCTCATAAATTATACTTTGTAAAGAGTAGAACTTTTATAAAATTAGTTTATCATGACTCTCCTTTTTGTCTTATAAAATATGTAATGTAAATTTTATTTTTCTATAGAGGAAATGTTAGAAATATGAATATATGTTCATAAATAGACTAAAATATTATTGTAATTCACAAATATCTTTGAGGGTAATTAATAGAAAAGAAGAAAATTAATCATTCCAGATGATTTACTTTTATGTTTTTCTTTTATTATTTTGTCTTCCCGAGAATTTAAAGAAGAGGTCAAGTTACTTATTTGTAGGCAACAGATTTCAAGCTAGTTAATTTAAGTGGAAATGCATTTATTACATTGCAGAGAAAGTTCACCTAATTGTTGGGAGGAATAAAGAGACTCTAGGCTTAGCTTTTGTGATTACAGAACTGGGCCACCATAAAAGCCATTGTTAGGAATCTGAAACTCAGGAAGCTACTCACGCTGCAAATTCCAGAATGAATGCCTTTCTGTGAAAACCCAAAACACCAAACTGGAAAGTCTTCTGAAAAATTAAGAAGTTATCACTCTAATCACAGTCTAAAACTGTACTGCTCTGATTAAATTACTCAGTTCCTAAGGCCAGGGCTTCCCTGGTAGCTCAGCTGGTAAAGAATCCAGCTGCAATGCAGGAGACCCTAGTTCAATTCCTGGTTTGGGAAGATCCCCTGGAAAAGGGATAGGCTACCCACTCCACTATTCTTGGGGTTCACTGGTGGCTCAGCTGGTAAAGAATCTGCTTGCATTGCAGGATACCTGGGTTTGATCCCTGGGTTGGGAAGATTCCCTGGAGGAGGGCATGGCAACCCATTCCAGTATTCTTGCCTGGAGAATCCCCATGGACAGAGGAGCCTGGCAGGCTACAGTCCAATGGGGTTGCAAAGGGTCAGACATGACTAAGCACACACACACAGGTAAGCCCATCATGAATCTGATTACAGGAAACAAAATTACACCTGATGCCTAGCTTCAAGATAATGCAGCGATTGTAAGTAGAGTCCAGACTCTGTATGCTTAAAGGCATTAGAGTGAGTATTGTGAAATGTGTCAACTCTTCCCATGGAGGCCACCCTTCCACTTAGTTGCAGAGCACCAGTAAAGATCCTGTTCCGGTTATGATGGTAGAAAAACAATGTATCTCACAGCTTAGCTTCATATACCATCTTATTTTTCTCACAGTTCTCTTTGGGTCTCTTTAGGGCTGCAGTCATCCGAATACTCTGCTGGGCTAAAAATCCATGATGGCCCCATTGCATGGCAGGGCATTTAGGACCTCTGTTGTAGAATAAACTCCATAAGGTGGCCTGGGCTTGCCCACAGTATAGGAATTCAGCACTCAAAGCATAAGAGATCTATTGTACAATGTAGATGCTCCATAACTTTTATGACAGTATCAAAAATCACACATCATCACTTCTGATTTTTTCTATTTGTCTCAACCATCTATAGACACATGCATATGTATTATACATACATATAGACATATATATAGTATATACTTAAGTCTTTATGGGCTTCTCTAGTAGTTTAGAAGGCAAAACATCTGTCTGCAATGCAGACAGATCCCTGGGTTGGGAAGATCCCCTGGAGAAGGAAATAGCAACCCATTCCAGTATTCTTGCCTGGAGAATTTCATGGACTTAGGAGCCTGGCAGGCTACAGTCCACAGGGATGCAAAGAGTTAGACATGACTGGTTGACTAACACACACAAAGCAAGAGAGAAAATGTATATATAATGACAAATATCCTCATTCTTTTAAGATTTTTCAAGACTTGATTGGCATTCTTAACATTCATTTTTATTTACCCAGTCCATGTTCATTTTATCCTTTCTGAGCCCCTCACCTTGTCAATATTCTTTATTTAAAGATGGAGAGGAAATTACTGAAATGTTTGTTTTTGATAATTCAGGTTTCTTGCTTATATGCCAGTTTGAATATTTCTAAATCTACCAAATGGCAGGACTAAGATGTGTTTAAGATGATTCACTGAATTTGAGAAGTACTATTACATCTCTTGAGTTTGTTGTGGCAAACATATAAACTTTGATTTTAAAAACCAAGCACCAAAACACCAGAATAATGCCATCTTCTTAGTTATTGTTCTGATGGCATGAGATTTCCAAAATTGCATGGTGCAAGTTTTAGTTTTCATTTTACTGATCTCATCCTTCAGTCCCTGTGGAAGCATGATATCCTTGGGTTCAAATTATTAAAATATGATACTAAAATTGAAGAGATAGGAAGTAAACTTTTCTATTTAATCATTTATTATTTTATATGGTTTTAAAATAATATAATTATACATGTGCTGTGCTAAGTCACCTCAGTTGTGTCTGAGACCCCATGTGTCTTTGAGACCCCATGGACTGTAGCCCACCAGGCTCCTCTGTCCATGAGGATTCTCCATCAAGAATACTGGAGTGGGTTGCCATTCCCTTCTCCAGGGGATCTTCCCAACCCAGGGATCAAACCTATATCTGTTATGTCTCCTGCAGAGGCAGATGCATTCTTTACTCCTAGCACCACCTGGGAATGTAATTATAAAAATTATATAATTTTGAAAGCTGCTACCATGAAGTATATCCCTTAGTACCTGAACATAAAGACTGGCCATAGAGATTATCACTCTGTAATACAAAGCCCCCAAAGTACCAGGATTTTCTCCCACTTATTTGAGACTAGTTAGTTCTTCAGTAGTTCTCCCGTTCTCAAAGAGCAGTGAATCTTGTACAACAGTAGATGCCTTATTTGTCTTGTGGTAAAAATGAATTCCTTGATAAGAATAGGTATTGGATATGAAAACCTGATGGTAAATAAAGTATTTGTTAGATCAGTTAAAGATGTGTACAATAGGTTGGTGGACAGAAAAGACACAATTATTTTTAAGTAAAGATGTATTACAGTCAAGAAAAATGAACTTTCTCCCTGAAAAAAGGATATCTGATATATTCATTGAGTTACTAGATGGTTGGCTGACTCCCCCAGGATATAGCATCATGTTAATATTTCTAGGCAATTTGCAGATCAGGGACTTGGCACTGAGAGTATTAAGTATGTCTTATTGTAAGGAAATTCAAGCTATTGAGCCTATTCATAACCTCTATCCCTGACACTGTGACCACATTTTATATTCATTGAACAAGAGCTGGGACACATATGGAAAGAAAATGGTTGATGGCTTTTAGATAGGATATCTTGTTCATCCAATTATTGACAATCTTCTCTATGGAATATTCATGTCATCCACAAATATTCTCTCTTTCTAGGCCCATTTAGTGAAGTCTGTCCACATGCCTCCTCCATAGGCTGCTTTGTAATTAATCCTCCAGTTTTGTTCTTTCCAAATTCCTCATCCAAATTTAACAAACCATTAGATACCACCTAAGAATGACTACCTATTTGTATGTCTAGTAATTTCTCATAATTTCTAATTCCAGGACAAAAGGAAAACAATATATAACTCTTGAAGCTTTGCTTACTGCCAAGATTGTCTTTTCTCATTCTCCTCCCAACTGTATTATCTGACTGTAGTTTCCTCCTTTTGGGTCAAAATTGTTATCCTCAGTTAACTGCCATAGGGAAATCCTAATGAGACTATAAATGTGGGTTCTGAAAGAAATGGCAGGAGCAAGCACACAGGGAAATTACAACCTCCTCAATCTGTCTTGAATACAACATGTTCCATTTTAGGAAAGTTCTTCTGAGTGTTATTGAATGCTTTTTGTTTTGGGAATCAAGCAACACCAAGTTTACAATGGGAAATTCAGGACTTACAGTCACTTGCTCCATCATCAGGTGTTCAGTAGCCACCATGGCACAAAAACAAACTAGAAATTACTGCTGGTCGTTTCAAAGAGAGCCTGGATTTGCTCCAAAATCTAACCACCCTCCACTCTGATTTGCCATCCAGGGTTATGATAGGCTTGGTAGGCTACCATAGGCTTGGTAGACTTCGTAAATAATCCTGACCAGACAGCCATTTTAAGTGCCAATGTATTCAGAAGCTGAGAAGGCTGAGGCAAAAGTCTGAGCCAGCTAAAGAGCCTTTTCTTGCTTTCAGTGCAACTCAGAATTGGGCCGCTTAGTAAATGTGTCACAAATATATAGACTGTCAATTCCTTCTAGAATCCAGGGAGGTCCATTAATGCCTATTACTCAGTGATAGAGAATGTAAATTGCATCAACTTTTCCTTTCTTCTGAAGAAAGTATCCTAACATGTCTAGATCTATAGGTTCCAGAAACTATCAGGTGCCTGTACTGTTATTTCATGCCCATATTATGGCATCCATCAAATGCCATAATACCTCCTGGTCAGTAGGTATTATCTTTAAGTAAGGTGTGGTAAGGTAGTTCATTAAGGTTTCTAAAGACTAAATTATGACTAAGTAGTGTTGCATAGCCTTAAGCAAACCAGAGAAGATTTGCTTTTGCACTTGTTGGAGAAAAGCATAATGTTTCCTCTGTTCTTTTAATTATTAGAATAGAGGGGAAAAAAGTCATAATATTTAACAAAGCAAAAGCTACATAATTGGTGTTAGCAGCCATGTTAATTTGTTGCAATAAATATAATAAAAATTAAAATAAATATAGATGATATTCACCTAATTAAGTTTGAAATACTCCTTTATTATTTTCTAAGATTATTATTTTTTTTGCACAAGTCAAGAAGGTAAGATAAATAAAGGTATGACAGAGGCCAATTCTACTCCTTCCTTGATGCTGTTGTTAATGACCCTACGTTTTATAAATCCTTCAGGAATTCATTAGCTTCCAATTAGCTTTTAACCAATAACCCTCACTCTACAGGGAAGTACTATGGGAATTTTACCAGTGTCTGAGTATTATATTCTAACCAAACATTCAAAAACTGAGAAATAAGCACAGTGTGAGTTTATCAACAGGGTCAATTCTATTTATCATCTGATCCTCATAAGCCCTCACTCTGATCAATGAATCACTAAGACATTCTAGAACCAAAAGAACAGAATTGGTTTAGAGCCAGTGTTGAATTACTCCAGAGAAGTATATATATATTTGCTTTTCTCCCCAGTGCAAGTTGCTCCAGGAAATCAAAATATATCTTTTAAGGGAGGACTGGGAAATAGATATGCTGTATGTATTTAAGATGTCTTTGTAAAGTCCTTTATCCAAATATATGGTTATCTCTTCTTTCAAAGGACTCTATTTTAAGAGAAATTAATATATGGCAATCTGATGAGATATAATAAAACTCCATTTGATGATTTAATTCAGAACTCTCTCTTCACCAGACAGAGAAGGTTTTTTTTGTTTGTTTGTTTGTTTGTTTTTTGGTTAAGAACATAAAGTACAATCTTAATGGTCTGATGCATTTTCTTTGTGAACATATGATCTAATAATTACTGACAAAATCTCTGTCAGTCATATGATTCTGATTACAGTCCTTCCTCGATGTCTGTAGGGACATAGGTTCCAGGACTCCTGCATATTCCCAAATCCAAGGATGCCTGAGTCCTTTATATGAAATAGTGTTGTACAGTTGGCCTCTGTATCTAAGGGTTCTGCATCTACCATGGAAGAGGGGGGCTTACTCTATCTGCTGCCTGGTTAAATAATCCCTGCTTCTATGGTTAATTGGTGATAATGTTGTATTTGTCCCTTTTGCAATCTTGAGAATTCTATAATTACTCCTGGATAGAACATTAGTGTCAACAGAAACATCTCCCACTTGTATTCTCTACCCACAGAAGACATCATAGTGTATCTCAAAGGTGCTCATCCTCCCTTTACCAGTGACATTTTCTATGGTTTTGTAAAGAAGTTATCATCTTGAATAAGATCTGAGGATTTAATGTATAACATGATGAATGTAGTTAATAGTGCTATACTGTATAATTGAAATTTTCTAGGAGAGTATAACTTAAAAAGTCTCTCACAAACATCCAAAAAAAAAAAAAACCCAAAAAACTCACAATTATGTAAAGTGATAGGTATTAGTGAAAGAATCTTTTCACAATGTATATGTCTAGCCAATAATCATATTTACATTTTAAATATCTTATAATTTTATTTGTCAATTATACCTCAGTAAAGCTGAGAAAAGAGAAGCTGTCCTCAGGGCTTACTTCATAAGCATACTCAGAATAAATATCATGTATATTGCCTTATTATATTCTTAATAGTAACTATGCAAGGACGGAGGAGCCTGATGGGCTGCAGTCCACAGGGTCGCTGGGAGTCGGACACGACTAAGCGACTTCACTTTCACTTTTCACTTTCATGCATTGGAGAAGGAAATGGCAACCCACTCCAGTGTTTTTGCCTGGAGAATCCCAGGGACGGAGGAACCTGGTGGGCTGGTGTCTATGGAGTTGCATGGAGTCGGACATGACTGAAGTGACTTAGCAGCAGCAGCAGCACATTTAAGTTTGATGAGTTTTTTTAACTGTTTGCAAGGAATTTTAAAAATTAATAGACAATGAAAAATGATATATTTATTTTAAATTTGATTCCAAAACACAACTTTGAAACTTTGTATTTAATATAAATATTCCAACCTACCCAATTATATGGGCCCAATATTCTAGATTTGAAATTAATCAATAGTCTTTTAACAAATTATAATAGTTATATATCAACTTTGAAATAATGTGATTTAAACTACTTGACAAGATAGCAACCCATTCCGATATTCTTGCTTGGAGAATACCCATGGACAGAGGAGTCTGGTGGGCTACAGTCAATGGCTTGTACAGAGTTGGACACGGCTGAGCAACTAAGCACAGCACAGCACCTACAACAAGGTAATCTCATGGTTGCCTCTTCCCTCTCCTGAACTCCACTGCCCAAATAGCCTCATAGTAGTCTTAAAGAAATGTGTAGGTGATTTCATCTCTGGGAAACAATTTTATCTATTATCCAAAAAGACGCCATCACCAAGGTGAAAAAGAATGCTGTTAACTTTATTTTTTGAAAAAGTAATACAGTTAAAGGAAAAGGGAAGTGATTATCATCACTCTGTATGATTGGCTCTGTATGCAAGAATTTCTTTATCAAAAAAGGTAGCAAATAAGAGCATATAGCTGTAGAATGCTATGTTTCTCTCCATTAGATATTATCAGTCCACTGTTTACTTCATTGGGAAAACAATTTAGAAATAACTTTGTTCATAAACTTGTCTTGAGGTGTAAGTTTTCCTTATGGACATTAAGATCCTAATCATCATGAAATCCAGAGGCAGATCACTATTGAAAGACAAATGAAAACATGACTAAAGAAGAAATCAGATTATCTATGATTTATGCATTGAACATGCATTTTTTAACAGCTACAGTATCTATATTTAGAAACCTTGAATAAATGTAGAAGCTTGGTACAATACATTCTACTCCATGAAAACTGTTTTATGATTTCCAATTAATTTAACCATTCCCTTCCCATCAAGCATACATATATAATTTAGTCATTTCATTACAACTTACTTACAGCTCTTTTATTAGGTTTCACATTCTAAATTTTTTCAGTGTGAGATAAAAAGTAGCTTAAGGATCTATTACCTCTGTAACCTCATACCCTGATATCATGTTGTAGAGATTTTAACTTATTAAAAACTATTTCTATTATTCTTGTGCTTATTTTAGATTTTATTTTAAGAACTATATAAACAATAACTTAATTCCATCATAGTGAAAACCTCTATATGCAAGACTTTCCTTCATCAACTTACTGATCTTTACTCAAGGCTGATTCACTGATACCTGAATTTCAGAATGAGGATGATATCTGGTCCCTTCTGCAGCAGCCAACTAATCTTAGAATGGAGACTATGTCAGCTTTATTTGGATAGCAGGGGAAAAGATTCTTAGAGAAATTAAGGAAACAATTCCATTCACTATTGCAATTAAAAGAATTAAATACTTAGGAATATATCTACCTAAAGAAACAAAAGACCTATATGTAGAAAACTATAAAACACTGATGAAATAAATCAAAGAGAGCACAAATAGATGGAGAAATATGCCATATTCATGGATTGGAAGAATCAATAGAGTGAAAATTAGTATACTACCCAAAGCAATCTATAGATTCAATGCAATCCCTATCGAGCTACCAATAGTATTTTTCACAGAACTAGAACAAATAATTTCACAGTTTGTATGGCCAAAGCAATCTTGAGAAAGAAGAATGGAACTGGAGGAACCAACCTACCTTACTTCAGGCTTTACTACAAAACTACAGTCATCAAGACAGTATGGTACTGGCACAAAGAAAGAACTATAGATCAATGGAACAAAATAGAAAGCCCAGAGATAAATCCACACACCTATGGACACCTTATCTTTGACAAAGGAGGCAAAAATATACAATGGAGAGAAGACAATCTCTTTAATAAGTGATGCTGGGAAAACTGGCCAACCACTTGTAAAAGAATGAAACCAGAACACTTTCTAACACCATACACAAAAATAAACTCAAAATGGATTAAATATATAAATGTAAGACCAGAAACTATAAAACTCTTAGAGGAAAAGATAGGCAAAACAGTCTCCAATATAAATCACAGCAGGATCCTCTATGACCCACCTCCCAGAAGATTGGAAATAAAAGCAAAAATAAACAAATGGGACCTAATTAACCTTAAAAGCTTTTGCACAACAAAAGAAACTATAAGCAAGGTGAAAAGAGAGCCTTCAGAATGGAAAAAAATAATAGCAAATGAAACAACTGACAAAGAATTAATCTAAAAAATACACAAGCAGCTTCTGCAGCTCAATCCAGAAAAATAAATGCCCCAACCAAAAAATGGGCCAAAGAACTAAATAGACATTTCTCCAAAGAAGACATACAGATGGCTAACAAACACATGAAAAGATGCTCAACATCACTAATTATCAGAGAAATGCAAATCAAAACCACAATGAGGTACTATTTCATTCCAGTCAGAATGGCTGCTATCCAAAAGTCTACAAGCAATAAATGCTGGAGAAGGTGTGGAGAAAAGGGAACCCTCTTACACTGTTGGTGGGAATGCAAACTGTTATAGCCACTATGGAGAACAGTGTGGAGATTCCTTAAAAAACTGGAAATAGAACTGCCTTATGACCCAGCAATCCCACTGCTGAGTATACACACCAAGGAAACCAGAACTGAAAGAGACACGTGTACCCCAATGCTCATCTCAGCATTGTTTATAATAGCCAGGACACGGAAGCAACCTAGATGTCCATCAGCAGACAAATGGATGAGAAAGCTGTGGTACATATACACAATGGAGTATTACTTAGCCATTAAAAAGAATACATTTGAATCAGTTCTAATGAGGTGGATGAAAATGGAGCCTATTATACAGAGTGAAGTAAGCCAGAAAGGAAAACACCAATACAGTATCTGTTCAGTTCAGTTCAGTCAATCAGTCGTGTCCGACTCTTTGTGACCCCATGAATCGCAGCATGCCAGGCCTCCCTGTCCATCACCAACCCCCGGAGTTCACTCAGACTCACGTCCATCGAGTTAGTAATGCCATCCAGCAGTCTCATCCTCTGTCGTCCCCTTCTCCCCCTGCCCTCAACCCCTCCCAGCATCAGAGTCTTTTCCAATGAGTCAACTCTTCACATGAGGTGCCCAAAGTACTGGAGTTTCAGCTTTAGCATCATTCCTTCCAAAGAAATCCCAGGGTTGATCTCCTTCAGAATGGACTTATTGGATCTCCTTGCAGTCCAAGGGACTCTCAAGAGTCTTCTCCAACACCACAGTTCAAAAGCATCAATTCTTTGGTGCTCAGCCTTCTTCACAGTCCAACTCTCACATCCATACATGACCACTGGAAGAACCATAGCCTTGAATAGACGGACCTTTGTTGGGCAAAGTAATGTCTCTGCTTTTGAATATGCTATCTAGGTTGGTCATAAGTTTTCTTCCAAAGAGTAAGCATCTTTTAATTTCATGGCTGTAGTCACCATCTGCAGTGATTTTGGAGCCCCCCAAAATAAAGTCTGACACTGTTTCCACTGTTTCCCCATCTATTTCCCATGAAGTAATGGGACTGGATGCCATGATCTTCGTTTTCTGAATGTCAAGTTTTAAGCCAACTTTTTCACTTTCCTCTTTCACCTTCATCAAGAGGCATTTTAGTTCCTCTTCACTTTCTGCCATCAGGGTGGTGTCATCTGCATATCTGAGGTTATTGATATTTCTCCCGGCAATCTTGATTTCATCTTGTGCTTCTTCTAGCCCAGCTTTTATCATGATGTACTCTGCATATAAGTTAAAAAAGCAGGTTGACAATATATAGCCTTGACATACTCTTTTTCCTATTTGGAACCAGTCTGTTGTTCCATGCCCAGTTCTAACTGTTGCTTCCTGACCTGCATACAAATTTCTCAAGAGGCAGGTCAGGTGGTCTGGTATTCTCATCTCTTTCAGAATTTTGCACAGTTTATTGTGATCCACACAGTCAAAGGCTTTGGCATAGTCAATAAAGCAGAAATAGATACTAACGCATATTTATGGAATTTAGAAAGATGGTAATGATAATCCTGTATGTGAGACAGCAAAAGAGACACAGATGTATATATAGAACAGTCTTTTGGGCTCTGTGAGAGAGGGCGAGGGTGGGATGATTTGAGAGTATGGCATTGAATCATGTATATTATCATATATGAAACAGATCGCCGGTCCAGGTTCGATGCATGAGACAGGGTGCTCAGGGCTGGTGCACTGGGATAACCCAGATGGATGGGATGGGGAGGGAGGTGGAAGAGGGGTTCAGGATGGGGAACACATGCACACCCATGGCAGATTCATGTCAATGTATGGCAAAACCAGTACAATATTGCAGAGTAATTAGCCTCCAATAAAAATAAATAAATTTATATTTAAAATAAATAAATAATAAAAAGTTCTCATTATTGGATTTAAGCAAAGTACCAGAGGAAATATCCAGATGCCTTGGCTTGAGATAATTTGTGAATTATTCTTTATTATTTTTTGTCTTTTTCATCTTTTTTAAAAACATGAGATGTTATTCTTTTCTTCTATTTGAAATTACTTAGTAAACATGAGAAAGTAGCTACATGCCGGAGTCCAGCTCCAGCAGCCAGGGAATCAGCCTGAAGGGGTGAGCGGTGTCAGCGAATCAGCCTGAAGGGGTGAGCGGTGTCAGCGGATGATGATGTAGCCTCTGACTCATAGTACGGAACTACGTGTTTATTTCAAGCTTCAGGTTCTCTTTTATACTTTGACAAAAGCATTAGGTCAGAGGTTTGATGTTTTCAGATTCCCCCACCCAGGTTTATTGTACTTAACTTGTGATTACATTGTAACTCATGCTATATTCCTCAATTTATTTCTTATCTTTCTAAATCCTGTTTGCCCCTAGCATCTTAAGATCACTATCTCCTAAAAAGGCTTCTAGCTATTCTTAATTATTCCTAAACCCTAAACTCAGCAATCTTCTTTTGCCATAAATATTTCCCTCACAAACAGGTCTCAGATAACAATCCTTCCCATGGCCTCAAGCTGTGGCCTACATGCTCATCGTGGGACATTCTTTGTAAAGATCCTTGAACAAATGTCAATGGATAGTTTATAGATTATTTTCTGGGTACAACTGTAGAAGGCTTTGTGCTTTCTCATGCTTCTCTCAAGCACCTGAACATTCTTTCCAGCCAACTCAACCGAAGAAAGGAAATAACAAGTTAGAATCACAAGGCCTAACTCCTTCATCCCAGGACCGTGCCTGTGAGATGAGGAGAGGGGGTTGGGGCTGTGCCTCCATTTTGTCAGTAATGCATAACGCGGCTCCCAACAGCTACATATGTCAAAAAAGTTTTCTTCAAAGTTATGCTTGCTGTTTCTTTAGATACCTATGCTGTTTGTCCTTATCCATAATTCATTTTCTAGAGAAAAAAAGAAGAGGAAACAAAGCAAAAAATGAATGGTGACATGATGTCAAAGATCCATTGAGAGTCTGACATAAGAGCTCAGTTCATTTTGCATCTTATGATCATCTTGTCATTTAACACATATTCTCAATGTTTCCTTATTCATTTAAAAAAATCTAAAGAGTTATATTACTTTTTTTTTTTTAGGGGATAGTGAAAACATTATTTTCACTCTTGTAATAAAGAAACATATCCAAAGCTCTCATACTATTACAGGTGGTAAAGCCATAACAGGAAGTAGAGTTCACAGTTTCTTTGTTCTACAAGTATTCAGCACTCCTAATTTGGACCCGCACAAGTGTCTCTAAATGTGGAAATATGTTAAAAAATATTTTCTGTTAATTTTCAGAGATAATTTATAAAATGATGATATGTCATAGGAATTATAAGTCAGCTAACATACCAATTATTTTCCATTCACACAAGACTCCTTGCCAGAAGACTTGACCCCGGGCAGGAAATAGATTGTTTAGATTTTCTTCTATTTTGTGGACCTGTTTTCAAAAATCCACAAACTTAAGCAAGTAGATGGGTAAAACATTAGTATTCACAGTTTAAATGGAGAGAAAGTCACAGAAAAAAAAATGGTAACTTTTCAAAGATCACAATCTATGTAGACACAGAAGCTTCACCCACCATGAGAGTGTTTAGGATAAAGACTTGAAGTTTGGGGAAGAACTACCTAGTTTTTATTATAAAATTCCAATTTAATGACTGTGTAACTCTGTACAAGTTAAACTGCTCTGTGCCTCAGTTTCCTCATTTAAAGTGATCAAATGATCACATATACCTGTCTGTTAGGGTCATTAAGATTTAAGGAGTATGAAGTATTTGGTGCAAATTAAATACATACTATGGTTTTTGGTGTGTTAGTTGCTCAGTTGTGTCCAATTCTTTGCCACCCAATGGGCTGTAGCCTGCCAGGTGCCTATGTCCGTGGGCTTCTCCAGGCAAAAATACCAGAGTGGTTGCCATTCTCTTCTCCAGGGGTTTCCCGACCAAGGAATTGAACCCAGATCTCCTGCATTGTAGATGGATTTTTTACCACCTGAATTATCAGAGAAGACCCCATAAATCTTGGCTATTTATTTTTTTTTAACTATCCTTCTAATGTACTAACTAATTATCCATAAAACATGATGATTTGAAAGCTGTTGACACTGTACCAAATATTTAACTGAAGACTCCACAAGAAAAAGGGAAAAAAGAAAATGAAAAATCTGATAAACTTACATGTTAAATATTTCCTAAGTAGGATAATGAAAAGATACTGGAAGTTTCTAGATGTTTATGTAAAAATATCTCGCTTATGATTCAGACTTTGATGTTGTCTCATTCCTCTCCTTGTGATTTTTTTTTTCAGGAACCTAGAAACACAAACTTTAAATCCTCCCCTTCTCTTGGGACACAAAGGAGAACCTGCCATTGTTTCAACATTGTAGTCCCAAAAGCAAACTATGCAATGACAAAAGAGAAAACCAAGCATGTTTCCTTTTGAAAAGAAAAAAAGAAATAAGTAAGCAATATCTAACTTAGTAAAATAAAAGACAAAAGTGATTATTTGAATATATTAAAAATGTGGCTTCACAAATGATTGCTATAATAATTTAAATGATAAATAACTTGAGCTTTTATTTTTCTTAATATATGCCTAAATTATTTAAATTTTACAATGCTGATCTTTGTTAAACCTGCACTATTCAAAGTGGATTTATGTTTTTATTTGTTTAGATGTCTTCTTGAATTAGCTTTAAATTTTTATGATAACCCTTTAAGGTAAATTCCAGAGAAAAGAAGCTGAATCAGATATGTTGTAATCAATCCATTTTAAATCTTGAGTTAGTATGGTGGATTTTGTAAAACAGACACAGAAACACCAACATTAAATTGGTCTCCTAGACTAAATAACTCCTTCAGTTTGAGTTTAATCTGATCATTTTTATGTAAACTAGTTTAAGTATTCATAAGGTTAAATTTTTAGAAGGAGATATCTTTTTTCAATGGATAAAATGTCAATAGTTTAGCATCATTTGACCCCAAGAAAATAAAACTGAACAGTTAGTTCAGCAAAATTAAATTAATTATTCAAAAAGTACAGAAGTAAGTTTCTGAATTTAATATTTTAATCACTCTCTAGATGAAAAAGCAGAATGCAATTAAAAAAAATTGTAGAATGTTTTGTATGGTCCAAAATATAAAAATAAATCAATATATTTATGAGGATAAATAGTTTTAATTCCTTTCGGTTAAGCACATACAACATACAATGAGTTTATTAGTATTTGTGGATAATAGTGAAAAACTGGAGAATAATGTATTTAGAAAGATATGGAAATCATTCCATAATTATGCCAGAGGAAAATGCAATTTAATAATAACAAAAATATATTAATAACATTTATTATACATTGAGATAGACATAAAAAGATGAGGATTTAATTTCTCTATTACTGTCTTAACAGATTAATGAATAAGCAATGTTATACTAAATTAGTTTAAAAAGAAAGACTATCATGATTCAATTTTTCAAAATGACTAGTAAAATTTCAGCTTTTAACTTAACTGTTAAATTTGTTCTTTTTGAATTTATTAAAAAATGTGAAGCATGCATAATTACTTAGAGATAACAATATTTGAAACCAAAAATTAGAATGTCTTTTTTTTCAAATATGTTCTTATTTTATTTAAAAATAAGAACAAATAGAGCTTACAGAAACTGTCTTGGAAATTTATACAAGAAATATGAGAAAATAGTAGCATAAAGACCTAGTCAATTAAGAAAAGTAATAGTAAGGTAAAATCAGATTCAATGTTGAATTTAAACTCATGCATTATAATTTATTATCTGCTAAACATAATATTTAAGATAATTGTCAGCTGGAAAAACTTTTAATTGAATAATTTTTCTATGTGTTTAAATTTAATGATAATTGAAAGTTGTTGAGAGAAGTGTAAAGTCATTACAAAGATTAGTAGAGATTATATTTAGGTGACAGGACTAGTAACTGTTTGTATTATTTTGGAAGTTTGTGTGTTCATCACCTAAATTTTCTCCATGGCCATTGTTCTTTTCTCACTTATTTTAAAAATATAAGAAAATTAATTTTTAACATATTTTGATCATATTAAAATACTTCCATACCTCTGGTCTCTAGTGGAAACTGATTGAATCATCATGAGCCACCGAGTGACTGCAGCTGGAACATAAATTAAATCCAATGAGGAAATGGTGTCAATCAGGTGTGTATAATAGTGATCCATAGAAAAAAGAATATAATACAATTAATAAAGCAATAAAATACGGCATTGTCCAAAATATGGATCTCCAAAACGCACTTTACAGATGACTTTCCTTGTGTATATCACCTCTGTACTCTGTCACCAGTGTTTTCACAGTAAACTCCTGGATGGAGTCACCTTGATGGCTAGAATTGAGCGTATGCATGAGCCCAAAATTATGTTCTCACTTTCACCAAGACTGAGCTATCTATGTTCACTCAGTTCAGTTCACTTCAGTCACTCAGTTGTGTCTGACTCTTTGCAGCATGCCAGGCCTCCCTATCCATCACCAAATACAGGGGTCTACCCAAACCCATGTCCATTGAGTCAGTGATGCCATTCAACCATCTCATCCTCTGTCATCCCCTTCTCCTCCTTCCCTCAATCTTTCCAAACATCAGGGTCTTTTCAATTGAGTCAGCTCTTTGCATTAGAAGGCCAAAGTATTGGAGTTTCAACTTCAGCATCAGTCCTTCCAATGAACACCCAGGGCTGATCTCCTTTAGGGTGGACTGGTTGGATCTCCTTGAGTTCCAAGGGACTCTCAAGAGTCTTCTCCAAAACCACAGTTCAAAAGCATCAATTCTTCAGCACTCAGCTTTCCTTATAGTTCAACTCTCACATCTATACATGATCACTGGAGAAACCATAGCCTTGACTAGACGGACCTCTGTTGGCAAAGTAATGTCTCTGCTTTTTAATATGCTAGCTAGGTTGGTCATAACTTTCCTTCCAAGGAGTAAGCGTCTTTTAATTTCATGGCTGCAGTCACCATCTGCAGTGATTTTGGAACCCCAAAAAATAAAGTCTGACACTGTTTCCACTGTTTCCCCATCTATTTCCCATGAAGTGATGGGACCGGATGCCATGATCTTAGTTTTCTGAATGTTAAGCTTTAAGCCAACTTTTTCACTGTCCTCTTTAACTTTCATCAAGTGGCTTTTTAATTCCTCTTCACTTTCTGCCATAAGGGTGGTGTCATCTGCATATCTGAGGTTATTGATATTTCTCCCGGCAATCTTGATTCCAGCTTGTGCTTCCTCCAGTCCAGCATTTCTCATGATGTACTCTGCATATAAGTTAAATAAGCAGGGTGACAATATACAGCCTTGACGTACTCCTTTTCCTATTTGGAACCAGTCTGTTGTCTATGTTCACTGCAAACTATCAACCTGTCAAGAGCAGAGATGGAGACTGAGTTCTTAATATTGTTCCCACCCTCAAGGTGATGCATTAGGCCAGGTGCTGGCAGGTATATAATAGTTGACTACTATCTCCTATTGGATAGTGATTTAGGCTAACAATATTCCATACTTAATTTGCACATATGGAATTACCTTCTCTCCCCACTCTGTCTTTGCCATATAATAGCTCAAGATTGCTCGATCTAATCCTTAAATATCCCACACCCTGTCTCCAGCCAAAAGATTCATTTTACCTTTGAGTGGATATGAAAACACAATGATGGAACCCAATTTTCTCCCCATGGACTCTGTGGCAAATTTCCAAGTATTTCCCTTTCAGGATTAAGTTTCATTATTCAGAGTTGATGAATAGATAACCTACTCTCTTTTGTCTGTCTTCTTTTCTTTGACTCAATTCATTACTCCCATACCAATCTTTGCTTCATTTTTCAAATAGTACATTTATACTTGAAACTTATCTCAAGATAACTTGGACAGAATCCACTGAATATGGCATGTGTAAACCAAGGAAGAAATTATGGGCAGAGATCTTGGCTCCTAGCAGATAACTTCTCCCAGGAGAAATATTCAGGTACACAATTATCACCTGGTCACATCAGGTCCATTTTTGTTTTTTTTTTTTCCCCTCAGTGGAGCCATAAGAAGAAAGGACTATCCTGTTGAGGGTGAAAGGATGCATCATCCCTGAAAGGATGCATCATCCCTGAAAGGATGCACAATGGAGAACAGAGGAAATACAACTGGATCTCAGGTTATTTACTAAGAAATCCTTTTTTTTTTTGGGGGGGGTGGTTCAGCACCTATTGATAATGGCAGATTGAAGCAACCACAAGTGACACAGGGACGAATCAATTAAAACCACATCTCTTTTGGTTCCAAAGGTCCTGGATACTCTACCATGTCAAAAATAAAGAAATTAAAAGAAACTAAACAAACTCTGTCCCCAAACTAAAAAGAAATCATGAGTCACCAGTTCAAATAAAACTTGATCTTGGGTTTAAGAAAATATAAAATGAGTAGTAGAGGAAGAAAATGATGAACATCATTCACCATCTCCAATAGTGAAGACTGTTGTCAGCTATTTCTGATTAAAGTTGGGGAAAAAAGAACACTGTAAATAACCTAGGTAATTTTAAGAACTTAATGACTGGATAGATTTGAAAATATCTTCTCAATAAAACAGAGAGGCTTTTCTGTTTTCAGAGATATGGAGTTCCTGAAGTGCAATGTGAAATGGAGGATACCTGCAATGTGTGATGTGCATGTTCTTTCCTACCTTATATGCACCCTCTGCAATTCTCACCTCCCATCCTAATACTTTCTTTTTGAGGCTAACTCTGGAGCTACTACAGGTCTCACTTGTTATACATCCATAACTTAGAAATGCAGACAAATTAATTCATTGTAAGGGAAACTTTGACAAAGGGGAGATTCTCCCAAAACAATTTGTCTTAAGATGCAGGACAGACAGCCTCTAAGAAAGTGGTGAAATAAAACAGAATCACCTGATATCAAATTGAGACAAACTTGTATTGTCTGACTGTTTGTGATCCAATGGACTGTACCCACAAGACTCCTTTGTCCATGGGATTTCCCAGGCCAGAATACTTCAGTTCAATTCAGTCACTCAGTCGTGTCTGACTCTTTGCAACCCCATGAATCACAGCAAGCCAGGCCTCCCTGTTCATCACCAACTCCCACAGTTTACCCAACTCACGTCCATCGAGTCGGTGATGCCATCCAGCCATCTCATCCTCTGTCGGCCCCTTCTCCTCCTGCCCCCAATCCCTCCCAGCATCAGAGTCTTTTCCAATGAGTCAACTCTTCGCATGAAGTGGCCAAAGTATTGGAGTTTCAGCTTCAGCATCAGTCCTTCCAAAGAACACCCAGAGCTGATCTCCTTTATGATGGACTGGTTGAATCTCTTTGCAGTCCAAGGGACTCTCAAGAGTCTTCTCCAACACCACAGTTCAAAAGCATCAATTTTTTGGTGCTCAGCTTTCTTCACAGTCCTACTCTCACATCCATACATGACCACAGGAAAAACCATAGCCTTGACTAGACAGACCTTTGTTGGCAAAGTAATATCTCTGCTTTTCAATATGCTATCTAGGTTGGTCATAACTTTCCTTCCAAGGAGTAAGTGTCTTTTAATTTCATGGCTGCAATCATCATCTGCAGTGATTTTGGAGCCCAAAAAAATAAAGTCAGCCACTGTTTCCACTGTTTCCCCATCTATTTCCAAGATGCCATGATCTGAGTCTTCTGAATGTTGAGCTTTAAGCCAACTTTTTCACTCTCCTCTTTCACTTTCATCAAGAGGCTTTTTAGTTCTTCTTCACTTTCTGCCATAAGGGTGGTGTCATCTGCATATCTGAGGTTATTGATACTTCTCCTGGCAATCTTGATTACAGCTTGTGCTCCCATTTCTCATGATGTACTCTGCATATAAGTTAAATAAGCAGGGTGACAATATACAGCCTTGACATACTTATTTTCCTATTTGGAACCAGTCTGTTGTTTCATGTCCAGTTCTAACTGTTGCTTCCTGATCTGCATATAGGTTTCTCAAGAGGCAGGTCAGGTGGTCTGTTATTCTCATCCCTTTCAGAATTTTCCACAGTTTATTGTGATCCACACAGAATACTTAGTGAGTTGCCATTTCCTTCTCTGATAATCTTCATGACCCAGGGATCGAACCCACATCTCCTGCATTGGCAGGCAGATTCTTTCCCCTGAGCCATCAGGGAAGCCCATATAATCCTGTAGTAGATGATATGTGATTCAGTAAACTGAAGAAGAGTAATCTATATATTATTAATAAGAATCTTTCTCATTCATTTTCTAAAATGAAATAGTGTGTATAACATAGAGGCTTAAAATGAGATAATTTAAGTCACAAAAAATTTATAATGCTAATTATTATATGTATTATAAATTATATGTTATATATTATTATTATTGTTACCATCTTTCTAAATTCCATATATATGCATTAGTATACTGTATTGGTGTTTTTGCTTCTGGCTTACTTCATTCTGTATAATAGGTTCCAGTTTCATCCACCTCATTAGAACTGATTCAAATGTATTCTTTTTAATGGCTGAGTAATACTCCATTGTGTATATGTACCACTGCTTTCTTATCCATTCATCTGCTGATGGACATCTAAGTTGCTTCCATGTCCTGGCTATTATAAACAGTGCTGCGATGAACATTGGGGTACACGTGTCTCTTTCCCTTCTGGTTTCCTCAGTGTGTATGCCCAGCAGTGGGATTGCTGGATCATAAGGCAGTTCTATTTCCAGTTTTTTAAGGAATCTCCACACTGTTCTCCATAGTGGCTGGACTAGTTTGCATTCCCACCAACAGTGTAAGAGGGTTCCCTTTCCTCCACACCCTCTCCAACATTTATTATTTGTAGACTTTTGGATTGCAGCCATTCTGACTGGTGTGAAATGGTACCTCATAGTGGTTTTGATTTGCATTTCTCTGATAATGAGTGATGTTGAGCATCTTTTCATACGTTTGTTAGCCATCTGTATGTCTTCTTTGGCGAAATGTCTATTTAGTTCTTTGGCCCATTTTTTGATTGGGTCATTTATTTTTCTAGAGTTGAGCTGTAGGAGTTGCTTGTATATTTTGGAGATTAGTTGTTTGTCAGTTGCTTCATTTGCTATTATTTTCTCCCATTCTGAAGGCTGTCTTTTCACCTTGCTAATAGTTTCCTTTGATGTGCAGAAGCTTTTAAGGTTAATTAGGTCCCATTTGTTTATTTTTGCTTTTATTTCCACTGGACTGGAGGAATCAACCTTCCTGACTTCAGGCTCTACTACAAAGCCACAGTTATCAAGACAATATGGTACTGGCACAAAGACAGAAATATTGATCAATGGAACAAAATAGAAAGCCCAGAGATAAATCCACGCACATATGGACACCTTATCTTTGACAAAGGAGGCAAGAATATACAATGGATTAAAGACAATCTCTTTAACAAGTGGTGCTGGGAAATCTGGTCAACCACTTGTAAAAGAATGAAACTAGAACACTTTCTAACACCATACACAAAAATAAACTCAAAATGGATTAAAGATCTAAATGTAAGACCAGAAACTATAAAACTCCTAGAGGAGAACATAGGCAAAACACTCTCTGACATATATCACAGCAGGATCCTCTATGACCCACCTCCCAGAATATTGGAAATAAAAGCAAATATATATTATTATTATTAATGATGTCACTAATAATTAAATATGATTAATTTTTAAAAATTTAAAGTGTCTCACTTTAAGTCAGTAATTCTTTTTTTTTAAGTTTAATTATATTATGCCTCTTTGTGACAGAAATCAGGGAAGTGAGTGATGACTGCCATTTTAAGAAATGAAAAAAAGCAGCAAGAAAAGGAATTGAAAGGAAACATGATTTTGAGAAAAGCTGATTGTCATCTTGGTAGATTTTTAATTACTTATAAGAATGTGATTTTTATATATTCACACTTGTAAGCTTACTTAAAAGAAAATGCCTAAATGTATTCTATTTCCATTTACACTTATACCTATACCTATGTCTTCTGTATCTTCAATTTCTTTATTTTATCAAAAATATATATATCGATGAGACTGTAATGAATTAAAATATATACTGTATTATTTTGATAATTTTATCACTTCAGTTGATGGGTTAAAAATGAGTTAAAATTTATTCATGAATGCCTAAATATTTCATAATATGCACATTACATTATTTAAATGTAATATTAATATAACACAACTAAAATATGAAATTAATGAAACTTAGGGCACAATACCAGACTTCATATGCTACTTACAAGCTAATCTTAAACATCATTCAAACTATGAGATTCATATTCTTCACTTTCAGAATGATAAGAACAATAGCCCAGTTATAAGGTCATGGTGATATTGAATATCATAACCTACATAAATCACGTGGCATAATGTTTGGTGCATATAGGGTAATCAACATTTGATCTTCTGCTGTTTTATCAGCCACCATTTTCTCAAGTGTTACCAACACTTTATCAATTCTCTTTTACTGCCACTACTATTAAAACCTTTATCTACCAAGTCAGTTTTGAGATGACTTTCTAAAATCATCTTTATATATATATCCTGTCACTAAAAAATAATGACACTGTTAAGTTCCATTTTTTTCCATGAGTTTGACATTATTAAAAATGGGTTTATGTCAAAGTGCACTTTGCTAATTGTTCTCACCTTGAATTTTTCTATAATTTCTTTAATGTTTTCTCATGTATCAGATCAGATCAGATCAGTCGCTCAGTCGTGTCCGACTCTTTGCGATCCCATGAATCGCAGCACGCCAGGCCTCCCTGTCCATCACCACCTCCCGGAGTTCACTGAGACTCACATCCATCGAGTCAGTAATGCCATCCAGCCATCTTATCCTCTGTCGTCCCCTTCTCCTCTTGCCCCCAATCCCTCCCAGCATCAGAGTCTTTTCCAATGAGTCAACTCTTCACATAAGGTGGCCAAAGTACTGGAGTTTCAGCTTTAGCATCATTCTTTCCAAAGAAATCCCAGGGTGGATGTCCTTCAGAATGGACTGGTTGGATCTCCTTGCAGTCCAGGGGACTCTCAAGAGTCTTCTCCAACACCACAGTTCAAAAGCTGGGGTAGGACCCTGTTGTTGTAAGTCATTTTCAGATTTCACTTTAATGCTAACTACTAATTTGTTTTTTCTTCCTTTATTTCCATATGTTTCAAAGCCTCTGTCATACTTAAAGCACAATCAAATAGTACAAAATATTTTACAGTATATATACAAATTCACAGTAAGAAAGGAAAATCTCCAGGGACCAGAGATGAAAAACAAACTCTGCTGCAGAGTATTTAGCAGTTATTAAATTCAAACAGTGCAGACAGGTATTAGAATCATTCCTAAAAACTGAGATTCTTACACCAGTACTATGCTAGCCTTGGGTGAAAATGAGCTCCCTTCTAAAACAACCTGTGTTCCTATGGCTGAGGGACTTTTAGGTGGAACAAACAGAACTCCTTGGGCCACGGATAGGAAAAGAATCACTAGGAATAATTTGGAACCACAAGATTGTGCCTTTTACAATGAGTGATCTGAATTCACACCATTCAAATTGTGTGGGAACCTGTAGCTGGAAAATTATCAAAAATCTCAGACATCCCTGGAACTCAAGTAAATGTGAAATTTCCCCATAGGGAGACTCCACATATATGTGCCTCTTGGACTTTCACAGATTAAAAAATCTTTCTGGCCACTTAGCCCCTGGTTAATTTTTAAAATATCTGTGGAAGAAACCTCCCACAGAGACAACCAAAGCATAAAGATGTAAATTTTAAAACTAAGTTTTAGAAAATTATAAAGTTAACCAAAGAAAAAAACTAGAATAATAATATTTTTCAGACAAAATAGATTTTTAAACAGAAAATATTATTAAGCAAAAAAGTTATTACTTAAAATGAAAAATTCCAAAAAAAAATATCAATTCTCAATCTCTATGTACTTAGAAATACATTTTCAATATCCATAAAAAAGCTATAAACAGAATTATAAAACCAAGTCCATAAATTTGTAATTATGGTTCAATTTTTTTAGTAACATTTCTGAAGAAACTGAAAGATGAAACATGGACATTAATGCAAAGAATATTTGATTCTTTGCATTATTTTACAGTTAAGAAAATGGATATGATGGCAATTTACAAATGTTAAAAATATATACGTATGTATAGGTGTAAGTTGACTCTCATGTTAGCTTTTATAAGTAGAGAAGCCCTTAAACCATGTATTAGTGAAAACATAAATAAGTTGTTCATTAATAATTGTTTAAAATTACAAAACACTATCCTTAAGTCAAGTAATAGGAAATAAATTACAATGTTTTGACACAATGAAAAACATACAGAATTTAAAATGAATTAGTTCCACATTTTAAGTTCTGATTATCAAAATCAGAATCTCAAAAACAAGTATTAAGATAAACATTTAGAAATGTATTTAATTTAATGACACCTGGCATGCTGCGATTCATGGGGTCGCAAAGATTTGGACAGGACTGAGCGACTGAACTGAACTGAAAATATAAAAAAGCTCAATTTAAGGTATTATACTACTTATAGCTAGAAGTATATTATAAAGTCATAAAAATATGGATAGGTTAGGAACTTGTCAATCTGAACATTGACTGTGGAAAGGAAAAGAGGTGAATGGGTTGTACAAGGACTTAAAATGTATAATATTATCACTATTATTTATAAATCTTCAGTAAGGCAGAGTTGAATTTAAATGGTTACTGAGAATTATATTTTCTATACATATCTGTAAGTTTTAAATATTTCAAAAAAATTTTAAATGTTTAAAAAAATTAAACTTTAGTGTCCATTTGTAATGTAATCTTTTTTGTGCTTTGCTGAATGTATCAGATATAGAATCATTAGTTTAAATCCTTCATTTACTCATTTAATGAGCATGTCCTCCAGTGCCAGGCACTGTACAAAGTGTTATTTTATAGAACAGTAATTAAAATCAAAGTGGTTCCCTTTTGCTATAAATTTATTCACCTAATAGAGAAGGCAGATACATAATTGTAGAAATACAGTGGTGTGAGATGACTGTTATAATGAAAAATTGGGTGCCATGAGAATACGGGACAGACAGATGTCCCTCCTAGGGGTAGAGGTAGGGGATTTTAATCTGGTCCTTAAAGAATGAGCCAGATTTAGAAAAAACTTGTTGAGAGCTTAGTTGACTGGTAGGAGACAAGGATATCTTCCAGCCACAAGGAGGATCCTAACAGAAATGAATCTAGCACTTTGCTGAGCTAGTCTAGCATGACTAATGCATATATGAATTTGAACAGCACAGTTAGATAAGCAGTTTTACAGATCTTGTAGGGTCTGAAAAGAGTGGTAAGGATCCAGCTTCTAAAGGAAAATGTTATATTAGAATTTCTTTTCTGAACGAGTAGAGTGAGGGTAGATAATATGGGAGAAGAATCTATTTGAATTAGGTGGATCGACTATTATCCAGAAAACAATGTTTATTAGATTCAGCTAAGACAGAGTCAGAAACAATGAGTGAATTTTCCACAAACACACAAATTAGTAATGACAGGACTTGGTAATTGAACAATAATGTGGTTTTGGAGAATGAGATATTAACGATGCCTACATTTATGAATCGAACAACTGGGTGATTTGTAGTGTCATAACAAGATAGAAAACAGGGCAAATAAACAGCATTTAAAACTCTTATTCAAGAAGACCATCCACTCCAGTGTCCATGAGGCACTATTTACAGTAGCCAAGACATGGAAACAATACAAGTGTCCATCAGCAGATGATGGGTTTAAGAAGATATGGAGCACATTTACCATGCTCCTGCTCACTCAATTGTGTTACACTCTTTGCTACCCCATAGACGGTAGCTCCTCTGTCAATGGGATTTTCCAGGCAAGAATACGGGAGTGGGTTGCCATTTCCTTCTCCAGGGGATCTTCTTGATCCAGGGATTGAACCTGCATCCCCTGTGTCTCCTGCATTGGCAGGTGGATTCTTTACTGCTGAGTCATCCATATTTATATATATAATTGAATACTGCTCCAACATAAAGAAATGAAATATTTCCATTTACAGCATCATAGTTGGACCTAGAAATTATCATACTAAATGAAGTCAGAGAAAGACAAATATTGTATGATATCATTTATATGTGGAATCTAAAAAGTAACACAAATGAATCTATACCAAAAAAAAAAAAAAAAAAAGCCTAGAAAACAAATTTATGGTTACCAAAGGGGAAAGGTGGTAAATTAGGAGTATGGAACTAACAGATATTTACACACTACTATATGTAAAATGGCTTCCCTGGTAGCTCAGATGGTAAAGAATCTCCCTGCAATTCAGGAGACCTGGTTTTTATCCTGGGTCAGGAAGATCCCCGGAGTAGGGAATGACTACCCACTCCAGTATTCTTGCCTGGAGAATTCTATACACAAAGGAGAATTCTATAAGCAAAGGCTACAGCCCATGGGGTCACAAAGAGTCGGACATGACTGAGCAACTAACACACACACATATAAAATAGAACATGTCTCTACCATACAGCACAGAGAACTATATTCAATATCATATAATGGAGAATAATCTGAAAAAAATAAATATAATTGAATCAGTTTGCTGTTTGCCTGGGTCTAACACAATATTGTAAGTCAACTATATTTCAATAAGCAAAGAGTAGTACTCAGTAAAGGAGATTCTGAGTTTTAGTTGCATATGAAACATTGAGGAAGTCATTAGTCTACTAGGAAATCATAAGGATGAATATGAGATTGATGAGAGAATCTGTACTGCTCAAATATCAGACTATGAAAGTCTTCACTGATGTTTTCATGTGTGAATGGGATTACCTAGGAAGTTGGTATAGTTGGGTAATAAATAAGAACATAGTAATGAATGCTGAGTATGAGTTTTTATGGAATTACTGGTAAGAAAGATTCATTGCATTGGGTTAATGAAAGTTAACGCCACAGTGCACAAGCATGGCCGAGAGGAGCTACCCCACGTCCGAGGTCAGGGGCAGCAGCTGAGAGGAGCAACCCCACATCCAAGGAGTGGCAGCTGCACGGGTACAGGAGGCCTAGAGGAGCTACTCCACGTTCAAGGTCACGAGGGGCTGCAGTGAGGTGATACCCCTAGTCCAAGGTAAGGAGCAGCGACTGCACTTTGCTGGAGCAGCCGTGAAGAGATACCCCACATCCAAGGTAAGAGAAACCCAAGTAAGACGGTAGGTGTTGCAAGAGGGCATCAGAGGGCAGACACACTGAAACCATAATCACAGAAAACTAGTCAATCTAATCAAACTAGGATCACAGCCTTGTCTAATTCAATGAAACTAAGCCATGCCCATGGGCCCACTGAAGAAAGGCAGGTCGTGGAGGAGAGATCTGACAGAATGTGGTCCACTGGAGAAGGGAATGGCAAACCACTTCAGTATTCTTGCTTTGAGAACCCCATGAACAGTATGAAAAGATAAAGTGATAGGATACTGAAAGAGGAACTCCCCAGGTCAGTATGTGGCCAATATGCTACTGGAGATCAGTGGAGAAATAACTCCAGAAAGAATGAACGGATGGAGCCAAAGCAAAAACAGTACTCAGTTGTGGATGTGACTGGTGATAGAAGCAAGATCCAATGCTGTAAAGAGTAATATTGCATAGGAACCTGAAATGTTAGGTCCATGAATCAAGGCAAATTGGAAGTGATCAAACAGGAGATGGCAAGAGTGAATGTTGACATTCTAGGAATCAGCAAACTAAAATGGACTGGAATGGGTGAATTTAACTCAGATGACCATTATATCTACCACTGTGGGCAGGAATCCCTTAGAAGAAATGGAGTTGCCATCATGGTCAACAAAAGAATCTGAAATGCAGTACTTGGATGCAATCTCAGAAATGACAGAATGATCTCTGTTCATTTCCAAGGCAAACCATTCAATATCACAGTAATCCAAGTCTATGCCCCAACCAGTAATGCTGAAGAAGTTGAAGTTAAATGGTTCTATGAAGACCTACAAGACCTTTTAGAACTAACACCCAAAAAAGATGTCCTTTTCATTATACGGGACTGGAATGCAAAAGTAGGAAGTCAAGAAACACCTGGGGTAACAGGCAAATTTGGCCTTGGAATATGGAATGAAGCAGAGTGAAGACTAATAGAATTTTTCCAAGAAAATGCACTGGTCATAGCAACCACCCTCTTCCAATAACACTAGAGAAGACTACACATGGACATCACCAGACGGTCAACAACAAAATCAGATTGATTATATTCTTTGCGACCAAAGATGGAGAAACTCTATACAGCCAGCAAAAACAAGACTGGAAGCTAACTGTGGCTCAGATCATGAACTCCTTATTGCCAAATTCAGACTTAAATTGAAGAAAGTAAGGAAAACCACTAGACCATTCAGGTATGACCTAAATCAAATCCCTTATGATTATACAGTGGAAGTGAGAAATAGATTTAAGGGACTAGATCTGATAGATAGAGTGCCTGATGAACTATGGATGGAGGTTCGTGACATTGTACTGGAGAAAGGGATAAAGACCATCCCCATGGAAAAGAAATGCAAAAAAGCAAAATGGCTGTCTGGGGAGGCCTTACAAATAGCTGTGAAAAGAAGAGAAGCAAAAAGCAAAGGAGAAAGGGAAAGATATAAGCATATTTCCAGAGTTCCAAAGAATAGCAAGAAGAGATAAGAAAGCAAAGAAATAGAGGAAAACAACAGAATGGGAAAGACTACAGATCTCTTCAAGAAAATTAGAGATATCAAGGGAACATTTCATGCAAAGATGGGCTCGATAAAGGACAGAAATGGTAGGGACCTAACAGAAGCAGAAGACATTAAGAAGAGGTGGCAAGAATACACACAAGAATACACAAAAAAGACCTTCACGACCTTCACGATCACAATGATGTGATCACTCACCTAGAGCCAGACGTCCTGGAATGGGAAGTCAAGTGGGCCTTAGGAAGCATCACTACGAACAAAGCTAGTGGAGGTGATGGAATTCCAGCTAAGCTATTTCAAATCCTGAAAGATGACGCTGTGAAAGTGCTGCACTCAATATGCCAGCAAATTTGGAAAACTCAGCAGTGGCCACAGGACTGGAAAAGATCAGTTTTCTTTCCAATACCAAAGAAAGGTAATGCCAAAGAATGCTCAAACTACTGCACAATTGCACTCATCTCACATGCTAGTAAAGTAATGCTCAAAATTCTCCAAGCCAGGCTTCAGCAATACGTGAACCATGAACTTCCAGATGTTCAAGCTGGTTTTAGAAAAGGCAGAGGAACCAGAGATCAAATTGCCAACATCTTCTGGATCATGGAAAAAGCAAGAATGTTCCAGAAAAACATCTATTTCTGCTTTATTGACTATGCCAAAGCCTTTGACTGTGTGGATCACAATAAACTGTGGAAAATTCTGAAAGAGATGGGAATACCAGAACACCTGACCTGCCTCTTGAAAAACCTATATGCAGGTCAGGAAGCAACCGTTAGAACTGGACGTGGAACAACAGACTGGTTTCAAATAGGAAAAGGAGTACATCAAGGCTGTATATTGTCACCTTGCTTATTTAACTTATATGTATGAGAAATGCTGGGCTGGAAGAAGCACAAGCTGGAATGGAGATTGCCGGGAGAAATATCAATAACTTCAGATATGCAGATGACACCACCCTGATGGCAGAAAGTGAAGAGGAACCAAAAAGCCTCTTAATGAAAGTGAAAGAGGAGATTGAACAAGTTGGCTTAAAGCTCAACATTCAGAAAATGAAGATCATGGCATTTGGTTCCATCACTTCATGGGAAATAGATAGGGAAACAGTGGAAACAGTGTCAGACTTTATTTTTTGGGGCTCCAATATCACTACAGATGGTGACTGCAGCCATGATATTAAAAGACGCTTACTCCTTGGAAGGAAAGTTATGACCAACCTACATAGCATATTAAAAAGCAGAGACATTACTTTGCCAACAAAGGTCTGTCTAGTCAAGGCTATGGTTTTTCCTGTGGTCATGTATGGATGTGAGAGTTGGACTGTGAAGAAAGCTGAGAGCTGAAGAATTGATGCTTTTGAACTGTGGTGTTGGAGAAGACTCTTAAGAATCCCTTGGACTGCAAGGAGATCCAACTGGTCCATTCTAAAGGAGATCAGCCCTGGGTGTTCTTTGGAAGGAATGATGCTGAAGCTGAAACTCCAGTACTTTGGCCACCTCGTGCGAAGAGCTGACTCATTGGAAAAGACTCTGATGCTGGGAGGGATTGGGGGCAAGAGGAGAAGGGGCCGACAGAGGATTAGATGGCTGGATGGCATCACCAACCATCCCCCTATTTCATTCTAATCAACTGAATTATCACCACCTACTAATCTTGTTCAGTTATTGTTTCTTCTCTTCAAGCAGTGAGAGATTAAATGGTTGACTTTCAAATGACATTTAATCTTTGCTTTCTTAGAACAGATACAAAATTATCTGATTATAATATATTTATATATACACTGCTTAATTCATTGTGCTAACGTTTCGTGGATGATATGAATTTAGAAAGTTAAATATACAGGAGACTAGGCCAAAATTCTTTAAGAAGTTTGTGATAGTCTTAAAAAAACCAGACTACTATTTTTCTCAAGAATTTAGAGTCTTGAGAAAAATCCTTCTCCAGTTCCATTTATAAAATCTTTGTTAGGTTTATGTGGTGTTTATAAAAAGTTGAAAAATATTTAATATTATATCTAAGGATTGAATAGGATTGGTCATGTTGACTCCTTACATGTTTGGAAGCTATCATTGGAGAGCCCATCTGGTTTTTTCCATATGGATCATATATATACTGAATGAATATAATATATATATAGGACAAGGTAGATTTTTCAGGTTTTTTGTGTGTCATTTTGGTAAACGGTATTTATTAAGAAATTTATTATTATATAAATTTAAAATTTTATTATCACAAGCTCTTCCTAAACCATTTATTTATTTTTTTATTTTTGCAGTATAGGGAGTAACATCACCTTTTAATTTCTGATATTTATTACTCTGCCTTTCTCAGTTTTGTGATCTTTCTCAGTTTTTCCAGGAGTATTTCAGTTTTATTACACCTCTCAAATTCCAAATTTGCCTTTCAAAGCCCACATCTGTAGTACTTTTTATTCCATCCCTTATTAATGCTTTTATCTTTATTATTCTTGAATATAATCAGAGAATACCTTCTAATTTCTGTATTTGTACACTTTATTTTTATTTTCTTTTCTATTATATGAAATAAAGTTTTAATATTGATTTTTGAGAAAAACTTAACAGCCCACAAGTTTAGGGTATGTCATTTTTCTATTATTATTTGGTTCAAAATATTTTCTACAAATTCATGAATTAATAAAATACACAGTATTCAGTTTTCTTTTGCATCTTTGGCTGCAAAGAATATAATCAATCTGATTTCAAACATTTGAAGATCTTCAGTTATCTTTGTATTGAATTCTACCCTAATTCCCCATGAAGTCAGAGAATACATTCTCTATGATTTTCATGATTTAATATTTGTTGATTTTTATGCTAACAATTTGTCCTAAATGCATCAAAATGTGTTTTCTAACACAGAGTTGGCTTTTTCTCCCTATGGTACAAAACAGTGGTGTTAGAACCAGGTTAAAATATCTATTTTATGTATGCAATAAAATTATATTATCTCTCCAGGGACTAGTGGCTTAGGCATAATAAGGTAATAGATATGTAGAAAAATACAGCAGAGGATTCTGACTCTCTATGTAATTGTTTTGTTCTCAGTAATTGCTATGAAGATGACCATTCCAGGCAGCACCAAGTCCCAAGTGTATTCATCTCTTTACCTATGTTATAATCCAGCCAAGAGCTAATTTCAACAATGCATAAACATTATTGCTCTTATCGCCAATCTTCTTTCTACTTACCTTCTATTTTTTTTTTTTTTTTTTTTATTCAGAGAAGAATTCTCAAGGCCTGACTTAGTGAGAAGAATTTAGGTTTTGGGAGACAAAACACTTTCACTTCCAATTTTACCAAATGCACCATCATAGATCTGATCTTGAATTGAGTTGAATTGAATCAATGTTGGGTTTTTAAAAACGAAAATAAGGCTATGTATTTGAAAGCAGAAATGATCAAGTAAGTAAAGTCACCAAATAGTCATTCCCCTAATTTTGGTCCCAGTGAAGAATATGCTTAGTTTTCTGATAACTTCTCTGTGGTGTATACGGCTGGTGACAGATACAGTTAAAGTGATGCCTCTTAGAATGTGTGTGCTGCTGACACTGATCCTTCATTTGGCTTTTTAAAGTGGGAGAACTGAGTCCATTGTCAAAGCTGGACCCTGCAGCAGGCCTTTCTAAGGTACATGCAATTACTACATGTACCCTCCTCCGAGTTTTAAGACATCCTGAAGTGGCCTCTGAATCACCGACATATGATCTCAAATTTTATTAATAAGAAGTGGAAACAATGTTTCCTATTGCCTTTTTTGCTTTAGGTTTTGAGTACTTCATATTGCTCAATGAAAACCAAGTTTTGTGGGGTTTTTTTTTTTTTTTTGGCTATGCCATGCGGCTGGTGGGATCTTATCTCCCAGATTAGGTATTGAACCCTAGCCCTCAGTTGTGAAAGCACCAAGTTCTAACCACTGGACCACCAAGTAATTCCCTTCAGGAAGCCAAGTTTAAATTATTGGGAATAAGTTAACTCTAGTAATAGATTGTTACTGTCTAGTAAAGAGAGAAAACTTCCATTTTCTTATTAAATGACTTTTTATTGATTACCAGATTTTTTTCATTTTGCAAGCATGAGAATCACAAAATATCATTCAAGACCCTTATGTAGGGCAAGTACAAATAAATTATTTCCTATAGTAAGCTACTTTTAAGGACAAAATGGAGTAATTAACTAATTTCAAACATACAATATTTGAAATATTTATTGATCTATAAATTTGTTGACTTGTATTCATTGCCCTAAACTTTCTATGAATAAACTATTTCAAAATTAGAATTATCTCACATATATATATATATATATATATATATATACACACACACATATTGCACATTAAATAGAAGCAGATTTTAAAACCTAGCTTATGGCAATTGTCTGAATATTATACAAAACAAACAAAATTATTATCTTTACATATAATCTTGTAGTTTAATTAATCTCATATTTGTCCATATTACATTATCATTGCCATTTTTGGAAGGCTACATTTTTATAAATAGTCTCTTCATTAAAAAAAATTTACCTGCAATATTTTTCAAAGTTATATTTTGTGGATAGTTTGAAATTATAGAATCTTCAGTTGACTCTTCCTTGTCTGACATAATATTTTTAATTGAGGAAAATTTTCATCAGAGTTCTTGAGATAAGGTCAGAGCAAATTCTACTGCATTTTGTTAGGTTGATGTTATCAATTTTACTTTTTTCAATATTGAAGTAAATATTTTAGCCCTATTATTTACACAGGTTGTCTTTTACTTTCATTCAGCAAAATTTCTAAGACAAATTTTTACACTGAAAAATTTATTGAAACTCCTGTCTATACTTAAGGTATCTTGAGCATTTCCCAAACTTAAACACTTCAAAATCATGAGTTTTCTCAATTTAATTCCATTTTGGCACAGACTATAAATATACCCAGTGAAATGGGGCTGCATCCAAATATTCTTCTCAAAAACTATTATTAAAAAAAATATATATACATAGTTTAAATAGGAAAGCTTATATATGATTGCAGATTTTATCATTTTGCTTTTCTGTAAATAGCTGTTAATCTCTTCTTGTTTGAAAGTTTTGTTTCCAACAATTGCAGTTCTCTAAGGGCTTCCCTGGTGGCTCAGACAGTAAAGAATCTGCCCACAGTGCAGGAGACCCAAGTTTGATCACTAGGTTAGAAAGATCTCCTCAAGAAGGGAGATCTCCACTCCAGTATTCTTGCCTGGAGAATTCCATGGACAGAGGAGCCTGGTCAATTCTAACAGTAATTTTTTTTTTTTTTTATGGTGCTGTATCCATTGACTGTTTTGTTATAATTTTCCAATTCATTTTGAGTAAAATTTCTGTATTTTCAAGACATTAAAAAATCAGTATCTGATGACACCACCCTTATGGCAGAAAGTGAAGAAGAACTAAACAGCCTCTTGAAAGTGAAAGAGGAGAGTGAAAAAGTTGGCTTAAAGCTCAACATTCAGAAGACTAAGATCATGGCATCTGGCCCCATCACTTCATGGGAAATAGATGGGGAAACAGTGGAAACAGTGTCAGACTTTATTTTGGGGGGCTCCAAAATCACTGCAGATGGTGACTGCAGCCATGAAATTAAAAGACACTTACTCCTTGGAAGGAAAGTTATGACCAAACTAGACAGCATATTAAAAAGCAGAGATATTACTTTGCCAACAAAGGTCCATCTAGTCAAGGCTATGGTTTTTCCTGTGGTCATGTATGGATATGATAGTTGGACTATAAAGAAAGCTGAGCACCAAAGAATTGATGCTTTTGAACTGTGGTGCTGGAGAAGACTCTTGAGGGTCCCTTTGACAGCAAGGAGATCCAACCAGTCCATCCGAAAGGAGATCAGTCCTGGGTGTTCTTTGGAAGGAATGATGCTAAAGCTGAAACTCCAGTACTTTGGCCGCCTCGTGCGAAGAGTTGACTCACTGGAAAAGACTCTGATGCTGGGAGGGATTGGGGGCAGGAGGAGAAGGGACCGACAGAGGATGAGATGGCTGGATGGCATCACCAACTCAATGGACATGCGTTTGAGTGAACTCCGGGAGTTGGTGATGGACAGGGAGGCCTGGCATGCTGTGGTTCATGGGGTCACAAACAGTCAGACACGACTGAGCGAATGAACTGAACTGAACTGAACATGTACATAAGTTTACTAAACAAATAGCTATTCAAATGATCAAACATTTCTAAAGTCCAACTAATGTTGGCAGCAAAGAAAATATAATTTATATTAAGCTTCAGCTTCATCCAAAATTTTGTAGTATATTTATCCTGTCTACTTATAAATTATGTGTATATTTTGACTACTGTGGCTTCTAATTGATTGTTAGAATGTTGTATTTTATAGAGATGCGCATTTGTTTATGACAACTCCAAGTATATATCTGTTCCATAAGTTTCTTAATTTAGTAACAACAGGGTTTTTTTTTTTTTTTTATCTTGATGCTGTGTTATACTAATATTTGTTCTCTAATTATCATCTCCAAGACAAGTAATTTTGTCTTCAATGTTAAACCTTTTAACTGAGATTACAATACTATTTACAATAATAACAAAACTTCACCTTTGAAGAATGAACTTCCAAATGCTATATGAGCATTCTATAACAATATAAACCGTTATTGAAATTCAGTTAACTGATTTTGTATTTGAAGCATCTGTCATATAATATGTTATAAAACTGGCAACATTTAGTTATTCTGCTAATGATGCCAAGATGTTAATAGCTATTGTTTCACCTTATGTGCATTTTTGTATCAGTAATGGAGATGTGCCATTTTGATTTGCCTTCAAAAATAAAAAGTGCATTTCTTTCTGAAAGGAATGTATCCATAGTTAGAAAACAGCCACCAGCTGTACCATTTGGGGACCTCCTGCAGCATTTGAGCTAAGGCCCTGCTCCTTTTCAGGGAGGCCACAGACAATGATTGAACACAGTAGCGATAATAGGGCCTGACAATTTCTGCACAACTAGAGACTCCTTGGGCAATCTTTATTCTGGACAATTGGTTTTACTGAGACTTCATCAGATTTTACATTACAGTCTGTCTTGCTTTCTGCCAGTTCTCCTTCCCTGTTATGGAATTAATAATGTGTTCCTCAAATCCATATATCAATGCCCAAACTCCCATACATCAGAGTGTGTCTGTAATTTAGAGACAGAATCTTTAAAGAAGTGATTAAGTTAAATGAGGCCATTACGGTGGGGTTTCAATTCAGTATGTTGTTGTTGTTGTTTAGTCGCTAAGATGTGTCCAACTCTTTTGCAGCCCCATGGATTGAAGCTCACCAGGCTCTTCTGTCCATGGGATTCTCCAGGGAAGAATACTGGAGTGGGTTGCCATGCCCTCCTCCAGGGAATCTTTTCAACACAGGGATCGAACTCAGGCCTCTTATGTCTCCTGCACTGGCAGGTGAGTTCTTTACCATTAGCACCACCTGGGAAGGCCACAGCAAGAGAGTAAACATCTGCAAGCCAGGCAGAGGGACCTCCGAGGAAGCCAACCCAACCAGCACTTTGATCTTGGATTTATAATCTCCAGAACTGTGTGAAAAAATAATAATAATAATAATAATTTTTTTTCATTTAAGTCACCAAATCTGGGGTATTTTGCTATGATAGCCTGAGTAAACTAATACTACTTTTTTTCTCCACAGGTGTCATATCTGCCTTAAAATCTGAAGCCTTTCTCTACCAGATCCTACCTTCTCCCTGTTAGCTTTCACAGACTCCATTAGTGTCCTATTGCTTCTGTAACAAATCACCAAACTTAGTGGCTTAAGATAACATCAAATGATTATCTTACAGTTCTGGAAGTTAGAAATAGAAAATGGTTTTGACTAGCCTAAAAATCAGTGTTGACAGAACTGCATTCTTTCTGGAGCCTTGTCAGGAGAATCCATTTCCTTGCCTCCTCCATTTGCTACAGACTGCCTGCATTTGTTTGCTTGTGTCCTCTTCCTTTATCTTTAAACCATAAGCACAGCATTTTAAAGTCTCTCTAACTCTGACCACTGCCTCTGTCTTTCTACATATAGGGATCTAAAATGTTTAGTCATATCTGCAAAGTTCCATTTGCCAGATAAAGTAGTACATTTCAGAATATTCAAAATTTCCAAGGATTAGCATTAGCACGTGTCCATTTTTTTTTTTTTTTTTTGGCAGGGGCTAGTATTAGTATTGGGCTTCCCTTGTGGCTCAGCTGGTAAAGAGTCTGCCTGCAATGACGGAGACCTGGGTTTGATCCATGTGTTTGGAACATCCCCTGAAGAAGGGAAAGGCTAGTATTAGTATGCTTACTGTTCAGTCATTACATCTCCACTCCCCAAATAAACCATTTCTACCCCTAATTCTTTTTCTGTGTAAGGACAAAACAGACATATTAAAAACTGTATTTTATTTAAATAAAAAATTGTGCTTTATAGAATCATATGTCAATGCAACTTCAGCAACTATCTATACTTTACAGTGATCTCTAGACAATCATTAAAATAGTAGGAACTTTTGAAGTAGATACTGATGCATCTTCAAACATTTATAGAATCAATATTATTGGAATCTCTGTGGTAGTTTACAAATGCCAATAAAATTATGTGCAAAATTATATGTTAAAATTAACTCTCTTAAGAAACAGAATTTTAGTAAATAAACATGCACTTCCCTATATTTTAATTTATTGCTGATCAAAGGGTTTTTTGCAAAATAATAGTACTACCCAACAATAAAATAAATTTAAAAATCTCAGTTTATCCATAGTACAAGATATTATGAACAACAGAAAATACTGTTACATGAGATATAGACTTTCTTAAGTTTCTCTACTGGTTTCCTGCTCTAATTTCACATTCACCCTAACCAATTATTTCTAACATTCTCACTGATTCCTCCTGTAGATTACCAGATAACCTAGAGGCTTTGCATGTCTCACAAACTACAGTGCAGGCCACAGAAATATTGGCCGCTACAACAAAGAGCTGGCAGGGGCCACAGCACTAACCACTCCTACCACCAGCTGTCCCTAGCAGATCATGTTTATTTTATCAGTGAATACCCTGAACAGAATGCTACTAGTTATATTACAACCAAAAAGCAAAGAATTATCACTTATTATTTTTTTCAAATTAACTTCATGTTAAAGTGAGAAATCGGTTCACTACAAATGCTTCTCAGATATAATCTTGCAAGGATTGAAAGTCTACTAAATTCATGCTTATTGTAATGTAATCACTAATAAAAATATCCAACTGAAAATTTTTAAAAATCTGGGACAGAATTAAGCTGAGTAGGCTTTACTGAATTTCCTTTGAGCGGGATCTCTAGGTGAAAATACTAGGAACAAATGCAGGAATCCAGCTCAACTTCCATGTGATCTATGTCACAGGAAGGAGATAACACTTTTAGAGTGCTACAGTAAAGCTGCATGGAGGTATAATGGGATGATAATCTCTAAATGATGTTAAGGAATAACAGTGATAAAAAGCAGTATTGTAAACCTTCCTTATCTTTGACAGGGACTTGATATCATTGGCTTAAAGAAGCAGAAATTAATAGCCTATTTGATAGTTAAGAAGCTTCATTTTCTTTGTGATTCTTAGGACATCCAGAGGCAAAGGATAAAAACAACAACAACAATGAAACCACTAATTTAGTGTAAATCATGGCATAATCTCCTAACTCTTTGGGAAATTAAGTGACAGTTTCTGAGAAATAAGGTCAGGATTTTAAAAGACAAAACCCACATGAAGTTAATCTTGAAATATCTCACTTTTCAGAAATGTTTTATCAAGTAATGACAGAGAGCATGCCAAGATTTATCAAACCTGTCAACCCCTACCCTCTTTTGACTGGTGAAGGAACAAGTGATCTTGCTAAAATAAACCTGCAGTCTTATCTAGTAAGTTGAATTAATTTTCAGGGTGACACAGATGGTGTTTTTATCTCATTTTCCCATTGAATACTATGACTTTGAAAGTGAAAAGAGCCTGTGAAAAATGAAGTGTTGGCTTGGTGGATCATGCTGAAGAAATGAATTTGGTTTGGGAGACTTGGCAGAGATTGGGCATTTCTCACACAGCCCAGGAAGAATGGATCTGGCATGAGTATGGTGATCTGATTAAAAGCAATTTCATTAAAATGTAGAGAGAAAGGAGAATGTATGAAACTAATATGAAGGTGTTCTTGGTTAAGAATCGTGTTCAAATGGCCCATGAATTAGTCAAAAAATTATTCAGAAATTATGAAATGATAACTGTGATTTCAGATGCTTATAAACAATGCAGAGTATTAAGAGTGATAAATAATACATAAAACTTTCTTAGTTAAGACTAATTTATTAGTCTTCATTACTGTGTTTGAGGTCAGGCCCCTGGATCTATTACTTCAAGATTTGCAGTCCTCTCCAGTCTAGTCCATGTTAAATTCATCCATCAACCATATGCAAGAACATGATGCTCCCAGACTTCGTTTTGTTTTAGTTTGTCAGTTGGTTTGTTTTTAAACAACCAAGCATACAGTTAGACTTCTGATGATATCATCAATTGTGTTGGGAGAACCACTCATCTTCCTTCACTAAGTCCAGGTAGTTTGATGGGGCCATACTGCAGAACTAGGAACGAGGTTCTCATTTAAGCTAAGAGAAATCTACATATTTCATCCCACATCTCACATTGATTCATTCAGGAATATGCATGTGCCCCAAATAGATCTAAATAGAAATAATTCAAAAATGATCATGAAATAAATCACTTTCTTCTTGAATTTAAGGTATACAAATCTGTGTTTTCTAGTACCTTCCTGGATTTGCTAGTACCTTAAATAGCAAGATTGCCTGAGAATGAAGCAGTGCAGAGAAAAGGTGTGCTGAACTCAAAGGTGGATGATCTGTCGTGAGGTCCTAGGACTTCGTTACCTAAGCCAATTTTTATGCCTGTGGATTTTGTAGACACAGTCTCTCATTACTCATTCCCCTATATGTCTTTCTGCTATATCTCTGACATCAGATGTCCTCTGAATTCCTCACTTCACACACGCTCACAGGCACACACACATACAATCTTCAATAGCTTCTCCCTCTTCTGTTTCTTTTTCATGCTGTGTCTATCTTTTTATTATGATAGTGTGTACTAATTTGCAGATGTTTCTGTTTCCTGCATGTGTATTACTACTTAAAGGGTCAGGATACTACATTATTCATCTCATAATTTTACTCGACTTTACTGCCTACACAAGGTGTAGGTATCCATTAAATTCTTTTGAACTAATTTCTATAAATCATGTATCCATTGTAGGAAAATTTTAGGAACCTGTATCTCAAGTGCATTTTTACACATTGATAGAACTATATTTTAGTAATATTTCATTCTTTGACTTAATTTCACAAAATTAGGGGAAAAGAAGACATATTTACTTCATTATGATATGGTTCACATAAAGGAAAGCAACAGCTAATATTTGTTGAATATTTATTATGCAATAAGCCCTACGCTATATGCTTTTTCATCTAGTTCTTTAAACAAATTTATGATTTAGAAACTATTTCACAGTTATACAGATAAAAAGACAAATTTTTGTGTGCATGTGTACTCAGTCATGTCTGACCCTTTATTGACCCTAGGGATTGTAGCTGGCCAGGCTCCTCTGTCCATGGGATTTTCCAGGCAAGAATACTGCAGTGGGGTGCAATTTCCTCTTTCAGGGGATCTTCAGTAAATTAAGTGGAAATCACACAGTAAATTAGAAGCAGAGGCAATGGTGGAACTCAGACACTTGGACTGGAACACATATTTTTTAACAACTACGCTGAATACAAATACTACTGTTTTGTTCTCTTGAGACAGATTTTTCTATTTGTGAATAAATTTAACATAGTAGAGTTTTAATTGAACTCAATCTCACCAGAATTTCCAGTTGACTGCACTGTATGTTAAATCAGCTATCACATTTCTTGATGCCTACAAGGTAGGTAAGCAGTGGTAGTTTCCATTGACTCACGCTACCAGCACAGAGCTTTGATTCTCTATTTAGCTCTTTTCTAGCTAGAAAAGCTGTCTGATTTATTTTTCCATGTGTCAGTTACTTCATCTGTTACAATGGGATCTCACCACAAAGTTCTTTATCAAGTCAAATAAATTGGATTATGTATAAATAAGTCAAATTAGAGGCATTTAGTAAAGTTTACTTAAAAGAAAAATACTGAAAGTAACACAGATAATAGAACGCATTTGGGAAAAAACGATGCACCATCTTGAAGGCATGAGAAATTTGATAGTTTTCAAAATAATAATCATTGCTTCTGGGATTTCAGATTTGTGTCTTTGCTTAAAGGTGGCATATGGCCCCTCTTCTCTGGTCAAGTGTCCTAAGAATGAATCTTGTGAATCTAAACTTAGCTATGAAGCCTAGAGAAGCCAAACAATTACAATTTTTAGCCAGGTTCCTAACCATTAGTTTCTATTTCTCTTGCATACTAAGTCACTTCAGTCGTGTCCAACTCTTTGCGACCCTATGGACTGTGGCCCACCATGCTTCTCTGTCCAAGAAATTCTCCAGGCAAGAATACTGGAGTGGGTTACCATTTCCTTCTCCACTCTTTCTGTTAGCTAAAGTATAAAAAATAAGTCTATCTGAAACATTAACAATCGTAAAAACAGAAAACTTAGATTATGAGTGGAGAAGGCTGATAGAGAAAATAACACTGTTATGAGATTGAGAGAAATATAACATTTATAACTTAAAAAATTGAAATATAAGTTGGTATAGATTTAAAAACAAGCAGAAATAAGTAAATTGAATATGAGATAAATAAGAAAATTAGTAAAATGAAAACACACCAAAAATCTTTAAGAGAAGTAGAGATTTGGGTATGATGTTTTAAGAATCCTTTCAATGGAATTAAGGGTCTTTTGCATAAACCTCAAAAACACTGATCTTTTTATTCTCCTTCCTCTTCCCAGTGTTTTCTCATCTTCTTGCACAGTCAGCCTTCATGTTTAACAAATGAAAGAGTGAGCCCTGTGCTTGTATAGAAACACAACAAAATTCAGTGGAATTAGACTAACTAGTTTCTCTAATAAAAAGTTATTCACATGTCTTTATTTGAATAATCATACTTTATAGTAAGTTGTTGATTTTAGAGTTTCTTTTAAAATTTCACTTGCCAGATGCAAAATTTGGCAAATGATTAAGACTCACTGTCTGTGCTGAGCACAGAAAGAAAACTACAACAATTAAAAGTTGAAACTAAAAAATGGAAATATTCATTCTGCTTCCTCATCACTATTTTCAGTATCTGAAATTGAAAAGTTATTCTCTTTACTCTTTAAACATATTGAAACACACTCATTTATTCATGTGCTTTTATTTATTCAGGACTTTTTTTCTAATACTTGTACAATACTTGACTGCTAGAGAGATTATAAATACAAATAGACATTATAGTATTTTTTCTTTTGTAATTCAGGAAGCTGAACAGTTTACTCAATTAATTATTCATTTCAATAAAAGTCAGCACATATGTGAGGCTAAAAAGAAATATGAATAAAAACACATTGTTATCTAACTCATGAACAAAAGGTTCAGGTCCTACTAAATCATATTCTGTACAGTAAATTAACTCTCATTCAGTGAAACCTCCTCAGATGGAAACGGTAGTAATGAATGGTTTTAAGTATGTCCATAAGTGCAGGGACTTCAGATAAACCATCGTGACCCAATAATGTTCAAAAACCCTCTGACTGCCAAATTTAAAACTCATTCACAAGGTGATTTATTTCTCTTATAGACTCATGATAGAAAAACTATTAGCTCTCACATTCATTAGAAGAAATACTTATTCTGTACAGTACAAAACATCTAAAAGCATCAGAAACACTTAGAAATGCTTAATTAAAGATCATATTTAACTGAGGTGGAGACTTGCTTTCTAAACCTATATGCTGCTGCTGCTGCTGCTAAGTTGCTTCAGTCATGTCTGACTCTGTGCGACCCCATAGACGGTAGCCCACCAGGCTCCCCCTTCCCTGGGATTCTCCAGGCAAAAATACTGGAATGGGTTGCCTTCTCAAATGCATGAAAATGAAAGTGAAAGAAAGTCGCTCAGTCGTGTCCGACTCTTAGTGACCCCATGAACTGCACCCTACCAGGCTCCTCTGTCCATGGGATTTTCCAGGCAAGAGCACTGGAATGGGTTGCCATTGCCTTCTCCCTAAACCTATATGAGACTATAATAAATTGGAAGTACTAAACTATTTTTCCGGATTTATAAAATGGAAAAAGAGTACAGTGTAAAATTTGGACAGCTATATATAAGTAAGAATGAATTACATTTTATTATTAGAATTGAGTTTTAGCTCAATTAAATAAAACTGAATAGTCCAACAATATTTAATAAATAGCTCAATAGCAAAAAAAAAAAAACCTTGAATAAATTAAATCAATTATTCCAGTTTTCATAAAGTCCAAATAACTTGAAGCAAACATTAATATTTGAGGTGACTAGTCTTTTATAAGCCACATAGTACTAACCAGAAATACTACAGCACTTACAGTTTTTCAGCTAACTGAAACAAAACTCAGGTGAAGCTATGTGAATGAGCATTTACTAAATAAATTTGTTAATATTTGTTTTTATAGCTCAATAGTGTATTACCTAAAGTCCTGTTTTTCATACAGGTTTATGATGCTTGCAGGCCTAAGTAGACTCAGAGCAATTAGGATTAGTTGACCAAATTGATGATTAGGCAGCTGTCCAAGTTAGATCATTTCAGTATTTGAAACAGCTCTCAAAAGCTTACCATCAAAGTAATCTCAAGTTGAAATACAAACATGACAGGCTCTTCTGCCTCCTTTGAATTCTTAAGCAAGTTCCTTTTTTGTTTGCTTGTTGAAGAGAAAGAAAATATGTACACCTGTATATTTTGTTTCCTGTGAAGACAGTGCCAGTCTTCACAGGCTGCTGGCTCCTTCCCTCAAAATCAATACTGAAGAGAATGTAGAGGCAAGAGGGAAAATAAATGAGAATCCCAGGAACTCCAGCAGCATCTCAAAACTTTAAAACTCTCTGGGGATATTAAAGACTGTTTTGAATTAATATATTTGTAGGAATGGAGTTCCCATAATACAGATAAGAGAGATTTCAAAGGTCCATGTAACAGAATAGTTTGGAGGAAAACATTAATATGGTTTTCTTGCCTCTCCCCATGTTCCCCTTGACAAGCTTTCTGGTTTCCTCCAGGTAATATCAATGTAACACAAAAATCTGTGCTTGGATGACAGGTTGAAGACGGCACTTAATGACCAGCTGCCCTCAGGCGTTCACTGTCACTGCTCCTGAAATAAGGTGGCAGGACTATTGGAAGATACACTGTGGAGGCAGCCTCCTCTCATTGGGCAGGTTCTCCCTAAGTGCTTTGAAGTTAAACCAGCCCTAGGATGCTGCCCTCATCCACATGAACTATGATGCTTCCATCCTTAAACCCATTCCAAACAGCAGAATAGAAGAGAGAGAGGAAGAAGGCTTGTTTCCTCACTTGAAAAGGAATTACAGGTTTTATACCTAACAGAGGTTATGTCACATTCCACTGGAAAGAACTCAATCACATCATGCACATAACCATGCACAACTGCAAGAGAAGCTGGGAAAAGTAATATTATTATTATCTTATTAATATATAAGGTAATATATCTTTTTCTGTGAACATGTGCCTTATAAAACATTTGAGGACTTACTTACCAAATAAAATGCAATGTGTATATTGGGTTACAGCTAGAAGCTTTTCTCAAAGTCCAATCCATTCCCTTCCCCAATATTTCTGCATATCCATCTCACCTTTTTTAAAGAATGTAAAACCTCTTACTCCAGATATATGCATGACTCCCACCTTCCCAATATTCATGATGGAACTCAAGGTAGTACCCTAAGAAAGTCCTTCCCTGCCTGCCTGAACAAAATCAGCCTTGTTCTAGTTTATTATTGCCTCTTATTTTCTCCATGTATTTACTAACAACTACAATTATATAGTTGTATAATTATCATACACATTTATTTGTCACGTATAATTCTTATTATACATGTACATGAACAAATATATCTATAAAAATAAACATATATACTTTTATTTACACATATTTGTATATACTTCTGGGCTTCCACAATGGCTCAGTGGTAAAGAATCTGCCTGCAATACAGGAGACACAGTGGATGTGGATTTCATCCCTGAGTCAGGAACATCCCCTGGAAGAGAAAACGGCAACCCTCTCTAGTATTCTTGCCTGGAAAATCCCATGGACAGAGGAGCCTGGTGGATTACAGTCCACAGGATTATGAGGAGTATGACATGACTTGGCAACAGGCACACATATACACATATTATCTTTTATATATGTGAACAAATATATTGACACAAACATTTATATATTACCATCCAAATATAATCCCCTCTGTCCATGGAATTCTCCAGGCAAGAATATTGGAGTGGGCTGTCATGCCTTCCTCCAGGGGATCTTCCCAACTCAGGGATTCAACCCATGTCTCTTACATCTCCTGCTTTGGCAGGTGGATTCTTTACCACTAGCGCTACCAAAGAAGCCCATATGTAATTTTGTCCCATATAATTTTTAAATTTACTTTTTCCCCTAGAGGGTAAGCTCACTTAAAGTTTAAACAGATTCATCTTAATTATTTGGTTCATTTGTATCTTCCAGTCCAAGACATAAAAGGTATGAGTAGGTATTCTGTTTAGAAGATCCAAGATTTCATTCTGAGTTAATACATGTTCAACTAATATATATGGTGTGTGTGTGTGAGTGTGTGTGTGTGTGTATATATATATATATTTTCACTGCTGCTGCTGCTAAGTCACTTCAGTCATGTCCGACTCTGTGCGACTCCATAGATGGCAGCCCAAGAGGCTTCCTCGTCCCTGGGATTCTCCAGGCAAGAACACTGGAGTAGGTTGCCATTTCCTTCTCCAATGCAGGAAAATGAAAAATGAAAGTGAAGTCGCTCATTCGTGTCCGACTCTTCGCAACCCCATGGACTGCAGCCTACCAGGCTCCTCCGTCCATGGGGTTTTCCAGGCAAGAGTACTGGAGTGGGGTGCCATCGCCTTCTCCGCTAGCCTTCCTCAAATTCCCTTAGATCTGATGACTAAGATCTTGCCAAAGAAGTCCAAACTAAAGTGTTTGTGCAGCATCCAGGCCAGTTGCCCAAAGAGAGTTGATTCAAATAAGTAATATCAGGGTTTTTTCTTGTTGCCTGATGCTCTTTTTCTCCTTTGCTTCATTTCACAGAATAGAATGTTTGCATAATTAAACATCTCAGTCATCTTGAACATAGCTGACTTTGATAAGAGGAACCATATGCTAGGTTGGTAAAGGAAGAGGAGGTCCCAAATGATGATCAGGTTCAGTTTATCACACAGGGCTACTCACTCCAGAAATTTTTTTCTTCCTAAGACAGGAATAAATTCCTATTTTAAGACACGGTTATTTTGTTTTTCTTTGCTGAATAAAATTCTTAAATACTATATTAAATTATTATTATTATAACAATAAAAATCTAAGAAGATAGAAAGCATAGTTCCAATAAATTTTTTAAATTAACAGATTTTATTTTTAGAGCAATTTTGGATGTTAAAAAAGTCAGGGTGAGTTCCCAAATGTTCCCTCTCCTCTTCCTCCCTCCACAGTTTCTCTAATATTAACATCTTACCTTAGTATAGTATATTTGTTAAAGTTGATGAACCAATATTGACACATTATTAACTAAAGTCCACTGTTTACATTCAGTTCAGTTCAGTTTAGTCACTTAGCTGTGTCCGACTCTTTGTGACCCCATGAACAGCACACCAGGCCTCCTTGTCCATCACCAACTCCCGGAGTCTACCCAGAACCATGTCCATCGAGTCGGTGATGCCATCCAACCATCTCATCATCTGTCATCCCCTTCTCTTGTCCTCGATCTTTCCCAGCATCAGGGTCTTTTCAAATGAGTCAGCTCTTTTCATCAGGTGGCCAAAGTATTGGAGTTTCAGCTTCAGCATCCGTCCTTCCAATGAACACCCAGGACTGATCTCCTTTAGGATGGACAGGTTGGATCTCCTTGCAGTCCAAGGGACTCTCAAGAGTCTTCTCCAACACCACAGTTCAAAAGCATCAATTCTGCTGTGCTCAGCTTTCTTTATACTCCAACTCTCATATCCACACATGACCACTGGAAAAAACCTAGCCTTGACTAGATGGACCTTTGTTAGCAATGTCTCTGCTTTTTAATATGCTATCTAGGTTGGTCATAACTTTCCTTCCAAGGAGTAAGCATCTTTTAATTTCATGGCTGCAATCACCATCTGCAGTGATTTTGGAGCCCAGCAAAATAAAGTCAGCCACTGTTTCCACTGTTTCCCCATCTATTTGCCATGAAGTGATGGGACCAGATGCCATGATTTTCGTTTTCTGAATCTTGAGCTTTAAGCCAACTTGTTCACTCTCCTCTTTCACTTTCATCAAGAGGCTCTTTAGTTCTTTTTCACTTTCTGTCATAAGGGTTGTGTCATCTGCATATCTGAAGTTATTGATATTTCTCCTGGCTATCTTGATTCCAGCTTGTACTTCAACCAGCCAAGAGTTTCTCATGATGTACTCAGCATATACATTAAATAGGCAGGGTGACAATATACAACCTTGACGAACTCCTTTTCCTATTTGAAACCAGTCTGTTGTTCCATGTCCAGTTCTAACTGTTGCTTCCTGACCTGCATACAGTTTTCTCAAGAGGCAGGTCAGGTGGTCTGGTATTCCCATCTCTTTCAGAATTTTCCACAGTTTATTGTGATCCACGCAGTCAAAGGCTTTGGCATAGTCAATAAAGCAGAAATAGATGTTTTTCTGGAACTGTCTTGCTTTTTCTATGATCCAACGGATGTTGGCAATTTGATCTCTGGTTCCTCTGCCTTTTCTAAAATCAGCTTGAATATCTGGAAATTCACGGTTCATGTATTGCTGAAGCCTGGCTTGGAGAATTTTGAGCATTACTTTAATAGCATGTGAGATCAGTCCAGTTGTGTGGTAGTTTGAGCGTTCTTTGGCATTACCTTATTTGGGATTGGAATGAAAACTGACCTTTTCCAGTCCTGTGGCCACTGCTTAGTTTTACAAATTTGTTGGCATATCGAGTGCAGCACTTTCACAGCATCATCTTTCAGGATTTGAAATAGCTCAACCGGAATTCCATCACCTCCACTAGCTTTGTTCGTAGTGATGCTTTCTAAGGCCCACTTGACTTCACATTCCAGGATGTCTGCCTCTAGGTCAGTGATCACATCATCATGATTATCTGTGTTGTGAAGATCTTTTTTGTACAGTTATTGTGTATTCTTGCCACCTCTTCTTACTATCTTCTGCTTCTGTTAGGTCCATACCATTTCTGTCCTTTATCAAGCCCATCTTTGCATGAAATGTTCCCTTGGTATCTCTAATTTTCTTGAAACGATCTCTAGTCTTTCCCATTCTGTTGTTTTCCTCTATTTCTTTGCATTGATCACTGAGGAAGGCTTTCTTATCTCTCCTTGCTATTTTTTGGAACTCTGCATTCAAATGGGTATATCTTTCCTTTTCTCCTTTGCTTTTTGCTTCCCTTCCTTTCACAGCTATTTGTAAGGCCTCCCCAGACAGCCTACAGTTTACCAACAGTTTACATTAGGGTTCACACTTTGTGTTGTGCATTCTGTGGGTTTTGAAAACTGTATATTGGCATGGTAGAAACATCATAGACTTAAACAAAAATAGTAAAAGTATGAGTGAGAATGATTTTTATATTTATTTGGTTATGTGTTTGAAGGATGTTTCTCCCTGCTAGAATATAATCCCCTCAGGCATACATTTTTATATGTTTTTTCATTATGATATTTGTAATTTCCAGAGCAGATTCTTGCTTGGAGTAGATGCTCAGTAAAGATTTGTTGACTATACAAATGCAAATATGGATATATATGTTGAATGATCTTGAAACAGAGCTGATATTCTCTAATGCAAAACAAAATGAAAAACTAGAACAAAAAACTGAAAACCATATTTGAAAATCTCAGGAATTTTGAAATGGTTTGGAGGAAAAGGAGGAGATAAAATAATTTGAGGGGAATTAAAGAATTTACAAAGGTGTGGAACAGACCTATAAAAACAAAGCAAAGGTTAACTCAGTAACAAAGTAGTGTAACAATGTGGAGTTATTTCCAGCTATAATACTTAATGTACTAGGAAAGGAAAGCCAGAAAGAGGGAGAGAGAAAAGATGAGGGTATATGTTTGTGTGAGACAGAGAGGCAGAGAGATGGAGAGAGCTAGCTAGCAAGAATCGGAGAAGGCAGTGGCACCCCACTCCAGTACTCTTGCTTGGAAAATCCCATGGATGGAGGAGCCTGGAAGGCTGCAGTCCATGACGTTATTAAGAGTCGACACGACTGAGTGACTTCACTTTCACTTTTCACTTTCCTACATTGGAGAAGGAAATGGCAAGCCACTCCAGTGTTCTTGCCTGCAGAATCCCAGGGACGGTGGAGCCTGGTGGGCTGCCGTCTATGGGGTTGCACAGAGTCAGACACGACTGAAACGACTTAGCAGCAGCAGCAAGAATTCTCTCCCTTTGATAGTCACAACCAAAGAAAGAGATCTGACATGATATGAGTTAGAGAACCAATACCTCTAATTCTCTTTTCATTCTGTGGCTCTCCTATCAGCATTTCTTTTTGTTGAAACTAAATCATACACTGAGAAGTAAGGGAATCTATTGATGTGGCCAGTAAGAGACAGCTTCTAGTTACAGAATAGGATGCAGAGAGTAGAGAATGACTCTGGAGTAGCAAACAGAAGATACCCTTTTCCGGCCTGGTTTTCCGTCTGACAGAACACATTTTTGGGGTGAAAGCTTCTATATTCCTGACATAGAGGATACAAAAATTCTCCTAGCTTGTGGGGTGTTGCCAACTGAGTTGCATTCTCAACTGAAACCATAAATATTCAACCATGTAAAGCAATAAATAAAAAGAGAAGAAATGAGTAAAGAAATAGAACAAAACTTCTATGGCTGGTTATACATATAAATTGATATTCATGGCCTCATTTTTAATTTTTTAATTAATGTATTATTTATTTATTCTTTTGGCTGTGCTGGGTCTTTATTTCTGTGCACAGGCTTTCTCTAGTTGCAGCTCGCGAACTCTAGAGTGCGCCCTTCAGTAGCTGTGGTGCATGGGCTTAGTTACTCTGCAGGCATGTGGAACCTTCCTGGACCAAGGATGCAATCCATGTGCCCTGCATTGGCAGGTGGATTCCTAACCACTGAACCACCAGAGAAGCCCTCATAGCTTCTTCTTCTAACACACGTAACACACATTCTGCTTTCTTTACCCTCAACCAGCACCTAGACAGACCTGGATCTTTTTTCTTTCTTTCATATTAATTTTATTAGTAATTATAAAATAAAACCAGTTTATGAAAATAGTTCCCTTTTCAAGATATAGGAACTACAGTTTTTGAAAAGACCTGTTTCTTTTATCTGGCTAAATGACTCAAACTCTACTAATATCTGGATCCTCTTCACTAGCCTGGTTTTTATGTAGTCTCAGCACTTTTCCACTGAAAAAGACTGCTGGGCAAGAGACTGTTATGGGTGCCCTAGTGACTCCCCTGGGTTCCATTTATGGTCATCTTGGTACTAGTAGAGAGCAGAGTCACTAATTTTCTGCTTAGGAATTAGTTGCCACCCAGTTTAACAATCCTCTTCTTTGTGCATTTGTTCAGTGGCATGAGAAAGCTTTAATGGCCAAAATGTTGATTCAGCTTCCAGCTGACTGAGGTCACTGCTATATTCCATGGTGGAAGCAATTTTTCCTTATAACAGTAGAACCTCAAAACCCCTGGAGTCTGGAGGGTTATCCGACAGTGATAAGAAGGGCCATTTCCATCCTACATCCCTTGGTTTGTGGATCTATGTTTCTGGCTATGGAAGAGACAGCCATTGGTTATGTTATAAACTGAATTATTTAGGAAAGCCCTTCAGTCTTGTAGATGGTTGTCTGCCAGCTGGCATTAAAACTGAGCATTCTGTGGGTTATAACATAATTCTGTCAAACCAGCTGCTTCTGGATTCCCTAGCACACAGTAAAAATATTCAGTGAGTGTGACTCCTTGTCCAGACTCTCTTTGTCAAAGAGTCTATCCCTTCATCAGACATGATATTTAATGAGAAATCATGGCAATCGATAAGATCTTCTAGCAAAAGCCTTCTGAGCAGGGTCTTCACATATCTTTTTCCCAAGGAGGTGGAGAAATCATTGTATTCTTCATGGCAGAAAATGCCCTATGTAATAATAATAGTGTATGGTCAGGCCATTCAAGGTAACTATTCTATTCCTCTTTATACACCCCGTCCTCTACCGGTCCCTGCTTCAAGTACATGACTGTCTGATCTATTAATTATAGGGCTTAATAGTAATTGCCTGGGTGCTTGCCCCCTGCCCCAGCTGCTGGTTTCCCTGGTAACTGATGAGATGGCCTGACGTCACTTCCCCTATAAATAGTGGCCTCCCTCTTCCCCAAGTAGTGAAGACTGTTACTATATCCTTCTTACTGGTGCCTCACACAACAGGAGAACACTCCAGGACCCTTTTTTTTCTGGACATGTAAGTTCCCTTACACAGTGAACCATTAGTGTCTCTGTAGCGATCTCTAGGCTCTTTCTTCAGTCTCCAGGCTGGGCAAATTACAAGGCTTGCAGGTCTGCAGGGTGCAGCCCAGCAGCCAGGTATCTCTTTCCCCTATTGAAGAGACACCAGGCAAATAGCCACAAGTTAGTCTGGAAAAATATAATATATGTAGTTATGGTTATATCCTAGACCTCTATTTCAGAGACATGGAATAGAAGTTGCTCAGTGGATTGCTTCTGTATTATGGACTACTTATGTCTACATTTGTTACTGTGCTAATAAACAATAGTAAAACAACCACCTAAAAAGAAAGCTCTCTTTGAGTATATAATTTTCAGTAAATTGGCTTAGGGCTGGGAAGTAACTTTGAGGTGTTAGGTTTCTGCAAAACAAATGTGGATGTTTTCCCCACGTAAGTTTAGCACCGCTTTACAAGGATATCCATCTGTTATGCTTTCAAGGACATCATGTCAGTTAGTCATCAACATTGATAAAACCCAGGGCCAAAGTTCAAAGAGCACAACTGTATTCAATGACAGTTTTTTTTTTTTTTGTATTTTTTGTTGTTGTCGTTGCTGTAGTAATGGAAAAAAAAAAAAAATTGAAGGAATCATGAGCTGTTTGTGTAAGGAAAGGGAATTCTAGAATTCCCTCCAAGGAGCTAATGGAGGCAGGGGAGGACAAATAATTATTTTAATAGGAGATACCAGGGCCAGGCCTAGTCTGGGTGTTTCCCAGGAAGGCAAACAAAGTGAAATTGAATCCCACAGGATGTGCTATATGGCTTCAGGTGTGTGAGGTTAGTAAATGCAGGTCCTGATGGAGGGACAGAGGAGGATGGGTTAGAATGCTTTAAGTGTCAGGAGAAGTTCAGATACTAGCAAAATCCAATGAGGCTCTTCTCCCCGTAGGAACCAGATCAGCAATTTCTCAAGAGTTCTGTGGGGGTGGACAGGGTAGTCCTGGGATGAGAACCACCAGACTATGCAGATGCTAGAGGCACTTCAACTCTGACTTGCCCTAGGGAATCTAATTCAGGCCACCTATCAAGCAAACCCCAGTCCTCCTTGACCTCCTCTCCTAACTTGGAATCACAGGGCCATGGTGTCTCCCGCAAGGGGCCCAGCCAGGTTGTGTGGGAACCAGTCTCTGGACCAAAAACTATGTGGGAGCAAGACCTCCCAAGGCAAGAATGGGACAGTGAATTGCTTGCTTATGCCCAGGTGGCAAATCTGTATCCTTCCTAGAGGCCGCAAGCCCTGGGGCAGTGACATTGGCTTCTGGTAAGAAACACTGAGACTCCAAAATGATGTCTTTCAAGGTCTGAGGCCACCTCATATATATGGTGAAAGTGAAAGTGAAGTCATTCAGTCGTGTCCGACTCTTTGTGATCCCCATGGACTGTAGCCTACCAGGTTCCTCCGTCCATGGGATTTCCCAGGCAATAGTACTGGAATGGATTGTCATTTCCTTCTCCAGGGGATCTTCCCGACCCAGGGATTGAACCTGGGTCTCCTGCATTGCAGACAGATGCTTTACCCTCTGAGCCATCAGGGAAGTCTCCCATATATATGGTAGATACTACATAAGATATGAGAAAAGCTATGTATTTATACCCAGTAGTAGTGTTTAGGAGTATGTGTGTGTATGAGAGAAAAAGAGAAGGAGTGTATTTATCTCCAGTGGAAGGAATGTAAGTAGAATACAGTTATTTGGTATTTTGTTTTGTTTTGTTTTGTTTTTTTTATAGTGAGACCATTTATGATTTATTCTCTTAGCAATTTTCATGTATATAATACAATGTTGATTATCACCATGCTGTACATTAGAGTCCTCAGAACCTATGTATCATACTACTGTATGTACCTTTGAACAATATCTCCCCATTTCACCCATCCCCTCACCCTGGCAACCAGCATTCTCCTATTTCTATGATTTTGGCTTTTTTTAAAATTCCACAAATAAGTGATATCAGAGTGTTTGTCTTTCTCTGACTTGTTTCACTTAACGTAAGGTTCTCAAGTTCCATGCCAGGCTTTGCAAATAGCAGGATTTCCTTTTCCCTTATGGCTAAATAATGTTCTATATATATACATCACATCTTCTTTATACATTCATCCATAGTTTAGACAATATTATTTCCATCTCTTGGCCACTGTGAAAAATGCTGCAATGCATGTATGAATGCCAATATCTATATGGGATTCTGTTTTCATTTCCCTTGGATATATACCCAGAAGTAGAATTGCTGGATCATTTGATAATTCTAATTTTAATTTTTGAGTAACTGCCATTCTGTTTTCCATAGTAGCTGCACTAATTCACACTTGTGCTAACAGTGAAGAGGAATTTCCTTTTATCCACACTCTAGTCAACATTTATTTCTTGTCTTTTTGATGACAGTCATTCTAAAAGGTGTGAGGTGATGTCTCATTGTAGTTTTTAAAAAATTTTTGAGTATAGTCTCTTTTTTTTACAATGTTGTTAGTTTCTACTGTACAGCAAATTAAGTCAGATATATATCCTGGTTTTGTTTTTTTTTTTTTTAATTTCCTTCCCATTTAGGTCACCACAGAACACTAAGTAGGGCTCCCTGAACTATGCATTAGCTTCTCATTAGTTTTCTATTTTATACATGGTATCAATAGTGTATATATGTTGACCCCAATCTACCAATTCATTCCACCCCTCATCCTTCCCCGCTTGGTATCCATACATTTGTTCTCTACACCTATGCCTCTATTTCTATTTTGCAAATAATATCATCTGTACTATTTTCTAGATTCCACTTATCAGCATTAATATATAATATATATATATATATATATAATAATATATAATGTGTGTTTTTCTCTTTCTGACTTACTTCACTCTGTATGACATTCTCTATGTCCATCCGCATCAACGAATGACCCATTTTTTTTTTCCTTTTTATGGCTAGCATTCCTTTGTATATATTTACCACATCATCTTTATCCTTTCCTCTGTTGATTCACATTGAAATTGATTCCATATCCTGGCTGTTGTAAACAGTGCTGCAGTGAACATTGGGGTGCATGTTTTTTGAGCTATGGTTTTCTCTGGATACATGCCCAGTAGTGGGGTTGCTGGGTCATATGGTAATTCTGGTAATTCTTAGTTTTTTAAGGAACTTCCATACTGCTCTCCATAGTGGTTGTATACTGTTCTCCATACTGTACATTCCTACCAACAGTGCATTAGGATTCCCTTTTCTCCACACTCTCTCCAGCATTTTGTACCCTTGTATCTGGCTATTTTCAAACATACTTGCAATGACTTTAGAATGGTCTTGTTTCAGTCTTGAAGTGTCCTCATCTGATGTTGATATTGTATGAAATTTTTCATGTCCAGTGTGAAACAGTGCACACTAATTATTTTCTAACTATTACCAACTGGATCCTCTGAGGGGCTTTTTGACCAGAAGGTTGTTCTTGTCTTTAGTAAAAAGAATTTGTTTTTGCTATTCTGTGGTACATTGTTTAATTATTTTGATAGAATAGTGCTGTCCCATTATTTTTGCTGCTTTGAACAGGATTCATTGGCCAGCTGCATTACATGCAGTTAAAATAATGTTTATTTGTACGTGTAAGAGGCTATGAAGCCAGGACCTCGACCACAAATCCCAATCATGGAAATATCTTCACACTTGCAGCTGAGTCTTTTATAGCATTTTTTGGTCTCCTGTTGTAGAAAAGTCACATATTTACATCAGTGCCGTAAGAATATTATATAGCACACATTTTTCCTTGACAAGGAATAAAAGGACATGTGCTCGTTTATGACAACCCAGTTAATCAATGTAAACTAATTTGGGGGATTGGCAAAACAAATACCGTTATTGGTGACTTTTCCTATGGTCAGAGACAGAATTTGGACAATTTTTTCCAGCTGTATTAAAATCAGGGGATGCTCAAATCACTTATATAAAATGGTGTAGTAGAGTTGACCCTCCCTTTGGGAGAGTTCTGCCTCTGGGGATTCCACCAACTGGAGATGCAGAAACCCTAGATCGGGGGCTGACTGTAGTTCTCTCTTTGGTTTTATGGGGTTATCTTTTTCAGGAAAACATACTACATAGGTTTTAGATGTCTGAAAGGCTCTAACAGTTACCAAATACACAGGATAGATGTGTATTCAGAAGATAAGCTATATGCCTCGTTTTCACATAAGATATAGTATCCTGGTGGGCCCAGAAAGAATTGGGAATGTAAATATTGTTTACTACCATGCAAAGAAGAAAGTGTTGGTAGCTCCTACCAACTCTTTAGGAACCTATGGACTGCAGCCTGCCGGTCTCCTTCATCTGTGGAATTCTCCAGGCAAGAATACTGGAGTGGGTTGCCATTTCCTTATCCAGGGGATCTTCCCAATCCAGAGACTGAACCCAGATCTCCTGCATGGCAGGTGGATTCTTTACCATCTGAGCCACAGGGAAACCTCTTACTATGAGAGTAAGTCAATTACTAGTATCTGAATGCAGGCTGACTTTCTGAGTGGATATAAATAGCATGTACAAATCAGGCTAAAACGTCTCTGAAGAGAACAAGTTAAATACAACAGCAAGGATAGCCCCAATATTTGTTTCCTCTGAGTTTTTTTCAACTGACAATTCTAATATTATTTCAGTAAAAGCATTCTCTTGATTGGGAGAAGATGTGAAAATCAATTTTTATAAGATTGAGGTGAATAGTGATAGGACAATTTATTTATCACAAGGAACCTGTTAAAGAAAATATGCTTTATGAGTGGTAAAGGAAGAGCTGTTAAATTTGTGTCATCAGAATCATATGGAGAATGACAAATTGGGCACCAGTAAGATTTACAGCATGAATTATATTGTGAAAACACTGAGAAAGCTTTGTTTTTCTTTCTTTTTGCTTAGGTGACATAAGAAAGCCAGATGAGATGAAGAATAATATGGTGAAGATAATGGAAGAACAGAGGCCAAATGATCATAAAGAGGCACCAAAATACAATAATTATAATATGTAGTAAATCCAAGGAAAATAAGCAGGTTGACTCAGAAAACTGTTTTATAGTTTTGTGTGGAAGCTGTCTGCTTTGTCTAATTATGTGGTTGATCCAAGAATCTTTTGTTCTGGCTTTATTTGATACATAATTGACATATGACACTGTGTAGGTGTAAGATATACAGTGTGATGATTTTATGTGTTTATTGTGCAGTATTTACAATAAGGCTAATTAAACAGCCTTCACTTCATATAATTTCCATTTGTTGTTATAGTGAGAACATTTAAGATTTACTTTTACAACAACTGTGTTAACCATAGTCACCATGCTGTTCGTTAGATCTCTAAAAGCTACCACTTACAAGTTTGTACCCTTTGACCAATATCTCCCCATTTCCCTCACCCTGCAAATCCCAACAATGACTAATCTACTCTCTGTTTCTATGATTCACCTTTTGGATTCCACATGTATCATAAGCATTTCTCTTTCTTACTCTTTCCTTCTCATAATGCCCTCACGGCTCGTTCATATTGTTGCAAATGGTAGGATTTCCTTCCTTTTTATGGATAAATACTACACTTGTGTGTGTGTGTGTGTGTGTTTGTGTGTGTATGTATATGTGTGTGGGTGAGATTTCTGTGTCCATTGATCTATCAACAGACATTTATGTTGTTTCCATATTTTTGTGGATAATTCTATAATGAACATGAAGATGCAGGTATCTTTAAAAGATAGTGACTTAATTTCTGTCAGATAAATGTCAGGAAGGAGGATTGCTGAATTATATTTTAGTTTTATTTTTAATTTTGGAGGCACCCCTATAGTGTTTTCCACAGTGGAAATGCATCAACAGTGTATAAGTGTTCCCCTTTTGCCACATCCTCACCAACATTTGTTATCTCTCATCTTTCTGATAAAGCCATGATGACAGATAATATCTCATTGTGGTTTTGATTTACATTTCCCTGATTAGTGATGTTGAGTGACTCTTCATGTAACTGAGTCCTTGGGAAACTGTCAATTCACTTTTTGCCCACTTTTAAATCAGATAATTTTATTTGCTAATAAACTGTATGAGCTTCTGACATATTTTGGATATTACCCCCTTATCAGAATATGATTTGTAAATATTTTCTCACATTCTGTAGATTGCCTTTTCATTTTGTTGAAAGTTTATTTTGCTATACAGAAGGTTTTTAATTTGAAGTTTCACTTTATTTTATGCTTTTGATGTCATGTCTAAAAAAAAAAAAAATCATTGCCAAGACCAATGTCAAGCATTTTCCCTTTTTTTTTTCTTAGGTGTTTTATAGTTTCAGGTCTTAGCATTAAGCCCTTAATCCATTTCAAGTTAACTTTTGTAAAGGAAGTTCAAATTTTGCTATTTTGCCTGTGAATATCCAATTTTCTGAACATCCTTTACTGACTGGACTATCCTAGTCGTGTATTCCTGGATTCTTTGTCAAATATTCCTTGATCATATATGCATATGTTAATTTCTTAGCTTTCAACTCTGTTCCATTAGTCTGTATGTCTGTTTTCTGCCACTATCATATCATTTTTTTTTACTATCTGTTTGTAATATAATCTGAAATCAGCAAGTGTGATGCCTCCAGTTTTTTTGCTCTGTCTCAATTGTTTTGGTTATTCATGGTCTTTTGTGGTTCCATTCTAATTTTAAGACTTTTTTTATTTTCCTATTTCTGTGCAAAAATGCTCTTGGTATTTTGGTAGGAATGGTGTTGAATTTATAGATGGTTTTGGTTAGTATGGACATTTTAACAATATTAACTATTCTGATCCACGAACATGACTATCCATTTGTGTCTTCATTTCTTTGTCAATATTTTATTGGTTTGAGTATATATATCTTTCACTTCCATGGTTAAATTTCTTCCTAAGTGCTTTGTTTTTGACAGCATTGTAAATGATTTCCTTTACTACTTTTTCAGATTATATTATTATATATTATATATATATATTATTATATTATTCAGTTAACTTATAGAAGCTCAATGTATGTTGATTATATGTATGTTGTATGTTGATTATGTATCCTGAAACCTACTGAATTTGGTTAGATCTGTTTTGGTTTTTTTGCTGGAGTCTTTTTAGTATTTTCTAGAAATAAGATGAAGCAATTTGCAAACAGAGACAGTTCTGGTTTGGATGGCTTTTAGTACTTTTCCTAATTGCCCTAGCTAAGACTTCCATTACTGTGTTGATTAAGAGTGATGAAAGTGGTACCCTTTTCTTGTTCCTTATTTTAGAGGGAAAGCTTTCAGCATTTACCATTGAGTATAATGATATCTGTGGATTTGTTATATATGCGCTTTCTTATTTTGAGGTATGTTTCTTGTATCCCACTTTGAGAGATCTTTTAAATCATAAATTTATGTTGAATTTTCTTTTTTTTTTCTTTATCTATTGAAAGGATCATATGATTTTTATCATTCACCCTGTTAATGTGGTATATCATAATTTAAAATTCATATCTATTCATTTTTAACTGGAGAATAATTGCTTTACAATGTTTTTGGTTTCTGCCATACAACAATTTGAATCAGCCATAAGTATACATATATTCCCTCCCTCATGAGCCTTCCTACAACCCGTCCATCCCACTCCTCTAGGTCATCACAGAGCACCAGGTTCAGCTCCCTGTGCTATACTGCGACCTCCCTCTAGCTAGCTATTTCACACATAGTAATGTATATATTTCAATACTACAGTCACATTTATTGGGCTTCCCTGGTGGCTCAGACCTGTAGGAGATCCAGGTTCAGTCCCTGGGCATTTATTTGCATATGTTGAACCATCCTTGCATCTCAGGGATACATCTCATCTGATTAAAGTATAACATTGAATCACAATAATGTGCTGTTGAATTTGGTATATAATACAGATAATATGCTGTTAAATTTGGTTTGCTAGTATTTTGAGAATTAGCATTATATTCATCAGGGATATTGGCCTGTAGTTTTCTTGTAGTATCTTTGCATGGCCTTGGTGTCAGGGTAATGATGATCTTGTAAAATTAATATGGAAGTGTGCCTTCTCCTTAAGCTTTTTGGAAGCATTTGAGAAGGATTGATATTACTTTTTTAAATGTCTGATAGAAATCACCTGTGAAGCCATTTGGCTCCGGGCTTTTCTTCACTGAAAGGTGTTTGATTATTGGTGTTTGATTTCTGAAGGGTGTTTGATTACTGGTGTTTGATCACTGAAGGCTGTTTGATTTCTTTCCTCATTATTGGTGTGTTCAGATTTTCTGTTTCTTCATGACTCAGTCTTGGTAGATTGTTTCTAGGAATTTATCTTACTTTATGTCACCTATTTTTTCTATATGATCATAGTAGTCTGTTGCTGCTGCTGCTGCTGCTAAGTCGCTTCAGTTGTGTCCGACTCTGTGTGATCCCATAGACCGCAGCCCACCAGGCTCCCCTATACCTGGGATTCTCCAGGCAAGAACACTGGAGTGGGTTGCCATTTCCTTCTCCAATGCATGAAAGTGAAAGTGAAGTCGCTCAGTCGTGTCCGACTCTTCGAGACCCCATGGACTGCAGCCTACCAGGCTCCTCTGTCCATGGGATTTTCCAGGCAAGAGTACTGGAGTGGGGTGCCATCGCCTTCTCCGAGTAGTCTCTTAGATCCTTTTTATTTCTATGATATCAGTTTTAATATTTCTTTCAATTATAATTTCAATTATTTGTGTCCTCTTTTTTTTTTTTTCTTGATAAGTCTTGGTAAAAGTTTGTCAATTTTGTTTCAAAAAAACTCATTCTTCGTTTATTCATCTTTTCTATTTTTCTATTCTCTATTTCTGCTTTGATCTTTGTAATTCTCCTTCTGCTAACTTCTTTGTTTTCCTTTTTCTAATTCCTTGAGTTGTAAAGTTATGTTTATGTAAAATTTTTATTTTTTTTTTTAGATACGTATTTATCACTATAAGTGTTTCTTTTAGAACTACTTTTGTTACACCCTCCAAACTTTGGTATGTTTTAACTTTTGTCTCAAGATATTTTTTGACAATAGAATCTTGAGTCAGCTCTCCCATCTGATTTTAATCTACTTAAAGAAGGAAATGGTAACCCACTCCAGTATTCTTGCCCGGAGAATCCCATGGGCGGAGGAGCTGGGTGGGCTACATACAGTCCACGGGGTCGCAAAGACTCAGACACGACTGAGTGACTTCACTTTACTTCATAGAGGATTCCTAAGAATTCTCAACTTAGTGTTCCAAGGAAAAGAAGTACAATAGTTCAGACAAAGTAGCAGTTTAAAAAAATAAGAATAAATAAATTTAAGGATTAGAAAGTTGAAGTTGCATAGTTATGCTAGTTGATGACAGTGCAATTAAAAGGTGATGTCCACAGATGATAAAGGGAGGTTTTTCCTTCTTGTCTGTCTCTGAAAATAAGCCCATGTGTTTTAGGGCATGCAGAGACTTCTTAGGTGGATAATTTGGGAAAGCTGGTAATACTTGTTGGCGATGGGACTGAGTGTCTTTTGCAGTATATAGTCATATTATCTTGGTAATAGGTAAGAACATGTATCAGAGTTGAAGCTCTCAGATGAATAAGCTATCCTGTTAGTAACTAAAAACTAGTAAGCTTTTGGGTCTCAGAGGGAGGAACCAGTAATTATAAAGGTTAGTGATAAAATAGTCTTCCTGGGAAAACTGTTTTTTTGTTTTGTGTTAGTTACTCAGTCGTGTCTGATTCTTTGCAACCCCATGGACTGTAGCCTGTCAGGCTCCTCTGTCCATGGAATTCTCCAGGCAAGAATACTGGAGTGGGTTGCCATTCCTTTCTCCGGGGGATCTTCCCAACCCAGGTATCCAACCCATGTCTCCTTCATTGCAGGCAATTCTTTACTGTCTGAGCTACCAGGGAAGCTCTAATTTTTTTTTTTTTTTTTTTGCTCTAAATACTAAATAGTTGCTATTGTTTGGTGTATATATATGTATATACATGCATACATACATTTATGACATAGTATATATATATACACATATTTATGTTTAAATAAAAATATAGATGAATATATACTAACAAGCATGTATTTCTTAAAATACATATGTATTATATGTGAAAAATTCAAATTAGTTCATATTAGTTTTTATCCATTAATCAAATTCTATTCTTCATGGAAGTTAATACACATAATTCCAACTATGGAGTACTAAATAGCCTACATTTACACAGTAGATTCAAAATGAGAATAATAGCGCATTTATTCATTTGTGGAAGTCACTCTTTTGAGGTACTTCTTCTTTTGTGACCTTTGTTTAACTTCACAAGGAAAAAAAATCATCCTTTTTGGTTTTACCTAATCAATGAAAAATGCTGCAGCAAAACGTAAGAATATCTGAAAATATTTTGTCAAACTGGGGCTAATGCTCAATATAAAGCTGTGTGCAAATAAAGGTATGTTTTGAATATTTCAGTGTTTAAAGTATCATCTGATCCATTTTGAAAGGCAGATGCAAGAGGATCAGCTTCAATTTTAGTTTCTGCATATATATTTGTTTGTTTCTAAGATATCTTTTTTCTGGCATGAAATTTTAGATGATATTAACCAGCCACAAAACTATTTGTCAATAGCCAGACTTAATCTTGAATAATGCACTGTGAGACACAGGTTTTAAATGGTTTCTTGAGCACTGATGCACAGAAATCATCCAGAGTACCATTAGCTATACAAGGTAGCATATAAGGAAAAGAAAATTTGCTCAGATAAAAAACACAATCAAAAAGCATAGTTGCAAAAAAAGTTCATGTCAGTCTTTGGATGCTTTATTTATATCAAGCATGTATACTTGTTCTAAAGCAAATAATCAAAGGAATGCCAAAGTTCACTCTTATTCAGCCATTTTATCTTTTGCAGAATAAGAAAATCTTTAGAAGCTTTTAATCAGATAAATACAAATTCATTATACATTTTCTGCTGAATCTATTTTCATAGAAGTTTTTCAATTAAGATATTTGAAAACTGCTAGAAGTAACTTCTAGAAAGCATATGCATGGAAAATACTTCAATTTCATGAATTTATTGTCCAACAGAATTTTTAGAAACACCAAACTTAGTTCCATGTTTGAGACTTTTCCTCACCATCTGTGTATCTATTGTTTCATATGGAAATAAATCTTTTAGAAATAAAATTTATAAAACATACATTTCAATCAATCATGAGACAGCACAGAAAAACTATTCTGGCTATATTTTCTGTTGAACATGGATGTGCAAATAAAATTAGTTTTGAAAATGCCATTTACAAATTTGCAGAAATTAAGTTGTAAAAAAAATTTCTATGCATTATCACAACAGGCCAATTTATAGATACGTCTTCCACCTTTTGCAAAAAGAAATGTTAAGTTTTTCTTGTAACAGTAAGCTTCATTTTGTCCATGTTTCTTTTCATAAATTACTGGTTTTATTATGTATATAAACTTGTGCATAAGACTATCACTGTCTACATTTCTGTGCACTATTATAATCACTCCATTATTATTGTTAAAGTTTTTTTTTAGGGTTTTTTATGCTTGTTTGTTTCCTTTTAGGAACAAAATATGTTACATATGCCAATGGTTGTAGGGCCTTCAGGAAACAAATCATCTTCTTGTTTTCCTAGAATTGAACTTCTTTAACAGAAAAATGATTGATTACACAAACAGGTTGTGATCTCAGAAAAGTTGGCACTCAAAAGCTGTAATTCTCAGCTAGTATCAGGCATCTACAAAGTTAAAAAAAAATTGATCATTGACCTAGGAAAATTTTGAATAGCTTTTGAATAATCTTTTAGGATTATATATTTCTTTGGAGGTTATATCAGTTCAGTTCAATTCAATTGCTCAGTCGTGTCCGACTCTTTGCAACCCCATGAACTGCAGCACGCCAGGCCTCCCTGTCCATCACCAACTCCTGGAGTCCACCCAAACCCATGGGGGTATATATATATATATATATATATATATGTGTGTGTGTGTGTGTGTGTGTATGTGTATATATATATATATATATATATATATATATATATATATACTATTTCAAATAATGAATTTTTTCTTGGCGGAATTTCAACTTCTCTTTTGAGTCTTTGCTTTTTTTCTAAAATAAAAGTATTTAACAAAAAGTTAGTAGTATAACCTGCTCATTTTTTGAGGTTAGCAATGGGTTGTTTAGTATACTATAGCGTCATAGGGCTTCCTAGGTGGTGCTAGTTGTAAAGAACCCACCTGCAAATCAGGAGACCCAGGAGATGCAGTTCGATCCCTGAGTCGGGAAGATAGATGATCTGGAGGAGGCCATAGCAACCCACTCCAGCATCATGGCCTGGAAAATCCCATGGACAGAGGAGCCTGGAGGGCTACAGTCCATAGGGTCACATAAAGTTGGACATGATTGAAGCAACTTAATACACAGACAAAGAGTCATAAGAGAATGTTAAATTCTTAGATCTTGATTAGGGACTTGATAGAATAAAAGCTAGTTTCAGTAAATGCTGGAGGCATTTCACTCCAAGAATATTGTTGATTCTCTTTGGAAGAGGCAAATACTGATCCAAGTGAGAACTAAGGAAAAGCAAAAGTCTTACCAGTCCACCAAAAGTGTGTGGGTATGAGAACCACTGAAGAGAGAGTTGTATTTGCTTCAGATCAGATCAGATCAGTTGCTCAGTTGTGTCCGACTCTTTGCGACCCCATGAATCGCAGCACGGCCATGCCTCCCTGTCCATCACCAACTCCCGGAGTTCACTCAGACTCACGTCCATCGAGTCAGTGATGCCATCCAGCCATCTCATCCTCTGTCGTCCCCTTCTCTTCCTGCCCCCAATCCTTCCCAGCATCAGAGTCTTTTCCAATGAGTCAACTCTTTGCATGAGGTGGCCAAAGTACTGGAGTTTCAGCTTTAGCATCATTCCTTCCAAAGAAATCCCAGGGCTGATCTCCTTCAGAATGGACTGTATTTTCTTAGGACCCACCAAAACATGAAAGATTTCAAGCTTGTTCATAGCTCAGAAACCTGTCTACTGTTTTGACAGGCCACATAGGTGTGTTGCTTTAATGGAAAGCATTATAAGTCCCCATTTTTATGAAATCTTTCACAATAGGAGCAGTCCTTTCTGTTGGGGTTCAGTTGATGTACTAATAATTCATGTATGAAAGAGTCCTCGTGTATTTGTAGAAAGAATCTGTGATGTTGTTGATTTCACTGAGTCTATGGTTTCACGTTGATATCTCCATTGAAGTTTCTCCCTATCACATTTTCTAGAGAGGTATTACAGAGAAGAAACTTATGCTGGTGAGTTAGAGGGACAAGAGTTAAAGTTGCAGGTTTTTTTAGGGGAGAGTTTTAGGGGCATTTTAATCTTTACCATCTGAAGTATTCTTCTGACTCACAGGAAGTGGTACAAAGAATGATAAGAAAATTTGTTATTGTAAGAGAATCAGTGGACTTGAGAACTACAGTCCTGCTTAGAATGCATTCATATTCCATCAGGATTAGGAGTTGTTACTACTATTTTTTTTTAAACCTAACTAGAAAGAGTCAATTTTCCTTTAGCTTTTTTTATTGATAGTGTCAGCAAGTTTTCCTATAAAAGCTTTGTTATGTGTTGTCCCTTAAGGGTAGGGTTCCAAAAGCTGATCTATTATGTTGCTTTATTTTTGTGGCCATTATTTTATTTTGAGCTGTATTTTAAAAATTAATATAAAGTCTCTTGCTATTAGCCTATCATTTGTTTACATTCCAGAACTGTTCTGTTAGTGAGCTATTAACCAAAGTGTGGAAAGGGCCACTAAATATCATCACAGGCTATCCCTAAAGACTGTCTCAAGGTTATGATGAATTCTGTTGACTTGACCTTTTGCCATTTGCAGGACTGAATTCATTTCCATTCTGTTTTTAACAACAACAACAACAAAATGCAGTAGAGTTCCTTAAAGTTGTTCTACTTAATATCCTCTGAGATGTCCTAATTCAGTAAAACTTACTTACCTTCAACTGTTGTCAGTTATTTACTATTGCTACGTTGAAAGGTCTCATTGGCTGTGTTAAGTATCCCAACTGAATTTTGTTGAAAACATTACCTGCTAAAGCCCTGGGATCAAAGACCATTAAGGACATGCCTGTAATTTAACAAATGTGATTCATCAATTCACTGTAGCAAAGAACACACCAGAGGAAATATGGAGTATCTTAGTAACTGACTTGAGGCCAGTACAGTTGATTTACTGGTTTATCTTACTAACTTTGTTTTCCTAGGAAGTAGGAGGAACCAAAACAGAGTAAGAGTTTTTTACTGGAGAAGCAGTAACTAATCATGTTAAATCAAAAAGAGATGATTTGTTTTTCTGTGGCTATGTAATGTAGTTGCAGTTGTCCATGTTTAGATAAGATTGTGGTATGATATTGTTTTTATCTTGCTTTGTCATGGTCATTGAGTAATCTTGTCTGATATTATTGAATGCTTAATTTTTTTCTGTTCATAGTGAGTACAACTGTTGGTTTAGCTGTCAACTGAATGGAAATTATTTTCCAGTCTCACCACAGATCCCTGCTGGTCAAATGCTGTGAATATAATTCCATCTTACTGAAGTTATATGGCCCATGTTGACTCTGATTATTATTACCAGCTGTGCTGTGCCACTTGGGGTTTGAAATATTCTCTTCTGAAATCACAGAAATGAGCCCATTTAGTCTCCCCCATGGTAATTGCTGTTGTTTTTCAGTTGCTCGGTTGTGTCCTACTTGTTGTGACCCCAAGGACTGCAGCACACCAGGCTTCCCTGTCCTTCATCATTGCCCTTAATTTGCTCAAACAATTGTCCAATGAGTCAATGTACCATCCAAACATCTCATCCTCTGTTGTCCCATTCTCCTCCTGCCTTGAATCTTTCCCAGCATCAGGATCTTTTCCAATTAGTTGGCTTTTTGACTCAGGTGGCCAAAATTTTGGAGCTTTAGTTTCAGCATCAGACCTTCCAGTGAATATACAGGGTTGATTTCCATTGGATTGACTGCTTTGATCTCCTTGCTGTCCAAAGAACTCTCAAGAATCTTCGCCAGCACATCTTTCCTAAATTATAAGCTCCTGTCACAGCTTCCCAAAATGCAGATGTTTTATTCATTACCTCAATAAATATATTAATGACTTGGTAAAAGGAATGTTTTCCATGTCCTCCCAAGGGGTATAGTTGAGTTCAGTTCAGTCACTCAGTCGTGTCTGACTCTTTGCAACCCCATGAATCACAGCATGCCAGGCCTCCCTGTCCATCACCAACTCCTGGAGTTCACCCAAACTCCTGAGCATCGAGTCAGTGATACCATCCAGCCATCTTGCCTCTGTCGTGCCCTTCTCCTCCTGCCCCCAATCCCTTCCAGCATCAGGGTCTTTTCCAATGAGTCAGCTCTCTGCATGAGGTGGCCAAAATATTGGAGTTTCAGCCTCAGCATCAGTCCTTCCAATGAACAACCAGGACTGGTCTCCTTTAGAATGGATTGGTTGCATCTCCTTGCAGTTCAAGGGACTCTCAAGAGTCTTCTCCAACACCACAGTTCAAAAGCATCAATTCTTCGGCACTCAGCTTTCTTCACAGTTCAATTCTCACATCCATGCATGACCACTGGAAAAACCATAGCCTTGACTAGACTGACCTTTGTTGGCAGAGTAATATCTTTGCTTTTTAATATGCTGTCTAGGTTGGTCATAATGTTCCTTCCAAGGAGTAAGTGTCTTTTAATTTCATGGCTGCAGTCACCATCTGCAGTGATTTTGGAGCCCAAAATTAAAGTCTGCCACTATTTCCCCATCTGTTTCCCATGAAGTGATGGGACCAGATGTCATGATCTTCGTTTTCTGAATGTTGAGCTTTAAGCCAACTTGTTCACTCTCCTCTTTCACTTTCATCAAGAGCCTTTTTAGTTCCTCTTCACTTTCTGCCATAAGAGTGGTGTCATCTGCATATCTGAGGTTATTGATATTTCTCCCAGCAATCTTGATTCCAGCTTGTGCTTCTTCCAGCACAGCGTTTCTCATGATGTACTCTGCATAGAAGTTAAATAAGCAGGGTGACAATATACAGCCTTGACGTATTCCTTTTCCCATTTGGAACCAGTCTGTTGTTCCATGTCCAGTTCTAACTGTTGCTTCCTGACCTGCATACAAATTTCTCAAGAGGCAGATCAGGTGGTCTGGTATTCCCATCTCTTTCAGAATTTTCCACAGTTTATTGTGATCCACAAAATCAAAGGCTTTGGCGTAGTCAATAAAGCAGAAATAGATGTTTTTCTGGAACTCTCTTATTTTTTCCATGATCCAGTGGATATTGGCAATTTGATCTCTGGTTCCTCTGCCTTTTCTAAAATCAACTTGAACATCTGGAAGTTCACGGTTCACATATTGCTAAAGGCTGGCTTGGAGAATTTTGAGCATTACCTTACTAGCATGTGAGATGAGTGCAATTGTGTGGTAGTTTAAGCATTCTTTGGCATTGCCTTTCTTTGGGATTGGAATGGAAACTGACCCCAAAAAGATGTTCTTTTCATTATAGGGGACTGGAATGCAAAAGTAAGAAGTCTTTCAGGAAGAAAAGTTTCTTCTTCCCAGGAAGAAACACCTGGAGTAACATGCAAATTTGGCCTTGGAGTATGAAATGAAGCAGGGCAAAAGCTAATAGAGTTTTTCCAAGAGAACGCACTGGTCATAGCAAACACCCTCTTCCAACAACACAAGTGAAGACTCTACACATGGACATCACCAGATGGTCAACACTGAAATCAGATTGATTATATTCTTTGCAGCCAAAGATGGAGAAGCTCTATACAGTCAGCAAAAAAAGACCAGGAGCTGACTGTGGCTCAGATCATGAACTCCTTATTGCCAAATTCAGACTTAAATTAAAGAAAGTAGGAAAAATCACTAGACCATTCAAGTATGACCTAAATCAAATCACTTATGATTATACAGTGGAAGTGAGAAATAGATTTAAGGGAATAGATCTGATAGACAGAGTGCCTAATGAACTATGGACGGAGGTTCATGACATTGTACAGGAGACAGGGATCAAGACCATCCCCATGGAAAAGAAATGCAAAAAATCAAAATGGCTGTCTGTGGAGGCCTTGCAAACATCTGTGAAAAGAAGAGAAGTGAAAAGCAAAGGAGAAAAGGAAAGACATAAGCATCTGAATGCAGAGTTCCAAAGAATAGCAAGAAGAGATAAGAAAGCTTTCCTCAGCGATCAATGCAAGGAAATAGAGGAAAACAACAGAATGGGAAAGACTAGAGATCTCTTCAAGAAAATTAGAGATACCAAGGGAACATTTCATGCAAATATGGGCTCGACAAAGGACAGAAATGGTATGGACCTAACAGAAGCAGAAGATATTAAGAAGAGGTGGCAAGAATACACAAGAACTGTACAAAAAATATCTTCACAACCCAGATAATCACAATGATGTGATCACTGACCTAGAGGCAGACATCCTGGAATGTGAAGTCAAGTGGGCCTTAGAAAGCATCACTATGAACAAAGCTAGTGGAGGTGATGGAATTCCAGTTGAGCTATTTCAAATCCTGAAAGGGTATAGTTAGGAGTGGCTAATTAGTACAAATACAATAGCATAGTCAATGACTTCTTGTATTCTTGAGCCTTCAGATTTTTTCACACAGCTTACACCAAAATAGTACATTGATTCTTACCAACTTAAAGTCAGATTATAATTAGCCACCTAGCAGATTACTTAAGATGCTGTTAATGTATGAGCCCATATTCAGTTCTGTTCAGTTGCTCAGTCATGTCCGACTCTTTGCAACGCCATGAATCACAGCACACCAGGCCTCCCTGTCCATCACCAACTCCCAGAGTTCACTCAAATTCATGTCCATCAAGTTGGTGATGCTATCCAGCCATCTCATCCTCTGTCATCCCCTTCTCCTCCTGCCCCCAATCCCTCTCAGCATCAAGGTCTTTTCCAATGAGTCAACTCTTCACATGAGGTGGCCAAAATATTGGAGTTTCAGCTTCAGCATCAGTCCCTCCAATGAACACCCAGGACTGGTCTCCTTTAGGATGGACTGATTGGATCTCCTTTCAGTCCAAGGGACTCTCAAAAGTCTTCTCCAACACCACAGTTCAAAAGCATCAATTCTTCGGCGCTCAGCTTTCTTCACAGTCCAACTCTCAGATCCATACATGACCATCCTAAATCCGAAGCCAAGTCAAAATTATATTTTTTCCTTTTGCTAATACTCTTAGAAATGACTGCAATACAAGCTCTTCAGACCCCTAATGACACATATTAATAAGTTCCATAAGCATTTCTATGTTGAGGCTGTCTATTCCCCATTTTGAGCTTGTACTTCCCTATTTTAGGTTGAGATATTCTTTTGCATGCTGGGACTTTTGCTATGAGTCTAGAAATAGTATCAAGAGTAGATTTGGGTCTTTATGAGTATCTGAATCCCTTTGATAGGGAAATGAACTTGGTAAAGCTTAAGAAGATTTTTATATGGCAGAAAACTAACCTGTTCAAAATAGGTAATATGAACTGCTTCCACTGATAAGGCAGGTTGAAAGGGATTCAGAGTTCTTATGCTAATGCATGTAATTCCAAATACTCCCATAATAATTCTCCTTTATTACTAGGTCATTTACCTTAGAGCAAAAGATCTGGAGATGTTAACATTTTAACTTCACAGTAATTAACCCAGGCTCTCGATTTGATCTTTTAACTATAGGAGGCAAGAGACACCTTGAATATGTCATTCAAGGCTTCTTATTTTTCACTTTTATTTTGGAGTCAGAAATTCATAGTCTGAAATTTCTTCTCAATTTATCTTTTCTTCATGTGCATTCATAGTTTTAATCAAAAGAACCATCTGACAGTTCAATTCATACAATCTGTTTCAGTTCAGCTCAGTCACTCAGTCATGTCTGACTCTGCCACCCCATGAACTGCAGCATGCCAAGCCTCCTTGTCCATCACCAACTTCCGGAGTCCAGCCAAACCCATGTCCATTGTGTCAGTGATGCCATCCAACCATCTCATCCTCTCTCATCCCCTTCTCCTCCTGCCCTCAATCTTTCCCAGCATCAGGGTCTTTTCAAATGAGTCAGTTCAGCTTCAACATCAGTCCCTCCAATGAACACACAGGACTGATCTTAAGGATGGACTGGTTGGATCTCCTTACAGTCCAAGGGACTCTCAAGAGTCTTCTCCAACACCACAGTTCAAAAGTATCAATTCTTCACTGCTCAGCCTTCTTTATAGTCCACCTCTCTCATCCGTATATGACCACTGGAAAAACTATAGCCTTGCCTAGATGGACCTTTGTTGGCAAAGTAATGTTTCTGCTTTTTAATATGCTGTTTAGGTTGGTCATAATTTTCCTTCCAAGGAGCAAGTGTCTTTTAATTTCATTGCAGTCACCATCTGCAGTGATTTTGGAGCCCAGAAAAATAAAGTCAGCCACTGTTTCCCCATCTATTTACCATGAAGTGATGGGACCAGATGACATGATCTTCGTTTTCTGAATGTTGAGCTTTAAGCCAAATTTTTCACTCTCCTCTTTTACTTTCATCAAGAGGCTCTTTAGTTCTTCTTCACTCTCTGCCATAAGGGTGGTGTCATCTGCATATCTGAGGTTATTGATATTTCTCCCAGCAATCTTGATTCCAGCTTGTGCTTCCTCCAGCTCAGTGTTTCTCATGATGTACTCTGCATATAAGTTAAATAAGCAGAGTGACAATAATCTGTTTAACCCATAACAACTAAGAGCCACAGATCCTTGACCTCCAAAGGCTGTTTCCTCCGTCTGTACTTTATTCCGTGACACTACTGTTGATAATTTGAATAATTCTTCTGCAATAGATGATTAATGCTAATTTCCTTCCCTGGAAGTGAAACATCCTGAGGCTCTTCAAACATATAAGCTGAAATATATTTCAGCATTTATTTTGAGAAGGTAACCTTTATAGTCATTAAAAGAAAAGAATGAATAACAACAAGAAATTTAAATGTAAAGCATACATTAAAAGGTAATAAACTCTGTATATCAATTACTTCATTAAAAGTGCCTGTAGTTCTCCTCTGTATTCATCTCTCTAAAGAATGAGATCCTCAGATTGGTGTAAATGCAAATCAAGCTCTGTATCATTCATAAGAAGAAAAATAAAGGAAAAAAGAGAAAACAGTTATGTTAAAAACAAATGAAAAAACAGAAAATTCAACAAACAAAAACACTGGAATCAAAAATACAATATAGATTTCATGGACAAAAATACTAAATAAAAACTAAGCAAGAAAAGATGTAGAGGTTGAAAAATTATTAAGGAAGAAGCTGGAACACACTTAGTATCTATGAACAAAGCAAAATGGCACCTAAATTTGTATAGCAAACTCCTAGAAATAGAGGATTTTAATTAACTTCATGCAACATAATGATAATCAGAAAATTATAATGGAAAAATATTTATACATCTTTCAGACTCTATGTTAAAACAGAATGAAAACAGACAAGAAATGTAGAGGCATGTATATGCATAACATTTAACTCTCTCAGAATAATTTTTTGTGTTCATGGATGGTTTATAAAAATTATATATTTGTCAAGAAGAAGTTGTTAATAAAGTACTCCAAATAGCAATTTATAGGCTATGTGTATATATATCCTGATTGTGATAGAATTATGCTATAATACAAATAATAGTAATACTACACACAAATTATTTTCATATAAAATTAGTTTTTCAAAAGTAACCACTTATCAGAAAAAAATTATACATTACTTTATGGAAATTAGGAAATATCACCAATGGGAAAATTAGAACTAAATTGTCAAATTGTCTAGAAAGTAATAAAATGGAAAACATTTCATAAGAAAACCTAATGGAAAATACTAAGTCTTTTTCTAGAGGAAATACAAATATTTATATGTCTTCAACAATTTTAATAAACAATAAATGAACTGCTACTATTAACAGTAAGTGATTAGCAACCACAAATTAAGGATTTTTGGGTGAAACTTAATGAACCAGAAAAATAATTATTCAACAAAATCATTCATTTACTCAGCAAATGTTTTTAGAGTGCTGACTATATGCTAGACATTCTTCTGGGCTTTGGAAAATAGCTTTGAAGAGAAAAAAGAAAAACTCAACCCTCATACAGTTTACACATTTTAGAGAGTAATGATTGGTTCATTAAACATCAATAATTGTTTTGTAGAAGTTGAATAGGAAAAATAACTAGGAAGAATAAGGTTAGAATCGGAAAAAAAAAAAGGTCAGTGAATGTCTCAAGAGGTGGAATACATTGGAGTAAAATCAAACTATTTGGAAAGAGCCATACAACTGTTTGGAGTAAGTCCATTCCATCAATCAACAGTGTTTTAAAGAATAGCTAATAGAAAGCTAATTCTTTAAAAATACCTTTAAATTTTCAAGTAATGTCTTTTTTTGTTTGTTTGTTTTTATCTCTGTCTTTTTTTTTTTTACTTTACAATACTGTATTGATTTTGCCATACATCAACATGAATCCACCACGGGTGTACCCACCTCCCTCCCCATACCATCCCTCTGGGTCATCCCAGTGCACCAGCCCCAAGCTTCCTGTATCCTGCATCGAACCTGGTCTGGTGATTCGTTTCTTATATGATATTATACATGTTTCAATGCCATTATCAAAATTTTGAAATTAAAAACAAAACTGCACATAATCAGATTTAGGAAAAATACTGTATAGTCATTCATAATGAAAGTATGAAAACATTTATAAAATGATGTACATATTCATGGCCATAAATTCAAAATAGGTGATTTTTTTTGGAAAACACAAATTACTTACATTGTTACTATAAGAATAGACAATGAGAAAACAATATACAGAAAGTATTATAAAGCTGAAGTACTACCAGTATTTTAGAAAGTGAAAATTGCTTATTCATTTGAAAATCCAAGAATAATCCACTTAAATATGATAATTTTATTAAAATCAATTTGAGTATAGATTATTCATACAAAATTATACAGGTTTTTCTATTTAAATTAGTATTTAAAACACTAATTTATAAATACTAATTTAAATAGTAAATTTATAAATACTAATTTAAATAGCCACCTTCCCTAGTGGCTCCGATGGTAAAAGAATATGCCTGCAATGCAGGAGACCCAGGTTTGATCCCTGGGTCAGGAAGATCCCCTGGGGAAGGGAATGGCTACCCACTCCAGTATTCTTACCTGGAAAATTGCATGGACAGAGCAGCCTGACAGGCTACAGTTTCATGAGGACACATAGAGTCAGACATGACTGAGCGACTAGCACACATGTTTATAAATTAATACAAATGTTTAAAATTCAGAAAATTATACAAAATTTAAATAGAGCATAGCTTAGTGAAGGTAGAGAGTAAAATAATCTATAAGGCTTAATTTTTAGGTTTTTCTACTTGCATTTTTAAATGTTTTATATGAGAATTGTATAATTGAGAATGATAATAGTTTTAAAGGAAAAGCAAAGACCTATAAGCTAATGCAAATTCAAATTGCAGAAATGATCCAGAGAAGTTTGCCAAATATATCTAGCAAAAAATACCATGCAACCTTATGCTTTTAAGTATACATATGATAAAGAAATTGCTGTTTAATTGAAAACTACTGGCATAAATATTCCAACTTAAGGCTGGTTTGAAAGAAAGCTCATTTCTGTCCAAATGAGCAAGATGAGCAATTAAATGCTGGGCATGACTCAGGAATAACTGCTTAGCATATGCTGTGATCACATAAAAGTTTCATTTGTACAATAACAAATGAAAGCATTACTGTTGCCATTATGATAATATATCAGTTCAGAGCTTAGTGAAATATTTTGTCCTTCCTGTTTGTCTTTTATCAAATACTTTGCAAATTATTTTATTTAACGTTAAAGTTTTATAAACAGTAGTGGTCGACCACTGAAGAGAATTTTAAACAGTCTAAGTGATTGTGAATATATCAAGCTAATTATCAAATGAAAAACCAAACTTCACAAGCAGTGTTGTTTTTCAAATGACTTTGTTCCTATGAACATCAATGTACAAATTAGATCAAGATCAGAAAGTATCAAAATGCCACAGGACGATAGTAAAGTAACATTATTACATGGCTAATACTGAATAATATAATTTTTACAAGTAATATCTGAATCTAGCAATAGTCACGTAGTTTATCATTTGTTATTTAAGATTTATATTTGTTGCTATAACACAAAAATTATAAACAAAAATTGTAGAAGATAGAAATTTCATTTTCCTCACTTTCCTATATAACAAAGTGAAAGTGAAAGTCGCTCAATTGCGTCCGACTCTTTGCAACCCCGTGGACTATACAGTGAGTGAAATTCTCTAGGCCAGAATACGGGAGTGGGTAGCCTTTCCATTCTCCAGGGGATCTTCCCAACCCAGGGACTGAACCCACATGTGGGAGACCTGTATAACAAGAAGTAGAATAAATCCATTATGATAAGTGATTATTCATGATGCATTCCAAGTCTTCCAGTTTGTAGTTCTTCCCTCCCTAAAGTGCTGCTCAGATTCACATAGTTAATCATGTCTTTAATAAAGGAAAAAAAGGGGGAATGTGGAGGAGGAGGAGTGTGTGCTTGTTCTTGTTAAAGGCACAACGGAAATTACATAAATCTTTTTTCCCCTCATCTCCTGCTAGTACAAGGTAGTTAAAGAGATTAGTTATAACACAGCTTCTGAAGAAACTGAGAATATAGCTAAAGGCTGTGGTTTTAGGTAGCTAACTACTTTCAGGGCTTTTATTACTAAAAAGTGGTAGAAGGGATATTAAAGATAATGTAGTCTTCCAAAAATTTTTGTAAAAAAAAATTGTTTCACATCACAAAACAGAAAACAGTACTGCACTACTGGGATTATAACAAGTAAGTTAAATTAGCAGTCATACAAAAAAAAAAACACAATTAGAATAGCTGTCAAAATAGAATTTAATAATACAGATAAAATGTACATACAAATGAACTCTTTCTTTCTCCCTAGCTATTGCTTTGCCCTCCTTATTTCCCAAGGATTTTAATCTAAATATTTTTAATTCAGTGTTCTGCTGAGATAAATAGGCAGATAATACTATATAAAAGATAGATTTGTTGCTTTACAATGGGGAAACTTTCATGCTTCCTTTCTCTTTTTAATCAAAAAAGATAACCTACCTTTATAGTTGAATACTTCAATTTAGAACATAACTCAATAAACTATTTATCCTGAAGAAAGGACTGTGTGTCTGTTGCATTCTATGTAGCCAATCTAGCTTTCTTTTGACAGGTATTTGTATGGCATACATTTTTGCAACCTTTTTCTTTGAACATGCTGTGTACTGTGCTTAGTTGCTCAGTGGTGTCCAATTCTTTACGACCCCATGGTCTGGAAAACATATCTGTAACCTTATATCTGGTTGATGATTCAGTTTTCACTCTTCTCTGTGCTTTCCTTGTTTTCTTACTTCCTCCCCCTCCTTCTCTTCCTCCTCCTCCACAACCTAATCTTGATCTTTCTATGGTTCAGCCTGGCAATCTCTGCCATTTAACTGTACATGGACCTTTATATTTAATGTAGTTATTGATATGGTTGGCTTTAAGTCTGCCAATTTGTTATTTGCTTTCTGTATGTTCCCCATCTTTTTGTTCCTTCTCCATGTCGTGTCTCCATAGTTTCTTGAGATTTTTATTTAATATCATGTTTTCAGTGAGACTTACTCCATATTTAGATGCATATCTGATGTGTTTACAAGTGGAAGTGAATGAAGTGTCTTCTTACTCTGCCAGCTCAATCTCCCTCTACAGTGTTTCTTTAACATAGCAATATACCTTCCTTATATAAGTATTCTTTGGTTCTTCCCTCTCATCCTTTGTCTGTTTAGTAATTTTACCTCTGAAGGTGTCATCATTTTTGCTTTAAAGAATCAATTATTTTTTCGAGAAATATTTAGAGGGAAAAGTTATATTTATTCACGTTTACTAACTCCATTCAGTTCAGTTCAGTTCAGTTCAGTCGCTCAGTCATGTCCGATTATTTGTGACCCCATGAATCGCAGCATGCCAGGCCTCCCTGTCCATCACCAACTCCCGGAGTTCACTCAAACCCACGTCCATCGAGTCAGTGATGCCATCCAGCCATCTCATCCTCTGTCGTCCCCTTTACTCCTGCCCCCAGTCCCTCCCAGCATCAGAGTCTTTTCCAATGAGTCAACTCTTCACATAAAGTGGCCAATGTACTGGAGTTTCAGCTTTAGCATCAGTCCTTCCAAAGAACATCCAGGGCTGATCTCCTTCAGAATGGACTGGTTGGATCTCCTTGCAGTCCAAGGGACTCTCAGGAGTCTTCTCCAACACCACGGTTCAAAAGCATCAATTCTTCGGCCCTCAGCTTTCTTCACAGTCCAACTCTCACATCCATACATGACCACTGGAAAAACCATAGCCTTGACTGGACGGACCTTTGTTGGCAAAGTAATGTCTCTGCTTTTCAATATGCTGTCTAGGTTGGTCATAACTTTCCTTCCAAGGAGTAAGCGTCTTTTAATTTCATGGCTGCAGTCACCATCTGCAGTTATTTTGGAGCCCAAAAAATAAAGTCTGACACTGTTTCCACTGTTTCCCCATCTATTTCCCATGAAGTGATGGGACCGGATGCCACGATCTTAGTTTTCTGAATGTTGAGCTTTAAGCCAACTTGATCACTCTCCTCTTTCACTTTCATTAAGAGGCTCTTTAGCTCCTCTTCACTTTCTGCCATAAGGGTGGTGTCATCTGCATATCTGAGGTTATTGATATTTGTCCCGGCAATCTTGATTCCAGCTTGTGCTTCTTCCAGCCCAGAGTTTCTCATGATGTACTCTTCATATAAGTTAAATAAGCTGGGTGACAATATACAGCCTTGATGTACTCCTTTTCCTATTTGGACCCAGTCTGTTGTTCCATGTCCAGTTCTGTTACTTTCTGACCTGCATATAGGTTTCTCAAGAAGCAGGTCAAGTGGTCTGGTATTCCCATCTCTTTCAGAATTTTCCACAGTTTATTGTGGCCCACACAATCAAAGGCTTTGGCATAGACAATAAAGTCATCAGTCATACTATAATGAAGACTAACTTCATTACTCTTCATTATAGTATGATTGCTGAGTTTTCACCTTGTCTCATTTTATTTCATTCTGAAAAACTTTGTTTAAAAACTTTTTAGTATGTAGATGATAAATTCTTTAATTTTGTTTTTTGTTTTTGACTCTTCTGTTTGAAATAGTATTTTTATTTATTTTGTGCAAAATAATTTTACTGGCTATATAATTGGAAATTGAAGAACTGTCCCATCTCTCTTTCCTCAACACTTTAAATATTTTTGTTGCTGCTTAGTGTGGGGTGGGGGGAGGGATTCCTGTGTCTTAATTTCATTCCAACAAGAGTTTGATCATATCTATCTTTGTTTGCTAGTATTCACTGTGCCTTTTATTCCCCATCTGACTTTTTATAAGACATCTCTCTTTTCCATGTCTTTACTGTAGTATATATATATACTACAGAATATAATTTAGTATATAATTTAATTTGTTTTTCTCTTTATGTTACTTGAGATTTACTGATGATTTTAGGAAGTTTGGGTTTTCATCAAATTTGTACATGTATTCCAACATTTAAAATATATATATTAATATATTTAAACACAATTTATATATTAGTGAAAGTGAAAGGCATTCAGTTGTGTCTGACTCTTTGCAACTCCATGGACTGTAGCCTGCCAGGCTCCTCTGTCATGGAATTCTACAGGCAAGAATACTGGAGTAGGTAGCCATTCCCTTTTCCAGGGGATCTTCCCAACCCAGGGATTGAACCCATGTCTCCTGCATTGCAGACAGATTTTTTACCATCTGAGCCACCAGGGAAGCCCAATTTATATATTAAATGTGTGTTTATATATATATATAATATATATTATATATATATTATATATATATTATATATATATATAATGCTTTATACATATTTTATATAGATAAAGAATATACATATTATTTCATTTTCCCATTTCAAAGGCTCAATTTTACTTATGTTAGATATTTGTTATTGATTATTGTCACTAAAGTTTTATTTTTTAGTTCATTTTAAACTGTCTCTGCTATGTCCTCAAATTCACTGATCTGATGTTAATCTAATTTAAATGAAGGTTTCATCTGTGACAGTGTAATTTTTGACTCTAAAAATTCATTTGGTTCTTTTGCATGTGTTTGATTTTTCTCCTCATTATGCTTATATTTTTCTTTACATCCTTGAGCATATTTGTTATAGCTGTTTTTAAAATCTAATTTGTCATTTTCTTGTTTCTTTGCATGTGTAGTAATACAAAATTAGATCCTGATATTGTGAATACTATATTTTTGTGTCCCTGGATTTTGTCTTTTGCTTAAAAGGGCTAAAGTTTACTTCTGCAGGCAGTTAAGCATTTTATAATTGAGCTTTACCCATTGTAGACTTGTTTTTTAAAGTTTGGTTAGTGTATATCCATGGCTGAGTTTTAACTGGGGACAATTTAGTCCAATTACTATGGCATGAATCTTCTGTGGTCTCTATTCCATCTTTCAGTGAAATTTCTAGTATATATGGTGAAAACCTGAGTATCTTCTAGCCCTGTGTAAACTCTGAAATTGTTTAGCTTATTCCTTCCTGATAGTTATTTTCCTCAGTGTGTTAGTTTTACCCTGTGCAAGCACAGATTAATGTTCTTCAGTATTCTTTTAGGGGATTCCTTGGTGGCTCAGACAGTAAAGAGTCTGTCTGCAATGTGGGAGACCCGAGTTCGATCCCTGGGTCAGTAAGATCCTCTGAAGAAGGAAATGGCAAGCCACTCCAGTAATCTTGCCTGGAAAATCCCAAGGACAGAGAAGCCTGGCAGGCTACAGTCCATGGGGTCACAAAGAGTTGGACATGACTGAGCAACTTCATTTCACTTCACATTCTTTTAGATCTCTTCTTCATGTTAATTCCCTCTACTTAGGTACTCTGACCTGAAAAATGCCAGCTTTACTCTTTCAGTTGTACCCTCTGTTTTCTCAACTCAGAAACCCTTATATATTTTCTCTAAGACTCTTTCTCTATGCACTATAATCTGGAAAGTAACTTGAATTGGAAGGAAAGTGCCATTGTAAGGCTTATATTATTTAATTATAAATCAATTGTTTTCTATTTTTTGAGAGAACATTTTCTACAACTTGGAAATGAAGAAAATATGAGTCTAAGGTTATATTTTCTGAATTACAGACTAATTTTCTAATTTGAAAATAATTTACTATTGAAAATAATAAAGATACTTGTAGTACATAGCCAAAAATGAAGAAAAGAAAAAAAAAAAAAAGGGATAAATGTTAGCCAGGTAATACATTATTTTCTAGATTTTATATTGCCTTTTTTGAAATTTAATATTTGTGAGTTTATCTTTCACTTAGCTACATATTTTGCTTTTAATTTTGTAGCATAATATTGTATTAAGAATGTCATTAAATTATAATATTTAGTCCTGTTGTTCAGTTGCTTAGTTGTGTCCAACTCTTTACAACCCCATTGATTGCAGTATGTTAGGCTTCCCTGCCCTTCACCATCTTCCAGTTTGCTCAAACTCTTGTGCATTGAATCATTGATAATATCCAACCATCTCATCTTCAGTCATCCCCTTCTCCTCCTGCCTTCAGTCTTTTCCAGCATCATTGGTCTTTTTCTGTGTGTCAGCTCTTCACATCAAGTGGCCAAAGTATTGGAGTTTTAGCTTCAGCATCAGTCCTTCCAATGAATATTCAAAGTTGATTTCCTTTAGGATTGACTTGTTTGAACTCCTTGCTGTCCAGGAGACTCTCAAAAGTTTCCTCCAGCACCACAGTTCAAAGGCATCGGTTCTTTGGCACTCAGGCTTTTTTATTGACCAGCTCTCATATCTGTACGTGCCCATGGAAAAATGATAGCTTTGGCTAAATGGACCTTTGTAGGTCTTCTACACTTTTAATGCACTGTCTAGGTTTGTCATTGCTTTTCTTCCAAGGAGCAAGTGTTTTTCAATTTCATGATTGCAGTAACCATCCACAGTGATTTTGGAGCCCAAGAAAATAAAGTCTGTCATTATTTCTATTGTTGCCCCATCTATTTGCCATAAAGTGATGGGACTAGATGCCATGATCTTAGTTTTTTGAATGTTGAACTTTAAGCTAGGTTTTTCATTTTCCTCTTTCACTTTTATCAAGAGGCTCTTTAATTTCTCTTCACTTTCTAACATAAGGGTGTGTCATCTGTGTATATGAGATTATTTATATTTCTCCCTGCAGTCTTTATTCTAGCTTGTTCTACATCCAGCCTAGCATTTCACATGATGTACTCATTCTATATGTAAGTTAAATAAGCACGGACAATACACAACCTCGAGGTACTCCTTTCCTAATTTGGAAAAAGTCCAATGTTTCTTGTCTGATTCTAACTGTTTTTTTCTTGATCTGCATACAGGTTTTGCAGGAGGCAGGTAAGATGATCTGACATTCCCATCTCTTATAATTTTCCACAGTTTGTTGTGACCTACACAGTCAAACTATGGACGGAGGTTCGTGACATTGTACAGGAGACAGGGATCAAGACCATCCCCATGGAAAAGAAATGCAAAAAAGCAAAATGGCTGTCTGGGGAGGCATTACAAATACCTGTGAAAAGAAGAGAAGTGAAAAGAAAAGGAGAAAAGGAAAGATATAAACACCTGAATGCAGAGTTCCAAAGAATAGCAAGGAGATATAAGAAAGCCTTCCTCAGAGATCAATGCAAGGAAATAGATGAAAACAACAGAATGGGAAAAACTAGAGAAGAAGAGTCAAGAAAATTAGAGATACCAAGGAAACATGTCATGCAAAGATGGGCTTGATAAAGGACAGAAATGGTATGGACCTAACAGAAGCAGTAGGTATTAGGAAGAGGTGGCAAGAATACACAGAAGAACTGTAAAAAAAGATCTTCACGACCCAGACAATCATGATGGTGTGATCACTCACCTAGAGCCAGACATCCTGGAATGTGAAGTCAAGTGGGCTTTAGGAAGCATCACTACAAACAAAGTTAGTGGAGGTGATGGAATACCAGTTGAGCTATTTCAAATCCTGAAAGATGATGCTGTGAAAATGTCACACTCAATATGCCAACAAATTTGGAAAACTCAGCAGTGGCCACAGGAGTGGAAAAGGTGTTTTCATTCCAATCCCAAAGAAAGGCAATGCCAAAGGATGCTCAAACTACAGCACAATTATACTCATCTCACATGCTAGTAAAGTAATGCTCAAAATTCTCCAAGCCAGGCTTCAGCAATATGTGAACCATGAACTTCCAGATGTTCAAGCTGGTTTTAGAAAAGGCAGAGGAACCAGAGATCAAATTGCCAACATCTGCTGGATCATGGAAAAAGCAAGAGAGTTCCAGAAAAACATCTATTTCTGCTTTATTGACTATGCCAAAGCCTTTGACTGTGTGGACCACAATGAACTGTGGAAAATTCTTCAAGAAATGGGAATACCAGACCACCTGACCTGCCTCTTAAGGTCAGAAAGCAACCGTTAGAACTGCACATGGAACAACAGATTGGTTCCAAATAGGAAAAGCAGTATGTCAAGGCTGTATATTGTCACCCTGTTTATTTAACTTATATGAAGAGTACATCATGAGAAACGCTGGGCTGGAAGAAGCACAAGCTGGAATCAAGATTGCTGGGAGAAATATCAATAACCTCAGATATGCAGATGACACCACCCTTATGGCATAAAGTGAAGAGGAACTAAAAAGCCTGTTGATGAAAGTGAAAGAGGAGAGTGATCAAGTTGGCTTAAAGCTCAACATTCAGAAAACTAAGATCATGGCATCTGGTCCCGTCACTTCATGGGAAATAGATGAGGAAACAGTGGAGACAGTATCAGACTTTATTTTTGGACGCTCCCAAATCACTGCAGACGGTGATTGCAGCCATGAAATTAAAAGACGCTTGCTCCTTGGAATAAAAGTTATGAACCAACCTAGACAGCATATTAAAAAGCAGAGACATTACTTTGCCAACAATGGTCCATCTAGTCAAGGCTATGGTTTTTCCAGTGGTCATGTATGGATGTGCGTTGGACTGTGAAGAAAGCTGAGCACCAAAGAATTGATGCTTTTGAACTGTGGTGTTAGAGAAGACTCTTGAGAGTCCCTTGCACTGCAAGGAGATCCAACCAGTCCATTCTAAAGGAGATCAGCCCTGGGTGTTCTTTGGAAGGAATGATGCTAAATCTGAGACTCCAATACTTTGGCCACCTCATGCGAAGAGTTGACTCATTGGAGAAGACTCTGATGCTGGGAGGGATTGGGGGGTAGGAGAAGAAGGGGACGACAGAAGATGAGATGACTGGATGGCATCACCGACTCGATGGACATGAGTTTGGGTACACTCCAGGAGTTGGTGATGGACAGGAAGGCCTGGCGTGCTGCAATTCATGGGGTTGCTAAGAGTCAGACACGACTGAGCGACTGAACTGAACTGAACTGAATACAGTTGAAAGCTTTAGTATAGTCAATGACACAGAAGTAGATTTTTCTGTGGAATTTTCTAGCTTTTTTTATGATCCAGTGGATGTTGGCATGGTCCCGTGTATCATCCCGTAGAACCAGTCCTGTAAACCTGGACTTATATTTTCCTGGGATGCACATTCGTACCTGAGGCAGAAGTACCAGGGAATAACCTTACTGGCAATGAAGTCTAGGAAAAAAGACCAACAAATATACTGAACACATATCACAATTTACTATAGTGTTAAATTTTAAGTAAATATATTTATAAAAATCTGGTTGAAATTTTTATCCTTTTTTAGTGAAACAGATTTTAATCATACTTCTAGACATTGTAGCATTTCTCACAATGACTATAATTTATATGTATAGATAAATGTATTATTTGGAGTAGCATAATTCTCTTTGTACATTTTTAAAACATGTTACAGTTCATGGTGGTAGTGGTTGTTGAGGCGTTAAGTCATGTCTGACTCTTGCGACCCCATGGACTGTAGCCTGCCAGGCTCCTCTATGAGATTCTCCAGGCAAGAATACTGGAATGGATTGCCATTTGCTTCCAGGGAATCTTCTTGACCCAGGAATTGGACTCGGGTCTCCTACATTGCAGGCAGATTCTTTACTGACTGAGCTACGAGGGAAGCCCATATTTGCCCTCAAAAGATCTCAACATTATTTTAAAAAATTTTTTAATCTATGCCTTAATTGATGTCTCCTTTGTTTATCTAATTAAGTAAATATATTAATAAGATATATTTATTTCTTTTTACCCTTGCTCAAGGAATGTAATAAACTTTGATGAGAAATGTAAAAAAACAGTAATCTTCACTGTCAGTAAGGTTAGTGGGGTGTGGTGAGGGCTATTGTGAACTGAGTCGTGAAGCTCCAAATTGGCTGGAGCTCTAGCCAGTTGTCACCACAAGAGAATAAGGGTTGGATTTCAAACCTTTTCTCATTAGAAGCCAAAAGACTAGATTTTTATGTTACATGTGCTAATTTTTATGAGGATTTTAAGTTTTTAATTATTTATGCTTATTGAAGTATAGTTCACTAAACAATGTTTTCAGATGTACAGTAAAGTGATTCAGTTTATATATGTATATATATATACATATATATATATATACACACACACACACTTTTTGAGATTCTTTTCTGTTATAGATCTTTACAAGATACTGAATATAGTTCCCTGTGCTATACAGTAGGTCTTTATTAGTTACTTGTATTATATATATAGTGATAATGAAGTTGCTCAGTCATGTCTGACTCTTTGCAATCCCATGGACTGTAGACTGCCAGGTTCCTCTGACCATAGGATTTTCCAGGCAAGGATACTGGAGTGGGTTGTCATTTCCTTCTCCAGGGGATATTCCTGACCCAGGGATCAAACCCAGGTCTCCCACATTGCAGGCAGTCTCTTTACCATCTGAGCCACTAGGGAAGCCCATAGAATATATATGTTAATCTAAAGTTCCTGGTTCATCCCTCTCCCCTTGCCCTTTGGTAATGTTTGTTTTCTATGTGTATCAGTCTATTTCTTTTTGCAAATAAGTACATTTGTATCATGTGTGCTAATAGAAGTTTTTCTATTGAACATTATCTGCTATATAATCATTCTCAACACTGATTTCATTTTAAGGCCTCCAGACTGACTTTGCTGTTCATATGTCAGTCTTTTTAGATATTTATCTTGTCATAGTTTTTTTTTTTAATTGATAATGTTTAGTTTGAAGTGAAATATAATTGAAGAGGAAAGTTCTTCTGCTAAGTGATAAATATTTGTGCAACATAGTTCCAGAAACTTGCAAACTTTTACTTTCTCATTTCTCATTCAATGAATGCTAGTTTAATCATTGCTATTCAAATAGCTGCTATGATTTAAGTACTGCTAAATAATTGTAAAAATCTAATGAACTCAATTGCTGTGTTGACAGGTTGAAATGATCAATAGTGTCTCATATTGGAACATAACTTCCTTTTGATGATTTCCTAATCTCAGAATGTTGTTATTACCAACTAGCAGCCAAGATATCCCATCAAGATATAAAAAGAAAGTTCTGTTAATTATGCAGCAAGTGTTGCTATACGTCACTGACCTTTTCAAAATTCCTTTTTTGTCAGTGTTTCATAAAGCATTTCTGTAAAGGCATTAAAAATAAACAACAAAAGGTCATTGTTTTAGGCTATTTTTTTATGAATGATTAAGGGAAAGAGACATATTTCAGCATTTTTGCAATATTTTACAAATGGTATTTTTCAGCTAAACTTTTGTGGAAATCTGTATTAAGTGTAAAGCTAATTAAATATATGGAATAACAATGGCTTAGTTCTAAAGCCCTTTGAATCAGCCACTAGGATAACATAAACCTTTGATGGGTTTACATGGTAAAAGAAATCTGCTTTTTATTTTAGATGTGAGGACTAGATTTTTTTCAGAACAGATTTTTGTACTTTCTCTTACTGATTAAGCAAACTCAGGTGAATAATTTATATGAAAGTTTATAGAAAACCAAAATGCTTATTTTACAGTTTAATTATAAAATATGCATCATCTCATAGACATGTAGATACACATTGCTACATAAAATTCTTGTTTCAATAAATTTTTATTGTATGTCTGTCAACCAACAGACACTGTTCTTGGCACTAGAAATATTGTCGTGAGCTGAGAAAAAGAGAATTATGCTACAATAAGGATCCATTCCAGGGTTGGAGACAGAAAATTTATGTATATGTAATTTAAAACTACATTAAAAACCCAGAGGAATTAAAAACTACATTTCAGAGTGAACAACAATTATAAATGCTCTGAGGTGAACGAGATCATACCTGGAATGGTTGAGAAACAAGACTGATCCAGTCACAGAATGACAAATAATAAAGGCCAGATTATATAGGGTTTCTTAATTCATAGAGAGAACTTTGATTTCTGTTCTGACATTCTAATCTGATTTACATCTTAACTAAACCACTGGAATTGCTATTTGCAAATACATGAAAGTCAGGGGTAGAGGCAGTGTGCTAATTAGAGTACTATATAACCCCAGTTCAGTTCAGTCACTCAGTCATGTCCAACTCTTTGCGAACCCATGAATCGCAGCACGCCAGGCCTCCCTGTCCATCACTAACTCCTGAGTTCACCCAGACTCATGTCCATTGAGTCAGTGATGCCATCCAGCCATCTCATCCTCTGTCGTCCCCTTCTCCTCCTGCCCCCAATCCCTCCCAGCATCAGAGTCTTTTCCAATGAGTCAGCTCTTCCCATGAGGTGGCCAAAGTACTGGAGTTTCAGCTTTAGCATCATTCCTTCCAAAGAAATCCCAGGGCTGATCTCCTTCACAATGGACTGGTTGGATCTCCTTGCAGTCCAAGGGACTCTCAAGAGTCTTCTCCAACATCACAGTTCAAAAGCATCAATTCTTCGGCGCTCAGTCTTCTTCACAGTCCAACTCTCACATCCATACATGACCACTGGAAAAACCATAGCCTTGACTAGACGAACCTTTGTTGGCAAAGTCATGTGTCTGCTTTTGAATATGCTATCTAGGTTGGTCATAACTTTCCTTCCAAGGAGTAAGCGTCTTTTAATCTCATGGCTGCAATCACCATCTGCAGTGATTTTGGAGCCCCCACAAATAAAGTCTGACACTGTTTCCACTGTTTCCCCATCTATTTCCCATGAAGAATGGGACTGGATGCCATGATCTTCGTTTTCTGAATTGAGCTTTAAGCCAACTTTTTCACTCTCCACTTTCACTTTCATCAAGAGGCTTTGTAGTTCCTCTTCACTTTCTGCCATAAGGGTGGTGTTATCTGCATATCTGAGGTTATTGATATTTCTCCTGGCAATCTTGATTCCAGCTTGTGTTTCTTCCAGTCCAGCGTTTCTCATGATATATTCTGCATATAAGTTAAATAAGCAGGGTGACAATATACACCCTTGACGTACTCCTTTTCCTATTTGGAACCAGTCTGTTGTTCCATGTCCAGTTCTAACTGTTGCTTCCTGACCTGCATACAAATTTCTCAAGAGGCAGATCAGGTGGTCTGGTATTCACATCTCTTTCAGAATTTTCCACAGTCTATTGTGATCCACACAGTCAAAGGCTTTGGCACAGTCAATAAAGCAGAAATAGATGTTTTTCTGGAACTCTCTTGCTCTTTCCATGATCCAGCGGATGTTGGCAATTTGATCTCTGGTTCCTCTGCCTTTTCTAAAACCAGCTTGAACATCAGGAAGTATGATGTAAATGTGGCTTTGTCCAGGATAGTGACAGATGGTTGCTAAGTTCTGGATATATGTATAGGGATCACCTGAGAAATTAAGACAGAAGCAAAGTGAAAAAGCTTGCTGTGTAGATGTCTGAGGAAGGAGTATTTCAAGGAGATGGAATTTCAGTGGTCAATGCCTTGAGGAGGGAATGTGCATGGAGTACAGGAACAGGAGGAGCCTATGTGGTCAGAGCAGAGTGAATGAATGGCTGAGTGTTGGTAGTTTAGGAGGAGATGTGGTCAGAGAAATAACAGGGACCAAGTAAAGCAGGAGAGGGTTTGTGGCAGGAGAGAAAGAGAGGCAATAAGGTCTGAGGGCCTAAGTAACAAGAAGAATGGAGTTAATAAAAACTGAAATGAGTAAGGCTAGATAGATGTGGCATTAGTTTGGAGGAGAATACCAGCCTAGCTGTTTTTGTTTAGTCACTAAGTAATGTCCAACTCTTTGTGATCCCATAGACTGCAGCATGGAGGCTTCCCGGTACTTCAGTATGTTGCACAGTTTGCTCAAACTCATGTCCTTGAATCATTGATGCCATCCAACCATCTTATCCTCTGTCACCTCCTTCTCCACATGACCTCAATCTTTCCCAGGGTCTTTTCCAATAAGTTGGCTCTTCACATTGGTTGGCCAAAGTATTGGAGCTTCAGCATCAGTCCTTCCAATGAATATTTAAGGTTGATTTCCTTTAGGATTGACTGGTTTTATCTTCTTGCTGTCTAAGGGACTCTCAACAGTCTTCCCGAGCATCACAATTTGAAAGCATTAATTTTTCAGTGCTCAGCCTTCCTTATGATCCAATTCTCACATCTGTACTGAACACTGGAAAAAAATAATGACAGCTTTGACTATACAGAACTTCGTTGGCAAGTGGTATCTCTGTTTTTTAAATGTGCTGTCTAGGTTTCTCACTGCTTTTCTTCCATGAAGCAAGTGTCTTAATTTCATGGCTGTAGTCATTGTCCACAGTGATTTTGGAGCCCATGAAAATAAAAGCTGCCTCTGTTTCCACTTTTCTCCCATCTATTCACCATGAAGTGCTGGGACCAGATGCCATGACCTCCATTTTTTGAATGTTGAGTTTTAAGCCAGCTTTTTCACTTTCCTCTTTCACTTTCCTCAAGAGGCTCTTTGGTTCCTCTTTGCTTTCTGCCATAAGGGTAGTATCATCTGCATATCTTAGGTTGTTGATATTTCTCCCGACAATCTTAATTCCAGCATTTAGAGCCATGATTATATGCTTAATGTTAACAATAGCTGATCTTTTAAGGCTTGTTTTTCTGGTAGTGTTATACTAAAAATGAAGCCCAGTTCTATTCAAAAAAACATTTATGAACTTAAGAAGCAATCTGCATAAAGTTGTGCAAATAGATTTCAAGTTTAAATGATTTCTCACATTTTTCCATACTGTATATTCAACATTTAAAGATTTATGAATTTAAAGATGGTTTAGCAAACTGTTTTCATTCTCTGTAAAGAAAGGCTCAGTTATCTTTTCTAGTCATGTATTTTCTACTGGTTTTGATTCCTTGCAAGGGTAGTAGAAACACATTTTAAATGCTTGGTCTTTTCTACGTGAGGTGTTTTTAAAGTTAACAGACTTTCCGTTTCTATTTTGCATGCTTTTCACACTTATAAACTTACTGCTAACTATTTGTTGTTTAAATGAAAGACTGTACTGACAATTAAATGGAGGCTCATGCATGCTCCACTGCCATATCTTATTATCATCAACGTGAGAGGAAGCCGAATGCTGAAATTTCTGGTTTTAGCCTGCATCTGCATGGCCTTATTATGCCTACCAAGGTGAAAATGTCGACTTGAAGAATGTAATTATATAACTTCAACTGCAGTGGTGGCAAGGTTAAATCCTTGCTTTACTGATCTTAAAAACAAGTTTAACTTCTAGGTTTGAAAGTGCATTTTGTTTATGAATATGACCTCTCACTTTTCCTTCCTCTGTTCCTCTTAGATAAGATCTTCCACACAGGTGTTAATTCAGTATAGATTTTGGATGTTTTTTAATGGCAACCCACTCCAGTATTCTTGCCTGGAAAATCCCATGGATGGAGGAGCCTGGTAGGCTGCAGTCCATGGAGTCGCTAAGAGTCGGACACATCTGAGCGACTTCACTTTCACTTTTCACTTTCATGCACTGGAGAAGGAAATGGCAACCCACTCCAGTGTTCTTGGCTGGAGAATCCCAGGGACAGGGGAGCCTGGTGGGCTGCCGTCTATGGGGTAGCACAGAGTTGGACACGACTGAAGCGACTTAGCAGCAGCAGCAGTCTTGCTGTATAGGTCACTCAGGCTGTAGAGAATGGGAATAATAAAGATATAGAAAAGTCTATTAGAGGGTTGCTTGTTATATCTCTAGTTATACCCATAGGGCAGGAAGCATTTACAAGAAATATTTGACCAAAATACACTTTTAAAAACAAAATGTGTAGATAGTATACCCTCAGGATATATAAGTTATAATGAAATTTATGTACATAGCCAAAATATGGTCTAACATATGTGTGCATTGCAATAAAAATATGAATAATAATTTAATATTTTTTATTTACCTTGCAATATAACAAGCACATTTTAAAACCTATTTTAAAGAAAAATATTCAAAGATAAAAATAAACTTTTAAATTTAATTTACTTTTAAATGATAGTATGTATATTTATTTAAAAGGTAAACTTTTTAAATATTTAGTGTGTATTTTACATATTTTATATTGTATCCCTATTCAATTAACAATGCTTCCTCTCTTATGGAATATTGAAATGCAGAGATGGGGAACATGTGTATGCCTATGGCAGATTCATGTTGATGTATGGCAAAACCAAAATAATATTGTAAAGTAATTAGCCTCCAATTAAAATAAATAAATTTATATTAAAAAAAAACTGTGTATGTTAAGTTCTTTATTTCAAAAATAAGAATGTGAAATGAAACCATTTGTGATTACATACTTATACCTAGAACTCTGGTTATGCCCATACCTGTGTCTGTGACAATGTGTGTATTTACACCACCTATACATCATTATTCTACAGGATATGATGTGTTATGGAATACCAACAAGCTTAGAGAAAGCCAGAAATATTCTTCCAGCTGGTGGATGGAGGGAGTGATTTAGAGGGAAAAGAATCGAGGCAGATGCTCTCTGAGTTTCTCATTATGTGGCACATGTGTACTCATAAACTTAGATGTGAGTGTGTCTGGTGGTGGTGATGGAGCACCAGGAAAAAGACAAAAACTACAACCCCATTAGTTATAGGGAAGCTGCAAGCAGAAAGGGCTTCTGTTCTGTTTCCTATTATGCAGGGGGTACTGAGCCTGTTTGCTCTTAGTAATGAAAGGCTCACGGCCTTTCATTAGTAAAATTAAATGTATAATTCTTCTACATCCCCCATGAATCCCACCTGCACCACCAGCAGTAGGATACAAAGCTTTAGAAAGTAAAGGAAGGCACTTTTTTTTGCATTTCTAAATTGAAATATCAACACAGTATCTTTTCAGCAATGCTATTTCTATTCATCATATAGTTCTTAATATAGAAAAATGTTGTTCAATCAGATATTCATTTTTAAAAGCAGCAGTAGGTCATTGACTATATATAACCTTTTCTTGTGGGTAAAAAAAAAAAAAATCAAAGTATAAGCATGTAGTTCTATGTGGTGAATATTCATTGTGGACACATTATGGTTAGGAACATTCTCTCTTCCCCAGAAAAAAGTAATGCATTAAAGGAGGGTCATATCTCCTTTATGTGATTTTTTTCCTTTGACCATGACAATACCCTAGATAGAACTCTTTCCCATGTAGATCTAAAATCTGTAATTTAGCAACATAAGAGATGACAGTTGATGAAACTGACATTAATGGAAGGAATGATGCTAAAGCTGAAACTCCAGTACTTTGGCCACTTCATGCGAAGAGTTGACTCATTGGAAAAGACTCTAATGCTGGGAGGGATTGGGGGCAGGAGGAAAAGGGGAAGACAGAGTTGAGCTGGTTGGATGGCATCACCAACTCGATGGAAATGAGTTTGAGTGAACTCCGGGAGTTGGTGATGGACATGGAGGCCTGGTGTGCTGCGATTCATGGGGTCGCAAAGAGTCAGACACGACTGAGTGACTGAACTGAACTGAACTGAGAAAAAAAGTTGATTTATTTAATAAATACTTATTACTGTATTATGTACCTTCCAATGGAATTACAACTAGGTTTATATTGTTTTTAGGAAGAATATATGTTCTACACTTGTGTGTTTTACAATATAATGTTCATAAAATACTAAAAACATGAGTTCAAGTTACAGTAAATGCTGAAAGATTTGGTTAAAGAACAATGACAAATAAGGAAAAAATATATCTACATTTTTCTATGATGCTTAAGGACTCTCTCTGGTGCCTGAAATACAAGCTCAATATGAAGTTTGAGAAAGAACCTCCACATAATATTCATTCTAGAGAGAGTGAGAAAACATATTCTGGTATATTAGGGAAAACAAATAGAAGTTTAGTGTACTTGATTTGGAAGGGAAAGGAAAGAAGATGGAATGAATTGAGGTTGGGAATTTAATTGGGAGCTAGATACTCTAATATTTTACCTTGGCACTATTGAAGTAATTGGTGATTTTGACAAATAGTTTCAATGGAGTGGTGGTGGTACAGGCCAGATTGTATTCAGTTGTATGGTAATTGGAGATTTGAAAGTGGGTACATGTGCTGACAAAATATTGTTCTTAGTTTAAGTATGAAGAGAGCTAAAGAAATGATTCAGGAAGTAGGAAGTCACATGGGGTCAAGAGAATATACTTTATGTTGTGAAGTACTAGAGAACATTTATAACTTACAGCTCTTCAGTTCAGTTCAGTTTATCGCTCAGTCGTGTCCGACTCTTTGCAACTCCATGAATCGCAGCACACCAGGCCTCCCTGCCATCACCAACTCCCAGAATTCAGCCAAACTCATGTCCATCGAGTTAGTGAAGCCATCCAGCCATCTCATCCTCTGTCGTCACCTTCTCCTCCTGCCCCCAATCCCTCCCAGCATCAGAGTCTTTTCCAATGACAGCTCTTAACTCTCCACAATTCCTCTTATTCTTTCCATTTCTACATCTTGATTCTTTGATTTGATGAGATATTATAAGTAAGAGACACATTTATTTGTCCTGCCAAGCATCTGTTTAGAAACTACCCATAGCTAGAACAGCAAAATATAACCCTACCTGAAATATCCCAAGCATACAATGAGTAAGCAAACATGTGATCATAGTGATAAAGTCAGGGATGAGTAAGAGACCTGGAGAAAGCAATGGTACCCCACTCCAGCACTCTTGCCTGGAAAATCCCATGGACAGAGGAGCCTGGTAGGCTGCAGTCCATGGGGTCGCTAAGACTCAGACATGACTGAGCAACTTCACTTTCACTTTTCACTTTCATGCATTGGAGAAGGAAATGGCAACCCACTCCAATGTTCTTGCCTGGAGAATCCCAGGGACAGGGGAGCCTGATGGGCTGCCATCTATGGGGTCATAGAGTCGGACACAACTGAAGTGACTTAGCAAGCAAGAGACCAAGCTACATTCACTAAGACCCTTTTCAAGCTTCACAAAAACATAACAATAAAGAGAAGAGTCAAAGTAACTCACAAAGAAATTTGAACTGATTTTTTAAAATATTTTAAATTAGAGAATAATTGCTTTACACAATTGCACTGGCTTCTGCCATACAACATGAATCAGAAATGTGTGTATATATATATACGTCCCCTCACTCTTGAACCTCTTGCTTACTCCAGTCACCGCTCTAGATTGGCACAGAGTACAACATTGTGCTCCCTGTTTTATACAGCAACTTCCCATTAGGTATCTATTTTGCTTATGGTATTGAGAGAGTCATTTCCTAGGCAGATTGATAAGAAGTCTAGGGGTGCCCAAGGAGAGAGGGCTCTGGAATTCTCAAGGAGGAAGAAAGGACATTTTTTTCCTCTACATTTCTTAGGATTATATAACAATAATGTATCCTGCCTGAGGACAATCTCTGGATTAAAATTTCTGGCTAATCCTGTTATCTCAGAATGTAAATTATGGGATTAAGTCTATATAACAATAATGTATCCTGCCTGAGGACAGTCTCTGGATTAAACCTTCTGGCTAACCCTATTATCTTAAAATGTAAATTATGGGAATAGGTCTGGTGAGGTCTTTACAATCTCCAGACATTCTTTTGATTCATTGGAGAGTATATAACTCCATAGCTAACACTAGCAAGTGGGTACTCTTTCTACCCGCTTCTGATGTCTATGTCAGAAGCTTTCTCTATCTTCTTTATACTTTAATAAAACTTTATTACACAAAAGCTCTGAACAATCAAGCCTTGTCTCTGACCCCAGATTGAATTCTTCTCCTCTGGAGGCCAAGAATCCTGGCGTCTTTTCATGGTCAGCAACAAACTTTGAGTATTATATATGTTTCAGAGCTAGTCCCTCAATTTGTCCCACCCTCTCCTTCCACTGCTGTGTGCAAAGTCTATTCTTTCTGTCTGCATATCAATTCTTTCCCTGTAAAACTGTTCACCAGTACCATTGTTTTAGATTCCATATATTTGCATTAATATACGATATTTGTTTTTCTCTTTCTGACTTACTTCAATCTGTATAACAGGCTGTAGGTTCATCCACCTCATTAGAATTGACTCAAATGCATTCCTTTTTATGGCTGAGTAATATTACATTGTATATATGTACTATATCTATATCCATTCATCTGTTGATGGACATTTAGGTTGCTTCCACATCTTAGCTGTTATCAGTTCAGTTCAGTTCCATCGTTCAGTTGTGTCCGACTCTTTGTGACCCCATGAATCACAGCACTCCAGGCCTCCCAGTCCATCACCAACTCCCAGAGTTCACTCAAACCCATGTCCATCGAGTTGGTGATGCCACCCAGCCATCTCATCCTCTGTCATCCCCCTTTCCTCCGCCCACAATCCCTCCAAGCATCAGAGTCTTTTCCAACTCTTCGCATGAGGTGGCCAAAGTATTGGAGTTTAAGCTTTAGCATCATTCCTTCCAAAGAACACCCAGGGCTGATCTCCTTCAGAATGGACTGGTTGGATCCCCTTGCAGTCCAAGGGACTCTCAAGAGTCTTCTCCAACACCACAGTTCAAAAGCATCAACTCTTTGGCACTCAGCTTTCTTCACAGTCCAACTTTCACATCCATACATGACCACTGGAAAAACCATAGCCTTGACTAGACGGACCTTTGTTGGCAAAGTAATGTCTCTGTGGTTTACTATGTTTAGTAAAGTTTACTAAGTTGGTCATAACTTTCCTTCTAAGGAGTAAGTGTCTTTAAATTTAATGGCTTCAGTCACCATCAGCAGTGATTTTGGAGCCCCAAAAAACAGTCTGACACTGTTTCCACTGTTTCCTCATCTATTTGCCATCAAGTGATGGGACCAGATGCCATGATCTTAGTTTTCTGAATGTTGAGCTTTAAGCCAACTTGTTCACTCTCCTCTTTTACATTCATCAAGAGGCTTTTTAGTTCCTCTTCACTTTCTACCATAAGCATAGTGTCATCTACATATCTGAGGTTACAGATATTTCTCCCAGCAGTTTTGATTCCAGCTTGTGCTTCTTCCAGCCCAGCGTTTCTCACAATGTACTCTGCATATAAGTTAAATAAGCAAGGTGACAATATTCAGCCTTGATGTACACCTTTTCCTATATGGAACCAGTCTGTTGTTCCATGTCAAGTTCTAACTGTTGCTTCCTGACATACATTTAGGTTTTCCAAGAGGCAGGTCAGGTGGTCTGGTATTCCCATCTCTTTCAGAATTTTCGACTGTTTGACTCTTGTGATCCACAGAGTCAAAGGCTTTGGCATAGTCAATAACGCAGAAATAGATGTTTTTCTGGAACTCTCTTGCTTTTTTGATGATCCAGTGGATGTTGGCAATTTGGCCTCTTGTTCCTCTGCCTTTTCTAAAACCAGCTTGAACATCTGGAAGTTCACGGTTCACATATTGCTGAAGCCTGGCTTGGAGAATTTTGAGCATTACTTTACTAGCATGTGAGATGAGTGCAACTGTGTGGTAGTTTGAGAATTCTTTTGCACTGCCTTTCTTTGGGATTGGAATGAAAACTCATCTTTTCCAGTCCTGTGGCCACTGCTGAGTTTTCCAAATTTGCTGGCATATTGAATGCAGCACTTTTACTGCATCATCTTTCAGGATTTGAAATAGTTCAACTGGAATTCCATCACCTCCACTAGCTTTGTTCATAGTGATGCTTCCTAAGGCCCACTTGACTTCACATTCCAGGATGCCTGGCTCTAGGTGAGTGATCACACAATCATGATTATCTGGGTCATGAAGATCTTTTTTGTACAGTTCTTCTGTGTATTCTTGCCATCTCTTCTTAATATCTTCTGCTTCTGTTAGGTCCATACCATTTCTGTCCTTTATCGAGCCCATCTTTGCATGATATCTTGGTATCTCTGATTTTCTTGAAGAGATCTCTAGTCTTTCCCATTCTGTTGTTTTCCTCTATTCCTTTGCATTGATTGCTGAGGAAGGCTTTCTTATCTCTCCTTGCTATTCTTTGGAACTCTGCATTCAGATGCTTATATCTTTCCTTTTCTCCTTTGCTTTTCACTTCTCTTCTTTTCACAGCTATTTGTAAGGCCTCCCCAGTCAGCCATTTTGCTTTTTTGCATTTCTTTTCCATGGGGATGATCTTGATCCCTATCTCCTGTACAATGTCACGAACCTCAGTCCATAGTTCATCAGGCACTCTATCTATCAGATCTAGTCCCTTAAATCAGTTTCTCACTTCCACTGTATAATCATAAGGGATTTGATTTAGGTCATACCTGAATGGTCTAGTGGTTTTCCCTACTTTCCTCAATTTAAGTCTGAATTTGGCAATAAGGAGCTCATGATGTGTGCCACAGTCAGCTCCCGGTCTTGTGTTTGCTGACTGTATAGAGCTTCTCCATCTTTGGCTGTTATAAATAGTGCCAATATAAACATTGAGATTCATGTGTCATTTTCAATTATGGTTTTCTCAGGGAATATATATGTCCAGTAGTGGGATTGCTGGGTAATATGGTAGTTTTATTTCTAGTTGTTTAAGGAATTTCCACATTGTTCTCCAAAGTTGCTATTTAATTTACATTCTCAGCAACAGTACAAGAAGGTCTCCTTTACTTCACACTCTTTCCAGCATTTATAGTTTGAAGACTTTTGGTGATGGCTATTCTGACCAGTGTGAGGTGATACCTCATTATAGTTTTGATTTGCATTTCTCTAATAATGAGTGATGTTGCACATCTTTTTATGTGTCTGTTGGCCCTCTGTACCTCTTCTTTGGAGACATGTCTGTTTAGGTCTTCCACCCACTTTTTGATTGGATTGTTTGCTTTTCTGGTATTGAGCTGTGTGTGTTGCGTCTATATTTTGTACTTTAATCCCTTGACAGTTGTTTTCATTTGCAATTATTTTCTCCCATCCTGAGGGTTGCCTTTTCATCTTGTTTATAGTTTCCTTTGCTGTGCACAAGATTTTAAGTTTAATTATGTGCTTGGTTACCCAGTCATGTCTGGCTCTCTGCAACCCCCTGGACTGTAGCCCACAAGGCTTCTCTGTCCATGGAATTTTTCAGGCAAGAATACTGAAGCGGGTTGCCATTTCCTACTCCAGAGGATCTTCTTAACCCAGGGACCAAACCCGCATCTCTTGCATCTCCTACTTTGGCGGCAGATTCTTAACCACTAGCACCACTAATTAGGTTCCACTTGTTTATTTTTGTTTTTATTTCCATTACTCTAGAAGGTGGGTCATATATTGCTGTAATGTATGTCAAAGAGTGTTTTACTTATGTTTTCCACTAAGAGTTTTATAGTTTCTGGCTTACCTCTAGGTCTTTAATCCATTTTGAGTTTATTTTTGTGTATGATATTAGGAGTATTCTAGTTTTATTCTTTTACATGTAGCTGTCTAACTTTCCCACACCCCTTATTGAAGAGGCTGTCTCTTCTCCTTTGTATATTCTTGCCTCTTTTGTTCAAGATTAAGTGCCCATAGGTGCTTAGGTTTATTCCTGGGCTTTCTATCTTGTTTAATTGATCTATATTTCTGTTTGTATGCCAGTACCATACTGTCCTGATTCTCTAGCTTTGTGAAATATGCTTTCAGTTTAAGTACTTTCAAAAGCCTTTAATGTTTGCATCTTGAACAGTTTAGTTCAAGTTTTGTTTATTAATCAAAAGTATGATTTTTCACTTTGGTCATAGGGAGGTTCTCTTTATTAGTTTACTCAGACCTCTGTGTAACAAGTAACTTCATTGTCTCACAGTTCAAGAGGCTAGAAATCTACTATCAAGGTGTAGACAGTGCCACACTCCCTCTGAAGGTGATAGGAAAGGATCCTTCCTTGTTTTTCAGCTTCTGGCAGCCCCAGACATTCCTTGGTTTGTGGTAGCATAACATGAATCTTTATGTGACATTATTTGTGTCTTTGCATAGTCTTCTCTCTGTGCATGTCTATGTCTAAAGTTTCCTGTTGTAAAAAGAACACAGTCATATTGGCTTAGGGACCACACTAATGACCAAAATTTAATTTGATTACCTCTGTAAAGATTATATCAATATAGGTTATATTTAGATGTACTAGGAATTAGGACTTCAACATATTTTGGTGGGTAGGGACACAGACCTCTAACATCCTCTTATTTCCACATACAAAGATATCTCTAGTGTTAAGTGTCCCTGGCCTATGCCTATTCCTGAGTCATTTCCCCCACAAAAGGAAGAATAAGATACCTGCTTAGTGGCAGTAAACTCTGGTTCATGTTCTCCTGGGCCTGTGCTGTGTGCTTCATCACTCTGATACGTCCAACTCTGTGACCCTATGAATTGTATAGGGAGTCCATGGACTGCCAGGATCCTCTTTCCCTGGGGATTCTCAAGGCAAGAATACTAGAGTGGGTTGCCATGTCCTCCTCCAGGGGATCTTCCCAACCCAGGGACTGAACCCAGATCTCCTATATTACAGGAAGATTCTTCACCATCTGAGCCACCAGGGAAGCCCAGGAATGCTGGAGTGAGTAGCCTATCCCTTCTCCAGGGGATCTTCCCAACCCAGGAATTGAACCAGTGTCTCCTGCATTGCAGGCAGGTTCTTTGCCAGCTGAGCTACCACTGTGGATGTTCTATTTAAAAGCATACATCATGTGATTTTATTTTATTTTTTTGATTTCTTCTCTTTATCATTGAGCAAGTAGAAAGAAGTGTAGATCCCAACTTCCCTGTAGATGGGATCTTGCAAACCAGCTCAGTGAGGAACTTCACAGGCAGGACACATTAACAACCCCATTAACCCCTCAGAAGACATTGTCTTTAAATAATTTTACAATAATAATGATTTGTATTTGGCTCTCCTATGTCTGATGCTTGTCTATCTATCAATTAGGATTGTATTTATACAATGTCAGTTATTTCAGGCTCCTTTCCTTACTATATATTAGGGCATAACACCTAATGCGGATTCACACTCTGTGACTCTAGTAAGTATCATCATTTTAGGAGCCACATGATATATTTTTTGTGGTTGTTCAGTTGATAAGTCATATCTGACTTTTTGTGATGCCTCTGGATTGCAGCACGCCAGGCTCCTCTGTCCTCCACTATCTCTCAGAGTTTGATCAAACTCTTGTCAATTGAGTCAACAATGCTATTTAACCATCTCATCCTCTGCCACCACCTTTTCTTTTGCCTTCTGTCTTTACAATGAGTCAGCTTGTTGTATCAGGTGGCCAAAGTATTAGAGCATTAGAGCTTCAGCTTCAGCATCAGTCCTTCCAATGAATATTCAGGGTTGATTTCCTTAGGATTGACTGGTTTGATCTCCTTGCAGTCCTAGGGACTCTCAAAACTCTTCTCCAGCATCAATTCTTTGGTGCTCAGACTTCTTTATGGTCCAACTCACACATATGTACATTAGAAAAATGATATCTTTGACTATACAGACCTTTGTTGGCAAAGTGATGTCTCTGCTTTTTAATACATTGTCAAGTTTTGTCATAGCTTTGCTTCGGGAAGTGTATTTTAATTTCATGGCTGCAGTCACCTTCTGCAGTGATTTTGGAGCCAAAGAAAATAAAATCTGTCACTGTTTCCACTTTTCCCCTTTCTATTTGCCATGAAGTGATGGTACCAGATGTCATGGTCTTAGTTTTTGAATGTTGAGTTTTAAGCCAGCTTCTTTACTCTCTTCTTTTTCCCTCACCAAGAAGCTATTTAGTTCCTCTTCACTTTATGCTATTAGAGTTATATTATCTGTATATCTGAGGATATTTTTATTTCTCCCAGAAATCTTGATTCCAGCTTGAGACAAAATCCAGCATGGCATTTTGCATGATGTACTCTGCATATAAGTTAAATAAACAGGGTGGTAATACAGAGCCTTGTTGTACTCCTTTTCCAATTTTGAACTACTCAATTTTTCCATGCCCAGTTCTAACTCTTCTTCTTGACCCACATATAGGTTTTTTTAGGAGAGACAGGCAAAGGGGTCTGATAGTCCCATCTCTTGAAGAATTTCCCACAGTTTGTTGTTATCTACACAGTCAAAATCTTTAGCACGGTCAATGAAGAAGAAGTAGATGTATTTCTATAATTCCCTTTTTTCCCATGATCCAATGGATGTTGGCAATTTGATCTCTAGTTCCTCTGACTTTTCTAAACCTAACTTGTACATCTGGAAGTACTTGGTTTGCATACTGCTGAAGACTAGCTTGAAGGATTTTGAGCAAACCTTGCTAGCGTGTGAAATGAGCTCAATTATACTATAGTTGGAACATTCTTTGACATTATCCTTCTTAGGGGTTGGAATAAAAACACCTTTTCCAGTTCTGGGGCCACTACTGTTTTCCAAATTTGTGGACTATTGATTGCAACACTTTAACAGCATCATCTTTTATTATTTTTAATAGCTCAGCTTTAATTTCCGTCACCTCCAGTAACTTTTTTCGTAGTAATTCTTCCTAAGGCCCACTTGACTTCATACTCCAAGATGTCTGGTTCTGCGTGAATGACCACACTATTGTGATATATTAGTTCTTTAATAGTGAGAATGGCCAAAAACACCTGGAGCTGTTCTGGATGTGTGGTAAGGTATAATGAGATGTGCAAATTTTCTAAGGGAAACATGACATAATGTATTTTGTTTTTAGCTCAGTTCCTAAAACATAAATTAACATTCTTTTAGATGAAATATATTAATACCATTATCTTTGAAGAATGAAGGATATAAAAATTGTAGACCACAAAAAGAAAAGAGAGAAACATTTAGGTCACAGAGAATGTTGTTGTCCAATCAATCAGTTGTGCCTGACTCTTCATGAACCCATGGACTGCAGCACACCAGGCTTCCCTATCCTTCACTGTCTCCCAGAGTTCGCTCAAACTCATGTCCACTGAATCAGTGATGCCATCTAACCATCATATTCTCTGTCATCCCCTTCTCTTGCCCTCAATCTTTAGAGCATCAGAGTCTTTTCCAATGAGTCAGCACTTCACATCAGGTGGCCACAGTATTGACCTTCAGCTTCAGCATCAGTCCTTCCGATGAATATTCAGGGTTGATTTCCTTTAAGACTGATTGGTTTCATTTCCTTGCTGTCCAAGGGACTTTCAAGAGTCTTCTCCAACATCACAGTTTGAAAGCATCTGTTCTTCAGCACTCACCTTTCTTTATGGTCCAACTCTCACATATGTACATGACTACTGGCAAAACAATAGCTTTGACTATATGCAAATTTGTCAGCAAAGTATGTCTCTACTTTTTAGCACACTGTCTAGATTTTTAATTGCTTTTCTTTGAAGGAGTAAGTGTCTTTTAATTTCATGGCTGCAGTTACCATCTTCAGTGATTTTGTGCTATGCTTAATTGCTCAGTCATTCCTGACTCTGTGACCCCCAAGGACTCTAGCCCACCGGGCTCCCCTGTCTTTGGGGAGTCTCCAGTCAAGAACACTGGAGTGGGTTGCCATGCCCTCCTCAGTGGTTTTGTAGCCCAAGAAAATAAAGTCTGTCATTGTTTCCATTTTTCTACAACGATTTGCCATGATGGAATGGAACCGGATGCAATGATCTTTATTTTTTGAATGTTATAAGCCAGCGTTTTCACTGTCCTCTTTCACCTTCATCAAAAGGCTCTTTAGTTCCTCTTCACTGTTCTTCTATAGGGGTGGTGTCATCTGCATATCTAAAGTTATTGATATTTCTCCCAGAAATCTTGATTCCAGTTGAGCTTCATCCAGCTCAGCATTTCACATGATGTATTCTTCATATAAGTTAAGTATGCAGTCACTGTTTCCACTGTTTCCCCATCTATTTCCCATAATGTGATGGGACCAGATGCCACGACCTTAGTTTTCTGAATGTTGAGCTTTAAGCCAACTTGTTCACTCTCTTCTTTCACTTTCATCAAGAGGCTTTTTAGTTCCTCTTCACTTTCTGCCATAAGGGTGGTGTCATCTGCATATCTAAGGTTATTGGTATTTCTCCCAGCAATCTTGATTCCAGTTGAGCTTCATCCAGCTCAGCATTTCACATGATGTATTCTTCAATAAATTAAGTATGTAGGGTGACAATATACAACCTTGACATTTTCCTTTCTCAATTTTGAGCCAGTTTATTGTTCTCTGTCTGGTTCAAACTTTTGCTTTTTGACCTGCGTACAAGTTTCTCAGGAGGCAGATAAAGTGGTCTGATACTCCTTCTCTTTAAGAATTTTCCACGTTTTTTTGTGATCCACACAGTCAAAGGCTTTAGTGTAGTCAATGAATCAGAAATAGATGTTTTCATAGAATCCCTTTGTCTTATCTATGATCTGGCAGATGTTGGCAATTTGATCTCTGGTTCCTTTGCCTTTTCTAAATCCAGCTTGTACATCAGGAAGTTCTTGGTTCAGATACTGTTGAAGCCTAGCTTGGAGGATTTAAGCATAATCTTGCTGGCATGTGAAATGAGTGAGTGCAATTGTGCGGTAGCTGGAACATTCTTTGCATTGCCTTTCTTTGGCATTGGAATGAAAACTGACCTTTTCCAGTCCTGTGGCCACTGCTGAGTTTTCCAAATTTGCTGGGATATTGAGTGCAGCACTTTAATACCATAATCTTTTAGGATTTGAAATAGCTCAGCTGAAATTCCATAACCTACACTAGCTTTAATCTTAGTAATACTTACTAAGACCCACTTGACTTCACACTCCAGGATGTCTTGCTCTAGGTAAATGATCACACCATTGTGGGTATCTAGGTGATTAAGACCTTTTTTGTACAGTTCTTCAATGTATTCTTGACACCTTTTCTTAATATCTTCTGGTTCTGTTAGGTTTATACCATTTCGGTCCTTTATTGTGCAGTTAATCCTTTATTTTTGCAGTTTATTTTCTTGGAGATGGTTTTGATCACCACTTGCTATACAATGTTACAAACCTCTACCCATAGTTCTTCTGGCACTCTATCAACTCTAATCCCTTGAATCTCTCTTCCACTATATGATCATAAAGGATTTGATTAAGGTCATAACTGATTGGCCTAGTGGTTTTCCCTACTTTCTTCAATTTAACTCTGAATTTTGCTATAAGGAGCTCATGATCTGAACCACAATCAGCTCCAGTCTTGTTTTTGCTGACTGTATAGAGCTTCTCCATCTTTGGCTGCAAGGAATATAATCATTCTGACTTCAACATTGACCATCCAGTAAAGTCCATGTGTAAAGTCTTCTCTTGTGTTGTTGGAAAAGGGGGTTTGCTATGACCCATGCAATCTCTTAGCAAAACTGTTAGCCTTTGCCCTGCTTCATTTTGTACTCCAAGGCCAAACTTGCCGGTTACTCCAGGTATCTCTTAACTTCCTACTTTTGCGTTCCAGACTCCTATGATTAAAAGGACACCTTTATTGATGTTAGTTCTAGAAGGTCTTTAGGTCCTCATTGAACTGTTCAGCCTCTCAGGCATTAATGGTTCAGGGATAGACTTGGATTACTGTGATACTGAATAGTTTGTCTTTGAAACAAACTGAGATCATCCTGTCATTTTTGAGATTGCATCCAAGTACTGCATTTTGGACTTTTTTTTTTTTTTTTTTTTTTTACTCTGAGGGCTCCTCCATTTCTTCTGAGGTATTCCTGCCCTTAGTAGTAGATACAATGGTTTTCTGAATTTAATTTTCTCATTCCTGTCTATTTTAGTTCACTGATTCCTAAAATGTCAATGTTCACATCTCCTGTTTGACCACTTCTAATTTACCTTGATTCATGAATTTAACCTTCCAGGTTTCTATGCAATATTTTTCTTTACATCACTGGACTTTGACCACCAGATACATCCATTATTGAGTGTCATTTCTGCTTTGGCTCAGACTCTTCATTCCTTCTGGAACAATTTATCCTCTCTTCTCTTGTAAGGGACACCTACCAAACTGGGGGTTCATCTTTCAGTGTCTGTTTGCCTTTGCATACTGTTCATGGAATTCTCGAGTAAGAATACGGAAATGCTTTGCCATTCCCTTCTCCAGTGGCTCATGTTTTGTCAGAACTCTCCATCATGACCTGTCTATCTTGGGTGGCCCTATACTGCATGGCTCATAGTTTCATTAAGCTACACAAAGTGGTCATCCATGTGATCATTTTGGCTAATTTTCTGTGATTATGGTTTTCATTCTGTCTGCCCTCTGATAAGAGGCTTGTGGAAGCTTCCTGATGGGAGGGACTGCCTACAGGGAAAACTGGGTCTAGCTCTGGTGGGCAAGTCCATGTTCAGTAATCTTTAATCCAATTTTCTGTTGGTGGGTGGGGCTGTGTTCCCTCCCTGTAGTTTGGCCTGAGGCCTATGGTAGGGACTCACCTCCCAGGAGAGAATAGTTGGACAAATAAAATTCATTCTAACCTAAACCACTAGCTTTACAAAGACTATATTGCAAGAGAACCATACTGTGATTAATAGGCAAATGTGAACTTTTGTTAAGACTAAAGACTTTTCTGTTGGGAGCCTCGTTAGGCACTACTGACAAAATGGAGGCACAGCCCCCAGCCCCCTCTCCTCATCCCACAGGCACGGACCCAGGATTAAAGAGTTAGGCCTTGTAATTCTGACTTGTCTTTTCCTCTCCTCAGCTGAGTTGACTGAAAAGGAATATTAAGGTGTTCATTGTTCTTGAGAGGAGCATGAGAAGGCACAAAGCCTTCTGCAGCTGTGCTCAGAAAATAATTCATAAAGTTAATCATTGACATTTGTTCAAGGACTTTTACAAAAGAGTGTTTCAGGATGAGCAAGCTTAAGGCCATGGGAGGGATTGCTATCTGAAGCCTATTTGTGAGGAGAATGTTTATGGCAAAGGAGTTTACTGAATTTAGGGTTTAGAAATAATTAAAACAGTTAGAAGTTAAAGATTTAAGGAATGTTGTAAAGTTAGCATATTTTACTATAGCTTATAGAAGTTAGGAATTTTTAGAGATACTATAGCTAGAAGCCTTTTTAAGAGATAGTGAGCTCAGGATGTTAGGGGCAAACAGGATTTAGGAAGATAAGTAGTAAAATGATGAATGTAGCATGAGTTACAATGTAATCACAAGTTAACTATAGGACACATTACAGGAGGTAGATAACAGATGATAAGGCTGATTCCCAGAGAATCACTAAAGTAGGAACTCTGTTTGAAGAGCAACAATGATTTATGGAGATAACAAATCTGGGAGAGGGGGAACTGAAAATGTCAAACCTCTGGCCTAATGTTTTCATAAAAGTATAAAAGAGAATCTTAAACTTGGAATAAACAGGCAGTCCAAAAGAAAAATGAGAGGCTGGCTCATCACCGACACCGTTCACCTCTTCAGGTTGAATCCCTGGTTGCTGGAGTTGGACTCCGGCACTTTTCATGTCTATATCAAAGGATCTAAAATGATGGAGTAGAAGGTTATGTGTGCATTTTCTCCTGCAAGAACTCCAAAATTACAACTTGCTGCTGAATAACCATTGACAGGAGAATGTTGGATCCCACCCAAAAAATATACTGCAAATCCAAGGGCAAAGGAGAAGCCCCAGAAAGATGGTAGGAGGGGCACAATCATGTTTAGAATCAAACCCAATACCTGCCAGAGATGCTCAGAGGGCTAAAACAAACCTTGTGTGCACCAGAACCCAGAGACCCCATGAAGACCGACCCAGAACTGTGTTTGAGTGTCGTCTATGAAGGTATGTGTCAGCAGTTGCCTGCAGCAGGGGCTGGGGTTCTGGCTGGAGCAGACCTGGGTTTGGCATAAGGCCTCTTGGAGGAGGTCTCCATGAACCCTACCATAGAGCCACCAGAACTTACACAGGACTAGGTAAATAGACACTTGGAGGGCACAGTCAAAACCTTGTGCACACCAGGACCCAGGAGAAAGGAGTAGTGACCCTTCAGGAGACTGACCCAGACTTGCCCGCGAGTGTCCAGGAGTCTCTGGCAGATGCGTGGGTCTGTGGTGGCCTGGTTCAGGGTCTAAGGCACTGAGTGCAGCAGTGCATGGGACCTTTTGAAGGAGGTCACCATTATCTTCATTACCTCCACCATAGTTGAGCCTCAGGTCAAACAACAGGGAGGGAATGCAGCCTTGTCAATCAACATAAAAATGGATTAAAGATTTACTGAGCATGGCCCTGCCCATCCAAACAAGACCCAGTTTCCCCCTCAGTCAGTGTTTCCCATCAGGAAGCTACCATAAGCCTATTATCCTTATCCATCAGAGGACAGACAGAATGAAAATGACAATCACAGAAAATAACCAAACTGATCACATGGATCAGTCTTGTCTAACTCAATGAAATTATGAGCCATGCCATGTAGGGCCATCCAAGATGGACGGGTCATGGTGGAGAATTGTGACAAAATGTGGTCGGTCCACTGGAGAAGTGAATGACAAACCACTTCAGTATTCTTGCCATGAGGACCCCATGAACAGAATGAAAAAGCAAAAAGATAGGTAACTGAAAGATGAACTCCCCAAGTCTGTAGGTACCCAATATGCTACTGGGGATCCGTGGAGAAACAGCTACAGAAAGAATGAAGAGATGGAACCAAAGCAAAAAACAACACCCAGGTGTTGATGTGACTGGTGATGAAAGTAAAGTCCAATGATGTAAAGAGCAATATTGCCTAGGAATCTGCAATGTTAGGTCCATGAATCAAGGTAAGTGGAAATTGGTCAAACAGGAGATGCCAAGAGTAAGAATTGACATTTTAATAATCAGCAAACTAAAATGGACAGAAATGGGTGAATTTAACTCAGATGACCATTGTATCTACTACTCTGGGCAAAAATCCCTTAGTAGAAATGTAGTAGCCATCATAGTCAACAAAAGAGTCCAAGATGCAGTAATTGGAGGCAATCTCAAAAATGACAGAATGATCTATGTTTATTTCCAAGGCAAACCATTCAATATCACAGTAATCCAAGTCTATACCCCAACCAGTAATGATGAAGAAGCTGAAGTTGAATGGTTCTATAAAGACCTAAAAGATGTTCTAGAACTAGCACCTAAAAGAAGATGTTCTTTTCATTATAGGGGAGTAGAATGCAAAAGTAGGAGGTCAAGAGATACCTGGAGTAACAGGCAAGTTTGACCTTGGAGTACAAAATGAAATAGGGAAAAGGATAACAGAGTTTTGCAAAGAGAACCCACTGGTCATAGCAAACACCCTTTTCCAACAATACAAGAGACGACTCTACACATGGACATCACCAGATTGTCAATGCCAAAATCAGATTGATTATATTCCTTGCATCCAAAGATGGAGAAGCTCTATACAGTCAGCAAAAACATGACCACCTGATATGCCTCCTGAAAAATCTATATGCAGGTCAAGAAACTACAGTTAGAACTGGACATGGAACAACAGACTGGTTCCAAATCAGGAAAGGAGTATATCAAGGTTGTATGTTGTCACCATGCTTATTTAACTTATATGTGGAGTACATCATGCTAAATTCTGGGCTGCATGAAACACAAGCTGGAATAAAGATTGCTGGGAGAAATATCAATATCCTCAGATACACAGATGACACTACCCTTATGGCAGAAAGTGAAGAACTAAAGAGCCTCTTGATGAAAGTGAAAGAGGAGAGTGAAAAAGTTGGCATAAAACTCAATATTCAGAAAACTAAGATCATGGTATCTGATCCAATCACTTCATGGCAAATAGATGTGGAAAATGTGGAAACAGAGATTTTATTTTGGGGGGCTCCAAAACCAGTGCTTATGATGACTACAGCCATGAAATTAAGACACTTGCTCCTTGGAAGGAAAGCTATGGTCAACCTAGACAGCATATTAAAAAGTAGAGACATTATTTGCCAACAAAGGTCCATCTAGTCAAAGCTATGGTTTTTCCAGTAGTCATGTATGGATGTCAGAGTTGGACTATAATGAAAGCTGAGAGCCAAAGAATTGATGCTTTTGAACTGTGGTGTTGGAGAAGACTCTTGAGAGTCCTTCAGACTACAAGGAGATCCAATCAGATCCAATCTATCCTAAAGGAAATCAGTCCTGAATATTCATTGGAAGGACTGATGCTGCAGCTGAAACTCCAATACTTTGGCCACCTGATGCAAAGAACTGTCTCACTGGAAGAGACCCTGATGCTGGCAAAGATTGAAGGCGGGAAGAGAAGGGGACAACAGAAGATGAGATGGTTGGATAGCATCACTGACTCGATGGACTTGAGTTTGAGTAGTTGGGAGCTGGTTTTGGGCAGAGAAGCCTGGCTCCTGTACTCCGTGTGGTTGCAGAGAGTTAGACATGACTGAGCAACTTAACTGAACTGACTGATATCAGAGGATTCAAAAAGACATTGATATCTGAGAGAAAGATGGATAAAGTTACAGAAGATTTCATATAGCACAGAGAAGATGAAATTGAATTAGAAAGAACCAAAAGAAGAGAAATTTATATGGATCATTATAAACTGGCCATTATTATCTGATGTTTAATGCAAGAAACTAGATGTTTATTCAATAATAAATTAGTTAATATATCACATCTTTGACTCTGTGGAGTATGTTTTGAGTTAATGTGTGATAACATCTATATATTTTTGCTACATTGTTTTAACAATTCTCAATAAATTATTTTATTTTAGAAAAGTGAGTTAAATTTCCTGATATATTCCCACATAATTATCGGAGAGTGAGCTATACTTTGTTATTAAAAAATAAAAGTTTTCCTCTTTAACAGGAAATGCTAACCCTTTCTTAATGTTTTTTAGAAAGTGACTATTCCTTTGTGGTATACTATGATATATTATGCTATAGATGTGTTCAGTGCAATAAATCTTACTGAAGTACTTAGATTTGGGTGTTAGGAACTCTGTTTTGAATTTTGTCTGTGCTATTTGCTACCAATCTGACCTTTGGAAATGACTTCAATTCCCTAAAACCCAATTTACTCATCTGTAAAATAATGATAATATTGCTATCTAATTATAATATTTGAGTAAGATGATTTTAAATCACTTAGAAAATATTCTGTTACCAGTAAACACTAATATGTTTTGAAAATAGCTCTACATACAATATTCTAAATTTAAAATATTGGAGAGACACATATTTATTTATGCTAAAGTTATTACTCACATTTTAGTTTGCAGCAATTATAGCAAAACATTCTGTGTGACATTAGTTATTTGGGAAGGAATTCTTCTGGGGCTTTGAAAGGAGTGTCTTGTTGCATTTCTTGTCTTGACCCACACTGACAGATGAATCAGGTATTCTTTATTCTCTCAAGGTCATTACTTCCAATTGTACATTCTACGTGGTATTCCAGTTTTCATGCCATCCTTTGAAGTTGTAGACTTGTCTTATTCCTTACAGATCTTAAGCTTCCTTTAAACTGGAGTGAAGTTTGGGTAACAGTTCTAATCACCTAAGAATTCCTTCCAAACAGTATCATTTTTCTCCCCTATATTCCATAGGCTTTATCTTATCTTATAAGGGAAGAATAGATGACTTTAAAATATATCACTGATACGAAACTAAATTTGCAGACTTTTGATCATTCTAGTCATTGTCATATGATGATTTTTGGAGGAAAAAATAAAACCCTAGGCCTTAGGATTTATTTGACATATATAAAGATGTTTTTAGAATATTTTGTTTCATATATCATTAAAGGAAATTAGTTTTTCTCTAATCTTTGTACTCTAAGAATACTGATGATGAGATCCTGTCTGTACTTTTGCTTAGTTATAGGTTGCATTTATATTAGCCAGGAAACTCCTCAAAACATTGTTATAGGGTGCAATTTTAAAGCACAAACAATTTTTAAATTATTTCAGCCACTTCAATTTATGGAAGAGAAGAACAGAAACTTAGTAAGGGTTATTTAAGAACTATGCTTAAGCTACGATTTGGACCTGTTATAAGGCTGGGGACATAAGTGAGCATACAAGTGTCTGCCACTCTCACAAAAAGTAGTACAGTAACTATATTATGTCACATATTGATTTTATACTTAACAAATTATAAACATATATATCCTGATATTACTGCATATCCATCACAGATATATTCATTTTATGCTGTCATTATACTTCCTTTTAAATGTGTTCTTATTTATATTTATTCACAGGTCGCTTAAATTTATTTTTATTCAAGCCACCAATAGATGATTATTTAAGAGATTTCCAGTGGTTTTCTATTACAATTAATGCCACCGTAGAAAAATCTGCTAATATATTATTTCACTTGTATGGCAATGATTCTTCAGATAGGTTACTAGGATTGAGATTTTAATTGGCTCCTCTGACAGACAAGCCCTGTACAGGGGAAAAATATCAAGGAGAATCAATCTTATGCTATAGAAGTTCCACCTGTACCTTCTACCAAATAAACTTGAGTGGTACATTGGAAACCCCTCCTTTGAAAATGGTTTCCAGTTCTACTTAAGGTAAGTACTGGAGGCTCAGTGGATAGTATCTGAAGCATCTGAATAAGAATTTACTGACCCTAACATCCTTATTTATCCATAAACTTGAAATCTGCATATGGAAAAGTTATTATTAGCCAAACCATGAAAAAAATAAGTAAAAATGAAAATTTTATATATTCTGATAACAAGAGTATGTTTGCTTATTGACAAACTGATGATGAAGCAGGCCTTTTATATAAATAGTAATTCCTGTACAGTTCAATAAAAGCTAAACCTATCTATAATAAACATAATCCTCTTCAATTGCTTCATAATGGCTTCTGATATTGACATTCATGGTTTCATAACCTTTCATCTTGAAGATTCCAACAAGCCTTGTAATATTTTTTAAGCATGTTCTGAAAGACAAACCAAACAAAGGGATTACTGCAACACACTTAGAAATAAAAAGCTCAACACTATATGACCGTACACTACAGAAAGTAAAGAAGCATGTGACATCTGACTGAAACTGCATTAAAAATTTAGGCAAACAGGATTAGCCAGCTTGGAATGCAGTCAGGAGAATTTAGAATTATCACAGAGGAATAATGTAGAAATCCCAACTACTAATCCAAAATATCAATTTCTGCTATCGAAGTAACTTTCTGAAAGTGAAGGTAAATGTAATATATGTATCAGATTTCAAGACTTAGAAAACAAATAGGTAAAATATACTCCTTCTATTTTATACTGAATGCATGTTTAAATGTTAATATTTTTGATATATTGAGTTAAATAAAATACATTATTAAAAAAAAAAACAAATTATATACATACACATATGGGCTTTCCAGGCAGAGATAGTTGTAAGGAAACTGCCTGCCAATGCAGAAGACATAAGAGACGTGGGTTTGATTCCTGGATCAAGAAGATTCTCTGAGGAGGGCATGGCAACCCACTTCAGCATTGTTGCCTGGAGAATCTTATGGACAGAGGAGCCTGGCAGGCTATAGTCCATGGGGTCACAAAGAGTCAGACATAATGGAAGCAACTGACTACAGCACACAAGATACATTTGTTGTTGTTAATCACTAAGCTGTGTCCAACTTTTTGCAATCCCATGAACTGCAGCACATCAGGCTTCTCTGTCCATCACTATCTCCCTGAGTTTGCTCAAACTCATGTCCACTGAGATGGTGATGCCATCCAACCATCTCATCCTCTGTTGTCCCCTTCTCTTCTTGCCCTCAATTTTTTCTAGCATCTGTCTTTTCCCAGTGAGTCAGCTCTTCACACCAGGTGGCCAAATACTGGAGCTTCAGCTTCATTATCAGTCCTTCCAATGAATATTCAAGGTTGATTTCCTTTAGGATTGACTGGTTTGATCTCCTTGCTGTCCAAGGGACTCTCAAGAGTCTTATCCAACATCACAGTTTGAAAGCATAAATTCTTCAGTGCTTAGACTTCTTTATGGTCCAACTCACATACATACATGACTACTGGCAAAACCATAGCTTTGACAATACAGACTTATGTCAGCAAACTGATGTCTCTGCTTTTTAATACATTGTCTAGGTTTGTCATAGCTATTCCTCCAAAGAGCAAACGTTTTTTATTTTCGTGCATACAGGTTTCATTGGAAGAAGGTAAGCTGGTCTGTATTCCCATCTTTTTTTTTTTTTTTTTTTTTTTTTACGTTTATTTGTTTGTTTTAATTGGAGGCTGATTATAATATTTTGTGGGTTTTGTCATACATTGACATGAATCAGCCATGGGTGTACATGTGTCCCCTCCTGAACCCCTCTCTCACTTCCCTCCCCATCCCACCCCTCAGGGTTATCCCAGTGCACCAGCCCTGAGCACCCTGTTTCATGCATCAAACCTGGACTGGCAATCTGTTTCACATATGATAATATACGTGTTTCAATGCTATTCTCTCAAATCATCCCACCCTTACCTTCTCCCACAGAGTCCAAAAGTCTGTTCTTTATTTCTGTGTCTTTTGGTGTCTTGCATATAGGATTATTGTTACCATCTTTCTAAATTCCGTATATATGTGTTAACATACTGTATTGGTGTTTTTCTTTCTGACTGACTTCACTCTATGTAATAGGCTCCAGTTTCATCCACCATATTAGAACTGATACAAATACATTATTTTTAATAGCTAAGAAATATTCCATTGTGTATATGTACCACAGCTTTCTTATCCATTCCTCTGCCAATGGATATCTATCTAGGTTGTTCCACTTCCTAGTTATTGTAAACAGTGCTGCAATGAACATTGGGGTACACGTGTCTCTTTCAATTCTGGTTTTATCGGTGTGTATGCTCAGCAGTGGGATTGCTGGGTGGTATGGCAGATGGTGACTGCAGCCATGAAATTAAAAGATGCTTACTCCTTGGAAGAAAAGTTATGACCAACCTAGATAGCATATTGAAAAGCAGAGACATTACTTTGCCAACAGAGGTCCGTCTAATCAAGGCTATGGTTTTTCCAATGGTCATGTATGGATGTGAGAGTTGGACTGTGAAGAAAGCTGAATGCTGAAGGATTGAAGCTTTTGAACTGTGGTGTTGGATAAGACTCTTGAGAGTCCCTTGGACTACAAGGAGATCCAACCAGTCTATTCTAAAGGAGATCAGCCCTGGGTGTTCTTTGGAAGGAATGATGCTAAAGCTGAAACTCCAGTACTTTGGCCACCTCATGCGAAGAGTTGAATCATTGGAAGAGATTCTGATGCTGGGAGGGATTGGAGGCAGGAGGAGAAGGGGACGACAGAGGATGAGATGGCTGGATGGCATCACCAACTCGATGGACATGAGTATAAGTGAAATTCGGGAGATGGTGACGGACAGGGAGGCCTGGCGTGCTGCGTTTCATGGGGTTGCAAAGAGTCAGACACGACTGAGTGACTGAACTGAACTGTACTGAACTGAATGGCAGTTCTATTTCCAGGTTTTTAAGGAATCTCCACACTGTTCTCCATAGTGGCTGTACTAGTTTGCATTCCTACCAACAGTGTAAGAGGATTCCCTTTTCTCTGAACCCTTTCCAACATTTATTGTTTGTAGACTTTTGGATAGCAGCCATTGTGACTGGAATGAGATGATACCTCATTGTGCTTTTGATTTGCATTTCTCTGATAATGAGTGATGTTGAGCATCTTTTCATGTGTTCATTAGCCATCTGTATGTCTTCTTTGGAGAAATGTTTGTTTAGTTCTTTGGCCCATTTTTTGATTGAGTCTTTTATCTTTCTGATATTCAGTTGCATATGCTGCAACTCAATAGCTGCAAAATAATAGCAAATGAAGCAACTGACAAAGAATTTGCTATTATTGTCTCCCATTCTGAAGGCTGTCTTTTCATCTTGCTTATAGTTTCCTTCGTTGTGGAAAAACTTTTAAGTTTAATTAGGTCCCGTTTGTTTATTTTTGCTTTTATTTCCATTATTCTGGGAGGTGGGTCATAGAGGATCCTGCTGTGATTTATGTCAGAGACCGTTTTGCCTATGTTTCCCTCTAGGAGTTTTATAGTTTCTGGTCTTACATTTAGGTCATTAATCCATTTTGAGTTTATTTTTGTGTATGGTGTTAGAAAGTGTTCTAGTTTCATTCCTTTACAAGTGGTTGACCAGTTTTCCCAGTACCACTTTAAAAGAGATAGTCTTTTCTCCATTGTATATTCTTGCCTCCTTTGTCAAAGATAAGGTGTCCATAGGTGCATGGATATATCTCTGGGCTTTCTATTTTGTTCTATTGATCTATATTTCTGTCTTTGTGCCAGTACCATACTGTCTTGATGACTGTAGCTTTGTAGTGTAGTCTGAAGTCAGGCAGGTTGATTCCTCCAGTTCCATTCTTCTTTCTCAAGATTGCTTTGACTATTTGAGGTTTTTTGTATTTCCATAAAAACTGTGAAATTATTTGTTCTAGTTCTATGAAAAAGAGCCTTGGTGACTTGATAGGGATTGTGCTAATCCTCTAGATTGCTTTGGGTAGTATACTCATTTTCACTATATTGAATCTTCTGATCAATGACCATAGTATATTTCTTCATCTATTTGTGTCATGTTTGATTTCTTTCATCAGTGTTTTATAGTTTTCTATATATAGGTCTTTTGTTTCTTTAGGTAGATTTATTCCTATGTATTTTATTCTTTTCATTGCAATAGTGAATGGAATTGTTTCCTTAATTTCTCTGTTTTCTCATTGTCAATGTATAGGAATGCAAGGGATTTCTGTGTTTTTTAAATATCCTGCAACTTTATTATCTTCACTGATTAGCTCTAGTAATTTTCTGATGGTGTCTTTTCAGTTTTCTATATAGAAGATCATGTCATCTGCAGTGAGAGTTTTACTTCTTTTCCAATCTGGATTCCTTTTATTTCTTTTTCTTCTCTGATTGCTGTGGCTAAAACTTCCAAAACTATGTTGAATAGTAGTGATGAGAGTGGGCACCCTTGTATTGTTCCTGACTTTAAGGGAAATGCTTTCAAATTTTCACCATTGAGGATAATGTTTGCTGTTGGTTTATCATATATGGCTTTTATTATATGGAGGTTTGTTCCTTCTATTCCTGCCTTCTGGAGGGTTTTTATCATAAATGGATGTTGAATTTTGTCAAAGACTTTCTCTGCAACTATAGAGATAATCACATGGTTTTTATCTTTGAATTTGTTAATGTGGTATATCACATTGATTGATTTGCAAATATCGAAGAATCCTTGCATCCCTGTGATAAAACCCAATTGATCATGGTGTATGATCTTTTTAATAGGTTTTTTGATTCTGTTTGCTAGAATTTTGTTGAGGATTTTTGCATCTATGTTCATCAGTCATATTGGACAGTAGTTTTTGTGTGTGTGTGTGTGCAGCAAATTTGTCTGCTTTTGGTATTAGGGTGATGGTGGCCTCATAGAATGAGTTTGGCAGTTTACCTTCCTCTGCAATTTTCTGGAAGAGTTTGAATAGGATAGGTGTTAGCTCTTCTCTAAATTATTGGTAGAATTCATCTATGAAGCTCTCTGGTCTTGGGCTTTTGTTTGATGGGAGATTCTTTATTACAGTTTCAAATTCTGTGCTTGCGGTGGATCTGTTAAGATTTTCTATTTCTTCCTGGTGTTTTTGGAAGGTTTTACTTTTCTAAGAATTCATCCATTTCGTCCAAGTTGTCCATTTTATTGTCATATAGTTGCTGATAGTAGTCTCTTTTGATCCTTTGTATTTCTGTGTTGTCTGTTGAGATTTCTCCATTTCCATTTCTAAATTTGTTGATTTGATTTTTCTCCCTTTATTTGTTGATGGCTCTGGCTAATGGTTTGTCTACTTTATTTATCTTCACAAAGAACTAGCTTCTGTTTTATTGATTTTTGCTATAGTCTCCTTTGTTTCTTTTTCAAATATTTCTGCCCTAATTTTTATGATTTCTTTCCTTCTACTAACCCTGGGGTTCTTCATTTCTTCTTTTTCTAGTTGCTTTAGGTGTAAAGTGAGGCTATTTATTTGATTTTTCTCTTCTTTCTTGAGGTAAGCTTGTATTACTATGAGCCATCCCCTTAGCACTGCTTTTAATGAATCCCATAGGTTTTGGGCCATCGTGTTTTCATTTTCGTTTGTTTCTATGCATTTTTTTTTTTCCTTCTGTGATTTGTTGGTTATTCAGAAGCGTGGTGTTTAGCCTCCATATGTTTGTATTTTTAATAGTTTTTTGTTTTTTTTCCCTGTAGTTGACGTCTAATCTTCCCACATTGTGTTCAGAAAAGATGCTTGAAATGACTTCAGTTTTTTTTTAATTTACCAAGACTGGATTTATGGCCCAGGATTTGATCTATCCTGGATAATGTTCTGTGTGCACTTGAGAAAAAGGTGAAATTCATTCTTTTGGGTGAAATGTCCTATAGATATCAACTAGGTCTAACTGGTCCATTGTATCATTTAAAGTTTGTGTTTACTTTGCTAATTTTCTGTTTGATTGATCTATCCATAGGTGTGAGTGGGGTATTAAAGTCTCCCACTATTATTGTGTTACTGTTAGCACATACTTGTTAGCATTTCATACTTGTTAGCATTTGCCTTACATATTGCAGTCCTCCTATGTTGGGTGCATATATATTTATAATTGTTATATCTTCTTCTTGGATTGATCCTTTGTAATTATGTAGTGTCCTTCTTTGTCTCTTTTCACAGCCTTTATTTCAAAGTCTATTTTATCTGGTATGAGTATAACTACTCCTGCTTTCCTTTGGTCCCAATTTTCATGAAATATCTTATTCCAGCCCTTCACTTTCAGTCTGTATGCGTCCCTTGTTATGAGGTGGATCTCTTGTAGACAGCATATATAGGGGTCTTGTTTTTGTATTTATTCATCCAGTCTTTGTCTTTTGGTTGGGGCATTCAACCCATTTACATTTAAGGTAGATATTGATAAGTATGATCCCATTCCCACTTACTTTGTTGTTTGGCATTTGAGTTTATAAACCTTTTCTTTGTTTCCTGTCTAGAGAAGATCCTTTAGTATTTGTTGAAGAGCTGGTTTGACAGTGCTGAATTCTCTCAGCTTTTGTTTGTCTGTAAAGCTTTTGATTTCTCCTTCATATTTGAATGAGATCCTTGCAGGGTATGGTAACCTTGGTTATAGGTTTTTCTCTTTCATCACTTTAAGAATGTCCTGCCATTCCCTTCTGGCCTGAAGAGTTTCTATTTAAGATTAGCTGTTATCCTTATGGGAATCCCCTTGTGTGTTATTTGTTGCTTTTTCTTTGCTGCTTTTATAATATTTGCTCTTTGTATTTGATCTTCATTAATTTGATTAATATGTGTCTTTGGGTGTTTCATTTTGGGTTTATCCTCTTTGGGACTCTCTGGGTTTCGTGGACTTGGGTGGCTATTTCCTTTCCCATTTTAGGGAAGTTTTCAACTATTATCTCCTCAAGTATTTTCTTATGTCCTTTCTTTTTGTCTTCTGGGGCTCCTATGATTCAAATGTTGGGGCATTTAATAGTAATTAATTTAATAGAGGTCTCTGAGGTTGTTCTCATTTCTTTTAATTCTTTTTTCCTCTCTGCTTCATTTAGTTCCACCATTGTATCTTCCACCTCGCTTATCCTATCTTCTTCAGTTATTCTACTGTTGGTTTCATCCAGAGTGCTTTTGATCTCAGTTATTGCATTATTCATTATTGATTGACTCTTTTTTATTTCTTCTAGGTCCTTGTTAAACATTTCTTGCATTTTCTCAGTCCTTATTTCTAATCTATTTATCTGTAACTCCATTTTGTTTTCAGGATTTTGGATATCTAGACTATCATTATTCTGAATTCTTTTTCAGGCAGATTCCCTATCTCCTCCTCTTTTGTTTGGTTTGGTGGGCATTTATCATGTTCCTTTACCTGCTGAATATTTCTATGCCTTTTCATTTTGTTTAGATTACTGTGTTTGGGGTGGCTTTTCTGTAGGCTGGAAGTTTGTGGTTCTTCTTTATTGTAGAGGTTGCTCCCTGCGGGTGGGGTTGGACTAGTATCTTGTCAAGATTTTCTGATTAAGGAGGCTTGTGTCTGTGTTCTGGTGGGTGGAGTCGGATCTCTTCTCTCTGGAGTGCAATGAAGTGTCCAGTAATGAGTTTTGGGGTGTCTGTGGGTTTGGTGTGACTTTGGGTTGCCTGTATTTTAATGCTCAGGACTGTGTTCCTGCATTGCTGGAGAATTAGGGTGGTATATCTTGTTCTGGAACTTGTTGGCTCTTGGGTGGAGCTTGGTTTCAGTGTATGTATGGAGGATTTTGGATGAGCTCTTGTCAATTAATGTTCCCTGTAGTCAGGAGTTTTCTGCTGTTCTCGAGTTTTGAATTTAAGCCACCTGCCTCTGGCTTTCAGTCTTAGTCTTACAGTAGCCTCAAGATTTCTCCATCTATACAGCACAGATTATAAAACATCTAGGTTAATGGTGAAATGGTTTTCCATAGTGAGGGACACCCAGAGAGGTTCACAGAGTTACATGGAAAAGAGAAGAGGGAGGAGGGAGATAGAGATGACCAGGAGGAGAAGAGGGAGAAACAAAAGGGGAGAGACCAATCTAGTCAGTAATCGCACCCCTAAGTAAAAATGGGTACTGAAGATTAAAGGTACAAAATTGATAACAAATATCAAAAAGCAAAGATTTAAAATCTAGAGTAGAGGTTAGACTCTGAAAAATACAATTTAAAAACACAAAGCAGAATCAATCACAAAATTATAAAAATATATATGAAATTTGCTTTAAAAATAAGGTCTCTTTTTTTGCAAGGTAATAGTAGGTTATAAAATGAAAATTAAAGGAGTAATAAAGAACTTAAAAATTAAAAAAAATTAAAAATGATAATAGTAAAAATAGATCTAGGAATTTCTCTGGAGCTGTTGAGGGCAGTGTGGGGTCAGTTCAGTTTCAGACAGTTCCTTGTTCCAGCTTATACTTCTTCTCAAGGTCCATAGGCCCCTTCCAATGCTTAGTCAATGCTAACTATAGGGATTTAATCTATTGCACCTGTCACTTCCAGAGCGGTTCCCTCTTCTTTGTGTATTTTGGCTTCCTCTGTTTGCAAGTCACTTCAGTGTCTCATTTCCGCCCTGACACAAGGGGGTGAAGGTGGTTACTTATTTAGGCTCACTTGTTCAGTTGTACTGTGGAAAGGGAGGAACACTGCAAACAAATATTACTGGCATGTGTGGGGAGTGCTTGCAGTGCATGGACCACACTGGGTTTGCCCCGGCTCACTGTGGTGTGTGCTTTCCCAGTCTACACTGCTCAGGCTCCAGCTTTCTCTGCAGGTGTACTGTCCAAAGCGGGCCCTGAATTTCGTGGACTTCACAGGTCTAAGCTGCTCAGGTTCAGGTTCTCAGTTCAGTTCAGTTCAGTTCAGTCGCTCAGTCGTGTCCGACTTTTTGCGACCCCATGATTGCAGCACGCCAGGCCTCCCTGTCTATCGCCAACTCCCGGAGTTCACCCAAACTCACGTCCATCGAGTCAGTGATGCCATCCAGCCATCTCATCCTCTGTCGTCCCCTTCTCCTCCTGCCCCCAATCCCTCCCAGCATCAGAGTCTTTTCCAATGAGTCAACTCTTTTCAAGAGGTGGCCAAAGTACTGGAGTTTCAGCTTTAGCATCAGTCCTTCCAAAGAACACCCAGGGCTGATCTCCTTCAGAATGGCCTGGTTGGATCTCCTTGTAGTCCAAGGGACTCTCAGGAGTCTTCTCCAACACCACAGTTCAAAAGCATCAATTTTTCGGCGTTCAGCCTTCTTCACAGTCCAACTCTCACATCTATACATGACCACAGGAAAAATCATAGCCTTGACTAGACAGACTTTTGTTGGCAAAGTAATGTCTCTGCTTTTGAATATGCTATCTAGGTTAGTTATAACTTTCCTTCCAAGGAGTAAGAGTCTTTTAATTTCATGGCTGCAGTCACCATCTGCAGTGATTTTGGAGCCCCAAAAATAAAGTCTGACACTGTTTCCACTGTTTCCCCATCTATTTCCCATGAAGTGATGGGACCAGATGCCATGATCTTCATTTTCTGAATGTTGAGCTTTAAGCCAACTTTTTCACTCTCCTCTTTCACTTTCATCAAGAGGCTTTTTAGTTCCTCTTCACTTTCTGCCATAAGCGTGGTGTCATCTGCCTATCTGAGGTTATTGATATTTCTCCTGGCAATCTTGATTCCAGCTTGTGTTTCTTCCAGTCCAGCGTTTCTCATGATGGACTCTGCATATAAGTTAAATAGGCAGGGTGACAATATACAGCCTTGATGTACTCCTTTTCCTATTTGGAACCAGTCTGTGGTTCCATGTCCAGTTCTAACTGTTGCTTCCTGACCTGCATATAGGTTTCTCAGGAGGCAGGTCAGGTGGTGTGGTCTTCCCATCTCTTTCAGAATTTTCCACAGTTTATTGTGATCCACAAAATCAAAGGCTTTGGCCTAGTCAGTAAAGCAGAAATAGATGTTTTTCTGGAACTCTCTTGCTTTTTCCATGATCCAGCGGACGTTGGCAATTTGATCTCTGGTTCCTCTGCCTTTTCTAACACCAGCTTGAACATCAGGAAGTTCACAGTTCACATATTGCTGAAGCCTGGCTTGGAGAATTTTGAGCATTACTTTACTAGCGTGTGAGATGAGTGCAATTGTGCAGTAGTATGAGCATTCTTTGGCATGGCCTTTCTTTGGGATTGGAATGAAAACTGACCTTTTCCAGTCCTGTGGCCATTGCTGAGTTTTCCAAATTTGTTGGCATATTGAATGCAGCCCTTTTACAGCATCATCTTTCAGGATTTGGAATAGCTCAACTGGAATTCCATCACCTCCACCATTTTTGTTCGTAGTGATGTTTTCTAAGGCCCATTTGACTTCACATTCCAGGATGTCTGGCTCTAGGTCAGTGATAACACCATTGTGATTATCTGGGTCATGAAGATCTTTTTTGTACAGTTCTTCTGTGTGTTCTTGCCATCTCTTCTTAATATCTTCTGCTTCTGTTAGGTCCATACCATTTCTGTCCTTTATTGAGCCCATCTTTGCACAAAATGTTCCCTTGGTATCTCTAATTTTCTCGAAGAGATCTCTACTCTTTCCCATCCTGTTGTTATCCTGTATTTCTTTGCATTGATCACTGAAGAAGGCTTTCTTATCTCTTCCTGTTATTCTTGAAACTCTGCATTTAGATGCTTATATCTTTCCTTTTCTCCTTTGCTTTTTGCTTCTCTTCTTTTCACAGCTATTTGTAAGGCCTCCCCAGACAGCCATTTTGCTTTTTTGCATTTCTTTTCCATGGGGATGGTCTTGATCCCTGTCTCGGTACTCCACAAAGGCACAGACTCAGTTGGGTGTGCTTTGTGTGCCCTTCCCAGGTCCAAGCAGCTCAGGCAATGAGGTGCTTGGCGAGCACACTGTCCCAGGTGGCCTGTGCATCTTAATCACTTCCCCCGTCCTGGCCATTCAGTCTCCTGAGAGCAGCTTCTCAGGTGTGCTCTATGTCTGCCCTGGGGAGCCAATTTCAAGGCTGTGACCCTCCTGGCAGATGTCAACTATCCAGGATCCCAGGAAGACTTGGTAAGCAACTGAAGCCTGCTCACAGTTTGGTGAAAGATGCCATCTCTGGGGTCGAGATTGCCCCTTGCTTTTTGGCTCTTGCTTCGCCCACCTCCTTCTCTGCCTCCAGTGGGAGGAGGGGCCAGTCTGCAGCCAGCTACCTCTCCTTTGGTATTTGCTCAATTTTTTGTTCTGTGAGTGGGCCAGGCTGTGCCTTAGGTTAGAGCTTTTCGCAGGAAAGTTCTCTCTCTCTCTCTTTTTTTTTTCTTTCTCTCTGGCTTTTCCACAGTTTGGGTTGCTATCTCACGTTAGATCCTTCATAATCTCTTTAAGGCATTCAGAACTGGTCCTTACCCTAAGCATGAAACCTGTGCCTTCCTGTCCAGCCTCCTCTCGCTGGTGGTGGACGTGAGCATCTGGGCTACTTCTCCACTGGAAGTTGCAGTTAGGCGAGTGTTCTCTGTGTGTGTGTGTTTTCCCCCTCCTGGTTATGTTGCATCCTTTCAGAATTTTCCACAGTTTATTGTGATCCACACAGTTAAAGGCTTTGACATAGTCAATAAAGCAGAAATAGATGCTTTTCTGGAACTCCCTTGCTTTTTTGATGATCCAGCAGATGTTGGCAATTTGATTTCTGATTCCTCTGCCTTTTCTAAATCAAGCTTGAACACCTGGAAGTTCATAGCTCACATATTGTTGAAGCCTGGATTGGAGAATTTTGAGCATTACTTTACTAGTGTGTGATATGAGTGCAATTGTGTGGTAGTTTGAGCATTCTTTGACATTGCCTTTCTTAGGGATTTGAATGAAACTTGACCTTTTCCAGTCCTGTGCTGAATTTTTCAAATTTGCTGGCATATTGAGTTCAGCACTTTCACAGCATCATCTTTTAGCATTTGAAATGGCTCAGCTGGAATTCCATGACCTCCACTAGCTTTGTTCCTAGTGATGCTTCCTAAGGCCCACTTGAATTCACATTCCAGGATATCTGGCTCTAGGTACTTGATCACACCATTGTGATTATCTGGGTTGTGAAGATATTTTTTGTACAGTTCTTCTGTGTATTCTTGTCACCTCTTCTTAATATCTTCTGTTTCTGCTAGATCCCTACCATTTCTGTCTTTTATTGAGCCAATCTTTGCATGAAATGTTCCCTTTGTATTTGTAATTTTCTTGAAGAGATCTTTAGTCTTTCCCATTCCATTGTTTTCCTATATTTCTTTGCATTGATCACTGAGGAAAGCTTTCTTATATCTCCTTGCTATTCCCTGGAACTCTGCATTGAAATGGATATATCTTTCCTTTTCTCCTTTGCTTTTTGCTTCTCTTCTTTTCACAGCTATTTGTAAGGTCTCCACAGACAACCATTTTGCTTTTTGCATTTCTTTTTCTTGGGGATGATTTTCATCACTGCCTCCTGTACAATGTCATGAACCTCCATCCATAGTTCATCAGGTACTCTATCAGATCTAGTCCCTTAAATCTATTTCTCACTTCCACTGTATAATCATAAGTGATTTGATTTAGGTCATACTTAAATGGTCTAGTGGTTTTCCCTACTTTCTTCACTGTAAGTCTGAATTTGGCAAGAAGGAGTTCATGATCTGAGCCACAGCCAGCTTTTGGTCTTGTTTTTGCTGACTGTATAAAGCTTTTCCATCTTTGGCTGCAAAGAATATAAGTCCCTTGAGAAGACTCTTGAGAGTCCCTTGGACTGCAAGGAGATCCAACCAGTAAATACTAAAGGAAATCAGTCCTGAATATTCATTGGAAGGACTGATGTTGAAACTGAAACTCCAATACTTTGGCCACCTGATGTGAAGAGCTGACTCATTTGAAAATTCCCTGATGCTGGGAAAGATTGAAGGTGGGAGTAGAAGGGGACGACAGAGGATTAGATCTTGAATGGCATCACTGACTCAATGGACATTATTTTGAATAATCTCCGGGAGTTGGTGATGGACAGGGAGGCCTGGCATGCTACAGTCAATGGAGTTGCAAAGAACTGGGCACGAGTGAGCAACTGAACTGAACTATGTTGCCTTCTGAGATTCCAACCCCCACCACAGACCCACCAGTGAGAGGGTTTCCTGCTGTTTGGAAACTTCTCCTTCTTCACAACACCTTCCCCAGGATGGTCTCTGTCCCCAACTTGTTTGTCTCTCTTTTTGTCTTTTATATTTTACCCTACCTCCTTTCAAAGAGAATGGGCTACCTTCATGGGTGCCTAGTGTCCTCTGCCAGCATTTAGAAGTTGTTTTGTGAAAGTTGTTCATCATTCAAATGATATTTTGATGAATTTGTGGGGGAGAAAGTGGTCTCCCTGTCCTATTCCCCTGCCATCTTAGGACCCCTTTTAATAATATTTCACAATTTGTTTGTTGTGATGCACACATTCAAAGGCTTTAGCATAGTCAATGAAGCAGTAGTAGATATGTTTTGGAAACTTTTTTTTTTGTTACATTATATATAATTTAACATATAGGTCTGTCCAAATTATTTCAAGACACTAGATAGTATGAAGAATTTACTTTTCATTATAGCTGTAACCACAGTTAAAATATATTACTTTTGGGAATTGCCTGGTTGTCCAGTGGTTAGGACTCTGCATTTCCACTGCAAGTGGCATGGGTTTGATCCTTTGTTGGGAAACTAAAACCCCACATGCCACAATGTGGCCAAAATAATTCAAAAATTAAAATTAAAAACCAAAAAGCATTACTTATGAAGAGAAACTACCTAAGGTTAACTTGTATTCTTTCTTCTAATTCAATTCATTTTGTCTCTTTGGTGATTGGTTTAAAAGTGGATAACAACAACAACAAAAAAAAGTGGATAACACATTTTAGTATAAAAATAAAAATGACATGAAAAATGACATACAGTAACATAATTTTTAAAAAGTGAAAATTGATAATCTTAATACTCTAACAAATGATTTTCATTGCCTAGTTTCTTATTTATTTAGGGTCATTTATATCATTTCCCATATTGTGAACTAAAGTTTTGAACCTATATGTATTTTTATTCCAATATTTTATGTGAAATTTATATAATCATATAAAGTTTAATAGGGACTCTGGGTTCCTATTTTGTTCAAACCATTTAATTTGCTCAGATTTTGAAAGATTTTTTGGTATTACTTTTCATCATACTGAATAATGCAGAGCAACATATGATCTCTAATAAAGAAGGTATATCATGTTTATTTATCCAAATTCAAAGTGTTAAATTATAAATAAAGGTCTATCCTGACATAAATTGTTCAAGATCGACAACTGAGTCTCAAGGGAATTATGTGATTATCTTAGCGTTAGCTAATGGCAAAGTCAGGAGTTGAATCTACACCATACACTGGTTTCTATCCATTACAACACATTTCTGAAGAAATAAATATCTATTAAATAATAAATAATTTTGTTATCCATTGAATTACTCTAGTATAAAATTCAGTAAAGGAGAAATGTGTTGAACAAAGACTTCATACTATTCATTGTACAGCAAAAGCCATACCAAGTAGGTGCTACATTCACAAATGAAAGTACTGTTTTTAGCGGAAGATGCTATTTATCTTTTCTTCAGTTAAATGTATCCATAAAGATAATATTTCTAGATTTATAAATGCTACCCTCAAAGATTAAACACCATGACTAATAAGGAAATACAAAAACTAGCTGCTTACCCAAATTATAAATGAGTGTCGGAAGCAGAGAGGGAGACAAGTATTTATGAAACAGGCCAACTGCATTGCAGTTCAATGTGGTTATTTAATGTAACATTACATAGGATTTTGTAGTTAAAGGGTTTCTTTGTATTAACCCAAATTTGTGGTTACTCTTAAAAGAGAGGAGTCAGAAAAATCACAGAGAGCAAGATAGGCCATTGTTAGAGCTCATAAAATTTAGTCTACCAACACTGAGAGCTGCAGGGAACAGGTGGAGTACAGACCTAAGATATTGTGGTCCACAGTATTTAACTGATAAATTCCAGCTGTGATCATTTCTTGCAGTAATTATAATACATCTGTGAGATGACATTAGGCCACCTACTTCATTAGAAAAAAGGATTATATCATGTGAACTCCTGTGGGTTTTGTATCAATGCATTATAATTCAAAAAGACATCCATGGTTATTGTAAAACAGTCAACATAGAATGATTCAGTCAACAATGAATAGATTTAGAAAAGGATAGATAATACAAACAATCTAGCCATTTATTCACAAAGCTCTTCTCTTGGTGAATTGTATGTTTTGGATCTTACTCTTGTTCACTAACTTTTTGTAGTAATATTCTTGAAAATGCTAATGCCATCAGTAGGCATGTGAAGTGAAGTGAAAGTCACTCAGTGATGTCTGACTCTTTGTGACCCCATGGACTGTAGTCCACCAGGCTCCTCTGTCCATGGAATTCTCCAGGCAAGAAAACTGACATGGGTAGCCGTTCCCTTCTTCAGGAGTTCTTCCCAATCCAGGGATCAAACTCAGGTCTCCCAAAGTGCAGGCAGATTCTTTACTGTCTGAAACGCTAGGGAAGCCCAAGAATACTGGAGTGGGTAGCCTATCCCTTCTCCAGGGGATCTTCCTGACCCAGGGATGGAACTGGGGTCCCCTACATTGCAGGCAGATTCTTTACCAGCTGAGCTACCAGGAAAGTCCCTGTAGGCATACATACAATGTCAGACCCAATATAGAATGAGAACAACAGTTTTCTACTGGCCTGTAAACTGTGAAGAGGTTTTAATAGACTGTTAAAGAAAATATACCTTATTTTATAGGCCCACAATATCATAAAATCCTACATGTAATATCTAGCACCACTTGGTACGCGGTAGACACTAAGTCTTCCTTTCCCAGCATGTTAAATTATACGTACTATTCCAGATCTGTAGCCCTGACGTTTCTTATTCACCTTTTCTCTTATAAGGTTGCTTTATTAACATTGTTAATGAGATAAATCCTTGCCTACTTAAATGGAGTGACAGTAAAACTCAAAAATAATATTATCCATGATCATTTGTGAAATAGTTATTAATAAAAATGGGTATCCACCACCCAGTTCAAATCATCTCTAAGGTTTAATTTTAAATGTATGCTTACTCTAGATATGTTCAATGAAGGAAAGGAAGCTATATAAATATGTTTCATTCAATTCACAAACATATTCAGCAAGTGTGGTAGTAAAAAAATCAAATCCAACTGTAGGAAGAATGAGGTCAACATAGAAGAACTGATAATTTAATGTTAAAAGTTAAATACCAGTATGTAAGAAATAGTGGAAATTAACAGAGTAAAATCTTTTCAGGTTGTACAATTACGTGAAGGAATAAGAAAGAACCAAAAGAAATAGACTACCTTTATATTTCTTCACAGATCATAAATTATGACATAGAAGTTGGATTTTTCCCTAATAAAAATATTTTTTGAAAATGAATTCTAAGTTTCCTTTATCACCATCTGTTCCATGGCAAGCTGCTTGGATTACATAGAATTCTGTCTTTCATAGAGCATAAATCGTGCCATGACCCAATTAGCTTTTACAAATTGAGAAACAATAAGCTGTGTTCCTGTTTTGGTAAAAAAAAAATGTTTTTGAAAGTCCTATGTTCTTGATGATTCTATTTGATGATCTAATCATATTTAAAAATCTCATGGTTTTATAGAGTCACCATTTGCACTGTCACAGAATGTTGTTAAAAGAAGAAAGTTGTGAGAAAGACTATTTTAGTAGATAGGTTTGGAACACATGACCAATAAAAACAAAGTTTTCTCACTATGTAAATAAAATTATATTGATTTTCACTATAGAATAATATTTCAGTTTTTGAAATAATTTCCTAAAATCAATAATGAAAAACCTATTTCTGAATAGTCTATAAAATAAGGTATATTTTCCAGTCCCGTCAACTCCAGAACATGCTTGGTAGAATGCAATATAAATTAGTGCATGACATATAGAATGCTTGTATGGCTTAATCTCTAGTAATAAATGCAATATTGTTCCTTGGATGTTCAAAACAAAACTTAAGAGTTCATGACCATGAACAGTGTACCAAAACAAAAACAATAACCCATGTCATGTGATAATAAGCAATACCAACATCAATACTGATTCTTTAGCAACATTAGCTGGGTAAAATGTTTCAGGAATGATACTATCATTATTTGTTCCCAAACACAGAAAGGAGTTTTCAACATAGTGTAGGTAAGTGTTTTCATAGAGATTAATTCCAGGTTCTGCCAAGGGGGACTGACACAGCCTTCTACTTTAAAACTACTCTGTGATTCATAACTGCCTTATCTAGCTTTATTGTCAACTTTTAGTCCTCTAAATTGAGGTAAAAGAAGACAATGGATGATGGACAGGTGTGATCTTGGAGGTAGAATAGAGATTTGGTCAGGCAAGTATCAAAGTGACCTGGAGATATGACCAATGAAATTTATAAAATGGAGTGATTTATCCATCATTTATTCCTCCATTTATCCATGTCTACACATTTTTGTTTGTCTTTAAAATTCCTTTCCTCTAAATAATGATTACACTAACTGCAAAATTATTAAATTACCAACTTAGTGATATTAAGCTATCCCAATATTGAGATTTTAATTAAGAAATAATTTGAGAAGAAAACTAAATGTTCAAAATTGCACTTTCTCTTATTCATTTTCATTATATACCATATAATATGGAAAAAATGTTTTGTAAAAGTATTACAAAATATCCTCATTTCTATTAATAATCTAGAAATTTAAAATACTGATATTTAGTAGTATTAAAATATTTGCATATTTAATTATTCTATCTTAATTTATGATTGTCAAACACCTATTCTTAATCTGTAATCTGTACTCTCCTACTCTTTTTAAAATGAATTTTTATTGGAGTATAGTTGTTTTACAATGTTGTGTTAGTCTCTACTGTACAGCAAGGTGAATCAGATCCATATATATACATATATTCTCTCGTTTTTTGTATTTCCTTCTTGTTTAGGTTACCACAGAGAATTGAGTAGAATTCTCTGAGCTATGCAATAGGTTCTCATTAGTTATCTGTTTTATGTACAGTATAAATATTTATATTTCAGTATGTATATATAAAAATTATTTTATTTATATATTAAACATATAATATATAAAATACATGCATAAATATTAAGCATTCCTTATTAAATATTAATATATTAAATATATGTTATATTTCTAGTAAATATTTATATAATAATAGATATGCAATAATATTAATAAAATTCTATTATATTTAGTATATTAATAATATCAATAAATATATAATATTATTATATGTATTATATTAATGAAATAGAATGATATTTGTATATTAAATATATATAATATAAATATATATAAAATATATTTATATTTCAATCCCAAGCCCCCCAACTCATCCTTTCCTCCCTAGGTGTCCATATATTTGTTCTCTACATCTCTGTCTCTACTTCTGCTTTTCAAATAAGATCCTCTATACCATTTTTCTAGATTTTATATATATATGTGTTAATGTATGATATTTCTTTTTCTCTTTCTGACTTATTTCATTTTGTATGACAGTCTCTAGGTCTATCTATGTCTCTACAAATGACCCAATTTTATTCGTTCATATGGCTGAGTAACATTCCATTTCAACATTCAGAAAACTAAGATCATGGCGTCCAGTCCCATCACTTCATGGCAAATAGATGGGGAAACAGTGGAAACAGTGGCTGACTTCATTTTTGGGGGCCTCCCTGTCCATCACCAACTCCTGGAGCCTACCCAAACCCACGTCTATTGAGTTGGTGATGCCATTTAACCATCTCATCCTCTGTTGTCCCCTTCTCCTCCTGCCCACAATCTTTCCTATCATTAGGGTCTTTTCAAATGAGTCAGTTCTCTGCATCAGGTGGTCAAAGTATTGGAGTTTCAGCTTCAACATCAGTCCTTCCAGTGAACACCCAGGACTGATCTCCTTTAGGAGGGACTGGTTGGACCTCCTTGCAGTCCAGGGGACTCTCAAGAGTATTCTCCAACACCACAGTTCAAAATCATCAATTGTTTGGTGCTCAGCTTTCTTTATAGTCCAACTCTCACGTTCATACATGACTACTGGAAAAATCATAGCCTTGACTGGACGGACCTTTGTTGGCAAAGTAACATCTCTGCTCTTTAATATGCTCTCTAGGTTGGTCATAACTTTCCTTCCAAGGAGTAAATGTCTTAATTTCACAGCTTCAATCACCATCCGCAGTGATTTTGGAGCCCTCAAAAATAAAGTCAGCCATTGTATGTGTTTTTATATTTTTTTTCCTGTAGTTGACATCTAGTCTTACCACATTGTGATCAGAAAGATGCTTGAAATCATTTCAATATTTTTAACTTACCAAGTTTGGATTTATGACTCAGGATGTGATCTATCCTGGAGAATGTTCCATGGGCACTTGAGAAAAAGGTGAAATCCATTGTTTTTGAGTGAAATGCCCTGAAGATATCAGTTAGGTCTAACTGGCCCATTGTATCATTTAAAACTTGTGTTTCCTTGCTAATTTTCTGTTTGGTTGATCTATCCAGAGATATGAGTGGGGTATTAAAGTCCCCCACGATTTTTGTGTTATTGTTATTTTCCCCTTTCGCATGTGCTGGCAATTTCCTTATGTATTGAAGTGCTCCTATGTTGGGTTATATGTATTTATAATTGCTATATCTTCTTGGATTGATGCTTTGATCATTATGTAGTGTCCCTGTTTGTCCCTTATCACGGTCTTTATTTCAAAGTCTATTTTATCTGAGATGAGTATTGCTACTCCTGCTTTCTTTTGTTCTCCACTTGCATGAAATACCTTTTTCCAGTCCTCACTTTCAGTCTGTATGTGTCCCTAGGTTTGAGGTGGATCTCTTGTAGACTGCATATATAGGAGTTATGTTTTTGTATCCTTATGGCCAGTCTTTGTCTTTTGGTTAAAGCATTTAACCCATTTACATTTAAAGTAATTATTGATAAATATGATCCTGTTACTATTTATTTATTGATTTGAGACTATTTTCATAAACCTTTTCTTTGTTTCCTGTCTAGAGAAGGTCCTTTTGTATTTATTGAAGAGCTGGTTTAGTGGTGCTGAATTCTCTCTGCTTTTGTTTGTTTGTAAAGCCTTTGGTTTCTCCTTAATATCTGAATGAGACCCTTGCTGATTAGAGTTATCTTGGTTGAGGTTTTTCTCTTTCATCATTTTAAGTATGTCCTGCCATTCTCTTCTGGCCTGAAGAGTTTCTATTGAAAGATCAGCTGTTATCCTTATGGGGATCTACTTGTATGTTATTTATTGCTTTTCCCTTGCCGCTTTTAATATTTGCTCTTTGTGTTGAATTTTTGTTAGTTTGATTAATCTGTATCTTGGGTTTTTTTGCTTTTGGGTTATCCTGCTTAGGCCTCTGGGTTTCTTGGACTTGGATAACTATTTCCTTCCCCTTTTTATGGAAGTTTTGGGCTATTAGCTCCTCAAGTATTTTTTCATGTCTTCTTTTTGTCTTTTTCTTCTGGGACACCTATCATTCGAATGTTGGGGCATTTAACATTGTCCCAGAGGTCTCTGAGGTTGTTCTCATTTCTTTTAATTCTTTTTTCCTCTCTGCTTCATTTATTTCCACCATTCTATCTTCCATCTCACTTATCCTCTCCTCTGCCTCAGTTATTCTACTGTTGGTTCCCTCCAGAGTGCTTTTAATTTCAGTTATTTCATTGTTCATTATTGATTGACTCGTCTTTATTTTTCTAGGTTCTTGTTAAACATGTCTTGCATTTTCTCAATCCTTGTCTCTAGTCTATTTATCTGTAACTCCACTTTGTTTTCAAGATTTTTGATCATTTTTGATCATTATTCTGAATTCTTTTTCAGGTAGACTCCCTATCTCCTCTTTTGTTTGGTTTGGTGAGTTTTTATTATGTTCCTTCACCTGCTGAATATCTCTCTGCCTTTTCATTTTGTTTAGATTGCCGTGTTTGGGGTGCCCTTTCTGCAGGCTTGAAGTTAATGGTTCTTATTTATTGCAGAGTCTGCTCCCTGGGGGTAGGATTGGACCAGTGACTTGTCAAGATTTCCTCGAGAGAACTTGCATCTGTGTTCTAGAGGGTGGAACTGGATCTCTTCTCTCTGGAATGCAATGAAGTGTCCAATAGTAAGTTTGGAGGTGTCTATGGGTTTGGCATGGCTTTGGGAAGCCTGTTTTTTAATGTTCAGGGTTGTGTTCTTTTTTTGCTGGAGAATTAGCATGGTGTGTCTTGCACTGGAACTTGTTGGCTCTTGGGTGGAGCTTGGTTTCAGTATAGGTATGGAGACTTTCAGGTGAGCTCTTGTCTATTAATGTTCCCTGGAGTCAGGAGTTCTCTGATGTTCTAAGATTCTGGAGTTAAGCCTCCTGCTTCTGGGTTTTGGTTCTTCTCTTACAGTAGCTTTAAGACTTCTTCCTCCATACATCACAGGAGATAAAACCCCTAGGTTAATAGTGAAACAACTCTCCACAGTCAGAAATACCCAGAGAGATTCGCAGAGTTATATAGAGAAGAGAAAAGGGAGGAGGGAGATAGAGGTGACCAGGAGTAGAAAAGGGAGAGTCAAAAGGGAGAGAGCAATCAAGCCAGTAATGAAATCCCTATGTGAAAATGGATACTGAAGATTAAATTCTTAAAAATACAAAATTGATAACAAATATAAAAAAAGCAAATATTAAAATCGTAGAATTGAGGTTAGACTTTCAAAAATACAATATAAAAAATACAAAACAAAATCAATCACAAAAGTTTAAAAAATATATATGGAATTTGTTTTTAAAAGCAGGGTTTTTTGAAAGGTAATAATAGGCTATAAAAATGAAGTTAATGGAATAATAAAGAACTAAAATTTTTTAAAAAGTGATAATAGTAAATATATATCTAGGAATTTCTCTGGAGCTGTTGTGGGCAGTGTAGGGTCAGTTCAGTGTCTGACAGTCCCTTGTTCTGGCTTATACTTGTTCTCAAGGTCTATGGTGGTTTAGTCTCTCAGTCGTGTCCGACTCTTGCAACCCCGTGGACTGTGACCCTCCAGGCTCCTCTGTCCATGGGATTCTCCAGGCAGGAGTACTGGAGTGGGTTGCCATTTCCTTCTCCAGGGGATCTTCCTGACCCAGAAACCAAATCCGGGTCTCCTGCATTGCAGGCAGATTCTTTACCAAAGGAGCTATGAGGGAATAGTTTCCCTTTAAATGCACAGTCTCCACATTAACGACAAGGTTTTAGTCTGTTGTACTTGTCACTTCTGGACTGGTTCCCCCTTCTTTGTTTATTTTGGTTTCCTCTGTTTGCAAGTCTCTTCAGTGTCTTAATTTCCAGCCTGATATGAGGAGGTAAAGGTGGCCACTTATTTAGGCTCACTTGTTAAGTTGTGCCCTGGAAAGGGAGGGACATTGCAAACAAATACCGCTGGCATGGATGGGGAGTGCTCGCAGTGGATGGACCACACTGGGTTTTCCACAGCCCGGGGCTGCATGTACTTCCCAGGTCCACACTGCTCAGGCTCCAGGGTGCTCTGCGAGGGCACTGTCCCAGTCAGCCCTGCATTTTGTGCACTTCCCTAGTTTAAGCCACTCAGGTTCTTGGGTGCTCTGCAAGGGCACAGACCTTTGGGCCTTTCCCAGGTTCAAGCCACTCAGGTGACCAGGTGCTTGGCCAGCTCACTGTCTCAGGTGGACCATGCATCTTATGCATCTTCCTGGTGCAGCCACTTGATTTCCCAGGTGTGCTGCGAGGGCACAGTCTAAGGTGTGCTGTGTGTCTCCTCTGGTGAGCTAATCTCAGGCTGTGACACTCCTGGCCATCCAGGATCGTAGGAAGACATGATTAGGAACTGGCAGCCTGCTCACAGTTTGGTGGAAGATGCAGTCTCTGGGACCTAGATTGCAGCAGTCCCTAGCCTTCCGGCTCTGACTGTCTCACACCTGCCTCTCTGTCTCTGGGGAGGGAGGGCCCTAAATGGCAGCCAGCTTGCTCTCCTTTGGTATTTGCTAGGGCACAATCCTTTGTTCTGTGAGCTATGCCAGCAGTCACCATGTGGTGTTAGAATCTTCTGTGGGAAAGTTCCTTTTTTAAAAATTTTTTGTCTCTCTGGTGATCCCATGGTTTGGGTTGCTATCTCATATTAGCCCCTTCAGATTGTCCTCAGGGCACTCAAGCCTGGTCTTTACCCTAAGGATGATACAGCCCATACTTCCCTGCTCAGCCCCCACTCACTGGTGGCAGACACGAGCATCTGAGCCACTTCTCTGCTGGTAGGTAAGTTGTGGTTAGGTGTGTATTCTGTGGGCTTACTTGGTGGCTCGGCTGGTAAAGAATCTGCCTGCAATATGGGAGACCTGGGTTTGCTCCCTAGATTGGGAAGATCCTCTGGAGAAGGGAGCGGATACCCACTTCAGTTACCTACTTCAGTATTCTGGCCTGGAAAATCCATGGACTGTATAGTCCGTGGGGTCGCAAAGAATCAGACATGACTGTATTCTCTCTTTCTCTGTGTGTGTGTGTGTGTGTGTGTGTGTGTGTGTGTGTTCCCCCCAGTTATATTACCCTCTGAGATTCCAAAGCTCTGCACAGATATGCCTATGAGAGGGTTTCCTATTGTGTGGAAACTTCTCCTCCTTCACAACTCCCTCCCCGGGACAGGGCTCCATCCCTAGATATTGTCTCTGTTTACCTCTTTTGTATTTTGTCCTACATCCTTTTGAAGAGTTTGGCTGACTTTCTGGGTGCCTGGTGTCCTCCTCCAGTGTTAAAAAGTTGTTTTGTGAAAGTTGCTTAACATTCCAATGATCTTTTGATGAATTTGTCTGGGAGAAAGTGGTCCCTGTCCTATTCCTCTGCCATCTTGGGACCCCCCCTCTCCCCGTCCCAAATTATGGTTTTCATTTTGTCTGCCCTCTGATGGTAGAGAATAAGAGGTTTGTGGAAGCTTCCTGATGGAAGGGACTGGCTGTGGGGGAATCTGGGTCTTGCTCTGATGGGTCCAAGCTCAGTAAATCTTTAATCCAATTTTCTGCTGATGGGCAAGGCAATTTCCCTTCCCTGTAGCTTGGCCTCAGGCCAAACTATGGTATGAGTAATGGTGACCTCATTCAAAAGGACTTATGCCAGTTCCCAGGACCCTTGTATTTGTGACCTTGACCCCACAGCTAGCCATCTTTGACCCACGCCTCCACTGGAGATTCCTGGACATTAGTTAATATTATTTGCTACTTTTTTTTTCCCCCCCAAATGGAAGGAGAAATCTCCTTTCACAATAAAAGCCTGTCACCTTCTTACAGATTGAGGTCAGTATGAAGATGTTATTCCAATTTGTCTTCTAAAAACATCAGTTTAAAAGCCAGGTTTTTGAAAAACGTTATTTTCCTTTTAAAGTATCAATTAGGAATAGTACCTTCTCCTGATTGCTAGCTTAACAGTTTTACTCACCCTATCTCCATTATATTCTTAAGGACTAAGTTTTTAAACAACTTGACTAGTATACTTGCTGTGTAAAGCCTTTTCCTTCTTTTGAATTTAATTCTGAAAGCATATTCTGAGTTTCAACAATTAACAATGGATACTTAATGATAGGAGCAGATAATAGTGTCCTGGAATGATTTTAAGGAAATCTGATCATGTCTCCCAGAGTTGCCTTTAACCTAGCACCAGACAAGGTAAGATTCAGAGACAAAACAGAATAAAAGACAAAAGGGAAGGTTACATAATGAGTCACATATACATACAGAAAATTAGTGTAATGAATAAATCCACCTCTTCCATAGTTTGCCAAAGTTTCAACTTGTTAAAGCATTCTTATAAGTAGATTTTATTTTTCTTGGTATATATGTATGTTGTTCAGATAAACATGATTGGTGAATACTAGATTTATTGTGAATTTCTTTGTAATCATGGTTGAATTTAACCTTGATTATAAAGAAATTCTTACCTTTAATTAGGTTATGTTCAGATTTTACAAATTTGGAATATTACCCTTTTAGCTACATTGAAGCTGTTAATGACATAATCAAATTTTCATTATAAAGGTTTGGGTAATAAGGAGGTTTACTGTAACTGACTTGGATACTTATTTTTCTAAGCCATACATTTTCCTGTCAATTTTATTAAGAACTTCATTTTCTAAGATAAAATGATCTTGTTTGTTTGCTTGGTTATTGTTTTAATGCAATTGAAAGTGGGCCATTGTCCAAGGACCAGGGAAAAACACACACAGGAAAAAAACACACACAGAAAAATGTCTTTTTTAAACAAAAAAAGTAAGGGTAAATAATTGGGCGATAAATTCTGCATAATTCTCTTGAGGAATATTTGCTGTCCTAAAGGTGAAATTTACTATTCCTTGGAATTTTTCATTTCCTTTGACAAGGCTCAGGATATACACTGAGGAATAAATCTGATAGTAAACATTGTAATGCAACTGCTTGCAAGTTACTGCAAAAATACTGTTGATTAATGGCAACTAAAAGTTGTATCTTTCTAATCTGTGAAAAGAAGAGAAGTGAAAAGCAAAGGAGAAAAGGAAAGATATAAACATCTGAATGCAGAGTTCCAAAGAATAGCAAGAAGAGATAAGAAAGCCTTCTTCAGCAATCAATGCAAAGAAATAGAGGAAAACAACAGAATAGGAAAGACTAGAGATCTCTTCAAGAAAATCAGAGATACCAAAGGAATATTTCATGCAAAGATGGGCTCGATAAAGGACAGAAATGGTATGGACCTAACAGAAGCAGAAGATATTAAGAAGAGATGGCACAAATACACAGAAGAACTGTATAAAAAAGATCTTCAAGACCCAGATAATCATGATGGTGTGATCACTCACCTAGAGCCAGACATCCTGGAATGTGAAGTCAAGTGGGCCTTAGAAAGCATCACTATGAACAAAGCTAGTGGAGGTGATGGAATTCCAGTTGAGCTATTCCAAATCCTGAAAGATGATGCTGTGAAAGTGCTGCACTCAATATGCCAGCAAATTTGGAAAACTCAGCAGTGGCCACAGGACTGGAAAAGGTCAGTTTTCATTCCAATCCCAAAGAAAGGCAATGCCAAAGAATGCTCAAACTACTGCACAATTGCACTCATCTCACACTCTAGTAAAGAAATGCTCAAAATTCTCCAAGCCAGGCTGCAGCAATATGTGAACCGTGAACTTCCTGATGTTCAAGCTGGTTTTAGAAGAGGCAGAGGAACCAGAGATCACATTGCCAACATTCGCTGGATCATGAAAAAAGCAAGAGAGTTCCAGAAAAACATCTATTTATGCTTTATTGACTATGCCAAAGCCTTTGACTGTGTGGATCACAATAAACTGTGGAAAATTCTGAAAGAGATGGGAATACCAGACCACCTGATCTTCCTCTTGAGAAATTTGTATGCAGGTCAGGAAGCAACAGTTAGAACTGGACATGGAACAACAGACTGGTTCCAAATAGGAAAAGGAGTACATCAAGGCTGTATATTGTCACCCTGCTTATTTAACTTTTATGCAGAGTTCATCATGAGAAACGCTGGACTGGAAGAAACACAAGCTGGAATCAAGATTGCTGGGAGAAATATCAATAACCTCAGATAGGCAGATGACACCACCATTATGGCAGAAGGTGAAGAGGAACTCAAAAGCCTCTTGATGAAAGTGAAAGAGGAGAGTGAAAAAGTTGGCTTAAAGCTCAACATTCAGAAAACGAAGATCATGGCATCTGGTCCCATCACTTCATGGGAAATAAATAGGGAAACAGTGGAAACAGTGTCAGACTTTATTTTTTGGGCTCCAAAATCACTGCAGATGGTGACTGCAGCCATGAAATTAAAAGACGCTTACTCCTTGGAAGGAAAGTTATGACCAACCTAGACAGCATATTCAAAAGCAGAGACATTACTTTGCCAACAAAGGTTCGTCTAGTCAAGGCTATGGTTTTTCCTGTGGTCATGTATGGATGTGAGAGTTGGACTGTGTAGAAGGCTGAGCGCTGAAGAATTGATGCTTTTGAACTGTGGTGTTGGAGAAGACTCTTGAGAGTCCCTTGGACTGCAAGGAGATACAACCAGTCCATTCTGAAGGAGATCAGCCCTGGGATTTCTTTGGAAGGAATGATGCTAAAGCTGAAACTCCAGTACTTTGGCCAGCTCATGGGAAGAGCTGACTCATTGGAAAAGACTCTGATGCTGGGAGGGATTGGGGGCAGGAGGAGAAGGGGACGACAGAGGATGAGATGGCTGGATGGCATCACTGACTCGATGGACGTGAGTCTGAGTGAAATCCAGCAGTTGGTGATGAACAGGGAGGCCTGGCGTGCTGCGTTTCATGGGGTCACAGAGAGTCGGACATAACTGAGCGACTGATCTGATCTGATCTGAATCCCCTTTATGAATAACTTGGGAGTTGTAACCTGAATCATTGATTCAGAATATGAAAATATCCAAAACTTCTGATGTGCTTCTCTGTTCTTTGTACTTGAAGGTGTAAATTGATTATTCAGTAAAACCCTATATTGACAGAGCAGTGAACTGACAATCATTCAACTAAATTAAGAAAACCCACTGCTCTCAACTCTGTAAATACACTGTACCCACCCTCACCACTACCAAATATCCTCTCTATGGTTACTAGAATTTATTTCCTCATTATAGGTTCTGAAATCCCTTGTTTAATAAAACTGAGATCTGAGGACCTTGTTAATCCATGAAGGGCAAAACAAAAATGAAATATTCTCCTAGCACTCTTAACACAAAATAAAAATCTGAAAACAGACTTGGCTAGATGTTTAGACTGCATCACAAAGTCTATAGGTTGTTATCAAATAAAAACAAAATGAGGCAGAAGAAAACAAACCTAGGCGTCAGGATTTGAAGTTGGATCGGAGAAGGCAATTGCACCACACTCCAGTACTCTTGCCTGGAAAATCCATGGACAGAGGAGCCTGGTAGTCTGCAATCCATGGGGTTGCTAAGAGTCAGAAACAACTGAGCGACTTCACTTTCACTTTTCACTCTCATACATTGGAGAAGGAAATGGCAACCCACTCCACTGTTCTTGCCTGGAGAATCCCAGGGACGGGGAAGCCTGGTGGGCTGCCATCTCTGGGGTCGCACAGAGTCGGACACGACTGAAGCGACTTAGTAGCAGCAACAGCAAAGAAAATTCAGGATGATAAATACATTTTATCAGTTTGAGACAAAGGGCTGCTCTATGCTTTTTAAAAGCATTTGTTACTTTTTTTTAGGCGTTTTAATGATTTCTGTGTGAAAAACCTCAGCTAATGTGTAGTCTGCAAAATGATTTGTTTTCTTTTTTTTTTTTAGGTATTCAAATTCTTTTTTTTTTTCCACTCTACAATATTTTATTGGTTTTGCCATACATCAACATGCATCTGCCACAGGTGTACACGCATTCCCAATCCTGAACCCCTCACCCACCTCCCTCCCCATCCCATCCCTCTGGGTCATCCCAGTGCACCAGCCCCAAGCTTCCTGTATCCTGCATCAAACCTGGACTGGCGATTCGTTTCTTATATGATATTATACATGTTTTAATGCCATTCTCCCAAATCATCCCACTCTCTCCCTCTCCCACAGAGTCCAAAAGACTGTTCTATACATCTATGTCTCTTTTGCTGTCTCGCATACAGGGTTATCATTACCGTCTTTCTAAATTCCATATATATGCGTTAGTATACTGGCTTACTTCACTCTGTATAATAGGCTCCAGTTTCCTCCACCTCATTAGAACTGATTCAAATGTATTCTTTTTAATGGCTGAGTAATACTCCATTGTGTATATGTACCACAGCTTTCTTATCCATTCATCTGCTGATGGACATCTAGGCTGCTTCCATGTCCTGGCTATTATAAACAGTGCTGCGATGAACATTGGGGTATACGTGTCTCTTTCATATCAAATACTTAAGGGTCATGTGTGACCCTTAAGTCACACATGACTTGGTGTGTGAGAGAAGAAAACAAAACTTGATTATTTGGTTATTGTATCCATAGATTACCTTATTACCATAATCACTTAACCAAGAGAAACAGATTGTCTTAATGATTAAACATTAAAGATACAGACACTAGTTTGTACATTCTTTTGTTCTGTGGCTGCACTGGGTCTTTGTTGCTGTGCACGGGCTTTCTGTAGTGAGTGGGGCTGCTTTCTAGTCACGGTGCATGGGCTTCCCATTGCGCTGGCTTCTCTTGTTGCAGAGCACAGGCTTTAGGGCACCTGGGCTCAGCAGTTGTGGCGAATGGAATCTCTCCAGACCAAGGATAAAACCCATGTTCCCTGCATTGGTAGCTGAATTCTTAACCAATGGACCGCCAGGGAAGTCCTATACATTCTTTACTTATACCAATGATGGAGCCATTTCTTTTGGAGATGTGACTTTCCAAAATACCTGAGGATTAGTATAACCTATTACATCATAGTTAGCTCAAACTATTATCATCATCAGGTTAAGTGTGTAAAATCATATGAAACCACTATAACCCCTGATTATTTTATGCAATGAAACATACAGTTCCTTAAATTAAAAGAAAAAAATAAATTTTAAAGGGATATAATTAAAGTGAAGTGTTCTTGAGTTTTTTTCAGAAATTTCCTACTACCTGAACAATGCTTAAAGCCTTGTTTTAAATATTTTCTAAAGAAAAAAAATGTATACTACTTCAATTCCTATAAAATGAGTGTTAAACCAAAAATTTACCCATATTTTGGAAAATAATGCTCTATTGTCTCTGCACACTTTTAAAACATATGATTGTTAGAGAATCCAGATCACTCACCTATTTCTAAATGAAAATGGTACAGCTACTCTGGAAAATAATAGAAAGGTTTCTTACAAAGCGAAATGTACATTTTCTATCTGACCCAGCAATTGCACTATTGAGTATTTATGCTAGAGGAACAAAAAATGATGCTAACATAAAATCTGTATAATTAATGTTACTAACAGGTTTATAATAGCTGATACTATAGAAAATATTGCCCTTTTATAGATGAATGGTTAAACAGACTGTGACATCATACCACAGAATACCATTCATCAATAAAAATTTATTGATACATATAACAGCTGGGATAGATATCACATAATTATTGTAAGTGAAAAAAGCCAGTCTCAAAGTCTGTATACTGTGTGAATCCATTTATATAGATTATTAAACAGATAAAATTATAGAAATGGAGAACCAGATAATAGTTGCCAGGAACTGGTGGGGAACAAGATGTCTGTGGCTATACAAGGATAGCACAAGAAATCCCTGTAATGGAATTATTATTCTGCATCTTGTTGTGATATGTACATATGAATCTACACATAAAATTGCATATATATATATATATATATATACACATACACACACAGACATATATACACACAACTGCATATAAAACTGGCGAAATCTGAATAAGGTTGTTGAGTAATATCAATGTCATTTAATTGTAATATTACACTGAAATTTTGCAAGATGTAAATTACCTTTGGAAGAAAATGGATAAAGGTATGTGGAATCTTTTTGTATTGTCTCTTATAAATATCTTTATGTGAATATCTCAAAATTTTAAATAATATGTCTTTTAGAGAGCAAAAATGCATTCTCTGAAGTCTTATTTATGACTCATGAAAAATGTTACACAGTTTAGGCTGCCCAGATACTTATACTTTTCAACTTGTTGCAGTAATAGTTGGGAACCATAAGAACAGTATAATATAGGTTGTAAAATATATGAAATATTTGGAACAGGTCATTAGCCAGGCTGTTAGATTCTGTGGTAGATTAGATCATTGTTCCACAAATATTTTTTCCCTTCCTCTTACCTCTGTGGACTTGGCCACGTGACTTGCCTTGTGAAATGGATTGACAGAAGAAATGTGATAAGAAGCTTGAAGTACTTGTGTGACTGGGCTTGTCCTGTTCTACTTCTGTCTTTGCCATGAGAAGAGCATGCTGCAGCAAACCCACTGGTCCCAAAAGAATAAGAAAAACAAGGAATAGATTTCAATCAAACCCTTGGTTAAGAATTAACCACAGCTTTAGATCAACTGAACTCCAGCCAAACCACATGTGCAACAGTGAGAAATCAAAACTTGATTTGCATGCCATTTCTTTTAGAGTGGTTTCTTATACAGCTTCATTGTGGCTATAGTTGACTAATACAAAACAAATAATTAATGAGAATAGATTTCAAGACACTGTTACTGAGATTAAGGCTTAGGTAAAACAGAGTGTGGTGTGAAGTGCATATCATAACTGACAGTTCTCAAATATCTGTCTTTTCAGAGTTGAAACTGACAGTTAAGGTATAGATCTTGGTATTCTTTATTTTTTTTTTTGCATACTTATTAATGCTTTATTTTCTCTCTGCCCCAAAGTATATAGGGTTAAAAAAGTCTTAATGCAATGAGGCTACACTTTGATTTTTCATTGAAAGTGGAAAAGCAATAAGTACATTAACAGCCTCTGCACCTCAACATTTTAATCTTGATTTTTCTGCTAATATGTTAGGAGAATAGCTTTGTCAACTTTTGTTTACTGCAGTGTCACTGGTACTTAAGTGTTTAATACATAAATAATTATTGAATTATTCAACTTTCTTAGTTTTCTGTTCCCCTAGAATTGTTTACTAAATTGTTTTTAGTTGTTTTTACTAAGCTGTTTTCACTCCATGCTTTTATCGTCTGTATCAGTGACATGAAAACTGTTTGGTCTTTCTGGAAAACATTGTCAAAAATTTTTAATATTGTGCTAGTATGTATAATCACCAATATGGAAATTTCTATCAAATTGATCTGAAAAAAGATAAGCACTTCTTATTATGATGAATTGACATTATTTTATCCATGGATAAAAGAAACAAAAATCATAAAATTTCTCTAGTTTGTTTTGGCTTCCATAAATATGAATCCAATTTAAGGTTCAATCATAGTTAAGTCTGTAGTGCCACTGAATACATAAGAAACCTCATTTTAATAATCTTCATTTCCTTTAACTAAATGAAATAAAATACTATTCTATCAACTATACTTACAAATAAATCAAAATCTAGTTATTGAAATTTATGACCTAGAATAAGTGATAACATAAACAGTAAATAAAACTATTAAATTGTATATTCTAATCCGTGAGGTTAAAGTTTTAAAATAGTTTACGGTGATTAATTCTAAATATATATTTTAAACCCCAGCTAAGTTTAAAAAAATGATAATAACGCAAAAATCTACTTCAATGAAGTCTGAAACAATTATCAGGAAATTTTAATTGAGAGATTACAAGTTAATGAATATGACAATTAATAAACAGCTGGTTAATATTGGAAAGTGATGGTAATCAACTGAATAATGTTGTTATAATGTAAGCTCTTGATTTTATCTGTATTGTAAATTCCAAATAAATCTTCATTCAAAAATTATTGGAAAAGCAAAAGGAAAATAGATAGTAACACTAATTATATATTTTAAAAGGAAATTACTGGTATGTTTTTAAAGCTTTCTTGAATTTATCTGATGAAGGAAATAAAGGGTAAAATTAATAACATCTAAGGAAACATTTATAATTCAGACCTTTAGGGATATTTTTGCCTCAGGATTTAGATATAAAGAGAAACACTGGTTGAAAGTAAATATGTTGAACTATAGATATTTAGTGAACAGAAAAATATTGTGGTAAATAATCAAGCCTTTCGGTTTAGTCAAATAGACTGATTAAAGCAGCTCCAAATTATAAAGCAAGTGTTGATATCTTCCATCAAGTGCTTACTTGTTCAGTTGTGTCCAACTTTTTTGTGACCCCATAGACTATAGCCCACCAGACTCCTGTGTCCATAGAATTCTCCAGGCAAGAATACTGGAATGGGTTGCCATTCCCTTCTCCAGGGGATCTCCTAACCCAGGGATCAAACCTGGGTCTTCCACATTGTAGGTAGATTCTTTACCATCTGAGCCACCAGGGAAGCCCCAATATTTTCCATTGCTGCTGCTGCTACTGGTAAGTCGCTTCAGTCATGTCCGACTCTGTGCGACCCCATAGACGGCAGCCCACCAGGCTCCCCCGTCCATGGGGTTTTCCAGGCAAGAGTACTGGAGTGGGGTGCCACTGAGAGGTTCTAAAAGAGGGAATTCTTAAATAAGATTTCTACATGATTTATGCTTAAGTTTCAGATTATTTCCTATAAGGGAGAAATTATTTAACCTGGTCTGTAACCTAAAACTCAATGCTTTATTTTTTCTAGTAAAGGAGAAAAGCTGGAGGATTTAGACTCATACCCTCAAGATGGAAAGAAAGTGCTTTAAAATGTATTCCCCATGCCACCACATTTAAGTGCTTCGATAATCACACTAAAAAAATTTATAATGAAGGGAATAAGTGAAGTATCATAAAAAACTTAATTTACTTAGAACAAATTATCAATTTCGGCAACTAGATGAATACAGGATTGCTATATTTAAAACTATTGTGCCTAGTTTGAAGTTCACAATTACTTCTTCAAAGTATGTGTAATTTTAATTTTCTGAATATATTTGCTATTTGGAAAAAAATGTAAGACTTTTGAGTATATATCAAAAGACTCAGAATGGCTTTTAATAGTAACTAGCTGTATCTTTATGTATAGAAATTTCCCTTCTGTAACTGAACTTAAGATTTTAACTTCTAGTCTAAATAATATTAAATACTGACTAGAAATTTTTTAGAGGTTTGTCGATTTATATTGCTACATAAAATGAAATATGGAATTGTTCAAAGAGGTGAAGAATATCTGGAGTAAACTGAAAATATTTGTAAAGAAGTTTCCTTATTACCTAGGCAAGAAAAGCAGTAGAATTATGTAATGGTTACTTTTATATGTTTTCTTAACTGTCTGTGTATACATGTGAATGTAGATAAAATATATATACAATGCATAGTATATAATGTGTATATATTTTATATGTATATATACTTTTATCATCTAATAAACTTTACTTTTAAAATAACAATTCATCTAGGAAATTAAGCCCTTTTAATTTTCATCTTGGGCTTCCCAGGTGGCTCAGACAGTAATGAAAATGAGACCCGGGTTCAAACCCTATAGAAAGGAATGGCTACCCACTCCAGTATTCTTGCCTGGAGAATTCCATGGACAGAGAAGTCTGGAGAGCTTCAGTCAAAGGGGTCTTCATGTGCTTCAGTTCACAGGGTCCATGGGATCTGCTGTAGTCCATGGAATTGTGAAGAGTCAGATATGACTGAGCGACTAACACCACCAATTTTCACTTACTGTCTATATAATGGTTATTGAATACAATATATTAAGATGTTACAGTACATGTATACACTTTCAGGCTGTATATATCCACTGTAACTAACACACAAATGAGGGGAGAGGAAGCTATGAAACTGTATAGGGCTGTATTTATACTTGTTTCAGTTTCATGCAGGAAACTGTTCTAATTTCCAGCTGTTTGTCTAAACTGTTAAAAATAAATATTCACAGAGTTCAAATAAAGGATTTTTTTAAAGAGAACTTTTCTAAAGTATAGTTTTAAGTGTAGTGATTTTTTACCTTTCACAAAATTGGGTTACAAAATATTTTTGTTTTACGGTACATTCTTTCCTAGGAAGTCTTATTAAAACACACACATACACATGTATGTTTTTAATATATATATTTAAATTTTTAATGGATTATAGTTGATTTACAATGTTGTATTAGTTTCAGATGAATAGTAAAATGAATCAGTTATCATATATATATATATATATATATATATATATATATATATCAACTCTTTTTTTAGATTGTTTCCCAGTATAGGTTACTAGAGTATTAAAATTAAGTTCCCTGTGAATACAGTAGGTCCTTATCAGTTATCTATTAGTAAGTGTATATATGTTAATCCCAATCTCCTGATGTATCCATCTCTCCCCTCCTTACTACCTGGTGACCATAACTTTGTTTTCTATATCTGCAATTCTAATTCTCTTTTGTAGATAAGTTTATTTTTACTTTTTTTAAAGATACCCATATAAGCCATACTATAATTGTTTTTCTCTGACTTACTTCACTCAGTATGAGAATCTCTAGGTCCATCTGTGTTGCTGCAAGTGGCATTATTTCATTCTTTTTTATAACTGAGTAGTATTTCTTTGTATTTATGTACCATATCTTGCAGTCATCTGTCAATGGACATTTATATTCCTTCCATGTTCTGGCTATTGTAAACAGTGCTGCAATGAACACTGAGGTGCATGTATCTGTTTGAATTATGGTGTTCTCTGGATATATGTCCAGGAGTGGGATTGCTAGATCATATGATTGCTCTCTCTCTCTCTATATATATATAATATACTGGAGAAGGAAATGGCAACCCAATCCATTATTCTTGCCTGGAAAATCCCATGGACAGGGAAACCTGGCAGACTACAGTCCATGGGGTCACAAAGAATCTGACACAACTTAGTGACTAAACAACAACAACATAATATGTGTGTGTGTATAGTGTGTGTGTATGTGTATATATATATATGTGTGTGTGTGTGTGTGTATGTATATAAAACCCTTTGTGACCCTATGTGCTGCAGCCCATCAGGTTTCTCTGTTCATGGGATTCTCCAGGCAAGAATACTGGAATGCATTGCCCTTTCCTACTCCAGGGGATCTTCCTGACTCAGAGATTGAATTTACATCGCTTAGGTCTCCTGCATTGGCAGACGGGTTCTTTACCACTAGCAGCCCCTGGGAAGCATACACACACACACACATGCGCGCACACACACACACACACACATATTATGTGAGTATACACACTCATACACTATTGGTTCTTTTTCTCCAGAAAACTTTGATTAATACTAGTTCTCTTATTCTCTTGGAATCGGGAACCAATATTATGTGAAGTAGTGTTAAAAATGGATAACAACTGAAAAACAAAAAGTTGTTTATTGAAGTCTTGAACCCTGCTGTTTTGCTTTTTATTTTCTGACTAGTTTATTCAGTCCCTGATGTATCTGTGTTGATTCCTAGTAATTCTTGTAATTTCAAAAGAAAGTATTCCTAGTAATTCTTGTAATTTCAAAAGAAAGTATTTCAGATGAAATGAATTTTTATCTCCTATGAATTTATTCATGTGTCATTTTATTGTGTGGATGCTACATATTCACAGTATACCTTATGTGGAATATGGACACTTTGAAGTACACCCTGTTATACTCTATACAAACAACATCTCTTTAAAACTTTTAAAACTATAATAGTTTCTAAAATCTTCAGTATTTTATCTTATTCTCCTCATAATTTCAACTCTAAAGTTCAATTATAGTTTAAAATACTTGCTACGTTTAATTCAACCTAAAATGTGTACAACTTTCTTGGTGGTGTCCAGCTACCCTGATGAATACATCAATATACAAATGAGTGAGAACATTTATATTTTTATATACACATTACTCAACATTACCCATTTGGGTTTTTTTTTTTTGTTTTTCTTATTACTATTAATATATCTGGGAAAAAATCATTTTTTTAAATTGGAGTATATTTGGTTTATGATGTCACGTTTAGTTTCTGCTATACAGCAAAGTGAATTAGTTATACATGTATCAACTCATTTTTAGATTTTTTACCTAAACAGAGAAACATACATACCTATATGTGGTTATACATACATCCGCTCTTTTAGATTCTTTTCCCGTATAGATCAATACATAATATTAAGTAGAGTTCCCTGTGCTATACCATGGGTCCTTGTTAGTTATCTATTTTACATATAGTAGCGTATATATGGGAGAAGGCAATGGCAACCCACTCCAGTACTCTTGCCTGGAAAATCCCATGGGCAGAGGAGCCTGGCAGGCTGCAGTCCATGGGGTCGCAGAGTCGGACATGACTGAGCGGCTTCACTTTCACTTTTCACTTTCATGCATTTGAGAAGGAAATGGCAACCCACTCCAGTGTTCTTGCCTGAAGAATCCCAGGGACGGGGAAGCCCGGGGGGCTGCCATCTATGGGGTCACACAGAGTCGGACACGACTGAAGCAACTTAGCAGCAGCAGTGTATATATGTCAATCCCAATCTCATGATTTACTCCCCCACCTCCTTTCTCCCTTGGTAATTTGTTTTCTACAACTATGTTTCTATTTGTTTTGCAAATAATCTCTACGTTAATTTTTTCCCACATATAAGGGATATTATATGATATTTGACTTTCTCTGTCTGACACAACAATATTCCACTGTATGAAAGTACCACATCTTCTTATTCCATTCTTCTGTCAATGGATATTTAGAATAATTCCAATAACTAGCTATTGTAAATGGTGCTGCAGTGAACATTGAGGTGCATGTGTCATTTCAAAATATGGTTTTCTCAAGATATATGCCTATATATGTAATTACCGGATCACATGGTAGCTCTATTTTCAGTTTTCTAAGAGGTCTATTCAAGAAAAATAGAGATACCAAGGAAACATTTCATGCAAAGATTGACTCAATAAAGGACAGAAATGGTATGAACCTAACAGAAGCAGATGATATTAAGAAGTGGCAAGAATACACGGAACTGTACAGAAAAGATCTTCACCCAGATAATCACAATGGTATTATCACTCATCTAGAGCCAGACATCCTGGAATGTGAAGTCAAGTGGGCCTTAGGAAGTATCACTATGAACAAAGCTAGTGGAGGTCATGGAATTCCAGTTGAGCTATTTCAAAGCCTGAAAGATGATGCTGTGAAAGTGCTGCACTTAATATATCAGCAAATTTGGAAAACTCAGCAGTGGCCACAGGACGGGAAAAGGTCAGTTGTCATTCCAATCCCAAAGAAAGGCAAAACCAAAGAAAGCTTAAACTACCGCACAATTGCACTCATCTCACACACTAGTAAAGTAATGCTCAAAATTCTCCAAGCCAAGCTTCACCAATACATGAACTGTGAATTTCCAAATGTTCAAGCTGGTTTTAGAAAAGGCAGAGGAACCAGAGATCAAATTACCAACATCCTCTGGATCATCAAAAAAGCAAGAGAGTTCCAGAAATATATCTATTTCTGCATTATTGACTATGCCAAAGCCTTTGACTGTGTGGATCACAATAAACTGGAAAATTCTGAAAGAGATGGGAATACCAGACCACCTGACCTGCCTCTTGAGAAACCTGTATGCAGGTCAGGAAACAACAGTAGAACTGGACATGGAACAACAGACTAGTTCCAAATAGGAAAAGGAGTACGTCAAGGCTGTATATTGTCACCCTGCTTATTTAACTTATATGCAGAGTACATCATGAGAAACACTGGGTGGGAAGAAACACAAGCTGGAATCAAGATTGCTGGGAGAAATATCAATAACCTCAGATATGCAGATGACATTACCCTTATGGCAGAAAGTGAAGAACTAAAGAGCTTCTTGATGAAAGTGAAAGAGGAGAGTGAAAAAGTTGGCTTAAAAGCTCAACATTCAGAAAACTAAGATCATGGCATCTGGTCCCATCACTTCATGGGAAATAGATGGGAAAACAGTGGAAACTGTCAGACTTTACTTTTTTGGGCTTCAAAATCACGCAGATGGTGATTGCAGCCAGGAAATTAAAAGACGCTTACTCCTTGGAAGGAAAGTTTTGACCAACCTAGATGGCATATTACAAAGCAGAAACATTACTTTGCCAACAAAGGTCTGTCTAGTCAAGGCTATGATTTTTCCAGTAGTCATGTATGGATGTGAGAGTTGGACTAAAGAAAGCTAAAGTTGGACTAAAGAAAGCTGAGTGCTGAAGAATGGATGCTTTTAAACTGTGGTGTTGGAGAAGACTCTTGCAAGTCCCTTGGACTGCAAGGAGATCCAACCAGTCCATCCTAAAGGAGATCAGTCCTGGGTGTTCATTGGAAAGAATGATGCTGAAGCTGAAACTCCAATACTTTGGCCACCTGATGAGCTGACTCATTTGAAAAGACCCTGATGCTGGGAAAGATTGAGGGCAAGAGGAGAAGCAGATGACAGAGGATGAAATAGTTGGATAGCATCACCAACTCTATGGACATTTGTTTTTGTAACCTCGGGAATTGGTGATGGACAGGGAGGCCTGGCGTGCTGTGCTCTCAAAGAGTCAGACATGACTGTGCAACTGAACTGAACTAAAGAAACCTTAATTCTGTTCTCCACAGTGGTTGTACCAATTTATATTTCTACCAGTGTAGGAAGGTTCCCTTACTCCACACTTTCTCTGTATTTATTGTTTGTAGTTTTTTAAAATAAATTTTATTGGTGTATAGTTGGTATACAATGTTGCATTAGTTTCTGCTATATAGCAAAGTGAATCAGTTACACACATACATAAACCAAATCCTTTTTAGATTAATTTCCCATATAGATCATTACAGAATATTGAGAGGAATCTCCTGTGGTATACAGTAGGTCCTTAATAAATATCTATATTTTATATAGTACTGTATGTATATCAATACCAAGCTCCCAATTTAGTGTTGCCTGCTACTCCCCACCCCTGCTTTCACTCCTGGTAACTATAAGTTTGCTTTCTGCATCTGTTCCTCTATTTTGTATGTAAATTCATATGGACGATTTTTTTTCAGATTCCATGTACAAGCGATATCAGATTTTTTTTCAGGGTGGCCATTTGGAACCTGCAAGATAATAACTCAAAGTAGTTTTGATTTGCATTTCTCTAATAATTAGTGATATTGAGTATCTTTTCATGTGCCTTTCTGCCATTTCTATGTCTTCTTCATAGAAGTATCTATTTAGATTTTCTGCCCTAATTTTGATTGGGTGTTTTGTTTTTATATTGAACTGCATAAGTTACTTGTGTATTTTGGAGACTAATTCTCTGTCTTCAATAGACAATATAGCATAGGTACTTGGAATATTAGGTCCATGAATCAAGGTAAATTAGAAATGGTCAAACGGGAGACAGCAAGAGTGAACATCAACATTTTAGGAATCAGTGAACTAAAATGGATTGGAATGGGTGAATTTAACTCAGATGACCATTGTACCTACTACTGTGGGCAAGAATCCCTTAGAAGAAATGGAGTACCCTCATAGTTAACAAAAGACTCTGAAATGCATTACTTGGGTTCAATCTCAAAAATGACAAAAAGATCTCTGTCAGTTTCCAAGGCAAACCATTCAATATCACAGTAATCCAAATCTATGCCCCAACAAATAATACTGAAGAACCTGAAGTTGAATGGTTCTGTGAAGACCTACAAGACTTCTAGAACTAATACCCCAAAAAGATGTCCTTTTCATTATAGGGGACTGGAATGCAAAAGTAGAAATTCAAGTGATACCTGGAGCAACAGACAAACTGGCATTGGAGTACAGAATGAAGTAGGGCAAAGGCTAATAGAGTTTGGCCAAGATAACACACTGGTCATAGCAAACATCCTCTTTGATGATAAAGGTCCATCTAGTCAAACCTATGGTTTTTCCAGTAACCATGTATGGATGTGAGAGTTGGACTATAGATACAACTGAGCATCCAAAGATGGAGAAGCTCTATACAGTAAGAAAAAACAAGACTGGGAGCTGACTGTGGCTCATATCATGAACTCCTTATTGCCAAATTCAGACATAAATTGAAGAAAGTAGGGAAAATCAGTAGACCATTCAGGTCTACTATAAATCAAATACCTTACAATTATACAATTGAAGTGACAAATATGTTCAACAGATTAGAACTTATAGAGAGAGTGTATGAAGATGGAGGTCCTTGACATTGTACAGGAGGCAGTGATCAAGACCATCCCCAAAAAAAAATAAATGAAAAAGGCAAAATGGTTGTCTGAGGAGGCCTTACAAATAGCTGAGAAAAGAAGAGAAGTGAAATGCAAAGGAGAAAAGGAAAGGTATACCTATTTGAATGCAGAGTTCCAAAGAAAAGCAAGGAGAGATAAGAAAGCCTTCCTCAGTGATCAGTGCAAAGAAATAGAAGAAAACAATAGAATGCAAAAGTCTAGAGATCTCTTGAAGAAAATTACAGATACCAAGGGAACATTACATGCAAAGATGGGCACAATGAAGGATAGAAATTATATGGGCCTATCAGAAGCAGAAGAGATTAAGAAATGGTGGCAAGATTACACAGAATAACTATACAAAAAAGATCTTTATGACCCAGACAAACATGATGGTGTGTTCACTCATCTAGAGCCAGACCTCCTGGAATGTTAAGTTAGTTGGCCTTAGGAAGCATCACTACAAACAAAGGTAGTGGAGGTGATGGAATTCCTGAAAGATGATGCTGTGGAAGTGTTGCCCTCAATATGCCAGCAAATTTGGAAAACTCAGCAGTGGCCACAGGACTGGAAAAGGTCAGTTTTCATTCCAATCCCAAAGAAAGGCAATGCCAAAGAATGCCTAAACTACTGCACAATTGAACTCATTTAACACGCTAGCAAAGTAATGCTCAAAATCCTCCAAGCCAGACTTCAACAATACATGAACCATGATCTTCCACATATTCAAGCTTGATTTAGAAAAGGCAGAGGAACCAGAGATCATATGCAAACATATATTCTACCATCAAAAAAACAAGAGAATTCCAGAAAAACATCTATTTCTGCTTTATTGACTACACCAAAGCCTTTGACTTTGTGGATCACAACAAACTGTGGAAAATTCTGAAAGAAGTGAGAATGCCAGTCCACCTAATCTTTCCCCTGAGAAATCTGTATGCAGGTCAGGAAGCAACAGTTAAAACCGGACATGGAACAACAGATTGGTTCCAAATTGGGAAAGTAGTACATGAAGGCTGTATATTGTTACACTGCTTATTTAAACTTATATGCAGAGTACATCATGCAAAATGCAGGGCTGGATGACACACAATTTGAAATTAAGATTGCTGGGAGAAATATCAATAACCTCAGATATGTAGATGACACCACCCTTGTAACAGAAGCAAAGACGAACTAAAGAGCATCTTGAGGAAAGTGAAAGAGGAGAGAGAAAAAACTGGCTTAAAACCCAACATTCAGAAAACTAAGATCATGGCATCTGGTCCCATCACTTCATAACATATAGGTGGGAAATCCATGGAAACAATGACAGACTTTATTTTCTTGCCTCCAAAATCTCTGCAGATGGTGACTGCAGCCATGAAATTAAAAAAAAAAAAAAACTTGCTCTTTGGAAGAATGTTATGACCAACCTAGACAGCATATTAAAAAGCAGAGACATTACTTTGATGACAAACGTCCATTTAGTCAAAGCTATGGTTTTTCCAGTAGTCATGTATGGATATGAGATTTGGACTATAAAGAAAGCTGAGCACAGAAGAATTGATGCTTTTGAACTGTGGTGTTGGAGAAGACTCTTGAGAGTCCCTTGGACTGCAAGGAGATCCAACCAGTCCATCCTAAAGGAAATCAGTCCTGAATGTTCATTGGAAGGACAGATGCTGATGCTGAAGCTCCAATACTTAGGCTACCTGTGAAGAGCCAACTCATTGGAAAAGACCCTGATCCTGTGAAAGACTGAAGGCAGGATTAGGAAGGGATGACAGAAGATGAGATGGTTGGATGGCATCACCGACTCGATGGACATGGATTAGAGCAACTCTGAGAGTTGGTGATGGACTGGGAGCCTGGCGTGCTGCTGTCCATGGGATCACTGAGTCAGACACGACTGAATGACAAACTGAACTGAATTCTTTGTCAATTGCTTTTCTTACAAATGTTTTCTCTCTTGCTATAAGTTTTCATTTTGTTTGTGATTTCCTTTGCTGTGCAAAAGCCTTTTATGTCCCATTTGTTTATTTTTATTTTTATTATCTTAGGAAGTAGATCTAAAAAGATATTACTGCATTGTATGTCAAAGGGTGTTCTGCCTATGTTTTCCTCAGTTTTATAGTGTTGGGCCTTACATTTAGGCCTTTAAACTAGAGTTTTATTTTTGTGTATGGTGTTAGAGAGTTCTCTAATTTCATTCTTTTACATGTATCTGTCCAGTTTCCCCAGCACCACTTATTGGAACGATTGTATTTTCTTGCCTTCTTTGTCATAGATTAGTTGATCATAGCTGCATGAGTTCATCTCTGGATTTTCTGTCTTGTTCCATTCATCTATATTTCTGCTTTTGTGCCAGTATCACACTATCTTGATTACTGTAGCTTTATAGTATAGTGTGAATTCAAGGAGCCTGATTCCTCCAGCTCCATTTTTCTTAAGATTTCTTTGGCTGTTAAGAGTAATTTGTTTTTCCATACAAATTGTAAACATTTTTGTTCTTATTGTGTGAAAAATGCCATTGATAATTAGATAAGTATTGAATTGAATCTGTAGATTGCTTTGGGTAGTATAGTAATTTTCACAATACCGATTCTTCCAGCCCAAGAACATGATATATCTCTTCATCCACTTGTGTCATCTTTGATTTTTTTCATCAGCATCTAATAGTTTTCTGAGTACAGGTCTTTTGCTTCTTAATAGGTTTATTCCTAGATATTTTATTCTGCTTTGGTGTGATGATAAAATCATTGCTTTTTAAAATTATATTAACACTCCTTTGAAGTTTTTTTTTGTTTGTTTTTAATTGAAGTATAGTTGATATCTTGTGAGACTTAAGCATCAACCCTAAAGTAAATAAATTGGGTCATAAAGATGTTTTATTATCACCTGAGTGAGGTTTACAAATTTAAAATTCCTTTTCATTATAAATTAATTTTGATATTATTTTACTACTCTTATGTACATTTTTTAGAACCCAATTTTTCAACTCTGAGTGAACAATAGCCATATTAGCAATGATCTATATGCTACTTATTTTGCATCAATGCTGTTGAAATCTTTTATCATATGTTACCTGTAGATTGGTCTCTTGTTATTTGGACATTCACAGTTATTGAAAGTATAAATCAATAAATGAATGTGTATTCTTGGTTTTTCTCAATGACTGATTCATGAAGTAACTTGGAAACCTTTGGAACATCAAATTGAAGTAATGAATTTTTCATTAGATGTCCTATTAAAACCTTTTTTTATCTCTTGAGTAAATACCTAAGTTAAAATCTAGCATTCCTCAAGCTAACCTTCTTATGTTAATGAAGAGACTAATTGTAAATTTCCCTGGGTAATCTCAGTGTCAATTATTCATGAATCACTGGCAACAGACATGACATTTCCAAATGACTCCTCTAAATCCTTTTACTTACAAGTTTTTAAATGCACAGGGTGATTTAAAAGATTTTAAACATAAAAGTTGCCAAAATGAAGTTGAAAGGGGAAAAAAAAAACACAAAAACTTCTGAAATGTGAAAACCTGAGATGTTACTTTAGAATTTAGTTAAGGCTAACATTTTAGAATTTGAAAACCTTTAAGAAAAAAAGAAACATTATTTCTAACTTCTCTTTAATTATATGTTGGATTGATGTTCTTGAATAGAAAATATGCCATTCCAAAAGGATTTCATCTAATTGATGTATATAATTACAGCTTTCTTCTGAATCACTAGTAAAATTAAAAACATATAAAAGGATAACAAGACAAGATAGAAGTCCCCAAGGAAAAATGTAGTTTGGTACCAAGAAGTACAGTACATGTTAGATAATGAAGATTTTGGGGGTGAAATGACTTTTTCAAGTTTTTTCTATTGTAGTGTTAGTCTTTTTCTTTTTGATATTTTATTTTTAAAAATTCATATATCATGATAGTAAGCATTTTATTATTATAAATGTCAAATATTTTGTCATAAATACTGTAAATGTATTTCTGACCTCAATTTTGGCTTTTTCACTTATTATATTAAAGAAAATGTTAAACTTTTCTCTAAAATTTTTAGGTCATTACTGTGCAGTCCCTGATACATTTGCATTTTAAAAGAAGTTCTCCTTCCACTGTCATACAAATATTAATGTATAGTTTATCTTAGTTTTTCATGTTCCATTTAACTTTACGTATTGTCATTATAACATATAGATGTATTTAAATATGTAGTTTTGAATAAAATTCTAGTTGTTCTAAATACCTAACAAATTTAGATAGCACAATTTACTGAATAGTCTTTTCATTCCATAATGATTGCGTGCATGCTAAGTCACTTCAGTCTTGTCCAACTCTTCCCTATGGTCTGTAGCCGAACAGACTCCTCTGTGCATGCGGTTCTCCAGGCAAGAATACTGGAGTGGGTTCCCATGCTCTCCTCCAGGGGATCTTCCCTAGATCAAACTGCATCTCTTACATCTCCTGCATTGGCAGGCAGGTTCTTTACCACTAGTGCCACCTGGGAAGCCCTCCATTATGATTAGAAATATAAAAAAGATTTTCTTCAAAGGCATACTATAATGTGTTTTGAGTGTTTAAAATATTCTCCATTTATATGACTTAGAGATTTTTGTGAACACAAGTATAGAGAAATAGGATATCATTTTTCTCCCCTGCAATTAGATTTTTATTTTACTGTTTTTGTTTTTGTTGTTCAAGTATTGTAGTTACCTTTCTTTTTCCTAGAAAGAAATGTCTCTAATCGCATCACAAGTATCAAGTATAATTATATTTAAATTTTCATCTACTTAATTAGATCATCTTTCTCATCTCATTTATGAGCTGTTGGTTTTTCCTGAAGGCTAAGGAGTCTAGATTTTTTTGTTCAGATTTGTGTTTAGTGGCTGGTGTGAGTTTTCTCTTCAGTTGAACAGGTCTATTTCTCATGAAATAGTCAAAGTTATTGAGAACTTGTGTATATTTATAGGATTATGTATGTTGTATGTGGTTTGCAAGTATCACTTAACAGAGAAAAGGTTGTGGTAAGGCATTTAGATTGCCTCTGCATGCCATCATGTAAAAAATAAGAGGGGATTTACTCCAGGAAAATAATATCCATTGTAGACAGCCTAGTCGTCTAGAGAAGGAGAGCACTCAGTGCTTCAGTGTGCATCCTTCTCCTTACTGTGAGGAAGAGTAAGCACTGACATTCTTTTTATAGAGGAAGGCAGGAGGAAAAGGAGAGACAAAAAGGGAGGGTACAACCAGAACAGCTGTCTCAGGGACATTCCATATATTTATTTCCATGATGCCTTCATTTTCTTACTTTTAGAACTGATGTGTTGTTGCTGTTCAGTTGCTCAGTTATGTCTGACTCTTTGTGATCCCATGGACTTCAGTATGCCAGGCTTACCTGTCCATCTCCTGGAGTTTGCTCAAACTCATGTCCATTGACTCGCTGATGCCATCCAACCATCTCATCTTTTGTTGTCCCCTTCTCCTACCTTTAGTCTTTCCCAGCATTGTGGTCTTTTCCAATGAGTCAGCTCTTCACATCAGGTAGCTGAAGTATTGCAGCTTCAGCATCAGTCCTTCCAATGAATATTCAGGACTGATTTCCTTTAGGATTGACTGGTTTGATCTCCTTGCAGTCCAAGGGACTCTCAAGAGTCTTCTCCAGCACCACAGTATGAAAACATCAATTCTTTGGTGCTCAGCCTTCTTTATGGTCAAATCCTCACATCCATTCATGACTACTGGAGAAACCATAGATTTAACTCTATATCCTTTGTTGGCAAAGTGGTATCTCTGCTTTTTAATACATCTAGGTTTGTCATAGCTTTTCTTCCAAGGAGATGTGCGTCTTTTAATTTCATAGCTGCAGTCACCATCTGCAGCGCTTTTGGAACCTCAGAAAAAAAAGTATGTCACTGTTTCCACTGTTTCCCCATCTATTGTCATTAAATGATGGGACTGGATGCCATGATTTTAGTTTTTTAAATGTTGAGCTTTAGCCAGCTCTTTCACTCTCCTCTTTCATCAAAAGGCTCTTTAGTTCTTCTTCACTTTCTGCCTTAAGGGTGGTGTCATCTGCATACTTGAGGTTATTGATATTTTTCCTGACAATTTTGATTCCAGCTTGTGCTTCATCCAGCCCAGAATTTTGCATGATGTACTCTGCATATAAGTTAACTAAACAGGGTCAAGCAGCCTTGACATTCTCCTTTCCCAGTTTTGAACCATTCCATTGTTCCATGTCCAGTTTTAACTGTTGCTTCTTGACCTGTTTATAGGTTTCTCAGGAGGCAGGTAAGGTGGTTTGGTATTCCTGTCTCTTTAAGAATTCTCCACAGTTTCTTGTGATCCACACAAAGGCTTTAATGTAGACAATGCAGCAGAGGTAGATGTTTTTTCTGGAATTATCTTGCTTTTTCTATGATGCAACCAATGTTGGCAATTTGATTTCTGGTTCCTCTGCCATTTCTAAATCCAGCTTGTATATCTGGAAATTCTTGGTTCATGTTCTTTTGAAACCTAGCTTGAAGGATTTTGAGCATTACCTTGCAAGCATCTGAAATGACTGCAATTGTGCAGTAGTTTGAGCATTCTTTGGCATTGCCCTTCTTTGAGATCGGAATGAAAATTGACCTTTTCCAGTCCTGTGGCCACTGCTGAGTTTTTGAAATTTGCTGACATATTAAGTTTGCAGCACTTTTCAGCATTATCTTTTGGGATTTCAAATAGCTCAGCTGGAATTCCATCACCTCCACTAGCTTTGTTTGTAGTGATGCTTCCTAAGACCCACCTGACTTCACACTCCAAGATGTCTGGCTCTAGGTGAGTGATCAGACCATTGTGGTCATCCGGGTCACTGAGATCTTTTTTTGTGTAGTTCTTCTGCATATTCTTGTCACCTCTTCTTAATATTTTCTGCTTCTGTTAGATCCATACTGTTTTTGTCCTTTATTGTGTCCATCTTTGCATGAAATATTTCCTTGGTATCTCTAAAAATTGATGTAGGAATTTCAAAACTGAAGCTTCAGTAGTCTCAGCCTGAAAGACCCACTTCTACATGTTTGTAGAGTTTTTTAGAATTGTTCTTGAATGCATATATAAACACATTCATATGCACATACACATCCATATATATCTTTAGTCCTGATTTGGACTACAGAGTCCTTTAGAGATCCTGAAGAGCTTCATTCACCTTGAGGCCTTTTAATATCTTGGCTATTATGAAAATACTCCCTTTGGAAATCTCTATTGCCATATCAAAGGGGTTTGGAGAAGGGAGTGGGGAGTGCTGAGGTGGCAGTTTTATTCTGTAATGGTTTCTATTCACTTCCAGAGGAGGAAGGCCATTTTCATGATTGTTCTCTTTATTCACTTTTTTCCCTTATCCAAAAGAATGAGTGTGGAAAATATTTACATTTATAAGCCTAAATTTTTTCTTTTGCTCTTCTTAACTAGATTTGGGTGGGAGGAGCTGATATAAGATGACTGAATTAATAGTAGACAAATGAGATGATTTACACAAGTCCAGGTAATCACTACAGGTACACACAAACACACACCTTTGCATTTTAAATATAGATTTTGGAAACAAATAAGAAATATATTCGGGTGAGTATACCTATGTAAGTGTAACAGGGATGGGTAGTGATTGGAGAGACATAACATCACCCTGGATAAACTGTATCAAACTGCATTAAACACTGACCCACATCTAAAATGACTGCCAAATCCTCAATTAACTAATAAAATCCACCATTTGAATAGCTAATTTAATTAACCCAATCCACCATTTCAACACAATGCTTCTTTTACTCCAATTATACCAAGCTGTTTGTAACATCTCATTCATGTCATAAAGTTTCACATTTGAGTTTTTACACAAGAACCTCATGTAGAAAGACCATTTGGCTCTCTAATATCTAATTGAACTCAGCCTTAAATGTCTGGGATGTCACCAAAAATAAACATACTCTCCACAAAATATACATAATTTTTTTTAAGTGTATTGGCCAGTGTCCTAGAGTTGCCTGCATTTCCTGCCCCCTGGATTCACACATTCTTAGAAAGGCCCACATCTTGATTGATTTTGCAGCTCTAGTCCCCATATGGTATTTCATACATAGTAGTCTTCAATAAATTTGTGTTGAATAAATGTGTCAACTGTGCTGCTTTTCTTTATCATTCACTTCTATTTTTATTCCCTTTTGTAGGTTCTTTCAGTCTCTGTCACTGTCCCTGTTACCCCATGCACCTAACGCCTGCATTTGCCAACCACCTGATAAATCTCCCGATTAGAGTAATGCTGCAACATTAATCTGGCATTGTTCTGGTTCTCTTTGCCTCTTGTCTCAATGTTATACTCTCACTTTGCCTAACGACTCATTAATAATTCTCAAGGCTTTGGTGAATTTAACCTTTGGCCATAGAACCACAGCTTTAATTACCTCACTCTTCACATTAATGATTTTCCAGGGAGTGCTCTATGATCACAGAGCTCCAAGGTCTTGCACTTTCCAGTTTATATACTTATCTGGATTTATGAAACACCTTGACTATCCAGACCAGAAATCTAAATGGCTAGTGTGGTTACTATAGTCTCTATGATAGAAAAATACTGAGACAAAAAGTCTTCAAGTGAACACTTAAAGACAGTTTCTCATCCAATTCTCCCTAGCTTCTTTCTCCTTAGACATTGCAGCATATGCATACCCACATATGTAAGCACACTCTTTTTCCTATGTTGCACTTTGAATAAAGAATACAAATACGTGATGTGTGTTTGTAGATATGCATTTGTTATCATTTAATGACAAAAGGAAATGTGCCCTGAAGAAGCGTGATGGACTCATTCTGATTGCCACACCTTGCTTATCTCTGAAATTGGGTTCCCATTGTCCCACTCTTGTCACAAGCAAGGTGTGAAGTGTTATTAATTTAACTATTGATTAATAACAGTAGTACTAAGTGTCTTTTAACTCTTTAATGAATCTGTGTTAGAGTGGTATTATTAGTGTTGGGTGAGAATTAATAAATTTTAGTGGTTAAGTGCATGGTTTAGTGGTCAGATACACATTAATTCATATGTCGATTTGAATGTTCAAATGTGTATCTTTGGGAAATTTTTCTAAGCTCTACCTGCTTCCTCCTCTGACAAATTGAAATTGATAATCATAGAAATCTACATACGGAGTAACCCTAGGGAGACACAAAGTCATTCTAAGGGAAACACAACCAGGAATTCTTGCAAAGAAAGCAGTTTCTAAATGCTGATCGCCTGAAGTACTCTTTCCTAAAAGTGACCTGGCTAAGAAAATGCCTGTGATTAAAGCCCCCTATGGGTTCTTCCTTATCTCCTGTTTCACAATATCCTTTCTTACTCCTTAGAATAGAAATTCAAACTCCTCACCCACATGGAATCCTACCTCCATGCAGTGACCTGGGTACAGAAAATTCAGGTCATTAAGGCACCATATCTGTTGCCATTTATTCTCATTAAGAGATGTACTGAGAATAAAATGTGTACACCTTATATAAAAAATCATTTATACACATTTGTAATATATGTATACATGTTTAAATGATTACATACTCACAGTTATTATAAAGTTAAGTCTGGTAGGAAAACTTTATATTACTGAAAATTAGATATGAATTTTAACTTAGGTATGTTGAGTTTCAGAGAAGCATGCTGGTTGATAAGGCTTCCAACCAAATATAGCAGAGTAGAATAAAATTCTGTGAGGAAAAAATGAAAGTATGATTTAAGGAGAAAATTAAAACTTACTAAGTTTCCAATTATTTAATAAAAACTTTATTCTTAAATGCATGATGATTGGCATCAAACTGCTATGGTGTTTATATTTCCTTGGATACATTTTAAAAATTGATATCAAGATCTGTTTAATGTGCTCAAAATTTGCTATTATGGTTACATGATGCAATGCATATAAAGTGAATAGCACAGAACTTAGCACTTATTTATACCCATATAAAATTAACTATATAATTTTAGTCTATCAAAATATAACTATATTAAATTTAGAAGAAAACATGACATTTAAAGTGGCATACATATTTAAGCACCATCTAATAATATCAACAAATGCATAACAGCTTCTTTTCTTAATTAACTGGATGTGTTTTAGAAATTATGTGAATTGTATGTATTTAAGAATAATGTTCATCTTTAAAGTGACATTAATCATTTCTATTTAATAACTTTTGAACATAAAAATTATAGATGAATGCCGTAGCAAATAAGTATGTTTTGGTCTTACTCCATTTAACTTACAATTCTTAAATAAGTTCCCTTTCCTTGAATAACTGACCTACTCCACCCCTTCCAGAAGTTTGAGGTGTGGCTGCTTATTACAGCACCATCACAGTGGATCTGTGATGATGAGTGGGGATCTGTCCCTGCTTTACTAATCATTCTCTATAATATTTTTAGGACAAGGCTATAAAGATAATCGAAGTCATAATATGAATTCCTCCCTAAGATTTTTCAAGTGGGGCTGGTAAGAAAATATTATTTCCTTATTGATAGTACAGTTAAAGAACCAGTTCTAGAAGAACTGCAGCAGGGGAAAGTCAAAAAGCAAAGCTGGATGATGTTGAAAGATTCAAATGCAAACCAATAAACTGAGTGAGAGGAACAGACAGAAATCAGACTGGCCTTGGTAAACTAAGGAATTTCATGCAGATGGCATAATTATGAACAGAGAAAAAAGGTTAGTGACATTCTATCCCCATTATAACATTTTCTTTGTTGTGTATAGTGTTTTGTGCTTTGCGTTGGCAGTCAAGAGGGTCAGTATCACTTCTAGTCAAAATTGACCTGACTTCTGACAGAGGGGACCTAGTCCCAAGAGGAGAACTGTGGCAGTAACCCAGTAATGAAATCAGTATTGGATATTTGAAACAGTTTACAATTTACTCACCTTTGAAATGTGAACACAGCATACAAAGAATAATATTAAACAAAATGATTTGATAGATTAGCAGTCTGATCATTGGTATTCAAGTAATTCATTATATAATTTTATTTAAATTAATGTCTAAGTATCAGATCAAATCATATCAGTCGCTCAGTCATGTCCGACTCTTTGTGACCCCTTGAATCGCAGCACTCCAGGCCTCCCTGTCCACCACCAACTCCCGGAGTTCACTCAGACTCACGTCCATCGAGTCAGTGATGCCATCCAGCCATCTCATCCTCTGTCGTCCCCTTCTCCTCCTGCCCCCAATCCCTCCCAGCATCAGAGTCTTTTCCAATGAGTCAACTCTCCGCATGAGGTGATAGTATACTTAATAGCTAGGAATTGTCAACAGATTATAGGTAAACAATTATTTACTGAGTAATCAAGATAACTTTTTCTGTATTTCAGTTTATAATACAGATATTTTATAAGTAAAAAGCACAATAAAATATATGTGAAATATTGAAATTATTATAAGAATAATCATAGGTTGTACTCCATGCAATTTGAAAATTCTACTCATGAGTTGACAATAAATGATGCTTCTAAATCTCAACTTGAAATTCTAAAATATTTAGAAATTTTTGTCCATGTGGAAAGAGGGAATAATTTCGTTAGGTCAGAATATTCTAATTTTAATAGAACAGTATTGTGAGGGCAAATGTATTCCTCAGTGAAAGTAGTTGATTGAAATATTTAGCCTTTATGCATTCAGAATATATTAAGGAAACTAAACCAGTGGCTAAGGATTCTTAAGTATGTGTAGGATACATAATGAAGTAGTGAGTAAAAGTATTATTGTTTACTTATCCATCAATGCCACTTAACAAGAAGGAGCCCATGAGGCTTAAATTGTGCTACATTCATATCTGTCAATTTCAGAGGCTACTTAATAGGATTAGCAACTGAGGGAGTCTGAAAGAGATGAAAAATGTACCAACAGCTCAACCTGACTAGACTGTTTAATAATATCATCCATTTTCACTGCTAACTCACACAATAGATATGGTGAATTCACTTATTCAAGGTTGTTACTAAAAATATTGCCTTTTATACAATCTCTGTATCACAACTTAATTTTGTCTCATTTTAATTTTTTTTTTTAATGTGGCAGAGTCATGAAGCTTTTAAAATTTTGTTAGGTAGTTCTGTATAAGAATTTTTGGAGCTACCTCCAAGTAATTAAATACAGTAAGAGACAGACATATGTTGGAAATTATTTAAAAGAAAGATTATTTGGTCACTAAATTATATTTGGATCCACATATTATGAATAATGAAGGTACTAAGTTTGAATCTGCTCAGTTATCATGTTTAAAGAACAGGACTTTTCATATTATACATTCAAAGAAAAAGTGTGGGTTTTTGGGGGGAGGGTTGGGGGGAAAAGTAAAATTGTAGGTGTGTAAATACTATTTTCATAAATAAAAATATTGTCCACACAGTAACAACATTACTGACATATCATGTAACTAATGTCACTGTTATAATCTTTTAAATTATCATATTTTGTTCTAAATTTTACTTTTTAATTTAAAAACAGTATTACTGGTTTAAAGTCAGTTATGCTTTTTATAATATTTTCTTTTTGGCAATTTCTTAGAAACAAGTTTGAATTTATTACCCCATTTTTACTTACTAAACATTGCTACAAATACTCCTTATATAATTCTTTTAAACATAATATACTTATATAAGCAACACTACTTTACTCAACAAGGGAACGACACACATGATTTTATTTTTGTCCATAGAAGGAAGCTATGTTCTGACTTTCAGGGGAGTTTGTAATTTCCTTGGTTCTGTCCCATCACGACAAAAATTTGAAGCAACGGAAGGACCAGTGTTATAGCCCCGGGTAATTTCCTCAGATGAACCAGTGTTACAGCTCCAAGTTACAGCTCAGTTTTATTTAGAAAGAAAAAGAAAATACATCCTTGAGGCAGGAGGGTGGGCCAACCCAAAAGAGTTTCTTTTCCTCCCCCTGAGCCTTCCCTATGTAAATTGGGCTAGCCAGGAGGGATGTTTGTTTTACCTGAGGTCCTTACTCTGGACCTCCGACCTTCCTTTATTCTATTTTCCTGGACTTTCCCCTTCTTTGGCTTTTAGCCAGGGCCATTCTGGACTCTTTTTTCTTATTCTAACTACCTAACATGACTATCCTAACTGCCTAAAACAAAAGTTGTTCTAATTGTATTATATTTTAAAAATCTCTGCCTAATCTCACAATCAGTTGGAAATCATTATCTAGGTTGTCAGGAGTAAGCAACAGCAAATGTCTCTCTGTTGGGATGCAATCAAATGTGAAAAAACATTTCACAATTCGGATGTCAAATAACAGTCTTAAATTTGATGGTAACACATTCTTCAAACCTCTGTAATTATCTGGATATTGTTTGGGTGAACTTGACAAATAAGAAAAGTTGTTGCAAAAACCAAGGAAAGACATGGGAAAAAAAAAAAAAAGACTTGGCCAAATTATCATTTGAAATGAGAACACTCATCTGTCAATTAAATATAACCAAACAAAAAGAAATCATTGTTCAAATAAAAAGGTTAAACCTAAGAATGACCCTTGAAGGATTGTGAATGTCTAGAATGGTTGATTGTTCGGTCTATTTGAAAAATAAACAGCATAGAAATCCATCTACTTCTAAGATATAGGGCATCTTAGTCAGAGGACAAATAATTTAATAGCCAAATTCTAAAGTGCTTTTTATGCACTTCTAAAGTGTCTTTTTTGTTCTATGATTCAATTTACAGTATTTAAAACTGCATTAATCTACAGGATAATTTTTGTATTTACCACCATTGCAAATCCAGAAAAATAAAGTTGTTTTTCTGCACAGAATCAATTTCAACAAGGACAGGCAACTTACTACATAGATGAATACTACTAAAACTGTCAATCAAATAAGAAAATTTGCAGCCACAATTCCTATGCTGTTAGGAATAGACAGAAACGTGAAATAAAATGTGTTGAATTTTACTGATTAAGCAGAAGCAATAAATAAAAATACTGCACTTTCTTTACCCTTCTGAGGTTTTTTTTTTTTTCAAAACTCTGTAGAAGTCATAGAAGTTAGTACAAAACATTTTAAAGTCTCCACAAATTTTATTCTGAAATTTTAATACTAAAATAGGACAGTGTTTTTTTTAATAAGTAATTTGACATATATTTTACCTGAAGCAAATGTTAAGATCATGTATATTTGTTGGTAATAACAGGAAGTATTTATAATCTGAATTATCTTTTTAAATACTGGCTATCTATAACTAAACATTTACCATATTTTTACTTTATCTCTTATAATGCAGTCAAGTATTCTTCATATTTTATTGTGTTTGGCAATATTCTTTATCATTTTGCATAAAAATACAATATCATGGATATAATATCTGGATCAACAACAAGGGTGATGCTCTTGTGAGATATTGAAAACAATCTTAAGAAAAAAGGTATAAGATATTCACCATTCCTAAAGAAATATTTATCTTTAGTACTTGATCTGAGTAATAATCCCCCACTATATGGAAGAACTGCTTATGATGAGAATATAAGAAGGAATTCAAAAGAATCCTACATGTTAAAATTCTAGCAAGAGCCTCTTAGGGTTGAAAAATCTCAGAATTATAGCTACAAAATTACCATGAATTTCCACTTGTAGTTGCTATATTTAAAGGTAAAAATACATCTGTCAGAGTTTGTTAGATTGTCATAACAAAGTACTGCAGACTGAGTGGCTTAAACAAAAGAAATTTGTTTTCACCCAGTTCTAGAGAATAAAATCAAAAGGTCTAGGTACGAGTTTTGGGCTCTTCTGAGCCCTCTCTTCTTGACTTGAAGATAAATGCCTTCTCTGTGTCCTCTGATAGCATCTCTTCTGTGTGAGGGTATCCCTGGAATCTCTATCTCAATGATCTCATTTCCTCTTATAAGGACACCAGTCAGACTGTAATAGGGCCAGCCTGATGACCTTATTTAACTTAATCACCTCTTTAAAGTCCTTGTATCTAAATACAATCACATTCTAAGGTAATGGAGGTTAAGGCTTCAATATATGAATTTTGGGGGACGCGATTCAGTGCATAACATCATGTTCTTTGTATTAAGGAAATGCAAATTACCTGAATTGCTTTCTTAGATATATTTTTACAACTTGAGAGAACAGGGAAAATAGGACAGTCAGAGAATATTTACAGGTATCTACAGAGAGTACTTACATTACTTTAAATTTTGTTTTAAAAGAATTGATCTCAGCCTAAGACTTTGAGAAGCTTGGAACTACCAGATGTCAGTCGTTAAGAAAAAACCTATAATACCTGAATTCTTCTCCACCAAATAGGAAACTAAAGGAAGTGTGCTCAGATTCCAGTGATCTTACATAAAGGTAGATGGGTAAATTTGTCAGAGTGCTATAAGACTGGAAGAGGAAAGAAAGCCAGGTTTGACTCCATGATTCTTCTCCTAAATGGGCTTAGGAGTTTCATATGCTTCATTTCCTGGAGAAGGCAATGGCAACCTCTCCAGTACTCTTTACACTGATAAATCCCATGGACAGGGGAGCCTGATAGGTTGCAGTCCATGGGGTCGTGAAGAGTCTGACATGAGTGACTTCACTTTCACTTTTCACATTCATGCATTAGAGAAGGAAATGGCAACCCACTCCAGTGTTCTTGCCTGGAGAATCCCAGGGACTGGGGAGCCTGGTGGGCTGCCATCTATGGGTCGTGCAGAGTCAGACACAACTGAAGCGACTTAGCAGCAGCAGCAGCAGCATGTTTTATTTCCAGAACGTTTCTGCAGAAATTCATGGATCAAGCCTGAGCCTTTGGAGTGGGAGCACTGACTCTAAGACCCTAGGGAGTACCAAATGGTGAGAACTCACACAAAGGAAACCACTTGAATACAAGACCCAGCATCACCCAACCACCAGTAGTACCCTGTGCAGGACACCTCATCTAAAAACACAAACAAAACAAAAATACAAACAAAACAAAAATACAAACCCAATCACCAGCAGACAAGATTACCACCTCACTCAGCCTTGCCCATCAGAAGAAAAACAAATAAAAACAGCACAAATCTCACCCTATAAGCTTACACAAACCACTGGACCAAACTTAGGAGGGCAGAAACTAAAAGGAAGAAAGAATTCAACCTTGAATCCTGGGAAAAGTAAACCCCAAACACAATAAGTTAAAAAAAAATAATAATGAAAAGGCAGAGAAATACTACACAAATGAAGGAATAAACCAGAAACACAGAAGTCCAAATAAATGAAGAGGAAATAGGCAAACTACCTGACAAAGAATTCAGAATATTGATAGTAAACATGATCACAATCTTAAAAACAGAGAGAATGCAAGAATAAATTAACAAAGACCTAGAAGAATTAAAGAATAAACATACAGGGACAAACAACACAATTACTGAAATTAAAAATACTCTAGAAGGAATCAATAGCAGAATTTCTGAAGTAGAAGAACAAATCAGTGAGGTGGAAGATAAAATGGTGGAAATAACGTCCAAAGAGCAGGATAAAGTAAAAAGAATGAAAAGAACTGAGGATAGTCTCAGAGACCTCTTGGACAATATCAAACACACCAACATTCAAATTACAGGGGTCCCAGAAGAAGAGAAAAAGGGTATGAGAAAATTTTTGAAGATTATTGTTGAAAATTTCCCCAACGTGGAAAAGGAAATAATCAAGTCCAAGAGACACAAAGAGTCCCATAAGAATAAACCCAAGGAGAAACATGTCAAAACACATACTAACTAAACTAACAAAGACTAAACACAAAGAATATTAAAAGCAACAAGGGAGAATCAACAAGTAACATAGAAGGGAAACCCCATATGCGTAATAGCTGATCTTTCAGCAGAAACTCTGCAGGCCAGAAAAGAATGGCAGGATATATTTAAAGTCAGTCAGTTCAGCCACTCAGTCGTGTCTGACTTGTTGCAAACCCATGAACCACAGCACGCCAGGCCTCCCTGTCCATCACCAACTCCTGGAGCCTACCCAAACTCATGTCCATTGAATTGGTGATGCCATCCAACCATCTCATCCTCTGTCGTCCCCTTCTCCTCCTGCCCTCAATCTTTCCCAGCATCAGGGTCTTTTCATATGAATCAGCTCTTCACATCAGGTAGCCAAAGTATTGGAGTTTCAGCTTCAACATCAGTCCTTTCAAAGAACACCCAGGACTTATCTCCTTTAGGATGAACCGGTTGGATCTCCTTGCAATCCAAGGGACTCTCCAACACCATAGTCCAAAAGCATCAATTCTTTGGTGTTTAGCTTTCTTTATAGTCCAACTCTCACATCCATACATGACCACTGGAAAAACCATATTTAGAGTACTGAAATGGAAAAATCTACAACCAAGATTACTGTCCCTGGCAAGGATCTCATTCAAAATGTATGGAGAAATAAAAGCTTTTCAGATAAGCAAAAGTTAAGAGAATTCAGTGCCACCAAACCAGCTTTACAATAAATGTTAAAGGGACTTACATAGTCAAGAAATACAAGAGAAGGAAAAAGTTCTACAAAATCAACCCCAAACAATTAAGAAAATGCCAATAGGAACATCAGTTCAGTTCAGTTTCTCAGTCGTGTCCGACTCTTTGCAACCCCATGAATAGCAGCATGCCAGGCCACCCTGTCCATCACCAACTCCCAGAGTTCACTCAAACTCATGTCCATCGACTCGGTGATGCCATCCAGCCATCTCATCCTCTGTCATCCCCTTCTCCTCCTGCCCTCAATCCCTCCCAGCATCAGAGTCTTTTCCAACGAATCAACTCTTTGCATGAGGTGACCAAAGTACTGGAGTTTCAGCTTCAGCATCATTCCTTCCAAAGAACACCCAGGGCTGATCTCCTCAGAATGGACTGGTTGGATTTCCTTGCAGTCCAAGGGACTCTCAAGAGTCTTCTCCAACACCACAGTTCAAAAGCATCAATTCTTCGACACTCAGCTTTCTTCACAGTCCAAATCTCACATCCATACATGACCACTGGAAAAACCATAACATTGACTAGACGGACATTTGTTGGCAAAGTAATGTCTCTGCTTTTGAATATGCTATCTAGGTTGGTCATAACTTTCCTTCCAAGGAGTAAGCATCTTTTAATTTCATGGCTGCAATCACCATAATAGGAACATATATATCAATAATTATTTTAAATGTCAGTGGATTAAATGCTCCAACCAAAAGACACAGACCAGCTGAATGGATATAAAAGCAAGATCCATGTATATGCTGTCTAAAAGAAACCCACTTCAGATCTAAAGAAATATATAGACTGAAAGTGAGAGGATGGAAAAATATATTCCATGCAAATGTGAAGTAAAAGAAAGCTGGAGTAGCAATCCTCATATGAGACAAAATAGACCTTAAAATAAAGAAGATTACAAAATATAAGGAAGGGTACTACCTGATGATCAAGGGATCAATCCAGGAGGAAGACATAACAATTGTAAATATCTATGCACCCAACATAGAAGCACCTCAATACATAAGACAAACACTAACAGACATAAAAGGAAAAAATGACAGTAAAACAATAATAGTAGGAGACCTTAACACCCCACTCACACCAATGAACAGATCATCAAAACAGAAAACTAATAAGGAGGCACGAGTCTTAAATAATGCATTGGATGAGATTGATCTCATTGATATCTTCAGGACATTCCATCCAAATGCAGAAGGATACACATTCTTCTTAAGTGCACATGAAACATTCTCCAGGATAGACCACATCTTGGGTCACAAATCAAACCTCAGTAAATTTAAGAAAATTAAAATCATATCAAGCATCTTCTCCAACCACAACACTATGAGACTAGATAACAATTACAAGAAAAAAGAACTGTAAGAAACAAACACATGGAGACTAAACAACATATTTCTAAATAACCAATAGGTTACTGAAGAAATCAAAAGGGAAATAAAAATTTTCTAGAAACAAATGACAATGAAAACATGACAACTCAAAACCTATGTGATGCAGCAAAAACAGTTCTAAGATGAAAGTTCATAGCAATACAATCCTACCTTAAGAAACAAGAAAAATCTGAATAGATAACCTAATTTTAGACCTAAAATAACTGGAAAAAGAGGAATTAAAAAAAAAAAACCCAAAGTTACTAGAAGGAAAGAAATCATAAAGATCCAAGCAGAAATAAATGAAAAAGAAATGAAAGAAACAATAGTAAAGATTAATAGAGGATCCTGCTGTGATGTATGTCAGAGAGTGTTTTGCCTATGTTCTCCTCTAGGAGTTTTATAGTTTCTGGTCTTATGTTTAGATCTTTAATCCATTTTGAGTTTATTTTTGTGTATGGTGTTAGAAAGTGGTCTAGTTTCATTCTTTTACAAGTGGTTGACCAGTTTTCCCAGCACCACTTGTTAAAGAGATTGTCTTTAATCCATTGTATATTCTTGCCCCCTTTGTCAAAGATAAGTGTCCATATGTGCATGGATTTATCTCTGGGCTTTCTATTTTGTTCCATTGATCTATATTTCTGTCTTTGTGCCAGTACCATACTGTCTTGATAACTGTGGCTTTGTAGTAGAGCCTGAAGTCAGGTAGGTTGAATCCTCCAGTTCCATTCTTCTTTCTCAAGATCACTTTGCAGGATCCTCTATGACCCACCTCCCAGAATATCGGAAATAAAAGCAAAAATAAACAAATGGGACCTAATTAACCTTAAAAGCTTCTGCACAACAAAGGAAACTATCAGCAAGGTGAAAAGACAGCCTTCAGAATGGGAGAAAATAATAGCAAATGAAGCAACTGACAAACAACTAATCTCAAAAATATACAAGCAACTCCTACAGCTGAACTCCAGAAAAATAAATGACCCAATCAAAAAATGGGCCAAAGAACTAAATAGACATTTCTCCAAAGAAGACATCCAGATGGCTAACAAACACATGAAAAGATGCTCAACGTCACTCATTATCAGAGAAATGCAAATCAAGACCACTATGCGGTACCATTTCACACCAGTCAGAATGGCTGCGATCCAAAAGTCTACAAATAATAAATGTTGGAGAGGGTGTGGAGGAAAGGGAACCCTCTTACACTGTTGGTGGGAATGCAAACTAGTACAGCCACTATGGAGAACAGTGTGGAGATTCCTTAAAAAACTGGAAATAGAACTGCCTTATGATCCAGCAATCCCACTGCTGGGCATACACACTGAGGAAACCAGAAGGGAAAGAGACACGTGTACCCCAATGTTCATCACAGCACTGTTTATAATAGCCAGGACATGGAAGCAACCTAGATGCCCATCAGCAGATGAATGGATAAGAAAGCGGTGGTACATATACACAGTGGAGTATTACTCAGCCATTAAAAAGAATTCATTTGAATCAGTTCTAATGAGGTGGATGAAACTGGAGCCTATTATACAGAGTGAAGTAAGCCAGAAGGAGAAACACCAATACAGTATACTAACACATATATATGGAATTTAGAAAGATGATAACAATAACCCTGTGTACGAGACAGCAAAAGAGACGCTGATGTATGGAACAGTCTTATGGACTCTGTGGGAGAGGTAGAGGGTGGGAAGATTTGGGAGAATGGCATTGAAACATGTAAAATATCATGTATGAAATGAGATGCCAGTCCAGGTTCGATGCACGATACTGGATGCTTGGGGCTAGAGCACTGGGACGACCCAGAGGGATGGTATGGGGAGGGAGGAGGGAGGATGGTTCAGGATGGGGAGCACATGTATACCTGTGATGGATTCATTTTGATATTTGGCAAAACTAATACAATTATGTAAAGTTTAAAAATAAATTTAAAAAATAAGTTAAAAAAAAAAAGATTAATAAATCTAAAAGCTTTTCTTTGAGAAAATAAACTAAATTGACAAGCCTTTAGCCAGGCTCTCCAAGAAAAACAGAGAGAAGAATCAAGTCAACAAAATTAGAAATGAAAAAGAAGAGGTTACCACAGACAATGGAGAAATACAAAGGATTATAAACGACTATTATGAACAACTATATGGCAATAAAATGGATAACCTGGAAGAAATGGACAGGTTCTTAGAAAACATCAATCTTCCAAGACTGAACTAGGAAGCAATAGAAGTTTATGAATAACCCAATTACAAGCACTGAAATTGAAACAGTGATCAAAACTCTCCCAAAAACAAAAGCCCAGACCAGATAGCTTCACAGGAAAAAATTCTATCAAACATTTAAGGAAAAACTAATTCCTATCTTTCTAAAATTCTTTCAAAAAATTGCAGAGGATGGGACACTTCCAAACTCATTCTACAAGGCCACCATCACTCTGATACCAAAACCAAAAACAACACAAAAAAAGAAAACTGCAGGACAATATCACTGATGAACATAGATGCAGAAACCCTCAACAAAAATTTAGCAAAAAGAATTCAGCAACACATCAAAAAGCTCATACACCATGATCAAGTTGGGTTTATTCCAGGGATGCAAGCATTCTTCAATATAAGGAAATTAATCAATGTGATATACCATATTAACAAATTGAAAGGTAAAAACTATATGATAATCTCAGTAAATGCAGAAAAAGCCTTTGACAAAATTCAGCACCCATTTAGGATTAAAACTCTTCAAAAATGGGCATAGAAAGAACCTACCTCAATATAGTAAAGTACACATATGATGAACCTACAGCCAAAATTATTCTCAATGGTAAAAAAATTGAAAGCATTCCCCCTAAGATCAGGAACAAGTGTGCCCACTTTCACCACTATTTTTCAACATATTTCTGGAAGCACTAGCTACAGCAATCAGAGAAGAAAAAGAAATAAAAGGAATCCAGATAGGAAAAGAAGTAAAGCTCTCACTGTTTGCAGATGACATGATATTGTACATGGAAAACCCTAAAAATAGTATCAGAAAATTACTACAGCTAATCAGTGAATTTAGCAAAGTTGCAGGATACAAAATCAATACACAGAAATCACTTGCATTTCTATATACTAACAATGAAAATCAGAAAGAGAAATTAAGAAATCCTATTCACCATTGCAACAAAAATAATTAAATATCTAGGAATAAACTTACCTAAGGAGACAAAAGAACTGTACACAGAAAATTATAAGACACTAAGAAATCAAAGATGACATAAACAGGTTGAGAGATATTCCATGTTCCTGGGTAGGAAGAATCAATATTGTGAAAATGACTATACTACCTAACACAATCTACAGATTCAATGTGGTCCCTATCAAATTACCAATGGCATTTGTCACAGAGATAGAACAAAAAAATTCACAATTCATATGTAAACACGAAAGACCCCGAATAGCCAAAGCAGTCCTGAGAAAGAAGAATGGAGTTGGAGGAATCAACCTTCCTGACTTCTGATTATACAACAAAGCTACAGTCATTAGGACAGTACAGTACTGGCCCCAAAACAAAAATATAGAGGAATGGAACAAGATAGAAAGCCCATAAATAAACCCATGCACCTATGGGTACCTTATTTTTGACAGACAAGGCAAGAATATACAATAGGGCAAAGACAGCGTCTTCAATAAATGGTTCTGGGAAAACTGGACAGCTACATATAAAAGAATGAAATTAGAACACTTTGCAATAGCATACACAAACATAAACTCAAAATGGATTAAAGACCTAAATGTAAGACCAGAAGGTATAAAACTCTTAGAGGAAAACATAGGCAGAACACTCAATGACATAAATCAAAGCAAGATCCTCTATGACCCACCTTCTAGAGTAATGGAAATAAAAACGAAAGTAAACAAGTGGAAACTGATTAAACTTAAAAGCTCTTGCACAGCAAAGGAAACTATAAGCAAGGTGAAAAGATAACTCTTAGAATGGTAGAGAATAATAGCTAATGAAACAACTGACAAAGGATTAATTTCAAAAATATACAAGCAGCTCATACAACTCAATGCCAGAAAAATCAACCAACCAATCAAAAAGTGGGAAAAGAACTAAACAGACATTTCTCCAAAGAAGACATACAGATGGCTAACAAACACATTAAAAAATGTTCAACATCATTCATTATTAGAGAAATGAAAATCAAAACTAAAGTGAGATATCGCCTCACATCAGTCAGAATGGCCATCATCAAAGTCTACAAACAATAAATGCTGGAGAAAGTGTGGAGAAAAGAGTATGCTTTTGCACTGTTGGTGGGAATGTAAATTGATACAGCAACTATGGAAGACAGTATAGAGATTACTTTAAAAGCTAGGAATAAATCCACCATATGTCCCAGTAATCCCACTCCCAGACATATACCCTGAGGAAACCAAAATTGAAAAAGACACACGTACCCAAATGTTCATTGCAGCAGTATTTACAATAGCTAGAACACGGAAGCAAACTAGATGTCCATCGACAGATGAATGGATAAAGAAGTTGTGGCATATATATACACAATGGAGTATTACTCAGCCATAAAAAGGAATGCATTTGAGTCAGTTCTGATGAGGTATATGAACTTAGAACCTATTATACAGAGAGAATTGAGTCAGAAAGAGAAAGATAAACATCGTATTCTAATGCATATATATGGAATCTAGAAAAATGGTACTGAAGAGTTTATTTACAGGGAAGCAATGGAGAAACAGACATAGAGAATAGACTTATGGATGTGGAGAGAGGGGAGGAGAGGTTGAGATGTATGGAAAGAGTAACATGGAAACTTACATTACCATATGTAAAATAGATAGCCAGCAGGAATTTGCTTTATGGCTCAGGAAACTCAAACAGGGGATCTGTATCAACCTAGAGGGATGGGATGGGGAGGGAGATGGGAGAGAGGTTCAAAAGGGTGGGGATATAGAGGAGCAACCACATGTCCAAGGAACAGCGGCTACGCGGGCCCAGGAGGGCTGAGACGAGCTACTCCACCTTGAAGATCAGGAGGGGAAGCAATGAGGAGATACCCCTCATCCAAGGTAAGGAGCAGCAGCTGTGCTTTCTGGAGCAGCCATGAAGAGGTACCCCACATCCAAGGTAAGAGAAACCCAAGAGAGACAGTAGGTGTTGTGAGAGGGCATCAGAGGGCAGACACACTGAAACCATACCCAAAGAGGGCAGACACTGAAACCACAACCAAAGAAAACTAACCAATCTGATCACATGGACCACAGCCTTGTCTAACTCAGTGAAACTAAGCCATGCCGTGTGGGGCCACCCAAGACAGGAGGGTCATGGTGGAAAGGTCTGACAGAATGTGATCCACTGGAGAAGGAAATGGCAAACCACTTCAGTATTCTTGCCTTGAGAACCCCATGAACAGTATGAAAAGGCAAAATGATAGGATACTGAAAGGGGAACTCCCCAGGTCGGTAGGTGCCCAATATGCTACTGGAGAGCAGTGGAGAAATAACTCCAGAAAAAATGAAGGTATGGAGCCAAAGCAAAAACAATAACCAGTTGTGGATGTGACTGGATATAGAAGCAAGGTCCGATGCTGTAAAGAACAATATTGCATAGGAACCTGGAATGTCAGGTCCATGAATCAGGGCAAATTGGAAGTGATCAAACAGGAGATGGTAAGAATGAATGTTGACATTCTAGGAATCAGCGAACTAAAATGGACTGGAATGGGTGAATTTAACTCAGATGACCATTATATCTACTACTGTGGGCAGGAATCCCTCAGAAGAAATGGAGTAGCCATCATGGTCAGCAAAAGAGTCTGAAATGCAGTACTTGGATGCAATCTCAAAAACAACAGAATGATCTCTGTTCATTTCCAAGGCAAACCATTCAATATCACGGTAATCCAAGCCTATTCCCCAACCAGTAACATTGAAGAAGCTGAAGTTGAAAGGTTCTATGAAGACCTACAAGACCTTTTAGAACTAACACCCAAAAAAGATGTCCTTTTCATTATAGGGGACTGGAATGCAAAAGTAGGAAGTCAAGAAACACCTGGAGTAACAGGCAAATTCGGCCATGGAGTATGGAATGAAGCAGGGCAAAGGCTAATAGAGTTTTGCCAAGAGAATGCTCTGGTCATAACAAACACCCTCTTCCAACAACACAAGAGAAGAATCTACACATGGACATCACAAGATGGTCAACACTGAAATCAGATTGATTATATTCTTCGTAGCAAAAGATGGAGAAGCTCTATATAGTCAGCAAAAACAGACTGGGATCTGACTGTGGCTCAGATCATAAACTCCTTATTGCCAAACAGACACTAATTGAAGAAAGTGGGGAAAACTACTAGACCATTCAGGTATGATCTAAATCAAATCCCTTATGATTATACAGTGGAGGTGAGAAATAGATTTAAGGGACTAGACCTGACAGATACAGTGCCTGATGATCTATGGACGAAGGTTTGTGACATTGTACAGGAGACAGGGATCAAGACCATCCCCATGGAAAATAAATGCCAAAAAGCAAAAGGGCTGTCTGGGGAGGCCTTACAAATAGCTGTGAAAAGAAGAGAAGTGAAAAGCAAAGGAGAAAAGGAAAGATATAAGCATCTGAATGCAGAGTTCCAAAGAATAGCAAGGAGAGATAAGAAAGCCTTCCTCAGTGATCAATGCAAAGAAATAGAGGAAAACAACAGAATGGGAAAGACTATAGATTTCTTCAAGAAAATTAGAGATACCAAGGGAACATTTCATGCAAAGATGGGCTCGATAAAGGACAGAAATGGTATGGACCTAACAGAAGCAGAAGATATTAAGAAAAGGTGGTAAGAATACACAGAAGAACTGTACAACAAAGGGCTTCAAGACCCAGATAATCACATCACTCACCTAGAGCCAGACATCCTGGAATGTGAAGTCAAGTGGGCCTTAGGAAGCATCACTACGAACAGAGCTAGTGGAGGTGATGGAATTCCAGTTGAGCTATTTCAAATCCTGAAAGATGATGCAGTGAAAGGGCTGCACTCAATATGCCAGCAAATTTGGAAAACTCAGCATGGCCACAGCACTGGAAAAGGTCAGTTTTCATTCCAATCTCAAAGAAAGGCAATGCCAAAGAATGCTCAAACTACCGCAAAATTGCACTCATGTTACATGCTAATAAAGTAATGCTCAAAATTATCCAAGCCAGGCTTCAGCAATACGTGAACCGTGAACTTCCAGATGTTCAAGCTGGTATTAGAATAGGCAGAGGAACCAGACATCAAATTGCCAACATCCACTGGATTATGGAAAAAGCAAGAGAGTTCCAGAAAAACATCTATTTCTGCTTTATTGACTATGCCAAGCCTTTGACTGTGTGGGTCACAATAAACCATGGAAAATTCTGAAAGAGATGGGAATACTAGACCACCTGACCTGCCTCTTGAGAAACCTATATGCATGTCAGGGAGCAACAGTTAGAACTGGACATGGACAACAGACTGGTTCCAAAAAGGAAAAGGAGTACCTCGAGGCTGTATATTGTCACCTTGCTTATTTAACTTCTATGCAGAGTACATCATGAGAAACGCTGGGCTGGAAGAAGCACAAGCTGGAATCAAGATTGCCGGGAGAAATATGAATAACCTCAGATAGGCAGATGACACCACCCTTATGGCAGAAAGTTTAGAGGAACTAAAAAGCCTGTGATTCTTTGTAGCAAAAGATGGATAAGCTCTATATAGTCAGCAAAAACAGACTGGGATCTGACTGTGGCTCAGATCATAAACTCCTTATTGCCAAACAGACACTAATTGAAGAAAGTGGGGAAAACTACTAGAAAGATGAGAGTGAAAAAGCTGGCTTAAAACTCAACATTCAGAAAACTAAGATCATGGCATCTGGTCCTGTCATTTCATGGGAAATAGATGGGAAACAGTGGAAACAGGGTCAAACTTTATTTTGGGGGGCTCCAAAATCACTGCAGATGGTGATTGCAGTCATGAAATTAAAAGATGCTTACTCCTTGGAAGGAAAGTTATGACCAACCTAGATAGTATATTGAAAAGCAGAGTCATTTCTTTGCCAACAAAGGTCTGTCTAGTCAAAGCTATGGTTTTTCCATTGGTCATGTATGGATGTGAGAGTTGAACTGTGAAGAAAGCTGAGCACTGAAGAATTGATGCTTTTGAACTGTAGTGTTGGAGAAGACTCTTGAGAGTCCCTTGGACTGCAAGGAGATCCAACCAGTCCATCCAAAGGAGATCAGTCCTGGGTGTTCATTCAAAGGACTGATGCTGAAGCTTAAACTCCAATACTTTGGCCACCTCATGCAAAAAGTTGACTCATTGGAAAAGGCCCCGATGCTCGGAGGGTCTAGGGCAAGAGGAGAAGGGGACGACAGAGGATGAGATGGCTGGATGGCATCACTGACTGGATGGACATGAGTTTGAGTGAACTCAGGGAGTTGGTGATGGACAGGGAAGCCTGGCGTGCTGTGATTCATGAGGTTGCAAAGCGTTGGACATGACTGAGCGACTGAACTGATCTGAACTGACTGATGGCTGATTCATGTTGAGGTTTGACAAAAAACAAAATTCTGTAAAGCAATTATCCTTCTATAAAAAATAAATTAATAAAAAATATGATCTCTTTCTTAAATATATTATTATAATAGAAGACAGAGTAAAAAGAACATCAGAAATAAGCTGGTAAAGCTTTGTGAAAAGAGACAATAGCAGAAAAACTCACCAGTCATTCCAAAAAGTTAAGTTTGGAATTCTCCTCTAAACATCAGATTTTAGAGCTATGTTGTATCTCCATGTATCATATACAGTATATATATAGTTGTTTTAATTGTGATTGAACAATGCAAAATATATAGTTCTAGTTCTGAAAATTAGCAAAATTGTACAAGTATTGGCACAGAAGACCCACTTAAACCAGCATCTTTCTCAGTGTGTTCCACAGTATTTGTAATTTCACTGCAATAGACAAGATCTTTTAAATTTTTTATTTTTAAGTATAGTTGATTTACAATGTTGTATTAGTTTGGACTAAACAGAAAAATTATTTGGTTATACATATAGTATATTGTTTCCTATTTCTTTCCATTATGGTTTATTACAGGATATTGAATGTAGTTCCCTGCGCTATATAGTAGTATCTTGTTTGGTGTGTCCCTGGTAGCTCGGGATCTTGTTGTTTATCTTTTCTATATATCATAGTTTGCATCTGTTAATGTCAAACTCCCAATTCATCACTCTGCAACTCTCCTCCTCCTTTGCAACCACAATTCTCTTTTCAATGTCTGTGTGTCTGTTTCTGTTTTGCAGATATGTTAGTTTGTTTCATATTTTAGATTCTGCATATAAGTGATATGATATTTGTCTTTCTCTTTCTAACCTACTTCATTTAGTCTGATAATCTTTAGGTCCATCCATGTTGCTGCACATGGCACTATTTCATTCTTTTTTATACTGAATAATATTCCATTGTGTTTGTCTATATTGTGTGTATGTGTGTGTGTGTGTGTGTGTGTGTGTGTATGTACTTTATCCATTCATCTGTTGTTTCCATGTCTTGGTTATTTTGCATAGCGCTGATATAAACCTAGGGGTGTATGTATCATTTTGAATTATGACTTTTGTCTAGATACATGCACAGGAGTGGGATTGTTGGATCATAAGACAAATCTATTTTTAGTTTGCTAAAGAAATTTCTTACTGTTTTCCATAGTGTTGTTCCAATTTACATTCCCACCTACAATGCAGAAGGGTTCCCTTTTCTCTACACTCCTCCAAGCATTTGTTATTTGCAGACTTTAAAAAATAATTATTGGAGTATAGTTCATTTACAGTGTTGTGTTAGTTTCAAGTGTACAGCAAAATGAATCAATTATACATGTACATATACTCACTTTTTAAAAAATTATTTTCCCATGTAGGCTGTTACAGAATATTTAGCAGAGTTCTCTGTTCTATACAGCAAGCTATTAGTTATCTATTATACATATATATATATATATATATATATATATGCTGCTAAGTCGCTTCAGTCGTGTCCGACTCTGTGTGACCCCATAGACGGCAGCCCACCAGGCTCCCCCATTCCTGGGATTCTCCAGGCAAGAACACTGGAGTGGGTTGCCATTTCCTTCTCCAATGCATGAAAGTGAAAAGTGAAAGTTAAGTCCCTCAGTCGTGTCCGACTCTTCACGACCCCATGGACTGCGGCCCACCAGGCTCCTCCGTCCGTGGGATTTTCCAGGAAAGAGTACTGGAGTGGGGTGCCATTGCCTAGTAGTGTGTATATCTCAGTACCAATCTCCAAATTTATCCCTTCTATGCTTCTTATTCCCAGTAACTGTGTTTTCTTTCTACATCTGTGACACTACTTTTGTAAAGAAATTCACTTGTACCCTTGTTTTCCTTAGATTCCATATAAATATATTTGTCTTTCTGTGTGTGACTTATGTCACTCATTATGACAATCTTTAAGTCCATCCAATTTGTAGACCTTTTAATGATGGCTATTCTAACCAGTGTAAGGTGGTACCTCACTGTAATTTTGATTTGCATTTCTCTAATAATTAGTGATGTTGAACATCTTTTCATGTGCCTATTGACCATTTGTATGTTTTTTGGAGAAATTTCTATTTGGATCTTCTGCCAATTTTTTGATTGGGTTTTTACTATTGTATGAGCTGTTCATATATTTTGGAAATTAAGCCCTTATTGGTTGCATCATTGCAAATATTTTCTTTGAGTCTGTAGGTTGTCTTTTCATTTTGTTAATGGTTTTCTTTGCTGTGCAAAAGTTTAATAAGTTTAAGTGTGTCTCATTTGTTTATTTTTGTTTTTAATTCTATTACCTTGGAAGACTGACCTAAGAAAACTTTGATACAATTTATGTCAGATAATGTTTTGCCTATGGTCAATGAGGATAACCTTTTGAGAGCCAAATATCTTAGGAGAGGGCAGCTGCGCAGATCAGAGTGAATTCAGATGTTATGAAGACACTATGAACAGAAAAGTCTGGGCAAGAGAATCCAAGTCAAATTATTGTACTCTACAAGTGCATGCATTTCAGGGTGTTTATTACCATCTACTTAGAGTGCTAATTTCAATTCCTCTGTTTGTTTAAAAAAAAAAATAAGTGTCTACATAGAAATCTAAGATGCAAAGTTGACATTTTTTGCAAAGTCAGTTGCTTTTCTGCATAAAAAGTAAATAAAAGAAGTTACAGAAATTCTTCATACACTTGTAGTTGAAAATTTAGGAGTCAGGGCTCTGAAGTAAGATAAAGACTACAAGTTTTGTTTGTTTTAAATTTTATTAAAATAATATATTTATATATTTACATATATTTAAGTTAGAGTCATCTCAAAAGTTATATCGAAATGGGTGTTACAGAGAGTCTTAGTGGTTCATTCAAAATAATATGAAATGCAATAAAAAGGTTATGTAATAAGCTCAGCTCTTGAAAACAGTGGTACATAATGGTTACAAATGAATGCTATTACAATCACTGTCATATGGATGAAAAAGTGATTTTTTTGCCTTCAATACAGAAAGTAAAGCATAAGAAGGTATTTGTTTCTAGAACAAAGCTAAAAGATAAAAAGTAAAAGCAATTTTTGACATAGGATTATGTAGGTTACTTAAAATTGATGAAATAATATTTATCTGGTATTATATGTATAATATGTATGTTTTAAACTTTTTATTTTGTACTGCAATACAGCTGATTAACAATGCTGTGATTATTTCAGGTGAATATTTATCATATTTAATAAATGCTACTACATACATTTAATATATTTATCATAGCAGCTTTTTAACCTAATTTTCACAAATTAGAATTGTATGATCATACTTTTGAGAGGATGTATTATTAAAATTAATATGTTATAAAAATATTTTCAGATAGAATGCTATGATTACTGCTTAGGGTAAATGTAGGTATTACATTCACAATAATCAAACTATAGCTGTTACAGTTAATATATAGAATACTTAAGAAAACCTCCAGAAGCAATAGAATGCCTTCTGCCATACTAAATCTTGCACATTTCAGAACTGGATAGAACCTTGTTTATAGCATTATAAAATGAAAAGAACATAAAGCTTTCACTAAATGTATATATATGCTTTTACTTTCTTAGAGAAACTGAAGAATATCACTTCTATTTCTTTTTCAAGCATCTAAGTCTCCACATAAATTTTTTAAAGAGAAAGTGCAAGAAGAGTCAAGTTGCAGAGAAAGCTGATTGAAATTTTGCACTAGTTTCTTACATGTGAGAGAGGGTTAAAAAGGGTAGAAAATTAGGCAGACACATAAATAAATCTCAGATTGAAGAAAAATATGCATAACAATGAAAAATGGTCCTTTTAAAGCAGTGAGTTAATGTCAATTTATTACATACATGATGTCAGAGAAGATTTACAAGTTAATATGATTTTAAAACTTAAATGCATTTAGCATTTGTAATATCCTGTATTTATCAGATATCTGCTATCGCAATAAAGCTGCATTATAAAGGACTACAAAATCTCAGTGGTACATGGTACTAAACATTTATTAACTCCTGAGTCTCATTAGTCTGGGCTTAATTAATCAGGCTGGGCTCACTCATGTATGTCTGTGTGGTTCTCAGCTGTGTTTGACTCTTTGGGCCCCCATGGACTGTAGCCTGCCAGACTCCTCTGTGTATGGGAATTTTCAGACAAGAATCCTGGAATGGGTTGTCATTTCCTTTTCCAGGCGATCTTCCCGATCCAGGGATCAAACCTGTGTCTCCCGCATGTCTCCTTTTGCTGTCCTACAGCTTAGGAGGTACAAGTTTTCAAATAACTACAGAAAAATAAGAGTGGCAAAGTCAATCAGGAAGGTCCTTTTGAACATCCTCTGTATTACATGGGCCTAATATCTTATAAGCTAAAACATGTCTCAAGGACTAATTCAAAATTAAGGAGCAGGAAAATATATTTTGCTTTTTTTGTTTGTTTTTGGTAAAAAGTAACATCGTCATAGGACAACTGGCACGGATACAGTTTGGGGTGAAGAACTGGAGCCAGTAACATAATCAATCTACCACACCACATTATTCTGATAATTTGGAATTTCTTTGGAAAATCAAAAGACATAAAAATAGTATCTACTAACTGATACATGGTCAACTCATTAGGTTTCTAAAAAAGGACATTTTTTTTAGTATAGAGTATGAGTATTAAGTATGTTTACAATAGAAAGTAAATTATCTGATATTGAGTAGATATAATGTAGCCCAAGTTTCCTGCTTTTTTTCCCCAGTCATTAAATATAATTTTTGAGTAGCTGCTGCTGCTGCTGCTACTAAGTCACTTCAGTCGTGTCTGCTTCTGAGCAACCCCCATAGATGGCAGCCCACCAGGCTCCGCCGTCCCTGGGATTCTCCAGGCAAGAATACTGGAGTGGGTTGCCATTTTCTTCTCCAGTGCATGAAAATGAAAAGTGAAAGTGAAGTCGTTCAGTTGTGTCTGACTCTTAGCGACCCCATGGGCTGCAGCCCACCAGGCTTCTCTGTCCATGGGATTTTCCAGGCAAGAGTACTGGAGTGGGGTGCCATTGCCTTCTCCTTTGAGTAGCTAAAGCTATGAAAAGGATAAAACAATACAAAACTTGTTTTTTTTTAACATTTCCTCAAGTTCAGCCACCCTAAAATGATGGTATTTAACCTTTCATAAAAAAATTGTAAATTTTCACTTATGCTTATTTGCTGCTAGAAGTTAGAAGATGAATGGATAGATAAATAAATAAAAGTAAGGCCTAAATTTGAAATCACACCATAGCTAACACAGCTTTTAAAATCATTTCAGTGATGTTTACATTTAACAAAAAGAAAAATGAATTTATATCATGTACTAAATTATACTAAACTTTAGTATAACGTTTTCTTTACTATAATTTGCCATTAAAGATTACTTTAGATTAAATAAGAATAGTGGGATTGTTGGATCATAAGACAAATCTATTTTTAGTTTGCTAAAATCTTGCTAAAATCATGATTTAGTTTACATGAGTAAATAGAGATAGACACAGAGAAACATAGATGATAATTTGCTGTAAGACAATTTTTTAGAACAGTTTCAGGTTTACAACAGAATCGAGTACAGGGATTTCCCATATACTCTGCTCCCACATATGCACAGTCTCCCGTATTATCAACATCACTCACCAGAGCAATGCAATTTTTTACCGAGAATCAAACTAAATAGTACATAGTTCACCTTGGGGACTATTCTTGGTGTTGTACATGTTTAGGTTTGGACAAATATAAATTCATCATCATAATATGCAGAATATTTTCATTGCCCTACAGATCCTCTGTATTCTACCTATTCATCTCTCAGTCTGACCCTAGGTATCCACTTATCTTTTCATTAACTTTATAGTTTTGCCTTTTCTAGAATGCCATGTAGTTGAAATCATACAGTCTTTAGTTTTTTCAGATTGGTTTCTTTTACCTCCTCGTAACATGCTTTGAAGGTTTCTCCATGTTTTTCATGGCTAAATAGCTTATCTCCCTTATTGTTGAATAATATCCCATTGCCTGATGTCCGGTTTTTTAAATCCATTCATCTACTGAAGGAACTCTTGGTTGCTTCTAACTTTTGGTGGTTGTGAATAAAGCTGATATAAACATTCATGTGTAGGTGTCTTCACCTCCTTTGGGAAAATACCAAGAAGCACAATTTCACGGTAAGAGTATGCAGAGTTTTGTAAGAAACTACCAAACTGTCTTCCAAAGTGGCTGTGCCATTTTGCATTTGACCAGCAATAAAGCAATAAATGAGAATCCCTTTTGTCTACATCCTTGTCAGCATTTGGTGTTATCAGTGTGCTAGACTTTGACCATTTAAATAGGTGTATAGTGGTATTTCACTGTTGTTTTAATTTGCATTTCCCTGATGACATATGATTGAAACATCTTTTCATATGCTTATCCGCCATCTGTATCTCTTTGCTGAAATAACTTTTTAAAGTCTTTGGTCCACTTTTCAATGGGATAATTTGTTTTCTGGAAGTTGAATTTTAATAGTTCTTTGTATATTTTGGAAAACAGTCCTCTATCTGATGTCTTTGGCAAACATTTTCTCACAGATTGTGGTTTTCCTTATTCTTTCAACACTATCTTTTGTAGAATGGCATATATTAATTTTATGAAGTCTACTCATCAATTATTTCATTTTTGGTTGTGTCTTTGATGTATTAAAAAGGTATCACTATATCTAAGTCACCTAGATTTTCTCTTACGTTATCCTCTAGGAGCTTCATAGATTTTGTTTCATAGCATCCATGGTTCATAGCATCTATGTTGAATCAATTTCTGAAAAAGGCATAGGTAAATATCTGTAATAAGTTTTTTTTTGCATGTGGATGTCAAATTGTTTCAGCAACATGTATTAAAGAGACTGCCTTTACTCTATTATACAACTTTTGCTCCTTTGTCAAGATCAGTTGACAGTATTTATGGGAATCAATTTCTGGGTTCTCTGTTCTGGTCCACTGATCTATTTGTCTTTTTTTTTTTCCCCCCAGTACAAAATTGTCTTTATTACTGTAGTTTTCTAAGAAATCTTAAAGTTTGACACAGTCAGTCCTTCAATTTCATTCTTCTCCTTTAAACATTGTGTTGGCTATCTGTATCTTTTACCTCTTTATGTAAATTTTGGAATCTATGAATATATCCAGTAAAATAACTTTTTGGGATTTTTAATAGGATTGCATTGAATGATCAGATGGTGAGAATTGACATCTTGACAGTGTTGTCTTCCTATCCATGGATGTAGCATATGTCTCCATTTATTTAGTTGTTTTCTGATTTCATTCATCAGTGTTTTATACTTTTTCTCTGTAGATACTGTAATATTTTGTTAGATTTATATCAATTTCATTTTTGTGGGTGCTAATATAAATGCCATTGTGTTTTGTTCCACTTGTTTATTGTCACTATATTGGAAAGCATTTGACTTGTGTATACTTTGTATCCTGCAGCCTTGCTATAATTGCTTATTAGTTCCATAAGGATTATTTTTATTCTTTTGGATTTCTCCATAGATGAGCTGTCATTTGTAAACAAAAACATTTTTAAAAATGCATTTTATTAAATTATAGTTGATTTACAATGTTGTTAATTCCTGCTGTACAGCAAAGTGGTTCAGTTATACATATATATATATATATATAATTTTTCATCTTATTTTCCATTATAGTTTTTTACAGGATATTGAATATAGTTCCCTGTGCTATACAGTTGGACATTACTGTTTATCCATTCTATATATATAAGAGTTTGCATCTGCTAATCCCAAACTCCCAATCCATCCTCATCTGCCTCCCCTTCTTGGCAACTGCAAGTATATTTTCTCTATCTGTGAAGTGACTCTGTTTCATAGATAAGTTCATTTGTGTTATATTTTAGATTTCACACATAAGTTATATGGTATCAATCTAACTTCACTTAGTGTGATAATCTCTATTTCTATCCATGTTGCTGTATTATTTCAGTTTCTTTATGGACAAATAGTATTTCATTGTATATACAGACTATATCTGAACAACAAAAAAAATTATTTCTTCCTTCCCAGTCTATATACCTTTCATTTCATTTTCTTGCATAATTGCTTAAGCAAAGACTTTCACTATGAAATAGAAAAAGATGAGGGAAGACATCACTGCCTTCTGCCAGATCTTTGTAGAAAAGCTTCAAGTTTCTCACTATAAACTTGGCTATAGTTTGTTTTGTGGATAGTGTTCATCATCAAATGAGAAACCTCCCTCTATTCCAAGTTTACTGAGTGCTTTCATCATGAATAGGAGTTGAATTTTGTCAAATGATTTTTCTTCATCTATTGATATGATCATGTGATTTTTCTTTATCTTGATGTGATGTTTGCAATGCTGAAACAGCCTGGCACACCTGGGATAAATTCTACTTAATCAAGGTTTATAAGTCTTTTTATAATTTTTGGATTTGATTTTCTAATATTGTTGATGATTCTGGTGTCTATTTTCAAGAGAGACATTTGTCTGTAGTTTTTTTTTTTTTTTATAATGCCTTTGTTTCTGGTTGCAGGTTAATGCTGACATCACCAAATAAGAAAGTTGTTCTCTCTGCTTCTATTCTCTTAAATGTACTGTAGAAAACTGATATAATATCTCCTTTAAATGTTTGATAGTATTCAAAAGAGAATCCATATGAACCTTGTGCTTTCTGTTTTGGAAGCTTATTAATTGCTGACTCAACTTTTAAATAGTTATAGTGCCCTCTAAACACTGCTTCATTGCATCCCACAAATTTTGATAAATTGTTTTGGTAAATTATTTTCATGTATTTCAAAATATTTTTTAAATTTCTCTTGAGATTTCTTGTACCTAAGTGTCATTTTAAAGGTGTGTCATTTAATACCAAGATATTTTAGAGTCTCTCAATATCTTTCTGTTAATCGCTTTTGAGTTTAATCATTGTGGCCTGAGGACAAATGTTCTATGTTTCTGTTCTTCTCAATGTGTTAGATTATATTCAAGGCCATAAAACACACTATCTTGGTGAAGGTTTCATGTTAGCTTGAAAAATATGTGTTCTGCTATGGATGGTTGTAAGAGTTGGACTACAAAGAAAGCTGAGTGCAGAAGAATTCATGCTTTTGAACTGTGGTGTTGGAGAAGACTCTTGAGAGTCCCTCAGGCTGCAAGGAGATCCAACCAGTCCATTCTAAAGGAGATCAGTCCTAGGTGTTCATTGGAAGGACTGATGTTGAAGCTGAAACTCAAATACTTTGGCCACTTGATGGGAAGAGCTGACTCATTTGAAAAGACTCTGATGCTGGGAAAGATTGAGGGCAGGAGGAGAAGGGGATGACAGAGCATGAAATGGTTGGATGGCATCACCGACTCAATGGACATGGGTTTGGGTGGACTCTGGGAGTTGGTGATGGACAGGGAGGCCTGGTGTGCTGTGGTTCATGGGGTCGCAAAGAGTCAGACACCACTGAGTGACTGAACTGAACAGATGGTTGGATGAAGTAGTCTATAGATGTCAGTTACATCCAGTTGATTGATGGCATTGTTGAGTTAAACTGTATCCTGATTTTCTGCCTATTGGATATGTCCATTTCTGTTAGAGGGACATTGACATTCCTACTGTGGTAGTGGTTATCAGTTTCAGGTCTAGTCTATTTTTGCCTCATGTAGTATTGTTTTGTTTTAGGCATACACACATTAATAATTGTTAGGTCTTTTGAAGAAAAAAAAACAGAATGTTTGTTACCTCTGTGTGATTTGCATTATATAAGAATACACATCTGTTGAAAGTCATTAAATGGAAAATTTTAAATTTGTGTATGTTACTGTATGTAAATTCTCACCTAAAGATGATAAACTAGTTGGGAAAAAATTACCTGGTGGCTTGGTCAGTGGAGTATCTGCCTGCAAGGTAGGAGACATCAGAGAAGTGGGTTTGATCCCTGGGTCAGGGAGATCCCTTGAAGGAGGGTGTGGCAACCCACTCCAGTATTCTTGCCTGGAGAATCCCATGGACAGAGAAGCCTGGCAGGCTACAGTCCACAGGGTCTCAAAGATGCAGACATGACTGAAGTGACTGAGTACACTTGCATGTCTTCTTGGATAAATTACTGGTTTATTATTATAAAATGCTCTTCTTTATCCCTGTAATCTTCTTTATTTTGAAATTGTCTATGTTTGAAATTAATATAGCCATTCCTGCTTTATTTTTTATTAATGGTGGTATTTTTATTAATGGTATATTTTTCTGCTCCATTTACTTTTAATCTTTAAACTGTATGTGTTTATTTTTAAAGTAGGTTTTCTGTAGAAAACATAGTTGGGGAGCAGTTTTTCTTTTTTTTCTCTCAATTTTTCAAGTTGTAAAATATACATAAAATTCACCATCTTGATTATGTTTAACTGCACAATCCATTACCATTAAGTACATTCAAACATTGTATAACTGTCACCATTTCCAGAAAACTTTCCTTTTCTGAAACAGAAACTTTGTATCCATTAGACAATAACTCCCCATTCCTCTCTCCTCTCAGTCACTGATACTCCAAACATTTTATTCCAAAAATATTTAAACATATACAGAGTGATCAAAAGACTTTTACAATAAACACCATATACTTACCATTAATATTCTACAGTTAATATTTTGCTGTATTTGTTTTAACACACTACCTATCTATCCCCCCATTCATCAATCCATCTTTTGTTAATACATTTCAAAGTTGCAGACAATAGTATGTTTCACATTGAAACACTTCAACATGCAAAATTAACTAGTCTATGCTTACTGTACTAATGTAAAATTTATATATAAGAAAATGCACAAGTCTTACACTTATTGTGCAAGTTTTGACAAATGCAGCCCAAACCCTTATCAGGATATAGAACAAATATAGGACATTTCCTTCACTGCACAAAGTTCTATGAATATTACCATCACAAAGAAAGTTTCGTCATGCTTCTTCCCAATCACACACAAGCCTCAGGCAACCTCTGATTATCTCTTTTAATTGGTACATTTAGATCATTGATATTTAATATGGTTATTGATTTAATTGGATTAATATCTACCATATCATTACTGTTTTTTATTTTTTGCTCTTGTTCTGATAATTGATTCAGGTATCTATTGATTTTATGCTCATGTTTTCAAGCTCTGAATCATTATTCCTAATTGTTATATCAATCCCTGATAGCTCAGTTGGTAAAGAATCTGCCTGCAATTCAGGAGACCCTGATTCTATTCCTGAGTTGGAAAGATCTGCTAGAGAACGGATAAGCTACTCACTCCAGTATACCTGGGCTTCCATTGTGGCTCAGTTGGTAAAGAATCTGCCTGCAATGCGGGAGACCTGGGTTTGATCCCTGGGTTGGAAAGATCCCTTGGAGAAGGGCAAGGCTACCCACTCCAGTATTCTGGCCTGGAGAATTCCATGGACTATAGTCCATGGGGTTGCAAAGAGTTGGACATGACTGAGCGACTTTCAAAAAAATAGTTACATTATCACAATTGCAAAATTACAGTATCTTGGAGAAAACTTCCTTTTCTGAAGATATTCTGGAAATTTACTAATTCTTGATATTTATTTAAAAAAATAAATGATCTATACAAATCTCCTTCAATTTTCAGATTTCTTATACAGTTTTTCTAATGTATGCTTCAGGATGGTATATTTAAAATGCTTTAATGCCCCAACAACATATCTTTCACTCATCCTGAATTGTGTTGATATTTTTAAAGCTTACTACTACATTTTATTTCATAGTATGACAATTCTTTAAAAACCTTACTAAAAACACACTTCAGTCAGATTATAATTATTTGCTTCACAGAGAAGAAAACAATCTCACTACACTCCTACTATGCATCATGTTGGTGCCAGCTTCCCACACATTACTGACACAACTTGCTGATAAGACAGTCTGTTATTTAGCATAATAATGGACAACACCACTTCTCAGAGCTTTGACAATGTTTCAGAGTGAGGAGGAAAGCTTGATATTTGTTTAAAATGTATTTAAAAATTGAATATTTAAACAAATGTAAAGCTTTATATTATAGAAAAATTCAGACATATGAAAAATAACTTGGCTGTGCTGTGCTTAGTTGCTCAGTTGTATCTGACTCTTTGTCACCCCATGACTGTGGCCCCCCAGGCTCCTCTGTCCATGAGGATTCTCCAGGGAAGAACACTGGAGTGGGTTACCACTTCCTTCTCCAGGGATCTTCCCAACCCAGGAATTGAACCCAGGTCTCCCGCATTGCAGACGAATTCTTTACCATCTAAGCCACCAGGGAAGCCCAAAAAATAACTAAATAAATACAATCGACCCACATATACCCAATTCTTAGCAACCTGTCAATTATCATTTGCCTTTCTTGTATCTCCTATAACTTCACCTTACTTCTTCTTGTTGCTGTTCAGTCACTAAGTTGTGTCCAACTCTTTTGTGACCCACAGACTGTAGCCTGCCAGGCTCCTGTGCTAATGGGATTTATCAGGCAAGAACACTGTAGTGGGGTGCCATTTTCCTTCTCCAGGGGAACTTCCTGACCCAGGGACCGAATCTCATCTCTTCACTGGCAGGTGGATTCTTTACCACCGTGCCACCGTGGAAGCCCCATCTTATTCCTATGCCTTCATAAATTATTTTTATGTTTTTCATTTATATATCTATATCTATAATGAAATATGCATATCATAACTGTTTAATTATACAAATGGACAGACCAATCTGACTCCCACCCCTATTAAGGTATATGTCTCATGCTGAAAGAGAATAGTCCCTGTAACAAGTGAATTCAGTCACCGTGGCATGCCATTCCCTTACAGACCTCTTGCCTGTGAAACAGCTAAAAATTTTCTTTTCATTATTGATCAGCTTCACCTATATAAGTTCACGTAATAGAGTTATGCAGTCTGAACTTCTTTGTGTCCAACCACTTTCCACCAGCATGTTTGTGAAATCTGTCCAAGTTTGTCGTGTGTACCACTGATTTTTGTTTCCAATTTATTCCAGTAAAAATACAATTTAATGAACCAAATGGTAAAATTAATGTTAATTACTTCCAATTTTGCATGCGATTTGTTTTATTTTCTATTTAGTCATTGCATAGATTCATCATTTTCTAGATAGAACACTAGAATATCTGTAGGTATAATGAGAATAGTTTGATTATTTTGAAATCTTAAAAATTTGAATACTTTTATTTTGTGCACTCTAACTACCACATTATCTGTATAATATGATTTAGACTGTCATAATTGTGTAAAGAACATAACTCCCTTGCTGTCAGAGTGAGTGGAGATAAGTTAATGTTTTACTATGTGATGAATAATTGCTACTTCCTGCCACAAAAGTTGTACTTTTGCATATACAATAATTTTGTTTTAAATATGGACTACTGGTTTATATTATGCATTTCAAAATACATTTTAAAATGTAACTATACCTTTAGTTCACTACTTGAAAACAACAAATATGTCTTGGTTACTCAAATGGTTAGAATAAAGCAATTGGTCCTCTCAGATCGTCACATTAGTTAAACTCCTTTTGTTTTCTCAAATATTCCGTTACTGGAATTGGGGAATGCTAAAGTATCTTCCTACTCAAGAAAATCTATTTAGTACTACATACTGATTAAACTAGAAGTTTTACCTAACAACATTTAAAATGATAAATGAAATACTAATAGAACCACTCTTTCTTTAATCCTTTATTGAGCTTCTTGTTTGTAAAGAAGTTATAGACCAAGAAATGTTGATTTAAGTTGTCTAAAACTAGATTCCCATAAACTAAGGTATAGGTAGTGAGGAAAGTAGATGTATGCGTAAGATGGTGTTATACAATCTAAAAATGCAGTGGAAAAACACTAGAGTACAAGTAACATAATCTAGTTTCTTGTATGGTATTTGTTGGAAGTAGTGGGAGTGGAAAAGTCAAGAAATTTGTAAGCAGTAATCCAAACATTTAACTTTTAAGGTAAATTTTACAGTAAAAATAGTGTTTGCCAGATAAAGACTCTATCTGTATATAGGTATATCTTTATGTATATATTGTAGGGATATGGGTTTTGTGATCATTTTTAGTAAAGTCAAAATTATATTTAGATGAGAAAATATACTAATACATAATTAATGATAGTCTGAATAATCTAGAGGCTTAATCTTTGGGAACTTTGTCCATAATAACATGATAGACTTAAACCAAAGTAATGGTGATTAATTATTAATTAGTAGAACTGGAGAGGCAATGGTTCAAGGGTCACTATAAACTTAATACCAGGACATTCTCGATCCTGAAGTTTGGTATAAAAATATGGCACAAGGTAGGGTTGAGCATACCAGCAATATTAAGTCCTTTACCCTGAAGATTGCAATGATGCAGAGGGAAAGATTCAAGCAGGTTCACATTTAAAATTTGTAAGTAAACAGCATGTTTGCACTGAGTAAATATGAAATATTTGTTTTTATCCAGAAAATTGAGAAAGTATTAGTAGAAAGAGTAAAATTTAAATATTAATATACAAACATGGTACCGAAAAAGTTTTTTCTTTATAATAGCAGGCCTTATGCACGCCAAGTAAGAATAAAATTATAGTCCATAATGTTTATAAGTATAATTTCTTGAAAACTGAAATAAAAGCTATTGGAAATATCTAAGGACCATTGTCTAGAGCTGATATGTCAGATACTGAAATAGGCATTCTATGCATTTATATTAATTCATTTACAGAATAACTTAAAGGAGATATAGTTAATATTTATAGCATTGCAGATATGAGAACTGAATTGGAAAAGGTTGTTAATTCACCAATATCACACAGGTATTTTCCCAGCAATGGGAATCTATCCTTGAGATTTCAACCTTCAAATATAAAGTAAAAATGAAGATGTAATATTGCCACAATAAAAGCTAATTTATTGGGTACATTAAACATGGCCACAATTTCTTTGCAGATCTACCCAAAAATAAGTGAAATCTATTTCCAGGCTTCTTCAATCTGGCTTATCATTGTAACTTACTTTGGCCAATAATGACAGACAAGTGACACTGCATGAGTTTTAGAGACTAGACCCCAGAAAGTTTCACCTTATATCTATTTGCAGCACTGCCCTACATCCATCTTGCCATGAAGAACCAAAGATAAAGAGACCCAGTTGCACAGCTCATCTAACAAGCTCCCAGTCTAACTGAAAACAAGATAAGACAGTACTCAAAAGTCCTCCCTCCGAATCATGAGAAATAGTAAATTATTATAGAGCTCAAAATTGGAGGATGGTTTGCTGGCAGTTATTGATAACTGAAACAGCCAATTTTTAAAGGAGTTAGGTATTTAAATAAAATAGTGAAGAAATTTAAATATGATCTCAATAGAGATAATCTTAGTTACATTTTGTAATTTTTTTCACTTTTTAACATTTATTTATTAGAAATAACTATTTCAGGGTGATTGGGGGAGTTAACAGTGAAGTTTAAAGTTTAACAGTGAAGTTTAAGTTAAAAGTGAAGTTTACCTACCTTCACTTTTTTTTAATGGTGTATAATGGCTTTATAATGTTGTTAGTCTTTGCTGTGCACTGAAGTGAATCCGCTAGATGTATACATATATCTCCTCTCTCTTTGACCACCCCCCGCTCAATCCCACCCATCTGGGTCATCACAGAGCACCGAGCTGAGCTTCCTGTGCTTTACTGCAGGTTCCCACTAGCTACATGGTAGTGTATACACATCAATTCTAACCTCCAAATTCGGCCCACCCTCCCCTTCCTCCACTTCACATGTCTGTTCTCTACATCTTCGTCTCTATTCCTGCCCTTCAAATAGCTTCATCAGTACCATTTTTCTAGATTCCACATATATGGGTTAATATACGAAGAATATTGAGGAACCAAAAGTCATATCACATCATTGTAGACTGCTGTCTTATTCGTTCTTTACTCATCTGACATTTGTTAGAAAAATATTAAATACTTAAAATCACAAATGGGTTAAAATTATTTTATAACCAAAAGTAATTATTTAGAGTACGTATAAAAATATATTACTTACTAAGAACTTCAAATATCACTTGTGTGTTCTTTTTGGATATCAAATCTGATATCCAAAATGCTGGCAAATGTTTTTTAAAGAACTGCTTACCAGAACTATGAAAATGAAGCTGTGTCAGAATGTTAAAATTTGTACTTTTTTCAATGAGTTGACTAAAATATAGGATCTTTTAATTACTCAAATTATGAAAATGATGTCTATCATTGTGTTTGAAAATTAGTACACAAGATGAACATTTTAGTAATGACAAACATTTAAATATATTTAGTTAATTAAGTCATACTAATGAGCTAACATCTAATGTGCTTGCTGTGTAATCTTACTAAGTAGTGCATCTGTTTCATCTCCCTTTAAGAGAATTTATTGGTTTCCCTCTAGAAAAAAAAGAGAAAATCATATTTTAACATGGTGTAGAATTTGTTTTATATATATGTGTGTGTGTGTGTATATAGATACATAATATGCAGGCACATATATATATATAATTGTATATACAAACACATAGGCTTCCCTGGTGGCTAAGCTGGCAAAGAATCTGCCTCCTATATGGGAGACCTGGGTTGGGAAGATCCCCTGGAGAAGGGAACAGCTACCCACTCCAGTAATTTAGCCTGGAGAATTCCATGGACTGTATAGTCCATGGGGTCACAAAGAGTAAGACACGATTGAGTGACTTTCACTCACACACACACACACACACACACACACACATATATATATATATATAATCCTACATAGATATCTGTTATAAATTTACAGTTTTATATTATATGTGTTATCTAATATACATAATATATATATAATTACATATAATCATGTATAATTGATGTACAATTGGTTAATCTCATGCATCTTACTCAAACAATACTATATGGACATTTAATTTTAATTTGTGCATTTCTGATATATCATCCTCTAACCCTCAAATACATATGTTATATATATATATATATATAGTTACTGATACAAATGAATTGATATATACATCTGCTAGATAAATAATTCCATAACAATAAATAGAGCTAGTAAGAAATGAAATGTTTAAGGAAGCTATCCTGAAATATAAGCAACAAAATGTAAGTATATAGACTTTTGTATGATCTGATTATGAGGTAAAACAATATATTCAATCAGATAATACTTACTATAAGAAACTACCTTAAAGTTCAATTAGAATGATTTAGCATTCCAAGTAAATGTTGGTTTAAGTAAAAAGTAAATTTTGAATTATTAAAAAAATTGGACGATAGGTAAAATATTGAATTATTTAATAAACCACTAAAATTAAGTTAATGTTAGATATAATTGATTTGCTGACTGTTGCTATTAATAGCTATATATCGCAAAGACAGGGCTTATGTGTACTCAGTCTCAGTCATTTCTGACTCTTTGCAACCCCATGGACTGTAGCCCACCAGGCTCTTCTGTCCTTGGAATTCTCCAAGGCAAGAATAGTGGAGTGAGTTGCCATTTCCCACTCCAGGGGATCTTCCCAACCCAGGGATCGAACCTATGTATCCTCCATTGGCAAAAGGATTCTTTACCACTAGCACCACCCGGGAAGCCCAAAGACAGGGACAACCTGCTAATTAAAGGTAAATAAATTATAGGGCACAAGCTGGAAAAATGCAAGCAAATTATTGTAAGTTTGCTATTACTTGAAAACCTTGTTTTAAGATTTAAAGTCTCTTATTAGGAAGTACAGATGAAAGTAATGATAACATGTAAAAATTTACACTTGAATAAGATTAAGCTCAGCAATCATATTGAACTTCTAATGAGAACAAACATGCTTTCTAACCAATAGAGGCTGCCTGCCTGCCGGTTAGTGATAAATGCTCTGATTTTGTGTGTCACTGCATCTCATTTCAAAAGTTGACAGGATGTAATAATCTGATCACTGACTGGTCATGTAATCTATGATAAAAGAGGCAAGAATATACAATGGAGAAGACAGCCTCCCCAATAAGTGGTGCTGGGAAAGCTAGACAGCTACATGTAAAAAAATAAAATTAGGACACTCCCTAACACGAAACACAAAAATAAACACCAAATGGATTAAAGAACTAAATGTAAGGCCAGACACTATAAAACACAGAGTAAAACAATGGCAGAACACTCTTTGACATAAATCACAGCATGATACTTTTTGATCCACCTCATAGACAAATGAAAATAAAAACAAAAATTAAAAAATGGGACCAAATTAAAAGCTTTGGCACAGCAAAGGACACCATAAACAAAATGAAAAGACAACCCTCAGGACTGAGAAAATATTTGCAAATGAAGCAAATGTAGGGATTATTGTCCAACAAAGGATTAATGTCTACAATATACAAATAGCTCATGCAGTTCAATATCAAACAAAAAAGAACTCAATAAAAAAAAAATGGGTGGAAGATCTAAATAGACATTTATTCAAAAAAGATATGGCCAAAAAGCACTTGGAAAGATGCTCAACATCAATAACTATTACAGAAATGCACATCAACACTACAAAGAGGTTTCATTCCATACTGGTCAGAATGATCCTCATCAAAAAATCTACAAACAATAAATACTGGAGACAGAATGTGGAGAAAATGGAACCCTGCCACAGTATTGGTGGAAATATAACTTGGTTCAGTACCATGGAGAACAGTATGGAGGTTCCTTAGAAAACTAAAAACAGAGCTACCGTGTGATCAGCAATCCCACTCCTGTTCATATATCCAGAGAAAACCATAATTCAAAAAGATGCAGTCACTTCACTTTCACAACAGCACTATTTACAGTAGCCAGTATGTGGTGTGTGTGTGCTCAGTCGTGTCCAACTCTTTGCAACCCCATGGACTGTAGCTTGCCAGGCTCAGCTATCCATGGAATCTTCCAGGCAAGAATACTAGGGTGGGTTGCCATTTCCTACTCCAGGGGATCTTCCTGACCCAGGGATCAAATCCACATCTCTTGCATCTCCTGTGTTGGCAGGCAGGCTATTTACCACTGGCGCCACCTGATAAACGCACACATGGAAGCAACCTAAATTCCCATCAAAAGAAGAATGGTTCAAGAAGACATGGTAATTAGGGAAGCAGTAATATAGCTACATTAATATAAATTAGAAGAATATTTGCTGCAAATGTATCTATTTTAGAGTTCCCTCAGCTTGCTAGGGGGAAGTGCTGTCTTTCACAAAGGCATTTCATATATATTGTTTATTCTTATATAGGAAAAATATTTCTATTTTTCTTCTAGTATCTTTATATGTAAAGATTCACAATATATGTTTTGCTATGTGTAATGTTTACTTAGTTGAAGTATCTGTATCTCATGATTCCAGAAGGAGTTTTAAGTTTCTTTACCCAATATACCAAATGTGGTTTTCTTGTATGAAAAGAAATTTAACTGGAAAAGTACTCAGTGAGTAACAAACTCTATAAATAATTTGTTACATATTACCCCATTATTTTGTTAGCAATGAGACAAAACTGATTATCACATATAAAGTATCCAACACATAAAAAGCCCACAGGTATATATTCAATGAATGAATAACTATATCTACTTTACAACTGAAGAAACTGAGATAAAAAGAAAGATTTTAACCATAAATACTTATAACTCAGGAAATTCTATGAAAATTTGATTCAAATATTCTTTTTATATATTTCCTTAAAAGATAAATGAAAGTCCTAATAATGGACATTTCCTCTTTGAAAAGGAAATCTGAGAGTAATGTTTTACAGATAAAAAGCCTCAGATTATAATAGCCAGGACATGGAAGCAACCTAGATGTCCATTGGCAGATGAATGGATAAGAAAGCTGTGATACATATGCACAATGGAATATTACTCAGCCATTAAAAATAATACATTATAATCAGTTCTAATGAGGTGGATGAAACTAGAGCCTATTATATAAAGTGAGTGAAGTAAGTCAGAAAGAAAAACACCAATACAGTATACTCAGTCCTGGATGTTCATTGGAAGGACTGATGCTAAAGCTGAAACTCCAATACCATGGCCACCTCATGCAAAGAGTTGACTCATTGGAAAAGACCCTGATGCTTGGAGGGATTAGGGGCAGGAGGAGAAGGGGATGACAGAGGATGAGATGGCTGGATGGCATCACTGACTCGATGGACATGAGTTTGGGTAAACTCTGGGAGTTGGTGATGGACAGGGTGGCCTGGAGTGCTGCGATTCATGGGGTCACAAAAAGTTGGACACAACTGAGTGACTGAACTGAACTGAACACATATATATGGAATTTAGAAAGATGGTAATGATTACCCTATATGAGAGACAGCAAAAGAGACACAGATGTATAGAACAGTCTTTTGGATTCTGTGGGAGAAGGCGAGAGTGGGATGACTTGAGAAAATAGCACTGAAATATGTATATTATCATATGTGAAACAGGTTGCCAGTCCAGGTTCGATGCATGAGACAGGGTGCTCAGGGCTGGTGCACTGGGATGACCCTGAGGGATGGGATGGGGAGGGAGGTGGGAGGGGGGTTCAGAATAGGGAACAGATGTACACCCATGGCTGATTCATGTCAATGTATGGCAAAAACCACTACAATATTGTAAAGTACTTAGCTGAGGAGGGAAGAGGGTTCAGGATGGGGAACACGTGTATACCTATGGTGGATTCACGTTGATATATGGCAAAACCAATACAATATTGTAAAGTTAAATTTTAAAATTAAATTAAAAAAATAAATACTTTTTCAAAAAAGCCTCAGATTAAAATTTCAGAATGAAGAATAAGGAAGAAAATTATTTGATCTAAACACCACTTCTGTGTTTCTTTTGCTCTTAATTATAAAAGTCTGAAAAAAAAAACGTTTAAATACTATAAATTTACAGAGTCTTATCAATTATAACTTGAAATTGTGGATAAGAAAAAGCTGGAAATCTTAGTAAAGTTCTAACTTTTTAAAAATTGCGTATACCACCTTGTTTGTATTTTCCAAATGACTACTGCAAATAGGAAAGAAAACCAGAAATATATCCCTATCTTTACCTGCTACCAACACCACAGTTCTAATCTGAAAAACTGTAATTTACAGCTGCTTTACTGTTTAGTTGCTTAGTCGTGTCTGACTCTTTTGTGACCCCATGGACGGTAGCCTGCCAAGCTCCTCTGTCCATGAGGTTTCCCAGATGAGAACACTGGAGTGGGTTGCCATTCTCCAGGGGAGCTCCCTGAGGCAGGGGCTGAACCTGCATCTCTTGCTTGTCAGGAGGGTTCTTTACCACTGTGCCACTTGGGAAGCCCACATTTTATGGCACTTAAGTCCAAAATTTATTTTCTCCGTCTTATTTTTATAGAACCTTGATAAATGTGCCCAATTTAAAAACAAAACAAGAAAGCAAAACCCCAGCCATTTTGCAGCTCGAGGTATAGCCCATCAGATGCCACCAGTTGTTAGGTGGGGCTTCTAGGGAAGCCCTCTGTCCTCTCCTTCCTTCTCTTCTAAGTAAAACACAGTTCAGTTTCCTAGCATTCCAACCCCCACCTTGGACTCCTGAGAAAAACCTGAGCATAGAAGTCACACACTGGGATGACTAAAGAAGGAAAAGAGCCCAAGTCTCTAGGGTTCGTAGGGCTTCCATTCTAGCCTTAGACGATCTACCTCCCATCTTCTTTATCACAAGAGAGAATGAAACTCTAACTGGTTTAAACCAAACACACACACACACACACACACACACACACACAGAGGATGTGGTGTGTATGTATGTGGAATGGAATATTACTCAACTGTAAAAGAATAAAATAATGCTATTTGCAGTAACAAGGATGGACCTAGAGACTGTCATATTGAATGAAGTAAGTCAGAAATTCAATATCCTATGATATTGCTTATATGTGGAATCCAGAAAAATGGTACAAATTAAATTATAGTGGGACAGGGAGGGAGGGATAAATTGGAAGACTGGGGTTGTCATACACATACTACTATATATAAAATAGATAATTAATAAGGACCTACTGTATAGAACAGGAAACTCTATTCAACACTCTGTAATGACCTATATGGGAATAGAATATATAAAAGAATACATATATGTTTATGTATAACTGATTCACTTTGCTGTACAGCAGAAACTAATACAACATAATAAATCAGTTATACTCCAGTAAAAGTTAATTTAAAAATATTAGAAGCCACTAATCAAGTGAGAATTTTGTTTAAATGTGTTTCTAAAAAATACATTATATTTAATACACTTTCTGTCAGTAAAATTGAGCAAAATCTACTGGAAATGTTAGATAAAAAGTGAATTTACCAAAATGTAAATCTGAGGCAAATGGTATCATGAATGACTTTTATTCAAAATACTCTTTGAAATATGCTTCTAGCTACATAAAATGAGTGCACTAATATAGAAGATAGCAAACTATTCAACATTTCTCTAAGATACAAAACATTATGGAAATAGAATGTCATAAAACAAGGTACTTAATCAGTGTAAATTATGAATACCAAATATTAACTCTAATTACAGTTCCTATGTCCTGTTAGAGGTTATGTTCTGTCTTCCTGAAATGTATTGCTACTACTGCTCTTTTACTTGGAACCAGTTTGAATAAAAACACATTGTGCTTAATTGAGCAGCTAATTATATGAAAATGCCTGTCAATCAAGCAATAGCAAATGGCTATTTTAAAAATAAACAATGGGTTGGTGAATTTGACTACCTTCTTTTTCCACTACAGTTTGTATGTAGACAGTTTCATACTTGCTGTTATTTATACATGTATGAAATACAATCTCTATAAGTCAGGAATTTGAAATAAAAGCTCAATTTTTCTATTTACTAAAGTATAGGCCATGAAGAGTAAATACTTTATAAATACCATATTTAGCTCAGGAGAGATTTTTGTAACAGATACCTATTTGTAAAAATACTTGACATTGTCAATATTTATAATCTCCAATGATTTTATTTTCTTGGAGAGCTACAGATTTATTAAAATTCTAAGAAATATTCATTTTACCCCAACAAACAGAAACCACAAATATAGTAAAATATATATTCTTATAAATCTAGGATTTAGATAAATTGCATTGTTGAGAGAAATTTTCACAAAGTGTATTTCCTCTCTTCTAATCAATATATATTCCATGGGATTTCTCTTACTCTGTGTTGAAAAATCAGGTAATTTTTCTTTAGTATATCTGGCATCAAAATATGATTCTAAAATTTAAGAACCTTGAAGAGTTTTACATGTAGCACATGAGGCTCTTCAAGATATACTCATGTCTGCTTCCAGCATCATGCCCCATCACTCTTTATATGTACTTTTAACAGAATGATTTAATGTAAGTAGAAAACTACTTTTACTTCCTTATATTACCTCTTGCCTTAATATTTTATATACACCTGCCCTTTGTCTAAAATTTCTCTCTGTGACATAGACATTGAAACAGACTTTCCTAATAACATGTTAATGGAGAGATTCTGGAGCAATGGAAGCCATAACATAGCAAATAACCACCAGACACATGAGTGGTTACCACGATGAAAAGCAGCCCAAAGAAGTAATCAGATTGGTGTGAAACAGATCTCTGGCAGTTACTAATTATTCCTGAGAGTGAAATAAACTGACAAACTTCTCATACACAGCTCAATACAAACTTGAGTTGTGTATGAGGAAACAATTTCCCTCTATATTGGAAACATAAGTTTCATGAATCAAACCATAATTTTTATATATGAGAGTGAACACAAAAAATTATCAAATAAAAATAGTACACACCAGATCAGTACTGAGAAGCTTCTGAAGGCACATGTTACTTTTAGGAGAAATTTCCCACAATCTCATAACATCCCCAGCTACAATTGATGTTCTTTGTAACTCACATCTATAACCTTAATTTGAATTTCATAGGACTCATTGATTAAAGAAGAAAAAGTGAAGGCCTAGTTTATATATGAATTAAAACACTATGTTGTCACGACCTGAATGTGAATAGTGTAACATTACAGCTTTGCTTAAGGATGGTTCAGAATGCCTTTAGCAAAAAAAAAAAAAAAAAAAAAATCCTACCAATGGGCAAGTCTTCTTGAAGTTCACTTAGTAGTTCCCTTTGCCTAAATAGAAAAGTGACCAGAAGCAAAGATCTACGTCTGACTCATGGATGTAGCCAAAAGTTTGTCTAGAGGTTTAAGGAAGAAATAAATTTGTAAATTGATGAAAAAACAGATCTGGGGATGGCATGGACATAGAACTCTTAAAATAAGCTGAGAGAGTGGGGATATTTGTGATTATGTGAATATGCACATAATGTTTTATCAAGGGCCACCACTCCAGAAGAGTCTGTCCTTAATGTATCAAAAAAGATAATCCATTCTGATTCTTTCAGTACAATCTCATTTACTATTTACCTTAGCCCTTACTCAATAAGCCTAAGAAGTAAAGAATGAAGTTAGTGAAAGACAAGGGCTTTTACTTACCGGTTAGAAAGACTAACACTAATTTCCTAATATTGCTTTCCTTGGGAATAAGCTACTCAGACGACAGATTAATTACATTGCATCCTATCCATCATGGAAGGAACAGCGATTGGCCTTGATTGGAATAAATAATTTTTATTTGGATTTCCATTCTTTGCCTAAAATTCTCTGCCAGAAATAGTATCTACAGTTTAAGGGACACTTTATTTACCTCCCTGGGATATTACATTCTCTGTACGTGTGTGTTAATCACTCAGTCATGTCTGACTCTGTGCGACCCCATGGACTGCAGACCTCCAGGCTATTCTGTCCATAGAATTCTCCGGGAAAGAACACTGGAGTGGGTACCGTGTCCTTCTCCAGGGGATCTTCCTGACCCAGGAATTGAACCTAGGTCTCCTGCATTTCAGGCAGATTCTTTACCATCTGAGCTACCAGGGATGATTTTATATATATATAATTATCTTACTTCCTAGGGTAGAGTCATTTATGACCATTTTACAAATAAAAAATTATGTCAATATTCTCATGCCCAAGAAATTCAACTGTCTTACCCCACTCCAATCATTCTGAAGCAACTGTCTTCATACAACAATTGGAACAGCCAATAGAAGACTCAATTATGAAGCCAGCAATGCCTCTGACATTATCATATGAAGTTTATGTCCTCTGAGATATGTTTTATGCTCTAACACACACACACACATACACACACACACATACACACATATATAGAATACACAACTTATACCATTTAGTTACAGATCTAGAAATTAAGGGGTAAAAGATAAAATGGTTCTTCTCATTATTACTCCTAATTTCCTGCTAGAAAATTGGTTCAGATGTCCTAATTCTCAAAGGAAGAATCATTCACCAGAGGACAAAACAGAGGGTTCATTGAGATGGAAATGGAAACTACCTCGGGGCCACTTTAAGTTACACATGTCAATGAACCCCAAAGAATGGCTCTGCTTTATTGACCTGATGATTGATCCTAATTATCACTGGAAATTGGGTACTCCTCCATAAAGAAGGTAAGTAAGTGTCAGTAAATAAAAAATCCAGGGGATTCCTGAGTTGCTTCTTAGCACCCCCAATTGTCAGCAGTTAAAGTTTTTGGAAAACTACAATTCAAAACAACCATTAATGCATAAGATACTTTGGGAATAAACATTTTATTTAATCTGATAAATTAAAGAGCTATAAATGGACTAGGGGCTGACTGAGTACAAAGGGAGTCTAGAAGTATGATGATCGAATAGAGAAATAATGCCAACTGCTGATAAGTGCATGAAAAGTAGAGAAATGAGAACTGCTTATTGTCTTCCTTCCCTTTCTTCGCTTATTATGGGACTTCCCTTATGGCTCAGCTGGTAAAGAATCCGCCTGCAATGTGGGAGACCTGGGTTCGATCCCTGGACTTGGAAGATCCCCTGGAGAAGGGAAAGGCTACCCACTCCAGTATTGTGGCCTGGAGAATTCCATGGACTATACAGCCCATGAGGTCTCAAAGAGTCTGACATGACTGAATGACTTTCACTTTCACTTTTACTATTATCTTCTTAGCTTTGATACATATTGGGTTGGCCTAAAATTTCACTCAGGTTTTGTGTTACACTAATAAATATATACAAAACTAATATAGGAATGTGCATGCTATTCCTGAATTGTTATATCAATAGTATACTTAACTTGTATATAAATACTAAATGTAGATACTTATATACTTTATATGTAATGCCATTGTGTATATGATATATAATACTTCATTAGTATTCATATCATTGGTAACATATACAAATGCATTAATGATAATTACTTATAGATTTGTGTGTTTGTATTTCCCAAAGATGTTATAAAAGATCATAGTAGCTGATTAGTGGAAGGCAGAAATAAAAATGGCAGGCACATAACTTTTAGGTACATAAATCCAATTTACTAAAATAACCTCACTGGGAAAATGATTTTTGTTAAGAAAATTACAATTTATTTGTGAAACTAGTATCAGTTTTCTATTTTTTCCTTTTTTGTTTCTAATAAAAATAACCTTTATTGTTCTACTTTGAATTCTTTTACTGGATACACTATTTCTTAAATCTTGGCATCAAGATTCTACTGAAATTTCAGTATCAGTAACCTCTGAATGACAGATTTAATTACTTCCTGTGGATTTACATGTAAATGTTTTATTGAAGCACTAGTATAAAATTAGACATTTTTAAGGATAAAATCACTGACTAGCAAATAACAATTAGCTGGGAAATAATAGTTTGGATGGTATAGATGCTATTTCTTAGGTTTTTAAATGGACTTGATTTCCTTTAATCGACACAAGTGTTCTGTTTTAAATTTTTTTTCTTTACTATTATTTATCCTATGATTTTGGAGGGCTCCAAAATCACTGCAGATGGTAATTGCAGCCAGGAAATTAAAAGACCCTTACTCCTTGGAAGGAAAGTTATGACCAACCTAGAAAGCATATTCAAAAGCAGAGACATTACTTTGCCAACAAAGGTCTGTCTAGTTAAGGCTATGGTTTTTCCAGTGGTCATGTACAGATGTGAGAGTTGGACTGTGAAGAAAACTGAGCACTGAATTGATGCTTTTGAACTGTGGTGCTGGAGAAGACTCTTGCGAGTCTCTTGGACTGCAAGGAGATCAAACCAGTCCATCATAAAGGAGATCAGCCCTGGGTGTTCATTCGAAGGACTGATGCTGAGGCTGAAACTCCAGTACTTTGGCCACCTCATGCGAAGAGTTGATTCATTGGAAAAGACCCTGATGCTGCGAGGGATTGAGGGCAGGAGGAGAAGGAGACGACAGAGGATGAGATGGCTGGATGGCATCACCAACTTGATGCACATGAGTTTGGGTGAACTCCGGGAGTTGGTGATGGACAGCAGGCCTGGCATGCTGCGATTCATGGGGTCGCAAAGAGTCGGACACGACTGCGTGACTGAACTGAACTGAATTGAACTGATCCTATGATTAATACACTAATTTTCTTTGCTTAAGTAATTAGACAAGCGACCTGCCTCAATACTTTTAATGCATTTCATATTTTGGAAGCTCAACTCAGCATACAGTTATTTAATTCTTTGTGTGTAATTGATCCTGGGCCAGATATTGAACTGAAGATCAGGTGACTAAAATGGGAAACAAGCCTCTTTTTATAGCATATGTTGGAAATAACTATAAGAATAACAAAGGAAAAGAACTGGTAGAATAAAAAAAGAACTGGTCTACAACAGCATTCTGTGGGAAACTAATGGATATAGAAGCATATAAAATAATGCTATATTATTACATTGGGCTTCCCAGGTGCCTCAGGAGTAAGAACCTGCCTGCCAATACAGGAGATGCAGGAGCCACAGGTTCAACTCTGCGTTGGGAAGGTATCTTGGAGAAGGAAATGGCAACTCACTCAGGTATTTTTGTCTGGGAAACCCCATGGACAGAGGAGCCTGGTGGGCTATTATCTCTGGAGTCACAGAGTTGGACACAACTTAGTGACTGAGTTTGCATGCAGGCAGGCATGTTTTTTATTGACTTACTAGTCAATAATAGTGACCAAATAAGTATTCCTTCTGTCATAATGAGCTAAGAGAAAAAAATTGCCAGAATACCTGAACTGGCATTCATTTAAAAATATATATATTTCTTGAAGAATTTATTTCCTTAATACACTGAGGGAACAGACTGAGTACCAATCAGTGGTAATGAAAAAAAAATGATGATATTAGAACCAGTGAAAAATTTTCTGAACCTTAAATTTATAAAGCAAGTAAAACACAGAGTCCAAGTGAAACCCTTGGACTGCATGGATACCCAACCTGTCCATCGTAAAGGAAATCAGTCCTGAATATTCATTGGAAGGACGGATGCTGAAGTTGAAATTCCAATACATTGGCCACCTGATGCATAGAACTGACTCATTGGAAAAGACCATGATGCTGGGAAAGATTGAAGGCAGGAGTATAAGGAGACACAGAGGATGAGATGGTTGGATGGCATCACCGACTCTTTGGACATGAGTTTGAGTAAACTCCAGAAGTTGGTGATGGACAGGGAAGCCTGATGAGCTGCAGTCCATGGGGATGGAAAGAGTCAGACACAACTAAGTGACTGAACAGAACTGAGCTGAAAACACAGAGATACCCACAGTGGGAAGAGAGATGAAATATAAAAAGTTTTGCCTGCAATGAAAAAAAAAAAAAAAGAAATTTATGATAGTTCTTTTCTAACACTGATTGCTAATACAGACATTCAGATATCCTAGGAAAAAGAATTGTGGCTCAAGATATACACTTCCAGGTGAAGATATATTACTAATTTAATACATATTGATTATATTAATAAATAAATCCATAGTATTTTTAAAATTTTCATAAAGGTAGATATAACATAAAAATGTTGCAATATGTTTCAACAATACATCAAGAATTTCAGTTCCAATCATGACTTTTTTTTGGATTTGTTTTGAATTGAGATATAGTTGATTCATAGTATTATATTAGTTTTGAGGTTTCACAATATCTTATAGATTATACACCACTTACAGTTATTTCTTAAAGGCTCCATTTCCCTATGCTGTACAATACATCCTTATTGCCTATCTATTTTATAAAATTTAATTTTGTCTCTTCCAGTTAAGCTATTTCAAATCCCAAAAGATGATGCTGTGAAAGTGCTGCACCCAATACGCCAGCAAATTTGGAAAACTCAGCAGTGGCCACTGGACTGAAAAAGGTCAGTTTTCATTCCAATCCCAAAGAAAGGCAATGCTAAAGAATGCTCAAACTATTGCATGATTGCACTCATCTCACACTCTAGCAAAGTAATGTTCAAAATTCTCTAAGCTAGGCTTCAACAATTACATAAACTGTGAACTTCCAGATGTTCAAGCTCGTTTCAGAAAAGGCAGAGGAACCAGAGATCAAATTGCCAACATCCACTGGATCAGCGAAAAAGCAAGAGAGTTCCAGAAAAACATCTACTTCTGTTTTATTGACTATGTTAAAGTCTTTGACTGTGTGGATCACAATAAACTGCAGAAAATTTGAAAGAGATGGGAAAATCAGACCACTTCACCTGCCTCTTGAGAAATCTGTATGGAGGTCAGGAAGCAAAAGTTAGAACTAGACGTGGAAGAACAGACTGGTTCCAAATAGGAAAAGGAGTACATCAAGACTGTATATTGTCACCCTGCTTATTTAACTTATATGCAGAGTACATCATGAAAAATGCTGGGCTGGATGAAGCATAAGCTGGAATCAAGATTGCCGGGAGAAATATCAATAACCTCAGATATGCAGATGATACCACCCTTATGGCAGAAAGTGAAGAAGAACTAAAAAGCCTCTTGATGAAAGTGAAAGAGGAAAGTGAAAAAGTTGGCTTAAAGCTCAACATTCAGAAAACGAAGATCATGGCATCTGATCTCGTCACTTCATGGCAAATAGATGGGGAAACCATGGAAACAGTGACAGACTATTTTCTTCGGCTCCAAAATCACTGCAGATGTTGACTGTAGCCATGAAATTAAAAGACGTTTACTCCTTGGAAGGAAAGTTATGACCAAACTAGACAGCATATTAAAAAACAGAGACATTACTTTGCCAACAAAGGTCCGTCTAGCCAAGGCTATGATTTTTCCAGTGGTCATGTATGGATGTGCAATTTGGACTATAAAGAGAGCTGAGTGCTGAAGAATTGATGCTTTTGTACTGTGGTGTTGAAGACTCTTGAGAATCCCTTGGACTGCAAGGAGATCTGACCAGTCCATCTAAAGTGTTCATTGGAAGGAATGATGTTGAAGCTGAAACTACAATACTTTGGCCACCTGTGTAGAGCTGACTCATTTGAAAATACCCTGATGCTGGGAAAGATTGAAGGCAGTAGGATAAGGGGACAACAGAGGATTAGATGGGTGGATGGCATCACCGACTTGATGGACATGAGTTTGGGTAAACTCTGGGAGTTGGTGATGCACAGGGAGGCCTGGTGTGCTGCGGTCCATGGGGTCGCAAAGTGTTGGACATGACTGAAGTGAACTGAACTGAACTGAATCTCATATTCTGATTTGTTCCTCTCCTCCTTCTGCCCATTGGTAACAACCAGTCTGTTCTTTGTATCTCTGAGTTTGTTTCTCACTTGTTATGTATATTCATTTCTATTATATTTTGGATTTCTTATGTAAGTGATAACAGCATTTATCTTTCTCTATTTGACTTACTTCACTAAACATGATACTCTCTATGTCCATCCACATTGTTGCAAATGGTAGTATTTCACTCATTCTATGACTAGTATTCCATTGTATATATATCTGTATATATCACAATCTTATATATTTGTCTATTGATGGGCACTTAGATTGCTTCCATATATTGGCTTTTGTAAATAATGCTTTATGAATATTGCTATGCATGAATATTTTTAAATTAGTGTTTTCATATTTTCTGGATATGTACCCAGGAGGGGAATTAGTGGGTCATAACGTAGGTCTATTTTTAGTTTTTTGAGGAACCTCCATACTCTTTTCCTTAGTGGTTGTACTAATTGCATTCACACCTATGGTTCAGATTCCCTTTTCTTCACAATCTCATTAAATTTTTTATTTGTAGCCTTATGCTGATAGCCATTCTGACTGCTGTGAAATGATAACAATGAGGTTTTAATGTGCATTTCTCTGATGAAAAGCTACATGCAAAAGAATGAGATCAAAATATTTTCTTTCACCATATAATAAATTAAAATGGAGTAAAGACCTAAGTGTAAGACCTAAAATCATAAAACACCTGCAGAGAACAAAGGCATAACACTCTTTGACATAAATCATGGCAATATTTTTTGGATATGTCTCTTAAGGAAAGATAAAGCAAAAAATGAAATGGACCAAATTAAAATTAAAAGCTTTAGAGGTGATGGAATTCCAGCTGAGTTATTTAAAATCCTAAGGATGATGCTGTTAAAGTGCTTAACAAATTATGCAGGCAAGTTTGGAAAACTCAGCAATTTCCATAAGACTGGAAAAGGTCAGTTTTCATTCCAGTCCCAAAGAAGGGCAATGACAAAGAACACTCAAACACTCTACAATTTTGCTTATTTCACATGCTAGCAAGGTAATGTTCAAAATCCTTCAAACTAGATTTCAACAGTACATGAGCTGAGAACTTCCAGATGTAAAAGCTGGATTTACATCCAGAGACCAGAGATCAAAGCAGAGGAACCAGAGACCAAATTGCAAACATTCATTGCATCATAGAAAAAGCCAGGAAATTTCAGCAAAAGTATCTACTTCTACTTCATTGACTACACTAAAGCCTTTGACAGTGTGGATCACAGCAAACTGTGGAAAATACTTAAAAATATAGGAATACCAGACCACCTTACCTACCTCCTGCAAAACCTGCATTCAGGTCAAGAAGCAACAGTTAGAACTGGACATGGAACAACAGACTAGTTCAAAATTGGGAAAGAAGTCATAAGGGTTGAATATTGTCACCCCATTTATTTAACTTGCAGAGTACATCATGTGAAATGCTGGGCTGGATGAAGCTCAAGCTGGAATCAAGATTGCCAGGATAAATATCAATAACCTCAGGTATGCAGATGACACCACCCTAATGGCAGAAAACAAAGAGGAACTGAAGAGCCTCTTGCTGAAGATGAAAAAGAAGAGTGAAAAAGCTGGCTTAATAATCAACGCTCAAAAAGCTAATAAGATCATGGTATCCAGTTCCATCACTTCATGGCAAATATATGGGAAAAGAATGGAAATAGTGACAGACTTTGTTTTCCTGGTCTCTAAAATCACTGAAGATGGTTACTGCAACCATGAAATTAAAAGATGTCTGCCCGTTGGAAGAAAAGCTATGGACAAATCTAGACAGCATATTAAAAAGCAGAGACATTACTTTGCTGACAAAGGTCCATCTAGTCAAAGCCATGGTTTTGCCATTAGACATTTATGGATGTAAGAGTTGGACCATCAAGAAGGTTGAGGGCTGAAGAACGGATACTTTTGAATTGTGGTGCTAGAGAAGACTCTTAAGAGTACCTTCTACTGAAAGAAGATCAAGCCAGTCAATCCTAAGGGAAATCAACACTGAATAGTCATTGGAAGGACTGATGCTGAAGCTCCAATACTTTGACCATCTGATGTAGAGAGCTAATTCACTGGAAAATACCCTGATGCTGGGAAAGACTGAACCCAGGAGGAGAAGGAGATGACAGAGGATGAGATGGTTGGATGGCATCACCAACTCAATGAACATTAAGTTTGAGCAAACTCCGAGAGATGGTGAAGGACAGGGAAGCCCAGATTATTGCAGTCTATGAAGTCACAAAGCATCAGACATGATTTACCAATTGAACAACAACCACCACAGAATATAAACCATTGCCAAAAATTAAAAAGACAATTTTTTAAAATGGTATGACTAGTAAGGGTTAATATCCAAAATATATAAATATCTCATACAACTCAATACCAAAAAAAAAAAAAAACTCATTTAAAAAATAGAAGAACCGAACAGACATTTTCCCAAAGAAGACATGATAACCTACAAGTGCATGAAAAGATGTTCAAAAGGGACTTCCCTGGTGGTCCAGAGGCTGACTCTGAGTTCCTACTCCAGGGGGCCTGGGGTGGATCTCCGGTAAGGGAATAAAATCCCACATGTTGCAACTAAGACCTGGCACAGTGAAATAATCAATATTAATAAACATTAAGAAAAATATTTTCAGCACTGTTAGACATCATCCAGTTTTCACTGAGAAATTTACAGGATTTTTTTTTTTTTTTTACATTAGCCACAATACTAGTGCCTGAACTCTCACAAAATAGCTCTGAACATTTACAATAAATGTAACTAAGGTAAATAAATGTATTTTGAAATCTTTAGTGCTTTACTTTCATAAAGGAACAGCAAAAATAGAAGCATATATTAAACAGCTTCAGTTCAGTTCAGTTCAGTCTCTCAGTCATGTCCGACTCTTTGCGACCCCATGAATTGCAGCACACCAGGCCACCCTGTCCATCACCAACTCCCGGAGTTCACTCAAACTCACGTCCATTGAGTCGGTGATGCCATCCAGCCATCTCATCCTCTGTCGTCCCCTTCTCCTCCTGCCCCCAATCCCTCCCAGCATCTGAGTCTTTCCCAATGAGTCAACTCTTTACATGAGGTGGCCAAAGTACTGGAGTTTCAGCTTTAGCATCATTCCTTCCAAAGAACACCGAGGACTGATCTCCTTTAGAATGGACTGGTTGGATCTCCTTGCAGTCCAAGGGACTCTCAAGAGTCTTCTCCAACACCACAGTTCAAAAGCATCAATTCTTCGGCCCTCAGCTTTTTTCACAGTCCAACTCTCACATCCACACATGACCACTGGAAAAACCATAGCCTTGACTAGACAGACCTTTGTTGGCAATGTAATGTCTCTGTTTTTGAATATGCTGTCTAGATTGGTCATAACTTTCCTTCCAAGGAGTAAGGGTCTTTTAATTTCATGGCTGCAATCACCATCTTAAGTTAACTCAAAATATTACTTACATATATGCTACATATACTTACTTACATATATGCTACAGAAACATCTCCTTGAAGAAATATCAAGGGCAGGGGGTTTGATATTTTTCCAGGATCTAACATTCTACCTCACAGTCTCTGAGATGCAGCATTATCAATAGTTGACTAAAATTTCTGAAAACTAATTGTCCCATAATTCCTACCACTGCCTGTATTTATTTTAAATAATCTGCTTTACACAGGTTAACCTGCATAAACTTTTCATATGTAAAAACACCTAAAATTGAACATATCAGAAAAAGAAAATTCGATTCCTGAGAATATTTTTTAAATAATATTTCTCTTTCTTTCTTCCACAGGAATAAGCACAAGATCTTCAGAATATACAATCATCAAATACTGTTGGTGGAATACATTTATGAGTGAGGAAAATGCAGAATACATTAGCAGTATTTCAAAGGAATTAACTGAGAAGACAAAACAAACAAAGCATGCCATTATGTAATCTCCTAACCATTCAGAGCTGATCTGTATTGAGAAATGACATCAGATCCCTCCCTGGTAAGGAAATAAAGCACGAGAAAGAGGTGTGGATTAATAAAGTATTATCATATTGCAGTTCAGTTTTGTTTAATAATGGGCTCTCTCACTAACCCACATTTAAATTAAAATCAATGAGTAAATGTTGAACAGTACTGCATGCATGAATGATGGGGCTGCTGTAAAAGAAATTATCAGTTAGTTCATGTTATAATTGAGGAAGGAAGACTCTACAGTGTCATTTGGGATATTGTGTACAGTGAAAGTGGGAGATAATGTCCTTTGAATAGGGTAAAGTACAATTAAATGATGCCAAACCTTCAGTAAATCAGGTTTGTGGTAAACATGGTCACTGAAAAGAAATGAACACACCTCAGAAAAGTCAAGACTCCATCATTTTCTACATTGGCTACATATGCCTCTTCATCACAATCTGATTTTCACTATTTTAAAATTCTTTTTCTTAAAATTATACATTAAAAATAATTGGCAAAAGGAAATGATTGAAAATGTCATTCAAATTTAGCCCAAACTAATTTCATTGTAGAATTTTGTGTAAAATTTTCATTAATATTTATCAATCCACCTAGTATTGAAATCAATATTGTACCAGTTTACTTCTGAAATGACTTACTAACATTCTTCATCTCATAGTAAATTTTTGTACTTCTTTCTTATCAGCTTAATTGAACAGCACTGAAACTTGACCACTGCCTTACTATTAGAGTAGTTTTACTGAAACTTTTGACTCTATTATCAATTATGCTTAAGAATGTAGTTGAAATTCTCACTGTATATTTTCTGCAGTTAACAACCTATGTCCTTCAGAACTTAAAGTTCACAGCTGAAAAGATTACATAGACTCTTCTAGGGTATACAAAAAAATATAAACGTGTAATGAATTTCACAGAAACTGAAATATAAAAAATTCAGAAAGACCTAATGTTTCCTTCTTAAACATTCATTGCCATTAACTATTCCTCTTTGCATTAAAAATAATTCAATAGAATGCCAATATGATGTACTCAATATTTTATTACTCTTTCCTTTTCTCTGATTTCTTCTCCCTTTGAAGATAAAAGAGGTATTTTAATTAGGATGCAATGGGAATAAATTCAGAATTAGCATATGTTGGTGTTCAATAAATGCAGTTTTAATTATAACCTTTTCCTGTTTGTTTCAAAGATTCAGGGAAAGAAAAAACACATCAGAGAAGAAACAAATATTTCTTAACATTTTATATTAATGATATACTGCCTGGAACTTAATTCTGATATGTGTATGTGTATTTTTTTAATTTAAAACCTTGCTTATCCTTCTAGATAGGAAATTCAAAGAATATATGGAAATCTCCTCATTGCTTTAAATGGAGAATGTTCCTCTACCTAAGCATTGGCAGAACTGGCCTGGAAAATACTCTGCTTCATGAAGAAGATCCAGAAATAATCACAATGCCAGGCATAGTCATAGCAAAAAACAACAACAAAAAAGAATTAACAAGGCTATCTATGAAACTCAAAAGACTATAATTGATTATATTTACCTAGTAATTTAGGGTTGTCTCTATAAGTTACCTGAAACCTACAGGATATAGAAAAACCTTTGTTCAAACACTGCAAAGAGGGAAACAAAGTGAGTTCAAGCATTTCTAGAAACTTTACAATAACTCAAGGAAGAATTTTCTTCACTATTTTGAAAGGTAGAATTGAAGTTAACAAGTAGAGATGAATGGTCAAATATTAGGACAAACAATTCTATTAGGTAAAACTAAAATTTCATATACATTACCCAAGGATATTTTTATGTAGAAATCTATGCAATGTTGGATATATCTCCTCAGTTTCAAAATGCATGCAAACATCTCATCTGGGAGACAAGGTGGCAGGGTAGAAAGACTTCTAGTTTGCCTCTTCCCACAAAAATAGCAACATCACAACTAACTGCTGAACAACCATGAACGAAAAGACTCAAAACTACCAAAAATGGTATTCTACACATAAAGACAAAGAAGAAACAAGAAGACAGTAAGAGGGGCACCTTCACAAAATAGTCAAATCCCATATCCACTGGGTGGATGACAGACAAACTGGAAAATAATTATATGCAGAGGTTCTTCCACAGGAGCGAGAGTACTAAGCTTCATATCAGGCTCCCGAGACAGGGGTAAGGCACTGGGAGGGGGAGCTACCAGAGCATTTGGCTTTGAAGGCCAGAGAGGTTTGAGTGCAGGAGCTCCACAAGGCTAGGGGAAACAGAAATCCACTCTTGGAAGTTCCACACAAGGTTTCAAGGGCACTGGAACCAGGGAAAAGCAGTGATTCCATAGAAATTAGGGCTAGATCTACCTGTGAGTCTTAGAGGGTCTCCAGAGGAAGCAGAGTTGGTTGTTACTCACAATGGGAGCAAACACGAATGATGACTGCCCCAGGGAATACTCACCAGTGTGAGCTCTCCTGGAGGTTGCCATTTTAGCACCCACCCAAAGCAGACTCCAGTACTGGGATGCCTCGGGACAAAACCAACAGGGTGGAAACAGTCTCACCCATCAGCATACAAGTTCCCTAAAGTCCTCCTGACCCAACAGTCACCTATAAACATACCACTTGACATCCACCTGCTCATCAGAAGGACAAAATCCCACTCCACCTACCAATGGGAAGTAACCAGTCCCACCCACCAGGAAGCCTACACAAGCCCCTGGACCAACTTTACCCACCGGGAGAGAAATACCAGAACCAAGAAGAATTACGATGCTGCAGCCTGAGGACTGGGGGCCACAAACAATAGAAAGTCAAACAGATCAGATGGCAGAGAAATTTGTTCCAGATAAAAGAACTAGGAAAAAACATAGAAGACTAAGTGGAGGTAGGCAATATACCAGAAAAAGAATTCAGAGTAATGACAATAAAAATCATACAAGATCTCAGTAAAAGAATGGAGGCACAAACTGAGAGGATACAAGAAACATTTAATAAACAGCTAGAAGCTTTAAAGATAAAAATAAAGAATTGAAATGAAAAACACACTAGAAGGAATCATAACAGAATAAATGAGGCAGAAGAATGAATAACTGAGCTGGAAGACGAATTGGTGGAAATTACTGCTACAGAAGAGAATAAAGGAAAAAAAGGATGAAAATGAACATAATCTGGCAGAACACTGGGACAACATTAATGCACTAACATTTTCATTATAGGGGTTCTAGAAGAAGAAGAGAAAGAAAAGGGGCCTGAGAAAATTATTGAATAGATAACAGTCAAAAACTTTACTAACATGGGAAAGGAAACAGGCACTCAAGTCCAAGAAGCACATAAAGTCCCTTATAAGAGAAATACAAGAAGAGCACACTAAGACACAAACAAATCAAATTGGAAAAAATTAAAGAAAAACAATATTGAAAGCCACAAGGGGAAAGCAAAAAATAGCATATGAGGGATTTTTTCAGCAGAGACTATGAAGGCCAGAAAGGAGTGACACCATATATTTAAAGAGATGAAAGGAAAAACTTTCAACCGAGAATATAGTATCCAGCAAGGCTCTCTCTTATGATTTGATGAAGAAATCAAATGCTTTACAGTCAAGAAACAGCTAAGAAAATTCAACACCAAACCCATTTTACAAGAAATGCTGAAGGAACTTGCCTAGATGAAAAAGAAAAGGCCACAGCTAGGAACAAGAGGATTATAAAATGGGGACACTCACTGGTTAAGGCAAAGAGACAGTAAAGGTAGGAAATCATCAACACACAAATATAATATCAAAAGCAGAAATTGTGAAAAGAGCAGAGTACAAATGCAAAATATTTGAAGCACATAATATATATATCAAAACCTAATGGCAACTGCAAACCAAAAATCAATAATGAAGCTTGTCACAAGATATAAAGAAGGACACTACCTCATGACCAAGGTATCAATCCAAAACAAAGATAAAAAGATTGTAAATATACATGCACCCAACATAGGATCACCTCAATATATAAAGCAAAAGCTAATAGCCATAAAGGAGAAATTCACAGTAACACAATAATAGCAGGAGGGGACTTTAGCACCCCATTTGCATTGTGAACAAATCATTCAGATAGAAAATCATTAAGGAAAAAATGGGGCCTTAAAATGACACATTAGGGCAGATGGACTTAATTGATATTTATAGGGCCTGCCCCCACTCCAGTACTCTTGCCTGGAAAATCCCATGGAGGGAGGAGCCTTGTAGGCTGCAGTCCATGGGGTCGCACAGAGTCGGACACAACTGAAGCGACTTAGCAGCAGCAGCAGCCATCAGAAAGCAACAGAAAACAAATTCTTCCCAAGTGCACAGGGAACATTTTCCAAGATAGGTCACATGCTGAACCACAAAGGAAACTTTTGTAAATTTCAGGAAATTGAAATCATATCAAACATCTTCTCAAACCACAACACTATGAGATTAGAAATCAATTAGAAGGGGGAAAAAACTGTAAAAAACACACACAATGGAAGCTAAACAGTATGATACTAAACAACCAATGGACCAATTAAGAAATCAAATGTGAAATAAAAAATACCTAGAAACAAATGAAAATGAAAACATGATGATCCAAAACTTACAAGATACAGCAAAAAACAGTCCTAAAGAAGTATATAGCAGTATCATCTTAGGAAACAAGAAAAAACTCAAGTAAACAACATAACCTTGCACTTAAGGCAACTAAAGAAAGAAGAACAAAATAAACCCAAAGTTAGTAGGAAAAAAAAAATCACAAATATCAGAGCAGAAATAAATGAAATACAGACAAAAACAGTAGAGAAGATCAGTGAAAATAAAATATGATTCTTTGAAATGATAAATTTAATAAGCCTTTAGCTAGAATCATCAAGTAAAAAAAGGAGACTCATCAATAAAATTAGAAATGAAAAAGAAGTTACCACTGACACTGTAAAAATACAAAGAACCATAAAAGACTACAACGAGCAACTATTTGCCAATAAAATGGACCATCTAGAAGAAATGGGCAAATTCTAAGAAAGATACAAGCTTCTAATACTAAACCAGAAAGAAATAGAAAATATAAATAAACCAATAACAAGTACTGATATTGAATCTGTGATTAAAAAACTTCCAACAAAAGTCTAAGACCAGATGGCTTCACAACTGAATTCTATCATTTAGAAAAGAGATAGCATCCACCCTTCTGAAACTATTCCAAAAAAACTTCAGAGTAAGGGACACTCTGAAACTCATCTTATGGGACCACCATCATCCTGATACCAAAACTATACAATGAAAAAAAGGAAAATTATAGGCCAATATCAATGATGAACATAGACACAAAAATCCACAACAAAATACTAGGAATCCAACAATACATTAAAAGGATCATACACCATGGTCGTGGAATTTATCCCAGGGATGCACAGTTATTCAATATCTGCACATCATCATTATACATCATATAAACATATTGAAAAATAACAACTGTATGATCACCTTAATAGATGTAGAATAAACTGTTGACAAAATTCAACACCCATTTATGATAAAAACTCTCCAGAAAGTTGGCGCAGAGGGAATAGACCTCAACATAATAAAGGCCCTATGTGACAAACTTATTAGAAAAGATCCTGATGGTGGGAAAGATTGAAGGCAGGAGGAGAAGAGAATGACAGAGGATGAGATGGTTGGATGGCATCGCCTACTCAATGGACATGAGTTTGAGCAATCTGCAGGAGATGGTGAAGGACAGGGAAGCCTGGCATGCTGTAGTCCATGGGGTCAAAAAGAGTTGGACATGACTGAGCAACTGAACAGCAACAGATGACAAATTCACATCTAAAATCATATTCAGTGGTGAAAATCTGAGCATTATCTCTAAGATCTGGGAAAAGACAAGGATATCAATTCTCACCACATTTATTCAACAGTTTTAGAAATTCTAGCCATGGCAATTAGAGGAGAAATAAGAGGAATCCAATTTGAAAAAGAAGTAAAACTGATTGTTTAGAGATGACACAATAACAGGATTACATGATGACACAGGAAATCCTAAAGACACTACCAGAAAACCATCAGAGCTCATCAATGAATTTGGTAAAGTTGCAGGACAGAAAACACACAGTTACATTTCTATACACTAACATTGAAAGATCAGAAAGAGAAATGAAGTAAACAATTTCATTTACCATTGCATCAAAAAGAATAAAATACCTAGAATTAAACCTACCTAAGAAGGTGAAAAACTTGTACTCAGTAAATCATAAGACATTGATGAAAGAAATTGAAGATGACACAAAAAGATGGAAAGATACAACTTGTTCCTGGATTGGAAGAATCGATATGGTGAAAATGTCTGTACTGCCTAAAGCAAACTACAGATTCAATGCAATCTCTATCAAATTACCAATGGCATTTTTCACAGAACTAGAGTAAAAGGTTTTACAGTTTGCATGGAAACACAGAAGACCCTGAAGAGCCAAAGCATTACTGACAAAGAAATATGGAATTAGAGAAATCAGACTCCCTGACTTCAGATTGTTCTACAGAGCTACAGTAATCAAGACAGTATGGAACTGGCACAAAAACAGAAATATAGATCAATGGAATAGGACAGAAAGCCCAGAAATAAACCCACACATGTGTGCTCAACTAACCTATGATGAGACAAGAATATACAATGAAGAAAAGACAGTGTCTTCAACAAGTCGTGCTGGGAATACTGGAAAATTACATGTCAAAGAATGAAATAGCAGAGTCACTAACCTTACATGAAAATAAACTCCAAATGGATTAGAGAACTAAATGTAAGACTCGATACTATAAAACTCTTAGAAGAAAACATAGGCAGGACACTGACATAAATTGCAGCTATATATTTTTGGATCCACTCCTAGGGTAATGAAAAATTTTTAAAAAAAATAACACATGGGATATATTTAAAACATTTGCACAGCAAAGAAAACTATAAACAAAACAGAAAGTGCTCAGAATGGGAGAAAATATCTGCAAATAAAACAATCAACAAAGGATTAATCTCCACAATATACAAACAGCTCATGCAGCTCAGTATCACAAAAACCCAATCAAAATATGGGTGGAAGATCTAAACAGACATTTCTCCAAAGAAGATATACAGATGTCTAAAAGCACATTAAAAGATGTAAAACATCAGTACTTATTACAGAAATGCAAATCAAAACTACAATGAGGTAGCACTCCACTTGTCAGATTAGTTGTTACCAAAATTCTACAAATAATAGAAGGTATAGAGAAAAGGGAACTCTCCTACACTGTTGGTGGGAATCTAAATAGGTACAATCATTATGGAGAACAGTATGGAGATTCCTTCAGTTCAGTTCAGTTGCTCAGTCCTGTCTGACTCTGCGACCCTGTGGACCACAGCACGCCAGGCCTCCTTGTCCATCTCCAACTCCCAGAGTTTACCCAAAGTCAGGTCCATAGAGTCGGTGATGCCATTCAACATATCATCCTCTGTCATCTCCTTCTCCTCCTGTCCTCAATCTTTCCCAGCATCAGGGTCTTTTCAAATGAATCAGCTCTTCATATCAGGTGGCCAAAGTATTGGAGTTTCAGCTTCAACATTAGTCCTTCCAATGAACACTCAGGACTTATCTCCTTTAGGATGGACTGGTTGAACCTCCTTGCAATCCAAGGGACTCTCATGAGTCTTCAACAACACAGTTCAAAAGCATGAATTCTTCAGCGCTCAGCTTTCTTTATAGTCCAACTCTCATGTCCATACATGACTACTGTAAAAACCATAGCCTTAACTAGATGGACATTTGTTGGCAGAGTAATGTCTCTGCTTTTTAGTATGCTGTCTATTTAATTTCCTTCAAAGGAGCATGTGTCTTATAATTTCATGGCTGCAATAAAGTCAGCCACTGTTTCCACTGTTTCCCCATCTATTTGCCATGAAGTGATGGGACCAGATGCCATCCATCTTAGTTTTCTCAATGTTGACCTTTAAGCCAACTTTCTCACTCTCCTTTTTCACTTTCATCAAGAAGCTCTTTAATTCTTCTTCACTTTCTGCCATAAGAGTGGTGTCATCTGCATATCTGAGGTTATTGATATTTCTCCCAGCAATCTTGATTCCAGCTTGTGCTTCATCCAGCCCAGCATTCCTCATGATGTACTCTGCATAGAACTACTGCAGGATCAAGCAATCTCACTCCTGGGCGTATATCCAGAAAAAAACATAATTCAAAAAGACACATACATCCCAATGTTTGGGTGAACTCCAGGAGTTGGTGATGGACAGGGAGGCCTGGCATGCTGCAATTCATGGGGTTGCAAAGAGTCGGACACGACTGAGTGACTGAACTGAATTGAAGACATGGAAGCAACCTAAATATCCAATGACATATACATCAATAAAGAAGAAATGTATATACACACACACATGCAATACACACACACAATGGAATAGTATTCAGCCATACAAAAGAATCAAATACTGCCATTTGAAGCAACATGGATGGACGTGGAGATTATCATACCAAGTGAAGAAAGTCACAGACAGAAAATATTATATGATATCACTTATATGTGGAATCTGCTGCTACTGCTGCTAAGTCACTTCAGTCATGTCCGACTCTGTGCGACCCTATAGACCACAGCCCACCAGGCTCCCCTGTCCCTGGGATTCTCCAGGCAAGAACACTGGAGTGGGTTGCCATTTCTTTCTCCAATGGATGAAAGTGAAAAGTGAAAGTGAAGTCCCTCAGTCGTGTCTGACTCTTAGCGACCCCATGGACTGCAGCCTACCAGGCTCCTCCGTCCATGGAATTCTCCAGGCAAGAGTACTGGAGTGGGGTGCCATTGCCTTCTGTGATGTGGAATCTAAAAAGATACAAATGAACTTATTTACAATACAGAAACAGATTTACAGATTTCAAAAACGTATGGTTACCACAGGCAAACATGGGGGTGATAAATTAGGGGATTGGGATTAATATATACACTACTATATATAAAACAATCAACAAGGACCTACTGTATAGCATATAAAACTCTTGATATTCTGTAATAACCTCTATGGGAAACAATCTAAAAAGGAATGAATAATTGTAAATCTATAATTGAATAGTTGAATATGTAAATGTATGATTGATTGCCAGGAGAAATATTGATAACTTCAGATATGCAGATGACACCACCCTTATGGCAGAAAATGAAGAACTGAAGGACCACTTGATGAAGGTGAAAGAGGAGAGTGAAAAGTTGGCTTAAAACTCAAAATTCAGAAAATTAAGATCATGGCATCTGGTCCCATCACTTCATGGCAAATAGATGGGGAAACCGTGGAAACATTGGATGACTTTATTTTGGGGGGCTCCAAAATCACTGCAGATTGTGACCGTAAGCCATGAAATTAAAAGATGCCTGCTCTTTGAAAGAAAAGCTATGGCCAACCTAGATAGCATATTAAAAAGCAGAGACATTATTTTGCCAACAAAGGTCCATCTAGTCAAGGCTATGATTTTTCCAGTAGTCATGTATGGATGTGAGTTGGACTGTGAAGAAAGCTGAGGGCTGAAGAATTGATGCTTTTAAACTGTGGTGTTGACTGTTGAGAGTCATTGGATTGCAAGGAGATCCAACCAGTCCATTCATTTTTTAAAATTAATTTATTTATTTTAATTGGAGGCTAATTACTTTACAATATTGTGGTGGTTTTTGCCATACATGGACATGAATCAGCCATCCAACCAGTCCATTCTAAAGGAAATCAGTCCTGAATATTCATTGGAACGACTGATGCTGAAGTTTAAATTCCAATACGTTGGCCACCTGATGTGAAAAACTGACTCAACTGAAAAGTCCCTGATGCTGGGAAAGATTGAAGGCAGGAGGAGAAGGGGACAACAGAGGATGAGATGGTTGGATGGCATCACCAACTTAATGGACATGAGTTTGAGTGAACTCTGGGAGTTGTCAATGGACAGGGAGGCCTGGAGTGCTGCAGCCCATCGGGTCACAAAGAGTCGGACACGACTGAGTGACTGAACTGACTGACTGATAATTGAATCACTTTTTATGTATATATGAAACTGTCAACATTGTAAAATAACTGTATTCTAATATAAAAATTTAAAAAGCAAAATGCATGCAAACATCTAGGTTTTGCTCTTCTATTTCCCCTTAATTATAACTGTTTTACTCTGAACAGTCTTCAAATATCTTTATGATAGTCATCTATGAGTTTGTTGATGATGAAGGGAAAGTGCAAGCCATTTAAAGAATACCATTAGCACACACTTTTAATAAGCTATGTTGGGTTGAGCAAAGTTTTGGTCTCAGCCAATTATGTTGTATCTAAAAATATAGGTTCAATTTCTCTATCTACATACATACTAAGACAAATAATTTCAGCTTAAATTATATAGTCATGAAGTAATAAAAATCTTGCCACATGATTAGCAAATAATTTGTTTCTAACTGTATTCAAGAATTAGGTGATTGGATCTCAAGATACATTTTGACATAAAGATAAAATGATTTCTAGGTTTCCTAGTTTGATAATTTATCAAGAAGGTGGCTAAAATACCATATATTAATATTTGCAATTAAAATGAACAAAGAAAACAAATACAGTACAAATTAAAGAAAAAATATTGCAATCAAATTAAGAAAATAAAAGTTTACTGGATATAAATTAATGTTTTGAAGATTTTTAAGAGTATTTTATGTGTTTAAGAGCTTCAAAAATTGATGATACTTTGTGTAAAATTTAAGTGAACTTCAAAGTCTCTAGCTTTTTTGTAGCTAAAATTAAGCTCTATCTCTAGAGCTATCCTAAATCTTATTTATAATAATCATTGTATTTTTTTTTTTTTTACTTTATAAATGCACTTTCCTATTAAGAGGAGAAAACCAATTACAGAGTATGTATTTTCACATATGATATCAGATTGCCTGAAAGATAATTAAAATATGTTCAATTTTGTGAAAAGGGAACTGTACAGCATCGTGTTTGCACCCTCCAAGGAGGAAATTGCATTTCTAAATAAGCTTTCTATTTACCATATGGTATCACTAACCAAGGACAATCTTATTTTTATAGACAAAAAACAAAGTAGAAAGTGTTTTGAGAGGCTGTTGGAATACTGTCTATGAAAGCTGATCTTGCTTTTCCAAAACGCAAAATTCCAAAGAGAATGTAACATCGATCTGTTGATTCATTGCTACTTTTTTTTTTTTTTTAACATCAGAGACTATCCACTCCCCTAACTCTTTCTCAAACATTCACACATTAGGAAATGTAAATTTCCTAAATAAGAAAACACTGGAATCAAGATTGCCGGGAGAAATATCAATAACCTCAGATATGCAGATGACACCACCCTTATGGCAGAAAGTGAAGAGGAACTAAAAAGCCTCTTGATGAAAGTGAAAGTGGAGAGTGAAAAAGTTGGCTTAAAGCTCAACTTTCAGAAAACCAAGATCATGGCATGTGGTCCCATCACTTCATGGGAAATAGATGGGGAAACAGTGGAAATAGTGTCAGACTTTATTTTTGGGGGCTCCAAAATCACTGCAGATGGTGACTGCAGACATGAAATTAAAAGACGCTTACTTCTTGGAAGGAAAGTTATGACCAACCTAGATAGCATATTGAAAAGCAGAGACATTACTTTGCCAACAAAGGTCCGTCTAGTCAAGGCTATGGTTTTTCCAGTGGTCATGTATGGATGTGAAAGTTGGACTGTGAAGAAAGCTGAGAGCCAAAGAATTGATGCTTTTGAACTGTGGTGTTGGAGAAGACTCTTGAGAGTCCCTTGGACTGCAAGGAGATCAGCCCTGGGTGTTCTTTGGAAGGAATGATGCTGAAGCCGAAACTCCAGTACTTTGGCCACCTCATGCAAAGAGTTGACTCATCAGAAAAGACTCTGATGCTGGGAGGGATTAGGGGCAGGAGGAGAAGGGGACGACAGAGGATGAGATGGCTGGATGGCATCACTGACTCGATGGACGTGAGTCGAAGTGAACTCCGGCAGTTGGTGATGGACAGGGAGGGCTGGCGTGCTGCAGTTCATGGGGTCGCAAAGAGTCGGACACGACTGAGCGACTGAACTGAACTGAACTGAAGAATAACATATTTTCCCCATGCATCAACTATTATTACTCTGACCCAGTGTCCTATGAAAGTTTTTTTTTTATCATCTTGCTTCCTGAATTAATCAGGAAAATTTAAGGTATGAGTGATAACATATTAAAAATGAAGTAACAAAGACTCAATACCATGGAAGCTTATTTCTCAGACTGCAGTTTGTTTTGGTGCTTCTGGGCTGCTTTCCTTCAACCTTAGACCAGGGATGCTTCATCTTACTGTTACAGTTCTTGATCTATTTTGTTTTCAAGATAATCTCAGGAAGAAGATGAACAGACTGAAGCATTGTACAAGATATCTGGAGGGAGCAACCAAGCCATTTGCATAAATTTGTTCACATTTTATTGGTATAGGTCAACCAAAAAGCCCCTGACATAAATGCAAGGAGAAATTGAACAGAAAATCTTTCAGAGTGTGAGTACAGGAAACAGAAATATCATAGTACAGATACGATACTGTCACTGCCATTTCTCCAGAGAAATAAACTTATTTGAGGAATGGAGAGCAACTAAATTTTCAATGTCTGTATAGGCTATATGATGAGTTTCAGAATAATTTCAGAAAATCATAGATAGAATTGAGACAATTTTCCAGGTGCATCATGTGTTTCTGGTCATTTCAAACATGATTTAGAAAATAGGTAAAGATTGAGGGCAAGCTGCCACCTCTTCTTAATATCCTCTGCATCTGTTAGGTCCATACTATTTCTGTCCTTTATTGAGCCCATCTTCACATGAAATGTTCCCTTGGTATCCCTAATTTTCTTAAAGAGATCTCTAGTCTTTCCAATTCTATTGTTTCCCTCTATTTCTTTGCACTGATCACTGAGGAAATCTCTCTTATCTCTCTTTTCTATTCTTTGGAAGTCTGCATTCATATGGGTATATCTTTCTTTTTCTCCTTTGCCTTTCACTTCTCTTGTTTTCTCAGCTATTTGTAAGGTCTCCTCAGACAACCATTTTGCCATTTTGTATTTGTTTCTCTTTTGGATGGTCTTGATCACTGCCTCCTGTACAATGTCATGAACTCCCGTCCATAGTTCTTCAGGCACTTTGTCTGTCAGATCCAATCCCTCCAATCTATTTCTCACTTCTACTGTATAATCATAAGGGATTTGATATTGGTCTGGTCTAGTGGTATTTTCCACTTTATTCAATTTAAGTCTGAATTTTTCAATAAGGAGTTCATGATGTGAGCAACAGTCAGCTCCTAGTCTTGTTTTTGCTGACTATATAGAGCTTTTCCATCTTTGACTGCAAAGAATATAACCAATATGATTTCAGTATTGACCATCTTGTGATTATACAGATTGAATAATGTAGATTCAGTGGCAACACATAGCAGATTGAATAATGCAGAAGAATGAATACGTTTTCTAGAAGACAAAATATGGAAATCACACAATGAGAACAGCAGACAGAAAACCAAATGACAAACAATAAAAGCAGTATGAGACCTATGGAATAATACTATATAAAGCATGGCAATCTATGCATAATATGGATCCTAGAAGAAAAAAGAGAAAAAGGGATTGAAAAATTTATGTCTAAAAACTTCCCAAATCTAAAGAAGGAAACTGATATCCATGTTAGAAAGCACAGAGTCCCAAATTAGAAGAACCAAATAAACATACACCAAGATGTATTATAATTAAAATGGCAAAAGTTAAAGAGAAGAGTTTAAAGGCAGCAAGAGAGAAACAGTTAATTACAAGGGAAGCCCTATAAGGTTATTGGTTAATTTCTCTACAGAAAGGCTGTGTGTCTGTGGGAATGGTAAGACATATTTAATGTCCTGAAAGGAAAAAATCTGCAACCTAAAAGCAAAATGGCTGTCTGAGGGGGCCGTACAAATAGCTGTGCAAAGAAGAGAAGCAAAAAGCAAAGGAGAAAAGGAAAGATATACCAATTTGAATGCAGAGTTCCAAAGAATAGCAAGGAGAGATAAGAAAGCTTTCCTCAGCATTCAATGCAAAGAAATAGAGGAAAACAGTGGAATGGGAAAGACTAGAGATGTATTCAAGAAAATTAGAGATACCAAGGGAACATTTCATGCAAAGATGGGCTCGATAAAGGACAGAAGTGGTATGGCCCTAACAGAAGCAAAAGATATTAAGAAGAGGTGGCAAGAACACACAGAATAACTGTACAAAAAAGATATTCATGACCCAGATATTCATGATGGTGTAATCACTCACGTTCACCTAGAGCCAGACATCCTGGAACGTAAAGTCAATGGGCCTTAGAAAGCATCACTATGAACAAAGCAGGTGGAGGTGATGGAATTCCAGTTGAGCTCTTTCAAATCCCAAAAGATGATGCTTTGAAAGTGCTGTACTAAATATGCCAGCAAATTTGGAAAACTCAGCAGTGGCCACTGGACTGGAAAAGGTCAGTTTTCATTCCAACCCCAAAACAATGCCATGCACTCAAACTACCACACAATTGCAGTCATCTCACACACTAGTAAAGTAATGTTCAAAATTCTCCAAGCCAGGTTTCAGCAATATGTGAACTATGAACTTCCAGATGTTCCAGCTGGTTTTAGAAAAGTCAGAGGAACCATTCGATCAAATTGCCAACATCCACTGGATCATCCAAAAAGCAAGAGAGTTCCAGGAAAACATCTATTTCTCTTTTATTGACTATGCCAAAGCCTTTGACTGTGTAGACCACAATAAATGGTGGAAAATTCTGAACGAGATGGGAATACCAGACCACCTGACCTGCCTCTTGAGAAACCTGTATGCAGGTCAGGAAGCAAAAGTTAGAACTGGACATGGAACAACAGACTGGTTCCAAATAGGAAAAGGAGTACATCAAGACTATATATTGTCACACTGCTTATTTAACTTTTTGCAGAGTACATCATGAGAAACGCTGGGCTGGAGGAAGCACAAGTTGGAATCAAGGTTGCTGGGAGAAATAACAATAACCTCAGATATTCAGATGATACCACCCTTATGGCAGAAAGTGAAGAAGAACTAAAGAGCCTCTTCATGAAAGTGAAAGAGGAGAGTGAAAAAGTTGGCTTAAAGCTCAACATTCAGAAAATGAAGATCATGGCATCTGGTCCCATCACTTCATGGGAAATAGATGGGGAAACAGTGGAAACAGTGGCTGCCTTTATTTTGGGAGGCTCCAAAATCACTGCAGATGGTGATTGCAGCCATGAAATTAAAAGACCCTTACTCCTTGGAAGGAAAGTTATGACCAACCTAAAAAGCATATTCAAAAGCAGAGACATTACTTTGCCAACAAAGGTCCATCTAGTCAAGGCTATGGTTTTTTCAGTAGTCATGTATGGATGTGAGAGTTGGATTATAAAGAAAGCTGAGTGCCAAAGAACTGATGCTTTTGAACTGTGGTGTTGGAGAAGACTCTTGAAAGTCCCTTGGACTGCAAGGAGATCCAACCACTGGACCCTAAAGGATATCAGTCTTGGGTGTTCATTGGAAGGACTGATTTTGAAGCTGAAACTCCAATACTTTGGCCACCTCATGCGAAGAGTTGACTCATATGAAAGGACCCTAATACTGGGAAAGATTGAGGGCAGGAGGAAAAGGGAATGACAGAGGATAAGATGGTTGGATGGCATCACCTACTCAATGGACATGGGTTTGGGTGGACTCCAGCAGTTGGTGATGGACAAGGAGGCCTGGCGTGCTGCAGTTCATGGGGTTGCAAAGAGGACACGACTGAGTGACTGAACTGAACTGAAGATACTCTAGCCAACAAGATTAGAAGGAGAGGTAAAAATTTGGAACAGAAGAAAAGGTAAAATTTTTCTCATAAAAGCAAAAACTACAAGAATACAGCAATACCAAACCTGTCCTAAAAAAAATATTCAAAGGTAAAAGAAGCAAGAATCTATAGGAAAGACAAATCATATTTAGAAAGTAAATCAGGTAAATAATCCAGTAAAGAGATTATTCAAAAGTTCTGTGAGAGGGATAATAACCACAATGAACAACAAAAGGATAATCATTAAGATGTAAAAGAGGACATCAAAATTATAAAATATGAGGGACGAGAATAAGGAAATGTAGAATTTATTTTCAGAATGTGTTTTAGCCTATATGACTATCTGTCTAAAGCAAGTAGATATACTGGAAGGGGTTAACATACTTGGAAAACAGGGTACCCACAGATCAAAAACATACAATGGATTCACACACACACAAAAAAAAAAAAAACAAGGAAACATAAGCATAATACAAAAGACAATCACCAAACTACAAAAAGAAGAAGAACAAAGAAGTAATACAAAATCAATGGGAAAACAATATTTAAACTGGCAATAAATAGATAACTATCAAGAATTACCTTAAATGTCAATGGATTAAATGCTCCAGTCAAAAGGCATAGGGTGGTAGATTGGATACAAAGAAGAAGACCCTACAATATGTTGCCTTCAAGAGACCCACTTTAGGGCAAAGGACACACATAGTTTGAAAGTGAGGGTATGGAAAAAGTTATTTCATGCAAAAAGGAATGATAAGAAAGTGGGAGTCACAATACTCACATCAAACAAAACAGACTAAAACAAGTCTATAAAGGACACTATATAATGACAAAGGTATTGGTACAAGAAGAGGATATTACACTTGTCAATATGTGTGCACCACTAATATATGTGCACCCAAATATAGAAAACAAATACTAACAGACTTAAACTGACAAATTGATGGGACTACAATAATTATTAGGAGACATCGATACACCACTCACATCAATGGACAAATCTTCCAGAGAGAAAATCAGTAAGAAATTTTTAGACTTAGTTGATATTTTCAGGATATTGTGTGCAAAAGTATTAGTCACTCAGTTGTGTCTGACTTTTTGGGACTCCATGGACTGTAGCCCCCCATGCTCCTCTGTCCATGGAAATCTTCAGGTAAGAATATTGGAGTGGGTAGCCATTCCCTTCTCCTGGAGATCTTCCTGACCCAGGGATTGAACCTGGGTCTCCTGTATTGCAGGTGAATTCTCTAACATCTGAGTCCCTTTCAGGGCATTACCATCTGAGGCACAAGGGAAGCCCCTTTCGGACAAAAACCATGTGATGATCTCAACAGATGCAGAAAAAGCATTTGATAAATTCAACATCCAGGCTCAGGCATGTTCATGATGATCCTGTCAGCAAGTGCTGCTGACTGGCAGGCACACTTTGGCCCCTGGTACTGGCCATGGTGCCTGCCACCTAGGAGTTGTCAGTGATGTCCATGAAGTGGTCCTGGTTATGCTGGGAGTCATTAAGTGGTCACACCATGGGCTGGCCTTTAGTTGCCTCCAGGGGCCTCAAAGTTTCTGCTTCCGTTTGTTATTCCCAAACAGGCACATAAGGTGCCTGATGTTTTCAAACGGGAGTAGTGAGGCTAGAAAAGGTTTCTCCTTAGACAACTGCAGCATTTACTGTGTGTGTGTTGTATATGCTGCCAAGAATGTTATCTCTCAATTTGTTTCTAGCATGAGTGCTCAGCTGATGTGTTGGCCATGTTAAACACTGATATCAAGTTACTTGATATTCCAGAGAACGAGAACAAGGCTCTCAAATGGAGAGGCAAACCCCTGTTTATGCCCAATAGAATCAGGAAGATAATTGACTTGTGTCCTTAATACTAATCATGCATAAATATTTAGGTCTGTCTATCCCTTTAGAACTGAGGTGGAGGGCTCAGATTTATTGGGCTTTCCTGGTGGTCCCAGTGGCTTCCCTCATAGCTCAGTTGGAAAGAATCTACCTGCAATGCAGGAATGCAGGTTTGATTCCTGGATTGGGAAGATCCCCTGGAGGAGGAAATTGCAACTCACTCCAGTATTCTTGCCTGGAGAATCCCACGGACAAAGGAGCTTGGCAGGCTGCACTCCATGGGATCACAAGTGTCGGACACAACTTAGAGACTAAACCACCTTGTGGTTCCATCCCTGGGTTGGGAAGATACCTTGGAGAAGGAAATGGCAACACACTCCAGTATTCTTGCTTGGAGAATCCTATGAATAGAGGAGCCTGGTGGGCTACCACCCATGGAGTCACAAAGAGTCAGATGTGATGGAGTATGCACGTGCATGAAATTGTAGTAAAATACATCTTCACTACAATTTAATTTTTCTTATTTTTTAAGCTAAAAGATGGTAAGTTTGATTTTTGACCCTTCTCTAATGAGGAAACTGAATCACAGGATGGTTAAGTTATTGTTCAGTGGCTCACTTGTGTCCAACACTTTGCAACCCCATGGACTGCATGACTCCAGGTTTCCCTGTCTTTCACCATCTCTGGAGCTTGCTCAAACCCATGCTCATTGAGTCAGTGATACCATCCAACCATCTCATCCTCTGTTGGCCCCTTCTCCTGCCTTCAATCTTTCCCATCATCAGGGGCTTTTCTAATAAGTCGGCTCTTTGTATCAGGTGGTCAAAGTATTAGAGATCCAGCCTCAGCATCAGTCCTTCCAATGACTTTTCAGGATTGATTTCCTTTAGAATTTACTGGTTTGATCTCCTTGCAGTCAAAGGGACCCTCAAGAGTCTTCTCCAACATCGTAATTCAAAAGCATCAATTCTTCAGCGTTCAGCCTTTTTTATGGTCCCACTCTCACATCCATACATGACTACTGGAAAAACCATAGCTTTGACTAGATGGACCTTTATCAGCAAAGTAATGTTTCTGCTTTTTAATATGCTGTCTAGGTTTGTCATAGCTTTTCTTCCAAGGAGCAAGTATCTTTTAATTTCATGGCTACAGGCACCATCTTCAGTGATTTTAGAGCCCACGAAAATAAAGTCTGTAACAGTTTCCATCGTTTTCCCATTTATTTGCCATAAAGTGATGAGACCGGATGCCATGATGTTCGTTTTTTTCTTTCTTTTTTTTTTTTTTTTTTGGATATTGAATTTTAAGCCAGCTTTTTCACTCTCCTCATTCATTTTCATCAAGAGGCTCTTCAGTTCCTCTTTGCTTTCTGCCATAAGGATGGAGTCATCTGCATATCTGAGGTTATTGATATTTCTCCCAGAAATCTTGATTCCAGCTTGTGCTCATCCAGCCTGGATTTTGCATGATGTACTCTGCATATAAGTTAAATAAACAGGGTGACAATACCTAGCCTTGACAGACTCCTTTCCTAATTTTGAACCAGTCCATTGTTCCATGTCTGATTCTAACTGTTGCTTCTTGACCTGCATACAGGTTTTGCAGAAGGCAGGTAAGGTAGTCTGGTATTCATATCTCTTTAATAATTGTCCAGTTTGTTTTCATCCACACAGTCAAAGGTTTTAGTGTAGTCAATGAAGTAGATTTTTTTCTGGAATTCTCTTGCTTTTTCTATGTTCCAGAGGATGTTGGAAATTTGATCTTTGGTTCCTTTGCCTTTTCAAAATCCAGCTTGAACAATGGAAGTTCTCAGTTCACTTACTGCTGAAGCCTGGCTTGGAGAATTTCAAGCATTACTTTGCTAGCATGTGAAATGAGTGCAATTGTTTGGTAGTTTGAGCATTCTTTGGCATTGACGTTCTTTGGGATCAGAATGAAAACTGACCTTTTCTAGTCCAGTGGCCACTGCTGAGTTTTCCAAATTTTCTGGCATATTGAGTGCAGCATTTTTGATCACCAGCTCGTGTACAGTGTCACGAATCTCCATCCATAGTTCTTCAGGCACTGGCTATCAGACCTGATCCCTTTAATCTATTTGTCACTTCCACTGTATAATCATAGGGTCTGATTTAGATCATCCCTAAATGGCCTATTGGTTTCCCCTGCTGCTGCTGCTAAGTCACTTCAGTCATATCCAACTCTGTGTGAACCCACAGATGGCAGCCCACCAGGCTCCCCTGCCCCTGGGATTTTCCAGGCAAGAACACTAAAGTGGGTTGCCTTTTCCTTCTCCAATGCATGAAAGAGAAAAGTGAAAGTGAAGTTTCTCAGTCGTGTCCGATTCTTAGCGACCCCATGGACTGCAGCCTACCAGGCTCCTCCATCCATGGGATTTTCCAGGCAAGGGTACTGGAGTGGGGTGCCATTGCCTTCTCTGATTGGTTTCCCCTACTCTCTTCAATGGATTAAATCTCTTCAATTTCAGTCTGAATTTGGCAATAAGGAATTCACGATCTGAGCCAGAGTTAGCTCCCAGTTTTGTTTTTGCTGACTGTATAGAACTTTTCCATCTTCAATTGCAAAGAGTATAATCAATCTGATTTTGGTATTGACCATCTGGTGATGTCCATGTGTACAGTTGTCTCTTGTGTTGTTGGAAGAGGGTGTTTGCTATGACCACTGCATTCTTTTGGCAAAACTTTATTAGGTTTGCCCTGCTTCATTTTGTACTCCAAGGCCAAATGTGCCTGTTACTCCAGATATCTGTTGACTTCCTACTTTTAAGTATCTCCTCCAAAGTTACACAGCCAGTAGGAGGCCAGAATCTACATTCATATCATTATGTTATAGCACCAAACAAATGTTTTCCTAGTGTGAGCATTTTAGGAAGGTATGTGACTTAGTGGAGAGAAAACTAAGTGGTGATTTGGATAACTCATGATCTAACTTCAGTACTTTGGCCACCTCATGCGAAGAGTTGATTCACTGGAAAAGACTCTGATGCTGGGAGGGATTGGGGACAGAAGGAGAAGGGGACGACAGAGGATGAGATGGCTGGATGGCATCACTGCCTCGATGGACATGAGTTTGAGTGAACTCCAGGAGTTGGTGATGGACAGGGAGGCCTGGCGTGCTGCAATTCATGAGATCACAAAAAGTCAGACACGACTGAGTGACTGAACTGAACTGAACTGAATCTTAACATTTTATTAAATAGCTTTGTGATTTTATAAAACCAAATCACTTGATCTAGTTAATTATTTGGATATCAATTCCTCTTATTATAGAATAAGGCATTTAGATTAGAGTACCTTAAAGGTCACTTTTAAATTTATGATTTTGTGAGTTTATGGTATTAGGATCATTGAATATACAAGCACTGTCGACTCATATAATAGACTTAGGTAATAAGAAGACTGTCAGCTACAGCATTTATCAATATACAATTTCTCCAGAGAATAGATTTGATTGTTAACAGGATAATCTTATAGTAATAAACAGCAATAAAATGCCTCTATTTCCTTAGTATTGCTCAAAGTTATAATAACTTAAATGAATTAACCAGCTTTGGAAAGGTCACTTTTCCAATAAATGGCAAAATAAAAAAGGTTAATAAAATGATTCAGACTCATTTATTGTTACTTACAAGGGTGATTTTGTCTGACATCTTATATGTGCATAATAAGAGCCGAAGCTCTAAAATTGTATAAAAAACTTTTTTTCTTCCAGTCAGCAGAGCAAAGATTATATCTAACTGCTGCATTTTCCTGTGTCTGAAAGCAACCTCTCTCAAAATGTGCAACTGTTTTGGTTTAAAACAGTTGCTAGATGTTTTCTGCCTAAAAATACATAATAGGTAGAGAGAATAAAAAAGCTAGAGTGATTTCCACATTGGGAAGAAGAATCCAGCTTGGGGTTGAGAGTGGGATGCTGAAAAGAGAAACCTATCACAGTAGGTAAAAAGAATCAAACACTGGCATAACTCATATCCAGACCAGGACACAGATACAAAAGTTATAGAATCAGATTCAAAGAAAGAGAAGTTGGTGTTACCTATTACCTCTTTCTTTTTGCTTGCTACCACCTGGATACTTGCATTAGGGACTGACTCCACAACAAAATGTATATTAATACTATACTACTTTAAAGTATACTATTGGGGATGAAGTGAAGTTGCTCAGTTGTGTATGACGATTTGCAATCCCATTCATTGTAGCCTACTAGGATCCTCCGTCCATGGCATTTTCCAGGCAAAAGGTCTGAAGTGAGTTGCTATTTCCTTCTCCAGGGGATCTTCCCAACACAGGGAGCAAACCTAGCTCTCCCGTGTTGCGGGCAGACGCTTTACCCTCTGAGCCACCAGGGAATCCCCACTATTGGTGATATGAATAGAAATATATACCAAGAAAACACAACAGAGTCCAGTTTGAACTGTAATTGATCAATTACGAAGGCTCAGTATGAACAAATCTAAGCACTTGAAATTCTAGGGGGACTCAGTCATAGGTGGCCTTCCAAAATTGTGTAGATTTACTTCCAGGAGATTGACCAGTAAATATTACTATTAATATTTACTATTTATCTCATAGTAACTATCAGAGCAGAGAAGGCAATGGCACCTCACTCCAGTACTCTTGCCTGGAAAATCCCATTGACAGAGGAGCCTGGTAGGCTGCAGTCCATGGGGTCGCTAAGAGTCGGACTCGACTGAACGACTTCACTTTCACTTTTCACTTTCATGCATTGGAGAAGGAAATGGCAACCCACTCCAGTTTTCTTGCCTGGAGAATCCCAGGGGCAGGGGAGCCTGGTGGGCTGCCATACATGGGGTCGCACAGAGTCGGACACGACTGAAGTGACTTAGCAGCATCAGTAACTATCAGAGAAAACACTTCCATACTTCTGGCACAGGAAGGGGAAAACAAACCATTTTAAAATATGCCAGAACAGTCTGTTATTAACAATTCCTGCCTCAGGAAAAACCTGTTGATCAGAGCCTAACCTCTTGGGGTATTATCAGAACCTAATATCCATACATGACTACTGGAAAAACCAAAGCTTTGACTAGACAGACCTTAGTTGGCAAAGTAATGTCTCTGCTTTTTAATATACTATCTAGGTTGGTCATAACTTTTCTTCCAAGGAGTAAGTGTCTTTTAATTTCATGGCTGCAATCACCACCTGCAGTGATTTTGGAGCCCAAAAAAATAAAGACTGACACTGTTTCCACTGTTTCCCCATCTATTTCCCACGAAGTGATGGGACAAGATGCCATGATCTTCATTTTCTGAATGTTGAGCTTTAAGGCAACTTGTTCACTCCCCTCTTTCACTTTCATCAAGAGGCTTTTTAGTTCCTCTTCACTTTCTGCCATAAGGGTGGTGTCATCTGCATATCTGAAGTTATTGATATTTCTCCCAGCAATCTTGATTCCAGCTTGTGCTTCTTCCAGCCCAGTGTTTCTCATGATGTACTACTCTGCATATAAGTTAAATAAGCAGGGTGACAATATACAGCCTTGACGTACTCCTTTTCCTATTTGCAACCAGTCTGTTGTTCCATGTCCAGTTCTAACTGTCGCTTCCTGAACTGCATATGTTTCTCAAGAGGCAGATCAGGTGACAGTCAAAGGCTTTGGCATAGTCAATAAAGCAGAAACTGAGAGTTGGACTGTGAAGAAAGCTGAGTGCCAAAGAATTGATGATTTTGAACTGTGGTGTTGGAGAAGACTTTTGAGAGTCCCTTGGGCTGCAAGGAGATCCAACCAGTCCATTCTGAAGGAGATCAGTCCTGGGTGTTCTTTGGAAGGAATGAAGCTAAAGCTGAAACTCCAGTACTTTGGCTACCTCATGCAAAGAGTTGACTCATTGGAAAAGACTCTGATGCTGGGAGGGATTGGGGGCAGGAGGAGAAGGAGACAACAGAGGATGAGATGGCTGGATGGCATCACTGACTCAATGGACATGAGTCTGAGTGAACTCCGGGAGTTGGTGATGGACAGGGAGGCCTGGCATGCTGCAATCATGGGGTCACAAGGAGTTGGATGCGACTGAGCGACTGAACTGAACTGATCTAGAAGAAATACTAACCTTCCTTAGTCATCTGGTTCCACAAAGGAAAGGAAAAGAAAAAAACAAAAACTCAGCAACACTTGCGTAGTTCACAGTTCAGAGCAACTTTACTTCCAGAAATTTATACTGAGGATATAGTTCTACATATGAGGCAGAATTGAGTGTTATTCAATGTTATACTGTTAGTAATAGCAAAATGAGAAATAATGAGAATGCTTATTTGGGAAAACAGTAGAACAAACTGTAATATAGCCACACAATTGTTTCATATTAAGCCATAAAAAAGAATGTCATGTCTTTGAACTGACATAAAGTGGTTTCCATAACTTTTAAGAAAAAGAATTTTTTTTCAGGGATAAAATGGTATATAGAAATGGACACCATATATTTGCTTATTTTTGCAAAAAACAAAGAAAAAGCCAATAACATAGGAAAGGGAAACTCCTATAAATGGTTACCAGTTGGGTGTAAATGGGAATAGGTAAAAGGGGAAAGAATTCTTAACTATAATTTGTTATTTGAACTGTATAAATGTTATGTATACTAAAAGTAAGCTAAATTTTAAAAGATCAAAAAGAGCAAAGCATAAAGATAAATACAAAAAGAAATAAGTGATTCTGTTTATTAAATTGATAACATAACACAGAACAGCACATAACAACACATAACAACAACACAGAAAGAGGAAAATTCAAACACCTTTGAAAACAGTGTTTAACTAAGAGGATCAATTCTAAGAAGAAAGAGGATGGGGAAAAAACGCTGAAGTTTATATAATGTTTACTGTTAGTTTTAATGGTACTTTAATTCTTAAATTGTAGAATTTATAAGATGACAAATAAATATATTATTTTAAGGGATTAAGATTTTCACCATGAGAGGAAAAAAATAGAAATATGGTATTTAAAGAGCTAAGGAAAATGATCAAATATTAAATTTGAGTTGGAAATACCAACATGATTTTTTTCTAAATATTTCCAAATTCTATCCATTGGAGTAGTCTGGTAGTACTTTGCCAAAATGGGGGGTGGGGGTGGGGGGCGTAGAAGGATGTGTGCTCATCTTCTCCTGTGAGAAAACCAAAATCACAACTATCTGCTGAGCAGCCATCAACAGGAGAATGCTGGAATCTATCAAGAAAAGATAGTCCATGTCCACGGGTAAAGAAGCTGCAACAAAATGGTAGGAAGGGCACAATCACATTTAAAATCAAACCTCATATCCTGCAGAGAAGCTTGGAGAACACAAACCAAACCTGGTGGCACCAGGGCCCACCAGAGAAAGGAGCAGTGACCCCCACAAGACACTGAGCCAGACCTACCTGTGAGTGTTTCAGGGTCTCCTGCGGAGGCAAGGTCAACAGTGGCCTGCCACAGGGACTGGAGCTTTGGCAACAACAGTCCTGACAAGCTCCGTGTGCTGGCATAAGTCATTTTTGAGGAGGTCATCATTAGTCCCACTACAGAATCACCTTGTGGGCAATCCACAAACTGGAGAACAATTATGCCAAAGAAATTCTCTCACTGTTGTGAAAGTTCTAGGCCCCACAGCAGACTACCCAACCTGGGGATCCAGCAAAGGGACTGAGAATCCCCAGGGAATTTGACTTTGAAGGTCAGCAGGATTTGATTACAGAACTTCCACAGGACTGGCAAAACAAATTCTTGGAGAGCACAAACAAAACCTTGTGTTCCCCAGAAGACAGGAGCAGTGACCCCACGTGAGACTGAGTCAGACTTGTCTGTGAGTGCTCAGGAGTTTGAGGTGGAGGCATGGGTTGACACTGGCCTACTGCAGGGTCAGGGGCACTTGTGCTTCCATAAGTCCTTTTGGAAGACCCTTAGGCCAAACTAGAAGCCAAACACAGCCCCACCCATCAACAGAAAATTGGATTAAAGATTTATTGAGCATGGCCTTGCCCATCAGAGCAAAATCCAGTTTTCCCCACAGCTGGTCCCTCCCATCAGGAAGACTGCACAAGTATCCTCATCCATCAGAGGGCAGACAGAATGAAAACCACAATCACAGAAAACTAACCAAAATGATCACATGGATCACAGCTTTGTGTAACTTAATGAAACTATGAGCCACGCCTGTAGGGCCATGCAAGACAGACAGTTCATGGTGGAGAATTCTGACAAAACATGGTTCACTGGAGAAAGGAATGGAAAACCACTTCAGCAATCTTGCCTTGAGAAACCCATAAACAATACAAAAAGGCAAAAAAGATATGACACTGAAAGATGACCCCCTCAGGTCAATAGGTGTCCAATAAGCTACTGGAGAAGAGCAGAGAAATAGCTCCAGAAGGAATGAAGAGGTTGAACCAAAGTGGAAATGATGCCCAGTTGTGAGTGTATCTGGTGGTAAAAGTAAAGTCTGATGCTGTAAAGAACAATATTGCATAGGAACCTGAAATGTTAGGTCCATGATTCAAGGTAAACTGGAAGTGGTCAAACCAAAGACAGCAAGAGTGAACATCAGCATTCTAGGAATTGGTGAACTAGAATGGATGGGAATGGGTGAATCTAACTCAAATGACCCTTATATCTACTGCTGTGGGAAAGAATCCCTTAGAAGAAATGGAGTAGCCCTCATAGTCAACAAAAGAGTCCAAAATGCATTACTTGGATGCAATATCAAAAACCACAGAATGATCTCTTCATTTCCAAGGCAAACCATTCAATATCACAATAATCAAAGTTTATGTCCCAACGATTAATGTCACTAATGCAAAGAAGCTGAAGTTCAAAGGTTCAATGAAGACCTATAAGACCTCCTAGAACTAACACCATAAAAAAGATGTCCTTTTCATCCTAGGGTACTGGAAGGCAAAAGTAAGAAGTTAAGAGATACCTGGAGTAACAGGCATCTTTCCGTCTTTCCAAAGATGGAAAATGAAGCAGGGCAAGGGCTAACAGTGTTTTGCCAAGAGAACACCCTGGCCATGGCAAAAGCCCACTTCCAACAACATAAGAGAGGACTCTACACATGGACATCACCATGTGGTCAATACTTCATCAGATTGATTACATTCTTTGAAACTGAAAATTGACAGCTTACAGTGAATGGTGTCAGATCTGGTGTTGGATTGCTGAAGAAGATTTAACTTCAGGATCAGGGACCAGGCTTGATTATTCGGAGCTTTTGTAGGGCAGAAGTTTTATGATTGTGAGAAAGGACAGAGAAAGCTTCTGACATAGACATGAGAAGGGGGACAGAGAGTGCCCCCCTTGCTAGTCTTATCAAGGCCTGATATACTTTTACCAGACCCACTCCTACAACATGCATCTTAAATTAACAAGATTAGAACTAACATAGAAAGATCTTACCAGACCCACTCCCACATAAGATAACAGGATTAGTCAGAAAGTTCCTGTTAAGAAGGAGAAACATGTCCTCAGGTAGTACAGAGCTTAAGGAAAAACATACCCTTGAGCCATTAGCTCTGGGCTTAAAGAAAAAAACGTTTTATGTGATTAAGATGAAATGAAGGAACATAGAAAAGCAAGTTTGTCCTTTTCTCCTCCTCAAGAGCCCAAATCCCTTTCTCCTTGAGGGCCCCAGGCTCCTTATCATTCTATTTAACCTCAGAATTGGCTCTCTCAAGATTGAGAAGTTCTATACAGTCAGCAAAAAGAAAACTGGGAATTGATATTTGAAAAGAGCCTGATGCTGTGAATGAAGCAGGGCAAAGGCTAATAGAGTTTTGCCAAGAGAACGCACTGGTCATAGCAAACACAATCTTCCAAAAACACAAGAGAAGACTCTACACATGGACATCACCAGATGTCCGACACCGAAATCAGGTTGATTATATTCTTTGCAGCCAAAGATGGAGAAGCTCTATAAGTCAGCAAAAACAAGATCCGGAGCTGACTGTTGCTCAGATCATGAACTCCTTATTGCCAAATTCAGAGTTAAATTGATGAAAGTAGGGAAAACCACTAGACCATTAAGTTCAGTTCAGTTCAATTCAGTTCAGTCACTCAGTGGTGTCTGAGTCCTTGTGACCCAATGAGTCGCAGCACGTCAGGCCTCCCTGTCCATCACCAACTCCCAGAGTTCACTCAAACTCACGTCCATCAAGTCGGTGACGCCACCCAGCCATCTCATCCTCTGTCATCCCCTTCTCGTCCTGCCCATAATCCCTCCCAGCATCAGTCTTTTCCAATGAGTCAACTCTTCACATGAGGTGGCCAAAGTACTGGAGTTTCAGCTTTAGCACCATTTCTTCCAAAGAACACCAAGGGCTGATCTCCTTCAGAATGGACTGGTTGGATCTCCTTGCAGTCCAAGGTACTCTCAAGAGTCTTCTCCAACACCACAGTTCAAAAGCATCAATTCTTCGGCGCTCAGCTTTCTTCACAGTCCAACTCTCACATCCATATATGACCACTGGAAAAACCATAGCCTTGACTAGACAGACCTTTGTTGGCAAAGTAATGTCTCTGCTTTTCAATATGCTATCTAGGTTGGTCATAACTTTTCTTCCAAGGAGTAAGCGTCTTTTAATTTCATGGCTGCAGTCACCATCTGTAGTGATTTTGGAGCCCAGAAAAATAAAGTCTGACAATGTTTCCACTGTTTCCCCATCTATTTCCCATGAAGTGATGGGACCAGATGCCATGATCTTCGTTTTCTGAATGTTGAGCTTTAAGCCAACTTTTTCACTCTTCTCTCTCACTTTCATCAGGAGGCTCTTTAGTTCTTCTTCAGTTTCTGCTATAAGGGTGGTGTCATCTGCATATCTGAGGTTGTTGATATTTCTCCCGGCAATCTTGATTCCAGCTTGTGCTTCTTCCAGCCCAGCGTTTCTCATGATGTGCTCTGCATATAAGTTAAATAAGCAGAGTGACAATATACAGACTTGACATACTTCTTTTCCTATTTGGAACCAGTCTGTTGTTCCATGTCCAGTTCTAACTGTTGCTTCCTGACCTGCATTTAGGTTTCTCAAGAGGTAAGTCAGGTGGTCTGGTATTCCCATCTCTTTCAGAATTTTCAACCATTATTGTGATTCACACGGTCAAAGGCTTTGGCATATTAATAAAGCAGAAATAGATATATTTCTGGAACTCTCTTGCTTTTCCAATGATCCAGGGGATGTTGGCAATTTGATCTCTGGTTCCTCTGACTTTTCTAAAACCAGCTTGAATATCTTGAAGTTCATGGTTCACATGTTGCTGAAGCCTGGCTTGGAGAATTTTGAGCATTAATTTACTAATTTACATGTGAGATGAGTGCAATTTCGTGGTAGTTTGAGCATTCTTTGGCATTGCCTTTGTTTGAGATTGGAACGAAAGCTGATCTTTTCCAGTCCTGTGGCCACTGCTGAGTTTTCTAAAGTTTAGCAAAGAGGTATTCAGTACTAATGGAGCTATATTAGAAGGACAGAGAAGCATACTTTAAGGGGCCTCTCTTGACCAAATTTGATATTATTAGAGCATTGAAAAGTTTAAAGATAGTAATAGATTATAAGACATTAAGTTTAAAAATAAGTCCTTTGTGATAATCAAAAGGAGCAGGAATAGGAGGGAGGAGTGGTTCTTCTTTTGAGAAAAATTCCAGTTGATGGATAGTATTAGACATTATGCCATCTCCAGTGTAATAAATGTCATCAGTGAATGCTACAATTAGCATATGGGATTGTAGGGAAAGATGACATTTACATAGTTGCAAAGTGTCACTCATAGTTTACTTACTGATTATAACTGGGAACTATGACTTTAGATAAAAAGCAATGGCAGTGCCTTAACCAAATAAATTAAATTTAGCATTGTTAGTAGTTGTTCAACCTGGCATTATATGTCCTCTGATATGATGCATTAATCACACAATATCTCCTATAAGTGAATCTTGCCAGAAATGTTTAACCTGAAGCAAAGCATAAGAACCCAATTAGATGAATTCAAAATGTCTAAAAGACAGCTGGCCTGGACTCTCTTTTTCTTAAGTCAGTATCATTAAAAATAAAAAAAAGCAGGAGGACTATTTTAAATTGAAAGAAATTTAAAAGGTAAAAACTCCTAAATATAATTTTCACACTGGGTTGAATCTTTGAAGAAACTAGATGTAAAATTTGAATTATGATTATTTTTTACAATGGCCTTAATTTTAACAAGGCCATATTAAAATTTTAGGGATGAAAGTTTATGCAGTGGGCAAGGAACTTTCAAGCAGTTTGGAGAGAGACTGAGAAACAGAGGAGGGGTGAAAAAGAAAGAGACAGAGTACAAATGTGTCAGACTGTTATATCTAAACAAAGAGTATTTGAAAGCTCATTGCATGATTGGTCTGCCCACATTTTTGTAAGTTCGAATGCTTTCCAAATACAGAATTGGAGAAAAGTAAAACAAAGACAGAAACAAAAAACTATATTAATGGGTAATTTACACTATAATCCCTAGAATTGCCTTGAAGTTTACTTTGTGGAGACCCCTCAGTTTAATTTTTTCAGGAAAAAACATATTTTATATATATATATATATATATATATATATATATATATATATATATAATCTATCTATCTATCTATATAGTTGAAGCCTAGCTTGAGAGTAACTGTATTTAAGATTTATGTATTTTTTATAAATCCCAAATTTAGCATCAAAGTTCTGTCTCAATACTTTCTGTTAGTTAGGAAATCTTGTTAGTTACATGGAAAAGTTCCGTCATCTATGGAAAACAAAAATATAAGGTACATGATTTATTTTTTTTTATAAAGGCCTCAGAGCAGTGCAAAGAAATAGACTTGAGCACCACCACCATGGTGTCAGCCATCCTGCTGTTCCCGTTATGGAAAGGTAGGAAAGTGGCAACAGGAAATTTCAGATGATGAAATGAGAGACAGAAAGAGAGGAGAGAAACTAACATAGTCTAAGTTATATAGTAGGCAATGGCAATCAAAGACTAGTAAGACCTAAGCCCTACAGTAGTCATAGCAAATACTGTGTAAAATAGATGGATGAACAGGAAATCACTGGTTGGCTGTATTTGGGGAAACTAAAAGGGCTATAGGATCCAGACTGATTGGAATCTGATGTAATTCCAGCATGACTTCTGAAAGATGGTCTAAAGTAATTCAGCTAAAATGTGAGAGATATTTGTGAATTAAAAGTTCCTGTAGGATTTTCTTCCTCTTCCCACAATAGCTAATTGATATCAACTATACAAGTCAATGGCACCCCACTCCAGTACTCTTGCCTGGAAAATCCCATGGACTGAGGAGCCTGGTGGGCTGCAGTCCATGGGGTCGCTGAGTCGGACACGACTGAGTGACTTCACTTTCACTTTTCACTTTCATGCATTGGAGAAGGAAATGGCAACCCATTCCAGTGTTCTTGCCTGGAGAATCCCAGGGACTGGGGAGCCTGGTGGGCTGCCATCTATGGGGTCGAGCAGAGTCGGACACGACTGAAGCAACTTAGCAACAGCAGCATACAAGAAAATGGAGATTATTCCAGTTGAATAAAACATGTGAGAGTAACATGTAAGAGCTGAGAACACAGAGGAGAGGAACAACTCTAGTCTACTTCCATACATCAGAGCCTATACTAATAAGTCAGCACAGTACTCAGAATTCTCATCTGTATGTCCAAAATGGTAAATCTAAAATCTAAGTAGTTACATGCATGTGTTTTCACAAAGGAAAAGTGAAAAAATAAAAAAAAATTAAAAAAGAAAAACAACCTCTAGGGAGAAATAGTGAAATTGAAAGAGAATGTGGACAATGGAGGTGATTCCAGAGTTACAGAATAAAATGATGAAATTATTTTAAGCCTAAGAGTATTCTCACAAAAAAATCATTCATCCATCCACAAAATAACTTCTGCAAATATGTGTACCTTTAAGAAAACTTTAATAAAATTTCAAACAGCAGAAATAAAGGACAGCACACTTCTCCCCTCAAATTTTCTCCTCTACCATTCCAAGAAAACTGGTAGAATAGGAATATATTGTTCTTAAATCATAACTTGTGGGTGGAATGAGGATGTTCTCAGATATTTAAGGGAAAAGTTAAACCTGAGCAAGATGAAAAGGAGGAGGAGAAAGAGAAGAGGGCACCAGAGGATGAGATGGCTGGATGGCATCACTGATTCAGTGGAGATGAACTTGGGCAAACTCTGGGAGATGGTTAAAGACAGGGAGGCCTGGAATGTTGTGGTCTATGGGGTCTCAAAGAGTCAGACACGACTGGGCAAATGAACAACAACAAGATGAAGATAAACAGCTTGGCAGTGTCACGTGCCTTCTACAGGAAGAAAGTAACCTACTCTGCCTGCAATAAATAATGAAAACTAGACAAAAACATCTCAATATAGAGAAGATAATCATACATCATTTCATGAAACAAAGAATAAAATCATCAGAACATTATCTTATTAATAATATGAAGAACAATTAGAGGAGATGATAAGAGAGCAGAATGAGATAAGAAAGGGGACTGCAAGCAGAACAGAGGGCCAAAACGGCATTGTGCATTTATTGAATAAACTGAAAATAGTAGTACAATTGAATCACATAGGAAAATATTAAGATGATAATAACATATACATGAAAAAGATAAAAGGTTAAAGCATTTAGAGATACCATATAATATGCACATAATTAGTGCCCTGTGTTAGGGAGTCAACAAATAGCATACAGATCTATTCAAAATCATAGTGCAGGAGAACTTCTAGAGTGTAAGGCAACAATGGATTCAGAGGGAGTAGGAGGATCCTAATTCCACAGTAAACAGAGCTATGTATACTGATCAACTATTGATTTCTAAAGATCAAAGACTAATTTCTGTCAAATATATATATATACTAAAAAAGGAAATAAACAGAATGTGTGTTTGGAGTGGGGAATGGTATGATAGAATAATTTCAGCTTGAGTTCAACTTTCTTAACCATATGTAATGAAATAATATGGAAGAAGACTTAAAAATTTTGGAGAAAAATGTGACTGGAAATTAGTAGTATACATGAGAGAATCTGTCAAAATTAGGCTGCCATCAATCCGTTCCTTGTGACAAACACTACTGGTTCCTCTAAGTGGATGCTGTCACTCCTTAAGCGATGCCGTGTCAGATTTAAACTTTGCCTACATCAGGACTAACATTGTCACCTCTTCTCTTTTGAGTGTTTGCTGAAATGTAAGGAGTCCAGGCTATCTTGGAGAGAGAAAAAATGTGAGGTGTCACTGAAGTACCAGAGATGTGAGTGAATAGCTGTCTTAGGTGTTCCAGCCTCAGCAGTTACTAGCAGTTACTCAGCAGTTACTAGCTTCATCTCTGTTAAGCCCCAGATACCCATCCTGCCAGACTCTATCCACATTCCTGGTCCACAAAAAGTGAGGGAAAAAATGAATATTTATTGCTCTAAATCACTAAGTTTTAAGGTTGTTTATACCATAATAGATCTTTAGGACAGTTTACTTAATCAAAATCTATTTAAAAATAAGTAATGAGCAGACTTTCTCAACTATTTTATTTTAAATGAAGGAACACAAAATCTATTAATCACTCTTGGTAAATGCCTATCCAATCAAGATTAAATTAAAGCACCTAGAGATGGAAAAACAGTGCTAAAAAGTGACTAACTTTGAGCATTAAATTCATTCAGAAATAATTATGCTACTGAAAATTCATTTCTTATATAAAACAGAATTTAAATGGTATGAACTTGGACAATGTTAAAGTAATAACACAAACAAACAAAAGGACAGTGAGACTGGAGGAGACTAGAGAATTAGCCAATGACTATCATCATTACATTTCTCAGTAAGGAGTCATTAAAACACAGAGTTTACACGAACTTGACTAGAGTGCCTTAATGCCTTTCAAACATTAATAACCGTAGTGAGATCTGTCAGAAAATGGTATTCCTTATTTAGTAGACACATTTATTTGAATATAAACAATTCTCCCCCTTTTCATTTTAGCAAACATAAATTGTATGCTATAATATTTATGATAATATCTACAGCACTTTTGGGGAAATGTTTCTTTGTTTATATATATATATATATACATTGAATAATATCTCTATAGCTAAATCTCTCCAAATTAATAGACATAAGTCACATTTGGCTCTTTAAATTAAAATTAATGAAATTAAATAAATTTAGAAATGCTATTTTTCAATTTCACTAGCCACAAATCAAGTGCTCAATAGTCATACAGAGCTGCTGCTGCTGCTGCTGCTAAGTTGCTTCAATTGTGTCTGACTCTGTACGACCCCATAACCAGGCTCCCATGTCCCTGGGATTCTCCAGGAAAGAACACTGGAGTGGGTTGCCATTTCCTTCTCCAATGCATGAAAGTGAAAAGTGAAAAGTGAAAGTGAAGTCCCTCAGTCGTGTCTGACTCTTCGCTACTCCATGGACTGTAGTCTACCAGGCTCCTCCTTTCATGGGATTTCCCAGGCAAGAGTACTGGAGTGGGTTGCCATTGCCTTCTCCACATACAGGGCTAGTATCTAGTATACTGGAAGTAAAAGAAATGAAGCAAAGTTTACCTAATGTTAATAGTGGTTGTCACTTGTACAGCCATTTGGGGTGTTATTTTATGTTTATTTATGCTTTACTTTTGTGTATTTGTATTTTATGAATTGCTTGAATAATTGTCAATATCTTTCTACCGTATTTACAAAAAAAGCAGAAACTAGAATGACATTTCTTTTTAAAATGTCTAGAGGAAAATAACAAAGTTTCAATACAGGTTAATTCTGCATGTTGCAGATTCAGAAGACTGTGATATTGATTTTTGTATTTTTAGCATTTTAAACATTTTTAAAAATATCATGGAATAATGGAATATCATAGAATAATAATAGAATAAACTTTCTGTGCTCTCTGATTATTCTGTAAACTTAAAACAACTCTAAAAATAAAATATATTGAACAAAAAATATGAAAAAGGTTGAGAAAATGTTCTTAGTAAAAGTTACCATCTTTGAAAAACTTGGAGACAAAAAGATCATGGGGTATATGACAGATTACAAGTTATTCAGTATATTTGCCCTATTAAACATAGTTAGACAGAAGACTAAGAGCTAGGCAGAAATTCTTTTAGAGTCTGTGAATTCTAAATTATTTGGATTTTATAAATTTAAGTACAAGAAAGAAATGAGTAAAACATAATAATCAGAATTCCTTCTCTTGAGAAATTGAGTGTATGATGAAGCACACAATATTGTATGGATTTTCCTAAGGGTTATAGAGAACTAAGTTCAGTTCAGTCACTCACTCACTCATGTCTACTCTTTGCGACCCCATGAACTGCAGCACACCAGGCTTCCCTGTCCATCACCAACTCCTGGAGTTCACTCAGACTCATGTCCATCAAGTCGGTGATGCCATCAAGCCATCTTATCCTCTGTCGTCCCCTTTTCCTCCTGCCCCCAATCCGTCCCAGCATCAGAGTCTTTTCTGATGAGTCAACTCTTTGCATGAGGTGGCCAAAGTATTGGAGTTACAGCTCTAGCTTCAGTCCTTCCAATGAACACCCAGGACTGATCTCCTATAGGATGGACTGGTTGGATCTCCTTGCAGTCCAAGGGACTCTCAAGAGTCTTCTCCAACACCACAGTTCAAAAGCATCAATTCTTCGGTGCTCAGCTTTCTTCACAGTCCAACTCTCACATCCATACATGACCACTGGAAAAAAGATAGCCTTGACTAAATGGACCTTAGTTGGCAAAGTAATATCTCTGCTTTTAAATATGCTATCTAGGTTGGTCATAACTTTCATTCCAAGGAGTAAGCGTCTTTTAATTTCATGGCTGCAATCACCATCTGCAGTGATTTTGAAGCCCCCAAAATAAAGTCTGACACTGTTTCCACTGTCCCCATCTATTTCCCATGAAGTGATGGGACCAGATGCCATGATCTTTGTTTTCTGAATGTTGAGCTTTAAGCCAACTTTTTCACTCTCCTCTTTCATTTCATCAAGACTCTTTTTAGTTCCTCTTCACTTTCTGCCATAAGGGTGGTGTCATCTGCATATCTGAGGTTATTGATATTTCTCCCAGCAATCTTGATTCCAGCTTGTGTTTCTTCCAGCCCAGCGTTTCTCATGATGTACTCTGCATATAAGTTAAATAAGCAGGGTGACAATATAGAGCCTTTACGTACTCCTTTTCCTATTTGGAACCAGTCTGTTGTTCTATGTCCAGTTCTAACTGTTGCTTCCTGACCTGCATACAGGTTTCTCAAGAGGCAGGTCAGGTGGTCTGGTATTCCCATCTCGTTCAGAATTTTCCACAGTTTATTGTGATCCACACAGTCAAAGGCTTTGGCATAGTCAATAAAGCAGAAATAGATGTTTTTCTGGAACTCTCTTACTTTTTCCATGATCCAGCAGATGTTGGCAATTTGATCTCTGGTTCCTCTGCCTTTTCTAAAACCAGCTTGAACATCTGGAAGTCACAGTTCACATATTGCTGAAGCCTGGCTTGGAGAATTTTGAGCATTACTTTACTAGTATGTGAGATAAGTGCAATTGTGCAGTAGTTTGAGCATTCTTTGGCATTGCCTTTCTTTGGGATTGGAATAAAAATTGATCTTTTCCAGTCCTGTGGCCACTGCTGAGTTTTCCAAATTTGCTGGCATATTGAGTGTAGCTCTTTCACAGCATCATCTTTCAGGATTTGAAATAGCTCAAGTGGAATTCCATCACTTCTGCTAGTTTTGTTCATAGTGATGCTTCCTAAGGCCCACTTGACTTCACATTCCAGGATGTCTGGCTCTAGATGAGTGATCACACCATTGTGATTATCTTGGTCATGAAGATCTTTTTTGTACAGTTCTTCTGTGTATTCTTGCCAGCTCTTCTTAATATCTTCTGCTTCTGTTAGGTCCATACCATTTCTGTCCTTTATCGAGCCCATCTTTGCATGATATCTTGGTATCTCTAATTTTCTTGAAGAGATCTCTAGTCTTTTCCATCCTGTTGTTTTCCTCTATTTCTTTGCATTGATCACTGAGGAAGGCTTTCTTATCTCTCCTTGCTATTCTTTGGAACTCTGCATTCAGATGCTTATATGCTTCCTTTTCTCCTTTGCTTTTCACTTCTCTTCTTTTCACAGCTAGTTGTAAGGCCTCCTCAGACAGCCATTTTGCTTTTTTGCATTTCTTTTCCATGGGGATGGTATTGATCCCTGTTTCCTGTACAATGTCACAAACCTCTGTCCATAGTTCATCAGGTACTCTATCAGATCTAGTCCCTTAAATCTATTTATCACTTCCACTGTAGAATCATAAGGGATTTGATTTAGGTCATACCTGAATGATCTAGTGGTTTTCCCAACTTTGTTCAATTTAAATCTGAATTTGGCAATAAGGAGTTCATGATCTAAGCCACAGTCAGCTCCCGGTATTATTTTTGCTGACTGTATAGAGCTTCTCCATCTTTGGCTTCCCTGGTGGCTCAGAGGATAAAGCGTCTGCCTGCAATGCAGGAGATTTGGGTTAGATCCCTGGGTTGGGAAGATCCCCTGAAGAAGGAAATGGCAACACACTCCAGTATTCTTGCCTGGAGAATCCCATGGACAGAGGAGCCTGGCGGGCTACAGTCCATGGGGTCGCAAAGAGTCAGACACGGCTGAGCAACTTCACACACACATAGAACTTCTCCATCTTTGGCTGCAAAGAATATAATCAATCTGATTTCGGTGTTGATCATCTGGTGATGTCCATGTGTAGAGTCTTCTCTCATGTTGTTGGAAGAGGGTGTTTGCTATGACCAGTGCGTTCTCTTGGTAAAACTCTATTAGCCTTTGCCCTGCTTCATTCCGTACTCCAAGGCCAAATTTGCCTCTTACCCCATGTTTTTCTTGACTTCCTACTTTTGCATACCAGTCCCCTATAATGAAAAGGACATCTTTTTGGGGTGTTAGTTCTAAAAGGTCTTCATAGAACCATTCAACTTCAGCTTCTTCAGCATTACTGGTTAGGGCATATACTTGGATTACTCTGATATTGAATGACTTGAGTTGGAAACAAGCAGAGATCATTCTGTCATTTTTGAGACTGCATCCAAGTACTGCATTTCGGACTCTTTTGTTGACCCTGATGGCTACTCCATTTCTTCTAAGGGATTCCTGCCCACATCCGAGGTCAAAGGTGACAGCCAAGAGGAGCCCATGAACAGTAGGATTCAGTTCAGTTCCAGTTTAACAATAACACAGGTTTGGAAATTGGTTTTACCAAATTAGCTCAACTTCAAGGCAGCATTTGTCTAGCACAGTCTGTCTTTACAGCAACAGCTTTCACAAAATGAGACTAACCTGCATCAGCACCATGGATGTTGATATTAGGTTCCCTCAAGCCACAAGAAAAGAGAAGAAAGTGAGTGATTATCATTTAATAACTAAGAAGGCTGATTATGAATGCCATTACAACATCACTGAGTATACATTAGATATGGGGCTAGGAGTGTATTTTGAAGAATGGCTGCCACTCCTATAAGAATTAAAGATGACAAAGATAAAGCAGTACTTTCTATTTATATTCTACTATGTGCTAAGAGTTGGACACGACTGAGAGACTTCACTTTGACTTTTCACTTTCATGCATTGGAGAAGGAAATGGCAACCCACTCCAGTATTCTTGCCTAGAGAATCCCAGGGATCGGGGAGCCTGGTGGGCTGCCGTCTGTGGGGTCGCACAGAGTCAGACACGGCTGAAGCGACTTAGCAGCAGCAGCAGTATGCACTCATAAAATTTACCCTCAGAGTTGTGCAATATAGAACAGCACAAGCTACATCAAATCATTCAAAAATGTGTGGGGACAATCAGTTCTTCATTTAAAATACTACAAAACACAAGAATTTGATTCTCTGGATTCTCCATTCTTTCAGCCCCATTCTGGTCCAATCAACATTCCTCAGTGGATTTCAAATCCTCTTGGACTAGAGTAAGGAAATAGGAGTCATTTAATCTTGAGATAACCTGCTTATTTCCCATTTCTGCCCCTGCCACTCACATACACAAGAGAATGATCTACAATTTCCCAGATGATGCTTCTGGCAATCAGTGATACAGGCCAGTTGATTATTCCTTATTCTTTGATACAGTTTCATCATTGAGTTTCTCTACACATGTCAAATTTCCTCTTAATATAGCCCCTCTGCTATTCAATACTGCCCACTCAATCATTTATTATTGATAGTGACTTCTTATATTTATTATTATTATTATTGTTATATCATTAGTATTATATGTTTTTGCTCATAAAGGACAGTGTTCTTTGGAAAGGAGAGTAGCTCATATGTTGCAATTTTACCCCTAATTGTTCTCATGTGAACATGTTAACATTATCAGCAGTATTATTTTTTAATACAAAATATAGGCTATATTGCTTTGAATGAGTTTGCATTTGTATTTCTTATTCTACTAGATTAAAAGTCTCTGGCCATTATGTGTGTGCTTGCATCAAGCACATTATTTCAGTGCATGAGTATAATGGTAATAACATGATAATAATGGTGATAACAATGATAACAGCAACAATATACAATATAACTTTAAAGACAGGAAAGGAAGTTCAAGGTGGAAACTCTCAAAGTTCCCTTTACTAGCAATTAAACTTACTTGGAGAAGGCAATGGCACCCCACTCCAGTACTCTTGCCTGGAAAATCCCATGGACAGAGAAGCCTGGAAGGCTGCAGTCTATGGGGTCGCTGAGGGTTGGACATGACTGAGCGACTTCACTTTCACTTCTCACTTTCATGCATTGGAGAAGGAAATGGCAGCCTACTCGAGTGTTCTTGCCTGGAGAATCCCAGGGACGGGGGAGCCTGGTGGGCTGCCGTCTATGGGGTCGCACAAAGTCGGACACAACTGAAGTGACTTAGCAGTAGTAGCAGGAAACTTACTTGGGAAAGAGAAAGAAGTCTAGTAAAGTTAGATTCAGAGTTCTGAGAAAGACTTGTTTAAAAAAAAATTATTGATTTACAATCCTAATACTATGAAATAATTTTTATGATCTCCAATTAGCCTACATCATGTACTCTTGAAAGTGAAAGTGAAAGTTGCTCAGTTGTGTCTGACTCTTTGCGACCCCATGAACTATACAGTACATGGAATTCTCCAGGCCAGAATACTGGAGTGGGTAGCCTTTCCCTTCTCTAGGCGAGCTTTCCAGCCCAGGGATCAAACCCAGGTCTCCCACGTTGCAGGCGGATTCTTTTACCAGCTGAGCCATAAGGGAAGCCTGTCATGTATTCTTAGTTTTTTGTAACTGGAACACAAAGAAACACAACCTCTATATTTGTGTTTCATTAAACATACATATGAGGCACTAGAAATGGATACCTTTATAAATTTAATCTAGTTATAGAAAATGGTTAAAAATACTTAGAATTAATATAAGTTCTTGGAACTCATCCAAGTCCTGAAAAGTATTGTTAAGAAAAAGTAAACTGAAAAATAAATATTCTCTTTAACCTAAAATCTACTCATAGAGTACTAAATGAAAGAACAATATTGAAGAGTGACTTCATGAAATTAGATGTTCTAGATTTCATTTATATTATATTCTCTTTAAATCTGCAGTAAATTTAACTTGCCCATTACTCTAAATAAAATTCAACCAGGGAAAGTCATAAAAGCCTGAACTTAAAAAACATAGATATTCTTCATGTTTATTAGAACACAGCAAATTTTCCATTTTGGCTTGAATATGCTATCTTTAGCCTGAACTATGGTGAATGTTGCCAAATTCACTCTCTACACATCTCTGGCATGAAGCAATATTGCTAAATGTAAAGAACAATCTAAGAGACATACTATAGAATCACTTTGGGTGTGTACTTGCTCTTCCACTCCTTCTCTAGTCAAAGCCTTAACAAGAAGTAAATTTCACATTCATACATAAGTCAAATAGAATTGAGTACAGTTTCTACCTTTGCTGTTACAGTGCTGCTTTTAGATGAGATCTGTGATCTTTGTCAGTGTGGTGTCCTTTATTCTGCTAAATAGAAAAATTTGCAAAAAATTCATTTAAATTCTCATTAAATTGCCATTAATCATTCAAATTCAAATATATATAATTAAATTTCTAAGACTCAATTAAGCAAAGATGAAATTTACACAGCACTTAAAATTTTTTCAGCCTTCTTTGTGATAAACAAGACAGACTCCAACCTCATCAACTCTGTTCCAATAAAAGTTATTGCTAACAGAATTGCAATGGGAAAAGTTGTGAGCACAGCTTCTTTCAAGTTCAGCAGGAGAGAATATGATGAGTAATTAATGTATAAGGGTTCAATAGGGTTGTGACTTTGTTATCCTTATAAACTATCAGTTAGGACAAATTACTTTCTGTTTTTTTTTTTTTTTTTTCACTTCAGTTTAGCTGCTCAGTCGTGTCCACCTTTTTTCAATCCCATGGACTGCAGCATGCCAGGCCTCCCTGTCCATCAGCAACTCCCAGAGTTTACTCAAACTTGTGTTCCACTGAGTCAGTGATGCAATCCAACCATCTCATCCTCTGGTGTCCCCTTCTCCTCTGGCCTTCAATCATTCCCAGCATCAGGGTCATTTCAAATGAGTCAGTTCTTCACATCAAGTGGCCAAAGTATTGGAGTTTCAGCTTCAGCATCAGTCCTTCCAGTGAATATTTAGGACTGATCTCCTTTAGGATGGACTGGTTAGATCTCCTTGCAGTCCAAGGGACTCTCAAGAGTCTTCTCCAACACCACAGTTTAAAAGCATCAATTCTTCAATTCTTCAGCGTGAATATCTGGGTCGTGAAGATCTTTTTTTTATAATTCTTCTGTGTATCAGCACATGGTTGCCTGTGTATTACACAAGTTCAGTTTGGGGCAGCAAATATAATAGTAATAATAATTAATCTAAAACTACAAATACTAATTGATCTAATTCTTGTTGGTCCTTTTTAAATCTCTAAAATCACAACAAAATACCTATTTATATTACTGTTATCAATTCAGTTCAGTCACTCAGTCATGTCAGACTCTTTACGACCCCATGAATCGCAGCATGCCAGGACATACTGTCCATCACCAACTCCCGGAGTCCACCCAAACTCACGTCAATTGTGTCGGTGATGCCATCCAAACATCTCACCCTCTGTCGTCCTCTTCTCCTCCTGCCCTCAATCCCTCCCAGCATCAGGGTCTTTTCAAGTGAGTCAGCTCTTCGCATGAGGTGGCCAAAGTACTGGAGTTTCAGCTTCAAAATCAGTCCTTCCAAAGAACACCCAGGACTGATCTCCTTTAGGATGGACTGGTTGGATCTCCTTGCAGTCCAAGGGACTCTCAAGAGTCTTCTCTAAAACCACAGTTCAAAAGCATCAATTCTTCAGTGCTCAGCTTTCTTCACGGTCCAACTCTCACATCCATACCTGACCACTGGGAAAACCATAGCCTTGACTAGATGGACCTTTGTTGGCAAAGTAATATCTCTGCTTTCTAATATACTATCTAGGTTGGTCATAACTTTTCTTCCAAGGAGTAAGCGTCTTTTAATTTTCTGGCTGCAATCACCATCTGCAGTGATTTTGGAGGGCCCCCCCCAAAATAAAGTCTGACACTGTTTCCACAGTTTCCCTATCTATTTCCCATGAAATGATGGGACCAGATGCCATGATCTTCTTTTTCTGAATGTTGAGCTTTAAGCCAACTTTTTCACTCTCCTTTTTCACTTTCATCAAGAGGCTTTTTAGTTCCTCTTCACTTTCTGCCATAAGGGTGGTGTCATCTGCATATTTGAGGTTATTGATCTTTCCCCTGGCAATCTTGATTCCATCTTGTGCTTCTTCCAGCCCAGCATTTCTCATGATGTACTCTGCATATAAGTTAAGTAAGCAGGGTGACAATATACAGCCTTGACCTACTCCTTTTCCTATTTGAAACCAATCTGTTGTTCCATGTCCAGTTCTAACTGTTGCTTCATGACCCGCATAGAGGTTTCTCAAGAGGCAGGTCAGATGGTCTGGTATTACCTTCTTTTTCAGAATTTTCCACAGTTTATTGTGACTCACACAGTCAAAGGCTTTGGCATAATCAATAAAGCAGAAATAGATGTTTTTCTGGAACTCTCTTGCTTTTTCCATTATCCAGCAGATGTTGGCAATTTGATCTCTGGTTCCTCTGCCTTTTCTAAAACCAGCTTGAACATCTGGAAGTTCATGGTTCATGTACTGCTGAAGCATGGCTTGGAGAATTTTGAGCATTACTTTACTAGTGTGTGAGATGAGTGCAATTGTGCGGTAGTTTGAGCATTCTTTGGCATTGCCTTTCTTTGGGATTGGAATGAAAACTGATCTTTTCCAGTCCTGTGGCCACTGCTGAGTTTTCCAAATTTATCTCATCCAAGGTAAGAAGCAGTGGCTGTGCTTTGCTGGAGAAGATGTGAAGAGATACCCCACGTCCAAGGTAAGAGAAACCCAAGTAAGATGGTAGGTGTTGCAAGAGGGCATCAGAGGGCAGACACACTGAAACCATAATCACAAAAAACTAGCCAATCTGATCACACAGACCACAGCCTTGTTTAAGTCAATGAAACTAAGCCATGCCATGTGGGGCCACCCAAGATGGGCGGGTCATGGTGGAGAGGTCTGACAGAATGTGGTCCACTGAAGAAGGGAATGGCAAACCACTTCAGTATTCTTTCCTTGAGAATCCCATGAACAGTATGAAAAGGCAAAATGATAGGATACTGAAAGGGGGACTCCCCAGGTCTGTAGGTGCACAATATGCTACTGGAAATCAGTGGAGAAATAACTCCAGAAAGAATGAAGGAATGGAGCCAAAGCAAAAACAATACCCAGGTGTTGATGTGACTGGCGATAGAAGCAAGGTCCGATGCTGTAAAGAGCAATATTGCATAGGAACCTGGAATGTCAGGTCCATGAATCAAGGCAAATTGGAAGTGGTCAAACAGGAGATGGCAAGAGTGAACATTGACATTCTAGGAATCAGCGAACTAAAATGGACTGGAATGGGTGAATTTAACTTAGATGACCATTATATCTACTACTGTGGGAAGGAATCCCTTAGAAGAAATGGAGTAGCCTTCATGGTCAATAAAAGAGTCCAAAATGAAGTACTTGGAAGCAATCTCAAAAACGACAGAATGATCTCTGTTCATTTCCAAGGCAAACCATTCAATATCACAGTAATTCAAGCCTATGCCCCAACCAGTAATGCTGAAGAAGCTGAAGTTGAACGGTTCTATGAAGACCTTTTAGAACTAACACCCAAAAAAGATGTCCTTTTCATTATAGAGGACTGTAATGCAAAAGTAGGAAGTCAAGAAACACCTGGAGTAACAGGCAAATATAATATAATATTTAGCATGAGATATAAATCTGAGTTGCATGTTTTTGCAATGATATATGTAGGCTATTTTGATGAATTGCAGTCTTCCACTCTTTGAGATTACTTACTTCTCAAACCATTATAGCATTTTAGTAAAAATAATCCTCCTTAAAAATGAACAGGAAAAATAGTTATCTGGATCACGATTGTGATTACAATGAGCATAGTTACTATTAAAAGAATAAGTCAAACATTTACAAATCTTTCATTCATATTTGAATGCTATTTGTAAGGTAATTAATGTCTTTTTCCCCTTGGTTCTTTTTGATTGTATATCAAAAGTATTTCATCTCCTTTCATTTTTAGATAATTGATTTTCAACTTCTTACTTCATGCCTAAAGGAATCAAATTTACTGTCTATGTGAAAATGTTTGTCCAATGTCCCAAAGTTCATATAACAAGAACACATTTTAATCCTTATTTAAATATATGGGAAAATTGTACCAGTACTTAAATTTATACCTTAAAAAGGATGCCACACCTGAGTATCCTCTCTCATAATTATCCCCCCTTCCCAGCCCCCTGTACTGCATCACTTAAGATTGTTCTCTCTTTTGCCCTCTAAATACAACTCATTAACAAGTAACAACTTATGCCTCCTAAATATCTCAACCTATTCATTTCTTCCCATATTTAGTACCTGTGACCCAGTCCCCAAATAACCAACACCCCTTTCCTGGACTATTGCAATAACCTCCTAAAGGGGTTATCAATATTCCCTCCAGCCACTTTCCTAATCTATTTTCCACAGTGAAGTCAGATTAATCATTCCAATAAATCAAATCTGATCTTGGCACACCTCCCCCAAAATGGCATTTTTTGGCTCTTTCTTATTTCTGTAACCTCATGCAGCCCCACACTTTCCTTTGCTCTCTTCCCTTTAGCCTCTCTAGTCTTCCTATAGTTTCTCATCTATCTCCCTCTCATCACAGTTCAATTTCTTATGATCCCACCTCTCTATGGAATGTTAATCCTTTCCTCATCATAAAATGAAATCTCAGGTCATTCATATTTTCTCGGAGAAGCATTTTTGGAATTCAATTAACTCTCTCTTGCCTTAATATTAGCTTCATGGAACTATGTTCTCTTTTTCAACTGAAATAATGACATTGAAAGTGAAAGTGAAAGTGAAGTCGTGTCCGACTCTTATCGACCCCATGGACTGTAGCCTATCAGGCTACTCCATCCATGGGATTTTCCAGGCAAGAATGCTGGAGTGGATTGCCATTGCCTTCCCCAGGGGATCTTCCCTATGTGCAAATATATTATTACTCTCTGTCCTAACGTTAGGGCATATAGTACACAAGAGCTGGATTTTTTGCAGGATACCCATACCCTAGAACAATCCAAGCCAAGTACAAAAAAGCTACTATGTTACCAAGTCCAAGCCCATGTGGAAGAGATTGGCCATTATATAAAATTTAAGTTTATAGGCAATATCCCTTTAGTGATTAAATTGTAATAGAACACAAAGTATTTTTTTTAATTGCAACTATGTGGCAGGCAGGTGATCTGCACTATAGAAGCATAATTTTATTTAACCCACATAGTAATTTTAAACATTAAGTATTATTATTATTATTTTTTTATGAGGAACTAGAAGCAAAAAGAAGGCAACTAAATTGTGGAGGCCACAGAGCTGGTAAATGAGACATTTGGGCTTTGAGCCAAAAATCTGTAGGACTTAGCAGATGCCTGCTAAGAATCTATATGATACACTGCCTCACAGGATAGACAGTTCCTGAACATGAGTAAAATGAATAGTTGCCACACTCAGGACAACCCTGATGACATAAATGGGTATTTCTACTCATGTATTCAAAAATTGGATTTGAATAATTTATTCAATATATAGTTTAAGTCAAGCAGTATCAAATACAGCCTCCACATTCAGTGAAATTCATTTGGTGTCTTTTCTGTTACATAGCACAGACAAACAAAGAGAATATAATTGTGTTTACATAAATTAGGTTGAAACTTATGGAGCTTCTGTATGTAGGCTAAAAACTGAAAACAAATATTTGAGTGTTTTCTTACAAAGTGAATAGTACTCATATGTGTAGTGAAGCGTTTTGATGGTATTCTCTGAACATTGTTTATTCAGACAAAAATTAACTTAATAATCTAATAATTGATTAATGAAAGGCAGATCAAGATTTATTCTGCTTAGCCTGTTATTTTAGATCATGATATCTTTCTTCAAACAGAATGCATCTACCTTCTGATAAGCACTTAGGTGCTTTACATTTAAATATAAATAAAGCAAATGCTCTACTTTCTGCATGTTTGGTCTATTGGGAGAAACAAGAGATAACAGTGCAGACTGGTAAGTGTGTACATGGAAAGGAGTAATTTACCCATGAAAAAACTTCAGGATAAATTAGAGCCAACTGGACATTGAAAAGGATTGTTTCCTTCCTTTGGAAAATCAGAGTTGTAAACTTGCATTTTGGGGCTTAAGAGTGGCTTACTATGAGCAGCATAGGATGTGATTGATTAGATTTTGCAATGGTGGGCAAGATGGTTATGGAAATAGTGAAAAATGAAGCTAAACATGTTAGCATCATCCAGATCATGAAGAGTCTTGATTTGTTAAGGAATGTCAACATTTTCCTAAATGTTAATAGACATAAAACATGTAGCAGAAGACTAACAAATTCATAATGTCAGTTAAACAAAATCATCTTTGGGAAAAGTGTAAAGATATATAGGGATGATGAGGAAGTTTTCATCCAGTGGAAATAGTAGTTAGAAGGCTATTTTGTTAAACCAAAAATTATGAGCACCATACTAAGACTGTTGCATTAGGTCTGAAAAGAAATGGAAGAATCAACCTGATTGGTGACTTATTGAAAATGGTTGAAGAAGAAGAGAAAAAGCAAAGATTAATCTTAGATTTTGAACTTTCACAATTGATGGGATGGGAATGTCTTATTTTTCTGTCTTATTGTCCCAAGGAGACCATCTTGAATATAACAGGCTCCTCATTTAAGGAATATTTAGGCATGCTCTCTAGGGTAGATGATTTCATTTAAAATTTTAAAATAAATAAAACATTAATCATGACACAAGGTACAAGCTTAATTTTCAGGTAAGAACATCAGGAATAAAGTAATTTCTGAGTATTACATGGCTAATGAATGTGTAAACTAGGAGGTAAATCTAGATCATCACTCTCCATGGAAATTAATCACTATTGATTGTCTAGTGTGTGAAAGATGAAAAGCATCAAACAATTAAGGAGATAACTATTCAGGCTATTACAATAGGAAGCACTCTTGATATTAAGTATCATTTCAAAGAAAAGGATGAAGGACTGGAGTCTATAGAGAAGCTAAAAAAGGGAGTTATCAGTGAGTCTTATGGGAGTGATAATGAATGATGAAGAGCAAAGCTTAATTGAAAGGTGAGGGCAGTTATTTTGCAGAATATGCCAGGGTAGGATGGTCCTTTTATTGGTTGTTTACAAGAACACAAAAGGGTAGGGCAATTCTTGACTATCACTGCTTTACACAAACACCAGACTCAGATGAAGTTTAACACTGCCACTTGTTTTTAAATTAAAATTCTTTGTTAAAGTAAAATAATTATGCAGTGGGGATAATTTGGCAGTTCATGTTTAATAGAAGGTAGTTTTTTTTAGTCATGACAATTATTAGAGTTACTTTATGTGACACAACAGTTATGTACATAGTAGGTCATTTATTCTAAAATCACCACCTTTTTTGAGTTTCCCCTAAAAGACGCTTACTCCTTGGAAGGAAAGTTATGACCAACCTAGATAGTATATTCAAAAGCAGAGATATTACTTTGCCAACAAAGGTCCGTCTAGTCAAGGCTATGGTTTTTCCAGTGGTCATGTACGGATGTGAAAGTTGGACTGTGAAGAAAGCTGAGCAGCAAAGAATTGATGCTTTTGAACTGTGGTGTTGAAGAAGACTCTTAAGAGTCCATTGGACTGCAAGGAGATCCAACCAGTCCATTCTAAAGGAGATCAGTCCTGGGTGTTCATTGGAAGGACTGATGCTAAAGCTGAAACTCCAGTACTTTGGCCACCTCATGCAAAGAGTTGACTCATTGGAAAAGACTGATACTGGGAGGAATTGGGGCCAGGAGGAGAAGGGGACGACAGAGGATGAGATGGCTGGATGGCATCACTGACTCAATGGACATGAGTTTGGGTGAACTCCAGGAGTTGGTGATGGACAGGGAGGCCTGGCGTGCTGCTGTTCATGGGGTCGCAAAGAGTTGGACACGACTGAGAGACTGAACTGAACTGAGGCCTCAAAACTCTTTCCCATTACTACTCGATGTTTCCATATTTATATTCTCTAGAAATTTAAGCTTCCAAAAGCTCAAAATATAACATTATTATTCCTTCTACAAATATCCATTCAAACATTTGTACTAGACAGAGGGCAAAAGAAGTAATTTGATAGGAGTCTAGGCCAGATCTACCTTCTGGTCTTGGAGACTCTCTAAAGAGGGAGCGGGAAGCAGCTATGGCTCACCCTGAAATGCAGACACATATTAGGGAGCTTCAGCGGCAGCTGACATTTTGGTTCATTAGCCCAAGACCAGGCCCCACCAAACAGCCTGCAAGTTATGGTACTGGGACACCTCAGGCCAAACAACTAACTAGGTAGGAACACAGTCTTACCCATCAGCGAACAGGCTGCCTAAAGATGGAAGAGCCCATCACTGGCTCTGGGCTCACTCCTAGACCATGGCCCAGTCTACCAGAGGGCCAAGACCCAGACCCACCCACCATAGGACAGGCATGAGCCCCTCCCACCAAGAAGAGAGACCAAACCACTAGACCAGCCTCATCCACCAAGGGGCAAGACACCAGAAAGAAAGCTATGATCATGCAACACAGGCCAGACTCCACCCTAGGACCAGTGGGGCCTGGGGCCAGCCCACTAGCAGGCCAATGCAACATTCAGAACACCCTGGATCCCACACCCAACTGTCTTGAACCTCACCTTACCACAAACTATCTGAAACAAACTCTGGGATCCCTGGCCCTGAAGCCGGACTCTAGGAACTATCTCTTCTGCCTGTGGGCCAGCTCTACAGCCAGGTTTAGCTTCATCTGTCAGTGAATGGGCAACAGCTCCAGAAGCTTCAAGACCCTGGAACTCTACCCACCAGTTAGCCAACACTAGCCCTGAGGTCCCCCAGGGATTCTTCAACCAGAATCCTTATAGCCAGACTCCAATAAAGAGCAGCAAGCAGCATCCACACAGGGCAACAGACCAGACTAGAAGCCTAACAAACCACCCACATGGATAGCCCACCACCACATCAGGACCTACACAACCCTGTGAGAGGGAACACCTAGAATCTAGAGCTTGGGTGACGACAGGGGTGTGTGCTACTAGGACACATATGATGTCTCCTAAAGAAGTCCACTTCTCCAAGCTTTAAAATCATAACAAATTTACCATGTACATAAAAATACAAATAGAAACTAAGACAAAATGAAGTAACAGAGGGATATGTTTCAGATGAAGGAACAAGATAAAACCTCAGAAGAAGAACTAAGTGAAGTGGAGACAGGCAATCTACTTGAGAAAGAGTTAAGAGTGATTATCATAAGGATTATGAAACAACTCAGGAGGACAATGGGTGCACAGACAGAGGTTAGAAGTTTTCAACAAAGAGTTAGAAAATATAAAGAGCAACCAGAGATGAAGAATAACTAAGATAAGTGAACTATCAAGTGAAGTTTCAGTTCAGTTTAATCAGTGACTCAGTCATATCCAACTCTTTGCAACTCCATGAACCAGAGCATGCCACGCCTCCCTGTCTGTCAACAACACCCAGAATTTAACCAAACTCATGTCCATTAAGTCGTTGATGCCATCCAACCATTTCATCCTCTGTCATCCCCTTCTCCTGCCCTCAATCTTTCCCAGCATCAGGGTCTTTTCAAATGAGTCAGCTCTCCTCACCAGGTGGCCAAAATATTGGAGTTTCAGCTTCAACAGCAGTCCTTCCAGTGAACACATAGGACTGATTTCCTTTACGATGGACTGGTTGGATCTCCTTACAGTCCAAGGGACTCTCAAGAGTCTTCTCCAACACCACAGTTCAAAAGCATCAATTATTCAGCACTCAGCTTTCTTCACAGTACAACTCTCACATAAATACATGACCACTGGAAAAACCATAGCCTTGACTAGACGGACATTTGTTGGCAAAGTAATGTCTGCTTTTGAATATGCTGTCTAGGTTGGTCATAACATTCCTTCCAAGGAGTAAGCGTCGTTTAATTTCATGGCTGCAGTCACCATCTGCAGTGATTTTGGAGCCCCCAAAAATAAAGTCTGACACTGTTTCCACGGTTTCCCCATCTATTTCCAATGAAGTGATGGGACCGGATGCCATGATCTTTGTTTTCTGAATGTTGAGCTTTAAGCCAACTTTTTCACTCTGCTTTTTTACTTTCATCAAGCGACTCTCTTTGGTTCCTCTTCACTTTCTGCCATAAGGGTGGTGTCATCTGCATATCTGAGGTTATTGATATTTCTCCCGGCAATCTTGATTCCAGCTTGTGCTTCTTCCAGCCCAGTGTTTCTCATGTGTACTCTGCATATAAGTTAAATAAGCAGAGTGAAAATATACAGACTTGACGTACTTCTTTTCCTATTTGCAACCATGTCCAGTTCTAACTGCTGCTTCCTGACCTGCACACAGGTTTCTCAAGAGGCAGGTCAGGTGGTCTGGTATTACCATCTCTTTCAGAATTTTCCACAATTTATTATGATCTACACAGTCAAAGGCCTTGGCATAGTCAATAAAGCAAAAGTAGTTTTTATGGAACTCTCTTGCTTTTTTGATAATCCAGTGGATATTAGCAATTTGATCTCTGGTTCCTCTGCCTTTTCTAAAAGCAGCTTGAACATCTGAAAGTTCATGGTTCACGTACTGCTGAAGCCTGGCTTGGAGAATTTTGAACATTACTTTACTAGCATGTGAGATGAGTGCAATTGTGCAGTAGTTTGAGCATTCTTTGGCATTTCCTTTCTTTGGGATTGAAATGAAAACTGACCTTTTCCAGTTCTGTGGCCACTGTTGAGTTTTCCAAATTTGCTGACATATTGAGTGCAGAACTTTCACAGCATCATCTTTTAAGATTTGAAATAGCTCAACTGGAATTCCATCACCTCCACTAGCTTTGTTCTCAGTGATGCTTCCTAAGGCCCACTTGACTTTACATTTCAGGATGTCTGGCTCTAGATGAGTGATCACACCATCGTGATTATCTGGGTCCTGAAGATCTTTTTTGCATAAATGAAGTTTAAATAACACCAAAAATTAATGTATCTAACTCATCACCTAAACTGCAATTATTAAAATTTTAGTTCACAATACAAAATTAAGATTATTGACTCTAATAGAGGCTATAATTATACATATACACTTATATGAGCCTAATTTATTAGATTAAATACATAGGTTGGATCAAACAAGAATTTAGGGTATATAGGGAATCAGATCAATTACAACCACTTAGTACATAGTAGGTCCGATAAGGTCCTTGTGATTATAGACCTAGGGTACTGGTCACTTGGTATGTGAAGCAGGTATCTTCTATGAAACACAAATCATCAAATTTGAGAAGTTACACTATTTCAGAAAATTGAATTAGGTTTTTCAAAAAGTAATTTTTTGGAAATGGTGTTTTGCCTGCTCTAAATCTGAAAATGTTTTAAATAGGATACAGTTTAATGATTTCATCTCATTATAATAACGTTTATTATCCATTATAATTAACTGAATGCAATACTTTTAGCACAAATCATCTTTACAAATCCTACTGAAGCAAAGCTTCATAAAGGTAATTTTTCATTTTATGCTGCTGCTGCTGCTGCTGCTAAGTCACTTCAGTCCTGTACGACCCTGTGTGACCCCATAAACGACAACCCACCAGGCTCCCCTGTCCCTGGGATTCTCCAGGCAAGAAATGCGTGGAGTGAAATGCGTGAAAGTGAAAAATGAAAGTGAAGTCGCTCATTTATGATGGTATTTTAAATATATTTTTCATAGAACGATTTCTAAACTATATTCTTACTTTTAAATGCTATACCAGATTCCTCAATTTAGACATTTGTTCAGTTTAGTTCAGTTGCCCAGACATGTCTGACTCTTTGTCACCCAATAGACTGCAGCATGCCAGGCTTCCCTGTCCATCACTTTCCCAGAGCTTGTTCAAATTCACGTGCATTGAGCCTGTAATGCCATTCCAAGCATCTCATCCTCTGTAATCCCATTCTCTTCCTGCCCTCAATATTTCCCAGCATGAGGGTCTTTTCCAATGAGTCAACACTTCTCATCAAGTGTTGAAAATATTGGAGCTTCAGCTTCATCATCAGTCCTTCCAATGAACATTCAGGACTAATTTCCTTTATAATTGACTGATTTGATCTCCTTTCAGTCCAAGGGACTCTCAAGAGTCTTTACCAACCTCACAGTTCAAAAGCATGAATTTTTCAGTGCTCAGCTTTCTTTATGGTCCAATTTTCACATTCATACATGACTACTGGAAAAACCACAGCTTTGACTACACAAACCCTTGTTAGAAAAGTAATGTCTCTGCTTTTCAACATGCTGTCTAATTTGTCATAGCTTTTCTTCCAAGAAGCAAGGGACTTTTAATTTCATGGCTTCAGTCATCATCTTCAGTGACTTTGGGTCCCAGAAAAAAAGCTTTGTCACTGTTTCCATTGTTTTCCATCTATTTGCCACGAAGCAATGGGACTAGATGCCATTATCTTTGTTTTTTGAATATTGAGTTTTAAGCCAGCTTTCTCGCTCTCCTCTTTCACTTTCAGCAAGAGACTCTTTAGTTCCTCTTCACTTTCTGCCATAAGTGTCATCTACATATCTGAAATTATTGATATTTCTCCTAGCAATCTTGATTCCAGCTTGTGCTTCATCCTGCCCAGCATTTCACATGATGTAGTCTGCATATAAGTTAAATAAGCAGAGTGACAATAGAAAGCCTTGACGTACTCCTTTTCCAATTTGGAACCAGTCCATGTCCTGTTTGGATTGTTGCACCTGCATACATGTTCTTTGGAAGCAGGTAAGGTGGTCTGTATTCCCAACTTTTTAAGAATATTCCACAGTTTGTTTGTTGTGATGCACACAGTCAAAGGCCTTGGGATAGTCAGTTAAGCAGAAGTAGATGATTTTCTGGAACTCTCTTGGTTTTTCTATGATCCAACAGAGGTTGGCAATTTGATCTCTGGATCAAAGATTATATCTCTGCCTTTTCTAAATCCAGCTTGAACATCTGGAAGCTCTAGGTTCATATATTGTTTAAGCCTAGTTGGAGAATTTTCAGCATTACTTTACTTGCGTGTGAGATGAGTGCAATTGTGTGGTAGTTTGAGCATTCTTTAGCATTGCCTTTTTTAGGGATTGGAATTAAAACTGACATTTTCCAGTCTTGTGGCCACTGCTGAGTTTCCCACATTTGCTGGCATATTGAGTGCAGCACTTTCAAAGCATCATCTTTTAGGATTTGAAATAGCTCGGCTGGAATTCCACCTTTGTTGGTTGTGATGCTTCCTAAGGCCCACTTGACTTCATATTCCAGGATATCTGGCTCTAGGTTAGTGATCACACCATCGTGGTTATCTGGGTCTTTTTTTTTTTTTTTTTTTTTTTGGTATAGTTCTGTGTTTTTTGCCACCTCTTCTTAATATCTTCTGCTTCTGTTAGGTCCATATCATTTCTGTCCTAACTGTGCCCATCTTTGTATGAAACATTCCCTTGGTGCCTCTAATTTTCTTGAAGAGATCTTTAGTCTTCCCCTTTATATTGTTTTTCTTTATTTCTTTGCATTGTTCACTTAGCCAACTCATTGAAAGAGACCCCAATGCTTGGAAAGATTGAAGGCAGGAGAAGGGGATGACAGAGCATGAGACTGTTGGATGGCATCTCTGACTCAATGGATATGAGTTTGAGCAAGTTCCAGGAGATGGTGAAGGACAAGAAGCCTGGCATGCTGCAGTCCAGAGCGTCACAGAGAGTTGGACCTCTGTTGTCCCCTTCTCCTGCCTTCAATCTTTCCAAGCATTGGAGTCTCTTTCAATGAGTTGGCTAAGTGAACAATGCAAAGAAATAAAGAAAAACAATATAAAGGGAAAGACTAGAGATCTCCTCAAGAAAATTAGAGGCACCAAGGGAATGTTTCAAAGATGGGCACAGTTAGGACAGAAATGGTATGGACCTAACAGAAGCAGAAGATATTAAGAAGAGGTGGCATCTTACTTATTGTTAAAATAAAGATAACTAGTTTGTATCTTTTCTGACAGAATGGATAGAAATTCTGGGCCATGAAATCTTAAATAATAAAATGATCATTTCACAGGACATCCATAAAGGTCTCCTATTATCTATACTGGCCAATTTGTGGCACTGGAATTCTTGACTAGTTGAGATGAAGAAAAATATTGGTCTGCCGAGATGAAGAAAAATATTGGTCTTTCCAGTACTTGGATTTCTTTTTCTTTAATTCATCCCTTCATTCAAGTGTTTTTTTTTTTTTTCATTTATTCCATATATATTTTTGAATACATGTTATAGGTTAGGTAGTCTGTTTGAGGTACTCAGTGCTGAAAAGACTAACATGGCTTTTTGGCTCTAGGTGATCTTTATTTCATATCTTCATAGAAAGGAAACAGGTTATTTAAAATTGACAGGAATGGCATTTTTGAAATATGCAACTACTGTTGAATTGTTGCTGTGAGGAATAGTAATATTCAGCTTCTGTCCAAGTTTCTTTTCCTTCATGACCTCAGCTCTTGGTCTTTTCCTGCTGTTCTGTTGCATTTCCCACAATTTTAATGACTTCAGTGTTACTGAGCTACTATGCAAAATGAAAGAAGTGCCATTCCCTATATGAAGTGCTCAAAGTTTATATTTTAAGCTCAAGAATATATTTAAAAGATATATTCTTTAAATACATATCTACCTCTCTGCTCAATTTCAATTTTACCTGTTTTCAGGGATGGTTTCTCTCGAATCTGCATACTGTCTGCCCAGGATTTTGCTGTTTTAAGAACTTTCTGATACTTCGCCAAAAGAGAAGAGCTTCTCAATCATGAATTACAAGGAAAGTTTCTCATCCTAAAGGCTCTGTACAAATTCCTATACCTACTCTTACAGGAGTTAGGAATTTGTTATTGTTCAACTATCTTATTCCCATTGCATTTAGGTTATAACAGAACACAAATTTATGAAAAAGAAATACAAATATGTATTTATAGATGAAAATTATGTTGTTATTAAACCACAGGGGTCAAAATTTTCAGTGATTATTTTAGTGTCAGAAAATATTAATATTTTAAATATAAGAAGGAAATTTATAATCAGACATGGAAATGCTTTTTTTTAACCAACTTATAATTAAATGTTGTAAATTACCCTTGAAATTACAAAACACACACACACACAGAAAAGAGCCCCACTATGCATGTTTAGGTGAGGTCACCTATCCCCATTTGAGGCCGCAGTCCCTCACTCTCCTCTAGAACACTTTCTTATGTGTTTAGACAATAAACCATATCCTGAACTACTGAGGCTCAAGCACTTCCAAATGATAGGGATACAATAGTGTATATAGCCCCTTTCCTCATGAAATTACTATTTTGGGAGGTCAGAACAGAAAGTGTATAAATATTAAAGATCATTTCAGACAGCAAAAAAGCATAATAAAGAAAATTAGAGGTGACAGAAATAAAATAAATAATAAATAAATAAATAAATAATTTAAAAAATAAAAATAAAAAGAATGTATATATATGTGTGTAACTGAATTACTTTTCTGTACATTAGTAATTCACTCAACATTGTAAATCAATTATAACTCAATAAAACACTGAAAAAGAATCTCAAAAGAACTTAAGTTCTTAAAGACTATCTTTTCTCCAGTATATTTCAGGATGAAGGGAACTGTTCATTTTCCCAGTTACCCATCCCCACACCAACATACCCCTCTGCTAGTATACATAATGTAGCTATATGTGTACACATAATATGCATGTTGAAATTCCAGTGTGCATCTGGGATTACCCACAAAGGAGTTGTTCTTCTGAAAACTCCATGCAAACAAGCTGTGGTTAAAGAGCTAATGCCACTTACAATCACAGTCACTGAGCTATGTGATAGAGTGCCAGCCAAGTTTTTTCCACGAAGTTCTGCCAGTTCCCAGGTTCTAGACCAAAATAGGAGAGGAGCTGGGTCACTGCTCCACTGTTCATGTTGCTTAAGTACTCACCCAACTCCTAAGCGTCCCTCTTCCAAAGTCTTAGTAGCCAGGCTCAACTAGACTTCTGTGTTCCCCCCTTTAGAATGCAGTGGGCAGAGAGAGAGCCTCATACCTGGGACCATTTATACCTCCCAGTGTTTCTTTCAAGGACCACAGTAGGCCTGGTGTGAGTCCTACTTAGCCATTATCCTTGCTTTCCCCGTATGGATGCATTTACGAAATGGCTATCAAAACAGAATCATGGTGAGACACTGATGGAATTTTAACCTTCATAAACATGATTTACCTGTAGACTATTATTGATTTAGCAATCACTTTGACTATCACAGGCTAAATATACACTAAAGAATTTTTTTTTTAATCAAAGAATTTTTTTACCCCTCCAAAGGGAAAGTCTGTTAACTTCTAATAGTTGGAAGAATTAGAAAGAACCTCAAATTGCAGGCTATAAACAGGTGTTTTGGTCACTCAGGCCCTGAGCAACTTCAGAAAAGTGTTGAATTTTGCAACAGCTGGTAACTTTACAAAAAATGTATTTTGATCCTTCAGCTTGCCTGATTATGGTTGGAACTGAAGACAGTAAGTGCTTTGCTAAGCTTACAAAAAGATGCATTGAGGAAAGAAGTCAGATTTCCTAATACCCAGGGTTTCTTTTTTTTTTTTTTTTCCCTTCCAATCTTCAATAATCTTTCACAAAGTTCTTTCCTGTATCACACCCTTACAGCTAAAGTTAGATGTGTGAAATGCTTATGGTATTTTCAGCTATATAAACACTGAATTAACTTTTTAAGCAAATGAAATGTTTAGTTACAAAACTCTTTACATATTCTGCTACATAGATGAGTGTCAAATAAGTTACATAGACACAAATGTTTATTAATCTCATTTAAATTATAATCAAACTGCTTGCAAATGTGTCTATCTGGCTGGAAAACTCATGAAATTTCCTTGAAAATATTCATGCTGCCCTAAGTATTTGCCACCTTTCACTGTAATGTACAATCTGCATTGCTAATTTGTTCACATAATTTTCAGAAGATAATTATCCAAATCGCTATCTCTTTTCAAGTAAATTTTTGTGTGTATATATATATAGTTTTATTTTTAATTATAATTTCTTTGTAATTATTCTTGAAAATAAATGACATCATTAACAGATTAATTGGATATTTCCATTAGATCTCTAAATTTGTGATTGGTTTATAACATCTCTGTATTTATTTAAAAATATTTCTTATGTATTAATCTTTCTCCTAATTCTCTTCTCAGTGCCTTGCGCACAAAACTTTTCCCGTGTTAAAAGAACATGGGGACATTTTTTTCCCCCAACAATTTCTGGGAGGTTTTAAAATTTTTTTCCTTGTATTTAAAAGTGTAATGAAGTGATGTTAATATAAGTATTCCAATGCTTCTTCCCTCAACAAATGAAATTATTAATTATTGGAGTTTTGCTATTTAAATATGCCATCCTCACTTAAGGACTTCCCTGATAGCTCAGTTGGTAAAGAATCCACCTGCAGTAAAGGAGACCCCATTCAGTTTCTGGGTTGGGAGGATCCACTGGAGAAGGGATAGGCTACCCACTCCAGTATTCTGGCTGGAGAATTCCATGCACTGTATAGTCCATGGGGTTGCAAAGAGTCGGACATGACTGAGCGACTTTCACTTCACTTCACTTCATCCTCACTTAATGTTTTTAAAAAGATATATTTACGATAAACTGAATTCTTACATATAATTAATTCCATTTCTTTTTTCTTTCTTTCTTTCTTTATTTTTATTTTTTTACTTTACAATATTGTATTGGTTTGCCATACATCATCATGAATCCGCCACAGGTGTACACGTGTTCCCATCCTGAACCTCCCTCCCACCTCCCTCCCCATACCATCCCTCTGGGTCATCCCAGTGCACCAGCCCCAAGTTTCCTGTATCCTGCATCGAACCTGGACTGGCGATTCATGTCTTATATGATATTATACATGTTTTAATGCCATTCTCCCAAATCATTCCCCCCCCAACAGAGTCCAAAAGGCTGTTCTATACATCTGTGTCTCTTTTGCTGTCTCGCATACAGACGAATTAATTCCATTTCTTGATTTCTTTTTCTATTACACTTAGTTGTTATTTTACTTACCACATTACTTTAGCTATTTACTTCCCCTGTTTCACTTTCTAAGCTTCTCAAGCTGAACCAAAGCAAACTCAGCACACTTCCTGCAAATTCCCAGCCCTCAGCAGAGCCTTCCACTCTGCTAGGTAGATGGTGTCTTCTAGAACAGATCACAGTATTTGATGCAAGAACAGGTTTTTTGTATGCTGCATTCTTCAAACACACATCTCTTGTTCACCTCCAAAATCCAGTGCACTGCCAAGTCAACTAAAAGTAGCTCTAACTTGTCTCCCTATCTCTTCATCTCCATTATGAAGTTAAACTTCATCATCAGTGATCTGCTACAATGGCCTTCTACCTGAGTCTCTGCACATATTGTGAACTTCTCCAAACTAGATCTCATTCAGTGATTCAGTAATCCCGTCAAGATGCAGATTTGAGCATCATTCATCCTTCTTCAAGTTCTTCATGGCCCTGAGGATAAAGGCAAAACTAATTTAATAAGAACTATGAGGCCTCACATGCTCTGTTTCTTGCTCACTTTGCTGCTTTATCTGATAACTGACTTTACTCCAGTCTTCCATCAGCTCCTCAGATTTGTTTGCTGGTCCTCAGATATATTTGTATGTTTGCTCCAGCCTGGGAGCTTATACCTGCGCTTCTTTCTTTCTGACTATAAAGAGTCTTCATCTTTTCCCTTCAGTTACTATTCCTCTTTCAGATATAAATGAAAGCACTTCTGAGACTCTGTATTCTGAGTCAGGTGCTTTTGTTATCTGTTCTCGTTTAACTAGGTTCCATTCTTCTATGGCTCTTGTATCATTTTGAAAGTATACACTGTGATTTGTCACTTATTAATGATCATCGCCCCAGTTCAACAATGTGGTCCATGAAATACAATATTCACTGCATCATCCTGACATAGCACAGTACTGAACACACTGTAAAAGCTAAAAAGAAAAAAAAATACAAAGTAAACAAATATGCACTTTATAGTGATACTATTTTTTATTTCTGAATCCATTAAACATTGAAGGAGGCAAATTAGAATCAAGTTTTATTTTAACTTGTTATTTCATTTAGTTTTTCTTTCATTTACACTTGAAAACTATTTATATAAATATTTGGTATGTAGCATATATTTGGGGCTCCCCAGGTGGTGCCGTGGTAAAGAATCTGCCTGTCAATGCAGGAGTTGCAAGCATGATGCCTGGTCAGGAAGATCCCCTGGAGGAGGAAATGGCACCCCATTCCAGTATTCTTGACTGGGAATTCATGGACAGTAGAGCCCAGTGGGCTACTGTCAATGGGGTTGCAAAGAATTGGACACAACTGAGAATGCATGCATAGAGAATGTATTTGCCATATAATCAGAAAAACTTACATTCATGGTCTATCATATTTTCTATCTTTATATAGTAACTCTCTTTGTCCTCATAAACTTTCCCTTCTCTTTGAATTCAAATATTTCTTATTTTAAAGCTTGATTTGTTTTTCTTGATTTTGCATTTCAATGTTGAACATTGTCCATTGTACAACTTCAACATTTTAAGGCACTTTGTTCCAAGCAGGGCTCTGAGTTAAATTTCTGTTTATCTTTCATCATATGAGTTTATTTTTTCTGTTAAAAGCAAACATGTTTAATTGGTTTAATTCACTTTGAGATATATTATCTGCATTATATTATTAAGATGGTAATGATAACCCTGTATTCGAGACAGCAAAAGAGACACAGATGTATAGAACAGTCATTTGCACTCTGTGGGAGAGGGCGAGGGTGGGATGAATTGGGAGAATAGCATTGAAACATGTATAATATCATATGTGAAACGAATCACCGGTCCAGGTTCAATGCATGATAGGATGCTCGGGGCTGGTGCACTGGGATGATCCAGAGGGATGGTACTGGGAGGGAGGTGGGAGGGGGGTTCAGGATGGGGAACACGTGTACACCCGTTGCAGATTCATGTTGATGTATGGCAAAACCAATACAATATTGTAAAATAATTAGCCTCAAAATAAAATAAATAAATTCATATTAAAAAATAAATATTGACAACAGATTTCTATTTTCTTTTGGTAAAAATATATTTTACTTCAATCGATTCCTATATTCTATATTAAACATAAGTTGGGGGTTTTTGTTTGTTTGTTTTTTACAACGCTGCCTGATTTACTGAAAACACTGTTTTCGTCAGTTCTAGAAATGCTAACACATTTAACATTATATAGTATGCTTAGACCTGTTTTCCACATGCCAGTGTCTAAATCCCATCTGTTGATCCCATGTGAATCAGAAAAATAGTACACCATCACTACATGTTTTCTTCCTTTCAAAACCCCTAAAATCTTTTTTCATTTTTTTTTAATGATTTTTTTTAATCTGGGTTTACTATTTAACAAGTGATATTATTACATAATATCATTATATTTAATTAGCAAGAGCAAATTTGTTAGTTAATAACTATATTAATTTCAATAATTTAGTTACACATTTAACTGGTGCCCCACCCATTGTTGGTATTTTATTTATTTCTAGTCTATTTTGTGAATTCCTTATTTTAATTCATCTTTAATTAGTTAGTAGGCATCTTCAAATGGATTTTTGCCAAAAGAGTAAATCAGAGAATTTGGAGTCTGTGTACTTGAAAATGTGTCTTGGTTTCCAATTTAGTTTCAGTTTATTATGAAATTCTTGTGTCATACTCTCTCTTTTACATGTGAAACTACAGATGTTGCTTCACTGTTTTCTGGTTTAAATTACAGCACTGAAGAAGATCAAGGCTTCCTCACAACCACCTTCTAAATTAATTGCTTAGTCTTCTGGAATGCTTGCATTATTCTCTTTAATCATTGAAATCCAGGGTGGCTAAGAAGGCTAGGCTTTGCTCACATCTGTTTTCCTACCTCTTAGAAGCCCATCTAATGTATTTTTCTACTCACTTATAGTTTGGCTAAACCAGAAGACTGGGCTGTATCAAACAGAATGGACATGTAAATGATGCATACACTTTTTGGCTTAGAGAACATTTCCTTTCAGGGTTCTGCATTCCCTGATTTCATTTAGGAATGATTTTGCAGGTCTTGTAATTAAAGATGAGAGCAAAAAGATGGAAGGACCCTGGGCCCATGAATCCCTATGTGGAAATTGCCTGATGCATATTGGGCAAATTATTTTGTGTAACTATTACCTGCAATATTTGGAAAAACAGATCAAATGCTTATCAACCTGGTGTTCTATACCAAATGATAAGGACTAACAGAAGGCTAAGAAAGATTTATGGAATAAAGGATATTCAAATACATTTAAAGAAATTTTCCAACTCAGCTTGAAAGTTTTTAATAAATAGGAAAAGAGTACATATAAAACTATGCAAGACACACACACACACCAATACACACACTTAATTGTAATATAAGCAAAAAGATTCACAAGAGAGAAAATGAAATCTTATAGCTCAGTTGGTAAAGAATCCGCTTGCAATGCAGGAGACCCAGGTTTGATTCCTGGGTTGGGAAGATCCCCTGGAGAAGGGAAAGGCTACCCACTCCAGTATTCTGACCTGGAGAATTCCATGGACTGGATTCACAAGGAGTCAGACACAACTGAACAACTTTCACTTTCACTCAGCAATAAGTAGAATTTGCATAATCATAATAATATAAGTATATTTGACAACACATTGAAATGTAACAATAATCATAATATGTGAGAGAAGTGCTAGGTAGGTAGAATAGGATAAAGGAGCCCAGAGTGGTGGTGGTTAAAAGACAAAGAAGGGAAAAGCCCATGAAAATAGAACAAAGGAAGGTCCAAAGATGAAGTGAGGACCTCAGGTAAAACAAACAGCACTCCTAGCTAGCCCAATTTACACAGGGCAGGCCCAGGGAGGAGAAAAAACATATAAAAAAAAGGAGCCAAAATTGGGCTGGGGGCCTCTCTTCTCTGCATCTCTTGGGTCAGCATGCCCTCACATCTCGAGGGTGTATTTTCCTTTACTTTCTAAATAAAACTTAGCTGTAACATGGAGCTGTAACACTGGTCCATCTGAGGGCTGTAACGCTGGTTGATCCATTGCTTCAAATTTTTGTTGCAACAAGACAGAACCGAGGAAATTACAAACTCCCCAACAGAAGAACAGGATGTCTGAGAGTGAAAGTGAGAAAGAGAGAAGTCAACATAAAAAACCAAATTTTAGAAAAAGGTAAGAGCAAGATAGGAATATAGCATGCATTTTAGAAATATTAAAGTAGAATAAAGAAGTAACATAACTGCTAGTAGTTGCTATTAAGTAGTAGAGATAACCTGGTAAAGAGAATGAGAAAGTAGCTGTTGGTATGCCTATTTTTATCATTTTACTTTTTATAAATGAATAATGCATATGCATTGTTGTTGTTTTTTAGGCACTAAATCATGTTCCACTCTGATCCCACATGGATTGTAGCTCACCAGGTTCCTCTATCCATAGGGATTTCCCAAGCAAGAATAAGGATTGGGTTGTCATTTCCTTCTTCGGGGGATCTTCCCAATCCAGGGACCAAACCCATGACTTCTGCACTGGCAGGTGGATTCTTTACCACTGAGTCACTTGGGAAGCCCACATATGTATTATTGTTACAAAAATAAAATTAAATAAATCAATATTGAACATAGTAGTAAATTGAAGTCATGAATGCATAAATACCCTCTTAGATATTATGGAATTTGTGGCTCTTGAATTGATTATGTACACAACTTACTAAAAAAAAAAAAAAAGAAAGAAACACTTCAGTTTGCAAAAGTGCTTTATAATGTCTGAGAATGTTGATATGCATGTTGATATTAATTAGGGGTTTACTGTGTTCACACATATTTAGGAAGCTACTGTATTTTCCTTTTTAAGAATCACAACTCACTTCAATACATTTTAAATGACTATTGAGTCCACAGGAAAAAACCATTTCAATTTTGTGTGATCCATTTTTTTTTTCACAAACACATACTGACTTTTTATACAATATTTTATGTAAAATCATTGTATCTGGAATGTAAAATATCAATCCTTAATATTCTATAAATCCATAACTTTATTTTATTCCTACATTGCCTAGGGATAGACACAAGGACTTCTGGAAATACTACTTTCAAGCATTATTAATAAAGCAATAAGCATTATAAATAAAGCAATAACCATTATTTCAAAAGAATCTCAGTGGAGAACAGATTTGGGCTAACTAAGTACACAAATAAGAGCACTACAACACTTTATGGATAAGGACTCAAAGGTTCAGATCCAAACTGAAACAACCACAAAAAAAAATCAGTGCCTTGGCATCAGGGCTACTGAAGAAAGAAGAGTCAATGTAGTCAAAGGATTAATATCCAATGAATACAAAATGGCTACTATGGAAATCAGATCTGCATTCCAATAGATAATCCATTCTACATCTTGAAGTTGGAATATGCATATTCATACCCATATAAATATTCATATATTTTTGTGATATGTGATAAAGTTCTTGAGGTCCTATTTAGGGATATTATCTTGCCTTTCTCTTTTTTAACAGTTTTATTGACATACATTTTTCATATGATATAGCACATTTATTCAAACTATGCAATACAATTTAAAAACATCCTATTCACAGAGATGTGCAACTACCACCCAGGTCTAATTTTAGAACACTGCCTCATTCCAAAATGAAACTCTATACACATTAATTTGAGAAGACACTTGAGAGTCCCTTGGCATCAAGGAGATCAAACCAGTCAATCCTAAAGTAAATCAGTCCTGAATATTCGTTGGAAGGACTTATGCTGTAGTTGAAACTCCAATATTTTGGCCACCTGATGTGTTGAAGAACTGACTCATTAGAAAAGACCCTAATGCTAGAAAAGATTGAAGGCAGAAAGAGAATGGGCCAACAGAGGATTAAATGGTTGGATGGCATCACCGACTTAATGGACATGAGCTTGAGCAAGCTCCAGGAGCTGGTGATAGACAGAGAAGCCCAGTGTGTTGCAGTCCATGGGGTCACAAAGAGCCAGACACAACTGAGTGACTGAACTGAACTGATACACATTAGCAGACACCACACATTCTTATACCCACTACCAACCTGATTCCAGGAAACCAATAATATATTTTCTGTCTCAACATAGTTGCCTATTCTGAACATCTTATATAAATGGAAAGTGGTGTTATGAGGGGCTTTCTATCACTTTGCATAATACTTTCAAGGTTCACCTATGTTGCAGTATGTACTGGTGATTTATTATTTTCTTTATATTGTTCTGTCAATTCACAACTATCTGAAATGTTTAATTTTAATTGTTTTGCCAGTATTTCCTTTATTTTGTGAGAGAATGGATCACATCTCTAAAAAAGATCCTAACTTCATCATTCTGGAAGTCAATTTCTTCATTTTGTTTTCTAAAAAAATACTTTTACAAGTTTAAGATGTCATCAATTTTTGGTATTATTTTAATATATTTTATCAATGCATAATGCTGCTTTTTTAATCTTTTTAATTATATAGAGGTACATATACAAAGTAGTCACAGAAAAGGAAACACAGAGTATGCAGCATATAAAACAGTATATATCCTAACAAAACAGTATGAATTCCAGGTACATAATGTTTTTGAAAATGCTTGTAGTCTTACAAATTGTTTGCAAAAGAAAACTGCTGCAGGTTTATAATAAAATGAGCAGTATTTTAGACAGGTTCCCTATGGTTTTCTCTCAAACTCAGGGAAGTTTTAAAGGTCAGCAACCAACTGGTTTGTCATTTGATACATAGGTGACTTGAAATAAATCAAAACAAGGACTGGAAAATATTTTTAAATGAAAATTGCATAGTGGACATCCAACAGAGAAGCCTTTATATACTTTAGATCCCTGAAAATATAGGGGAGGTTAAGTGTTTTGAAAAATATCCATAGGGTGCTCAAAGATAATAAAGTACAGAAATATAATTTGTAAAATATTACACAAAAGATTTATGTAGTGTTCATAATGTAGATCTTTATCTTACGATCAATTAGCCAATGCCTAGGGCACTGCTCAAAAAGGAATTTGTCCACATAATGGGACCTCTTACTGTGTTATTTGAGAGGGGAACTCTGCAAGGATCGTGTAATGAAAGAACAAAGCTACTTTAACTTGAAACCTTGAAACAACTAATTTACCTCCTGGATTAGATTTCACTCTTTTTCCTGGACATGTAGCCATGGGCATGAAGATTTGAAGAGACTTTAGTTCACTGCTTGAATAATAAATAACTTTACCAATGTTAAAAGTCAAAGGTATACCTCGAATGCAAGTCATTCATTTCTTCAATTAAAACAAAATAAAGGAAAAACATAATGATGTCATAATATTATTTTAAATGTTTGATTGACAAAGTTGAAATAATCAACTAATGTCACATTAGGTACTGTACTCAGAGAATACTCAATACATGTTTTCCAAATGATATTACTAAAAAGTATTGCAAATATAAAATTCTAGTACAATTTAAAATCAGAATCTAACTGTGATTCTAATTTGAAATCTAATTTGGAATTTATTCTGATTCTAAAATATAAAACCCAATCCAAGTCCAGAAAGAGATAGGACTTTAAGGTTAAACTTATTTGATTGGATATTGTGATATGAAATATCTCTTGCCATATTAGTTAGCAAGAAATGTCACAGCTATCTGAGATTCTGGCCCACCAAATGTGAATGAAGCCTCCCAAAAGGGAACACAATGCCTGCAATCCAGCAGACTCTGCCATCCACCATGGTGATTGCTGAGGAGCAGGGGGAGGGAGATGCAAGAAACAGCCATCCACCCCATCTGCCACCCCTTATGCTGAACATGGAATTAAGGACATAAACAATCAAGAAACAGGATTTGCACCCCTCCTCCCCTGGATAGCTGAGGTGTATATGAAAGCAGTGAATCAGTGAGCCCAGAAGCTTGCATCTTCCCTTACACAAAAGAACACTAAAATTCCTTAACCTGGTACCTGGTTTTCCTTACTTAACAATAATCTCTGATGTTCAGACTGCCCCATTTGTTGCAAACTTGTATTTAGCCTGACTCCCCTCTCCTGCCTCCTCAGAGCAGTCTCTCAGGGCTACTGAGATGGTCTCTCCTGGGTTCAGAGAGCTTAACATTCTCACCAAATAAAATATGCTACTTTCAGGTTGAGACTAATTTTTTAGTCGGCAATATATATATATATATATATATATATATATATAAATAAATTTATAAATATATATTATTACTTTGAATACAGGTTATTATTAAAGGCTTAATATAATTACATGAACAAAGATGTATAATTATTATTACCTTTACTATATGTAGTAATGGGCTCCTTGAGATAATATGTAACAAAATTCCTTCCTTGAAAGTCAAGTCTCAGGAGAGGTGGTACTAAGTTGGCAGAGGAATAGGATGGGGAGACCACTTTCTCCCCCACAAATTCATTGAAAGATCATTTGAACGTTGAGCAAATTCCACAAAACAACTTCTGAACATTGTCAGAGGACACCAGGCATCTAGAAAGGCAGCCCATTGTCTTTGAAAGGAGATTTTTATCATGGGTGCTGTATGGATAGAGAAGTCTTGAGGCTACTGTAAGAATAAGACTGAAAACCAGAGGCAGGAGGCTTAAATCCAAAACCTGAGAACACCAGAAAACTCCTGACTCCAGGGAATATTAATCAATAAGAGCTCATCCAAAAGCCTCTATACCTACATTGAAACCAAGCTCCACCCAAGAGCCAAAAGTTCCAGAGCAAGACATACACAGAAATTCTCCAGAAACACAGGAACATAGCCCTGAGCTTTAATATACAGGCTTCCCAAAGTCATACCAAACCCATAGACACCTCAGAACTCACTACTGGAGACTTCATCACACTCCAGGGATAAGAAATCCAGCTTCACCCACCAGAACACCAGTGTAAGCTTCCCTAACCAGGACACCTTGACAAGCCACTCATCCAACCCCACCCACAGGGAGGAACCTCCACAATATAGAGGAACCACAAACTTTCAGAATACAGAATGGCCACCCCAAACACAGCAATCTAAACAAGATGAAAAGGCAGAGAATTACTCAGAAGGCAAAGGAACATGATAAATGCCCACCAAACCAAACAAAAGAGGAGGAGATAGGGATGAATAATGCAATAACTGAGATCAAAAGCACTCTGGAGGGAACCAACAGTAGAATAACTGAGGCAGAAGATAGGATAAGTGAGGTAGAAGATAGAATGGTGGAAATAAATGAAGTAGAGGAAAAAAGAAAAAAAGAATTAAAAGAAGAGAATGACCTCAGAGATCTCTGGGACAATGTCAAATGCCCCAACATTCGAATCATAGGAGTCCCAGAAGAAGAAGACAAAAAGAAAGGCCACGAGAAAATACTTGAGGAGATAATAGTTGAAAACCTCCCTAAAATGGGGAAGGAAATATCCACCCAAATCCAAGAAACCCAGAGAGTCCCAAACAGGATAAATCCAAGGCAAAACACCCCAAGACACATATTAATCAAATTAACAAACACCAAACACAAAGAACAAATATTAAAAGCAGCAAGGGAAAAATAACAAATAACACACAAGGGGATTCCCATAAGGATAACAGCTAATCTTTCAATAGAAACACTTCAGGCCAGAAGGGAATGGCAGGACATACTTAAAGTGATGAAAGAGAAAAACCTACAACCCAGATTACTGTACCCAGCAAGGATCTCATTCAAATATGAAGGAGAAATCAAAAGCATTACAGATAAGCAAAAGCTGACAGAATTCAGTACCACTAAACCAGCTCTTCAACAAATGCTAAAGGCTCTTCTCTAGACAGGAGACACAGAAAGGGTGTATAAACTCGAAACCAAAACAACAAAGTAAATGGCAATGGGTTCATACTTATCAGTAATTACATTATATGTAAATGGGTTGAATGCCCCAACCAAAAGACAAAGACTGGCTGAATGGATACAAAAACAAGACCCCTATATATGCTGTCTACAAGAGACTCACCTGGAAAAAAGGGACACATGCAGACTGAAACTGAAGGGCTGGCATGAGATATTTCATGCAAATGGAGACCAAAAGAAAGCAGGAGTAGCAATACTCATATCAGATAAAATAGACTTTGAAATAAAGGCCATGAAAAGAGACAAAGTATGACACTACATAATGACCAAAGGATCAATCCAAGAAGAAGTTATAACAATTATAAATATATATGCACCCAACAAAGGAGCACCACAATATGTAAGGCAAATGTTAACAAGTATGAAAGGGGAAATTAACACTAACATAATAATAGTGGGAGACTTTAATACCCCACTCACACCTATGGATAGATCAACTAAACAGAAAATTAGCAAGGAAACAAAAACTTTAAATGATACAATGTACCAGTTAGACCTAATTGATATCTATAGGACATTTCACCCCAAAACAATGAATATCACCTTTTTCTCAAGTACATGCGGAACCTTCTCCAAGATAGATCACATCCTGGGCCATAAATCTAGTCTTGGTAAATTCAAAAAAATTGAAATCATTCCAAGCATCTTTTCTTATCACAATGAAGTAAGATTAGATGTCAACTACAGCAAAAAAACTATTAAAAATACCAACATATGGAGGCTACACAACATGCTTCTAAATAATGAACAAATCACAGAAGATATCAAAATATGCATAGAAATGAATTAAAATGAAAACACAACAACCCAAAACCTATGGGACTCAGTAAAAGCAGTGCTAAGGGGAAGGTTTATAGCAATACAAGCTTACCTCAAGAAACAAGAGAAAAGTCAAATAAATAACCTAACTCTACACCTAAAGCAACTAGAAAAGGAAGAAATGAAGAACCCTAAGTTTAGTAGAAGGAAAGAAATCATAAAAAATTAGGGCAGAAATAAATGCAAAAGAAACAAAAGAGACCATAGCAAAAATCAACAAAGCTAAAACCTGGTTCTTTGAGAAGATAAATAAAATAGACAAGCTATTAGCCAAACTCATCAAGAAACAAAGGGAGAAGAATCAAATCAACAAAATTAGAAATGAAAATAGAGAAATCACAACAGACAACCCAGAAATACAAAGTATCATAAGAGACTACTATCTTCAACTATATTTCAATAAAATGCACAAGTTGGAAAAAATGGACAAATTCTTAGATAAGTATAACCTTCCAAAACTGAATCAGGAAGAAATAGAAAAATCATACAGACCCATCACAAGCATGGAAATAGAAACCATAATCAGAAATCTTCCAGCAAACAAAAGCCCAGGTCCAGATGGCTTCACGGCTGAATTCTACCAAAAATTTAGAGAAGAGTTAACACCTATCCTGCTCAAAGTCTTCCAGAAAATTGCAGAGGAAGGTAAACTTCCAAACTCATTCTATGAGGCCACCATCACCCTAATACCAAAACCAGACAAAGATGCCACTAAAAGAGAAAACTACAGGCCAATATCACTGATGAACATAGATGCAAAAATCCTTAACAGAATTCTAGCAATCAGAATCCAACAATATATTAAAAAGATCATACATCATGACCAAGTGGGCTTTATCCCACGGATGCAAGGATTCTTTAATATCCACAAATCAATCAATATGATATACCATGTTAACAAATTAAAAAATAAAAAACATATGATTATCTCAATTGATGCAGAGAAAGCCTTTGACAAAACTCAACATCCATTTATGATTTAAAAAAAAAAAAAAAACCCTCCAGGAAGCAGGAATAGAAGGAACCTACCTCAACATAATAAAAGCCACATATGACAAACCCACAGCAAACACTGAAAACTGAAAGAATTTCCCTTAAAGTCAGGAACAAGACAAGGGTGCCTACTCTCACCACTACTATTCAACATAGTTTTGGAAGTTTTAGCCACAGCAATCAGAGAAGAAAAAGAAATAAAAGGAATCCAGACTGGAAAAGAAGAAGTAAAACTTTCACTGTTTGCAGATGACATGAGCCTCTACATAGAAAACTCTAAAGACTCCACCAGAAAATTACTAGAGTTAATCAATGAATATAGTAAAGTTGCAGGATATAAAATTAACACACAGAAATTCCTTGAATTCCTATACACTAACAATGAGAAAACAGAAAGAGAAATTAAGGAAACAATTCCATTCACTATTGCAACGAAAAGAATAAAATAGTTAGGAATAAGTCTACCTAAAGAAACAAAAGATCTAAATATAGAAAACTATAAGACACTGATGAAAAAAATCAAAGAGGACACAAGTAGATGGAGAAATATACCATGTTCATGGATCGGAAAAATCAATATAGTGAAAATGAGTATACTAACCAAAGCAATCTATAGTTTCAATGCAATCCCTATCAAACTACCAATGGTATTTTTCAGAGAACTAGAACAAATAATTTCACAATTTGTATGGAAATACAAAAACCTCGAATAGCCAAAGCAATCTTGAGAAAGAAGAACAGAACTGGAGGGATCAACCTGCCTGACTTTAGGCTCTACTACAAAGCTACAGTTATCAAGACAGTATGGTACTGGCACAAAACAGTAATATAGATCAATAGAAAGCCCAGAGATAAATCTACACACCTATGGGCACCTTATCTTTGACAAAGGAGGCAAGAATATACAGTAGAGAAAAGACAATCTCTTTAACAATTGGTGCTGGGAAAACTGGTCAACCACTTGTAAAAGAATGAAACTAGAACAATTTTACACAATACACAAAAATAAACTCAAAATGGGTTAAAGATCTAAATGTAAGACCAGAAACTATAAAACTCCTAGAGGAAAACATAGGCAAAACACTCTCTGACATAAATCATAGCACGATCCTCTATGACCCACCTCCCAGAGTAATGGAAATAAAAGCAAAAATAAATAAATGGGACCTAATTAAACTTAAAAGCTTTTGCACAACGAAGGAAACTATAAGCAAGGTGAAAAGACAGCCTTCAGAATGGGAGAAAATAACAGCAAATGAAGCAACTAACAAAGGATTAATCTCAAAAATATACAAGCAGCTCCTGCAGCTCAATTCCAAAAAAATAAACAACCCAATCAAAAAATAGTCCAAACAACCAAACAGACATTTCTCCAAAGAAGACATACAGATGGCTAACAAACACATAAAAAGATGCTCAACAGCACTCATTATCAGAGTAATACAAATCAAAGCCACAAAGAGGTATCATCTAATGCCAGTCAGAATGGCTGCTATTAAAATGTCTATAAACAATACATGCTGGAGAGGGTGTGGAGAAAAGGGAACACATTACACTCTTGGTGGGAATGAAAACTAGTACAGCCACTATGGAGAACAGCGTGGACATTCCTTGAAAAACTGGAAATAGAACTGCCATATGACCCAGCAATCCCATTCCTGAGCATACACACCAAGGAAACAGGATTGAAAGAGACACATTTATCGCAGTGTTCATTGCAGCACTGTTTATAATAGCCAGGACATGGAAGCAACCTAGATGTCCATCGGCAGATGAATGGATAAGAAAGCTTTGGTACATATACACAATGGAATATTACTCAGCCATTAAAAAGAATCCATTTGAATCAGTTCTAACGAGGTTGATAAAACTGGAGCCTATTATACACAGTAAAGTAAGCCAGAAAGAAAAAAACCAATACAGTATACTAACACATATATATGGAATTTAGAAAGATGGTAATGATAATCCTGTATGGGAGACAACAAAAGAGACACAGATGTATAGAACAGTCTTTTGGACTCTCTGAGAGAAGGCAAGGGTGGGATGATTTGAGAGAATAGCATTGAAACATGTATATTATCATATGTGAAACAGATCGCCAGTCCAGGTTTGATGCATGAGATGGGGTGCTGAGGGCTGGTGCACTGGGATGACCCGGAGGGATGGGATGGGGAGGGAGATGGGAGGGGTGTTCATGATGTGGAACACATGTATACCCGTGGCTGATTCATGTCAATGTATGGCAAAACAACTATAATATTGTAAAGTTATTGGCCTCCAATTAAAATAAATAATTAAAAAAAAAAAGAAAGTCAAGTCTCTCTGGCTAAACAAATACAGTGTTACTTTTTTAATGTAAGTCCTTAAGGGATGGCTATAAGTACTGTTAGGCAGTTAGAATAGGAAAAGGGGGTCCAGAATGGCTGTGGCTAAAAGACAAGGAAGGGAAAAGCCTGCAAAAACAGAACAAAGGAAGGTCCAAGGACCAGAGTTAGGACCTCAGGTAAAATAGCAGTCCTGCCTAGCCCAATTTACATAGGGCAGGCCCAGGGGGAGGAAAAAAACATATAAAAAGAGGAGTCAAAGGGCCAGGGGTCTCTCTCCCGCATGCATGCTCTCTGTCTCTGTCTCTCTCTTTCTCTCTCTCTCTCTCTCTCCCCTCTTCAAGTCTTTTGGGTCAGCATGCCCTCATGCCTCAAGGATGTATTTCCCTTCATTTTCTAAATAAAACTGAGCTGTAAGATGGAGCTGTAACACTGAGAGCTGTGATGTGCTGAGGGCTTTAATGTCCATTGCTTCAAATTTTTGTTGTGACGAGAAGAACCGAGGAAATTACACACTCCCTTGACAGTACCATGGGTTAAGAGGTAAGCGTGGTTTTTTTTTTGTTTTTGTTTTTTTTCATGACCCAGATCACTGGCAAGTGCCAGAAAACTGGTAACTATCTCATAAATATTTGCAGAATTTAAGAATGAATGAATTACTGAATAAATGTTATTATAATATTAAGTGAAAAAAATCATAAATACTCTCTGAAACATCCAAGTTGCAGACAGAAAATATTACCAATGAGTTATTAGAGCTGAAAATATTACCAATGAATTATCAGTGATCAATTAATGATTTCTTGCTGCTGCTGCTGCTAAATTGCTTCAGTCGTGTCTGAATTTGTGCGACCCCATAGACAGCAGCCCACCAGGCTCCCCCATCCCTGGGATTCTCCAGGCAAGAACACTAGAGTGGGTTGCCATTTCCTTCTCCAATGCATAAAAGTGAAAAGTCAAAGTGAAGTCGCTCAGTCGTGTTCGACTCTTAGCGACCCCGTGGACTGCAGCCCACCAGCTCCTCCGTCCATGGGATTTTCCAGGCAAGAGTACTGGAGTGGGGTGCCATTGCCTTTTAATAGTCTCTAAAAGGAAAGATGCCTAAAAACATACATATTTACATGAAGTGAAGTGAAATATTTCCTGCCATATTGATAAATAAGATGTGGCTGCCATTAGGGATTCCTGCCTTCCAAACAATCAAGAAAGTAGGATTTGATCCCAGATAGCTGAGATGCATATGAAAGGAATAAGTTCAGTGAGCCCAGACATTTGTATCCTCCCATACATGAAAGTCAGAGAAGGCAATGGCACCCCATTCCAGTAACTTTTGCCTGGAAAATCCCATGGACGGAGGAGCCTGGTGGGCTGCAGTCCATGGGGTCGCTGAGGGTCGGACACGACTGAGTGACTTCACTTTCACTTTTCACTTTCATGCATTGGAGAAGGAAATGGCAACCCACTCCAGTGTTCTTGCCTGGAGAATCCCAGGGACAGGGGATCCTGGTGGGCTGCCGTCTATGGGGTCGCACAGAGTCGGACACGACTTAAGTGACTTAGCAACATATATGAAAGTGAAAGTTGCTCAGTCAGGTCTGACTTTTTGTGACCCCATGGTCTATAAATTCATGGAATTCTCCAGGTCAGAATACTGGAGTCGATAGCCTTTCCTTTCTCCAAGGGATCTTCCCATTCCAGGGATCAAACCCAGGTTTGCCACATTGCAGGTGGATTCTTTACCAGCTGAGTCACCAGAGAAGCCCCAGAATACTGGAGTGGGTAGCCTATTCCTTCTGCAGGGGAATTTCCTGACCCAGAAATCAAACCAGGGTCTCCTGCATTGCAGGTCAACTGAGCCACCAGGAAAGCCCAATAGAAGAGCACTAAATCCCTTAATGTGAGATAGCTGGTTTGCCTTAATTAATAATAACATTTTGATATTCAGATTACCTGCCCCTTGCTACCAAACTTCAATATAGCCTGAATCCTCCCCTTGCCTGCTTGGGAAAATTCTCTCAGGGTCACCTGGGACTCTATTTTCTGGGCCAGTTGTTGTTATTCAGTCCCTCAGTTATGTCCTATCTTTGTGAAACCATGGGCTGCAGCACACTACACTTCCCTGTCCTTCACTATCTCCCAGAGTTTGGTCAAACTCATGTCCGTTTAGTCAATGATGCCATCCAACCATCTCATCCTCTATTGCCCCCTTTTCTTCTTGCCCTCAATCTTTCCCAGAATCAGGGTCTTTACCAATGAGTCACCAAAGGATTGGAGTTTCAGCTTAAGGATCAGTGCTCCCAGTGAGTATTCAGTGTTGATTTCCTTTAGAATTGACTGGTTTGATCTCCTGGATGTTCAAGACTCAAGAGCCTTGTCCAGCACCACAGTTAGAAACCATCAGTTCTTCGGTGCTCAGCCTTATTTATGGTCCAACTCTCACATCTGTACATGGCTGCTTGAAAAACCATACTTTTGACTATATGGACATTTGCTGTCAAAGTGATGTCTCTGATTTTTAATACGCTGTCTAGATTTGTCAAAGCTTTTCTTCCAAAGAGCAAGTGTTTTTTTTGTTTTTTTTTTTTTAATTTCATGACTGCAGTCACCATCTGCAGTGATTTTGGAGCCCAAGAAAATAAAGTCTGCCACTATTTCCAATTTTTCCCTATTTGCCATGAAGTAACAGGACTGGATGCCATAATCTTCCTTTGAATGTTGAGTTTTAAGCCAGCTTTTTCACTTTCCTCTTTTACCTTCATCAAGAGGCTCTTTAGTTCCTCTTCACTTTCTGCCATTAGGGTGATGTCATCTGGATATCTGACATTACTGATATTTATCCTGGAAATCTTGATTCCAGCTTTAGCTTCATCCAGTCTAGCATTTTGCATGATATACTCTGCACAGAAGTTAAATAAGCAGGGTGAGAATACAAAGCCTTGATGTACTCCTTTCCCAATTTGGAACCAGTCATTGTTCCATGTCTGGTTCTAACTGTTTCTTCTTGAGCTTCATGAAGGTTTTTCAAGAGGCAGGTAAGTTGCTCTGGTATTCCTATTGCTTTAAGAAGTTTCCACAGTTGTTGTGATCCACACAGTCAAAGGCTTTAGTGTAGTCAGTGAAGCAGAAGTATGTTTTTCTGGAATTCTCTTGTTTTTTCTATGATCCAATGGATGTTGGAAATTTGGTTTCTGTTTCCTCTGCCTTTTCTGAATACAGCTTGTACAATCTGGAAGTTCTGGTTCACATACTGTTGAAGCTTGCTTGAAGGATTCTGAGCATTACCTTGCTAACATGAGAAATGAGTGCAATTGTGTGATAGTATGAACATTCTTTGGCATCGCCCTTCTTTTGGATTGGAATGAAAGTTGCCCTTTTTCAGTCTTGTAGCCACTGCTGAGATTTCCAAATTTGCTGGCATATTGAGTGCAGCACTTTAACAGCATCATATTTTAGGATTTGAAATATCTCAGCTGGAATTTCATCACCTCCACTAGCTTTGTTTGTAGTAATGCATCTTAAGGCCCACTTGACTTCACATTCCAGGATGTCTGGCTGTAGGTGAGTGATCACACCATCGTGGTTATGAAGGTCATTAAGATCTTTTCTGTGTATTCTTGCTACCTTTTCTTTACATCTTCTGCTTCTGTTAGGTCCATACCATTTCTGTCCTTTACTGTGCCCATCCTTGTATGAAATGTTCCCTTGGTATATCTAATTTTCTTGAAGAGATCTCTAGTCTTCCCCATTCTATTGTTTTCCTCTATTTCTTTGCATTATTCACTTAAGAAGGCATTTTCTTCCCCAGGCTTGAAGTCCTCATAATTCCCACTGAATAAAACACTCTCTACTTTGAGGTTGTGATTGTGTTTTTTTAGTCAACAATGACCACTTTCACTGTTTACTATGTAAACATTGATTTTCATAATTTATCAGATGTTTTGATTACTTAGTATTGAAAACATTTTTAAAATGGAAGATTATATTCTATTTTTTTTAATTAGACTTCTCTCTCAGAGAATTCTCTCTTAGATGGGAAATGAAAGAGACATGGTATTATAACTAAGTACACTAAGAAAATACATAAAAATGATAATATAAACTTCATTATATAAAATCACCTGATTCATCTAAGAGTTACTAGAACATAGTAATGGGGAAAATATATAGAAAGTATATCCTAAGATGTAAACTAATTTCTATTATCTTTATATAGGCCTAATTAAAATTACTGACTCAATGGACATGAGTTTGAGCAAGCTCCGTGAGTTGGTGATGGATAGGGAAGACTGGCCTGCTACAGTCCATGGGGTCACAAAAAGTCGGTCACAATTGAGGGACTGAACTTAACCGAATTAAAATTAATTCCTAGGGGATTCCACTGTGATCCAGTGGTTAGGACTCTGCAATCTCACTACCAAGGACCCTTGTTGAAACTAAGATTCCACAAGCCACACTGTATGGGCTTAAAACAACAACAACAACAACTAATCCTAACAGACTGTCAAATTATGAGAAAAATAAACTCTTATAATGACAACAAAAACCATCAATGATTTGGAATTTTTAAATTGCCTTTTGAAATATTTAAATTAGCAGTCTTGTCTAAGCCAAATTTCTCATGCTTCTTGGTGCAGTTTACTCACCTATATGTTGGGTTATTGGATTTCAGAAATGCTGATATTCTTTCCATGTCTAATATTTTAGGTGATTTTTCAGTCATTAAGGGTAATTATATTTTGAGTTTTTTTACATAAAATCATTGCAAAAATAATATTTTTATAAATTCTAAAAGTATTTTAATGACATCTATTTTATTATTTATTTAAATTACCATATACTTATTAAATAATCACAAAATTAATTTAAATATATATAAACATATTCATTGAAGAAAATTTGAATATAATAAAAATTAAAATTTATATACTCAGAAAATGATCACTCGGGTACATAATTCTGCCTTTTTATTCTGTTTTTACTGTATAGGAGTATGTAAAAGAGGAGAGGCAGATCTATGAATAAGAAAATACACTGTGATATTATTTTGCAATCTACTTAAAATTGAACTTGGGATCAGCTTTTTTTTCTTAATTTGACTCCACATCACCTGGCCTAAGTCCTTCTCTCCAATCTTATCGTTAAGCTTCTCATATTTGTCACTTAAATGATTCCTCTAAGGGAAGTTGAGTATATTTTCTTAATTACTAAATTTAGTCACAAGACTTGCTTTGGCCAGTAAGGTGTTTGCAATGGTGACAGAAGCAAAAGCTTGAAAACTGTTCATCTATGTCCACTTCTTTGTGCTCATCTCTCTCTATTGTTAAAATGTGCTTGGACTAGCCTGCAGAAGGAACAAGAATGAAAATCTGAGGCCATTCTAGACAAGCAGAAAGTTAGTCCAACCTATACGTGGTATTAAGTACACAGCTGAATCTACCACAGAGCACCTAGCTGGCCCACAGCTGACCACGGATGCAGGAGTGAGCCAAGCTGAGACCAAAAGATCCACATAGTTGGCCTATAAACTCATGACTTAAACTTATGACCTAAATTATTGCTTTAAGCTAGTGTGTTTGAGGTGGTATTCTTGTGGCATATTAGCACATTCTTGTGGCAATGGATATTAAGTATTCAGAAGAAAAGATAACAGATTTTATTATCTGGAAAACATAAGTAACTCATTTATATGTGAGAGTCAGTAAGATTTACCACTAGTACGGGGTTTGCAGCTAAGAGCCAAGTCACAGGAAAAAGGGGCTTAATACTTTCAAAACAGTTCATCCAGATTCCACCCCAGGGCCTTCACCCTACATCTGTACCCATCACACTGCCAGTTGTCCAGCTGTTCTCCTAATGTCAGTCCCCAAAACAATAGCAAAAACCATTTTGTATTTAGTGTCTTAAAGAGAACAAAGTATATTTATTACATCAGAATGATTAATAATAATAATAATAATGAAATTGCTTTATTACTGAACTACTTATTATCTTGTATCAAGGGAAAAATTTACTTATTAAAAACATGCTGAGGGAAGACTAGGGCGACAAATTTAGTTCAAGATTGTACCTCACGAGTAATCTTCTTCTGGCTAAAGCTGCGGTCTCAGACGGAGGCAAGCCCTGCCCACATCCATCCTATATATGGCCATGCTATGGAATCTAAAGTTAAGTAAACTCTAAAATAGATTTGAATTAGACTTTTAAGCTGCTGCTGCTAAGTCGCTTCAGTCATGTCTGACTCTGTGTGACCCCATAGATGGCAGCCTACCAGGCTCCCCTATCCCTGGGATTCTCCAGGCAAGAACACTGGAGTGGGTTGCCATTTTCTCCTGCAAAGCATGAAAGTGAAAAGTGAAAGTGAAGTCGTTCAGTCATGTCCGACTCTTAGTGACCCCATGGACTGCAGCCCACCAGGCTCCTCCATCCATGGGATATTCCAGTCAAGCGTACTGGAGTGGGGTGCCATTGCCTTCTCCTGACTTTTAAGCTAGTCTGGATTAAATTTTAATAGCCAACATAACCAAAAAATAATGAAATTTAAGTATGAAGAAGACTACTTTTTGGTGCAAATGAAAGGTTCACTGTAGCACAAGAAAGGCATGGTTTATGGAAAGTGGCATTTTCATGACACTTCACTAAGTTGAAACTATCCAATGAACTGATTATACATTTTGAACTTTGAAATTCAAAGTGATTGAATAACACTTTAGTTAACATTTGAATAACAATTTGGTCTCTGGTTAACATTTTCCTTTAACGTCATGTATGTCTGTCTGTACTCAAAACAAAAATGAACATGAAAAATAAGTATCTTATATATGGAAGTAAATTCCCTGGTTGTTTTGAAGTCACACATTTCTTTTGACTTAAATGATGATATTGGGTTTAGCTGTTCAAATCTAATACTGTACTTCCTTAAATTGAAAAAAATTATAAAAGATTTATAACACTTCACATATTGTAAGATAATTCACTTCAACTTTTATTGTAATTTTTTACAGCTAAAATTTTAAGTAAATACTTTATTGTACTTTGCCAAGTTTTATGTCTCAAGCAGTGTTTTGTGAAGATTATTTCTAGTTTTAACTATTCAGTCTGATACAACTTGCTCCATCTTATTTGCAATCAATTTTATTGAATTATTAAACCATCTAGATATGTTATGTTTGATTGTAGCTAGACGCCTTTGTTGAAAAATATTATTTTTTGTAAGCATTACTTACTGTTTTCCCAAGAACAAGCAGTACCATTTATATGATATATATGAAATAATATAAGCCAAAGTTACACGCCTTAAGTTATCCTAGACATTTTACTACCCTCAAGACATCTTATTTTTGATTCACTGTTTTCATTAAGTTCCCTTTTCAACAATAGTGTTTAACTTTAATGCTATTTATTTTTACTTCTGTCTGCTCTGAAGGGACTCAATTCTAGTTGGTACCAAGCATACAGTCATCTGATGGCTGCTTTGTTTTTTAAAGAAGTTGAGGTTATTTTCTTTCAGTTCTATCTTGATGAAAAGTAAACATAAATATATTTTATCACTCAGAAAATTAAAAAAAAATATACTGCAATTATAAAACTGTGTGGCATACAGAAATGTCAATGCACAATTTCATTCTATATGAAATTATTAAAAGAAAATATTCAGCACACATACAAATTCTGTTTATTCATAATTAGGAGTCATGAACTAGACTGATAGAAAGTCTTAAGACCTCTGTTAAATGATAAATTGAAATTACTTTTGCTTAGAACATTTTATTTCTCCATATAAGGGAACATTTCCAAAATATATAAAATATATATTTCAAGTATATTTTCTATTAGAAGAAGGTAACCTTTTTTTTTTTTTTAATTGTTGTTCAGTTGCTCAGTTCTGTCTGACTCTTTGCAGCCCCATGGACTGCAGCACACCAGGCTTCCCTGTCCTTCACTATCTCCCAGAGTTTGCTCAAACTCACATCCGTTGAGTTGGTGATGCCATCCCATCATCTCATCCTGTTAACCCCTTCTCCTTCTGCCCTCAATATGTCTCAGAATCAGGGTCTTGTCCACTGAGTCAGCTCTTGTGTTAGGTGGCCAAAGTATTGGAGCTTCAGCATCAGACCTTCCAATGAATATTCAGAATTGATTTCCTCTAGAATTGACTGGTGTGATCTCCTTATATTAAAATGAATCTTTAGATGAAAATGTTTCAATTTGTAATAAAAGTGTAGTTGGAGAAAATGCTGTATTTTATGTAACAGAAAACTTGCATCCTTATATTCATGTTCATATTTTACAAAAGTTAAATATAACTTACAATATGCAATTGACAAGACCAGATGATTATCTACTATGATAAAATAAACTCTATTCAAAAATTAGGATGACACTCTCAGGCTCTCAATAGCCACTTCTTATGTTCATTTCTTTAAAATCACTTGTGAGTAATTTGGAGGTATAGGAAACAAAAGAAAGAATCACCAATCTCATCAGACACCATTAAACTGTCATTGTTACAGATGGTAAGGTAGATTCTCTGAGGTGCTGACCCAACAGAGACCTTATAACTTCTTGCTAGCAGAACTGTAATTTTAGATGAGGAAGGGGAATCAATGTACTTAAAAGCAGGAAATGGCTCATGATTTCTAGTTACTACAAATTGTCTTTTTCCCCTTTGCTGGATCCTGGCAATTAGACTTAAGAGAAATTATACTGGAAGATCTGGCAAAGAATTTGCTTTCTCATAAAATAAGTGGGCACCCAGAGAGACAGGAGGCCATTGGAGTTCACCCTGGAGACACACACAGTTCTGGTACCTGTTTTGGGAAGTTTCTTATACCAGAACACTGGTCCTTGCAATTACCATTTTGGAATACTCCCTGTAGCTTATCTGCATTAGAATGGGCCCAGGCCACCTGTCTTCCAGCATCAGTAATGGGGTACCTCAGATCCTGCTGCTCCCTGGGCTGGGACACAGACCCTCCCACCAGCAAACCTGTTGCCTTATGACCCCCTGAGTCCCCAGCCACTCTGAACCAGCCCAGTCTATTAGTGTCCCAGCACTTGCTGGGGTACCCTAAGGCCCTGCAAGCAGAGACCTCAGGTCCCAGCTCTGCCTGCACTAGCTCCAGGACCAGCAACCCCAGCCCCACCCACCAGGGAGCTGATGCCAGCTTCAGAATCAGCCTGTTACAGAAGCCAGAGGCTCAGGCATCTACCTAGATGGGCCACAGTCCCACCCATCAGTGGCTGATACCAGCTCTGTGACCCAATTCTTCCCACCCCTAATCCTTGCAGCCAGCAACCCCAGAACCAGTCTGTCCCTATTACCTAGTTGGTGCTAGCCCCAAACCCTGGGGCACCGGCCGTGCCCAACAGGGAGCTGATACCAGCTGCAGAATGACCACAGCCCAGAACCCTGCTGTGTTAGGAACTGTCCTCACCAACCAACAGGCCAACACCACACTGCAGGGCCCTGAAGCCAGAGATGCCCAAATGTGGCTCTGCCTACCAGCAGGCCAATGCTGGCTACAAGACACCTTGGACCCCTCAGTCAGCCACCTCTGGTTCTGCCTTCACTCACCAGCAGGCTGACACCAACTTCGGAACAATTCTGATACCACAGCCAGTCATGTCAGGAACTAGGCCCTCCCACCAGCAGCCCAGTGCTAGATCTGGGGCCCCTTGGGCTGGGCTTCAACCACCAGTGGGCCAGCACTAGCCCCAGGATCTCCCAGAGCTCTGTAGCTGGTGGCCTCCCCACAAGGCAGGGCGTGGCAACCATTCTGATCAGAAGCCAGTCATCCTACTAGAACACTCACAGTAGTCAGACAAGTAAAACATATAAAAGAATCCAAAATAGAAAGGAAGGAAAAATGTCACTATTTACAGATGACATGATACTGTACATAGGAAAGCCTAAAGATGCCACCATAAAACTACTAAAGCTCATCAATGAATTAAGTTGTGGGATACAGGCTTCTCATGTGGTGCTAGTGGTAATGAATATTACTCAGCCATAGAGAAAAGAATGAAATCTTCTCATTTGAATTATGACTGGACTTAGAAAGCGCTATACTGAGTGAAATGTTTGACAGAGAAGGAAAAATACCGTATGATTTCACTTACATGTTGAATCTAGAAAACAAAACAAGAAAATAAACACAACACAACAGAAAAGTAATCACAGATTTAGAGAACAAATAGCGGTTTCCAGGCGGAAGCAGGTGGAGGAAGGAGAGAAGTACATGAGAGAGATTAAGAGGTACAAACTTGTTTTGCACAATGAATGAGTCACAGGTATGAAATGTGCAGTGTGGCGAATACAGTTAATAAGTATGTAATATCTTCCAATGGTGACAGATGGTAACTAGACTTGCCATGGTGATTATTTTGAAATGTATAGAAGTGCTGAGACACTGGTTTATAATAAGAACTAACATAGTGTTTTCAGAGAAGGCAATGGCACCTCACTCCAGTACTCTTGCCTGGAAAATCCCATGGACAGGGGAGCCTGGTGGGCTGCAGTCCATGGGGTCGCTGAGAGTCGGACACAACTGAACGACTTCACTTTCACTTTTCACTTTCATGCATTGGAGAAGGAAACGGCAACCCACTCCAGTGTTCTTGTCTGGAGAGTCCCAGGGACAGGGGAGCCTGGTGGGCTGCTGTCTATGGGATTACACAGAGTCGGACACGACTGAAGTGACTTAGTAGCAGCAGCAGCATGGGTGTAATGTATAACACAATAAACATAATTAACATGGTTATATGTTATACATGAAAGTTTAATAGAGTAAATCCTAAGAATTATTATCACAAAGAAAACTTTCTTTTTCTATTTCTTTCATTTTGTATCTATATGAGATGATGAATATCCACTAAACTTATCATGGTAATCATTTCATGATGTTTGTAAATCAAATTCTGCTATACATCTTACACAATGTTGTATATCAATTATATCTCAATAAAACAAAAATTTTTAAGTGATTAGAAAATAGACAATTTGATACTCTCTTCCATAAAGCAGACATTTTGCCTGAAGTTACAAAAACCACAGAATGAATATGAAAAAAAGAAAGTGAAAAGCAAAAGTCTGTATGTTATAAGTGCCAAATGTTTAGAATGAGTCGGTATTTGGTTGCTTCATTAATATTTCAACAGAAAAAATATAATAAACTTGATTATAATTGCCATGAAATTTGGGTGCAATTGCAGTGGGATAGCTACTAAGAAAAAGATATTTGTTTGAGTTGAATTTTGTCCCCCAAACATATTGGAGCTCAATTTTAGTCCATTCAGGCTTCTATAACATTATATAAACTGGGTGGAATATAGGAATAAAGAAAGGAAAACATTATCTTTTAATGTTCGGAAGGCTATAACTCCAAGGTCAAGGTGCCACCAGATTTGGCGTCCTGTGAGAGCCCATGTCATAATTCATAAGTGAACTTCTTTTTGCTATGTTCTTACATGGCAGAAGCAGCAAGAAATCTCTGCAGGGTTCCCTGTAGAATTAATTCATTTCTTCAAAGCACCACCCTCATGGCCTCATCACTTTCCAAAGGCCCCATATCAAAATACAATCACAATGAGGTATAGGCTTCAACTTATGATTTTTGGGAAGATAGATTCAGTTATAGGAGGCACTAAACCCCAATATCTCAGAATGTGATTTTTTTGGGGGGATCAAGACTTAACAGGGGTGAGCAAATTAAAATTAGGTTATTAAGATGAGCCCTAATACAGTCGCTCAACATTCAGAAAACTAAGATCATGGCATCCGGACCGATCACTTCATGGCAAATAGATGGGGAAACAGTGGAAATAGTGTCAGACTTTTATTTTGGGGGGCTCAAAAATCACTGCAGATGCTGATTGCAGCTGAAATTAAAAGACACTCACTCCTTGGAAGGAAACTTATGACCAACCTAGATAGCATATTAAAAAGCAGAAACATTACTTTGCCAACAAAGGTCCGTCTAGTCAAGGCTATGGTTTTTCCAGTGGTCATGTATGGATGTGAGAGTTGGACTGTGAAGAAAGCTGAGCGCGGAAGAATTGATGCTTTTGAACTGTGGTGTTGGAGAAGTCTCTTGAGAGTTCCTTGGACTGCAAGGAGATCCAACCAATCCATTCTAAAGGAGATCAGTCCTGGGTGTTCACTGGAGGGACTGACATTGAAGCTGAAACTCCAGTACTTTGGCCACCTGATGCGGACAGCTGACTCATTTGAAAAGACCCTGATGCTGGGAAAGATTGAAGGCAGGAGGCGAAGGGGACGACAGAGGATGAGATGGTTGGATGGTATCACTGACACAATGGATGTGGGTTTGGGTGAACTCCCGGAGTTGGTGATGGACAGGGAGGCCTGGCGTACTGTGGTTCATGGCGTCACAAAGAGTCAGACACAATTGAGAGACTGAACTGAACTGAATATAATATGACTTATGTATTTATAAAAAGAGAAAAATTTGAACATAAACACTGATAAGCTCATGGAGAACTCTTGTGAGGACCGGAGTTATGCTGCCACAAGCCAAGGTACCACCAAAAGCTAAAACAGAGGCCTGGAAAATATCCTCTCTAGTGCCTTCACAGGGAGATAGTCCAGCTAATGTCTTGATTTTAGACCTCTATTCTCCAGAACAGTGAGATGATATATTTCTATTACTCTGAGACACTGGCTTTTGGTACTTTGTTACTGCAACCCTAGGAAGCTAATGCAACATTTAAGTATTAAAAATGCAATAATTTAATCAAGTAATAAAGTGAGATTTTTAAAAACAAATCTAACTAGTAAAACTTAGCTGAGCATATGAGTCCATATATAATAAGGGTTAATAAATACAGCAAAATTCCTAAAATAAGACTCACATTAATTCTCAATCTTCTGAAAGTCTATAATAGAAAATCAGTATTTTTTCCTTAGATTCCCTTAGATTTAGGTAGCAATATAATATCTTTGAATTTCAGTCCATTGACAGTGTACCCTTTAGATGAGTTTACTTTGATATTTTTATAATGCAATCACCTAATCCATGCTTTCTTAGTCATTCAGCATAACAATATCATATGATTTATCTTTTGAATAAGGTGATACTTTTCTCAGTTGTATATGAGTCACAGATTGCTTTCTGTTTTTCATGCTTTCTTTTTTTTCCCACAGCAGAGGGAAATGTGAGCTCATTTCCTGCCAAACAAAGTAACTGCATAAAAAAGGGAGGAAACATATTAAGATGGAAGATTTACTTTTTAAAGAAAAGGTTATGGCATTAAAGCCATTTTTTTTATGAAGGTTGAAAAGCAAAGGTCTAATGTTTATCTTTCCAAGGATGACAGGTCAACAGTTAAAACACATAATGAAGACATCCTATTCTGTTCAACCTTGGCTAGAATAAATTCTGAGGGAGTTTAACAACAAATTGTCTGATTCTACATAAATCAAAATTTTGTAAAGAAATTATTTTAAGCTAGTTTTCTTAACAGTGAAAAATTCTACATTGTATTACTATATTAAGCATATTAAATTAATAAACATGAACTATTATGGCAAACTAAAGGTAAGTAATCAGAACAGATATATTCCCAAATTGGGATAATCAAAGTTACAGTGATATTCATAATCATTTAAGAGTTTTATTCATTGGCTATATGCTATTTCAAACTGTACCAAGAGGGGGGGAAATGGCTGAACCCTCAAAAGTTTTTACTTCCCTTGTAACTTTTTTATGTCCAGTATAGCTGTTTCTCAGGCAGATTTCATAGAATACCACAGAGCACAAAACAAGACTTTGTGTTCAATAAAGTCAGAAATGCTGTGCACAATAGCCTGCACTGAACACTCACAAAACATATAGGCATATCAAAACCAAGGAACATTCTACAGTGAAAACTTCTGAAATGTCATTAAGCCTTAAGTTTTCCTTACTCTATTAGGAGATACTAATTTCATGAAATACCTACCAGTATCACTAAGAACTGTTTGCTAAAATATAAGAATGTGATATATAATACTTCAAGAAACTAGAAGTCTATTAAAAAAAAAAAAGTCTAGAGTCTATATAGCTGAGTCTATTAAAAAATAAAAGTCCTTTTTTGAGTAATAACAAGTCATTCCCCATAAAATGTAATTACAGAAGAAACTTAAAATTATGTATGCCATTCAATAAGAAAAGAATATATATTACCATAATATATTGTAGGCTAAGGATCAGCAGTCTTCTTCTGTAAAGGGTCAAATGACAAATATTTTAGACTGTAGTGGGAGCTATTCAATTGTCAGAAGTACTCAACTTTCTCATAGACAATATGTAAATAAATGAGTTTCCCATGTTCCATTAAAATCTTATTTGTGAACAAGGACATTTGAATTTTACATCATTTTAATGTCCCCTACATTTTATTCTGATTTCTTTTCAACCATTAAAAAATGTTTAGAATAAAAAAAAAAAAAAACCTAAAAAACGAAAAGTGTAAATAAGCCAGATTTCACCTGTGGGCTGAAGTTTGTCAAAATCTTATCCTAGAATATTAATTCTATGGATTTTTTGTATTCCACTTATATATACCTTTTAGAAAGGAATGGAATGTTCTTACATTCAGCCTTAGATTATTTGGTCCAGATTCATATATATTGTGGTGTTGGAGAAGACTCTTGAGAGTCCCTTGGACTGCAAGGAGATCCAACCAGTCCATTCTGAAGGAGATCAGCCCTGGGATTTCTTTGGAAGGAATGATGCTAAAGCTGAAACTCCAGTACTTTGGCCACCTCATGCGAAGAGTTGACTCATTGGAAAAGACTCTGATGTTGGGAGGGATTGGGGGCAGGAGGAGAAGGGGACGACAGAGGATGAGATGGCTGGATGGCATCACTGACTCAATGGATGTGAGTCTGAGTGAACTCTGGGAGTTGGTGATGAACAGGGAGGCCTGGCGTGCTGTGATTTATGGGGTCGCAAAGAGACAGACACGACTGAGTGACTGATCTGATCTCTGATATATATATTCAAATCTTTAAATTGCAGTGCCAGGCTATGGAAATTATAGTGTACTTTAATGAATTATATTTATGTCTGCCTATTCTTTAATAGGTATGTATTTAGACAAGTTCTCTCTTTTTTTATTTTCTTAACATATGTGCAGTCTCATGACCATGAAACATAAAATAATACACTGTGATGCTATCTAACCATCTCATCCTCTGCCCTCTCCCTTCTCCTTTTGACTTCAGTCTTTCCTAGCATCAGAGTCTTTTCCAGTGAGTCAGCTCTTCGCATGGAAAACAAAGGAAAGGGAAGCATAATTTGTGACTTCACCATAATCACATTTAAAACTATGTAAATGAGCTTTTTATTATGCTTAAGAAAAAAATGTGAAAAATATGCATCAATTATATGATGAATCCTGTACATTTTTCTGGAACTTGACACTTTAAAATCATCCTTATATCCTTATATCTTTAAAATAATCCAGGTTGACAACTCTTTTTAATAGTGTGTTCTGTTTAATTCCTCTGCAGTAACCCTAATTTAATATTTATTTATCCCTTTTCTATTATGACTTGTTTGGTTCTCATTTGGTGCCTTTATATACAATATTTCTATGAATATTTTCTTAATGGATTCTTATATATCTGTCCAAAATTCCTCAAAGCTATATATCTTTGTCACTGTTGTTCAGTCACTAAGTCATGTCTGACTCTTTGAGACCCCATGGACTGCAGCATACCAGGCTCTTCTGTCCTTCACTATCTCCTGCAGTTTATACAGATTCATGTCCAGTAAGTCAGTGATGCTATCTAACCATCTCATCCCCTGCCCTCTTCCTTCTCCTTTTGCCTTCAATATTTCCTAGCATCAGGGTCTTTTCCAGTGAGTCAGCTCTTTGCATCAGGTGGCCAAAGTATTTGAGCTTCAGCTTTAGCATCAATCCTTCCAATGACTATTCAGGGTTGACCTTTAGGATTGACTGGCTTGATCTCCTTGCAGTCCAAGGGACTCTTCAAGAGTCTTCTCCAACACCACAGTTCAAAAGCATCAATTCTTTGGTGCTTAGCCTTCCTTATTGTTCAACGCTCACATCCATACATGACTACTGGAAAAACCATAGCTTTGACTATATGGACTCTTGTCAACAAAGTGATGTCTCTGCTTTTTAATATGCTGTCTAGGTTTGTCATATCTTTCCTTTCAACATGTGTCTTTTAATTTCATGGCTGCAGTCACCATTTGCAGTGATTTTGGAACCCCCCAAAATAAAAGCTGTCACTTCTACCACTTTTTAACCCTTCTATTTTCCATGAAGTGATGGGACCAGATACCATGATCATAGTTTTCTTTACTGTTGAGTTTGAAGCCAGCTTTTTTACTCTCTTCTTTCATCCTCATTGAGAGGCTCTGTAGTTCCTCTTCACTTTCTGCCATGAGAGTAGTATCCTCTGCATATCTGTTGTTGTTCAGTTGCTAAGTTGCATCTGACTCTTTTCGACCCCATGAACTATAGCATGCCAGGCTTTCCTGTCCTTCACAATCTCCCTGAATTTGTTCAAACTTATGTCCATTGAGTTAGTGATGCCATCCAACTGCCTCATCCTCTGTTGCTCTCTTCTCTTCTTGCCCTCCGTCTTCCCCAGCATCAGGGTCTTTTCCCGTGAGTCAGCTCTTTGCATCAGGTGCCCAAAATTTTGGAGCTTCAACTTCAGCATCAGTCCTTCCAATGAATATTAATGGTTGATTTCCTTTAGGATTGACAGGTTTAATCTCCTTGAAGTCTAAGGGACTCTCAAGAGTATTCTGAGGTTGTTGATGTTTCTCCAGCAATCTTGATTCAGGCTTGTAATTCCTCCAGCCCAACATTTCACATGATGTACGCTGCTTGTAAGTTAAAGAAGCAGGGTGACAATATACAACTTTGCCGTACTCCTTTCCCTATTTGGAATTAGTTGTTCAATGTTATGGAGAAGGAAATGGCAACCCACTCCAGTATTCTTGCCTGGAGAATCCCATGGATGGAGGAGTTTGGTGGGCTACAGTCCATGGGTCGCAAAGAGTCAGACATGACTGAGCGACTTCACTTTCAATGTTAAGTTCAATATTAAGTTCTAACTGTTGATTCTTGACCCACATACAGGTTTCTCAGGAACCAGGTAAGATGGTTTAGTACTCCCAATCTTTTTAGGACTTTTCCAGTTTGTGGTGATCCACACAGGCAAAATCTGTAGCATAGTCAATGAAACAGAAGTAGATGTTTTTCTGGAGTTCCCTTGCTTTCTCCATGAAAGTTGACAATTTGATTTCTGGTTCCTCTGACTTTTCTAAACCCAGCTTGTACATCTGGAAATTCTCAGTTCACTTACTGCTGAAGCCTAGCTTAAAGGATTTTGAACATAACCTTGCTAACGTGAAATGAGCACAGTTACATAGTAGTTTGAACATTCTTTGGCATTGCCTTTCTTTGAGAATGGAATAAATGAGATGATAATATATGTATATAGTCCTAGGCTAAATTTTAAATAATTTAAAATCAAAGTTTCTCATATTTTCATGAAATTATACTTACAAGATTAGTAAATCCATCTCCTTATTTTCCCTGGATTCTCTAACAATCGATTTTTTCAGGATTCATATTTGTAAAAATCAGAGAGTCCATCTCTCACTGTATCTTAAATTTTTCCTTGCATTTAATATGTATATAGGCATTTCCAAGGTTCCAGGCACAGTTCTACCAAGAGATCTTACAAGCTTATTTCATCTCAGTAACATTGTAGTGACATCTGAACTGTAATGTCCTTAACTATTTTTATAGACATAGTTAAGGAAAATAAAAATTTCATGGAAAGAGAGTGCTCAGCAATATCAGAGACTGTCTCTTGGCCTGGAAAAATGAAGTCTGAAAAGAATCCTTAGCTTTGGCGACAAAACTTTGATGATCTTTGTAAGAGCATTATGATTGTTACTGGGTAGGAGAGGGTCAAAGAAGACCCTCCCTTGTGGGCCTCAGTTCTTAGTAAGGACACAAGAAGAATCTGAGGTCTTACCTGCAGCAAAAACAAATTTATTAAGGAAAGAGCAGAAAGAACACCTCAAAGAAGAGGTGGGCAAAGCCAAGAAAGGCACTGGTGCAGGAATGATGAGGTATGGGGTGTTTTCAAGACAGGGTTTTTGTACATGCATCTAGCCTGTCGTGGACTGACAATTTTGATTGACATTAGCAAGTTACATAACAACAGGCTCTACTGTGCAGGTCTTTTCCATAATTCAGTCTGCTATAACCAGATGTATAGAGTATTTATGCACCCTTCATGGGCTCCTGTCTGCCTAAGTTTACTTGAAGACACAGCTGGGCATCAAGGGTGCATGTGGTGGAGTTGGAGAAGCCCCTGTGGTTAGTTTGTGTTCACTGTGTGCATAGTCACACAAGCTAGAGTTGGAAAAGTCTCTGTGGTTATTTTATCTGTGAGTTCTCCTGAGCCACATTGGTGTAGGTCTGGCATGGGGTTTAGAGATGAGCTTGAACTCATTTTATTTAGGCCACCCTTCATTGCTTATGCCCAACTTCCTACCCCAAAATGATGAGAGCTGAAACCAGGTTGCAGGGGGCTGAAGAGGGAATAGAAAGGGAGGAACAGAGCATGAATATGATACTTTGAAGCCAGGCCATGGGGAAGAGGAAGAGAGTAAGAAGATGGACTTGGGGGGGAAAGGGTGGGTCTCTCTGTCTCTTAATTGAGCTATGATTCACATACACTGTTTTATGTTTGTAAGTAGCTGTTTAACCAATACCCAGATCAATAGAATATATCCGGGCAGCTAAGAAAGCTTCTACTGCCCCCTTGCAGTCCATACCACCTTCAAGAGTAACAATTATCCTAAACTTTATCACCATAGTTTTTTGCCTTATATTTTTTGAAACTTCATAAAAAATGAATCATAAAAATGGAAACATTTTGTCTTATTTCATTCCATATTATATTTAAGTGATGTCTCTGTGTCTATGTACTTTTTGAATTAATAAGCTAGATTTTATTTTCAGAATGGTTTTAAAACAGAGAAGTAGAGCAGACAATACAGAGTGTTCTCTTATTAATCCCCTGCCTTCCCACACACACCCATGCAGAGTTTTCTCTTTCATTAACACCTCATGTTAGTACGGTATACTTGTTACAATTAATGAGCCAATGCTATGCCTTATTATTAACTAGAATCCATCTTTTATTCAGAATTCCTTATCTTCAGTCCTTTATCTTTTCCAGAATCCCAACCAGGAGACTGCATTGCATTTAGTTTTCATGTCTTCTTAGGATAATCTTGACTGCAACAAATTCTCAAATTTTCCTTGTTTTGGATGCTCTTGATGGTTTGAGTTATATTGATTAGTAATAGTGTAAGCTGCCCTTCTGTTGGAATATTATATGATTGGACTGGGCTTATGTTCTCTTGAGAGGAAGGCCACAGAGGGAAAGCGTCATTTTCATCGCATCACGTTAAGGATACATACTGTCAGTACCACATCACTATCACTTTGATCATCTGGCTAGCTTAATGTTTGTTAGGTATCTTCCCTGTAAAATTGCATTATTTTTCCTAATTTTGACAGTTTACTCTTTGAAAGGCAGTCACCTTGCACAGCTTAAGGAATGGGAAGTTATACTTCCTCTCCTTTAAAATGCATTCTCTACATCATTTATTTGGAATTCTTCTGAATGGGACGTGTTTTTCTCCTATTCCATTTACTAATTGATTCAATCTTTTATTTATATCAGGATGGACTCATAGTATAATTTTATACTTTGAGTTATAACCCAATACTACTTTGCTTATTTTGTTCCTATTGTTGCAGCTTTGGCCATTGGGAGTTCTCTTAGTTGGCTTGTATACCTTTTAATATACTTCATTATTATGAGTTTTTGTTTGTTTGCTTGTTTGAAGACTTCCTTACTTACCTGTGTGAAAAGATGCTCTAGGATCATCTTGTATATTCCCTGTCTTAGTCCTGTAATTGGTCGTTTCTCCCAAATGTTCTGTTCCTTTTATTGGATAATGGTATTAAAAGCCAACTTCAAGGCAGTAGGCATGCCCATTGCTGTCAGGTGTCATTTTTTTAAGCCCTCTTAGCTGACAAAGCAAGGGTATATATGTGTGCACACGTATATGTATATGTATATATTTATAATTATGTAAAAGTAACCATATGTATCTATATTAAGTAAAACACAATTTCTTACTGGTCTCTTCAAATCTTATTTATTACCCTATGAATAACTCTAGCTTTCTCCCATTGCTTTTCCCACACAACAGTGAGAAACTTTATTCTTACCACCTGCCATTCATTTATTTAATTGTTTAGTTTCAGCATGCATGTATATCAGTGTCTGAATTGTTAACCCACAATTAAAGTTGAGAACAACTTTATCCAGTAAAGTACGGTTCTAGGGTGCAGTTACTTTTGTCTTTAATCTTACTCCACTTATTTCTAGAGTTTACTAGGCCAGCACATTTCCCCAGCCCCTTCAGTAAGGTTGTTTCTTGTATTTATAACACAGTTAGATTCTGTCATCTTAATGTGCATTCTTTCCTGGGATCCTGTAGCTTTCTAAACAAATTTTTTTTTTAATTTCATATATCGAGTCACCCCTCATGTTATAAAGTTCTGTTGGTTTTTAGAAATTAATATTGTTATGAGTCCATAATTATAGTATCATACAGAAGAGTTACACCACCTTAAAAATCCCATGGGTTCCATCTTTTTATCTCTCCCTTCCTCCCTTCCCTGAATCCTTTCCAACCACTGCTTTTATAGTTCTGCTGATTATTTTCCTTTTACTGATTCTATAATTTTGCTTTTTTTAGAATGTTATATAATGAGTCATACCTTAAGTATCATTTTAATACTGATGGCTTTTAATAGAATTATGCATTTGAGATTTATCCATTTTTTTTACCTGTCTTTATAGCTCATTTCTTTTATTGCTGAATGCAGTTTTGTTGTAGGAATGTAACATCATTCTTTTAAAACATTCATTTATGGAGGACATCTATATATGGAGGTTGCTTCTAGTTTGGAGTACCTATGGAAAAAGTGGCTGCAAGCATTTATTTTAGGGTTTTTTTTGTGTGTGGACATAAGTTTCCAGCTCAATTGGGTAAATACCTAGGATTGTGTTTGTTGGATCATATGATGATGCTATATATAGCTTTGTAACTGTCAAACTGTCTTCCAAACTATACAAGTTTGCATTCCTACTGGCAATGGATGAAAGTTCCTGTTGCTCTGCATCCTCACTAGCATTTGGATAGTCAGGGGATTTTTTGGATTTTAGCCATTCTGACAGTTGTGTAGTGTTATCTCTGGTTTAATATTCAATTTCCTAGTAACAAAAGATGAACATATTTTTATATATTTATTTAACGTATACATATATTTTAGGGGAATTTGGTTCATTTTTAAGTTTGGCTGTATGTTTTCTTACTGCTAAGTTTTTAGAGTTTTATGTAGATTTTGAATGCAAGTCCTTTATCTGATATGTGCCTTACAATTTTTTTTTGTCTTATTATCCCATGATAAAGGCTGCCTAGTAAAGCACAGCACCTCTCTCTAACTTTACTTAAGTAACAGGAAGCCTCGGTACATTTTTTTTTTTTTCTTTCTAAACAAAATGGTCTAGTCCACATGACCTATGATGTCCATCACTCAACATAAAATAAGCAGCAACCATTTGATATAGAAACTAATAGAAGCGGAAGAAGAAAATGCTTAAAATGAATATTGGTGCAAATCTTTATACTGAATGCACCATTTGAGTTTTTATTAAGGGAAAAAAAGCATACCTATTTGGGGGAAAATATTACATGCTTCCCAGGTGGCACCAGTGCTAAAGAATACATCTACCACTGTAGGAGACACAGAAATCACAGGTTAGATACTTGGGTTGGGAATATCCCCTGGAGCAGGGCACGGCAACCCCTTCCAACATTCTTGCCTGGAGAATCCCATGGATAGAGGAGTGTGGCAGGCTACAGTCCACAGGGTCACAAAGAGTCAGACTTGCCTGAAGCGACTTGGCACACACTAAGGCTTAGTTTTTAAGAGGATGATAATAGATCTATGTGAATATATTTAGATGGCATTTAAATATAGAAATGAAGCTCACGTGATGATAATAGAAATGTACCTTAGGGTAATCATCTCTTTAAAGGTGAAATTTTTAAACTCTTCTTTTTAAATTTTTAAGCTCTTAGTCTACATCCTGTCTTAAATTTCTTTCTAAGATCTACTTAAAGAATCAACAATTAAAGCTTCTCAAATAGCTTTGTATCATTTAAATCTTAAACTATTTTCCATAGACTGCAAGTTAAAAATCACAAAAAAATGAGTTCATCTTTTCATAAAATCCTTTTGATAATTTTCTTATTATGAATCATAATAGCATTCTATTTTTAAATGTTTCTTTTTCACAAAATAATATTCATTTTATAAAGGCTTATATGTATACTGGCATATTCATTTGAGCCAAAAGGGAATTATGCCAATTTGTGCTTAGGTTAGGTAATTACTTCACTTACTTTATAATTGTTGTTTTGAGTATGGAATATTCATCTTCCAAGAAAAAGTTAAAGCCCATGAAATTCAATTATTATTTGAGCTTCAGATATGCTGCAGCTAGTGGATTGAAGCTGTTTTCTATTTCATGGGTGTGTGTGTGTCTAACTGAATTTTACAGAGAGGAAATACTAGCTTAGTATGTGTCGTTAATTCTCTTTGTCACATTTTCCTAATGATAACAAATTAATATTCTCAAGGAAAGTGTAAAGAAAAGTGCCAATATTTCAAAATACAAATAATAAATACAACAAATGTGAGACATATAAAACCACAGCCGTGTTTTTGAAAATGGGTGTTACCTGTGTTTACTGGACCAAATTAAATAACAAGGTAGTCTCTAATTTAAGAAAGAGAATTTTAATGCAGGAATTACAGAAAGAATCATAATCAACCCCCTTTTCACTTCATACAGGGGTTCACAGATGCCTTCAGTTATGTTTTGTTTGGCCAGGAAAGTAATGTTTTGATTCTGATTGTTATCACTATAAAATTATTAGCTATATGCATCAAGATTTCCAATGGCTTGAGCATTCTTCTTATCTATGTGGCTTCTTCAGGCATAAACTTTGCCTTTTTGACGCCTAGACACAACTGGGATAAATGTTACCTAATCCCACATGGGAATTTTTCATCTTCCATTACCACACTGTTTATCCCTCCTTTGCTCCCCAGGTGGTGCCGTTGGTAAATATCTGCCTGCCAAAGCAAGGAATGTAAGAGACACAGGTTCAATTCCTGGGTCAGGAAGATCCCCTAGAGTAGGAAGTGGGAAATCCCATGGACAGAGGAGCCTGGTGGGCTACAGTTCATGAGGTCACAAAGAGTCGGACACAACTGAACATGCATCCATACCTCCTTTACATTCTATTTGAGGCTACTTTTTTGTTTTAAAGGATGTCTTGGAGCAGAAAAGAAAATTACCTCTCCTAAAATTAAGATTTTATTCTTCAGTCTTCCATCATTGAAATGTTTTTCTTATTTTCTATTATTTCTGCATCCCTTCTTTCCTCTCAATTTCTTTTGTTGAAATGAACCACAGAACTCTTTTCTTACCAACTTCATACTCATCCTGTCCTCTGTATTCTATTTTTCCTTGCTTAATGAAATTGCCAAACTTTTGGATAAATTGAAAATCTGCTCTCATTTTCTTTGCATTCCATGGGTTTTCGTGATCTACGGGTGCTTTCATAATACCAACACAAATATTTAAAACCTGAAACATTAGCAACTTTTGTTTTTCATATAACTTGAATTATAATGAATACTTTTACTTAAAATCAGTAAGGAAAAAAGGTAGGAAAGAACAGTTCATAACTTATCAGTTGACTATTTCACTGAGGTTGTTGGTATAGTATAAGCTTCTTGTGTTTACTATTGAATGATCTCTTGCCATCCATAATGTACAATGAATATAACATAGCACTTTTCCTCTTACTCATTATTAATATCAATCTATTAAATTAGAAAAAAATGATCTCCTCTTACAACCATATCCTCCCCTTGCACATCCACATTTTTCTTCACGGGCACCCTGCACTTTATTGTGCAGAGGGCAGGTAAGATTACACATGTGACAGCACTCCACACTCCTATGGTTTTGCTGCTGTTGTTCATAAGGAGAGGAGGGAGAGCAAAAGATGCCAGATTCAACCTGGGTGATTCCCTCTCACAGGACTATAAAGTCCACAGATGAAGAAAATGGGTTTGAAGGCTGTAGGTTCTACACAGACAAAAATCATGCAGACTTAGAGCCTAAAGTTATCATTTTGGAGCATGCTTGGTAAATGTTTCCCCTCAAGTTGTCTATGAGACTTACTTGTCATTTCTTCCCTTATTTGGGTTGGATATTTCTTAATTACCACAAATCCTCAGTAAGAGGGTTATCTAGCAAAACAAAATTGTCTGAAATGGATTATCACAATGCTCAGTTTAAAATTGAAACTAATAGTTGTAAAATTGGAAATGACTATATTAAAATTTTGGAAAAAAATAATGTAGATGATACTTATGTTAGAATTTGTTCCCTAACTCTATTCCTGAAATATGCCCTTCTTCTGAAAAAGTGGGCACTTTGCTTAAATCAGTTAGGAGATGTTCTATGTCACTCCTAGAGGCTGTAGGACTGAAACAGACATGATGAGGGATCACCAGCTGGAAAAACTCCCTTTGCCTTCAATCATCTCTGCCATCTATTTCTTTGTATATCTCCTAACACTCAGGAAATTTTGAGTTGTAACAAACCACAACACTTGCCTAAACTCTTCTCAGGAAAACTCCATTCTGATGCTTATTGAGATCCTAAGCAAATAATAAAACAGGGCTAATCCTAAACTGTGGTTTAAAGTCAAAGATGGGTACTTAAATTAAAACTGCAAGGACATATACTCAACTCTTCCTATCCTATGAAGACCTCACTAAATTCACTAATTGTTCACATTTTTATGTCTTTTACTTCGTATGTACTTATGATTTCTAAGTAACAAATGTGTCATTCAAAAAAATATATATAAATGTTTTAGTTCTTTCCCAAATTGATGTGAGGCATAAAGATAGACATTATAATGATGACAGAAAAGTAGTTAAATGGTTTAACAGTAAAAGGAACCTTTCTTAGTAGAAATATATAAAATATAATGACATTTTATAAAAAATATATACCGCTCTAGGAGACACATAAAATAATTCTTGGTGGTTTAATCACTAAATTGTATCTGTCTCTTTGAAACCCCATGGACTGTAGTCCACCAGGTTCCTTTGTCCATGGGATTTTCCAGGAAAGAGTACTGGAGTGGGTTGCCATTTCCTTCTCCAGGGGATCTTCCCCACCCAGGGGTTGAACCTGGGTCTCCTGCATTGCAGGCAGATTCTTCACCAACTGAGCCACCAGGAAAGCCTTTTATTGACTCTTTATTGTGTTTAACAACCAGTGATATGGTGGTGATATCTACGAGGAGAATTCCTAGATCTATGTGGTGGTGTTTATTACTTTTAAAAGCAAACAAAAAATCGTGAAATAGTAACTTCATTCAAAGCTTTTAAACTAAAAACACTTGCAGAAGTTAAGGAATTTGAGAAATAGGAAATTGCAAATAGATCTATTTCCCATATTGGGTCAGAGGTAAAAACATTCTCTTATCTATGATTTTACCATAGATAAGTTTCAAAGGGATGACTTGTTAGATAATTCTGATAGTTTCTAAGTAGACCTAAAGTTATTCCTTTTTATGGTACCACATTTGGTGCTGGGAAATGCAATTAAACTGAGAAGCAACAGGGGATGATAAGAACACTCCGGAGTCAATGAGTGATGGACTCCCCCTCCCTCACCCCATGGTATTATATTGCCCTGTTGTGAACATATGAATTGTCTTTTCCCATGTTGTTCAGTTGCTCAGTTGTGTCTGACTCTCTGTGATCCCATGGATTGCAGCACACCAGGCTTCCCTGTCCTTCACCATCTCCCAGAGATGTCTTTTCCCGTTGGAACTTTTTTTTTATATAGGATTTCTCTGTGAGAAAGAATGATTCTCTTCCGTACTGATGGCAGGCCTGGGCATGTTACATGCTTTAGGTAATAAAAAGTGATGACAAGTCAGCATGTAGTTCAGCCCGACTGTTCTCACATTGCCATGTCTCTTATATATGCTGCTCCCTTAACTCTAGGCCCAGCCGGAAGATGCTGTGAGGCAGAGCTAACACAGAACTAGAATAACCCTTCAGTGTAGAGAAGAAATACTTTTTTTATGGGTGCACCCGTAAGACTCTGAGTTTAAATTATAACAGGTAGAGTAAATAGACAGAGAGATGCCCACTTCAGTTAGTTAGCTTTGTCATAGCAGTGATTAGTTTATGAATCCACATCTGAGTCCATTCAGAACCACTGCTAGAAGCCTCCTGGGGAAGATCCCCTTGTTTCAGGAGAAGACACTGAAGAGAAAGGAGACAGCCCTCTGACCTTTTGGTATTTTTGGTGTAGTGCCTCAAACAGCTCCGACTGTCTCACATTAAATGGAGGATGGCAAAACCAGAACCAGAGCCCTAATTTGCTGGCCCTGAGGTCCATCTTATCTCTAGACATATTAAAAGTAAAATAATCAATCCTTTTATTTTTTAAGCCAATTCAATTCAAGTTTGATGTTTCTTTCTTAGCGTACAATAGCGTACAATACATGTACAATTACATGTATTCTAAGTCTACTAATAGAAATTTTTATATATATGCAATAGAATACACCTTTAAAACGTCACCTTTAGGTCTATTGTTATATGTTATAATGTAAAAATAACAACAACAACAACAAACACCCATTTTTACAAAATAGCACTTTACCTCAGTTCCTATGGTTGAGGGTCTCTTGTTTGCATTTTTGTTGGGCTCATAAAATCTAATAACTAAGAGAAATCAGCTTTCAGAGAAGTTTTGCAGCATTGCCAGACCGTTTATTTCTGAAAATAGTGGGCAAAGTCACTATCTCTTTTTTTTTTTTTTATTATTCTTTTTTAAGGTAAAATACTTTAAAGGTGTTCCTATTTCATAATCAGAGCATTAAGGATTTTGTTGGTAGAACTGTTTGTGAGGGTTTTCAATTTTGTAGCGGCTTACAAGGGATTGGCAATGAGTCTTTCAGAGCCCTACAACTCTGAGAAGAACATACAGCCTTGCACTTGGCAGAGGTTGATGCCATACTTCAAATAAATTTCCTGAATTAAAAATGCAAATTAGCATAATAGTTTTCTGACTTCAAATTAGTTTAACAAGTTCTTGAATATTCAAAAAACAGATAAAATGAAGAACATAGTTTTTTCTTTAACTTTTAAGCACAGACTTCATCTAAATTATGGCTTTGTATATACCATCTAATTTGTTTTATATTTGTATAACACATGATTGCTGGTGAAGTTGGTGTTTGCATTTAATATACACATTCATGCACATTCCCTATGGGAGAGTGAAATATGAGTAATTTGGGCATTGCTAAGACCCTGGAGAAATAAGATGTAGTTCTTTGTGAAAGGATGCTTGTTCCACTGTATTTAGAAATGTGTTGCAAGGGATATTATGCTGGGAAATGCACCTTGGAGGCAATTAGCACCAGTCATCAGCAGGCTGGGGAACCATCAGAGGAAAGAAGCACGCTGCTAATGGAGAATAAACCATAGATTATGTCTGTCTTAGTCCATAACCATGGATCTTTAATGTCAGCTTCAAGGGCATGTGAGGTGTACTGTCACACAGGGCTCCACACTCAGAAGGCCCTGTGCTTGACTTATTGCCCCATAGTTGCCACCTTGAAATTCTTTTTATCTTTTTAATTGTTGGCTACACTGGGCCTTCATTGCTGTGTGCAGGCTTTCTGTAGTTGCGGTGAGTGGGGCTGCTCTTCATTGCCGTGTCTAGGCTTCTCATTGCAGTGGCTTCTCTAGTTGAGCACAGGCTCTAGGCACTCAGGGTTCATTAGCTATACCGCTAGCCACTGCAAGGCATGTGGGATCTTCCCAGAATAGGGGTAGAACCCACATCCCCTGCATCACAAGGTGAATTCCCACCCACTAGACCACTAGGAAAGTCCAATCTTGAAATTCTTGATGCTTTTTGTCCATGGAGCCCCACATTCTCACTTGCACTGGGCCTCTAAAATTTTATAACTAGAGCAGCCTGACTTTGACATGCTTCAGAGTCTTAAAATGTAATGTTCAAGCAACGCAGTCCAAAGTAATACTTCAAAGTCTAAAGGATAAAAAGAGATTAATGTGTGCGGTGTTGTCCATTAGGTAAGACAAAGATTAAATGGTGTTTGTATTATAATGAGTGACATGAACTTCTAAGAAAGCATATGTTCCAGGTTTTTAGATGCCATTCTAGTCAAGAGGAGTGATATATTTCCAAAAACTATCCTGATTTTGTTTTCCTATTACATACATTTCCAATAATAAGTTTATTTAGTTTTTTTGCTGTAGATATCCTCTCAAGTGAGGAATTTTAGTAACCATTTTATTAGCTAAATATTTATTAAATTGTTTTTGAATTAATTTGCTAGAGCTGCCATAACAAAATACCACAGATTGAATACTTTAAACATCATAAATTATTTTCTCACAGATTTGGAGGCTGAATGTCCAAGGTGAAGGTGGGGGGAGGTTTGATTTCTCTTGAGACTGCTCTCCTTGGCTTACAGAGCGCTGCCTTCTAGCTACATTCTCACATTATCTTCCCTCTGTGTATGAGAGCACCTTGTCTCTCTGCGTGTGTCCAAATACTTTTTATTAAAAGGACACTAGTCAGATTGAATTGGAACCCACACTACTGGCCTCTTAATACGTCTCTAAAGGCCTGATTCCCCAAAACAGTCACATTCTAAGGTACAAAGATGATGGTTTCAATATATAAATTTTGGGGGAGGGGCACAGTCAGCTCATAACAACTTTTATGTGGAAAATACTTTTGTATGCCCTAGAAATAGAGAATAATAGTGGAAATTGACCTATAAGATAATCATGACTACAGAAAGCTTAAATGCTCTGTAAATTGGGCATACAATGGAAGAAATAATTCTTTTTCTTGGTGAATCTAAACAAAATAGTTCCTGAAGATGGATGAATACAGACACATTGAATAGGAAAAGCATTCATGTAGTAGAATTTATAGGAGAAAAAGCAGTGTGTGAAAGCATTTGAGTTTTTAAATGAGTGATACTAGATTCTCTCTGATTAAAAAAAAACAAAACAACTGCAGAAATATAAATACAAATATGGTGAGATGAAAGCAAGGAAGGAATAACATATAGGTTAGAGTAATTTATTAAAAATTTGCTTGGAAATACGAGATTACATACTGTAGAAATAAGAGCAAGTTTGTGCAGTCAGAGCTTCCTCTATTCAAAATGAATTACACAACCACTCAGTTGTGTAAAATTGCACAAATATTTGAATATCTATGAACTTTTGTTTTCTTACTTGAAGAGAACAAAAAGTACTTGTGGCAGAGGTGCCACTCCTTTCAAACATTCATTCTTCTACTTCTGTATCAAGAATTTTATTTTTTAGGTTAAAAAAAATCACTGCCCAAGTAAAATACTGCTTTCTCTAGGTTCTCTGGCAGCTAGTTTGATCCATGTTTAATTTTCAGCAGCTCCCATGTAAGGGAAAGTGCTTTTTGCAATTTTCTGGAAGAGCTCTTAAAGAAGGGCCTATGTTCTTCACCTATGCTTCTAATTTTATAAGGCAGATGCAATGGCTGGCACTACAGCAGTCATATTGGACTATGAGGATAAAAGCTATATTTTCAAGATTATAGATTGGAAAATTGGAAGCATAGGTGATCCTTGAACTATAGAGTTTGAATTATGTAGGCCCATTTATATGCAGATATTTTTCTCATAGTAAATACTACACTACTGCTTGATCTACAGTTGGTTGGATTTGTGAATGTGGAACTGTAGATTTGGAAGAAAGTTGGATACAGAGGACCCACTATTAATTATGTGTGGATTTTTAACTGTGCAGAGGCCTGGTTCTCCTCAAGTTGTTCAAGAGTTAATCATAGTCTCAGTCCTGTAGAGTTTGTGGAGCCAAGCCAATATTCCACACTTGTCTACCTCTACATTTCTTTTTAGTGTAAGATGCAATATTTTATTTGTGTTAAGGCTGTTTTTTGCATTTCCTAACACTTCAGTAGTATTGACTCCTCTTTTGGGGTTCACAGTGTTGTTTTTAATACATGAGTGTATTAACAACAAAAATGGCTAGTACACAAAGTTTTTTTAGGGTCCTTATTGGTAAAAGGAGTCATCAAATTTTGGGTTTTATTTTGCATTTATATTTTTTAAAGTGGAATACCAGCATGATAGTAAATTAGTTAGAGAAAATAACTTTTGTAATTGTCAAATATATATCTAGATGGAAAAATAAGAGGCAGTGAGATATTTAAAATATCTTGGTCAAAGACATAAAAATATAGAATAACATATTTTTAGATGCATCACTCAAGAGATGAATTATTGTAACCACATGATATAAAAATAAATAGGAGAATACATTAAGCAAGCAACAACTAAACATATAGGGTAAGTGGATGAAGGAGGGAAGGAACCAGCAACACTCCAGTTCCTGTGGCAGCAGGGACAAGGACCTAGCTAGGTGAACAACAGCATTAAGACTAGCTGCATCCATTTGGGATTCAGATTTTGTAACCATGTTTAGGTAAGTTAGGAGACTTATTTTATTTAAGGAACAGTAAACATTTTTCTATTAACTCAAGAAAGTCTTTTGAAATATTTACAGGTTTAATTTTCTATCTGAATAATAGTTATTTTTGATAATCCAGTATTCTGGAAGCTGCCTAAGTATCATCCTTATTACCTCTGATTATTTAATATATGAGAAAAATAATACTCAATATTTGATTAGAAACTCATGATGAAATTTGTTGTACATTCATTTATTTAGATGCCTGGGTAATTTATTCCTAATCAAGAACCCTAAAATTGTCCTAGAAATTGAAATATTCCACAAATAACTTCATAAAATCAGTAATAGGATCAACAGAGACGGTCAGTGAAATTGCCTGGCAAACTGGAAAGTACAAAAGCAAATTAAAATATGTCTATATATTGTCTATCTCTCTGAAATGCAGTTTCCTCATTGTAACCATTGATTAGTCCAGTTTCCAATTGGAAATTCATGATTGTCAAATTATTCACTGCTTATGAAAGTGAGATAAAATACTATGAGATGTCATGCAAATACTTGGAATGCTTTTAGATATGTTGACTGTTATTCAATCTAGTAAAATGTATATTAATTATTTTGTTTTTCTTTACTGCTATATGCTATGCTTACTAAGCTTGAAAAGGGAGAGTGTCAGTTAACTTGTTCATTGGTAATCATTTACAAGATTTCAGTTCAGTTCAGATAAGTCGCTCAGTCGTGTCCGACTCTTTGTGACCCCATGAATCGGAGCACGCCAGGCCTGCCTGTCCATCACAAACTGCTGGAGTTCACTCAGACTCACATCCATCGAGTCAGTGATGCCATCCAACCATCTCATTCTCTGTCGTCCCCTTCTCCTCCTCCCCCCAATCCCTCCCAGCATCAGAGTCTTTTCCAATGAGTCAACTCTTCGCATGAGGTGGCCAAAGTACTGGAGTTTCAGCTTTAGCATCATTCCTTCCAAAGAAATCCCAGGGCTGATCTCCTTCAGAATGGACTGGTTGGATCTCCTTGCAGTCCAAGGGACTCTCAAGAGTCTTCTCCAACACCACACTTCAAAAGCATCAATTCTTCGGCACTCAGCTTTCTTCACAGCCCAACTCTCACATCCATACATGACCACAGGAAAAACCATAGCCTTGACTAGATGGAACTTGTTGGCAAAGTAATGTCTCTGCTTTTGAATATGCTATCTAGGTTGGTCATAACTTTCCTTCCAAGGAATAAGCATCTTTTAATTTCATGGCTGCAGTCACCATCTGCAGTGATTTTGGAGCCCAAAAAAATAAAGTCTGACACTGTTTCCACTATTTCCCCATCTATTTCCCATGAAGTGATGAGACGGGACGCCATGATCTTCATTTTCTGAATGTTGAGTTTAAGCCAACTTTTTCACTCTCCACTTTCACTTTCATCAAGAGGCTTTTGAGTGCCTCTTCACTTTCTGCCATAAGGGTGGTGTCATCTGCATATCTGAGGTTACTGATATTTCTCCCGGCAATCTGGATTCCAGCTTGTGTTTCTTCCAGTCCAGCGTTTCTCATGATGTACTCTGCATAAAAGTTAAATAAGCAGGGTGACAATATATAGACTTGACCATACTCCTTTTCCTATTCGGAACCAGTCCGTTGTTCCATGTCCAGTTCTAACTGTTCCCTCTGACCTGCATACAGATTTCTCAAGAGGCAGGTCAGGTGGTCTGGTATTCCCATCTCCTTCAGAATTTTCCACAGTTTATTGTGATCCACATAGTCAAAGGCTTTGGCATAGTCAGTAAAGCAGAAATAGATATTTTTCTGGAACTCTCTTGCTTTTTCCATGATCCAGCTGATGTTGGCAATTTGATCTCTGGTTCCTCTGCCTTTTCTAAAACCAGCTTGAACATCGGGAAGTTCACGGTTCACATATTGCTGAAGCCTGGCGTGGAGAATTTGAGCATTACTTTACTAGCATGTGAGATGAGTGCAATTGTGCGGTAGTTTGAGCATTCTTTGGCATTGCCTTTCTTTGGGATTGGAATGAAAACTGACCTTTTCCAGTCCTGTGGCCACTACTGAGTTTTCCAAATTTGCTGGCATATTGAGTGCAGCACTTTCACAGCGTCATCTTTCAGGATTTGAAATAGCTCAACTGGAATTCCATCACCTCCACTAGCTTTCTTCGTAGTGATGCTTTCTAAGGCCCACTTGACTTCACATTCCAGGATGTCTGGCTGTAGGTCAGTCATCACACCATTTTGATTATCTGGGTTGTGAAGATCTCTTTTGTACAGTTCTTCTGTGTATTCTTGCCACCTCTTCTTAATATCTTCTGCTTCTGTTAGGTCCATACCATTTCTGTCCTTTATCGAGCCCATCTTTGCATGAAATCTTCCCTTGGTATCTCTAATTTTCTTGAAGAGATCCCTAGTCTTTCCCATTCTGTTTTTTTCCTCTATTTCTTTGCATTGATCACTGAAGAAGGCTTTCTTATCTCTTCTTGCTATTCTTTGGAACTCTGCATTCAGATACTTATATCTTTCCTTTTCTCCTTTGCTTTTCACTTCTCTTCTTTTCACAGCTATTTGTAAGGCCTCCCCAGACAGCCATTTTCCTTTTTTGCATTTCTTTTCCATGGTGATGGTCTTGATTGCTGTCTCCTGTAAGATAAAAATATTAATACAGTAGTACTTCTAGCCCTTGGTCTAAACTTTTCCATGGGGATGGTCTTGATCCCTGTCTCCTGTAAGATAAAAATATTAATACAATAGTACTTCTAGCCCTTGGTCTAAAAGAAAGACATTTTATCAACCAGCAAAAATAAAAGGAATTGTTTTATCATTTCTCAAAGGAAACTACTGATTAATTTTTCTGTATTTACTGAGAGAAGAAAGAGTCATTGGGAAATTATTTGTAAAGCAAATAGAAAGATTACACTTTGCCTGTTGGATCCACATTCAAGAACCCTTTAGAAAAACAACATGAAAAAAATCAAGACATAATAGTATCAGTAAGCTTTGTAAATCTAAGATTCTGCACAACATATAATAAAATAAATTTCAAAAGTACTGAAAGAAACTTATCAGTTGTTCTTCAACAAAATCAAAGAGTCCTGTGCTTCAAAAACCATAAAGAAAGTAAAAGGGCAATCTATAGACTTAGAGAAAATTTGTTTGTCATATATCTGATAAGGACCTTACATCCAGATTGTAAAAAGGACTTTTGCAACTATTTTACAACTAAACACTAAAAAAAAAAAAAAAAAAAAAAAAAACCCTCGAATTTTTTAAATGGGTAAATGATCCAGATATCTCCAAAGAGGATATACAGATGACCAACAAGCACATGAAAAGACACTCAATCAACATCAGAAGCCTCAGGAAAATGCAAGTCAGAAAACACCACACAATCTAGAATGACTGCAATCAAAAAGGCAGAAAATAACAAGTTCTACAGAGAATTTGGAGAGATAGGAATTCTGGTTGGATTTTTTTAAGTGGGTGAGATTAAAATTCTAAGCATTCAGTGAAAATAAACCAAGACAATATTATTTAAGTGTGAAAGCATGAATAGGAACACCAGTTTTAAATGACCCTAGGATTAATTGGCAGCTAGTTTGAATTACCAAAAAAAAAAAGATTTTAATTTAGATAAATAGTGGAAATGATATATATGAAGAATATTCAAGCTAAAGATATAGCCTTCTCCCCCAAAAGTGCAGGATTGAAAAGAAAACATATTTAAGAATATAGAAATTGAAGGTAGAATCATCTCAGATTACTCCTATCTGTAGATGAAAGATTTGAAAATAATTAGTCAGGCAGCTGTTAAGAATTTTGTTTTCCTGAAACAAATTGTTGGTAACAGGGATCTATCTGCACATTTGGTGAGGTTCTGTAAGGTAAACTTCAGGAACATGGTAGCAAAGTTAATGGGAGGGTACTGCTGTTCCACTTTATTAAGAGAATGTTTTAAATCAGAAATTTCAGCCCTCATTTTCCATAAACTTTCATTTTCAAGAAAGCATTGTCTTTCTAAAACTCTTCCTTGGCCAGGTTGGATTATCCAGTTTCTCTGCCTGGTTCTTGATTATATGTCAATGGCTCAGAGCCAAAAAATGGAATAATAACTAATGAATCATCTTGACAAGTAGAAATGCATACAGTGATTTATAATGGTATTTGTTTATGACAAATTCTTCCCAGATTTGTCCCTTACTCACTTGTTTTGATTGAGTGTCAAATTTCATGAAGAAAAATAGCACTGCTTAGAAACATTAAATTTCTTTGTAGAGAATATTGATGTCATCCTGTACTTCATTATAAGACTGAAAAAACTTGGAATTTATGTTACTTATAACTTGATTAAGATGCACAGTTCAAGAAACTATCTTCAAAGGAAGGGCAACTAACAATTTTTAGTTTATTAATATGTCAGAGTAATTAAGAAAAATGGAGCATTTGTCATTGTGCAACTCTTGTGTTATAATTAAATTTGAAGTATTTTGGACCTGAGTATTACTAGTACTAAATAAAGATGCTTTCTTCACACTTCCCAGGTGCCAAGTGAAATTAAAAATGAGATATACACATAAGGGAAATCATAAAAATGTATTTGTAGTAACTAGAAATATTTTTGCTTGAAAAATACATCTTGAACTAAATTAAGCAATAAAAAGGAAAATTGGGTGACTCAGCAAAACTAACCCATGAAAAGGCAGAGCTGAATAAGAGTCTGATTTAGTTGGTTGAGAGGCTATGAATAGTTACAGAATTTCCCCTTCATTTGTTTTAATTTAATTTTTTAATTAATTTGTTAATTGAAAGATAATTGCTTTACAGAATTTTGTTGGTTTCTGCCAAACATCAACATGAATCAGCCATAGGTGTACATATGTCTCCTCCCTCTTGAACCTCCTCTCATCTCCCTCAATATCGCCCCTTCATTTCTTATCTCTGTTGTTCTAACTGTTTTATCACCTTTCTCTTCTGTTATAGATCGATATTCCAGTGGTTTTTTTATTAATAATGTATATAACAATGGAAAGTGGTAGCTCTGGATTTTATTAAAATAGCTTTTTATTGTTCAGTTGTTCAGTAGTGTCTGACTCTTTGCAACCCCATAGACTGCAGCACGCCCAGGCTAACTTCATCATCTCCCATGTTTGAATTGACATGCTCAAACTCATGTCAACTGAGTGGGTGATGCCATCCAACTATCTCGTCTTCTGTTGTCCCCTTCTCCTCCTGCCTTCAACCTTTCCCTTAAGGTCCTTTCCAATGAGTCAGCTCTTTGTATCAAGTGGGCAAGTATTGGAGCTTCAGCTTCAGCATCAGTCCTTCCAATGAATATTCAGAACTGACTTCTGTTAGGATGGACTGGTTGGATCTCCTTGCAGTCCAAGGGACTCTCAAGAGTCTTCTCCAACACCGTGGTTTGAAAGCATCAGTTCTTCAGCACTCAGCCTTCTTTGTGGTCCAATTCTCACATCCATACATGACTACTGAAAACACCATAGTTTTAATATATAGACCTTTGTTGGGAAAGTATTGTCTCTGCTTTTTAATGTTATCTAAGTTTGTCATAGTTTTTCTTCCAAAGAGAAAGTGTATTTTAGTTTCATGAGTGCAGTCACTGTCGACACTGATTTCTGAGCCCCCAAAAATAGTCTGTCACTGTTTCCATTGTTTCCCCATCTATTTGCCATGAAGTGATGGGACTGGATGTCACGATCTTTGTTTTCTGAATGTTGAGTTTTAAGACAGCTTTTTCACTCTTTTCTTTAACTTTCATCAAGGCACTTTTTAGTTCTTCTTTATTCTCTGCTATAAGAGTGGTATCATCTGCATATCTAAGGTTATTGATATTTCTCCCTGCAATCTTGATTCCAGATTGTGATTCATCCAGCCCAGCATTTTGCATGATGTACTCTGAATATAAGTTAAGTAAGCAGGGTGACCTGATTAAGTGTAGGAAAGAATCTTCCATTTTTGTTCTCCCATCTACTTCTCTATATATAGTTGCTATCTTAAAATTATTTGCACTTGTTATTTTTCTTTCATTTGCTCTGTGCTTAGCTATCTTTCGTTTCCAAGGCAAACCACTCAATATCACAGTAATCCAAGTCTATGCCCCAACCAGTAACGCTGAAGAAGCTGAAGTTGAACGGTTCTATGAAGACCTACAAGACCTTTTAGAACTAACACCCAAAAAAGATGTCCTTTTCATTATAGGGGACTGGAATGCAAAAGTAGGAAGTCAAGAAACACCTGGACTAACAGACAAATTTGGCCTTGGAAGAGGTATGAATCAGGGCAAAGACTAATAGAGTTTTGACAAGAAAATGCACTGATCATAACAAACACCCTCTTCCAACAAAACAAGGGAAGACTCTATACATGGACATCACCAGATGGTCAACACCGAAATCAGACTGATTATATTCTTTGCAGCCAAAGATGGAGAAGCTCTATACAGTCAAAAAAAAAAAAAAAAAAACAAGACCAGGAGCTGGCTGTGGCTCAGATCATGAACTCCTTATTGTCAAATTCAGACTTAAATTGAAGAGAGTAGGGAAAACCACTAGACCATACAGGTATGACCTAAATCAAATCCCTTATGATTATACAGTGGAAGTGAGAAATAGATTTAAGGGCCTAGATCTGATAGATAGAGTGCCTGATGAACTATGGAATGAGGTTCATGACATTGTACAGGAGACAGGGATCAAGACCATCCCTGTGGAAAAGAAGTGCAAAAAAGCAAAAAGGCTGTCTGGGGAGGCCTTACAAATAGCTGTAAAAAGAAGAGAAGTGAAAAGCAAAGGAGAAAAGGAAAGATATAAGCGTCTGAATGAAGAGTTCCAAAGAGTAGCAAGAAGAGATAAGAAAGCCTTCTTCAGTGATCAGTGCAAAGAAATAGAGGAAAACAACAGAATGGGAAAGACTATAGATTTCTTCAAGAAAATTAGAGATACCAAGGGAACATGTCATGCAAATGTGGGCTCGATAAAGGACAGAAATGGTATGGACCTAACAGAAGCAGAAGATATTAAGAAGAAGTGGCAAGAATACACAGAAGAACTGTACAAAAGAGATCTTTATGACCCACATAATCACGATGGTGTGATCACTGACCTAGAGCCAGACATTCTGGAATGTGAAGTCAAGTGGGCCTTAGAAAGCATCACTACAAACAAAGCAGGTGGAGGTGATGGAATTCCAGTTGAGCTCTTTCAAATCCTGAAAGATGATGCTGTGAAAGTGCTGCACTCAATATGCCAGCAAATTTGGAAAACTCAGTAGTGGCCACAGGACTGGAAAAGTTTAGTTTTCATTCCAATCCCAAAGAAAGGCAATGCCAAAGAATGCTCAAACTACCGCACAATTGCACTCATCTCACATGCTAGTAAAGTAATGCTCAAATTCTCCAAACCAGGCTTCAGCAATATGTGAACCGTGAACTTCCTGATGTTCAAGCTGGTTTTAGAAAAGGCAGAGGAACCAGAGATCAAATTGCCAACATCCGCTGGATTATGGAAAAAGCAAGAGAGTTCCAGAAAAATATCTATTTATGCTTTATTGACTATGCCAAAGCCTTTGATTGTGCGGCTCACAATAAACTGTGGAAAATTTTGAGAGAGATGGGAATACCAGACCACCTAATCTGCCTTTTGAGAAATCTATATGCAGGTCAGGAAGCAACAGTTAGAACTGGACATGGAACAACAGACTGGTTCCAAATAGGAAAAGGAGTACATCAAGGCTATATATTGTCACCCTGCTCATTTAAATTATATGCAGAGTACATCATGAGAAACACTGGACTGGAAGAAGCACAAGCTGGAATCAAGATTGCTGGGAGAAATATCAATAACCTCAGATATGCAGATGACACACCCTTATGGCAGAAAGTGAAGAGGAACTAAAAAGCCTCTTGGTGAAAGAACAGATCAGATCAAATCAGTCACTCAGTCGTGTCCGACTCTTTGCTTTCACTTTCATCAAGAGGCTTTTTAGTTCCTCTTCACTAATAAGAGAGTGAAAAAGTTGGCTTAAAGATCAACATTCAGAAAACGAAGATCATGGCATCTGGTCCCATCACTTCATGGGAAATAGATGGGGAAACAGTGGAAATAGTGTCAGACTTTATTTTTCTGGGCTCCAAAATCACTGCAGGTGGTGACTGCAGCCATGAAATTAAAAGACGCTTACTCCTTGGAAGGAAAGTTATGACCAACCTAGATAGCATATTCAAAAGCAGAGACATTACTTTGCCAACAAAGTTTCGTCTAGTCAAGGCTATGGTTTTTCCTGTGGTCATGTATGGATGTGAGAGTTGGACTGTGAAGAAGGCTGAGCACCGAAGAATTGATGCTTTTGAAATGTGGTGTTGGAGAAGACTCTTGAGAGTCCCTTGGACTGCAAGGAGATCCAACCAGTCCATTCTGAAGGAGATCAGCCCTGGGATTTCTTTGGAAGGAATGATGCTAAAGCTGAAACTCCAGTACTTTGGCCACCTCATGCGAAGAGTTGACTCATTGGAAAAGACTCTGATGCTGGGAGGGATTATGGGGAGGAGGAGAAGGGGATGGCAGAGGATGAGATGGCTGGATGGCATCACTGACTCGATGGACATTAGTCTGGGTGATCTCCGGGAGTTGGTGATGGACAGGGAGGCCTGGCGTGCTGTGATTCATGGGGTCTCAGAGAGTCAGACACGACTTAGCGACTGAACTGAACTGAACTGAACAGAACTAGCTATCTTTGTGGAGCTATTTGGTTTTCAAGCTTTTCAAATTCATATCTCAACTTACTTTTCAGTCTGAAAAATAGCCCAATAAAAGTTTGTTGAGAAAGAGAAAGCTGATTTAGGAGTCCCAGAGGGGAAATTTTAGATATAGAATACTGCTTGATTGTATTTCACATATTTTTGTTGAGGTGATAGGAATCTGTGAAGAAAAATCTGGTGTCTTGAAAGGTGCCAAACATAGAAAGACTTGTTAGTTAGGGTTATAAAGATGATACTGTAAATAATAGTTTCCTTCTGATTCCTAGTGACATGCAAGAATTAAGGTGAGAGAGTTTCCAATACCTTTGGAAATTATATAAACCATGTCATCTTACTTATTTGGCAGAGAGCATATTAGCTCCCATGTTAAGTATAAAGATTCAGGTGAACACTTAGGATGACTTTTTTGAGGCTTTTAGCAGATTTGTCGGTGAAGGTCATGGCACCCCACTCCAGTACTCTTGACTGGAAAATCCCATGAACTGAGGAGCCTGGTGGGCTACAGTCCATGGGGTCGCTAAGAGTTGGACACGAATGAGCGACTTCACTTTGACTTTTCACTTTCATGCATTGGAGAAGGAAATGGCAGCCCACTCCAGTGTTCTTGCCTGGAGAATCCCAGGGATGGGGGAGCCTGGTGGGCCCCCGCCTATGGGGTTGCACAGAGTCGGACACAACTGAAGTGACTTAGCAGCAGCAGCAGCAAGCAGGGTGACAATATACAGCCTTGACATACTCCTTTCCCAATTTTGAACCAGTCCATTGTTCCATGTCCAGTTAACTATTGCTTCTTGACCTGCATACAGGTTTCTCAGCAGGCAGGTAAGGTGGTCTGGTATTCCCATCTCTTTAAGAATTTTCCAGACATCATTGTGATCCACACAGCTAAAGGCTTTAGCATAATCAATGAAGCAAAGTACATTTTTTTTGGAAGTATCTTGCTTTTTCTATGATCCAGCATATGTTGGCAATTTGATCACTGGTTCCCCTGCCTTTTCTAAGTCCAGTTTGTACATCTGGAAGTTCTCAATTCATGTATTATTGAAGCGTTGCTTGGAGGATTTTGAGCATGTGAAATGAGTGCAATTGTATGGTAGTTTGAACATTCTTTGGCATTGCCTTTCTTTGGGATTGGAATGAAAATTGACCTTTTCTAGTCTTGTGGCCACTGCTGAGATTTCCAAATTTGCTGGCATATGGAGTGAAGCACTTTAACAGCTTTAGGATTTGAAATAGCTTAGCTAGAATTCTATCACCTCCACTTGCTTTGTTCATAGTGATGCTTCCTAAGGCCCACTTGACCTCACACTCTAGGATGTGTGGTCCTAGATAAATGTTCACACCATCTTGGCTATCTGGGTCATGAAGATCTTTTCTGTATAGTTCCTCTGTGTATTCTTGCCACCTCTTCTTAATCTCTTCTGCTTCTGTTAGGTCCATAACATTTCTTTTAGGTATGGACCATACCACCATTTTTATGCCTGTCTTTGCATGAAATATTCCACTGGTATCTCTAATTTTATTGAAGAGATCTCTAGTTTTTCCCATTCTGTTGTTTTTATCTATTTCTTTGCACTGTTCACTTAGGAAGGCTTCTGTTTCTCTCCTTGTTCTTCTTTGAAACTCTGCATTTTCTTAGATATATCTTTCCTTTTCTGTTTGCCTTTTGTGTCTCTTCTTTTCTCAGATAGTTGTACTGCCTCCTAAGGTAACCATTTTGCCTCTTGGCACTTCTTTTTCTTGGGATGGTTTTGATGATCACTGCCTAATATACAGTGTTATAAACCTTCATCCATAGTTCTTCAAGCACTCTATCAGATCTAATCCCTTGAATTTATTTGTCACTTCCACTGTCTAATAGTAAGGGATTTTATTTAGGTCATACTTGAATGGCCTAGTGGTTTCCCCTACGTTCTTTAATTTAAGTTTGAATTTTGCAATAAGAAGTTCATGATGTGAGCCAGTCAGCTCTTGATCTGTTTTTGCTGACTGTGTAGAGCTTTTCCATCTTTGACTGCGAAGAATATTATCAATCTGATTTTGGTATTGACCATCTGGTGATGTCCATGTGTAGAGTCCTCTCTTGTATTGTTGGAAGAGGGTGACCAGTGTGTTCTCTTGGCAAAACTCTGCTAGCCTTTGTCTCTTGAAGCATTGTAATAACATCTAGGACTAGACTCTGATTAGTTTTGTAGGAGTTATGCTACTTAGCCTGTGCTGATCTCCATGGGTTGTATGTTTGGCTCAGACTAGACTAAATGGAATCCATCTGAAAAGGCAAGGAACTCAGAAAAAGAAAGAAAACCTAGAGGACTTATATTTCCTAGTTGCATCACTTACTACAAAGCTTCAGTAATGAAAGTAATATGGTTGTGGCACATGGACAGACATATGATCAATGATACAGAATTGAGGGCTGAAAAAGAAACCCTTACAATTATAGTCAGATGACTTTCAACAAAGATGTTAACAGAATTCCGTGGAAAAGAATGTCTTTTCAACAAATTGTGCTAATACAGTTGGCTCTCCACAGGCAAAATAGAGATTGAAGCTGAACTTTATACTATACAAAAAAATTTAACTCAAAGTGGATGTCAGACCTAAATATAAATGTTAAAATAATAAATCTCAGAAGAAAATATAGAAGTAAATATTTATGATCTTTGGTTTGGCAGTAGCTTCTTAAGTATGATGACAGTAGTGTAAACAATAACAGAAAAGAATGATAAAGTAGACTTCAGAAAAAAGAAATATGTTTTCCATTCTAAGCCACCATCCAGAAAGTGAAAAAATGACCCACAGGCTGGGAGAAAATAATTGTACCATAAATGTATGTGTATATATATATATATTTTGTTTGTTTGTTTTTCCTGAGGAAAAAAGAAAGAACTCTAGTTTTTTATTCTCAGTGGGAATACACCAAAATCACAAATTGGAGCTGTGGAGGTGAAATACAGATAAAATGGAAAATATTTTGTTGTCATAATCTCCCCGTTTTGAATACCACTTTACTATGGAAGCTATTTTGCTTGGACAAACACAAGATTAAATACTATATCTGTAATTAATTTGGAGTCCCTAGCTTTTGTAAAATAGGGAGTACAAATTTTCTAATCAGTAAACTAACCAAAAAAAGCAGCAAAAATCCCCAGTAAATCTCTGCATTACCAGGAAAAAAAAAAAAAAGTTAACTGTAAACAAAGTAAAGGGTGGCGCCTTTGGTGCTTTTGTGAAACTTTTTTCATAAAATAATTTTTTCAGTATTTTTAGTATTTATAAAGACTACTATAAATTTGCCTTATATCCCTAATTCATCTCTACTTTTCCATTTCTCTTCACTTCTGAAAAACAAAAGGGAAGCATACTTATATCTGATATCTGTCATATAATATGTACATATATCACATATATATCAAGTATACAATTGAAGTCTATCTAGATTTAAAAACCTCTTAAAATTTAATAATAGTCACCTTAATTAAAAATTAGACATAAATATAATTCATTAAAGTACACTATAATTTCCATAGCCTGGCACTCCTCTTTATCTTTTCCTCTGGTTTCTTTTACTCTATAACCCACTGTACTTTTTCTTTAGTGTCTTATTCCAAAAAAAGTTATAAAACATTTCTCACAAACTCAACAGTTGACTTAAATTTTTTTATGCATTCCACATTCTCATTCCAAATTTTGGAAAAGCAATTTGCCTACATTCACTTCTTCATAAATTCACCTTGAAATTCACCATGAAAAATTCTTATGCAGAGAATTAAAGTGTGATTATCAGGAAGCACTAATCATCTTTATTACATATTTTTTCACCACCTAAAATTGGAAAATTTTAAATAAACCTATAAAACAATTGTATAATAATCTAATGTAAGTCAAAATTCAAGCACAAAAATAAGAATTAAGGCCTTTAGAGGTTACAACAACACTATTATCTTCTTCAATTATTGGTTTTAAATATTATATTCCAATAAGCCATAAATATTTACTAATTTCTGTGCATTATTTTAGAGATTTTGCTTTATATTTATAATGTTGTTGGGAAAACCTGATTTTAGTACCCCCAAAATAATACAATTTTAAATTTCCAAATGTTATATAAACCAACAAAACTTGTTAAAAATCCCTTCACATTGTGTTTATCCATTTCACTTTTAGTACTATCAGTAAACATAAAAGTATTGTCTAGCAACAAATCTGCTAAAAACAGACGATGTAATAAAATATATTTATATTGACTATCTGTCCATCGAATTTCACTGCTCTATAAATCTGTAAATAAAAATCTTTTGAGTATTAAAGCATCTTCCTTTATGACAGCTATTTTTTATCATGATTTTTATTAAATTTTACCAAGTACTTGATGCACATAAATATTAATATGAATTTTATGTACACTTTTTAGAGATTCTTATAGTGATTTATATTGATTTATATAAACTCTTTAAGACATTCATTTTATAGTATTTAATATGGCTAGATTTTGAGGCTAAGATGTTCTCTTTGTAGAACAATTGTGGCTGAGAAGCATTATCAAATAAATAAACTAAAGTGGGTTTTTAAAGTATAACAGATATATTACATATAATATGGCACTGAACTAAAAAGAGATGGAGAGGGAATAATCAGAAGTGAGAAAATATCATAGTATCCATATATCTATACATTCTTGAATACAAGGATGCAACTGAGCAAGACCCTATGGGGCTCCTGGGTACAAAAGCCTGTATGTGTCCCTGTTTCTTGTTTGTAGGAAATAGGCTTCAGCCTCTATTGCCTTCCCAGAGTTCCAGAGATCAGGAGCAAACATTTCCTAATCAGGGAAGGGAGGGGATGCAGAGACAAGGGAGGAGCAGTAAAGAAACTATAGTGCAGCCTTGGGGTAGGGTCCTGGTTCTCCCTTTAGGGAAACACATAACAATATGATTGAACTCCTTTCAGTTCAGTTCAGTCACTCAGTCACTCAGTCATGTCCAACTCTTTGCGACCCCATGGACTGCAGCACCCCAGGCTTCCCTGTCCATCACCAACTCCCGGAGCTTCCTCAAACTCAAGTCCATCAAGTCAGTGATGCCATCTGACCATCTCATCTTATTTCGTCCCCTTCTCCCCATGCCTTCAATCATTCCCAGCATCAGGGTCTTTTTTAGAAAGTCAGTTCTTCACATGAGGTGGCCAAAGTATTGGAGTTTCAGCTTCAGCATCAGTCCTTCCAATGAGTATTCAGGACTGATTCCTTTAGGATAGATTGGCTGAATTTCCTTCCAGTCCAAGGCACTCTCAAAAGACTCTGCTAACACTACAGTTCAAAAGCATCAATTCTTCAGTGTTAAGCTGTCTTTATAGTCCAACTTTCTTTTCGAATCCATATGTGACTACTGGAAAAACCATAGCTTTGACTAGACAGACCTTTACTGACAAACTAATGTCTCTGCTTTTTAACATGCTATATATACTGATCATAGCTTTTCTTCGCAGGAGAAATTGTCATTTAATTTCATGGCTGCAGTCACCATCTGCAGTGAATTTGGAGCCCAAGAAAATAGTCTCTCAGTGTTTCCGTGTTTGCTCATCGATTTGCCATGAAGTGATGGGACCAGATGCCATGATCTTAGTTTTCTGAATGTTGAGCTTTAAGCCAACTTTTTCACTCTCCTCTTTTTCTTTCATCAATAGGCTATTTAGTTCTTCTTTTCTTTCTGCCATAAGGGTGGTGTCATTTGCATATCTGAGGTTACTGATATTTTTCCTGGCAATCTTGATTCCGGCTTGTGCTTCATCCAGCCCAGCATTTTGCATGATGTACTCTGCATACAAGCTAAATAAGCAGGGTGACAATATAAAGCCTTGGCATACTCCTTTTCTGATTTGGGGCCAGTCTGTTGTTCCATGTCCAGTTCTAACTGTTGTTTCTTGACCTGCATACAGATTTCTCAGGAGGCAGGTCAGGTGGTCTGGTATTCCCATCTCTTTCAGAATTTTCCACAGTTTATTGTGATCCCCACAGTCAAAGGCCCTGGTGTAGTCAATAAAGCAGAAGTAGATGTTTTTCTGGAACTCTAGCTTTTTCAGTGATCCAGCGGATGTTGGCAATTTGATTTCTGGTTCCTCTGCCTTTTCTAAATCCAACTTGAACATCTGGAAGTTCACCGTTTACATATTGTTAAAGCCAGGTTTGGAGACTTTTGAGCATTACTTTGCTAGTGTGTGAGATGAGTGCAATTGTGCAGCAGTTTGAACATTCTTTGGCATTGTTTTCTTTGGGACTGGAATGAAAACTGGCTTTTTCCAGTCCTGTGGCCACTGCTGAGTTTTCCAAATTTGATGGCATATTGAGTGGAACACTTTAACAGCATCATCTTTCAGGATTTGAAATAGTTCAACTGGAATTCCATCACCTCCACTAGCTTTGTTTGTAGTGACTTTTCCTAAGGCCCATTGACTTTCATTCCACGATATCTGGCTCTAGGTGAGTGGCTCTTCGCACAATTGCACCCATCTCATAAACTAGCAAAGTAATGCTCAAAATTCTCCAAGCCAGTTGTTAACAGTTCCAAGCCAGTTGTTAACAGTAAGTAAACCATAAAATTCCAGATGTTAAAGTTGGATTTAGAAAAGGCAGAGGAACCAGAGATCAAATTGCCAACCTCTGTTGGATCATTGAAAAAGCTAGAGTTCCAGGAAAACATCTACTTCTGCTTTATTGACTACACCAAAGTCTTTGACTGTGTGGGTCACGGTTATCTGGGTTGTGAAGATCTTTTTCATATAGTTTTTCTGTGTATTCTTGCCACCTCTTCTTAATATTTTCTGCTTCTGTTAAGTCCATATAATGTCTGTCCTTTATTGTGTCCATCTTTGCATGAAATGTTTCCTTGGTATCTCTAATTTTCTGGAAGATCTCTACTCTTTCCCATTCTATTGTTTTCCTGTATGTTTTTGCATTGATCACTGAGGAAGGCTCTCTTATCTCTCCTTGCTATTCTTTGGAACTCTGCATTCAAATGGGTATATCTTTCCTTTTCTCATTTGCCTTTAGCTTCTCTTCTTTTCTCAGGTATTTTAAACACCTCCTTCGACAGCCAGTTTGCCTTTTTGCATTTCTTTTTCTTGGAGATAGTCTTGATCACTGCCTCCTGTACAATGTCACAAACCTCTGTCTATAATTCTTCAGGCACTCTGTCCTTGAATCTATTTGTCACTTTCACTGTATAATCATAAGGGGCTTGATTTAGATCCTACCTTAATGGTCTGGTCATTTTCCCTACTTTCTCCAATTTAAGTCTGAATTTGACAATAAGGAGTTCATGATCTGAGCCACAGTCAGCTCCCAGTCTTGTTTTTGCTTTCTGTATAGAGCTTCTCCATCTTTGGCTGCAAAGAATATAATTAATCTAATTTAGGGATTGACCATCTGGTGATGTCCATGTGTAGAGTCTTCTCTTGTGTTGTTGGAAGAGAGTGTTTGCTATGACCAGTGTGTTCTCTTGGCAAAACTGTTTGCCTTTGCCCTGCTTCATTCTGTACTCCAAGGCCATATCTGCCTGTTACTCCAGGTATCTCTTGACTTCCTACTTTTTCATTCCAGTCCCTTCTAATGAAAAGGACATCTTTTTTGGGTGTTAGTTCTAGAAGGTTTTGTAGGTCTTCATAGAACTGTTCAACTTCAGCTTCTTCAGCATTACTCATAGGGGCATAGACTTGGATTAGTGTGATATTGAATGGTGTGCCTTGGAAATGAATAGAGATCATTCTGTCATTTTTGAGATTGCATCCAAGTACTGCATTTCAGACTTTTTTGTTGACTATTATGGCTACTCCATTTCTTCAAAGGGTAGTAGTAGACTTAATGGGTATCTGAATTAAATTCACCCATTTCAGCCCATTTTAGTTCACTGATTCCTAAAATGTCGATATTCACTCTTTTCATCTCCTGTTTGACCACTTCTAATTTGCCTTGATTCATGAACCTAACATTCCAGGTTCCTAGGCAATATTGCTCTTTACAGCATCAGACTTTGCTTTCATCACCAATCACATCCACAACTTAATGTTGTTTTTGCCTTGACTCCGTCTCTTCATTCTTCCTTGAGTTATTTCTCCACTGATCTCCAGTATCATATTGGGCACCTACCGACCTGGGGAATTCATCTTTAAGTGTCCTATCTTCTTGCCTTTTCATACTTTTCATTGGGTTCTCAAGGCAAGAATACTGAAGTGGTTTGCCATTCCCTTCTCCAGTGGACACGTTTTGTCAGAACTTTCCACCATGACCATCTGTCTTGGGTGGCCCTACATGGCATGGCTCATAGTTTCATTGAGTTAGACAAGGCTGTGGTCCATGTGATCAGTTTAGTTAGTTTTCTGTGATTGTGGTTTTCATTCTGTCTGCCCTCTGATGGATAAGGATAAGAGGCCTATGGACGTTTCCTGATGGGAGAGACTGACTGAGAGGGAAACCAGATCTGGTTCTGCTGGGCTGGGCCACCTTTGCTGAACAAAAACCCTGAAGAAAGGAAGCTGTTAACTATTTAATGTATTGTTCTCCATTCCAGAGAGAAGATCACAGTTTGATAACCTGGAGAACCATAGAAGCTACTTCACTCAAAACTGTGTCTCTCAGATCTGCGTTGACACCAGTGCACAAAGGATTAGTTTTCAGCAATAGGGAGAGGAAGAAGGAAATCTCATCTTAACTGGGATTTTTATTTGGAAATTACACTCACTATCTTGAAGGAAATATAAAAAGAGTTCAGAGTGAATGAATATCCCTCTTAGAGATCAGAGCCATGAACATGCAGAGTACATCAGCAGCAAAGGTGGGGGGTGGGGGACACTTTACTGAAGCAATATAGCAAAATAACTGGGGGAGAGGAAGAAATATATTTTATAGAGTATGTTGCTGCTGCTGCTGTTAAAGTCGCGTCAGTCGTGTCCGACTCTGAGAGACCCCATAGACGGCAGCCCACCAGGCTCCAAACCTGTTTAAAAATAATTTTCATGAAGATATCCTGGTTGAAGTGTTCTATGGGGGATTTGAAACACCCTGAAATAATTTTTCACTCATAACTATGAATGTCCTATTTCAAGGTAACATTTTTTACAAAAATCATTTGGCACGAGGAAGAAAATGTGGGTAATATAGAAAAGGACTGACAAAAGTTGAGTAACATAAGATAAAGAAGAACCGTGGCCACACTAAAACAGAAAGATTCTCTCAGCCTCACTGGCCTCAGGCTTTTCATGATTTAAATGTGAGAAATATGTATCAAGACAATAATTCCTCTGTCATTTGTAGTTGAATTTACACAATCATCTTAAGTTAAACAGATGAAAACATTTACAGATCTTTCTTCCCAAAACACTAAGATTAAATTGATCATGTACTATGTCCCTGTTCAGCTCTCCCAGTAACAGAAGGCCCTCTCTGTGTCCCTCACTTCTTGTTTATAGAAAAAAGATTTCAGCCTCCTAATCTTTCTCTGAGTTCCAAAGGTCAGATTCAAACAGTTACCAATTAGAGGAGTGAGGAGATGCAGAAACAAAGGAAGGACTGTCCACAAAGAGTGGGGCAGCAACTTCCAGGTGATCCATCAGTTAAGAATCTGCCTTGCCAAAACACTCTCCGACATAAATCACAGCAGGATCCTCTATAACACACCTCCCAGAACATTGGAAATAAAAGCAAAAATAAACAAATGGGACCTGATTAAAATTAAAAGCTTCTGCACAACAAAGGAAACTATAAGCAAGGTGAAAAGACAGCCTTCAGAATGGGAGAAAATAATAGCACATGAAGCAACTGACAAAAGATTAATCTCAAAAATATACAAGCAACTGCTGCAGCTCAATTACAGAAAAATAAATGACCCAATCAAAAAATGGGCCAAAGAGCTAAATAGACAGTTCTCCAAAGAAGACATACAGATGATTAACAAACACATGAAAAGATGCTCAACATCACTCATTATCAGAGAAATGCAAATCAAAACCACTATGAGATACCATTTCACACCAGTCAGAATGGCTGCAATCCAAAAGTCTACAAATAATAAATGCTGGAGAGGGTGTGGAGAAAAGGGAACCCTCTTACACTGTTGGTGGGAATGCAAACTAGTACAGCCACTATGGAGAACAGTGTGGAGATTCCTTAAAAAACTGGAAATAGAACTGCCTTATGATCCAGCAATCCTACTGCTGGGCATACACACCAAGGAAACCAGAATGGAAAGAGACACATGTACCCCAATGTTCATCGGAGCACTGTTTATAATAGCCAGGACATGAAAGCAACCTACATGTCCATCAGCAGAGGAATGGATAAGAAAGCAGTGGTACATATACACAATGGAGTATTACTCAGCCATTAAAAAGAATACATTTGAATCAGTTCTAAAGAGGTGGATGAAACTGGAGCCTATTATACACTATTATATTATAGTGAAGTAAGCCAGAAAGAAACACCAATACAGTATACTAACATATATATATGGAATTTAGAAAGATGGCAATGATAACCCTGTATGTGAGATAGCAAAAGAGACACAGATGTATAGAACAGTCTTTTGTACTCTGTGGGACAGGGTGAGGATGGGATGATTTGGGAGAAAGGCATTGAAACATGTATAATATCATATATGAAATGAATCGCCAGTCCAGGTTCGATGCATGATACAGGATGCTCAGGGCTGGTGTACTGGGATGACCCAGAGGGATGGTATAGGGTGGGAGGTGGGAGCGGAGTTCAGGATTGGGAACATGTATACACCCATGGCAGATTCATGTTGATGCATGGCAAAATCAATACAATATTGTAAAGTAATTAGCCTCCAATTAAGATAAATAAATTTATATATATATAAAAGAAAGAATCTGCCTTGCAATGCAAGATTCAATCCTGGTTGGAAAACTAAGATCCCACATGCTGTGGGGGCAATGAAACCTGTGTGCTTAGTTGTCACAACTACTGAAGCCTCTGTGCTCTGGAGCCCACAAGCCACAGCTACTAAGACTGTGTTCCACAGCTAAAGAGTCTGCACTACAGCCAAAGATCCTGCATGATGCGACAAAAAGCTTATGTGCTGTAACTAAGACCAGATGCAGCCAAGTAAATAAATAAATATTAAAAAACAAAACAAAAGACCTATGGTGCAGTAATGGGGCAGGGTTCTTGTTTCTTTTCCAGGGATGTGCATAAATATCTGATACATCTCTTCTACAGCAACAAAAGCCCTCACCCAGGTAGAAGATGGTAACTTCTGGCTGAGCATAAGCACATGGAACCCAAAAAGCTTGGAACCAGAAGGTTGATGATTGAGATTACTTGAACACCCTGCTGTTAGTTCACCACTAACCAATCAGAGGAAGGTCTACACCCTGCAGACCTCCGCCAAATTTTGCTTATAAAAATTCTTCCCATAAAGCCATCCAGGAGTTCATGTTTTTTGGACACAATCCATTCTTTCTCCTTGGTTGGACCTGCAATAAACATTACTCTGCTCTAAATTCTAAAGTTCTGGTTTGCTTGGCCTCACTGCATTAGACACACTAACTTCAGTTCAACAACAAACATTTAAATTCTATTCTCAGCAAATTTCAATTATACAACACAGTGGTATCAATTATAGTCAGTATATTATGCATTAGCTCCTCAGACTTTATTCATCTCATAGCTGAAATTTGTACCCTTTTGCCAACATCTTCCTTTTTTCCTCAATGCCCAACCTCCCAGCCTAGTGCTGTCCAGTTTTACGTTCTGCAAATGTCAAGACTGCCTTTTTACAAGCTGAATTGTATTCCATTGTATGTATATACCACAATTTCTTTGTCCATTCATCTTTCCACAAACACTAAGGTTTTTTCCATATCTTGGCCATTGCAAATAATAATGCAAAAAATACTTATGTTTCTTAATGTATTATTCTTTCTGAAGCCTAATTTCTTTGCAAATCTTTTACAAACCAATATGTTATTTTTATTGTCAGAATGTTTTGCTAAATTAGTTTTCAATTTCCTAATGATCTAGGCACCAATGAATTCAGAACTATCCCCCTGGTGTCATGTCACCATAGCATAATGTCCAGAGTGGCTTGAATATGTATTGAGCAAGGAGTATGGATCAGAGGAAAAGGATTTTAGGTCTTTATACAGCCCTAATACAGTGACTAACACAGCTTACTACTTATGGATCCCTTAAACTAAGAGAAATGTTATCACTTTGTCTTTTCATCTCTTATTAATAAATCTCATGATTAAAATTTCATAAAATGATGTACTCCAAATAGTTTTTGCTTTATGAGATAAAAACAGTGCATATTTTTCCTTTCACTATATTGGTGTGATAAGATTTTAAAATTTTATATATCCATTCTTCATGGTATTTATTATTTTATAATATTCATACCTTTACATATCATCCTCCCAAGAGTATTTAAAGTTACTGATTCCAAATTCTTATTGAATATTTAATATTTAAGCAGGGATTATCATTTTTACATCTACTAGACTTGATTAGGAATAGTATTTTTCAAAAATAGTTTGTAATAAAGAGTTCTGAAATCAAGACACTGAATTGTGACCAATATTTTAAAAAAATAATATAGAATGTGAAAGAACATACTAGATTAGAAACATGGGAACAAACAGTTCACCTGATATTTCAGTAGACAAAGAATGTTGCAGTCATAAAGCCATCAGTCACTGCAACATCTCCCAATAACACCCTCCCCCAAAGTGTGCATCTGAGGGTAGTTCAGGCTGGAGAAAAACATGTTACTGGACCTACATAGTTCAGGTGTATATCAAAGAAATAAATTCAATAAGCAGGCTCTTGCATCCTTACATCTTCCCACACAGAAAAACACTAAAATCACTAACTTGAGATGTCTATGTTTTATGATTAGCAATAATCTTTTGATGTTCAACTGTGTGTGTTTTATTTATTTATTTTTACAAAAACCCTTATATATTTTGGTTCCTCTCTTGCCTCAGAACTATATAAGAGGCTGTTTCCAGGCTACAGTCTTCATAGCACCCTCAGTAAAATGTAATTCTCAACTTTTAAGTTGTGCATTTTTTCACAGTAGTCAAAAGATCAGTTTAGGCTAAACTGAGGTCTGTTTGACTAACAAAACAAAGAAGATAGTCTTTGGATGTAAAAGTAAATGCACATTCATTACTTTGCATTTCAGCTTACATATGTATACACACAAACTTATACACTATACAATACACTGTACATACATACATTTGAATGTATGTTTGGGTGTGCTTGAATAAGCATTATGACAACATAAAATGCTTTCCTTACTGTGGATTGCATTATATTTTTTTTAAGTGTTTGAAAATCATTTATCAAAGCCAATAAAATTGTCTTTGACCACAGACAGAGAAAAAAATAATCTATGACATATTGACAGATAATTGTGTATTGACTTCAAAGATAATTTACAAGAGTTCAAAATGAGACAGTAATAACTACTATAAGTTTAGAAAAAAGGAATAAAAAGGCAGGAAGACACAAAGCAGAAGACTAGGAAAACAAGAAGAAAACAACCTGAGATCTTGATTCTTTTGCCTGGGAAAGAGGTGTGGATTCAGGAAAAAATAAAAAAAAAATAAAATAAAATAAAAATTAAAAAAAAATGAATAGCATGTAAATATGTGTAGGTCTCTGTTAACATTCTCATACTCTGTAACAATATTCTGAAGGTATTTCTGCATGTCTCCACCATGCCCAAGTGACTGAGCAGATGATTAGAAAAGGGTTTCTGGCAGCTTCTGGCCAACACCTAGAAAATTTAATCTCCAAGAGACTTAGAGTAACAGAGAGACTAATGAGATTCAAGAGGAGGAAGGAACTTGGTTGAGGAAAAGGGGAGAGAATAAAGACATAAGGGGTGTTCATAATCAGAAAGGGTCTCAATCTGTGTGACACCCTCTTCAATAACTGCTGTCCCATCACTATGCAGCTATGCTGAAAGCTACCTGGCCCTTCAGTAAAGAACTCTGAATAATTCCCATTGTAGTTATGTAATATTCTCAGGGGAAACATGATAAGACAGAGAGGCCCAACAACAGACATTCATTGGAGATAAAGGTAAAGGAATTCTAGGAAGCAGGAAGCCCGAGTCACATGCACCCGTGTGGTTCATGAGCAGAGAAGAAACTCCGGACGAGAAAAATAGTAAAAACATTTTCCTGACTACTTTATGGTTTAGTGAGTTCCATCTTTCTAGAAAATGAAATTGTTTATCTGTGATTAAATACTATTCTTTATTATCTTTACATAATAAAAATTGTGAAAACAGTATTTCTCAAAGACTAGGAAAATGAGAAGTGGCTATATGAAATATCGATAACCTCAGATATGCAGATGACACCACCCTTATGGCAGAAAGTGAAGAGGAACTAAAAAGCCTCTTGATGAAAGTGAAAGTGGAGAGTGAAAAAGTTGGCTTAAACCTCAACATTCAGAAAACGAAGATCATGGCATCCGGTCCCATCACTTCATGGGAAATAGATGGGGAAAGGGTGGAAACAGTGTCAGACTTTATTTTTCTGGGCTCCAAAATCACTACAGATGGTGACTGCAGCCACAAAATTAAAAGACACTTACTCCTTGGAAGGAAACTTATGACCAACCTAGATAGCATATTCAAAAGCAGAGACATTACTTTGCCAACAAAGGTTCGTCTAGTCAAGGCTATGGTTTTTCCTGTGGTCATGTATGGATGTGAGAGTTGGACTATGAAGAAGGCTGGGCACCGAAGAATCGATGCTTTTGAACTGTGGTGTTGGAGAAGACTCTTGAGAGTCCCTTGGACTGCAAGAAGATCCAACCAGTCCATTCTGAAGGAGATCAGCCCTGGGATTTCTTTGGAGGGAATGATGCTAAAGCTGAAACTCCAGTACTTTGGCCACCTCATGCGAAGAGTTGATTCATTGGAAAAGACTCTGATGCTGGGAGGGATTGGGGGCAGGAGGAGAAGGGGACGACAGAGGATGAGATGGCTGGATGGCATCACTGACTCGATGGACGTGAGTCTCAGTGAACTCCAGGAGTTGGTGATGGACAGGGAGGCCTGGCGTGCTACAATTCATGGGGTTGCAAAGAGTCGGACATGACTGAGTGACTGATCTGATCTCTGATGTAAAACAAAGTCTAGGATATTGAGATACTGTTTTACATTCAATAACTCTATTGGAAAACCATCTGCATACATCATTTAATACAGTTAGTGTAAATACCTATACTTGAATGAGTACTCCATTGCTTAGTAATATTCAACTCTTTGTGACCCCATGGACTATAACCTGCCAGGCTTCTCTGTCCATGGAAATTCTCCAAGCAAAAATACTGGAGTGGGTTGCCATTTCCTTCTCCAGGGGATCTTCCCAAACCATGGGTTGAGCCTGTATCTCCTGCACTGCAGGCAGATTCTTTACAGCTGAGTCACCAGAGAAGCCCCAGAGGGAGGCAACCTCATAATAAAATGAATGCTCATTCAGCCTAATTAAAAACTCTAAGGTATATTAGAATCCCTCACCCCCATCCCTGGTGCTATGAAAATGATCACTCCCAACAGGTTTTCTCCAAATCAAATATTCTGTAGATTTATTTACCACTATAGGACTTTTATACTTAAGAATCTTATTGCAAGTTAATATATCATATGATAGAAACTGGCTGTAAGGTAGTGATTATAAATCTTTTGGATTTCTGTTCATAAATAAAGATATATGAGCAAGAGTTACATTTTTCTTTTCTTTCATGTATAAATTAGCCTCAGGATTTTATGAATAATTCAGTATGAAAAATACATCTTTCAAAGTTATGGTAAATAGTAAAGTTGTGTGTGATTTTGTGCAAGGGTTTCTATGTGTATACATCTAAATAAAACAAGGTATAACACATATAACAATTAGCAAATCTTACTTTAATGCTTCCTGAATTTTTGAGTATTTTCTTAAAATATTATATGTCAAAATACATCTTCTGGTCTTAGAAAATTACCTATAGGGTAGGATGATTTGTGAAGTAAGTATTTTAAGATATTGAAATAGTCATTTATGTGGTATGTTTCTGTTTGGCATATTTTACAATCTAAAAACACTAAGCACAAACATCTTTAAAATAATATTTTTAGTTTCAGTTAAGACTGCATTTTTTGAGGTATTGATGTCAATTCTCTTGAAACAGAAAGAATATTAAGGAAAACAAAGCAGAATTAGTCCAATCAATCAAATACTTTCTTTAAAATGTCTTTTGATTTGAAAGAAAACATTTATGAATCTAGGTCAGATCTGGAATACATTAAAACATTTATATAATAAATTCCTTATCATTTGGTAAATGTGCATTAATACACTATACTAGGTTCTAAGTATACTGAATATTTTTTACCCACAAACTTAAGATATTTTAATAGAAGGTGAAAAATACTAAAGAACATTGTTAATTTCAGTTAATTCTCTACTCTAATTAACTCCAATAATTAATATTTCTAATTATTTTAGGAATTATTACTAAGTACTGTTGCAACTTAATTTCTGAGCCAGCATTGCATGCACACTATGAGAGCACAGGATTTGAAATCCCTCAGGACTGTGTTGGGAGTCTCACTCTGGATATGGACTTAGCATTTACAAGCTCAATTTCTTCATCTTTAAAATGAAGATAACAATAATGCTTATCTTGTTGGTGTTTATAGGAATTAAATGAATTAAATGAGTTAATGGAAGTAAATTGCTTTGCCTGGTGGCTGTTGGGCTGCATCCTACATACCTGCGTGACCTGTGCTTTCTCAGTGTTAAGACAGACCAAAGTAATAGCCCAGAATCAGCAACAGAGGTATCAGTGGTTTAATTGATGGGGGAAGCTTACATGTCTGAAAAGGTCCTGGGGCGACACCCCACCATGTGCTGTTGCTAGCAGGCAGGACATGGTGTCAGTCTTCTCTTCCCAAGTCAGAAGAGGGGGAATTGACATCAGGTTGGTTCATGGGTTGCCAGGGAAACCAGCAGAGGCACTGGCCTCGTACCACCCCTTTAATAAGCTGGGGCAGAGGCAAGTATGTAGGAAGGTCAGCCCTGTGAGTGGGATGTAGGTGAAGCAGGCACTGGTCAAGGAGGGGCTGTATAGAGAGCAGGAGAACAGCAACCTTGAAAGACCTGAAAATACAGTGCACCATCATTACAAAATTATTAATTATTAAAATTAAATATTCATATTATATTTAGTCTGGAAACATGATTAAGTAAATTTTGTAACTATTGGCAATGATAGAAAAATAAATTATATCCTTTAATTTTGTTTGCTATTTTTTCCAGTTTTATTAAAATATAATTGTCATATAACATTGTATTAATTTAAGGTATTCAAATATTAATTAGAGAGAAAAATGCTTACCACAGTAAGTTTAATTACTCACATACTTATAATATATTTTGTGTGATAAGAAGCTTTAATATATACTCTGGTAGCAAATTATAAACATACAATTGTTTGCTTGCTATTAATAAATAATTAGAATAATAATAGTATTAATAATGATAATATTAACTTTTATTAAATAGCTACCTATCTCATTTCACTGAATCACTGCAATCCAACTTTGCAGATTATATTAATATTCCCATTTCACGGATAAGACTATAGCAATTTAGAGACAAATAGTAAAAGGGAAAGAAATTTGAATTAAAACCTTTAGAAAACCTTTCTTCAAGACTTGGTTTTAACAACTATACTATTCTTCCTCATCTCACCAGTTATATATGCCCACGCACATGCACACACACACACACACACACACACAGAGCAGTACTGAAACTAAATGATTATATGACAGATTGAGAAAAAGGAGACTTTTATTAAGAATGCCTACATGGCTCCCTCCATTCATTTAATATCCATCCCCGCCTAGTATATCTGATTCCAGTGGTAAATGTTTAACAGCATTTAGGGGTTTCCCTGGTGGCTCATTTGGTAAAGAATCTGCCTGCAATGCTGGCAGTCTGGGTTTGATCCCTGGGTTGGGAAGATTCCCTAGAGGAGAACATGGCAACCACTCCAGTATTTTTGCCTGGAGAATTCCCATGCAGAGAAGCCTACTGGGCTACAGTCCATGGGGTCGCAAAGAGTCAGACACTACTGAGAGACTAAGCACACAACACACAGGGAACGCTAGAGGAAAGAGAAGTCCCTGATTTGTAGTTTTGCCAATTTCCAGATCTGCAAGGTGTAAAATAGTTTCACTATAACTGACTTTAAGCTAAAGGTGGTTGAAATTGAAATACCTTGCAAAATTCCTGAAAACATAATAATTAATTAATAATCAATTCTAGAGAGCTGTCACAAACCACCTCCAGATTAGCACTATTCTGTTTTATTTTTCATTAAAATATTTCATATCATCTAACAGATTTCATATTTACTGGTTAATTTTAAAATATTTTATCTCCACACCTGCCCGTAAGTAAAATGTATGTTCCACAGAATAATGAGAATAGAGATGTAATCTATTTTGTTGACTGTTCAATCCTTAGCGATATCTAGAAAACTGTATAGCATATAATAGGCTTTCAAAAATATTTTTGAATGAATGAATAAATTTTCAGTTATTTTAAAATTTAATTATGTAAAAGTCATCACTTATCCTGATTTTCCTGCTCAAACTTCCAGATGTATTTAGATTGGCACCATAATTTTATTCCAGTTCTATGTGTTTCTAATGTAATTTATTAGAATTACTAACTAATTACACTAACATTAAGGCTAATTTATTTTCTGCACCTATTATATAGAATCCTAGGAATTAAAAATTTAATATGGGCAATTAATGTCAGATGACTATACTTACCTCTGAATATTTGTAATATTTACATGTGTCAAACTACAGGGAGGGAACATAGCCCCATTCATCAGCAAAAAATTGGATTAAAGATTTACTGAGCATGGCTAACCTGTGCAACCAGAGCAAGACCTAGTTTTCTCCACAGCCAGGCTCTCCCATCAGGAAGTTTCCACAAGCCTGTTATCTTCATCCATCACAGGGCAGACAAAATGAAAAACACAGTCACAGGAAACTAACCAAACTGATCACATGGATCACAGCCATGTCTAACTCAATGAAACTATGAGCCAGGTCATGTAGGGACACCCAAGATGGATGAGTCATGGTGGAGAATTCTGACAAAACGTGGCCCACTGGAGAAGGGAATGGCAAATCACTTCAGCATTCTTGATTGAGAACCTATGAACAGTATGAAAAAGGTAAAAAGATATGACACTGAAAGATGAATTCCCCAGGTCGGTAGGTGTCCAATATGCTACTGGAGAGGAGAGGAGAAATAGCTCCACAAAGAAGGAAGAGGCTGAGCAAAAGCAAAAACAACACCCAGTTGAGGATGTGTCTGGTGGTGAAAGTAAAGTCTGATGCTGAAAAGAACAATATTGCATAGGAGCCTGGAATGTTAGGTCCATGAATCAAGGTAAATTGGAAGGGTGAAACAGGAAATGGCAAGAGGGAACATCGACATTTTAGGAATTAGTGAACTAAAACGAACAGGAATAGGCAAATTTAATACAGATGACCATTATATCTACCACTGTGGGCAAGAATCCCTTAGAAGAAATGAAGTAGTCATCATAGTCAACAAAAGAGTCTGAAGCACAGTACATGGGTGCAATCTCAAAAATGACAGAATGATCTCTGTTTATTTCCAAGGTAAACCATTCAGTATCACAGTAATCCAAGTCTATGCCCCAATCACTAATGCCAAAGAAGTTGAAGCTAAATGGGTGCCATGAAGACCTACAAGATCTTCTAGAAGTAACACCAAAAAAGGATGTACTTTTCATCATAGGGGACTGGAATCCAAAGTAGGAAGTCAAGAGATATCTGCGGTAACAGGCAAGTTTGGCCTTGGAGTACAAAATGAAGCAGAGCAAAGGCTAACAGAGTTTTGCCAAGAGAACACACTGGTCATAGCAAACACACTCTACCAACCACACAAATGATGACTTTATACACATGGACATCACCAGATGGTCAATATCAAAATCAGACTGATGAAATTCTTTGCCAAAGATGGAGATGTTCTATACACTCAGTAAAAACAATACCTGCAGCTGACTGTGGCTCATGTCATGAGCTCCTTACTGCAAAATTCAGACTTAAATTGAAGAAAGTAGGGAAAACCACGATGCCATTCAGGTATGACCTAAATCAAATCCCTTATAATTATACAATGGAAGTGACAAATAGATTCAAGGGATTAGATCTGGTAGAGTGCCTTGAAGAACAGAGGTTCGTAACACTGTTCAGGAGGCACTGATCAAAGCACCCCCAATAAAAAGAAATGCAAAAAGGCAAAATGATTATCTGAGGAGGCCTTCTGTATAGCTGAGAAAAAGTGAAAGGCAAAGGAGAAAAGGAAAGATATATCCATCTGAATGTGGAGTTCCAAAGCATAGCAAGGAGACATAAGAAAGCCTTCCTAAGTGATCAAAGCAAAGAAATAGAGGAAAACAACAGAGTGGGAAAGACTAGAGATCTCTTCAAGAAAATTAGAGATACCAAGGGAACATTTCATACAAAAATGGGCACAATTAAGGACAGAAATGGTATGCACCTAACAGAAACAGAAGATCTTAAAAAGAGGTGGCAAGAACACACAGAAGAACTATACAAAAAAGATCTTCATGACTCAGATAACCACGATGGTGTACTCTCTCACCTAGAGCCAGACATCCTGGAATGTAGAGCCAAGTGGGCGTTAGGAAGCATCACTAAGGACAAAGCTAGTGGAGGCGATGGAATTCCAGCTGAGCTACTTCAAATCCTAAAAGATGATGCTGATAAAGTGCTGCACTCAATATGCCAGCAAATCTGGAAAACTCAGCAGTGACAACAGGACTGGAAAAGTCAGTTTTCTTTCCAATCCCAAAGGACAATGCCAAAAATGTTCAAACTGCTGCACACTTGCACTCACTTCACATGCTATCAAAGTAATGCTCAAAATTCTCCAAGCTAGCCTTTAACAGTATGTGAACAGAGAACATCCAGATGTTCAAGCTAGGTTTAAAAAATGCAGAGGAACTAAACACAAATTATCAACAACCGTTTGATCACAGAAAAAGCAAGGGAATTTCAAAATAAATTCTACTCTGCTTCCTTGACTATGCTAAAGTCTTTGACCTTGTGGATCGCAACAAAGTGTGGGAAATTCTTAAAGAGATGGGAATACCAGACCACCTTACCTGCCTCCTGTGAAATCTGTATGCAGGTCAGGAAAGAACAGTTAGAACAAACATGGAACAACAGACTGGTTCTAAATTGGGAAAGGAGTACATCAAGGTTTATTTATATGTTACAAAAGAATTGTTCAAAGCAGAAAAATGGATCACACTACCATAAACTTTGGGGCTTCCATGGTGGCTCAGACAGTAGAAAATTTGCCTGCAATGCAAGAGACCTAGGTTTGATCCCCGGTTTGGGAAGATTCCCTGGAGAAGGAAATGGCACCCAGCATCATTTTTGTAGTACTGCATTAAGGAGAACATATTTATTACTGGAGACACTTATTTACAGTTTAAAAAGTTAATATTTGCTTATTTTGAGGGTACATTTGTATTACTTTTTTTGATTCCATAACATTTCACCTAAGAATTACTTCAGTTTCTTGTAACTGAATGGTGTGTTGATAAAGTCATTAGGTAAATGTTATATGTATTTGCATCTTGGTGATATAGATAATATTTATATAAATAATTTTACTTTCATCCTTGTATATTATTATGTAAATATATTCAAGTGAATTGAGTGGGGACCAAATAATGCATGGATCAGTACTTTAATGAGCAGATGATCTTTTTGAAATCATTTTTCTTGGTGAATTGCTATAGTACAATATGTATGTTTGGGTTTCTTTAATGAGGATTAATTGGATAACATATAAATGAATAAATGACTCAATGCCTGGCTCACTGTAAATTTTTAGTGAATGTTAGTTCATCCATATGCTTTTTATAGATTTTGCTATTCATGATTATGATAGAAAGTATTTCTCTCAATTTCTCAGTCTTTGCAAGACATTTCTGGAATTTAAAATAGTGAAAGAATTTAAAATCTTACAGTCTTTTGGCTGAAACAATAAATCAAATGAATAAAACAATAAGTAAATAATGAATCAAGATGAAATCAAATTGGTACTTACATGTGGCTTCTTGCTCAACATTTGCTAGGTATTACTCTAAGAATATAAAGGAAAACTGGCCATGTATGTTTGCAAATACTTTTTAGCTACTCATATGTTTGCACATAACTGTTTAATTTTATGTGCATATTAAATGAAATGAAGGTGAAGGTGGGACCTATAGAAGGATGAGAAATCTTGAAAACAGAAACATGCAGAGTGTAAGCTCCTACACCAAGCACCACTACAAAATGCAAGAAACTGACCCAAATGCTGTATTTGACTTTTCTTCATAGTGAGTGCTGATTTGCTGAAATTCCTAAGTACACCTTCACACAAATAGCATTTATAGGGGTAGTTTCAACAGGACTGGAAAAGGTCAGTTTTCATTCCAATCCCAAAGAAAGGTAATGCCAAAGACCGTTCAAACTACTGCAGAAATGCACTCATCTCACACACTAGCAAAGTAATGCTCAAAAGTCTCCAAGCTAGGCTTCAACAATACAGGAACCATGAACTTCCAGATGTTCAAGCTGGATTTACAGAGGAACCAGAAATCAAATTGCCAACATCTGTTGGATCATCAAAAAAGCAAGAGAGTTCCAGAAAAACATCTACTTCTGCTTTTTTGACTACATCAAAGCCTTGGACTGTGTGGATCACAACTAACTGTGGAAAATTCTTAAAGAGATGGGAATACCAGACCACCTGACCTGCTTCTTGAAAAATCTGTATGCAGGTCAAGCAGCAACAGTTAGAACTGGACATGGAACAACAGACTGGTTCCAATTCAGAAAAGGAGTACATCAAGGCTGTATATTGTCACCTTGCTTATTTAGCTTATATGCAGAGTACATCATGTGAATCATTGGGCTTGATGAAGCACAAGCTAGAATCAAGATTGCCAGGAGAAATATCAATAAAATCAGATACGCAGATGACACCCCTCTCATGGCAGAAAGTGAAGAACTGAAGAGCCTCTTGATGAAAGTGAAAGAGGAGAGTGAAAAAGTTGGCTTAAAATTCAACATTCAGAAAACAAAGATCATGGCATCTGGTCCCATCACTTCATGGCAAATAGATGGGGAAACAATGGAAACAGGAAGATACTTTATTTTTGGGAGGCTCCAAAATCAGTGCAGATGGTGACTACAGCCATGAAATTAAAAGACACTTGCTCCTTGGAAGAAAAGCTATGACCAATCTAGACAGCATATTAAAAAGCAAAGACATTAGATTACCAACAAAGGTCCATCTAGTCAAAGTTATGATTTTTCCAGTAGTCATATATAGATGTGAGAGTTGGACTATACAGAAAGCTGAGCACCAAAGAATTGATGCTTTTGAATTGTGGTGTTGGGGAAGACTCTTGAGAGTCCCTTGGACTGCAAGGAGATCCAACCAGTCCATCCTAAAGGAAATCAGTCCTGAATATTCATTGGAAGGACTGATGCTAAAGCTGACACTCCAATACTTTGGCTACCCAATGCAAAGAACCAATCCACTGGAAAAAACTCTGATGCTGGGAAAGATTGAAGGCAGGGAGAGAAGGGGACAACAGAGGATGAGAAGGTTTGATGACATCACCGACGCAATGGACATGAGTTTGAGTAAGCTCCAGGAGATGGTGATGGACAGGGAAGCCTGGGGGAGCTGCAGTCTGTGGTGTCACAAAGAATCGGACGTGACTGAGCAACTGAACTAAACTTAGGGGTGGTTTCATCATCAAGAAAAAATAAATGATAAAGAAAATCAAAGAGTTTTCTTCCTTTAGTGAATAATTTAACAATGATATGTTAAAATATTATCTTTGGTTACTCAAATCTGGAAATTATCAAAATTTAATTGTACTGCTATCTTAGCTGAGACAAAATGGTTAAATTATTGTATGCTATTACTCTATTATAGATGATATGGCAAAAAAAAAAAAAAATTGTTGTTGGCAGTTGAACCAAACATGAAATCTGTAATATTCCTTATTATTCAGTAGAATACTTCTTCCCTTTCTCCAAAGTTGACAATAATACTAATTAATTCACCAGTTAAACTACTCCTCTGAAATGTCAAGTTTGTAGTGAATTTCTGTAATACAAACATCTCATATTTAACAATTATATCACTATATATTCTCAGAGGTGATATGCACAAGAAACAGGTCATTTAAGCTATGACTGTTTCATCTGGACTGGATTCACAAATGTATAATGATATAAACAAAATATTATAACATTTTAGCATCATTGGTGCAATGTAACCAACTAATTAAATAAATGAGTATTTTGAAAATCCCATTTAACTGACCATCTAAGCACTGAATTCGGACCTTATATCAGTGGATTTCAACCTTTCTTGAGCAAAACATTTATTTGGGCTGCTGGCTTAAAATGATTTCTGGGTTGGACCTTGACTCTTCTTAGTATGTGAAGTGAAGTCACTTCAAGAAACCTGCATTTTTAAGAAGACCACCTCCCCCCGCCCCCAGGAGATTATGGCACAGGAGATTATGTGCCCATAGCTCACACTTTGGAAAACACTGTCCTTCTCCATTGAAACTAGCGTTGTAGCAGAATAAAGATGACTGTCATGGGTGAGTGACCAAATCACATTATGAGAAATTTCCCTGGAGATTTTGTGTTTGTATCAGTGCGAAGACCATTGCGTGTGTCACCACAGACATAGAGAAGATAACAAAAATATGTGAAATCTCAATATAAATGAACATCGAGGCTTAGGAATTTGTTTTAATATATGCAAATTCGCACCTAAAAGTGGCTTGAAAGATGACCAATTCATTCACATTCTGCAAAGCTGGTAAAACAGGACTATAAATTTATCCAGAATCTTTTTGTAAGCTTATAAACTACATACAAGACAAATCATTTTGTAGCTTAAAATCACTAATTTATATAGGGTATAATAAGTCTTCATAATGCAAAAGAAAATGATAGATTGTTAATATAAATGCTTAAATGGTATTTTGGATAATTTAAACCTTAAAATATAGACTTTTTTCTTTGCAAATCTATTTTTCTCTTAATTTGCCTCCTATTGTGTTAGTTTATCCTTAGGTAGCAATCAGGTATTCTTTTAAGAAACAGTAAAGCCTTTTCCTGAGACTGGTTAAATATAGCTACTGTGGGGCAGTCTGATTCAAGGGCTTGAAGATTCTGCATGGGTGAATAGCATTGCTTCAGAACACACACAAAAATGGTTATTAGCAAGCTACCAAGTTTTCCCTTCCCTACTTGAGATAATCATTTCTCTCTTTTGGTAAATTTATATTTTTAAAGGACAGAATTTATCAATTTTAATTCAACACAATTATACATTAAACTTTATATAAATCAACATAATGAAAACAAATGGAAAGCATATCCATGAATCAGAAAATTAAGATAATTCCTTTTGTATTTTTGAAAACAGAGCCCCATTAAATTAAGATCAATTACAATAATATTTGACATTATTTAAAATATTTTAAAGCAGAATAGGCAAAGCTCTGGAATCAAAATCATTTAAAAGTCCCCAAAGATGGCATAATTCTACTTAAATATGCAGTTTTTTAAGTGAAGGAGATTCCCCAATGTAAATATATATCATCCTCCACAATTTTACATCATGTCGAACATCTTATGACAGTTTACATTGTTTTATTCTAGACAGGAATATTCAGGGAATTTTAACGAGCCCTTCAAAAAAGTCCCCAGTCCTTCTACTATTAGACCTTCATACATTTACAGCCTAAAAAAACACAAAAAACAAAATGCAAGCAGAGAGGTATTTAAACATTCACAAACTATTGATTTATTTAACTATTTTAAGGCTATTTTCTGCATATGAATTTTCTTGTTCATGGGTAGTAAATGTAGATGAGGATTTCTAGAAGATTACAGAATAAAAAATCTATCTAAAAGACTTTACCAAATGTAGTGGCTATGAGAATGTTCTTCTTTCATCTCTGAAGCCAGGTAAGTTAACTGATCAGAGGCCCTTCTGCTGCTTTCTGTGATCTATGTTGGCCCTGAAGGCTGGGGCCAAACTTCCCACAGTGTGTTCCCCATTGACGCCCAGACAGCAGGGCTGCTGTGGCAGGACTGTGCCTGGAAGAAGCAGGAATCCTCTGATGGATGACTTTGTCTCATAGACTTCCTAATAGCTTTGCTAAATTACTTTCGAGCTGAGGGCAGTCTAAGATGCTTTCAATCAATCTTTCCTCTTACCTTCCTCCCTCTCTCTCTCCCTCCCTCCTTTTTCTCCTTTACTTGGTGACCAACTTGAATTGTGGCCTCATGGCTCCCCAGTATTCCCAGGCTCCCCTTCTATTCTCTCTTACAGATATTTCCCTTAAAAGTATTTCTGCATATTTAATCCCAAAGTGATATCTGTTTTTAAGAGGGCTTGAAATAACACACCTAAAATAACAGTAGGTTTTGATAATATGGACAAATAACTGTCCATGCTTTCCCAGTGTTTCACCCTAAAGGAAGCCAAAATTAACCTGAGAAGTAACAAAGCAAGCTTATCCAGATAGGCACATAAAATATGCAGTAATACTGAACATGTAAATAACATTTTTTTTCATCTTTTAGTAATTCTGCTCCCAGATTTGAAACATAGCACCCAGGTTGTTTAAAACAGTGCTATGATATTTAGAGATATTTGCTGTAGTGATCTAGACATCAACAGTGTCTACTAGTTTTTACTCATCACTTTTATTGTGTGTCACACACTAATAGCCTAACAAAACACACAAAAATTCTGGTCTTGTTCATCTTGCCTTCTGTAGTGCAAACAGTAACAGGCAATAATAAGTAACAGTAAAGTACACAGAGTAAGTGCTATGAAGAGAATTAAAGTATAGAGAGCCCTGACAAGCAAGTGAGATGAGGTGGGATTTTTAATAGTCGGGGAAGGTCTCACTGAAAAGGTGAAATTTGAGAAAAGAACTGGAAGAAGTGAAAGAGTAAGCCATGTGGATATTTCACAGAACATTCAGGGAAGAGAAAACAAGTACAAAGATTGAGACAGAAGCAAATATGCAGTGCTGTAGGAAAACAAAGAACTGACTGGAGGGGTGTGAGAAAGGGGAAGTGCGATTGTAGCTTAGAGATCTTCTAGAACTTCAGAAACAAGTCTTTTTGAGGTTTCTTACTTTTTCCAAATGGGATGGAAAGCCATTGGAATGTTTGAGTAGAGATTATAGATGTGTTCTAAAGATAAAATATTCATTCCTGTGTATTATATAAGCATTAAGTATTAGTCACTCAGTTGTGTTTGACTGTTTGTGACCCTGTGGACTGTAGCTCACCAGGAATTCCATGGGCTACATGGAATTCTCCAGGTAAGAATACTGGAGAGGGTAGCCATTCCCTTCTCCAGGGGATCTTCCCGACCCAGGGATCAAACCTGGGTCTCCTGCACTGGCAGGCAGATTCTTTACCATCTGAACATTAAAGGGTAAGAAATGAAAGACATACAGCATAGGAAGCTACTTTTAAACCAGAGGCGAGGAGATGGAAACTTGGAAATACGTGAAAGTAGTGTTAATGATGAGAGGTTGTGTTGCTATATGTGTTTTGTTAGTAGAGATGACAGGATTTGTAGACCAGGAGGATATGGAATATGAAACAAAGAGTAGAGTTAAGGATCACTCTGTTTCTGGCCTGCCCAACTATAAGATGACGTGGCCATTTATTAGGGTGGGGTAGGAGTAGGCATGTGTGTATGGGGGATGAAGGGTTAAGATAAGCAGATAAGGATTTAGGACATTATGTTTCATTATATGAAACATCAAAATGAATTTTTTTAAACTAGGGAAACAAAATTTGGGGGTCATTCCTGGACAGACAACCCTTAATCCTTAAGACAACCAAGCAAGTTAAGTGTGAACAAAAGACAGAAGTTCAAAGTATGAGAAGTAAAGAATCCCAATCTTTAAATATTGTAAATGGAAGAGAAACCTTTAAAAGACACTGCAAATGAGTATATGCCGAGTTAAGCCAGGAAAGTGAGGCATCCTGAATTTCAAATAAAGTAAGTGTTTTGAGAAAATGAACAACTGCAATAAACAATGATGGGTAAATTTAGATGAGAATTGCAGTGCATTTAGCTCTATGCAGAGTGGCATGGATTTTTTTTTTTTTTTTAGGAAAAGAATTAGTTAGAAAACACATGAAACCACAGGGATTGACAGGTCTTTCAAACTTTTTTTTCCCTTTGAAAGGAAGAAGAGAAATGGGTGAAACTGGATTGCTAGGAAATAAAAAGAAGCTCTTTTTCTTTATGAATGAGGAACTAAAACTCAATTTATGGCATAATAAGGAAGATCTAATGGAAAGGAAAAAAGTGTCTAAGAAAGAGAATATGGGGAGGATTGGAGTGACTCCTCTAGATACAAAGTATAAGGAAGGGAGTGGGCTTGTGGCAGACTTTGTCAGGTCCCAACCCGTATACCTCAGAATAAACCACCCCTATATTCAAAAGCAGAGACATTACTTTGCCAAAAAAGGTCCATCTAGTCAAGGCTATGGTTTCTGTGGTGGTCATGTATGGATGTGAGAGTTGGACTGTGAAGAAAGCTGAGAGCTGAAGAATTGATGCTTTTGAACTGAGGTGTTGGAGAAGACTCTTGAGAGTCCCTTGGACTGCAAGGAGATCCAACCAGTCCATTCTGAAGGAGATCAGTCCTGGGTGTTCTTTGGAAGGAGTGATGCTAAAGCTGAAACTCCAGTACTTTGGCCACCATGCGAAGAGTTGACTCATTGGAAAAGACTCCGATGCTGGGAGGGATTGGGGGCAGGAGGAGAAGGGGACTACAGAGGATGAGATGGCTGGATGGGATCACCAACTCGATGGATGTGAGTCTGAGTGAACTCCGGGAGTTGGTGATGGACAGGGAGGCCTGCCGTGCTGCGATTCATGGGGTGGCAAAGAGTCGGACATGACTGAGCAACTGAACTGAACTGAACTGATGCCCCCACTAAACAACTTTCATCTCTCCTGATATTCATGTCTACACCTAAAGACTTTCTCCTATGGTTACATCCAGATACTTTAATTACCAATAATTTCCTTTCCACCTTAATCTCAACTCCAAAGTATCTCATTCTCAGACCAACATCCTTAATTCCCACTCCCATCTTACTCTAGTCAATATTCCTACTTCTGCAAGTTATTCAACACCAGAGACTATCAATCTTACCACTTTTTTCTTTTACTATCCATCACACTTTGTCATTGTTCCTTTTCTATTTTTCTGAAATCCTATGATTCTTTACTATAATCAATTCTTTATTTGCAGCCTGAATTCTATTCTCTCTGGCAATTAGTCATGCTTAGCTTACAGGATTAGTCCAGGTAAAGAATAATAAAGAAATCCACAGATATTTTATGTGTAGGTTGATAAAGATAAAAATACAGAAAAATAGTTTTCTCTGTATTAACCTGTCTACCTATATTTTAAAGAATGATTGGGTGCATGTACTATCCTAAACACTGTGAAAAGTAATAAATACAAGAGGTAAATCTTCCAAGGAGAAACTTTCCTTTGGTTTGTGTGTAGGTATGGGTTATTGGCATATTTAAAAAATTATTTTTATGAAAAAATACCTATTTACAAAATTATTCTTATGAAAATGTAAAATAAGAACATTTGTAATTTAGTCTGTGTATATAAGAAATGACTTTTTGAAAGTTTATAGTTGGAACAAGACTATGAATACAGAATATCACCAATATTAAAGAAGAAGCAGAGGATGAGGAATATTTTCAGTAGGCTGAGAAAGTTTCATCAGGGAAACAAGAGGAGAACAGTTGAAAAGGAATGGAAAGGGAGAAAAAGCAGGGGACAGTTTTAAGAGTAACAGAGTATTAGACATAGATGAAATGATGCACATAAGTAAAGAAGAATGTGTATAAAGTTTAATTTTGCAGTAGGAGATCATTGATGAGTTCTGTGGAAAAATTTCTGTTGAAAGCTAATGGTGGAAGTAATATTGTATTGAGTGATGAAAAAATGGAAAGAAATGGGACTTGCAAACATAAACTATTTTATCAATATATTTGATCATGAGGAGGAGGATCATATTTATGGGCAGGTAAATAAGGATGAAGGACATTTTATGATTGACAGGAGTGTCAGCTCAGTATCACCAAGTAGGAGCCTTGGTGAAAAGCAAGAGATTAAAGTGTAAATGTTTTTTGCTTTGCTCATTCCCTGGAAGCCAAATGATGACACTTAGTCATTTAATGTTGCTAGGGACTGCACTGTTAGACAACAATTTTTTTTTTCATATGCAGACAATCCTCCTTAAATCCCAGTACTTTCACATTGCCAATGTTAGGGTCTTTAATCTTCTCCTGGGAAGACACGTGTTTGATAGGCTGTCACAGTATTTCTAGATCTTGCCACAACAAAATACTTACAGTATTATCACAAGAGATGATTTATATAAGTTACCACAAGGGAAAATAGTAAGTAGAAACTTATAATATGCCTCAAAAATTTCTTGCTTTATTTTCTGCATGGGAGGTGGGATACACATGCATGGTTATTTGTAACGGCTCTTTCAGTTAAAAGATAAAGTTGACCAATTGTATCCCAATGGGGAGAAAAGTTTCACTGATATGTCATAACTTCAATCATCTACAATATAAAGGAGAGTATCAGAGCATTCTTCAGTTTAGAAAGAATTACTAACCACATCCATTTAATATGGAACTACTCATATAACACAAGCAAAATAAAGTTTTGCTTTCTTCCCAACTCCAGGTTGTATGAGACAGAATTTTTACTTCAAGATTAAAAAAAAATAAACCTGTTTAGGTGATATCTGACTATCATTTAATATTACATTTGTTGTTATTGTTTAGTCGCTAAACCATTTCCAACTCTTGAAACCCCATGAACTATAGCCTGCCAGTCTCCTCTGCCCATGGGATTTCCCAGGGAAGAATTCTGGAGTGGGTTACCATTTCCTTCTCCAGGGGATCTTCCTGACCCACGGGTTGAACTCAGGTCTTCTGGATTGGCAGGTGAGCCACCACAGAAGTCCCAATATTATGTGTAGTAGAAAATTTAAAACGGGATTTGTCAAATAAAATCTAATGGAAACTAAAATCTCTTTGAACTGGTCTCTGTTTCTTTTTGTTGTGGATGTCCACATCATGCTTTATATACCAACTTATTAAATAGGTCTTAGCAAAGTAAAGGGATTTATTCTGGTACTTGAGCAAAGTTTCTAAAAATAACATTTAGTGTGTATCAGAAGCAAACAAAAATAATGTAAGCGGTCTACCAAGTGAACTAACAGCATAACTTTTTAGACAATTCTTCAGCTGATGCCTTCTTTCTTTCTTAACTGTTTCATCAAGTACATGACTTTAAAGAAGTAAAACTCTCAGAAGCGCCATTCTCTCATCTTAAAATGAGGACTATTACAATACCTATATCTTAGAGACACTATATATAACATCACCAGCTCATGGTAGGCATTTATAAATATTTGTTTCTATCATATTTCTTCCATCTTTTAAAATAAATTTATAGACCTTCTTCATACATTATACATTACATTACACATTGACAAAAACCAAAATAAAATGTCCATTCAGCCAAGAAAAACAGATGAAAGTACCATGTAGAGCAGCATGAGGAAGAATTAATAACAGCTTTCAGATCTAAGAGCTTACCCTAAGAGAACCTAAACATTTCTTTTTTTCAGGTTAATAGTGTTTGCATGGAGACAAAGAAGAATGCTCTAATTTAAATTCTTAGCATGCTGTTCTGTATTAGATCACTAATGGTGAGGTTTGCCAATTTAGCATTTTTATTTCATAGCTTCCTTGAATAATTAAAAAGTGAGACATTGAGGGCATAAACATTGTGTTAATACACATCCTAATAGCATCTGCTGATTCTAATTGCCAAGCAACATCTTTACATACCTACTACATTTCAGAGCCCATCATCTTCAGGAAGTTTTCTGCAATTATACTCACCCACAATTTCAGTCACCAGACACATAAATCTCCAGGTTGATTTAATAAACTAACATCATGCATATGCTCTTTCATTTCATACAAGTAAACAAAAAATTACTGGAAAAAAATGTAAAGAAGTAAATTAACACACTGGAAAAGAAAAAAAAAAAAGGCTACAAAGAAGATAGTCAAATTTTCCCTTGTCTTACCCCAGTGGATGTAGACAAGGAGCAGGTAAAAGGGGATGGAGAGGATGGACATTTATGTAACAACCACTAAATGCCAAGCTTTTTATGGAGGGCATTTCACTTTAGCATCGCCACTCGGCTGGAAGGTATCACTTCCCTCACTCCCCATTTTAAAGATGTCAAATGTAGTGTTAGTGAGATTAAGCAGATCTAAGTGTTAAGCTTTAAGCAGTGGAGCTGAGAGTCAAACCCCAAGCTATCCGACCTTGGTGAATCTACAGTACAATCTATTTTAATAAGCTGGAAAGTGGTTGTAGGAGCAGTAATATGTCACTAAGGTAGGACTTACAGATAGTATACACTCCCCAGCTGTTACTGCTTTATTGTGAGGGGGAAAAGCATGAATAAGTGGTCAGGAATAAATATATTTTAGCAGCACATTACTGAGAGCAAATTATTGATCATATTTTAATGGATCTAATGTTCATTCTTCTTTTTTCCACAGGAAACTTTGCATCACTTAGAAAACCACTCTACATATCACCATTTTGTAATTATTTTTTCTATCTTATTTGTCTTAAGATAAGGGATGAATATTTGACCTCTTTATATAACTTAACACTTGGAAATTAATATACCTTAACTTATTTCAAGTTACACCTTAATTATGTTTAACCAGGTAAATTACTAACACTTTTTCTGTAAAACAGTATATAGTGATTTGTAATCTTATGCTCTTCAGGAAATAATATCATATGTGACAAGCATCCTAATAACTCTTTGAGTGCAGGTTTATTTTTTGTTTTAAAATATGTTTCATTCCAGCAATATAAGAGGACTAAGAAATTCCAAACCTGTAGTCAACAGAAAAGACTGAGAAAAAAGGACAATGAAGTGCTACTGTAATAGGTCTTTCATTACCAAATTCAGAATACCCGAGAGTTAAATTCCACCTGAGATTCAATAGGTATGATTTAAATCAGATCCACATTTCAGTACAGACCAAACAACATTTTAAGATATTTTTAAAGCTTTCAGAATGGAAAAAAAAAAGCAAGACAAAAAAAAGAAAAATTCAGCCTAACTTCATAGGAAAAATAGGCTGATTTTAGGCTTCTCATCTGCAACAGAATATCCTGAGATGTAAAGGAAAAGTAGTTTCAAATAAGAAGGAAGAAAATTACATATGAAGCCTAAAAGTTATATAAGTGTGAGACCCAAATAAAGCATATTGGCCTTTAAAGCATTTAGATATCGACATACATAGTTGGAAAAAAAAATTTAATTATTTCAACAAAGTAAAAAGGTAAAATAGAATGATGCAGGAGATGAGAAACCACTTTAGATGATTATTATCCACATAAAGTAAAGCAATATTAATAAAGACTTGGTTTTCTGCACATATAATTACACATGATAATATATGGCAAATATAGTAAATAATAATCATACAATAATACATAAGTATTGCTTTTTATATTCAATATTTATAATCAAGCTATAGTAATAAACTACTATATTGTGCAGAACTAACACAGAGTAAATAAAGTTGACAAAGCAAGACAATAATACAGGTTATTATTTTGTTAACTAAGTTTGTTAACTTTGTTAGTAAGAATGGATGAATTCTGGAAGAATAATCGCCATGTGTTTCATATTATGTCTGTTAGAGAGCAAGATATTGACATAGTTTCCAATACAGGAAATGTCAAAAAATTTTAAACTCTTTTTTTTTTTTTTGCAAAATAAAATTGCATGGCTCAAATTTTAAAATTGAGAGCTCCTTAATATTCAGCAATTTTATTACCCATCAACCCCACTAAAGTACAGGAAATGTTATCATCACCTTTTCAGTTTAATCAGTTCAGTCACTCAGTTGTGTCCGACTCTTTGCGACTCCATAGACTGCAGCACACCAAGCTTGCCTGTCCTTTACCAACATCCAGAGCTTACTCAGATTCAAGTCCATCCAGTCGGTGATGCCATCCAACCATCTCAACCTCTGTCATGCCCTTCTCTTCCTGCCTTCAATCTTTCCCAGCATCAGGGTCTTTTCTAATGAGTCAGTTCTTCGCATCAGGTGACCAAAGTATTGGAGCTTCAGCTTCAGCACCAGTCCTTCCAATGAATATTCAGGACTGATTTCCTTTAGGATGGACTGGTTGGATCTCCTTGCAGTCCAAGGGACTCTCAAGAGTTTTCTCCAGCACCACAGTTCAGAAGCATCCCCTTTTACTTTTTAATAATAAAAGTTAACAGGAGTTGAGACCTTTCTATGGACGAGGTACTGTTCTCAGTACTGTACATGTATAAATTCATTTAGTCTTCACATCATACTAGAATAGTACCTGAAAGAGGTACTATTATCATTCCTATTTTGGAGATGAGGAAACTGAACCACAGACAGGTATATTAACTTTCTCAAAACTTCACAGATGCCATCTGAAAGTCAATGTTTTGAACACAGGCAGTTTAGATTCCAAAGCTCATACCTCTAAGCAAGATGTCAATGTCTGCTATATATGGTAATTAAATTTATCTATTCAAGTAACTAGATAAAAATGGTAGAAACTGCACTAAAATTGTCTAGGAAGAATACATAAATGAGAGAACCAGTGTGAATCTCCACAAATGGCAAGTGGAATCAGCAAGTGCTGGCCAGTCTTGTAATGGTGCTATAAATAGTCTTAGGATGTTTCACTAAGAATTTTATAGTTGGGCAAAGAACTGAACGAAAGAAGGAGTTATTCACGTGATATATATGAGAAAACCTTTGTGGCCAGAAGGGAAAGCTGAAACATGGGCCTCCAATTGGAGGATGGAACCTTCTTGACATGTTTATGAATATGGGTGTCAACCTTTGGTTAGAGTGAGTGGACGTGAGCTTTTATTATTATTATTTAAAAAAATAGTCCATTACAAGAATTTTGAAAGAGTTGCAACATGACTTACACATTTATTTTTAAAAAGACTGCTCTTGTCAAATGTTTTGAAAATAGACCATACAGAGGCAAAGATCTCAGTGAGGAACTAACACATTAATCCAAATGGGGAAGGATGGCAACTCAGAGCTAGGAGACAGAGGTGAAATGCTTGAATTCTAGGTAAATTTTAAAGATAGCTAACAGGAATTGCTGCTAGATTGGACGTCAAGTAAGACAAGAAGTGCCTCATCAATAAGATCGCAAGGATTTTGTTCTCGGGGACCAATAGGATGGAGATGCCACTTACTGAGATGTGGAACTGGGTAAAGCAGATTTGGAGAGGATGAATGCAAGGTTTTGTGTGTGCGTAAATATATGTGTATATATATATGTGTGTGTGTGTGTGTGTGTGTGTGTTGTGTGTGTGTGTATGAGAAGGAAATGGCAACCCACTCCAGTGTTTGGACAGGGGAGCCTGGTGGGCTGCCGTCTATGGGGTTGCAGAGTCGGACACAACTGAAGCGACTTAGCAGCAGCAGTATATATATATATATATATATATATATATATATAAAGGAAATCAACCCTCAAAATTCCTTGGAAGGACTGATGCTGAAGCTGAAGCTCCAATCCTTTGGCCACCTAATGTGAAGAACTGACTCATTGGAAAAGATCCTGATGCTGGGAAAGATTGAGGGCAGAAAGAGAAGGAGATGCAGAGGATGAAATGGTTACATGGCATCACCGACTCAATGGACATGAATTTGAGCAAACTCCGGGAAATTGGTGAAGGACAGGAAAGCTTGGCATGCTGCAGTCCATGGGTTCACAAAAAGTCAGACATAATTTAGCCACTGAACAACAACATGTGTGTGCGTATACATATATATCAATATATATATGTATATGTGTGTGTGTGTGTATACTCACACATACTTACACAGACATTCATAGATGTTTATTGTATCTACACTGTAGTTGGCTGTAGATAAAAAATCTAGAATAGAGGTAGAAGTACTAATGTCATATCTTTATTTAGTACTATCTAATGTATTTGAAGATGATCTGGTCTAACTAAGATGGAGATGATAGGAATGGGGAGAAAGAGAAAGGAGAAAATATTTAGAAGATACAATTGATGAGTCCTATGATTGATACTAAGAGGAGGAGGAAGGGATGAAGAAGAAATGGAGAATCATAAGATGGATTAATTTAAGAAACATTTTTATGGCAGGTTTATACTGCTACTGCTACTGCTAAGTCGCTTCAGTCGTGTCTGACTCTGTGCGACCCCATAGACAGCAACCCACTAGGCTCCTGTGTCCCTGGGATTCTCCAGGCAAGAATACTGGAGTGGGTTGCCATTTCCTTCTCCAATGCATGAAAGTGAAAAGTGAAAGTGAAGTTGCTCAGTTGTGCCCAACTCTTATAAATGACCACAAATTTTTAGGGTGAGGTCCAATTCTGTTGGTTTTATCATTTTGTTAATTTTAGTCCCAAAATACTTTGAAGAAGAGCATAAGTAGTTCTGAGACTTTGATTGCCTCAGAGAATAGCATCTCTCACTTATGAAGCCTTGACAGAAAATGTATACTGCTAACTTATTTTATAGTATTCTGAGTAAGAAAAGCATGTTCTTCTGTAATACAGGTACTTATTTTTAACAGAATACAATATAATTTATAAAATGTTAAGTTTTTTGATTTCAGCACAAGGAGTACTATCAAACTTTCTTGTTTTTAACACATGAAAAATAATAATTTAATCTGTGCCAGTTTATTAGTATGACACATTTTATAGTTATAAAATGCTATATTTAGATCACTCAGTATTTGTAGCCTATTGTACTCACTCTGACACTTGTTTTTATGCTTTGTTTTGTATTTGCTACTATTCTGTTGATTGCTTATTTTGAAACTTTTCATTACTTTAATATTTTTTTCTCTGATGGATGTGTATTTCTGTTAAACACAGAATTTGGGATTGCTACTTTTCAAGTTAGTTAATGTTCTTTATGTTTACAAAGGTAATTTATGCTTGTTTACAACAGCTACTTTAGCTTTTGACTGAATTCAAATATATTTATAGTGATTCAAATAAAAAACAGTCAATATTTATATTCCACATCTGACACAGGAGATCACATGTGCTGTCAAGTTTTTAGCTTTTCTATGTTTGAAAGATTTATAAATATACACAACTTCCCCAGTAAGTGAAAAATATATATTGTAATACTGAGATGGTGGGGAAGGAAGATCATTAAAATCCAAGAGAGGGTATATATTTAACGTTATGCTGCTAGAGAAGTAAATAATTTTTATATATTCAGGCATAAATGAATAGTAAGCTTAAGTTAATTTTTATATTAACTCATTTAATTCACCCAGTAGTCCTATGAGGAGGTGTGTGTGCTTAGTCGCTCAGTCATGTCTGACTCTTTGCAACCCCATGGACTATAGCCCACCAGACTCCTCTGTCCATGGGGATTCTCCAGGAAAGAATACTGAATTGGGTTGCCATGCCCTCCTCCAGGGGATCTTCCCCACCCAGGGATAGAACCTAGGTCTCCCACATTGCATGTGGATTCTTTACTGTCTGCGCCACCAGGGAAGCCCATGAATACTATAGCAGGTAGCCTATCCCTTCTCTAGGGGATATTCCCAGTGCAGGAACCGAACTGGGGTGTCTTGCATTGAAGGTGGATTCTTTACCAGCTGAGCTACCAGGGAAACCAAACCCCCTATAAGGATAGTAGTATTAAACTTGCATTTAACGACCGAAGAAAGGAGAAACTAGGTGATAGCCAAGAGCACAAAACTGAAAGATGAAAGAGCCAGGATTCAGCCCACGGCCCATGTAGGACACCACTGAGCAATTCTGTCTCCAAGTAAAGGATGACAGTATATGACCCAAGAAATGTGATTTTTCCTCTGAAGTGGATGAATTTCTCCCATGGAAGTTTATGGCTGGTGTTTGAGCTTCTCAGAATCCTTAATTACTATGTCTATGTTCTTATTTTGTCTTACGGTTAAGACAGTCAAATATCTTATACCAGTATAGGTAAATTATATATATATATATGTGTGTGTGTGTATATTATATATGTATGTATATTATATACATATATATGTATATATATTCACTTCTTATTTAAAAGATTTTTGTTTAGCACTTTGACTTTTAAATCATATTGCAAACTTTTGCTACTTCTTACATATATCAAACATTTCCATTTTAAAATAGTGAGTTAGGATTCCTGAGTCATTTGTTATTATACCATTAATATACTATGTGTTTGTTTGTTGATATGAAAATTATTTAACCTAATGATGCATTGGGTAAAACTTACCTTCTCAGGTACAATGTTCTTTTTATTTCTCCTGACATTAGTACTAACTTAGTACTTCATCATATTGAGCTTTTGTGTTGTAAATGGAGCAATACTTATTGTGGGTTTGGTAACCTTAAACACTTTGACATAAGCCAAATGATTATTGTTAGAATTGAAATGAGAGAGCAGGATAATTTGTATAAAACACTAATGATATACAATTATTCACTCACAACAGGCATGCTTTGTCTTTCTATAGATTCATTCATCATCAAGAATCATCTGTATCAGCACAACACTTCAGACTGTCAGTGTTCAAGTAATTTATGATGCTTAGAATTACATGCATTAGAAAACTATTTTTACAAGTTTTCTACAGATGGTTTTATAAAAAAAAATTATAAAGACAGAGAACAGAAATAAGTTCTTTATAGCCAAATTGTGTTTTTCACTATATGAATTTCTGCATACTCAAGCATTTTATTACACTCTGAAATTTTATTTCACAACTTATAAATGTGTATATGTCAGTTTCAAAGACTGCAGTTGCGTTGCACATTTTAGAAAGTTTATTTTTATGATAACCTTATTTGTTAAAATATATTGCATGAATTTTCAAGATAGTTACTCTGTTAAAAATAGGTTGCAAGAATTTTCCTTGCAGAGAATCAATGTGCAAGCCTTACTTTTCTGACTGAGTTGTAGGGTCTGACCAGAAAATGGGTTATACTAAACCTGTGTCTTCAGTTCTGATGCTGAATGAACAGCATCTAAATGTAACCTGTCCTGGGAAAATGGGAATGGGAAAACTGCATATCTACAGAGCATTATAATGTAATAACACACTAAATAAGTAAATCAGGAAAGCTAAGGTCAATCTACATTATAGTTAAACAAAAACCTTTACAAATCTACAAGCTTACTCATCTCTAAAATATAAGAACTGAGCTCAAAATATTTTAAACTGTTATATCCCATGTAATATTTATCCAGCTTTAATATCCCATGATTCCTAAAGATTCCAGTAAATTATCCAGCTGTAATATCCCATGATTCTTAAAGAATTAATGTTTACAGAAAAGCTCTCTGCTTCTTAGGAGCCACTCACCTTGCCTTATAAAATGCATCACCCCCCCAAAAAAAAAACTTAAGCAATTTTAGAATGTATCCAAAAATCATGCTTTGAAATATTGTTCTCATGGAAGCCTATTTGAAGCATAATGATAAAAGCCTTTCTGTCATAAAAAAAGGAGAGAGTTTATAAATAAATAAAAACTTCAAAGCTTTTAAGTCATATCTACATAAAAATGAGTCACAAATAATATACTGTATGGAAATGTCTTAGATTTCTATCACCTATTCAGTATCATAACCTTTTTATACATTAATCTGGTAAAAATATAAAGAAGCAAACATGAAAAATCATTTATGCAGGCTTTCCATATAACATTGATTTCTACTAATATGCATTTAGAGGCAAATATCTGTGTGGGTGTTTGTGTATATTTTTTCACTCTTAACAGGTGCATCATATCTTTTGAATTAGAATGATTTGTTCCATGAATTCTAAAGCCTGTCAAACAACTGGTAAATAGAAAGAAACTAAATTTGCTTCCCCATCTTAGGTAGCATTGGGGCAAAGAAGCTGAGATGGGTATGGCATTAAGTTCTAGGATAAGTTATTGTAACATGGAGGATGATGTTTTGTTAAAAGCATAAAGATGTTTATAGGAGAATCTCAGGAGATGCTTGACGGTGTGTATGAAAAAGCAATGGCAATATCAGGATCACAAGTAAATCTTCAGAATGAGACAGGGCTCTCCTAATTTGTGATTTTAATTTGGCACCAAGGATATTATTAATTCATCTAGTATACCTTATAGTTCTAAAATTAATTGTTCTATTTAACATCATATTTTCAGATATTGGCAATTGATGAAAACTTTTACTTTAAGAATTTAGATTTAATATACCAATTACTATTGTTCACAGTTTCCTTTTCCCTTTAAAAGTTCCCCCTTTTTGGTATTGTCCACATATGGCTGAATAAAACATGGGATATAAACTTACAGATCCATGTACAAAATATGGCCCCAAACCATTTAGTAAGCACTTACTTTCATGAAGCTCTGTCAGGCAGTATATTAAACAAAGATTATATGAACCTTGCCATCTACATGTTTTTCCAGAAAAATTCTCAAATGATTAAAATAATGAATTGTAATTTGTTTGCAGATAAACACTAAATATGTGTGGATTTTCAGAATTGTTCATTTGGAGAAGAAAGAATAAACGTGGGTGGTTTGAAATATTCACAATTAGAGTTCCCATGTATGGACATTTATTGGTGCTGCAACACATATGACATTTAAGTATGGTTACTATCTAAATATGTGGAATATTCTGAAGTAACTATTATTTTAAACAAAAGTACATCCCTGACTATGGCACATTCCTTAGTTTAAGAAACCCCCAATACCTAGGGATGGGAGAAGGCAATGACAACCCACTCCAGTACTCTTGTCTGGAAAATCCCATGGATGGAGGAGCCTGGTAGGACGCAGTCCATGGGGTCGCTAAGAGTTGGACACGACTGAGCGACTTCACTTTCACTTTCATGCATTGGAGAAGGAAATGGCAACCCACTCCAGTGTTCTTGCCTGGAGAATCCCAGGGACAGGGGAGACTGGTGGGCTGCCGTCTATGGGGTCACACAGAGTCAGACACGACTGAAGTGACTTAGCAGTTAGCAATACCTAGGGATATATTAATTTTGTATAAAATATTTGACATTATACATACAAATTACATGTTTAGAACATCTCACTTTACCTCATATAAGCACTATTTTTATAAAGTTGACAAATAAGTAAAACTTGATGAGTACAAATGCCAAACTTGTATGTTAGAAAGGTGGCATAAAATTATTAAGAAAGCAAAGTCATGACACAGTAACCAAGCAGGTAACAGTAAAGGTTTACAATCCATACTGAAATTCAGAAAAGCTGAGAATCACAGTATATAGTTTTCAAGAAATCGCACATCATACGGCCATTCTTTTAACTCTCCTCCACATTAAAAATTGTTAAAAATAATGTTGATTTCATCATTAGTGTCATAAATGAGGAAAATGTGGTTACTGTAGGAAATCGATGTAGATAAGTGAAAAAGTTCACTAGAAGCATTATAAATATATACATATTAAATAATACAAGTTTGCAAAAAATTGAATTTATTTTCCTGAGGAGACTAGTGTACTAAACCATAATTTAGTATACTAAGCCAGAATTTAGTGTACCAAATCAGAATTGTTGAATGACGTAGGTTTAAAACAGTATTAATAATCTTATAGGATAAACAAGGTAAAGATATTTGTGAAATGAAAGTCAGTATTTTATTGCTAATTGTTAATAACATAAGTGAAGGCATTAGTCCTTAGTCATGTCTGATTCTTTGAGACCCCATGGACTGTTGCCTGCCAGCCTCCTCTGTTCATGGAAGTCTTCAGGCAAGAATGCTGGATTGGGTGCTATTCCCTTCTCCAGGGGATCTTCCTGACCCAGAAATTGATCCAGGTCTCCTGCTTTGCAGGCAGGTTCTTTACCATCTGAACCATGAGGGAAGCCCCAATAACATAAGGTGAAGTTTATAAAATGTGTTGTGGGTAATATAATGGGATTTTGACAATCAACACATTTTGCTTAGACTTCTACTCAGGAAATTACATGAGTGTGATATCTCTATTGTTAGAGCACATTAATTCCCAAATTTATATATATTGCATGACATGAAGAGGTTACAAGGAATAAAAACATCAATACAAAGATATTATTGGACATAAGCATTTGTAATATGAGATATCTTTCATGCCATTGTTTTTTTTTTTTTTTAATCAAGCCATGCAAGGAACTCTGAGAAGTAGGCCACCATCTAAGCACAAGGAGAATAGTATATAGTAGAACTTTAACCAGCACAGCATTTCATTCAAGAAGACCGCTTCAAGACTTCATTTAAAATTATCAGGGGCACATTATCTGGGTACACAACAAGAAGCAATTATTGGTTTAATTAGCCGGCATTCACCACATCACCCTCTTTCTCTTTGTTCGATTGCCAGGCAATTTTCTACAATCATTAAGCAAGGGAACTATAATTCCACAATGACCTAATCTACATCTCCTTCTTGCCACACTGGAATATTTTAAAGTTATTTATGACTGTCCTCAATAAGAATTAAGCCCATTGGACAGAAAACACTTTAGGTTTAAAAATTCAATATTCACTGATATATTTTAAACTTGATTATATTTAATGAGTTACTATGTTTTATTTGGGATAAATATTTGCCATGAATTAGGTTAAGAATAATTGACTGAGAAGGAACATATACGATCTCTATTACAATTTGTTAAAATTCTGCAAGTAATTAATTTCCAAATATACATGTATAAAAATAAAAATGTGGAACTAAATTTTAAGAAGTTTTAACATAGTACTGTAAGCAATAAGATAAACAAATAGACATTCTAATATATTTCTACACATCAGACTCTTGCAGATGATCAAGTGAAATTATTTGTTCCCAATGTTAACCACTGATTCATGTGATTTTCTCTAAAATTTGAATCTTAATGAGAACTTTCTAGTCTGGTATTACAAAACAAGACTATGTTTCCTCTATTAGGCTGTAGTTAATACAGGTGTCTCTGGTGCAAGAATACCAAGTGGAGGATTTAGAATTAGTAAAATGAGGTTTTATATGAAATCATTCTTAAAGCAGGGAATGGGCCAAGAACTGTATTGCCTGTAATAGGTGATGAAGGGTTTTGTCATCCATTTAGCCAGTGCTCTAATTCTTATCTCACTGTGCCTCATGATCCATAAACATTTTTTACAAGGTTCTCTAACACATACAGGCAATACTCAAAAGGTAACCTCTATCTAGAACCCCATTGTTACAGAAGCACAAATTTTGCTACATTCATCAACCTACAAAGCTGAAATGTTCTAGTTTGAGGACTGATTCTATATCCCAGTTTCTCCTCTCCTGCCACAAACTAAAGATAATGCCTCTTCCTCGTTCTCTCCCTATCCACACTTTAGTTCTGTCTTGAGGATAACAGTTCTGATCCTGCGAATCCTCCTGGAAGCTCAAATCATAGCCTGTCTTGCTCACATGATGCTTTAGATGTCTACCATCTTTTACAGCAGTAATGAGCAACATATTTAGATCTGCTTCTCATTTGAATTTAAATAAAAATAGGAAAAGGGAGCAGTAAAGTGATAAGGTTGTAAAAATAAATATACTCCCCCCCCCCAAGCCAGGTTTTTGTTACAATAAATTATGTGATTTCCAAATATGAGTTGATGAGAACCATTTAGTAACACTGGTGTTGTCAGTCCCTACCCAGTAGCTGGAAATTACATATCTATGTGGGGCATGTGTGTGTGTGTGTGTTTTACCTTTTTAATTACTGAGTAATATACAAAGCAGTTTTGTTGTAAGAGATTAAAGTAATGTGGAAATACAGCAAAATGAATGTGAAAGTCCCCTTTCCAAGGACTTCTCTTCCACTGCCTTCTCTCTTCCCCAGGGATAACTATTATGAACTCTGGTAACTGTGCATTCTTCTAATTCTGCTTCAGTGTGCTTTTTTACTGATAAGCAGAAAATATATATCAATGTCGATTAATAAAAGCTTTACATAAAAAGCACTATACATATTTATCTGTGACATTTTTTAATATTTGCTTTGGAGATCTCTCTAAATCTGTTTGTTATGTCTAGCCAACTGTTTTAAATGGTAAAACCATATTCTATAAAATAGATTTTATATCTATAGTCTAAACGGGATATAATTTATTCCAACTCTCTCATATGACAAACATTTGGGTTGTTTACACTGCTGCACTAAGCCTACTAAAACATAATTTTTAGACACAAGTGTAATAAATTATTTAAGGAATCTTACTTAATACTTAGAAACAGCCTCAAAGTTGCTCACCACTGCATATATATTTCAATATTTTTTCTGTTAAATCATAATTTACAGTAATATTAGAATATAAGTATTGTATTGAAACTATTTGGCATTAATTAAAGTTAATCAATTTTTAAATATTTGAAAAATGTGTCTTCAGTTTGCTGAGTAATACATAATATATGTGGTTGGGTTTGTTAATTATGAACACAGATTTTAAATTATTCACATAATTTAAGTTCTTATTCACTTTCAATCTACAAAATATATTTGAGGAAGATTCAAAGTAAACCCCAATGTGTTGGATTTATTAAATCTCGCCTACATTCTGAACAACAACTTATCAGTAAATTATCATTTATTAATTTATTGTTTTTTACTTTGAGGTGTGGCACTTTCAAATAATGTATAGCATTTTGTTTGTTTTACCCTTAAGAATTTTGGTTACTAATGAGTTATGATATTTTTACACTCCTATAATAGTTTTTCATAGTTTCTATTTGCCACAGTTTCTTGTTTTTTCCCCCTCCCTCTTCATCCATTCATCCCTCCCTCTCTTTCTTCCTTTCTTCCTTCTTTGTTCTTTCACTCTTTTAAGATAGAAGGATTTCTTGTTTCTTGGTTGCCAGCTTCATTCATTCAGTAGTTGTGTATGTCACTTGTGATCTTCTAGTTGTCATCCTCAATTTTTATTATTTATATTTGGAAAAAATAGGTTGGTATCTAGTGTTAATAAGTATCCTTGAGAACTAAATAAGACATTTGAAAATAAATTTATAAATGTTCTTCTATTTTTAGAGTTACAAAGAAATCTTTACAGAACTTCTATTCCTTTGTTAATTTAATCTTGCCTGTGTTAATCACCAGAAACATGACAGATGGCTAAACAAGGACATTTCTCTTATCCCTATTTCTTTTTAAATCAATATATGTATTTTATGATTACAGAGTTATAAGTCATAATTGTTTTTTAATGGGGTATAGGATTATAATAACTGCATGATAAAGCTGAGTTTTACTGTTTAAATCCAATCATTTCACTCTCTGTTGTACAGGATTGCAAGGCCATGTAAAGAAAATAGGCTGATGATATACCATTAATCTTTCATAAGGATAACACCCAATTAAATGCATCAACCAAAAGACACTGACTAAGCAGAAGAAAACATGTGCATGTATGTATTTCCACTTACCACATCATTCTGCTTGACTCCTCAAATTGTAGTTATTTTATATTATTTGGTTAATCCTGTTCCCATTATGGCTTGCAATTGAATTATCTTCTTTTTTTTTTGGTCTGGCTATTGATTGCAAAAACTGATAAACATCTTTTACTATTCTGACTATGTAACTATTACTCACTTAATACCATTGTATCATGATGCATCAACAGAAAAATTATAGAATTCCACATCAACAAAACTACTCTCTGACATACATCACAGCAGGATCCTCTATGACCCACCTCCCAGAATATTGGAAATAAAAGCAAAAATAAACAAATGAGACCTAACTAACCTTAAAAGCTTCTGCACAACAAAGGAAACTATAAACAAGGTGAAAAGACAGCCTTCAGAATGGGAGAAAATAATAGCAAATGAAGCAGCTGACAAAGAACTAATCTCAAAAACATACAAGCAACTCCTACAGCTCAATTCCAGAAAAATAAATGAGCCAATCAAAAAATGGGCCAAAGAACTAAATAGACATTTCTCCAAAGAAGACATACAGATGGCTAACAAACACATGAAAAGATGCTCAACATCACTCATTATCAGAGAAATGCAAATCAAAACCACAATGAGGTACCATTTCACACCAGTCAGAATGGCTGCGATCCAAAAGTCTACAAGCAATAAATGCTGGAGAGGGTGTGGAGCAAAGGGAACACTCTTACACTGTTGGTGGGAATGCAAACTAGTACAGCCACTATGGAGAACAGTGTAGAGATTCCTTAAAAAACTGGAAATAGAACTGCCTTATGATCCAGCAATCCCACTGCTGGGCATACACACTGAGGAAACCAGAAGGGAAAGAGACACGTGTACCCCAATGTTCATTGCAGCACTGTTTATAATAGCCAGGACATGGAAGCAACCTAGACGTCCATCAGCAGACAAATGGATAAGAAAGCTGTGATACATATACACAGTGGAGTTTTCAGATCAGATAGATCAGATCAGTCGCTCAGTTGTGTCCGACTCTTTGCGACCCCATGAATCGCAGCACGCCAGGCCAATGGCTGAGTAATATAATGGAGTATTACTCAGCCATTAAAAAGAATACATTTGAATCAGTTCTTATGAGGTGGATGAAACTGGAGCCTATTATACAGAGTGAAGTAAGCCAGAAAGAAAAACACCAATACAGTATACTAATGCATATATATGTAATTTAGAAAGATGGTAACAATAACCCTGTATACCAGACAGCAAAAAAGACACTGATGTAGACTCTGTGGACTCTGTGGGAGAGGGAGAGGGTGGAATGATTTGGGAGAATGGCATTGAAACATGTATAATATCATATATGAAACGAGTCGCCAGTCCAGGTTCGATGCACGATACTGGATGCTTGGGGCTGGTGCACTGGGACGACCCAGAGGGATGGTATGGGGAGGGAGGAGGGTTCAGGATGGGGAACACATGTATACCTGTGGCAGATTCATTTTGATATATGGCAAAACCAATACAATATTGTAAAGGTTAAAAATAAAATAAAGAAAAGAAAAACCTGCAATCATTTTTTAAAATCCAGATACATATCAAAATTATCTTGGAAGTTAAAAAAGAATACAAATGCCGGCTATTGCTTTTTTTTTTTTTTTTTCCTATAGAGCTCCTGATATGTTTCTAACGAGCGGTCATGTTTAAAAACAACTGGATTATATGATGATCTTTTACTTTTATCTAGTTTATTTCACTCTTTCTGTTTCATATTCAATGCTCCTATTTCATCTAGTTTGTTTTCCAAATTCTCCATCTCTTGTTTTTTTTTTTCTTTTATTTTTGATGTTCTTTATTAAGCCTTTATCAAGTATAGTGGAAAAGCCTTTGTATACATATATATTAATCAGTTCAGTTCAGTCGCTCAATCGTGTCCGACTCTTTGCAACCCCATGAACTGCAGCACGGCAGGCCTCCCTGTCCATCACCAACTCCCGGAGTTCACTCAAACTCACGTCCATCGGGTCAGTGATGCCATCCAGCCATCTCATCCTCTGTCGTCCATTTTCCTCCTGCCCCCAATACCTCCCAGCATCAGAGTCTTTTCCAATGAGTCAGCTCTTCGCATGAGGTGGCCAAAGTACTGGAGTTTCAGCTTCAGCATCATTCCCTCCAAAGAAATCCCAGGGCTGATCTCCTTCAGAATGGACTGGTTGGATCTCCTTGCAGTCCAAGGGACTCTCAAGAGTCTTCTCCAACACCACAGTTCAAAAGCATCAATTCTTCAGCACTCAGTTTTCTTCACAGTCCAACTCTCACATCCATACATGACTACTGGAAAAACCATAGCCTTGACTAGATGGACCTTTGTTGGCAAAGTAATGTCTCTGCTTTTGAATATGCTATCTAGGTAGGTCATAACTTTCCTTCCAACGAGTAAGCGTCTTTTAATTTCATGGCTGCAGTCACCATCTGCAGTGATTTTGGAGCCCCCCAAAATAAAGTCTGACAGTTTCCACTGTTTCCCCATCTATTTCCCATGAAGTGATGACTTCAGATGCCATGATCTTCGTTTTCTGAATGTTGAGCTTTAAGCCAACTTTTTCACTCTCCTCTTTCACCTTCATCAAGAGGCTTTTTAGTTCCTCTTCACTTTCTGCCATAAGGGTGGTGTCATCTGCATATCTGAGGTTATTGATATTTCTCCTGGCAACCTTGATTCCAGTTTGTGCTTCTTCCAGCCCAGTGTTTCTCATGATGTACTCTGCATATAAGTTAAATAAGCAGGGTGACAATATACAACCTTGACGAACTCCTTTTCCTATTTGGAACCAGTCTGTCTTTCCATGTCCAGTTCTAACTGTTGGTTCCTGACCTGCATATAGGTTTCTCAAGAGGCAGGTCAGGTGGTCTGGCATTCCATCTCTTGAAGAATTTTTTAACAGTTTATTGTGTTCCACACAGTCAAAGGCTTTGGCATAGTCAATAAAGCAGAAATAGATGCTTTACTGGAACTCTCTTGCTTTTTCCATGATCCAGCGGATGTTGGCAATTTGATCTCTGGTTCCTCTGCCTTTTCTAAAACCAGCTTGAACATCAGGAAGTTCATGGTTCATGTACTGCTGAAGCCTGGGTTGGAGAATTTTGCGCATTACTTTACTAGCATGTGAGATGAGTACAACTGTGTGGTAGTTTGAGCATTCTTTGGCATTGCCTTTCTTTGGGATTGGAATGAAAACTGATCTTTCCCAGTCCTGTGGCCACTGCTGAGTTTTCCCAATTTGCTGGCATATTGAGTGCAGCACTTTCACAGCATCGTCTTTCAGGATTTAAAATAGCTCAACTGGAATTCCATCACCTCCACTAACTTTGTTCATAGTGATGCTTTCTAAGGCTCACTTAACTTCACATTCCAGGATGTCTGGCTCTAGGTGAGTGATCACACTATCGTGATTATCTGGGTCATGAAGATCTTTTTTGTACAGTTCTTCTGTGTATTCTTGCCACCTTTTTTTTTTTTTTTTTGAAGACACAAAACTTAATTTAATAGAAATTTTGTTTGTAGATCTTACATTCTCAGCATGAGCTGAGATAGAACCTGCTGCCCCAACTCAGAAGTGGCCCAGTCCTGGGGGTAGGGAGAAAGGGGAAGGGATCAGAGCTAAGGCCTTAGGAGCCCCATTCTTCCTCAGTGCTGGGGGACTGGGGATGCCACCCTCTTCTCCTACCCCACCCTCTGGGATCCAGGAAGAATAGATGTAATTTTGGGCCTGGGGCTTCTCCACACCACTTCCCACCCTGAGTCCCCAAGCTGGAAGTGAACTTAGGGATCTGGAGTGAAGGGGACAGAAGAAAGCAAAGATGTCAATCAAGACAGATGAAGGCCAGGGGTGAGGGCTGAAGAGAATCAGAGACAAATGCCAGTAAAAAAAAAAAAAAAAAAAAGTTAAAAAAGTAGGGGAGGGGGTAGCCAAAAACAAAATCCACCCCAAATTTGAACCTGCCTGGAAAAGAAATGAAAGTTTTCCAGTCTCATAGAGACATTATTTGGCGTAGCCAGCTCTGCGGCACAGGTGCTCAGGCCTCAGTCCAGCCCTGGAAACAGAGGTGGCCCCTACAGCTCATCCTTGGCCTGGCCAGTGGCAGCGTCTTCTTCCTCCTCCTCTTCCTTCTCATCTTCATCCTCCTCATCCTCATCCTTGTCATCACCTCTTCTTAATATCTTCTGCTTCTGTTAGGTCCATACCATCTCTGTCCTTTATCGAGCCCATCTTTGCATGAAATGTTCCCTTGGTATCTCTAATTTTCTTGAAGAGATCTCTAGTCTTTCCCATTCTGTTGTTTTCCTCTATTTCTTTGCATTGATTGCTGAGGAAGGCTTTCTTATCTCTCCTTGCTATTCTTTGGAACTCTGCATTCAGATGCTTATATCTTTCCTTTTCTCCTTTGCTTTTTGCTTCTCTTCTTTTCACAGCTATTTGTAAGGCCGCCCCAGACAGCCTTTTTGCTTTTTTGCACTTCTTTTCCACAGGGATGGTCTTGATCCCTGTCTCCTGTACAATGTCATGAACCTCATTCCATAGTTCATCAGGCACTCTATCTAGCCTTATCTTAGCCTTTGCCTTGCTTCATTCTGTATTCCAAGGCCAAATTTGCCTATTACTCCAGGCATTTCTTGACTTCCTACTTTTGCATTCCAGTCCTCTATAATGAAAAGGACATCTTTTTTTCTGGTGTTAGTTCTAAAAGGTATTGTAGGTCTTCATAGAACCATTCAACTTCAGCTTCTTCAGCATTACTGGTTGGGGCATAGACTTGGATTACTGTGATATTGAATGGTTTGCCTTGGGAATGAATAGAGATCATTCTATCGTTTTTGAGATGGCATCCAAGTACTGCATTTCGGACTCTTTTGTTGACCATGATGGCTACTCCGTTTCTTTTAAGGGATTCCTGCCCACAGTAGTAGATATAATGGTCATCTGAGTTAAGTTCACCCATTCCAGTCCATTTTAGTTTGCTGATTCCTAGAATGTCAACGTTCCCTCTTGCCATCTCCTGTTTGACCACTCCCAATTTGCCTTGATTCATGGACCTAACATTCCAGGTTCCTATGCAATATTGGTCTTTATAGCATCGGACCTTGCTTCTATCACCAGTCACATCCACAACTGGTATTGTTTTTGCTTTGGTTCCATCCCTTCATTCTTTCTGGAGTTATTTCTCCACTGATCTCCAGTAGCATATTGGGCACCTACCAACCTGGGGAGTTCCTCTTTCAGTATCCTATCATTGTGCCTTTTCATACTGTTCATGGGGTTCTCAAGGCAAGAATACTGAAGTGGTTTGCCATTCCCTTCTCCAGTGGACCACATTCTGTCAGATCTCTCCCATGACCCGCTCCTCTTGGGTGGCCCCACGGGCATGGCTTAGTTTCATTGAGTTAGACAAGGCTGTGGTCCTACTGTGATTAGATTGACTAGTTTTCTGTGATTATGGTTTCAGTGTGCCTGCCCTCTGATACCCTCTTGCAACACCTACTGTCTTACTTGGGTTTCTCTTACCTTGGACATGGGGTATCTCTTCATGGATGCTCCAGCAAAGCGCAGCCATTGCTCCTTACCTTGGACGAGGGGTATATAATATACATATATTAGAAAACATGAATTTTGGCTATCTAAACAATTTTTGTTTGATTCTACTTGTTTGACTCAGTATGAATAAAATGCTATATTTCTAATTAAAAAAAAATAGATTTGCAACAATCAATAAAATTTACTATATAGCACAGGGAACTATAGTCAATATCTTGTGATAACCTATGATGGAAAATAATTTAAAAAATAACTTATGTGTATATGTATAACTGAATCACACACACAAAAAAGAATTCTATATTTTGAGATTTAGTAATGTTTATCTTTTTGCCCCTTTTTCTAAGCATCCTATGGACATCTAAGAACAATGTATGTGATATAAAATTTTAAATGTATTTGTGCAGAATATGATTAATATAAATCAGATATAAATATATTTAAGTTATTAGTGACATCATTCAAGATGCTCCTATTGTTATTTTTTTACACTTGATAAAATATTCTCAGAGAAATGTTAATATGTTCCAATATGATCATACATTTTTTCTTTACCTTATATTTCTTCTGATTTTTGCTTTATGTATCTTAGTTTCTTTGTTGTTAAGGCATCTAATCGTTCATGATGTCTATCTTCTTTGTTAATTCTACCTTTTATCATTAAGGATATTCAGGTTTGCTTCCAAAAAATTAAATAAAATGTATTCTGAACATAAAACAATAACACCAAATTATGGAGTTATTAAAAGATGATATCAGCTAGTTTGTGTATAAACACATAGTATACAGTATATACTTGAAATTATTAATAATATTATTTTATTATCATTTAATTATCTGAAATTTTGCCTTATCACATGCTTTGGTCAAATTTCTGAGATGTAGATATTACCAAACATAGGATAATAATTCTTCCTCCATGCTCTTACACTATAAAGTTTTGAAAATATATAATGGAAGAATTATGAAAAAAATCAACACAAAAAGGCAGTCTATGTTCAAAATATGATCTTCTATTAAATAGTCAAGGAGAAAACAATATAAGAATGCGAGAAAAAAGAGACAGCCAAGTCCAGAAAAATATGGGATGAAAATAGTAAATACACTCCTTTCATCCAGACAACTGGATTTCCTTCATCTTATTTTCATGTTTGGTACATGACAAACTGATATCCTGGAGCAGAATTTTCCTGCTTAATGGAACTAGAGATGAAGGTGCCACATGGGGCTGGTATTCAAGGAGACATAAAGTTTTGCTTGCACTGAAGAGAAATACATTTCCACTGAGCAGTATGAAGATATTAAAATAAAAAATCCCCCAAATGAGGAAATTTTCTTGAGAACAGGATATTCTAGTCAGCATTATATTTGGATACAAATAGGGTTAAAATGTAACATCTTAAATCAGTATGGCCTGGGGAACTTAATGTTATTATACATATGTGAGAATATTTAAAAATTATGTCTTCATTGAAAGTATCTTAATTACAATGTCTGTTTTTTAAAATGTCTCTTTTCCATTTTTCACTCATCCATGTGATTATTTTCTTATGCATTTATTTATTAACTAGATGCCAAGTACAGAATTATACACTATGGGGAATCGTTATTTATTGCGTACTCTTAGATAACTGAAATTGAAAGCTTTTCTGAATCTCTTTTTTTTTTTTTCTTTTAAATAGATAGAGTAAGGTCCTAAAGGTTACGGTGAAAATAAATGAAGCAATTTGTCCAGTAGCATGCCTGGCACATATTTCTCCCAGTCCACCTTTTCTCAGTTTCTCAGTCATGTATGACTCTTTGCCACCCCATGGACTGTAGCCTACCAGGCTTCTCTCTCCATGGGATTTCCCAAGCAAGAATACTGGAGTGGGTTGCCATTTCCTTCTCCAGGGAATCTTCCTGACCCAGGGTTCGAACCCATGTCTCCTGGTTGACAGGCAGATTCTTTTACCTCTGAGCCACTGGGGAAACACAAATTTGGTTCACTATAAACCATAGCTTCTGCATTTCCCACTTAGAACTAGAATCTAATTAGTCATAATAACATGCACAACAAGTATGATTAGGCAGTTACAATTAAAAATGTGCAAACTCAAAATTATTTTATTTTCATAGTTACATATGTCATTCTTGGTATTGGACCAACCTGCACTTTCCTGATGCAGTCATCTTATCCTTTGCTAGATCCTGTGCAAAATATGCTGGCAGCACCTCACCCACAGCCTCAGCACTCCAGTGCACACTAGCCTAATTTCCAAATGTCAGCAGTATTGTTTTGCATCTGTGCTCCCTTGCCTCTAGATCCCACCTTAACACCTATGCAGCAATGCATGTTACAGATTTAACATCTCCCCCACACACTCAGACGGAACCATTAGGGTTGGTGTGTGAAAACCCCAGCTTTTTAACCCATTGGATGAAATAATTCTGATCTGTGTTTCTTCACTGTCTCCAGGAGTGTTTCCAGTGAGATTGGACTCCAGTGGTCCCCACTGGCAGCTGGCTGGATAAAGTAGCCTTCTCCCTTCCCTATTGCTTTTTCACCTCTCAGATAAATTCCTTCCACTGAATTTAGTCTTGGGGCCTGCTTCTGGAGAAAAACAGGCTTTCTCAGTCCAGGCCAGTGACTGCAAAGCCTAACCTTGTATTAAACTTACAGTTGCTGTCAAATGTTTTAGTTGCCCAATTATTTCAACATCAAGGTTTTTCTTCAAATATAGTTAGCTTCCTCTTAAACCAGTCACCTATCTTGGATCTTTTCAAAAGGGTGTGACTCTGCCTGGCAGTAGGTACCAAAACGAAGAGTCTGATTACATGATTTAGGTCTCCTTAAGATAATTAGGGCAGTGCCAGCCTGTGGTCTCAGCCTGATTTAGAAATAATCAGATGGTGTTGACACTGAGGTCTGTGCGCAGTAACACACTTGGTGTTCTACAGTACCCTCCTGCAGCAGGTTCATTATTGCTGAAGATTTCAAGCCGCAGTCTTGTGTCCCTTTACATCTCACTTGTGTCATACCAACGCCCAACTGACCACTCCCCTGCTGCATATACTGCTGCTGTCTCTGTCCATCACTGACTACCAGGCTCCTTCGAAGAGTCTCAGGAAGGGAAGACTTTCCTTTGGTGGCTGTGGTTACCATTTGGTCTGTGTGGCTCAGATGGTAAAGCATCTGCCTACAATGCAGGAGACCCGGGTTCGATCCCTGGGTTGGGAAGATCTCCTGCAGAAGGAAATAGAAACCAACTCCAGGACTCTTGCCTGTAAAATTCCATGGACGGAGGAGCCTGGTAGGCTATAGCCCATGGGGTCGCAAAGAATCGGACACGACTGAGAGACTTCAATGTCAATGTCAGTGTGTTGGATATTGGACATTTCAGTAAGCCTTCATCTACAAATATTTCTATTTGAGAAGAAATAGGCAGCAGTTTTTTCTTTCCCCCCTCTAGATAAAACTTTGAATTCTGAAGGACACATGTATCCTCCCTACTTTCAAAGCCAATTCCAAGAAAATGATGGGGCAGGTGGAAGGTAAGCGAGAGGTGCTCACTAATTCAGTTCTTTCCATAACTGACTTCTATCCACCTCTGAATCTTTGTTTTCTTACACAGACAGCTTTGTGTGGATTGCCATTTACAGTCCACTAATACACAGCCCCTCAGAAATTCAGGCAATGAAATATGTAAAACCACAGCCAGTGTTGCAATTCATTTAGTGAAGGGCATTATTTTTCTGAGATATGGAAAACCTTTTTTGTAAATCTCTTGAAATCAAATGATATACGTTCATACTTATCTACATGTTATATTTATATAGCATATATTATGTAGTACATATACATATGGTGTATACTTGTATGAAGTCAGTCACAAATAAAAGTCAACATATAGTAATAAACAGAAAATATCAAAGTGATATATTGATTATGGAAGTGACACAGAGTGACATCAGGGACAAGAAGTTACTTGTTGCCCACAGATATCTTATTTAGACAGTGCTCACAATGGCAGCCCACTCCAGTACTCTTGCCTGGAAAATCCCATGGATGGAGCAGCCTGGTAGGCTGCCGTCCATGGGGTCGCTAGGAGTTGGATACAACTGAGCGACTTCACTTTCACTTTCCACTTTCATACATTGGAGAAGGAAATGGCAACCCACTCCAGTGTTCTTGCCTAGAGAATCCCAGGGATGGGGGAGCCTGGTGGGCTGCCGTGTATGGGGTCTCACAGAGTCAGACACGACTGAAATGACTTAGCAGCAGCATCATGCTTTAGCAGAGCTTGTCTCCACTCCTCTCTCCCACATCACTTACCATCCTCCTGCTTGAATTATCCTCTCCAACCTCACTGTTCTTTCTGTCCTTACAAAGAGCTGAATTCTTTCTTCCTTTGCCCTTTTTCCATATGAAACATTTTGAATTTGCTATTGTCTATAATTGTAGTTCTCTTCCAAGATATCTAAATAACCTTTCAATGGTCTTCTGATTCTCATCTATTAAATCTGCTTAATACTGAAGTGCAGCCAGTATCACTTCATTCGGTTTATTTCATACCACTCATAATGGCCAAATATCATTTGTTTATTATATTTATTTTCTTATGAGAGTATAAATCTACTTGCTGAATTACTAGTGTCTAAGATACTGTTTGACACATAATGGAGTTAAATAAATATTTGATAAATGGGAAAAAAAAGCATAAGTGAAGTAAACTTAAGCTACAAGTCTTGTTAGAATTATTTTTGTACATTAGAACCATGCAAAATTACCTTAATTGCTTTAATATGTCACTCCCTGGTGGTTCAGATGGTAAAGCGTCTGTCTACAATGCGGGAGACCTGGGTTCCATCCCTGGATTGGGAAGATCTGCTGGAGAAGGAAATGGCAATCCACTCCAGTACTATTGCCAGGAAAATCCTATGGATGGAGGAGGCTGGTAGGTGACAGTCCATGGGGTCACAAAGAGTCAGGCACAACTGAGTGACTTCCCTTTCCTTTCCTTTCACTATAAGCAAGCCAGGGCTTCCCTTGTAGCTCAGTCAGTAAAGAATTTGCCTGCATTGCAGGACACCCAAGTTCGATCCCTGGGTTGGAAAGATCCCCTGGGGAAGGAAATGGCAACCCACTCCAGTATCCTTGCCAGGAAAATCTCATGGACAGAGGAGCCTGGTGGGCTGCAGTCCAAGGGGTGGCAAAGAGTCGGGCATGACTGAATGACTAACACTTACTGACTAACACTTATAAGCAAGCACAAGAAGATTGAGCTTGAACAGACTTTCTTAACTATATAATAAAAATAACATAATTTATATATCCTAAATAAGAATTTACATAGGAATTTAAAATTTTCACTAGGCCTAGTATAAAATTAAAACAATTCAAAATCTAATTTAGTATTGATAAATGGTTAATGACAAAAATCATAGTATTTTTTAACGATTTTGAAATGAGATGCCTGTCAAAATACAAATCTTTATTTTCCCAAATCTCTAAATAACCAGGTATTATTAAAGTTAATAATTCCCATAAATATATAAATTCAGCTTCCTATTTTAAGCCTCAAGAAAAATGTTTGCTTAATTTTCTGGGTTATTAAAGTAAAACTAATATGTTGAAATTAAGCCAACTCTAGCATTATGCATTTCATGTTACTACTTAGAAAATAACTAAATGCAATGAATTTTATTTGAACAACATATTATATGTGAAAAAATTTGGAGTGAGTTTCAATCTTCCAGGAATAGAAGCAAACTTTACTCTTTGACCTACAAATTTGCATAATGTTCAAGGTGGAGGCAAAACAGCACTGAATTGCTTTAGTATTTATTGATTTTTGTCTTGTACCAAGAGAAAACTTTTATCATACAAAGGGAAGGGTTGAATAAATACATCTTTGGATGTAAAAAGGTAAATAAAATAATTTCTTGGAAACTAGTATTCTTCTCATTCATTCATTCACCAGATTTTTTTTTTTTATACATTTATAGCTGAAACTCTTCTAGAGACTAAGATGCAATAGTGAATAGAGCAGACAAAAATCTCTTATGAAACTCACAGGTTGGAGGGGAAATCAAAGAAATATGTAGTGTTAGGTCACAATAAACTGTGGAAAACTCTGAAAGAGATGGGAATACCAGATCACCTGACCTGCCTCTTGAGAAATCTGTATGCAGGTCAGAAGGCAACAGTTAGAACTGGACATTGAACAACAGACTGGTTCCAAACAGGAAAAGGAGTATGTCAAGGCTGTATATTGTCACCCTGCTTATTTAACTTACATGCAGAGTACATCATGAGAAACGCTGGGCTGGAAGAAGCACAAGATGGAATCAAGATTGCCAGGAGAAATATCAATAACTTCAGATATGCAGATGACACCACCCTTATGGCAGAAAGTGAAGAGGAACTAGAAAGTCTCTTGATGAAAGTGAAAAAGGATAGTGAAAATGTTGGCTTAAAGCTCAACATTCAGAAAACAAAGATCATGGCATCTGGTCCCATCACTACATGGGAAATAGATGGGGAAACAGTGGAAACAGTGTCAGACTTTATTTTTCTGGGCTCCAAAACCACTGCAGATGGTGATTGCAGACATGAAATTAAAAGACGCTTACTCCTTGGAGAAAAGTTATGACCAACCTAGATAGCATATTGAAAAGCAGAGACATTACTTTGTCAACAAAGGTCCTTCTCGTCAAAGCTATGGTTTTTCCAGTGGTCATGTATGGATGCGAGAGTTGGACTGTGAAGAAAGCTGAGCACCGAAGAATTGATGCTTTTGAACTGTGGTGTTGGAGAAGACTCTTGAGAGTTCCTTGGACTGCAAGGAGATCCAACCAATCCATTCTAAAGGAGATCAGTCCTGGGTGTTCTTTGGAAGCAATGATGTTAAAGCTGAAACTCCAGTACTTTGGCCACCTCATGCGAAGAGGTGACTCATTGGAAAAGACTCTGATGCTAGGAGGGATTGCAGGCAGGAGGAGAAGGGGACGACAGAGGATGAGATGGCTGGGTGGCATCACTGACTCAATGGACGTGAGTTTGAGGGAACTCCGGGAGTTGGTGATGGACAGGGAGACCTGGCGTGCTGCGATTCATGGGGTCTCAAAGAGTCAGACACGACTGAGTGACTGAACTGAACTGATGTAATGGTAAGCACTACAGAGAGAAATTATAAAGGAAGGATGAAATGTATAACTTGTTGCCGAGATGAAATTGTGGTAAGGGTAATTTGGCTGGTGCAGAACACATGAAATGATCAAACTTCCAGATTACACTGACCTAGGCTGTAGATAGGATTCTATTTATAATTTAACATCAGGAGTTAGGAATATGAGATTTTTATAAGAATGACTATCTCCCCAACCCACTGCAATCAACACAAGAGACATATTATGGAATGCCAATATCTCATGAGTCTACAGAGGCTTTGTGATTAAAACAGTCTAAGTAATAAATAATTATTTTTATAATCTACATATATGCTAGAAAAATAGTTTTAAATTTACATTTATTAAACATGAAAATATGTTTTTAAAATTTGGTACTAATAAATTGCTACTAACGACCAAGTAGCAATCATATCTAAGTGCTGTATTTATTAATCAGCTTGAAATATTATATAGAAATAAATCAATATATCTTATTAATATTACTCAATATGGGCCATACTAAAAATACTGGGTTGTATAAATTAAATTTTGATAATTCCCTGTACCAACTATAACAAATTTTTCTACTTGTCTTAAGTATTATCTCTTATCTTGAAGGTCTTGTTAATGCAATATAATTTGAAAGAAACCAAACTTCACAAAAATAACGGGGCTCAAAAAGAAAGCTACTAAATATTAAGTGTAAAACTTGATTCTAGCCACTCACTTTTTGTAAGAAATATTTCTGTACTTTTAATTAGTATACACCAGGAAAACTGAAGATGTGAAGACTGGTTTAAAAAAGACTTTAACCATTGTGATTCAAATGAACACTGACTCCATTTTCCCCACTAATTTCTATCAACTAAACACGAAGTATGTGTTTACATTCTCTAGAGTTTCTTTCACTAGGCCTTATTTAGACAAGTTAAGGATTACTTTGAGTCACAAACTTATAGCTGACTAAACAAAACACAAGACGCAAAAGAAGAAGATGCACCAGTTTCAGTTCAGTTCAGTTCATTCCTTCAGTCATGTCTGACTCTTTGTGATCCCATGAACTGCAGCACGCCAGGCCTCCCTGTACATCACCAACTCCAGGAGTCTACCTAAACTCATATCCATTGAGTCGGTGATGCCATCCAACCATCTCATCCTCTGTTGTCCCCTTCTCCTCCTGCCCTCAATCTTTCCAGCATCAAGGTCTTTTCAAGTGAGTCAACTCTTCACATCAGGTGGCCAAAATATTGGAGTTTAGCTTCAACATCAGTCCTTCCAATGAACACCCAAGACTGATTTCCTTTAGGATGGACTGGTTGGATCTCCTTGCAGTCCAAGGGACCCTCGAGAGTCTTCTCCAACACCACAGTTCAAAAGTATCAATTCTTCAGCATTCAGCTTTCTTTAGAGTCCAACTCTCACATCCATACATGACTACTGGAAAAACCATAGCCTTGACTAGACAGACTTTGCTTGGCAAAGTAATGTTTCTGCTTTTTAATATGCTGTCTGTGTTGGTCATAACTTTCCTTCCAAGGAGTAAGCATCTTTTAATTTCATGGCTGCAGTCACCATCTGCAGTGATTTTGGAGCCCCCCAAAATAAACTCAGCCGCTGTTTCCACAGTTTCCCCATCTATTTGCCATGAAGTGATAGGACTGGATGCCATGATCTTAATTTTCTGAATGTTGAGTTTTAAGCCAACTTTCTCAGTCTCCTCTTTCACTTTCATCAAGAGGCTCTTTAGTTCTTCTTCACTTTCTGCCATAAGGGTGGTGTCATCTGCATATCTGAGGTTATTGATATTTCTCCCAGCAATCATGATTCCAGCTTGTGCTTTATCCAGCCCAAGGCTGACTAAACAAAGCACAAGACACAAAGGTAGAAGATGCACCAGTTTATATACCTGCATATGGTCAAGAATATTAGAAGCCTAGAAGCATGTTTCTCTCTTGACCTCTACCACATTTTTTTTCTTTTCTAGAAAAGGCCTTTTTATTTCCCTGTAGTATTATAAGGACAAGAGCTGCAAAGGTGTATAAGTTGGTGTAGAAAATGTATCTATACATATTTCTAGAACTTTAGTAAATATAAATTCATGATAATAATTAAGAGTAAAAATTTTTAAATTTGTGCAAACCTTATAATTGGTGAAGTGGTTACATACAGAATGTCTTCTTTAATCTTCATAAAATCCTTTTCTGTAAGAAGCTTTTCTATAGGTTACAGAACTAATAAATGAAAAAGAGTGATGAATATTTGGTTCATTTCAAAATGCTTGCCTTGTCTTTCACCTATTGTTCCAGTCAGTGTGCAAACTTCTGACCACAGTACCTGAAGTCCCAACCATGCCACTCAATAAGATGATCAAAATACAGTCTCATATAGTGGGTCATTCTTTTTTATGACTGTATCTTTTGCATGGAAATCTCTATGATTAGAAAGGAATTACTTAATTAAAATTTTTGGTGATGTATCACATTTCCTTTTACATAAGAATAAATGAACGTTATTTAATCATAAATCGTAAAATCTCAGTGTTTGATGGACATAAAGGTCAACTAATCCTATCAACCAGTAAGACTTAAGACATATGTGCAAGTAAATCCAAGTTATATTAACAAACCTGCCCTTTTGTTTAAGAAACAGCATGCTTTTATTTGACAAGAAACTGTTTAACCTTTACCAGAAGGAAGTAGATGGCTTAAATTTTTTTTCATAAATTAAATTAATATTGCTCCAGGAAGAAAGATTAGCATTTAAAAGTAATATACAAAATGAAATATTTATCATTTATTATATTTGAGAAACTGTCAGCAGTTGGACCCTCATATATGCATGCAAAATTCGCTTTTGCCTTTCCCCTGACATTTGCTCTTTAGTGATAGATGTCAGAGCAAGGTCTGAGCCTGCTATGGAACTCAGACATGGCATCAATAGACTGGCAAAGTATGTAAAACATGTACTAAGTCTCCCTTATCCAGTTTGTGTCCATTTTATTTCCCCATCGGCATACTTCAAGCTGTACAATGTTTTGAAACTTATTCTGCCTCGATCTAACTCACCTTGTTTCTACATCTTCCTTAAGATATTAACCATCACACCTTCTCTTAACTTTCAAAACCAGCAACTTTCTAATAAACCAATCTGAGGTGCTTTGTTAAATGGAATAAGATTAGTTCACTATTCTTTCCTTCTCCAACTTAACTTATAATTTTAAAGTTGAGTTTTGGTGGGTTTTTTTCCCATTTAAAAAAGTTTTAAAAATGCTCAAAAATTTAGCTGGTGAGGAAGTGGGTAATGCTTTTGGTCCTCTTTAAATTATATTTTGTAGGTAACTTTCCTCTAGTTCTTTGTTGTCATAATTCCAACAGAGGTTTTGTCAGCACATATGGTATATGAAGTGGGAAAAAAAAAAAAAAAACAAGTACATGTTTAGGACAGATGCTTAAATATTTATTTGTTCTGCTTTTCATGTATTATTTGCTTTTTAATAAAATATTCAAAACAACAAGTCCTATCAATTCCTAATCTGAGGATTTTTTTGTTATTATTAATGTGGTATGAAAACATAAACATTTAGGTTAATTGTGATATTTCACAGTGGTGTTAGTGGTAAAGAACCTGCCTGACAATGTTGGAGACATAGATAGCTGGGTTCAATCCCTGGGTTGGGAAGATCCCCTGGAGGAAGGCATGGCAACCCACTCCAGTATTCTTGTTTGAAGAATCCCATGGAGAGAAGAGCCTGGCAGGTTCCAGTCCATAGAGTCACAAAGACTTGGACACAACTGAAGCAACTAGTACACACTCATAATTACCTGCTGCTGTCACTCTAATTGCTCAGTTGTGTTCAACTCTTCGTGACCCCATGGACTATAGCTCACCAGGCTCCTCTGTCAATAGAATTCTCTAGGTAAGAATACTTGAGTGGGTAGCCTTTCTCCAGGGGATCTTCCTGACCGAGGGATCTAACCCAGGTTTCCTGCATTGTGGGAAGATTCTTTATCATCTGAGCCACCAGGGAAGCCTCACCTAGGTGCTGTATCAAATATAATTTTGAAATTATTTTGAAAGTTTGTTTTGTCCTATGTCTTACCTATTTTAATGATGTTGTTAGCTCTGAAACTTACTAGATTTTTATTGTGATCATTTGATTCATTTCAGAAGTTTATATATTTTTCAGTGTGATTTAAGTTTACATTAACATGATATAGATAATGTCATTTTTTAAAATTCAGTTTAATGTAGAATTTGCTGAATATACTGACTTGGATTTATTATATTTCTGGTTAGAAAGGTTACATGTGCAATGTATAATTTTGTATGAATTAGTGGATGGTGATTTAAGTTCTGTAGAGACTTTGTTAAATGTATTTTGTATAGGTCTTAATTCAATATTTGATATAGAAAGTAACAGAGATTTTGGTAGTTAACATACTCATGAGAGTAGATATTCTTGAATGGATAACTGATGTATATATCTCAGTAATAGAAACTGCATTAAAACTGTAAACTACCTTTAGCAAAAATAATTGCTTTATGTAATACCTTGCTATATACAAATATATTTTTGTATCTTCACAATATTTATTATAGAACTCTGAATATAGTAGGGGCATCAGATATTTGGTTCAATCTGGAGAATCATATTATGTTTCTTACACATCTATTTAAAAAATTCTAAAAAGGGTACTTGATAGCAACTAAGAATTTTTCCAGAATAATATATATTAGGTAATCTGTCATTTTAGAAAAGACCAAGAATTATCTTTAAAAAAGAACTGATCTTAAAATAAGTAATAATCCAGCCATCAATGTTGAGCTTTCTAATTACATATACTCTGCTTTTGAAGTTCCTTGATACTGTCTTCTCTGCCCTAAATCGGATCAAAAAGTTTACATGTACTATCTTCTGCCAGCTTCTCTAATAGAAGTTGGCACCTCTGCTACTTGTATTACTATTGACTCTGACTATTGTTAGATAAATAGAGGTATAGGTCTTTAAAATACTCAAGCCTTTTCACTTTTTCTCCAATTCTGGTTGCAGTCTGAGTTCTTGGTAGCATATCTAAATCCCAGAAAATACAGGCAAAATGAATAAATTCATTAATGAATTCAGAAATGTGTGAGGAAATAAAACACATGAGATACTCTTTGGAACTGCTGTTTTGACTATCATAGGAATCCTAATTCATTAAAAATACTTTCAAGTAAAATAAAATGGTAGTGCAGATGTCAGAATAAGCTCTATGTCTGTATCAGTCTGTATCAGTCAGGGTTCAGAGTATTCGAGCCAGCAAAGTTTTATCTGAGATTCTGCATCTGCATATTCAGCCCATTTGCAGATGTAGTACTCTAGTGTTTATTGAAAAAAAAAAAATCAGTGTGTAAGTGAACTCACACAGTTCAAATTCATGTTGTTCAAGGATCAATTGTATGGAGATTTATTGTAAGAATCTGACATGCGGTTGTGCAGCTGGCTAAGCAAGTCAACAGGTAAAGAATCCACCTGCAATATAGAGTACACAAGAGACATGGGTTCAATCCCTGGGTCGGAAAGATCCCCTGGAGGAGGAAAGTGACAACTCTCCAGTTGTACTGTATTCTTGCCTAAAAAATCCCAAAGATGGAGGAACCTGGCGGGCTACAGTCCAAAGGGTTGCAAAGAGTTAGACATGTCTGAGTGACTATGCACACAAGCATAAGCAAGTCAGAAATTCACAGGGCAGAATATCATGAAGGGAAGACTGTTTGCATAGCTGATTATGTGTTCTACAGACAAAAGCAGTTTTACTTATTTCCAATCTGGCTGGCTTTATTTATTTCATTTTACTGCCTGATTGCAATGGGCAAAATCTCAGTACAATCTTGACTAGAACTCATGGAAATGGACATCTTTGTCTTGTTTCTGACCTTAGGGAGAAATAACTCATTTTTTAATTTTCAGTATGATGTTAGCTATGGGTAGTTTTTCTAACTGTTATTTTTAAGGCACTTTAATAAATGCCTTTCTATTTCTATCTTGATGAGAGTTTCTTTGTTTTTCAATCTGAAATGGATGCTGAATTTTGTTGAATGTCTTTCAACAAATGGGATCATCATCATTATATATATATATATATATGTTTAGTTTGTTAATATAATTTATAATGAATAATTGTATAATTTGATTTTAAAACAGAAAGCTTCATTTTTGGAAAAATACACACTTGGTTAGTATCTTTTTTTTTTTTTCCCCGAAGAAAACTTCCAGGAGTAAACATAAGAAACTATTTTTAAGAGCTTGGTGGGTTAGTCAAAGATTTATTATATAGAATACAAAAAAGCATCAAACACCTTGATATGTCAACAACATGGATAGACCTGGAGGTATGATGCTTAGTAAAAAAGCTAGACAAGAACAATTGCCATGTGTTTTCACTTATCTGTGCAGTCTCAAAAACAAAGCAGATGAATAACAAAACAGAAAAAGATGACACATACAGAAAACAAACTAGTGCTTACTAGAGGGTAAAAGGTTGGTAAGAAGAATGAAGGAGATGAAGGGAAATATGAGATATGAACTACCAGTTATAAAATTTGTACATTATAGGGATGTAATATACAGGACAAGGAATATATTCATTATTATAAGTTTGCATGATGTACAATCTACAAAAATATCAAGTCACAATGTTGTAGAGCTGAAATTAATGCAATAGTGTAAGTCAATTATACTTCAACCAATAAAAATTAAAATGCTAATCAATAGTTATAAGAAACTCAATTTTGAAATGACTAAAAAAATCTTGCTATTAAGAAATAGCAAGTGGCTAGTTTAAAAATTAAAATCCCGAGATATAAACTAGAAAACTAAAAGGTCTAATAATATCATGTATTGGCAAGAATGCCTAACATCTGTAAAATTATATGTCTTTGGTGAGAATAAGGATTAAAAAAAAAAGAAAAAAAACTCTTTGGAAAACTCTTTATAATTAATATCCACAGAAACTAAGCTTTTTCCTCTTTACTTCTCACTCTACTTATTTAACTTTTGTGCAGAGTATATCGTGAGAAATGCCAGACTGGATGAAGCACAAGCTGGAATCAAGACTGCCAGGAGAAATATCAATAATCTCAGATATGCAGATGACCCCACCCTAATGGCAGAAAGTGAAGAACTAAGGAACTAAAGAATCTCTTGATGAATGTGAAAGACGAGAGTGAAAAACCAGGCTTAAAACTCAACCTTTAAAAAACTAAGATTGTGGCATCACTTCATGGCAAATAGATGGGGAAAAAGTGGAAACAGTGACAGACTTTATTTTCTTGGGCTCCAAAATCACTGCCAATGGTGACTGCAGCCATGAAATTAAAAGATGCTTGCAACTTGGAAAAAAAGCTATAACAAACATAGAGAGCATATTAAAAAGCAGAGACATCACTTTGCCAACAAAGGCCTGTCTAGTCAGAGCTATGGTTTTTCCAGTAGTCATGTACGAGTGTAAGAGTTAGGTGATAAAGAAGGCTGAGAGCTGAAGAATTGAGGTTTTCAAATTGTAGCACTGGAGAAGATTCTTGAAAGTCCCTTGGCCAGCAAGGAGATCAAAAGAGTAAATTCTAAAGGAAATCAACCCTGAATATTCACTGAAAAGACTTCTGCTGAAGTTGAAGCTCCAATACTTAGGCCACCTGATGTGAAGAGCCAACTCATTGGAAAAGACCCTGATGCTGGAACAGAGAAGGCAATGGCACCCCCATTCAGTACTCTTGCCTGGAAAATCCCATGGACGGAGGAGCCTGGTAGGCTGTAGTCCATGGGGTCGTGAAGAGTCATACACGACTGCGTGACTTCACTTTCACTTTTCATTTTCATGCATTGGAGAAGGAAATGGCAACCCACTCCAGTGTTCTTGCCTGGAGAATCCCAGGGACGGGGGAGCCTGGTGGGCTGCCATCTATGGGGTTGCACAGAGTCGGACACGAAAGAAGCAACTTAGCAGCAGCAGCAGCAGCAGATGCTGGAAAAGATTGAGGGCAGGGGGAGAAGAGGGCAAGAAAGGATGAGATGGTTGGTTGGCATTACCAATTCAATGGACATGAGTTTGAGCAAACTTCGGGAGATAATGAAGGACAGAGAACCTGGTGTGCTGCAGTCCATGGAGTCACAAACAGTCGGACGTTACTGAGAGACTGAACAACAATTCCTCACTAAAAAATTCCAAATATATATATATACATTCAGTTCAGTTCAGTTGCCCAGTCGTGTCTGACTCTTTGCGACCCCATGAATTGCAGCACGCCAGGTCTCCCTGTCCGTCACCAACTCCCAGAGTCCACCCAAACTCCTGTCCATCGAGTCGGTGATGCCATCCAGCCATCTCATCCTCTGTCGTCCCCTTCTCCTGCCTACAATCCCTCCCAGCATCAGAGTCTTTTCCAATGAGTCAACTCTTCATGAAGTGGCCAAAGTACTGGAGTTTCAGCTTTAGCATCAATCCTTCCAATGAACACCCAGGACTGATCTCCTTTAGAATGGACTGGTTGGATCTCCTTGCAGTCCAAGGGACTCTCAAGAGTCTTCTCCAACACCACAGTTCAAAAGCATCAATTCTTCAGCACTCAGCTTTCTTTTTATTCCAACTCTCACATCCATACATGACCACTGGAAAAACCATAGCCTTGACTAGATGGACCTTTGTTGGCAAAGTAATGTCTCAGCTTTTTAATATGCTATCTAGGTTGTTCATAACTTTCCTTCCAAGGAGTAAGCGTCCTTTAATTTCATGGCTCCAATCACCATCTGCAGTGATTTTGGAGCCCTCCCCCCAATATATATATATATATATATATATATATACATACATATACATATATATATATATGTACATGTATATGTATATATATAAAATTTAGTGTATGTGTTTATGATATCTCTACCTTCCTATCTATCCACTATCTACTGAAATGAGCACATATATTTAACAACAAAAAGAATATGTAGAAGACTGTTTAAAGCAATCATATTTAAAAGATTCCCCAGAACAACTTAATCATTCTTTAAAAGTAGAATCAATAATAGAACCATAATGTAGTTGTATAATCAAACATGACATATCAATAAAACAGAAACAACTATTGATACACTGAACAAGGTGAATGAAGGTTATATGCATGATGATAAGGAAAACAAGTCAAAACCAAAGAGAACCTATTGTTTAACCCTGCTTTACGAAGTTCAAAAGACAAAGCTATTATAAATGATAGAAGCGAGAATAGAGTTTATCAAAGTAATTACATTTCAAAAAATTCTATAGCTTCTCAAACTATAGATTCATATTTTTGAAACTACTTGCAGAATCAAGACTATATTTTTTCCTAAAAATGCAAAGCTCTAAAGAGATAAAACAGCATGAAATAAAAATTATGTCTCAACATTAAATATAAAATATGGAAAAAATACGAGTCAAAAAGGCACTTATTCATAAACTAGTAAAAGACAACATTAACTAATTCAAGTTACCTTAGGCAAAGGTGGAATTTACGTGGTATTTACCACAGAGTTCCAGATTGGTGTACAGGCTTGCGAAAATGTAAGAATTAAGAATGCTTCAAAATCTGGGCAGCAGGAATTGTATCAAAGGCCAGGCACAGACACATTTGCTTGGAGCCTTTAAGGTCCACCATACTTTCTTCACTAAGTCCCGACATATGTGGGGGCATGTGGGAGAGTGCAGTTCTGAGAAACATCAGATGGCTAACCCCAGTCATGTATCTGGTCCTCAGGTAGTGGCAGGTGGGCTGTGGGAATGGATCTGGTCCCTTATGCTTTAGACAGTAGATATATTCTCCCTCCAAAATAACATATATATATACACGTAGAAAATTTGAACCTTGGGGAGGGGATGGGGTGCTAGATGCTTGACATTAACAAATGATTAAATTAGGAAACTGTATAAAATTTGAGGGAATAAGAGAAAAGGTTAAATGCATTTTCTGTGTTTCAATTTGCTTTATCTCTTAAAATGTTAAGTGGCTGAGAATAGCTTGCATGTTTCTGGGTAGAGCTAAATCAAACTATTTAGTAAGTTTACTTTGATGAGCACAATAGCCTTTGAAAAAATGGAAAAATTACCCAGGAGATCCAACCAATCTATTCTGAAGGAGATCAGCCCTGGGATTTCTTTGGAAGGAATGATGCTAAAGCTGAAACTCCAGTACTTTGGCCACCTCATGCGAAGAGTTGACTCATTGGAAAAGACTCTGATGCTGGGAGGGATTGGGGGCAGGAGGAGAAGGGGACAACAGAGGATGAGATGGCTGGAGGGCATCACTGACTCGATGGACGTGAGTCTGAGTGAACTCCGGGAGTGGGTGATGGACAGGAGGGCCTGGCATGCTGTGATTCATGGGGTTGCAAAGAGTCAGACACAACTGAGCGACTGAACTGAACTGAACTGATATAAAGTGCTGGAATGATTATAAACCACTGAAGGAGAAATGATTCACCATTGAGTGAATTAACATTTGTCACCTTAGTTTGCCTTTATAAAACATCATTTAGTTTTATGTAGTGCTGTATTTCCTGAAATAAATAATTTCAGCTGACATTAAGATCAGATCAGATCAGTCGCTCAGTCGTGTTCGACTCTTTGCGACCCCATGAATCGCAGCACGCCAGGCCTGCCTGTCCATCACCGACTCCCAGAGTTCACTCAGACTCACATCCATTGAGTCAGTGATGCCTTCCAGCCATCTCATCCTCTGTCTTCCCCTTCTTCTCCTGCCCCCAATCCCTCCCAGCATCAGAGTCTTTTCCAATGAGTCAATTCTTTGCATGAGGTGGCCAAAGTACTGGAGTTTCAGCTTCAGCATCATTCCTTCTGAAGAAATCCCAGGGCTGATCTCCTTCAGAATGGACTGGTTGGATCTCCTTGCAGTCCAAGGGACTCTCAAGAGTCTTCTCCAACACCACAGTTCAAAAGCATCAATTCTTTGGCGCTCAGCCTTCTTCACAGTCCAACTCTCACATCCATACATGACCACAGGAAAAACCATAGCCTTGACTAGACGAACCTTTGTTGGCAAAGTAATGTCTCTGCTTTTGAATATACTATCTAGGTTGGTCATAACTTTCCTTCCAAGGAGTAAGTGTCTTTTAATTTCATGGCTGCAGTCACCATCTGTAGTGACTTTGGAGCCCAGAAAAATAAAGTCTGACACTGTTTCCACTGTTTCCCCATCTATTTACCATGAAGTTGTGGGACCGGATGCCATGATCTTCGTTTTCTGAATGTTGAGCTTTAAGACAACTTTTTCACTCTCCACTTTCACTTTCATCAAGAGGCTTTTGAGTTACTCTTCACTTTCTGCCATAAGGGTGTTGTTATCTGCATATCTGAGGTGATTGATATTTCTCCCGGCAATCTTGATTCCAGCTTGTGTTTCTTCCAGTCCAGCGTTTCTCATGATGTACTCTGCATATAAGTTAAATAAACAGGATGACAATATACAGCCTTGATGAACTCCTTTTCCTATTTGGAACCAGTCTGTTGTTCCATTTCCAGTTCTAACTGTTGCTTCCTGACCTGCATACAAATTTCTCAAGAGGCAGATCAGGTGGTCTGGTATTCCCATATCTTGAAGAATTTTCCACAGTTTATTGTGATCCACACAGTCAAAGGCTTTGGCATAGTCAATAAAGCAGAAATAGATATATAGTGTCTAATGCCACAGAACAAACATATTCATTATCTCATTTTTGAAGGATAAGTATGAAATACTTAGTAATTAAGGTAAAATATAAATAAACAATTTGGGTGAATTTATGAGTAATAACAATGTTTAAATAATTATAATTTTCTTTAATACAAATCAACTGCATTTTGTATAAAAATACATGCATCAGGCAGTAGGAAGAAAATATAAGGCATAAAATCTTTAAGAATTTCAAACATGGCATTAAAATGTAAAATTGTAGCAAATTTGTTTTATTACAAAAATATGTGGATATGGTTTACAAAAATCCTGAAAACATTCATACTATTGATAAAAAGCCACTACAATAGAATTGTGGTTACAAACAGGGTTGGGATATATGTTTTACTTCATTCAAATCTAATTTCAATTTTTTTTTTTTTTGGTTAAAATATTGTGACCAATTCAGATGTTTTGAACATTTTCAAGTTATTAAACACTTAAGACCAAAATTTAAAATCTCACCTGTTTCTCTTCATAAGTAGGCAATTGAGATGTAAAAGTTAGCTTAATATATAAGACAAAATACTGGGTACTGGTGTAAACCTCCCTTAACCTTTCACTGTGCTGTGCTGTGCTTAGTCACTCAGTCGTGTCCAACTCTTTGTGACCCCATGGAGCTCATCAGGCTCCTCTGTCCATGGGGATTCTCCAGGCAAGAATATTGGAGTGAGTTGCCATGACCTATCCTTCTATCATAAAAATAAATTAACAATGAAGTGATCCTTTTTTCATTTACAGAAAAAGGTCATTTGTTCTATGCTTCTTCTGTAGTTGAGTTCAACTTGGAAATTTGAGGGTAAAAAGGAAACATTTTTATCCCTCGCCTATTATTCAGTACAAATTAGAAATGAGGTGGTGACATGGGCAATACATTAGATATAGCCCTACTGTTCTCAAAAATTGATAAACTACTAAATGAATGAAAATATCTTAAAGCTGATCATAACCCACTATTAAGGCAAACTTAAAATAGACAGTACCCTGCTGATTCTCACAGGTAACAAAATTTTTCTAGTAATTCTGAGTGAGAGATTTAGTTAAATTGCTAATGGCATACATGAAACTAGGTCATATTATTTGCCACTGACTTAATTATATAAAGAAAAATGGATTATGTTACATTTTGTATTTCAGCAAGTTAGCATCTTGCTTATGAAAGTTTGAACTTTCAAAGATTATTTTATTTTTACTTAGAGGAAGATTTACCAAAAATTTCAAATAGTTAGTTTTCAGACCAAAATTTTAAAAGATGTCCTTTCACATACACAGTTTAATACCTCTTCATTTTCCTTTTTAAAAATAATACAAATTGTGATGTGAAGGGTAAAGTTAACTTTTAGTCAGTATTAGAGAAAAAAATGATATTATTATTATGACAGATGGAGAAGTGATGTGTTAAAAACTACTTTAAGATTTTTTTTTTTATTTTATTATTTTTTAAGATGGTTTTAAGGCCATAAGATATATCATTATTATAAATTGATTTTCTCTCTCAATTTGAGAAATAAATTTTATATATACATATATATATCATAAGACAATTAACACTGATCAAAAATAAATAAATATAGAAGATTATTCAGGACTGTGGGAGAGTCTATACTACGTGCTCTTTATGTCATACTCTATCAGTACCTGATCCACATGGATAAGGTCTGCTCAATTCGATCTTGATAAACCAATATCCTAACTTTGAATTTAAATGCTTTTTGAGTAATGCCATAGAATTTAAAAATAGAATATTATTCATACTTGAAACACATACATTTCAGTAATTTAATGCTCAAGTAGCTCACAAAGTTAAAAAATATTTTAATTCCAATGTGGAATTCCAATTCCCTATTTAGTTGTAGAAATATGTTTTATTTTTGCCAGAGTGCATTTTACATAAATTTTATTTTTTTCTATTTTCACATTTGAAGGGCACAAAAAGTATGCAAAACATAATGACTTAAGTTTCCATGGTTAGAGCACATATTATTTATTTTACAGATATAATCACAAAAAAATCAAAATATTAAAAAATAGAGATTAAGTGAAGGATATTTAAACAAATATATAGAGATTCAGATTATTAATGATTTTAAAAATTGAAAATCAATTCCTCAGTAGATATTTGAAGACAAAGATGGAAGTAAGAAAGCAAAGAGTGTATATATGTATATGTATTTGTCCCATTAAATATGAATGGTCCTCAGAAGCAGTGATTGGTTTATTATTTTGAATAAGTAAATAAAGCTAGATATTTAGTGGTCAAAATATAGCTATATTTTAGAATATTAATATAAATTAAAATTACTTTTAGGTAGATCATTTTTTGTTACAATCCCAAAGAAAGACAATGCCAAAGAATGGGCAAACTACCACACATTGCACTCATCTCACATGCTTGCAAAGTAGTGCTCAAAATTCTTCAACTGAGGCTGCAACAGTATGTGAATTGAGAACTTCCAGATGGTCAAGCTGGATTTAGGAAAGGCAGAGGAACTAGAAATCAAATTACCAACATCTGTTGGATCATCAAAAAAGCAGGAGAATTCAAGAAAAATGTCTACTTCTGCTTCATTGACTATGCCAAAATGTTTGACTGTGTGGATCACAACAAACTGAAAAATTCTTCAAGAGATGGGAATACCAGACACCTTACCTGCCTTCTGCGAAAGGTGTATGCAGGTCAAGAAGCAACAGTAAGAAAGGAACATGGCACAATGGATTGGTTCCAAAGTGAGAAAGGAGTATGTTGGGGCTGTATATTGTCAACCTGCTTATTTAACTTATATGCAGAGTACATCATGCAAAATGCAGGGCTGGATGAAACACAAGCTGGAATCAATATTGCCAGGAGAAATATCGATAACCTCAGATATGCAGATGACACCACACATATGGCAGAAAGTGAAGAGGAACTGAAGAGCCTCTTGATAAAAGTGAAAGAGTAGAGTGAAAAAGTAGACTTAAAACTCAACATTCAAAAAACGAAGATCATGGCATCCAGTCCCATCACTTAATGGCAAATCGATGAGGAAACAATAGAAACAGTGACAGACTTTATTTCCTTGGGCTCCAAAATCACTGCAGATGGTGACTGCAGTGATAAAATTAAAAGACACTTGCTCCTTGAAAGAAAAGCTATGACAAACCTAGATAGCAGGTTAAAAAGCAGAGACATTACTTTGTTGATAAATGTCCATCTACTCAAAGCTTTGGTTTTTCCAGTAGTCATGTATGGATGTGAGAGTTGGACTGTGAAGAAAGCTGAGCACTGAAGAATTGATGCTTTTGAACTGTGGTGTTGGAGAAGACTCTTGAGAATCCCTTGGACTGCAAGGAGATCCAACCACTCCATCTTAAAGGAAATCAGTTCTGAATATTCATTGGAAGGACTGATGCTGAAGTTGAAACTCCAGTACTTTGGCCACCTGATGCAAAGAACCGACTCATTGGAAAAGACCCTGATGCTGGGAAAGATTAAAGTCAGGAGGAGAAGGGGATGGCAGAGGATGAGATGTTTGGATTTCATCACTGACTCAACGGGCATGAGTTTGAGCAAACTCCAGGAGTTGGCAATGGACAGGGAGGCCTGGCATGCTGCAGTCCATGGGGTCACAAAGAGTCGGACATGACTGAGCAATTGAACTGAACTGATGCTGAAGCTCCAACACTTTGGCCACCTGGTGTGAAGAACTGAGTCAATGGAAAAAACCTTGGGAAAGATCGAAGGCAGGAGGAGAAGGGATGACAGAGGATGAGATAGTTGGATGGTATCACTGACTTGACAGACATGAGTCTGAGCAAATTCCTGGAGTTGGTGATTGACAGGGAAGCCTGGCGTGCTGCAATCCATGGAGTCGCAAATAGTCGGACATGACTGAGCGACTGAATTGAGCAATCTCCATACCTTATATGGACTGCAGCCCACCAGGCTCCTCCACCCATAGGATTTTCCAGGCAAGAGTACTGGAGTAGGGTGCCATTGCCTTCTCTGATACCTTATATAATTTGATATATATCTACATATATATGTATATGTTTATATATTACATTGTAATTTTCATATAAAACTGAAAAATTAGACATTCAAATTTTTAAGATTGAAAATAATTACAGGAAAGCAACTTCACTACGATTTTAGTTATTCAGCACTAGAACCTCACTTCAGAATTAATCCGTGCTATAATTTGAAATATGACAGATATTGGGGGCAAAATTAAAGAAAAAAGTATTATTATATAGATATAAAAGAACTGTCAAAGTCTATAAAATAAAAATTACATATGTAAAGGGAGTTGATAAAGCATTTTTTAAACTTATGCAAAATTTTATAAAGAAACCAAATCTCATCACATGGATGGCTCTTATTTGTGACTTAATAATACTGAGAGTTTAAGTGAGATTATATAACATCCACTGCAAAACAATTTCTACCATTAATTTACTCTATGATCCTGAACAAATCAACTAATTTCTATGAGTACATACTGTCTCAAAAAATAACTGAAATATTATCAGATAATAAAGTAACACTTAATGCATTGATATACTGAATTTAATAAAGGCTCAGTGCAATAAGGATTATGGAAATACTTTCTTAACTTATTCTCCAATTTTAACAATAATAATAGGAAAATAAAATTGCTTATAACCATCTCTCTTTTGTGTTCTCTCTACTTAGCATTTAGCAATTTAAAAAACAAAATGGGCAGGGTAATTCTGGTTATCACTTATTTTCCTTTAAAGAAAATCCTATGGAAAATTATTGTTTGGAATGATCTCCTTCCACATAAATAGCTCTGATTTAAAATTTAAAATTACTAAATCCTATTTTTAGGAGTCTTCAAGAATCTGATTTAGTAGATACTTTTATAAGAATCCTGTTTATTTAGCTGGATGAATAAAACACTCCTTTTCAAAACCTGCTGCTGACAGAAACACCATGGTCCAGATCTCAATGAATAGCAATAGTGATGATGACAAGGATGATGATATGGATGATGATAAATAGTTACCATTTTCTGGGGAGTTTAATATAAAACAGTATCTATACTGTTATCTTTACATTTGTTAGCTCTTTAAATCCTCTAAACCACACGTGTAGCTACAGATAATAAACTGAGGCTTTGAAAGGTTAGGGAATGTGTAAAATACATAGTTGCAAGTGATAGACATGGCTATCCTAACTCCAGAGTTCATGCTATTTCCAGTGTATGAAACATTCTTAATCTTCTTACGAATTAACAGGAAAAAAATAAAAATGAATGTAAAGACCATAGTATTAAGAAGATTGCTTTTAAGCTGCAGAAAAATTATTGCATCTGACGCTGGGAGGGATTGGGGGTAGGAGGAGAAGGGGACGACAGAGGATGAGATGGCTGGATGGCATCACCAACTCGAAGGACGTGAGTCTGGGTGAACTCTGGGAGTTGGTGATGGACAGGGAGGCCTAGCCTGCTGCGATTCATGGGGTCGTAAAGAGTCGGACACGACTGAGTGACTGAACTGAACTGAACTGAAGATAAACTTTGTTAACTTTGAGTACGTTACTTGCTACCATATTTTAGTTTGGTAAATAATACCTATAATTGAAATATATATATATATATATATATATATATATATGTACACATATGTACACAAACACACACACTCACACACATACAAATATTTATTCCATTTCTAAAGTAAATTTACTGCTTGCTCCTTTCAAAGATTCTTAACAATTCCAAATCTGCACATAATCTACAGTAGCCTGATTAGCCAACTTCTTTCTCTTGAATGGCCACCTAGGCCTCTGAATTAGTCTCAATATTTCTTCTCCTGCTACATATTCAGGTCTTTTTCTACATGTCCAGTTCCAGAGTATAAAATAAATGGATGAAACAGGGCCAGAGTGGTCTTTTAGAGGCTATATCAGCACACATCAACCTTCTACATAAACATTCATAGTTGTGTGTGTGTGTGTGTGTGTGTTTAATCACACTTAGGGTAAAATACAAATTCCATATCTTGTCTATAGTCAGTGCAACATTTTGACCTGGAAAACCTAGGACAGCTATGATTTATGCCTATTGTTCAAAATTGTCTCTGTATAGCTTTGAATTCCGTGGACAGTTAACCCAAAAGCCCATATGATCTGACCCTTGCCTTCTTCTCCCTGCTTAGTATTCACCATTTTCTCCAGTGATCTCTCATGCCAACCACATGGCCAATGTCAAGACCTTTTGAACATATCAGGCAAATTCTGGTCTCATTTGTATATCTTTAAAACATTTCTTCCCCAGATTTCATAATGGCTTTCTCCTTGACATCATCATGCCTCTGCTAAAATAACACTTCCCCAAAAGGCTTTCCTTGGTTTTAAAAATTGCTCTCATCCCTCTGGCTCACTGGCTGCTTACTCTGCTATTCTCCCTAGCACTTACCACGGCATGAGTTTTATTTATATTTTTATTAGCTGATTTTCAGCTTTGTTCATTATAACATAGGCAAGCTTTATGAAGGAATATATTTTGTCTTTTTTACTTATTGCTGTATCTCAAGAATTAAATTAGGCATGTATAGTAGAAGGAGCAAACGAAAAACATTTTAAATGAGTAACGACTGACCTTGTTAAAAAAAAGTCACTAATCTTTTATTTTATTTTACAAGGTAAATATCCAAATAAAAATGTGAATTATGCACCTCTAAAATTACTTCTGGGTCTTTGATTTTAATAGTATCTTCCAATTTTTCTTTTCTTTTGATTTTGTGTTTTATAGAATCATTTCTTAATGCTGTGGTTATAATCAAATATCATTTAAATATTATTTCTTCTGAAATTACGAAAGCTTTTCATTTTTGAAGCTCAATATATGTAAAAATATAAACATTCATTAATAATTAGATCATTCAAAATGAAATAATATAACAATTCTGCTATACTGTTAACAGATGTAAAACAAACATGGTGAAAGTTTCTTAAATAGCTTTAAAATACTTTTTCCTCATTTAATCTTTAAAATATTTTCAAAATGTTCTTTACAATTAAATTTATGAATCTTTAACATTACATTCCAGTTCTCTTTATAACAGTAGCAAAAATTAAATGTCTGAGAAAATCCTCCACAACAAAACACCTAAAGTTCTTGCATAAACATTAACATTTTAATTCAATGTTTATAAGTAAAATCCTCAAGGCTGAAAAGGAGAAGGACATAAAATCTGGGATGAGTGAGCCAGCAAGGACCCTGTGGCTCTCCTGGTAGTATCTACTGACAGACAGACCCAGAGTCTAAAATTTTAAGCAGCTGAGGGACAGGAGTCTTTGTGTTAACACACAGAGTGGGATAGAGGAAATGGAACTGAGACCCTTGCACCTTGTAAGGCCCCTTGAGGAAATAGCCTCTGGAAAGAGTAGTACTCTGTAGAAAAATCTATTGGTCAGAAAAAATAAGCCAAGGGAAAATATGCCAAGACTAGGTTTCAAAATGGGTTCTACACTGGGGAAAAAAAGTCTCCACTAAGAACTTATAATCAGTTTACTCATTAAATTCATTGGTGTATGGTTTCATACTATGCCATGGAAGATAACAGGAAAGACCTGAAAGATCCCATTTCCCAATAATACTTATGAGGGTAATATACCTGCTTATTAAAAATCAGATGAAAGTATTAAAGAAAAGCAGATTATCAGCTAGTGTTTTTATGACATGTAGTTACAACCGACATTTAAGTTCTTTTATACACACATACAAGCACACATATGGACATACATACACATTATTGTAAAGTTAACAGGACATAAACGAAAATGACTACTCAAGCCAGACATGCAGAAACATATTTTTGATAGCATTCAAAACTGCTGCTGCTGCTGCTAAGTCACTTCAGTCGTGTCCGACTCTGTGCGACCCCATAGATGGCAGCCCACCAGGCTCCCCCGTCTCTTGGATTCTCCAGGCAAGAACACTGGAGTGGGTTGCCATTTCCTTCTCCAATGCAGGAAAGTGAAAAGTGAAAGTGAAGTCGCTCAGTCGTCTCCGACTCTTTGCGACCCCATGGACTGCAGCCCACCAGGCTCCTCCATGGTTAAAATAAATAGCTGGAATCCTTAGCAAACTAGAAACAAAGGATATTTTTCAACCTAATAAAAAGGCATTTCAGGAGGAGTAGCCTCACCAAGACAGCGATACAGGCTGTTCTTGACTTTGCTCCACTTCATAAGAACATGCCTTCACCTCATGAAAACAGCAACTAACAACTATTCAAGACCAAGACAGTGCTGAGAGGATTCTAAAACGTGGGGATGAGGCTGGAGCACTCCCTGCACTAAAGAAACCAAGACAGAACGTATTAGAAGGTCAGTTAAGCAGCTACATATTGACTGCATTGCCCCTCTCCCCCACCAGTGCAGCAGCCTGTGGTGAGGTCTCCCAAGCCTCCATAGTTCCAGTGAGAAAGAGAACCCAGAGGGGACAACCAGTCCTTCTCCAGTATTGTGCGTCACTTTGCAGGAGCACCTACTTTGATCCTGCACAACTGGAACTGCAGGGGAATTTGCAGGACCCAACTGAGCATCTGATTGCGATGGAGAAGGGGGAGGGGTATGTGGAAACCAGCAAGATTAAGTTCACATCTGCAGTACCCACTTAGTAATCCCAACCAGAGGCTTTGCTCATCTGCAGAACAAGTTGAGGGTACACTCTACCCAGAGAACTCAATGTGGTGTAGGTCTGTCTTATTAGAGTCTTCAAGTGAAGGCTTTTGCTAGCCCAGTTTGGCCATGTTCAAGCAAGAAGCTGAATCACAGCCCACCCTCTGTGAAGTGTCTTCCAGTTGGGTTGACAACAGAAGGGTTGACAGAAGGGTTGACAACAACTCTAAAGCTGTGCTGTCCAGTGGTATTTGAGCCAAGAGCAGCCAAGCAGAGCTAAACATCCCCATAGCAAAGCCAGTACAAGAGTGTGGAGCATTCCTTTGCTACAAACAGGTAAGAGGATTCATTCATTCATAGCCAAGGCTGAGGGTGACTCCTTGTCCTGCTTAACTTGAGAACCTTTTGGGAAATTGAGAGCAGCCTAAAGTGACCACTTCCCCTCCTGCCCAACAAGAGAGCTGAGCACCACACACTGTAGAGAGATCTTCAGACCCATCTGACCAGGAAGGATGCGAAAAACTCCTGGAAACTGTGGACCAGCAACACTGAAAAATGAGGCAGGCACATCTGAAAGTCTACAGTGCAAAGCTAATGGGCCTGTTCAGTCAGGAAACTTGGGGTGCAGGTTAGTTTGAGTTAAGGTAACAAAAAAGCTCTGTTTGAGCTGCTTTTCTTGTTGTGCCTGGGTAGGGAATCTAATTCACATCTTGTTCTTCTGAAAATTAATTGCCAATTTATAAAATAAATCTGGTCGGAGAACCTAACCAGAGACACAGGAAGCTACAATTCCCAATCAACACCCCTAGGAACAGTGGCACTAACAGAGTATAGCCTGGGCCTTCCCCCATCTGTAGAGCAAAGCTGCTAACATCACCTGACCAGTGGACTCCTGAGTAACGTCAGTTCCCAAACAGTGAGCTTTGCAGGCCCTGAATCTCATCCTGGTACCCAGTCAAGGCAAGGAAACTAATTCATAGTCCCATCAGCTACTGACCATATACCTCACCCCAACCATCTAGGAAGCCTGACCAGAGATCTCAGGCAGCTATAGAGTCCATTCTACAGCCTGACCTGAGGATGTAACCAAGTCAGCAGCCCTATCTGAATGTTTTCAGCCAGTGGCACACCCTTCCCATACCCATCCTCAGAGCTTGAACAGTTAGTTGCTTCGCTCCAAAATAGACCATAATAGCAGGTCCCACCTTCCCAGGAACATTATCAGCAAACACACCCAGAAACCCAAACTAAGCTGACTGGTTAAGAATTCTCTCTGTCAACACAAACTTTTGAAGTTTTGAAGAGGATCTTGGTTCCTCCAGAGGAACCGAGAGCTACAGTAATACAGAGGATGTGGTGCTGCTTCACTAATAAACAGATCAGCAGAACAGAAGAGAGAACACACAAACCGAGACCTAATCAGCGCTTAATACACAAGTGAAGTAGCACTGGATAGAAATGGGTAAGGGATAACTAATCAACAACTTAGAAACATTTAATTATCCATAGTGGGGAAAAAAATCCCTACCTCACACTGTACAGAAAAATCAGTTTCTATTGGATATATGCCTTGATATAGAAAAGCATAACAAATTACAAAAGTACAAATAAATTACGAGGGAACATCTTTATAAAAAGCATTACAGAAAGATATTTAAACTTTGGCAACATTAATTTATAAACCCTGAGTATCAAAAGACATCATAGAAGAGTAAAGATAGCTACGCTTAGGAAGAATATATCATCAACAATTGGTGCTAATAATAATGATTATCAGTTCAGTTCAGTTGCTCAGTTGTGTCCAGCTCTTTGCAACCCCATGGACTACAGCATGCCAGGCTAGCCTGTCCATCACCAACACCCAGAGCTTACTCAAACTCATGTCCATTGCATCAGTGATGCCATCCAATAATCTCATCCTCTGTCTTCCCCTTCTCCTCCTGCATTCAATCCTTCCCAGCATCAGGGTCTTTTCTAGTGAGTCAGTTCTTTGCATCAGATGGCCAAAGTACTGGAGTTTCAGCTTCAGCATCAGTCCTTCCAACAAGTGTTCAGGACTGATTTCCTTTAGGATGGACTGGTTGGATCTCTTTGCAGTCCAAGGGACTCTCAAGAGTCTTCTCCAACACCACAGTTTAAAAGCATCAATTCTTCACTGTTCAGCTTTCTTTATAGTCCAACTCTCACATCCATACATGACTACTGGGAAAAAAACAACTTTGACTAGATGGACCTTTGTTGGCAAAGTAATGTCTCTGCTTTTTAATATGCTGTCTAGGTTGGTCATAACTTTTCTTCCAAGGAGAAAGTGTCTCTTAATTCCATAGCCACAGTCACCATCTGCTGTGATTTTGGAGCCCCAAAAAATAAAGTCTGTCACTGTTTCCATTGTTTCCCCATTGATTTGCCATGAAGTTATGGGACCAGATGTCATGATCTTAGTTTTCTGAATGTTGAGTTTTAAGCCAACTTTTTATTCTCCTCTCTTTCACTTTCATCAAGAGGGTCCTTAGTTCTTTGCGTTCTGCCATAAGGGTGGTGTCATTTGTATATCTGAAGTTATTGATATTTCTCTCAGCAATATTGATTTCAGCTTGTGTTTCATTTAGCCACCATTTCTCATGATATACTCTGCATATAATTTAAATAAACAAATAAATTAAATGATTATACATACATATATTTTAATTAACTTAATAATACATAAAGAACTTATATAAATCAGCAAGTTAACTCTGATAGAAAAACAAATAAAAGATATGGCAAAGCTACGCATAAAAAAACCCAAATAACCAATAAATAAGTGAAATGAATCACAATATCATATCAACAAAATAGAAACAGGCATTACAGAGATAAAATTTGTACCCAAGATATGGGTGGCTTTTAAAAATTCAAAATTCCCTATGTGGCACTGCTTGCACAATAACGGGAAAGCTCAGTAACTGCCAATGTAAATGTCGTTTAATATAGCCATCTCTGAAAACTCTTGGACAGGATGTATTGAATCTGAAAGCACCATTTATTTTATTACCACTGAATTCTTTTTTTTTTTTTGCTTTTTTATTTTTTATTTATTTATTTTTTTTTTGTTTATTTTTTTTTTTTTTTTTCTTCCAATTTTATTTTATTTTTAAACTTTACATAATTGTATCAGCTTTGCCAAATATCAAAATGAATCCGCCACAGGTATACATGTGTTCCCCATCCCGAACCCTCCTCCCTCCTCCCTCCCCATACCATCCCTCTGGGCCGTCCCAGTGCACCAGCCCCAAGCATCCAGCATCATGCATCGAACCTGGACTGGCAACTCGTTTCCTACATGATATTTTACATGTTTCATTGCCATTCTCCCACATCTTCCCACCCTCTCCCTCTCCCACAGAGTCCATAAGACTGTTCTATACATCAGTGTCTCTTTTGCTGTCTCGTACACCGGGTTATTGTTACCATCTTTCTAAATTCCATATATATGCGTTAGTATACTGTATTTATGTTTTTCCTTCTGGCTTACTTCACTCTGTATAATAGGCTCCAGTTTCATCCACCTCATTAGAACTGATTCAAATGTATTCTTTTTAATGGCTGAGTAATACTCCATTGTGTATATGTACCACTGCTTTCTTATCCATTCATCTGCTGATGGACATCTAGGTTGCTTCCACGTCTTGGCTATTATAAACAGTGCTGCGATGAACATTGGGGTACACGTGTCTCTTTCCCTTCTGGTTTCCTCAGTGTGTATGCCCAGCAGTGGGGTTGCTGGATCATAAGGCAGTTCTATTTCCAGTTTTTTAAGGAATCTCCACACTGTTCTCCATAGTGGCTGTACTAGTTTGCATTCCCACCAACAGTGTAAGAGGGTTCCCTTTTCTCCACACCCTCTCCAGCATTTATTATTTGTAGACTTTTGGATCGCAGCCATTCTGACTGGTGTGAAATGGTACCTCATAGTGGTTTTGATTTGCATTTCTCTGATAATGAGTGATGTTGAGCATCTTTTCATGTGTTTGTTAGCCATCTGTATGTCTTTTTTGGAGAAATGTCTATTTAGTTCTTTGGCCCATTTTTTGATTGGGTCGTTTATTTTTATGGAGTTGAGCTGTAGGAGTTGCTTGTATATTTTTGAGATTAGTTGTTTGTCGGTTGCTTCATTTGCTATTATTTTCTCCCATTCTGAAGGCTGTCTTTTCACCTTGCTAATAGTTTCCTTTGATGTGCAGAAGCTTTTAAGGTTAATTAGGTCCCATTTGCTCATTTTTGCTTTTATTTCCAATATTCTGGGAGGTGGGTCATAGAGGATCCTGCTGTGATGTATGTCGGAGAGTGTTTTGCCTATGTTCTCCTCTAGGAGTTTCATAGTTTCTGGTCTTACGTTTAGATCTTTAATCCATTTTGAGTTTATTTTTGTGTATGGTGTTAGAAAGTGGTCCAGTTTCATTCTTTTACAAGTGGTTGACCAGATTTCCCAGCACCACTTGTTAAAGAGATTGTCTTTAATCCATTGTATATTCTTGCCTCCTTTGTCGAAGATAAGGTGTCCATATGTGCGTGGATTTATCTCTGGGCTTTCTATTTTATTCCATTGATCAATATTTCTGTCTTTGTGCCAGTACCATACTGTCTTGATAACTGTGGCTTTGTAGTAGAGCCTGAAGTCAGGTAAGTTGATTCCTCCAGTTCCATTCTTCTTTCTCAAGATCGCTTTGGCTATTCAAGGTTTTTTGTATTTCCATACAAATTGTGAAATTATTTGTTCTAGCTCTGTGAAGAATACTGTTGGTAGCTTGATAGGGATTGCGTTGAATCTATAAATTGCTTTGGGTAGTATACTCATTTTCACTATATTGATTCTTCCAATCCATGAACATGGTATATTTCTCCATCTATTAGTGTCCTCTTTGATTTCTTTTACCAGTGTTTTATAGTTTTCTATATATAGGTCTTTAGTTTCTTTAGGTAGATATATTCCTAAGTATTTTATTCTTTCCGTTGCAATGGTGAATGGAATTGTTTCCTTAATTTCTCTTTCTGTTTTCTCATTATTAGTATATAGGAATGCAAGGGATTTCTGTGTATTGATTTTATATCCTGCAACTTTACTGTAGTCATTGATTATTTCTAGTAATTTTCTGGTGGACTCTTTAGGGTTTTCTATGTAGAGGATCATGTCATCTGCAAATAGTGAGAGTTTTACTTCTTCTTTTCCAATTTGGATTCCTTTTATTTCTTTTTCTGCTCTGATTGCTGTACCACTGAATTCTTACTCCTAAAAGTAAACACTTGGAAATGTTCACAGGTGTGCAACAGCAGAGAAATGTACACAATAGAATTCAAAACAAGTGAAATAGAATCACACATATCTATATATATAAACATATGTAGCTCAAATCAGTTTTAAATGGGAAGGGGGGACACAATCTCCAGAAGGATTCACACATGGGGGATTTGAAGACTCAGCCAGTGACTATTTCCCTTCTTCACCAAAATATTTCAGTAATGTATCAATTGGCATAGCTGTGCCAAAGCCTACTGGCTAAATATAAACTCAATATAACAACAGCTAAGATTCTTGATCTCCAGTTTTCTTAGGCCTTCAATCTTTCAGCTAATATTTTATAGACTGCCAATTAATTTTCAGAAAGAAAATGCATACCTGTAGAGTTTGTGTGGAATAGGACACTTTAAATTACTATTCTAAGCTATATATGTGTGTGAGTGTATAGGTGAAAAGCATTTTTGTTGATTAAAGTATTTGGGTGTTATTTTAAATTTTAAACTGCTTATAAAATAAGTATGTGAGTTCAAAAAAATAGCTGCAAGTCTCAAATGCTATGAATGAAAAATATGCACCATATCTACTTAAATCTAATTTATATGATACTTGAGTAAGAACAAACTACTTATTAAAACTAGATTGAAATCTTCAGAGCCCTTGGGAAGAACACAACTAAGGATAATTAGCATTTGTGGGGGCTGTTCTTTATTATTTTCTAATATGCAATTGAAGCTTCATTAAAATACATTCAATTATAAAATGTATTCTAATACCAAATACTGCATAAGTCTTACACCTTGGGGAAGAAGAAAAACCTTGAAGATGTCTCTAAAGACAACTCCAAATTCTTTAGAGAATGTGTATTATACCCAAAGGAGCATAAAGCTGCTACTTCCAACCTGATATTACTATTTCCCTACATGAGAAAAAAATCTATATTTTTGACATGTGATAGTCTTTCTGTCTTGGCAATGACTTTCCACATCACATATTTTAATTCCCTTGGCTACCATGTAGCCCATTTTATTATTCATGTTCACAACTGAGATACTTTGGCTTACTGTACAATTATTAAATGATTAGGGAAAATAATTCAATAAATTCAATAAACGTTTATTAAAACACAGTTATAAACTAGTTACTGCATGGACAAAGGACATACAACATGCAACAAGGTGACATGCAACAGGGTGATCTGAAATGAAATTAACATTGATTGGTTATCAAAATTAATCTTCTTTTTTCATAATCATGCTAGGAAGCCAGGGTAAAGATGCAGTTGAGACAACATTCAAGACTGTCCCAGAAAAAAAGCTTAAGGGTAGGAGGTGGAAGCTATTGGATTTAAAATTTGGGAAATTTTCTTCAACACTAGAAGGAGATGGTGGTTCGGCAAGATGTTATGAACACTATTTCCACAGCAAGGCCTCTGGACATCTCTGCAATAGACTCCACCTGTCTTATCACTGCTCAGGCTTCATGTGCCCCAAAAGAAGGCACGCTCAGAATTTTTATCAGCAAACTCCACAGAGGCTGCAGTGGCAATTCCTTCTCAGTTCCCACTCCATTTTCCATTTTCACCATCCTAAGTCCAAACCTCTCAAGTGAGGGCTATCTATAATCATATGCTGTGCTTAGTCATTCAGTCATGTCCAACTCTCTGCAACCCCATGGACTGTAACCAGCCAATCATATTATCCCACAAGTCTGCATGTGTCATCATCCAAGTTGTCAGCCCCAAATGTTTCATGTGTGCACTTTGTAATTTGCAGTTTGTCATTAACAAAATCACCTTCTACTTCTCTTACTGTTTCCTTTACTTTCTCAGTCTTAGGGAGGTTGCCTCTCCTGAGTATATGACTTGCCCTGAAATCCCCTTTGGAATTAACTCTTCTTATTTCCCTATAGATAAATTAAGGCCTGGGATAAAGATAGATATCCTCATTGCTCATAATAGCTGGTTCCATCTTTTCTTCCCTCCTCCATCCAAAAAAAAAAAAAAAATCCAGTTCCACTGAAAGACATGCCACTGAACTATGCATGGGATTTAGCTACACTTATCAGCTATCTGGAGAAGGCAATGGCACCCCATTCCAGTACTCTTGCCTAGAAAATCCCACGGGCAGAGGAGCCTGGTAGGCTGCAGTCCATGGGGTCACAGAGAGTCGGACAGGACTGAGCGACTTCACTTTCACTTTTCACTTTCACGCATTGGAGAAGGAAAAGGCAACCCACTCCAGTGTTCTTGCCTGGCCACTCCAGTGTTCTTGCCTGGAGAATCCCAGGGACTGGGGAGCCTGGTAGGCTGCCGTCTATGGGGTCACACAGAGTCAGACATGACTGAAGTGACTTAGCACCAGCACCAGCTATCTACCAATCCCCAGGGCATTTGCCATTAGCTGCAAGTTTCTGCTCTTATTTGTTTGTCTTTCTTTCTACTTCTGCTGCCTGGTCCCAACTGCAATTCAAGCTTCCGCAACAAAATACCACAGACTGGGTGGTTTACAAACAACAGATATTTATTTCTCACAGTTCCAGAGACAGGAAGTTCAGGATCTTGATGTTAACATGGTTCAGTCAGGCTCTCTTCCGCGTGACAGGCTTCTCACTGTATCCTCTTTTGGAGGAATAGACTAAGGAGCTCAGTAAAATCTTTTTTATAATGAGACTTAAAGCACTAATCCCATTCATGAGGGCTCTGCTGCTGCTGCTGCTGCTAAGTCGCTTCAGTTGTGTCCGACTCTGTGCGACCCCATAGACGGCAGCCCACCAGGCTCCCCCGTCCCTGGGATTCTCCAGGCAAGAACAGTGGAGTGGGTTGCCATTTCCTTCTCCAATGCAGGAAAGTGAAAAGTGAAAGTGAAGTCCCTCAGTCGTGTCCGACTCTTAGCAACCCCATGGACTGCAGCCTACCAGGCTCCTCCGTCCATGGGATTTTCCAGGCAAGGGTACTGGAGTGGGGTGCCATTGCCTTCTCTGCATGAGGGCTCTACTCTCAGGATAAAATCATTTACCCAAAACCCCTGTTTTTGGATACTAATACCAGCACCTTTGGGACTTAGAATTTTAATGTATAAACTTTAGAGGACAAAATCATTCAAACTATAGCAACTACTATAGTAACTAAAATCAACATTTGCCAACATCCTAACAATAAAAGTGACTTTACTATCCTGCTCATGCAAAATCGTATTCAATATTTTGGCCTCCCAGTTCCCTGAACTATTTTCTTCTGTACTTCCTCAATAAAACTGGGAATTTTATACTCTAGACATGGTTGTTACTAATGGACCAGAAATCTTTTGATGTTACCATTTTTCTCTTTCCCTTGTCTCCCTATAACTCACTTCTCTCTGTACAACCAAGATATACTGTCTACCTCTATAACTATTCACTTGGAGCATTCTTGACTCCTTTTCCCTCCTTCCTTCACTCAGTGTTCTTAATAAATTTGAACATTACTTAGATTCAATTTTGTTCCTATTCTATTTTTGGCCTAACATGGTTAAATATGGGTGGAACACCAAGTATTAGTTGAAACTAAAGATCACAATACGAAGGTGGGCCATCTATACTGTCTAGGTTTCCTTGTTAACTTACTCTCCCATTCTGAAATGACTGTTCCACAACTTTCCTTCTCTTTTGAACCTGATATCACCAATTCCCACAGTTTTAATTTATTCATATACCTTTAAAAACTTTAACTTAAAACAGATAACCATGACGGCGTGGTCCCTCACCTAGAGCCAGACATCTTTGAGTATGAAGTCAAGTGGGCCTTAAGAAGCATTATTATGAAAAAAGCTAGTGGAGGAGATGGAATTCCAACTGAGCTATTTCAAATCCTAAGTGATTATACCATTAAAGTGCTGCACTCAATATGCCAGCAAATTTGGAAAATTCACCAATGGCCACAGGATTGGAAAAAGTGAGGTGTCATTCCAATTCCAAAGAAGAACAATGTCAAACAATGTTCAAACTACGTTATAGTTGCACTCATTTCACATACTAGCAAGGTAATACTAAAATTCCTTCAAGTCAGGCTTCAACAGTACAGGAACCAAGAACTTCCAGATGTACAAGCTAGATTTAGAAAAGGCAGAAGAACCAGAGATCAAATTGCCAACATCTGCTTTATCATACAAAAAGCAAAGAGAATTCCAAAAAACATCTGCTTCACTGACTATGTTAAAGCCTTTGACTGTGTGGATAACAACAAACTGTGGAATATTATAAAAGAGATGGGAATACCAGATCATCTTACCTGCCTCCTGGGAAACCTGGACAAGAAGCAATAGTTAGAACCAGACATGGAACAATGGACTGGTTTAAAATTGGGAAAGGGGTACGTCAAGGCTGTATACTGCCACTCTGCTAACTGGCAGAGTACATCATGCAAAATGTGGGGCTAGATGAATCACAAGCTGGAATTAAGTTTGCCTGGGAAATATCAACAATCTCAGGTGTGCAGATGATACCACTCTAATGGAAGAAAGTGAAGAGAGGAGGAAGTAAGGAGCCTCTTGATAAAGGTGAAAGAGGAGAGTGAAAAGGCTGGCTAAAACTCAACATTCAAAGAACTAAGATCATGACATCCAGTCCCATCATTTCATGGCAAATAAATGGGGGAGAAGTGGAAAAAGTGACAGATTTTATTTTCTTGGGCTTCAAAATCACTGTGGACAGTATCTGCAGCCATTAAATTAAAAGACACTTGCTCCTTGGAGGGAAAGCTATGACTAACCTAGACAGTGTACTAAAAAGCAGAAACATCACTTTGCCGACAAACATCTGGATAGTCAAATCTATGGTTTCTCCAGCAGTCATGTAGAGATGTGAGAGCTGGACTATAAAGAAGGCTGAGTGCTGAAGAATTGATGCTTTCAGACTGTGGTGCTGGAGAAGACTCTTGAGAGTCAAATCAGTCAATCCTAAAGGAAATCATCTCTGAATATTCATTGGAATGACTGATGCTGAAGCTGAAGCTCCAATACTTTGGCCACCTGCTGTGAAGAGCCAACTCATTGGAAAAGACCCTGATGCTAGGAAAGACTGAAGCAGGAGGAAAAGGTCGGGAAGATAGAGGATGAGATGATTGGATGTCATCACTAACTCAATGGATATGAGTTTAAGCAAACTCCAGGAGATAGGGAAGCCCAGTGTGCTATAAATCATGGGGTTGCAGAGTCAGATATGACTTAGTGAATGACGAACAAATAAAAATACAATCTAAAATACATTAATTTTAATCTACCTATAACTTTATTCATATATTTTGCATTCCCTCTTATTATATAGGTGAATTTGCTGTTTTATCCTAAAACTAATGTCTCCAACTCTGTACTAGTTAATATTTATCCTCTCTCACTTATTCAAGTTTATATATTACTGCAATTATCTTATCCCTATCCTAAATAATTCAATGTTTATTCTCTATTGCCATTCCTCCCTGGAACTTTTGAAGTTCTTTTCCTACTCCTTCATAAATTCTTCTCCAAGGTCCTTGCTGCTTCACTCCCCCAGTATTCTACTCAAATGCCATATCTTCACAAAAGCAATCTCTGTAATACCACAAGGTCACATCATTCATTATCCCTTTGTCTTATTTTCCTTTATGGAATATATAACTGCATATATGTAAGTAAGTCTATGGGCACATGTACGTGTGTGGATGTGAGTGTGAATATGTGTGTGTGTGTGCTTCTTTCTTATCTATATCCAATACTGGATTATAAACTCCATGAAAGATTCTTTTCTCTGTTCAGAATTTTATCCCTGGAACTAGAATAGTACTCAGAACACAAGTGGGTGCTTAGTAAATATTTGCTGAATGAATAAACAAATCTCAATATCATTATTCTATATTCATTCTCAAGTAATAAAATAGGGTTGCAGAATAATCCAAACAAATTTGGCTAAACCTTTGAAGTTATTACTTCTTCTATCTGAAACTATAAATAGCTGTTATTTTTTTCTATGAATTTAAATGAGAATCTCAAAATGCTGGGATTTCAGTTTCTTAAATAATAGATTGTCTATTCTTTCTGTTTGCTACCTAACTACATAAAGAGTTCTAAGCAAGCAGAGAAAATGATTCAGCTAAGATATTTACACGGCATTAGTTATTTATGCATATGATGTATTATTAAAATAATGTTATGTGCTTTTGAAATCACCATCATCATGCTTACCTATATTAAAATACCTTTACAGAATTAGAATTAATAATTTATATGAAATAAATTCAGGAAAAATTGAAAGTAGGAGAACTGTATTTTTTCACATTTCTCTGATAAAAGGCTTAATATATTTTGCACATTTACTATTTTAACGACTTAAAAAGGTGAAATGATTATGCTCTTTTTACCTCCAAGCATGAATATACCCTTAATCAACTGAAACTGCAGGTGGTTTTATCAAGGGTACAAACTCCCTATCCATGGCTAAACTAGTGTAAAAACACCCACGTGAAAAAAAACCCAAGTTTTCACACTGGTGATCCTGCTGATTATTTGCTAATGAGGGGATGGCAACCCACTCCAGTACTCTTGCCTGGAAAATTGCATGGACAAAAGAGCCTGGCGGGCTACACTCCATGGGGTTGCAAAGAATGGGACATGACTGGGACACAGCTTTCTTTTATATTATCCCTTTGACTTTTCTAATATTTTCCCTGCTTTCTCTCCAACTATTTCCACGAGTTCCACTATCATTTCATTTGTCAGCTGAGAAATATTTTTTGTTTCTCAGTGTCCTTATCCACATTTGTTTGTCTGTCCTTCTGCTCTTATCATAAACATTCACTTTAGTTACCCTTGGCAATCTATACAGCTACCATAAATTTACTTATACCTATATAGCAGCCCACATATCAATAGTAAATTCCATCTTATCAAAATATGATCCAGCATGTTCACTAAATTGCCCTATAGTCTGTAGAAAAATCATTGAATCTAAAATTAAACCTATTCTCCTCTCTAAAACCATCTTCCCTTCCTTTCATTGCATTATCTGTAAATTCCATCAACAGGCATCCACTCCACCCTTTCTTTGTTTTTACTTCCCATACACAATAGTAATAATGTGAGCCTTATATCCCATAAGTGTATCATTAATTCAATCTGTTGTAAAGAATTTTAATGTGTCACATCAGTTCTGTTTTTCTTCCATTTAACTTTCTTTAATTTACCTAAAGGCTCTTACACTTAACTTTCCCAACCCCCATTAAAGATACTTCAGGGAGTCTTTCTAATAGTCTTAATATACATGCTTTGTTAATTGCATATCTGGAAAATATCATCTCCTAGTTTGTAGCTTATTTTTCATTTTTACATTTTACTTATTGTAAGTGATTTAGTAAACAGAATTTCTCATTCTCATGCAATCAGTTTATCTAATTTTCATTATTAGTGCTTCTGTTATGTATTTATAAAATATATTGTCACACCAAAGTATAAACTACTCACGAACATTTTTCAAATATATAACCTACAAATAATTCATATCAAGAATATCAGACTCTTTTCATACTAATAGAACAATGGACAAAAACATGAACTGTCATCACAAGAAAGAAAAAAAAGCATCAAGTATTCTACCCTCATATTTTCATAATAAGGACAATGGATCTACAACAATAAAACTTCTTATATCCATTACATTTGTCAAAATTCAATAATCTGAAAATACTCAGTGTTAGAATGTGAATCAATGAGATCTCTTTCTATAACCATTATGGAAGGCAATGTGTCATTGTCATCATACCATTGAAATATTTCCTGCCACGTGACTCAACAGTTTCTACTTACAGATTACCTAGAGACATAACTGCACATGCATGCATTATGATCTTTGTGAATGCGCTTTTGTCAACAAAATTTGTAACTGAAAAAATGGAAACCAAACAAAGTATAACTGACATGAGAATAAACAAATATGTGGTAGTATATTCACCCAGCAAACCATGTATAGCAATGATGTTATAAGCTAACAGCATGTAAAATATACAAATCGGTTGAGTAAGACAATAAGTTCTGGAAATCTGATGTATAATATTCTACTTATAGTCAATAATAATGTGTTGCATACTTAAAAACCTGTTAGGAGGGTAGATTTCAAGTATTCTTATCACAATAAAATAAAATTAGATAGATTTAACTTTGTAATATAAGGTTGAATACAAAAAGTAAATCACAAATGATTCCACAAAATATGAAATTATTTGAATACTGTCCAATTGCTAGCAAAACTAAATAATATAATCTTTAATCAGATGGTAAGTAAATAGATGATAGATACTCAAATATTACACATAAATAAGGGAAACAAATACTAAGATAATTCAGGACAGAAGTTAAATCCCATTAGGTAGGTGGAATTTAGGGGGAAAGCACAGGTTAACACAAGCGACTGGTAATAATAGCAGCTTTTGTTTGAATCCTGAGTTCAGAGGTATTCATTACATTATTACAAATGAATGAATACATTAATCAGATTTAAAAGATAGGATATAACATGGCTATGCACAGAACTATGACAACGCTACATCATGAATCAAGGACTGACAAATTTGTTTGTTTCTGAGATAACTTTTGTAAAATAGTATATTCTGTGATATATTAGCACGTGCCACTACGGTAGCTCAGACAGTAAAGCATCTGCCCACAATGAGGGAGACCCGGGGTCCATCCCCGGGTCGGGAAGATCCCCTGGAGAAGGAAATGGCATCCCACTCCAGTACTCTTGCCTAGAAAATCCCATGGATGGAGGAGCCTGGTGGGCTACAGTCCATGGGGTCCCAAAAAGCCGGACACGACTGAGTGACTTCACTTCACTTTCACTATGAGGCATAGGATGCATTCTTGCCTTGTCAATCATGTTAATATTTACTTTCTTAAGGGCAATACATTTTTTCATATACTATTTCAGTACCCCGTCCATACACACACACACACACACACACACACACACACACACACACACAAGTTGCTTATACCAACTTGCTTAAAAAATAAACAGACACAGTCTAATTCCATATATATGCTTTCTTGATACCATCTTCCTTGAAAGAACTGTTTTAGTACTTAATTTTTCTTAAATATTTTAATTAATTGATCAAGTGTTTTCATGTTGTTAATACTATTCAAAAAGTTTAAAATATGAATGGCTAATTTTTATAGTCAGTATTTATTTAAAATATTTAAGAAAATATCTCATTTTAACTAAGATGTTTTATTAAAAAACACTTCTAAGAAAAAACAAAATTAGCAAATATCCAGAAAGCTATGAATTTTCATGCTTACATGGAGTACCTCTTCAATAGGAAGCAATCATTTCATAGGTAGGAATTATGAATTAGTAATGTTATCACCATATTTTCTGATATATATGTGCTTAGATAATTAAAGCATGTTATTTAATAAGCTTGCAATTTAGTAATACATTTTAGCATGTATATAATATTGCTGATAAAATGATTGTACTATTTGTGATTTATTGAATAAGGATAAGTGAAAACAATTTTTTATTTTTTTTAATTATTGAATTTTGTAGGAAACGAGTTGCCAGTCCAGGTTCGTTGCATGATGCTGGATGCTTGGGGCTGGTGCACTGGGACGGCCCAGAGGGATGGTATGGGGAGGGAGGAGGGAGGAGGGTTCGGGATGGGGAACACATGTATACCTGTGGCGGATTCATTTTGATATTTGGCAAAACTAATACAATTATGTAAAGTTTAAAAATAAAATAAAATTGGAAGAATAAAAAAAAAAAAAAAGAAAAGAAAAAAAAAATACTGAATTCTATTTAATAAACTTCACAAAATCAAACTTACGTAAATCACGAATTGAATATAGATATGTTTTTTATTTGAAATTTAGACTATAAGCCTTCCATTTGTATCAGAATAATTCAAGAGAAATCTCTTTTTAAGTTAGAATTCTATACTGAATAAGGAATATAGCAATAATTTTTATTTAAAAAGTCTTTTACTATCACAGGTGAGATCCAAATGAGTTGAAAATGGCTCAGTAATAAAATCTTGACTTCTTTTGTAAGCATTAAAGCCTCATTTGCTTGCAGAGGACTAAAAACATAATTATTGTAGATATTATTGTAAGGGATTTATGTTGAAATATCTGGTACTGCAGCGTGTTCACTCAAGACAATGTTCTTAAAAGCCAATAGTCAAAGGAAGTTTGTCAGAGAAAATCTAAAAACAAAGAAAGCCTCTGAATTGCTGAGAGATCAAGGTGTCCAAAAACTTATTGTGTATTTTGTCTACATTTTATTACATTCAGAAGTTTAATCATGTAATTGGCATTTTTCAAAAATAAAGATTTTATAGAAATACGAGCTAACTGGCCAGAAATAACAATGCACAATAGCTAAAATTTGACAGAGTTCAAAATATCAGTCTGTGGTACTCTTTGTCTCTTTGAGACCTACATACTAATAGATTTTCTACTAGATGTCTAACTCAATCTCTACTATATCACATGGCAACATGATTGTTTTAATCTATACTATATACCATGATTTTAAATAATGCTTTTTAATACTTCATGTTGCCCAGAGAAAATCCTGTTCAGTTTGTGTGTGTGAGAGTTTGTTTGTATGTATGGATGGTGGAAAATGAATTAGTTCAGAAAATGTATTTGCAAGCAATAGACACAGACTAACCTGGTAGGAAAAAGAATGGCACATTTAGCTCAGAATCAACAGAAGAGAAAAACTAGCAATCTTTGGGAAAATCAAGAGTTAGGAAACCTCTTGGGAATCTTAAATACAAGAGGACTTTTGTTTGATTGTTAAGGTGTAACTCCTTTGGGTCCCTTTGCCTCTTCACACAAGACTCACATTATAGTACACATTGTATAATAGCTTCAGCTTTTTACTTCGCTGCCCCTACTGTGCATGGGACAAGAGCAAGGCTAAGGCAGATCCCTAAGGAAGGGAGGACACACAATCTGGAACAAGATAACTACTAAAAACAAGGCAAAACTCAAGATATTTACCAACATTTTCATGTCCCTATGCCTGAATTTGTACCTACCTTGAAATTGTTGTGAAATAATATTGTGAAACTGGCAGATGTTCTTACTTGCTCTTGGCTGAAAGACTCTCCACTGAGGATTCTGGATATTTTCTCTTTTATATTTCACTGGTTTCATCTACAGTAACTAATAACAACAATGATGATGATGATGTAAAGTGTGGTATCTCTTGAGAATCCAAATATTTATTTTTTTAATGTACAACAGTTAGTTTTTAAATAAATTTTGAAATTGATCAAAATGATAGCTAATCTTGTCCTTTTCAGAATGATATGTTACTATTAACTTACAGATAAGGGCTAAAGCTTTGAGTAGGCTTTTTAGAAGTGTTTTCTGAGGACTGAGGCATCAAGGTCTCTTCCTTCAGACATATTTGCAATGGAATCACATGGCATAGCTAGCCAATGCCATAGTTACAGCCTGAAAGTTAATGAAAATAGTTCACTGAAATTCAGCTATTTGGTCCCATATGTGATCATGATTTTCTAACCAGCATTCACTTAATTGTATTCAGAGCATGGCACACTTAAGGGTTTGTTTTTGTTTGTTTGTTTGTTTTCAATTCGGAGGCTAAAAAGTGATTCTAAAATTAATAGTAATCCAAGTCCGACAGTTATGATGAATTACAGAGACAAGTAAATCATGATGCATATGACATTTTTTAAGCATGCTTATTTTAATGATCACATATAGTAACACATGCTCATTGCAAAGTCTGAAAAAATAAAATAAAGAAAAATTCCAACAAACAAATGAACAAAAAAAAATTGGTGAAAAAAATACTCTAAGGGCATACAAAAGGATAATGAAAATCATCCAGAAGTCCATCACATTAAGATATAATTAGTATGAGATGAAACGGAGATCAGAAGAAAGATGTTTTTGAATCTACAACATAAGCTGCTGCTCTTCTAACTATATACTTGTATGTATTATATTCCATTTATATAATTTAGTACTTTATATTTTATTGTGATAGCTCCCAGATTCTCTGATATCTTTGAAATACATTTGCATTTTTAAAGGTTTTTTATTTGTACATATAATCTTTTGTATCTTGGGTGACATGGAAAAGTTTCCAAGTCTCATGGAGTATCGGTTACTTTCTTGTAAAATGGGTATAATAATTCCTTCCCCTCAGAGTTCTTATGATGATTTCAATTAACATCTAAGAAAAAATTTTATAGTAACTGACACATAGCATCAAATATTATAAAATATTAATTGTATATATGATATTCTATCCAGTTTTATTTGTAAGCCCTCCCCAGACAGCCATTTTGCTTTTCTGCATTTCTTTTCCATGGGGGTGATCTTGATCCCTGTCTCCTGTAAAATGTCATGAACCACCGTCCATAGTTCATCAGGCACTCTATCTATCCGATAGAGTCCCTTAAATCTCCTTCACACTTCCACTGTATAATTATAAGGGATTTATTTAGGTCATACCTGAATGGTCAAGTGGTTTTCCCTACTTTCTTCAATTTAAGTCTGAATTTGGCAATAAGGAGCTCATGATCTGAGCCACAGTCAGCTCCTGCTCTTCTTTTTGTTGACTGTATAGAGCTTCTCCATCTTTGGCTGCAAAGAACATAATCAATCTGATTTTGGTGTTGCCCATCTAGTGATGTCCATGTGTAGAGTCTTCTCTTGTGTTGTT